>NC_080450.1:3522260-4884760 GCF_028018845.1 Melospiza georgiana
CTTATTTTGTGGTGAAGGGAAAAGATTTTTCTCTATTGTATATGAGAAATTCACCATTTTTTCAGGAGTCTGAATAACAAACTAATGCATGAAAATGAAATTAGGATGCCTAATATGATTTAATATTAAGGAATATCACATTTTTCTATATACTTATGTAATTTTCTTGATATTTGTTGTCCTTGCTTATTTTAGAAGATGTAAGTAAGAAACTCTCTTTATGACCCAGCATACCTGGAAAAAGTTCATATTCTGTTAGCAAGGAATAATACCTTCCCTTGATTTAGATGTTTTTTTAAGAAAGGAAAAAGACACAGTAATTTAGTCAGTCCTATCAGAAACAGGAGTTTAGAAAATATGGGAAAAAACCTCTGTATAATCCCAAATGTAATACAAATCTAGATCACCTCAGTTTAGGAAAAAACCCCACCAAACTCCCCTGTTTCTCAGAATCTGAAATATAACTTCAAGAACTGTGTGTACCTGAGCATATGTGTGATTTTCCAGTGATTTTAGAAAAGCCCCACACATCAAAACAGAGCTGATCTCATCTCTGACACATTTCCTGGAACAGTGATTACCCCTGAATGTAATTTACACTGAATATTGCTGGGAATTTTCAAACATCCAGGTATGGGTGGTGTAAGAGAACCATAAAACTTGTTTTTAATGTGTAGTATACAGGCATCTATGTTGCATTCAAAAGCAAAAAAATTAAATTTTAAAAATCCTTATGACTATTACCATGTGCAGAACAAAACCCCTTGGTCTATTAAATGTTTGTCCCTTACAAATATTCTGACTTTTCTGCTTTCAGCTATTTCTCAGGTATTTATATTACCTGTATGTGAAATGCAGTGAAAAAGTGAACACCACTCTTCCTGGAATACGTTCTCCCACAATAAACCAGGTGAGCAGCTCATTCTATCCCACAATAAACCAGGTGAGCAGCTCATTCTATCCCACAAAAAATCAGGTGAGGAGCTCATTCTATCCCACAAAAAATCAGGTGAGCAGCTCATTCTATCCCACAATAAACCAGGTGAGCAGCTCATTCTGCTGTGCTTCCTTCTCTTTTTGGGGTGTGTAACTGAAAAGTTGGGAATATCTAAAATCAACTGACACCTGCATTCATTCTACCAAGAGCTGTCCATCAATGCAACCTCTATGAAGTCAGATGTAACACTTTAACAATCAAAATGCAAATATTCCTTAAAATATGCCTGAACATGTGAGCCCATGCATTTTGCAGTAGAAGTGAATGTCTCAGAGTTCAGCTTTTAAAGGCAAATGTGTTATTTCCAGACTGGGAAGTGTAAGTGGACTTTCTTTGTTTCTCTTCAGATCATGGATTGGATGTGCCTGTTGCTTGATGCTCAGTTCACTGTCATGGTGATGCTTCCAGAAGCAAAGGACTTGCTTTCAAACCTGCATAAGTTTGTGAGAGCCCAAGTAAGTTGCATCTTCTGGGATAATTCTTTGATTTTCTGTTGGATTCAGAATATGGATGTTGAGAACAGGGGGAGACAGACAGCAACAAATTATATAGTGAATCAAATAATGTCTGTCCTCCTCTGTATGCTCCTTCCTGAGCTTGAATTGCACTTGCCTCTGTGTCATTTGGATTTCAAAAGCTGTTTCATTTGGTTTAAATATCTTAAGCTGTGCAGAACCAGAGATAATTCCCCAGTATGATGATGTACAAAAAGAAAGGGAGATTATATTTTACTATAAATGTCTCTGTTTTCTTCCCTTCAGGTACGGTTCTACTCAGAACTGAACAAGATTGAGGGAAGTTTGCGGGAATTACAAAGACTGAACCACCTGAGAGAATCTCAGACCTATTCTATTGAAGTGCTGGAAATCGTTTGAATTTGAAGCTCATTAACACATTTATTTTGTATTGATTCCTTTTATGACAAGGATGTATTAGCACTCCATATTGGGGCTGTCAAAAGTTGTTTTCTACGTAGGAGGAGCCTGGTTACTCTGTAGCTACATGGGAGTTGTAAGTTTGAACCTTGTGTATTAAAATCTCTCTTTTTGACTGGATGAGAAGCTGGATGTTTGCTTATATTTTCATGTAGAATTCTGAGATCATGAGAACTTCCTAGAATACCACACAATTCTTGGCTAAACACAAGATGGTTGTGGCAGAAGTGCTGAGGGCATAACTTGCTCCCTTGGGCTGTGGAACTGGGAAAGAGCTGCACACACAGTTAAAAAGCTTGAGTCACTTTGGAAGGTGACATGTTTGGTTGTATTTGTACACTGTCAGTACCAAATGTATGTACAAGTGTGAAAAAAACCTCTGCAGTAGCAGCTGAAGATGTATAGAGGGGACTTCTTGGTGCTGGTAGTAAGTTGCTTTCAATATTTTGGACAAGAAAACTTGTCTTGAATTTAAAATAAGAACATTCTTACCTATATCAGTTTGTTTTCTGTAAGTAATTTTTCAACTACTGAACACCTCAGCTTAGTTAATGTCACCTGTGCTGCTTGAATTCTAGCATTTCAAAGTATATCTTAGATGGATTTTGACTCTCTTTGAAATACAAAGAACTAAAGTTTTATGTAGACAACATTTGTTGAAGATTTTACAGCTATCTGTTGACTTATTCTTCTGATGAGGCAATCACTTAAAGCTGACCTGTTACAAGATACTGATGGGACTATTCATCTGGAATAGGGAAAAATGGGAGAGAAACATAATGCAGAATTTCCTGGAGTTGAGTATGAGGTGGATTGTTGGGGACAAGATAATCAGTACATTTTCAGAACAGCAAATATGATGTTATTTTTACTAATTATCTGATGGAATATTAGTAGAATTCAGCATATCAGTATATTGATACACTTTGGTTTTCATCATCTAAATAAAATGACAATTGGAACTATATTGAATTACCTCAGCAAAAGTCATGTAAGCCCTTCCTTCCTTGCTACACCTACCTTCCTTTCTGCTGCTGAGCTCTGGTGTGACATTACTGTTAGAAAAATGCCTGTGGAACTGATTTGAGAGCTGAACACCTGAAGACAATTCCTAACACAAATAGTTTGGAGTGAAGGACTGGACAAAAGCATCTCAATAATTTAAGCAAGAGCATGTGCTCACTTGTTCTGAATGCCATCCAGCTGTAGGTTCAGCTCTTTCCCTTATCCTTGGAGAAAGGAGCCCACCCAGACAACAGCTTGGAACAACTGGGCTGTTCATCTTCTCCAGAGTGCCTTGTCAAAGGAAGCTTTTTCTCCATCTGTCCTAAGGATGGAAGCAGGGTAGAGTTTCCACCCACAAATTCCTTTTCCTGCTGTATTCAATTCACTTATAAACATGCTCATTTAACTACCAGCAGACTCCAAACTGGAGCTCCAAATTCCAATCAGTGTATTCTGCTCTACTGAGTGGAATGAGCAGGTTTTGGGGTTGGAGTTGATTTCTCCACTGAGCTGTGTTGGAAAGGACTAATTTACATCCTGTCCCTGAAGGTAACACCTCTCTGTGCACCCATTTCTCCACCTACAAAATGAAAATTCAGTGAGCACTTCCACATCACCAACTGATAAGGGATGGGATTAAGAGACAGATACTCTGGTTCACAGTTCAGAAGCACATGATTCTCAGCACCTTTGATCTACCACAAATACACAAAATCCAGTGTTTTGGAGGTGTTAATGCTCTCAGAATGCAGCAGGTACCTTTGCTAGATTCTCAGTGTATAGATGGCAGAATGCACAGGTGTTTTTCCCATGGTACCAGAAGGAGATAATGGAAATGTGTGTCTGTATATTCATGTATTTAGAGTTACCACAACCCTCTGCCACCTTGTGAGAGGTAGCAAAAATCAACCCCACATAAGCAAACTAAAGGTAACTTGGAAAGGTTCAGAATACAAATTGAGTAGAAAGAAAGGTGTAAATGGAGTTGGGCAGTGTTGGCTGATGCTGTGTGTCATCCTGTGTTCAGGGCTTTGGGCCTGGGCAGCTGCAACACTGAATATAATAAAAGACCTGCAGATAAAAAGCTGGATATAGAGTGCAAAATGGGCTAAACCCTGCAGCCATTGTTGTGTGCTTGGTGCTGTGGCAGGTTTGTGGGTTTAATGAGGTGCTCGGCCTGAGCAACAAGTTAATGTACAAAAGGACTTCAAAAATTACTATTGAAGAATGCAAATTAAATGATATATTGGACATGTCACTGCCATGTTTGTGGCATGACCAGTGGTGGGTTTTACCTTGCTCAGATGTATAAACAAGGGACTGAAAGAAATGAACATGCAAACTGATTTTCTAATGATAAGGCTTCTGGCTTCTCTGAAATCCTGAGGCTGTCTTGATCTAGCAATGAAAAGGAAGGCTGATTGTAGGAAATACAAGATATCTGTGTGCCTTGGGCTGACGTTCAGGTTGTACTGCTTTTACTTATGAAACTGATACCCTGAATCCAAGTGATGGCATTGCAAACTCAACTGTGCAACTGGTTTTTGTTGATTTTTAGTTCTTTGTAGGCTCTGGCAAATGAGACAACCAGAGGGAATACAAAGCAGATGAAGCCCATCTCTTTTCCTAGTGCTCCAGAGAACTGGAAACAGAGAATAGAGAAAGCGGATGGGCAAAACGGTGATGGTGGGTCCGTGTGTGATCTCAGTGTTTGCTTTACACGGCGCTGCCTGTGTAAGGGTGAGCTGTAAGTGGGGTTTAAGGGGCGAGGAGTCAAAGCGCGGCCAGAGCTGAGTGCCAGTGGCCAGAGGAGCTGCTGGTGCCGATGGCGGAGGGAAGCGACTCCCGAGGGACACCCGGGGCTCTGATTTGGACGGGGAACGAAGACCCTCGTGGGGAGCCCCTGCCCAGGGCCTGGCCCGCACCTCGCTCAAAGCTGTTCCCGATGGGCCCGGGGAGTGACCCCGGCCACGGGCCCAGCGACCCCGCTGTGGGGAGAGGGTGAGGCCGGGGCAGCGCCGGCTGAGGGAGCGGCGGCGCCGGGACCGTGAGCTGCGACGGGGGCGCGCTGGTGCCAGCGGAGAAAAGGGGCAAGCGGAGCAAAAAGGGGCGAGGAGTGGTGCCGGTGTCTGCGGTCGGTGCCGGGGTCGGATTCGGGGTGGGGGTCGGTGCCGGCGTCGGTGTCTGGGGTCGATGTCGGTACCGGTGTCGGATCCGGGGTCAGTGGTCGGTGCCGAGTCCGGCTTCGGTCCGGGTTTGGGGTCGGTGTCGGGCTCGGTGCCGGGTCCGGGTTCGGTGTCGGGCTCGGTCCAGGCTCCGCGTTGGGTCCGGCTTTGGCGTCGGTGTCGGTGCCGAGCCCGGGGCTCCGGGGCCGCCCCGTCGCGGCTGCTCCCTCACGGCCGGGGCGGGCGCGCCCCCTGGCGGCGGCGGCGGGCGCGGCGGTCACGTGAGGCGCTCGGGGCCTGGTGCCGCTTCCCCCAGTCAGCGCGGAGCGGCCGAGGCGCAGGCGGGGAACAAGATGGCGGCCGGCGGCGATCCGGAGCGGGGCGCCGGCGATTCGCGTTGAGCCGCGGCCCGCTCGGCCCGGCCCCCCCCCCCCACCCCGGCCCCGCGCCCTCCGCGGGGCGCGGAGCTTGCCCGTAGCCGCCTGTCCGGACTCCGAGCGCCCTCCCGAGCCGCCCTTCCCCTCCCTTCCCCCTCGGCCAGCGCCCAGCGATGCGGGGCCGGCGCGGCAGGCCGCCCAAGCAGCAGCAGCCGGCGGCGGCCGCCGCTCCGGCGAGCGCCCCGGCCCCGGCAGGCCCCATCGGCGGGCTGCGCTCCCGGCAGCGCGGCAGCAGCCGCGGCAGGTGGGCGGCCGCGGCCCAGGCGGAGACGGCGGGGCCCAAGCAGAAGGGAGCCGGCGCTGCCCAGGCCTCGTCGCCCGCCGCCGCCGCCTCGCCCAGGGGGGGCGGCAAGAGGAAGGCGGGCGGCGGCGGCAGCAGCACCCCCGGTGGGGGAGGCAGCGGCGGTAAGGGCAGGGGCAGGGCCGGGGCGGCAGGAGCAGGGGGAGGAGGAGGCGCAGGAGGCAGCTGCAACAGCCAAGGCAGGGCTGCCTCGTCCAGGAGGAGCATCAGCAAAGTGGTGTACGACGATCATGAGAGCGAAGAGGAGGAGGAGGAGAGCATGGTGTCCGAGGAGGAGGAGGAGGGAGACCCCGAGGATAACCAGGACTCCGAGGAGGAAGAAGAGGAGGAGATAATGGAGGAAGAGGACGACGACGACTCTGACTACCCCGAAGAGATGGAGGATGAAGACGATGCCAGTTATTGCACTGAGAGCAGCTTCAGGAGCCACAGCACCTACAGCAGCACCCCAGGTAGAGAGTCCGTGGGCGAACTCAAACAAGTCGAGGGCACCCCACATGCTCCCTCTAGGTTGGCAAATACGCTCCGCACTCCCATGCGAGGATGTGAGGGATGCCCGCAAGCACTCCCAGGGAGAGGGGATGCAAATAACCACTGGCAGCCCCGGGGACGCGGGGAGCATCGGAGGATGCTCGGATGCGCGGAGAGGAGCGGGGAGGGCGGGCGGCACTTGCTGGAACAAGGGGATGCTCTGCAAATGTTCACGGGGAACCTGGCGACCGCAGAAACGCGCGATCCACCAGGACGTGTTGCAAACAATGTCAGAAGTGTTGTGGAGCATTCACTTCAAATTTAAAAACAAGGGAAACCAGAGGCATGCCTTGCAAAGAGATCTTTTCAATTAAATACAGGAAAGGCTGGCTTGTGCTTGCAAATACAACTTGATGTTGAAAGGAAAGGAAGCGCATGTGAGTTGAAGTGGCTTAAAAAACCAAAAGACTATAAACACCGAGAATTTTCAGGCTCTTGAGGTCAGAGCTATAACTGGATCCAGCATCTACTGGCTTTAAGACAAAAGTAGCTTTCCAAGGAGGGAAATGAGGTGCATTGTTCAAAATGGAGATTGCATTGTTATAGTTTGGGGAAAAGTGCACAGGGCCTCATTGCAAGGATGTAAACCTAGCTGGAGTTCAACACAAAGATTAAAAGGTGGAGGTTGAGTCAGAGGTCTTGCATTTAAACGCTGTGTTTATCTTAAGGTATGGCAACCTTTAAAACTCATGTTGGGGTTAAAATTCATTAAACATAATAGTGATTAATTTTTTTCATTCTAATGGAAAAATTGGGATTTTTTAAGGTCTGCATTTCTGTTTGTCCTTAATTGGTTCCTTCACCAAGCTTCAAAAATTCTTTTATTTAAACTTAAGCACTTTGGATTTATTTGAACTTGTTCCAGAATGGAATTCGAGCTTACAATATTTTATTTTATTTTTATTTTCTTTCTTTTTTTTTTTTTAAGTCTCTGAACCAGGAGAGTAGTTCAACTTATAGGTAATTTGGGCTGCAGGATGGCAGACACTGCTGTTGTTCCAGTATTTGGCCACTTTGGAAGGGGGGAGGAACAGGTTGTTGGTGTGAATGCATTGCATCTTAATTAAAAAAGGAATGTAGTTCCGAGTAGTTAGCTGATGACTTTTTAAAAGGGGGAAGTACTGGCTGCTAAATGTGTAATTTATTTTTATTTTGGTAAGTTAATGATATCAGCTCATTCTGTGACTTCATAATAGTACTTTAAAAAGCTCTATAGGTTTTTCTATATATTTTTTTAACTTATATCCATATGCTTCAGAGCCTAAATGAATCAAAATAAGTACATACAGTACTACATTTATTTAGAGATAATTTTTAGAAGATGTTAGTTTACCTGTTGCAGGAATGTCCTGCAATCAAATTGAAATTTTTTGGATAAAGATTGAGACCTGACTTCACAGAAGGAAAGCTCTAAAATACTCTATTGACTTTTAACTCTCCATTTTCTTCTTAGTTGTGATAACTTTCATTTTTATTACTTTTTTGGGAGTGCTTATGTCAGGGAAATAATATTTTTCTGATTTTAACTGGCTAGGTCAGGATAATATTTTTTACATGAGCATCCAGGTTTAAAATGAGTTCTGCAGAGAATGGGTGTATGCCATTTTTCAAATGTGCTAAGTGTTTTGGCAAATCAGGAGATAGCTCTCTGTGCATTGTTGTACAAGCATAGACAGGTTTTATGTGGTATTCAGGTGTATCAGAAACCATTTTGATAATTTATATGTTTATTTCTCACTTGGTCAGGATAACTTAACTTTATTAAGAGAAGTGTAAGTGTAAGCATTTTAATCCTCAGGTGCTTTTGCTCTCTACTGAGAGTTAGAACGTTTGTGTTGTTATTTTGGCACTTTACTGGTGGTTCTCATTAGCTCAGTGTTTGCCTAGAGGTCTCCCTCCCTCCTGGATACATTCTTGCCCAAAGTTTTCATTCAGGCAGCTCCGTCCGTGCCTCCTCCTGGACAAACACCTGCCCTGGGAGCCAGGGTGGCACTGATGGGAGTCTGAAATCCCAGTGCACTGATGGAAATCTGAAATCCCAGTGGCACTGATGGGAGTCTGAAATCCCAGTGGCACTGGTGGGAACCTGAAATCCCAGTGGCACTGGTGGGAACCTGAAATCCCAGTGGCACTGATGGGAGTCTGAAATCCCAGTGGCACTGGTGGGAATCTGAAATCCCAGTGGCACTGACTGGAGTCTGAAATCCCAGTGGCACCGATGGAAATCTGAAATCCCAGTGGCACTGGTGGGAACCTGAAATCCCAGTGGCACTGGTGGAAATCTGAAATCCCAGTGGCACTGGTGGGAGTCTGAAATCCCAGTGGCACTGGTGGGAATCTGAAATCCCAGTGCCACTCATGGGAGTCTGAAATCCCAGTGGCACTGGTGGGAGTCTGAAATCCCAGTGGCACCGATGGAAATCTCACTCCTGGCATAATCCAGCAGGAGATGCCAGCCCTCAGAGCAGCACTGGCAGCAGGGCAGGGTTTGTCTCATCGGGATCTCTGTGTCTGACAGGGCAGAGAGGAGGGCAGAGCAGGGCAAGGCTGCAGTTGTCTCCCGGGTTCCTCCAGGGGCTCCAGGTGCTCCCTGAGGTGGGGTTGGTGCTCAGCTGTGTTCAGGTACAGGGGGGTTATTTCATAGCCCTGTGTTTAGATACAGGGGTGTTATTTCATAGTGTTCAGATATAGGGGTTATTTCATAGCCCTGTGTTTGGATCCTGGGGTTATTTCCTAGCCCTGTGTTCCATACTGGGGTTATTTCATAGCCCTGTGTTCAAATGCAGGGGGTTTATTTCATACTGTTCAGATACAGGGGTTATTTCATAGCCCTGTATTTGGATACAGGAGGGTTATTTCCTAGCCCTGTGTTAGATATAGAGGTTATTTCCTAGCCCTGTGTTCCATACTGGGGTTATTTCATAGCCCTGTGTTACATACAGGGGGGTTATTTCATACTGTTTAGATACAGAGGTTATTTCATAGCCCTGTATTTGGATACAGGGGGGTTATTTCCTAGCCCTGTGTTCCATACAGGGGTTATTTCCTAGCCCTGTGTTAGACATAGAGGTTATTTCACATCCTTGTCTTGCAGCCAGGCAGGGTGTAACAGTGACAGAGCTCCTGTGCTGGGCTGCAGGGCTCTGAGGAGCGTCTCCTCCCTTGGCTTGGACGGGCTCCTGACAGAATTTTTACCAAAGAGATGATGAACAGTCCTCTCCCCTTACCCTCCAACCACTTCCATGATGTACTCTGAGGGGCTGAAGAGTTTTTGAGAGCTGGCTGTTGAATAATTGCCATCCCAGTCAAACTCTGCTGCCAGCCAAGCTTTTACACATAAATCACATCCTGCTTAAATGGGGAATGGACTTGCTGCAGTTTTTTCTAACTTACATATAACAATGAATTAAAAGATCACAGAGCAATGTTTCTGGCCAAGAAAGCTTCAGGTTTTGTGCTCTGGTGGGAAGCTTATGATTTATCTTGAACTTAGATGTAGGAGTACTTTCTACTATAATATGGTAATAAGTTAATATTATTATAATATAAAATAATATTATTAAACTATTTAAAGAAGTGGAATCTTAGAAAAGATAAAATGCCTAATATACCACTTAATCATGGTACAATAAAAACATACTGTGTGAATAACAATTATTTCTTTTTATTCTACTGGATATACTTTTGGTGGAGGGATTTTGTATGTGTAATGTCCCTTCCCTCTCAGCCCTTTGCATCCCCAGAAGGTGGATATTGCTGGGACAGGTATCCTGTATAACTTGTATCACTAAACATTTTTGCCATTCCCTGCCCAATGTAAATTCCACTTGAGGCTTGTCACTGTTGCATTATAGTTACTAAGTATTTTTCATATGTTGCAGAATTTTAAGAGAAGGGTTTAATGGTGATGCCTAGAAGTGCTTCATTTTTTTGTTTATTGATTTTTCTTCATCAGAAAACTAGTTTTAGGAAGAGCTATACATCTAGATTTCAGCTGAGATCATCAGTCTGTCAAACAAACAAGTACACAATATTTATCTTAAAATACAATAAATAATAATTTTAGTTGGATTTGGCTTGTCTGAGCATTTGCAGGGATTGACCATTGCTTCAGTTAACCAGTTACTTGCCAGTGTGCTTTTATCTTCAGAGTGAGAGAGTTTAGCTGGGAACCAGGTGCTGCATTTGGTGTGTCTGTAGTAATTTTTTATCTGAACATGTTTTCATGCTCTTGAAGAATTGTCTAAGTGGAGACACTGAGATACAACATTGAGATATGCAGCCTCCTTTGTCTGCCGTGGGAGAAGATTTACCATCCTCCCAAACACCTCACCTGGGGTACCCTGTTCTCTAAATTCAACCTGGTGTGCTCTTATTTTACCATTTACTGATCTGCACTTTGATTTGTGCTCTGGAGGGAAGGGTCACTGGTTCCTCATGCCAGGCTTGGAAAATGTAGGGAACAATCCTTGACAAAGAAATTGTGTAGAAGGCCAAAGGAGTAAATCTGGGGCTGATCCTGCTGCATTGACTTGTAAATTGGCAGCTTTATCTGAGGAGAGCTTTGTCAGGCATCTCAGGAGCTCTGAGCAGCAAATACCTCGCCCTGATAGAAGTATGTGTAAGAGATAATGTGCTGGAATTACTTTATTGGGCAAACTTTTTCTGTAGATCTGCAGTAAAATTCTGTCAGTGCTCATTGTGTTGCATGGGACAGGTGTAAGGTGAATAAATGTGGATTTTAGTGAGTTGGGGGTGGCTCTCAGGGCTCACTAACTTATTAAATTTGTTACAGCTTATCTGAGTGTGTCCCAAGAGATTGTCTAGCTGTTCCTGAGAATCATTTTGCTTGTGCTACCTGTGGTTTTGTTGGTTTTTTTCTTTGCCTGGGTTCTAGGCACTAAAGGGTTGTGCCTCACTCTGAGTCCTTCTCTCACCTGCTGCTTGTGCTGCATTTGCATTTGTTCTCCAAATGTTAAAATTGTTCCATAGAACACGGGGGGTTTGTATTCCTGGCTCCTGGGGGTGTGCTCATGGCCATAATGTTGGGAAATTAAATTCTTAAAAGTGAAATCAGTTGAGAACCCTGGTTTGATTTAAAAGTGCATGCTGACAGGTGTGCAAACTGAAAAGGAAGCAGCCAAAAGTTTCACAGTTTAAAAGAACATAAAGAGCTACTTTTGTACAAGCAATGCAGGAATCAAACTTTACTTGGGAACATGTGTAGGAATTTGTGTGATGTGAGTGCACTCAGGATCTAGTCTAATAATCAGAGATGTTTTAATTTGTTTTGCAACTTCCAAAGCTTTTTTTTGTGCTTGGAATGCCTCATTTTTAATGTTTGTTTAGTTCTTAAGTTTTATTTATGGCTGGATTTTTCTTTTCTCCAGACTAAATCAATAAATTTGGGTTAGGTGTGATTACTTCAGAGTAATATTCAAATTAAAGCTGCACCTACAAGTAGTTACAAATGCATCTTATTCTCTTAGAAAAATTTTCTGGGAGAGACTTTGACTGTGAATATTAGAAACATGATTATCATGTTGGCATTTTTAAAAGAGAAGAAACTGTTTTGTGAAAGTCAAAGCCTTTCATTTCAGCCCATCCCAAGAAAAATATTTAGATTTTTCTATTTTGGCACTACTTTTCATAATATATTCTTATTTTATGTTGAACTCATTCATGTTACTGCTGTTTTTTCTTTGGTGGAAGCTGAGCAAACGTTCTCCCAAGAGGTTGACTTTTAATTAAAGAACCAGTTTGGATATTGCTGTGGCAAACATTCAGCTCTATCCAGTTCCTGCATTCTGCTGTGAAAGGAAAGAAAGAACACCAAAAAAAAAGGTTTTCTTACACATTGTCATCAGGTGTTTCCAGTTTTCTCAGTGATATCTAACAAAACCTCCTGTGTTGCTGTACAGGCCCATTTGAAACGTGCCTGCTGCAAAGCAATAACATGGGACAGCAAGTGAGTGTTTGTTAAAACCAAACCAAAATAGGAGGGAGTTTGAGGGCAGGAAAAGGCAAAGTTTCCAGAAGGAAGGAAAATGTAGGAGAGGGCATCTTCTCTGAGGAGTGCTCTGCTCCAGGACATTGTATATAACTGGCAGCTGGTCTTTATGTTGAGGAGTTTTTGCAGTGACTCACGATCTGGAAAACAAAACCAGCCCAGTTCTACTTTACTAAAGATGGACTTTCATCTAAGAGTTCTGTGGTTTTGACTTGGCTTGTGGAGCTTGAAGCCAAAATTTTATTCTTTTTTTGGGGAAAATTGAAAGTCCTTTCTGTGGTCAGTTAGTGGAGTGTGACTGGAGGGGTTTGTTCTGTATCTTCCCCTCCTGTAGAGGTTGCTGAAGTACCTGAAACTCCTTGGTTTCTTTTCCCTCCCCAGTGTCCTACCAAGCTGATCCTCTCCATGGCACCTGAGAGCAGCAGCTAAGTGCTGGGAAATGATGGGGAAAGGAAACTTCTGAGACAAGTGAAATGAGACCCGTTGTGAACTTCCAAATCAAGAGAGACAGGAACCAGTGTTTATTTTTTAGGCCACCACTCTGTCCCTGTTTAAACAAGACAGTGGTTCTGGCAGGATATTTGTTCTGAAGGACATCCATCCACCAGTCCAGAACCTGAAATATTGGGCTGAAAGGCTCTGTTTGCTGGAGGGGAGGAATGTTTAACATCAGTGAGACAAGGCCAAACTGGATTTTTGTGATTTTTGTTAGCCTACATGTGTAAGGTGATTGAATACAACCATAGCTGAAGAGCATGAAACTGTGTCCTGGACGCTGATGTCTGTAGTTTATTCAGATATTCTGTTTATATAAACCAGCAGATGTGTTAAGGATGGTTAAAGTAGTTTTAAATTCTCTATTCTCCCGTGGTAAAGAGTAGATATGGCTTTCCCTTTTCTTCTTTCAGTCTGTGAATGAAAGTGGGGACAAAGTTTTTGATCCTTTTAAACTCATTTCAGAATTCATTTCTGAATTCTGAAAGGGTCAGCATTTGAACCAAGTAGGTTGAGTAGATGCAATTTAAAAAAATAAAGCAAGGTTTGGGTTTTTAAAGTAAATTCTGATTTTGGATGTTTAGACTGTTACTTGAGTAACTTTGTTTTATTTCAAATATCATTAGTGTGTTTGCTTAAATATTTGTAATAGAAATTATTTTAGTAGATTATTCTAAGTGTAGACTATAATTATCAGTATCTGATAATTGTAATGTACCATGGAAATAGAATTGTTTACTCTTTAATCTTAATTACAGGCAGCTCTTTAACTAGAGAATTCAAAATAGTGACAGGTAACCACTGCAGACTGCTCCAGCACTTGGGGAGACACAGTGAAGGATTTGCCATTTAAAAGAAGCTTGTGCCAGATAGAAATATAAAGCTCAGACACTCCAGGGGATCTGGATCCTGTCAATATTCCAGCTGTGGCAGCAGGAGGCAATTGGCAAATCAATTTTTTTCCACCAAATAAAGCTGTGGAATTTGAGTGGTGTAGAAGTGGACATTTTCTGCCTTTGTACTGCCTCAAACTTGGAGGTGAAATTTGATTCAGAGGCTTGGTTAACATGCAGAAACTATCTCAGAGTCTCTCATTTGCATATCATAAAACTTGAGTATGTTTTGGGAAACTTCAGTGTGGGTAAATTGAGAGTAGATTTCTTGAATTTAGAGTAGTTACATGAAAATTCTGTTTAATGTCTGGTCAGTCAGGTGGTGGTGCTTGAAGGAGAAGTAACCTGCCAGTGCACCTGCTCTGCAATCCCCTTGGTGGTTTTGGGGTTAAACAAAGCAATTTCTATTTGAAACAAAATTTCCCTGTGGGGGCCCAAATCCTTGACAAATGACAACAAGTTAAAAAAAAAAAAAAAAAAGGTTGTCAAATCCTAGTATTTCTTAAATAATTTAAACTAAAGTGTTTGAAGTGGCCAGAGTTCTTTGTGGGGCTGTGGGGTTTTTGTGTCTGTCGCTAAATGTTGAATTTAAATATTGGCCCACTTGCCTCATGAAAAAGAAGATTGTCTTTGAAAGTGAAGAGCTTGAAAAATTGTATGTGTTTATTGCATTTTTCAACGTTTGAGGGATTTTCTTTTGTGTTTATGAGGCACAGTAGGGTAAACATGGACTGTGGCCTTCAAAAACCCTCACACAGGAGGTGGAGCTGCTCCAAAGCAGGGTGAGCTGTGTGGGTTGTCAGCACACTGAAAAATCAGCAGTAAAATAGCAACATTTCAGCTTAAAAAAAAAAGACTTGTAGCACTTTGACATCATTATATATTCCATTGACCTGCACTTTTAATTCCAGTTCAGCAGCCTCTTGCTATGCTTCAAGATTTATGAGCACCTTGGCAGAGAATGTCCATCCTTCTCACTGGAGATTATTAGATTGCTTGGATTTGTTGGTTTGGGTTTTTGAGGTTTTTTTTTTAAAGGTATCTGAATGTTTCTTGAGATCACAGTTGGTGTATTGGCCAGTAATACATTGGAGCACAAATTGCTGGGAATTTCTGAATATCCAAATCACACTTTGTGACTCTCTTCTCAACTTCAAATTCTCTTCATCCCCAGTACAGAGAATATTAATAACAAATTGAAAGTGAAATTGGAAAGAAAAAAAGCCAGCATAGAAAGATTTTAAATGCTGTGCCATCAAGTCATTCGAGAAAAATACAGTTTCTTTCTAAAATATTCTGCATCTTTGAATACTTGCCTTTTTTAGCTCTGCAAACCAGTTTATATTTAGTTGAGAATTGTTCAGAGCAGTTCAGTGTCCAAAAACAGAAATTATTTGAGCTCTTGAGCTGTGGTGTGTGGTTTGCAGTGTGGATGGGGAGTGTTGAGGTGCACAATATCAAAATGTGCTGCAACTGTCAGGCCTAACACAAATGAAGCACACATGTTTTAACCCACTCTGCTTCTCCTATTGTCTGTTTTATTATTGCTTTTGAAATTTCTGCTCTTTATACCAAAACAAACAAGAAAATTCACAAATTGCTTTAAGTAGGAGATGGAATGGTATGACTAATGCAGCCACAGGTTGTGTTGTGCTTGCACCAAAGTACAATTCTTTATTGTGTTATTATGACACATTTATATCCTGATAACACATTTCTTCTAGATGTGTAATAGCACCAGTGTGCTTCCTTTGTAAGAGGAAGTGTTAGAGATTAACTTTTTCAGAACATATTAGGAATGCCTTGTTTTAAAGTTCTTTTTTTATTCCCCTATTACTTTCATGTGACAGATCTACAAGTGTCTTTAAATTGCACCAGTGGAGGTTTAGATTACATATGAGGAAACTTTGTTTTGCTGAAGGGTTGTAAAGCACTGAATGCTGAGGAAACTGGTGTAGGTCACACCTCTGGAGGTGTTCTGGGATGTGTGGATGTGGAACTTGAGGAGATGGTGGTGGGGCTTGATCCTGGAGATGTTTCCAACTTCACTGGTTCTATGGTTCCATCCCATGCTTATCTCATGGTAAAGAGACATCAGCAAAATTGGTGTTTGGAGTCCATTTTCTTCCAGCAGTGTTCCTTCACTCTGTTTTATCTTTGTCTAAAATTACTGGGGGGATTTGTCACTTCTCATTAGTTGAGGCAAAGCAGGGTTAATGTCCTTGCTGCTCTTTCTTGAAGGGCTGTTTCATGGCTTTGCTGTGTGACAGACACATTTTTCTGCTCTAGAAGGAATCCTGGTTGATATCTCTGCTGCCTTTTGTGATGCTTGCACTCTGTGAGGGCCATCAGGGATTTCAGAGTATCTGTTCTTGGTGTCCTGCATGGCCAGGACTGCAGTGTTGAAGGAAACTTCAATGAACTTCAGGTTTATTGTGTGGGCATGGCTTCTTTTGCTTTTGGGGTGCTTTAATTAAACCAGCTGTGGCTTATGGGATCATGTTGGTAGAAAAGTTGAGTTGAATCTAGAGAACACTTGCTTTGTGCCTGGCTGTGAAACTGCTTTGTCTTTGTGTGTTTGCCATGATTGAACATTTTCCACTGATTAGTGCAGAGGCATGTTGGAAGACACTCATAGAAACATTCCTTCACTTTCCACAGTCAGAACTCAAACTTGGAAAGTTATTTTTGTCCACAGATGAGGTTGATCTGTTACTTCTGTAATGGAAATATCTTGCAGTTATCTTCTATATTGTTTGGGTGTGTAATTTGTTGTACAAGACTTCATTCTTTAACACTGAAAAGGGAGAGCTGTGTCTGGTGCCTTCTTGCCATACCAGCCTAGGAGCTGATTTATTTTTCTGGAATCATTTGTTGTGCCTCAAGTTGTTTCTTAGAGGTGGCTTTTCTTTCTGGCAACTTTTTTTCCCTTTTCAATGCATTAATATTTTAATGATGGTGTTTCAGATTCAGCAGGATCTGCCTTAGCAGTTAGACTTATTTTCTGTATTTCTGGGGGTATTGAACTGAGTAGGGTGAGTTGAACAAATGCCACAGAGAACCACTTCCATTTAATGGTAACATCCAAGCTGACTGCAACTCACTTTATCTCTTCATTTTCCTCCCCAGTTTTTGGGGAGATGTCCTTATCTGCAGAATATGGTTAAGAAATTATGAATGTGAATCTTAAAATTCCAGAATATTGATTGTGTCACTCTTCAGTGTCACAGAGTTTAATAGATGTCCCATTTTAATGAAGTGTGTGTGGGAAATGGCTGCTGTGGATAGCTGCAGTTTTTCTTTGGATTTTCTCTGTGCATAAAATACATCCTGCTGCCACTTGTCTATAGACAATGGATAATTTTGGAATTTAGTTGTTGACCAGAATCTTAGTCTGCTTAGTAAGAGGACCTAAAACCCATTTTCATCTCAGTTCTTGGATTAAACATAGATGATGGTTTATGAGGTTTTCTCAACTTGTTTTTTTTCTAGAAAGGGAAATAAGCTTAATGAGTGCATCTAAAACTTTTAACTGATAGCTGAGAAATAGTTGCATGTAGCTGGTTATTCTGATAGAAGATTAAAATATTTCATCTTTCAGGTAGTGTCATTTAAAAAAACATTCCTTTTTTTTTTCCTTCTGCTTGGCATCAAGGACAGTGGAATCCAAGGGAAGGAAATGTAGCATCTTATCTGAATTGACATCTGAGACTGAATTAATTATGCTCAGTGTCTTTTAGGTAGTAAAACAGCTCTTTAGCTTTTATTGGTAAACTTCATCCTTCTGTAATTTTGCCTTTTCATTCTGTGGATATGGCTCCTATTTTATTGAAGCATGAGGGTGGATTGGGGAGGTGGTTGTTTGTTTGTTTTGAGAAATTGAGAATTTTTGAAATATTTTCATAAACCATCACATTTACTTCCTGGTTTTGGTTTGTAGGTAGTCAGGAGAAACATTCTAGTTAGAAAGCAGTGGGCAACATGCTTTAGGTTCTCTTTTGTATTTTAATTTGGTTTAGATTGATGTCCTATGACATCTGCTTGAAATGAGCTTTCCTGGATGCCCTTGCTGGATAGGAGAATAATTGCAGTCATTTAATACAAAATATCTGTTTGGAGTGTGATGTTGAATAAAAGTGAGAAAAATTATTGTTTTGGCTGCAGGAAATGTCTTTCTTTTTAAGTAGTTTAAACAATTACATTTCCATATATCATTTTAAAGCATCAGTAGATGTGTATTGTGTGGGAAATGCAATTCCTGTATGTGTCTAAAGCAAAACCTCAGATATCTTGTGTTTTATTTTCATACTGTTAGTTAAAGTATGAGATGATTAGCTGAGTTAACACATTTATGTAACTGTGAAGCTTGTGAAGCCTTAATTTGCATTAGTTCAGAATGTTTACACAGTGATTGATGACAGATATTCAAATACACTGACCTGTGAGCAGCAAAATTCTTACTGTTGTTTCTTATTCCAGGTAGGAGAAGACAGAGAGCACATCGTCCTCGTTCTCCAATATTGGAAGAAAAAGATATCCCACCCTTGGAGTTTCCTAAATCCTCAGAGGACTTGATGGTGCCTAGTGAGCATATAATGAATGTTATTGCCATCTATGAGGTACTGAGGAACTTTGGCACTGTTTTGCGCCTCTCTCCTTTTCGTTTTGAGGACTTCTGTGCTGCTCTGGTAAGTCAAGAGCAGTGCACACTCATGGCAGAGATGCACATAGTGCTGTTAAAAGCAGTTTTACGTGAAGAAGACACTTCAAATACTACCTTTGGACCTGCTGACCTCAAAGATAGCGTTAATTCCACTTTGTATTTCATAGATGGGATGACGTGGCCAGAGGTTCTGCGGGTATATTGTGAGAGTGACAAGGAATACCATCATGTTCTTCCTTACCAAGAGACAGAGGACTATCCTTATGGACCAGTAGAGAATAAAATCAAAGTTCTGCAGTTCTTAGTGGATCAGTTTCTTACCACAAACATTGCACGTGAGGAGTTGATGTCAGAAGGGGTTATTCAGTATGATGATCATTGTAGGGTTTGTCACAAACTCGGGGATTTGCTCTGCTGTGAGACCTGCTCGGCCGTGTACCACCTGGAGTGTGTGAAGCCGCCCCTGGAGGAGGTGCCCGAGGACGAGTGGCAGTGTGAGGTCTGTGTGGCACACCAGGTGCCCGGGGTGACTGACTGTGTGGCTGAAATCCAAAAAAACAAACCCTACATCCGCCACGAGCCCATCGGCTACGACCGGCACCGGCGGAAATACTGGTTCCTGAACAGGAGGATCATCATGTGAGTGAGCCAAGCACTGCATCCTTTCTGAGCAATTACACTGTGTGTTTAATACTTCATTTAAATTGCTGTTTCATCTTAAAATTGCTCTTCCTTTAGATAAGGCTTGCTGTTTTGTAATATTGCTAAAGACCATGTAAATAATCCATATTTATCTCAAATTAATATTCTCATAATCTATACATAAAAACAGGACCTCAGGCTTAATATTAATGTGCCTAAAACACATAAATGTGAGGCAAAGAAAGGGAATATTAATGAAAACTCCCCAGCTTCTTGTAGAAGTTACTGAAGAGAAGTTTGATTCTATTTATGATCACACAGTGTGTAGGACACTGCTTGTGGTCTGTCACCTGCTTAAGCAGTGCTTGGCTGCCAGGTGCTGGTGCCAGTTTGATGCTCTGCCTTTGAAGCTGAAACTTTCAGAGATGCTCAGAGGGATTCATTGTTACTAGAAATGTAGAAAGTGTTGCATTGAACGTTGTTCTGTAGTGCAGAGAAAGTCATCACAGAAAGTTGTGCCTGTCTTGGGGGGAGGTACTGTGTGTGTTTCACACAGTTTCCTGTTACTGGTTGGTCTCAAGATACAAATGTACCTCAAAATATTAATAGGAAGCAAACCCTTGCTGGTGAGGGCATTGTGCCCTGGATTTTACTGAAAAGTTGAATCTGAAAATCATTTCTCACCAAAAAATGGCTAAAGATTGGTTTTGTCATAAAAGACTGTTCTTAGCTAATTGTTCTCATAATGGAGAAGAAACAATATTTAAGTGAAATTAGTGGTATTGTTAAATTAGGAGAAATAAGAGACTTTAGCAGAGCTCTGAAAACTCAGAAACAGAGTTTCCATTCAGTGTTACAGAGAAAATAAACCACAGCTGGGTACCTTAACAGAATTTCATACAAAGCAGGTTCCAGTGAATGTTAAGATAGTAGCCAGCGTGTTTAAAAGGGACTGTGAGGTCTGCTGATGGTGTTACATCTTGCAAAGAAGACACTTCTGAGGGCTCATGGTATTCCTTTAAAATGTGGGGCTGTTTCTCTGGGGTATTGTCAGCTGATGCTTTGAGTATTAATTATCTCTGCTCTGTTTCCTGTGTTCTTCTTTCATATTTGTAAAAAAAGAGTCCATGTTTGATCTTTTTTCGTTTCTCTGGGTTATAAATGTCACAGTAATGCCAAGTAACCTTTCAAAGGATGCAGGGAATCTTTTATACTCTTCTCTTTTTTTCCCCTATATATGTGCTCCGTGGTTATACTCAGTGCCATGCTCCTCAGTGAGGGGTGGATCACTCAGGTGGTTCACCAGGATGGGATGGGCACCTGAAGTTGTTGATATCCAATTATTCCATTGCTTCCTGCTGAATTTCCTACCTTTTGTTTTCAGAAAATGTGTTGAAATTTTGATTTTCACAAAAAAGCTTGGTTGTGAAGGATACACAACTGGGATTATTTTTGCTCTAGTTCCTTGTGCTTTAATAGCTTAGGGTTATCTCTGCCTTGGTTTTGTATCTTCCTCCTCAAACTCTCAAGGAAAAGGTTGTTCTAAAGATGGATTTGTCTTCACTGCTCTCCTGTACTGGCAGAGATCTGGGAATTAACATTAGAAAATCCAGATCACTCAGGAGCTGATTTTGAGCTAAATGGGCAGACTTTGTTTCTTCCCTGTATGTAGGCAGATAGGTAATTATTTTTAACCAAACTTGATCTGTGAAACAATGTTTTTTTCCCAGTGAAGTAGAGTATTTGATGTTCAGAAGGTTTTGATACAGGCAATACTTCAACATACTTCAAACTGAAATGAATCACGCAGGTGCTTCGTGATCCTTTGAAATCTGCACATGTGAGAGTTGTTTCTTTCTAGCACATTGGTAGTAATTTTAACTGCACTTACAAGAGACATCTTCAAAAGTTAAATGTGTTGAGTTTTTAAAAACCAATATTTTGCATTCCTTTTAGGTGTTCTGTGGGCAAATTATATCATAAGAGGTCAAAAGTAGTACACAACTTAATTCCAGGGAAATGCAACCTTAATAACTCACATAGACATTAAACTCTGTAATTTCAGTTTTTAAATTCAGTAAGCATGCTGTATTGCAAACCCAACTTTTTTGCATATATTGACTTATTTATTAACTTATTTATTTATATATATACACACTGAACAGGATCAAACCACACCTGAGATCTTGGATAACTGAAGGGTAACTTAAAGGATAACTGCCAAATGCTAAAACATGAGATTCATGAAATTATATTATCATATCAACTTTATTAAAATGAGTAGAATATATTCCCCAATGCCATGTGATTAAATGTATCAGAGGAAACTAATAGATCTAAAAATAATCTGCACAAATACCAATTTGAAATCCTGCCCAGGAGGATTAGAGAACTGAAATCTTAAATTCTTGGTGGTTTTGTTTCTCAAAAGGGTTTTCAGAGCTTTTTACTTCTTCTCCCCTCTTCCCCTTTAAATGTCATAAATCCAACCTAGTGCTGATTTTCCTGCCTTTTAAAGGGTTTTGTAGGCTTGTTCCCTGATACTTTTGTTTCCATCACTGGCCTTCTTTAAGCCCATCATTGTGGTTTTGTTTCTCTTTTCCACTTCTTCCGTTTTACAGAGATGGAAAAGTGGACACTGAAGGAGTCTCCTCATGAACAAATATCAACAAAATTAAAACAAAAAACAGGCCAAGAGCAAATGAATTCCTGATGTTTTTATTTCAAGCTGTTTACAAATTAAGGAGGATGCCTCTGGGTCAATTGCATTTGTTTTACTTGTGAAGATTATTTCTGCAAGTTATTAACTCAGGAAATTTGGGACTTTGACTTGTATTGTCCTTCTAAACTGCTGCAGTGTTTTAACAAGTTTATCTTTATAGAAATATTGAGATACTTTGGATTTATCAATTATCTGTGAAAACAGATAATGAAACACTGTTTGGCTTTCATTTTGATAGCAGAAATAGGACACACATTGTTATTCCTGAGTTGTGTGGATCTTCCTCAACAGTCAAAAGCAGTTTCAGCTTTTTTTGTTTGCAAGATTTGTCATGCTGTTTATGTTCTTAGGGGGTCCTCCTCTATTTTCTCTAGTTAATTAACAAGGATTTGGATCTTCATTTGAATAGATTGTTCTAAACAATTTCCTGAATTCTTCAGTTTCCAACTGTATCATCATGGAATTCAGGAAGTATCTGCTACTTAGTGCTAAATATTTTGTTATCACCTTGCTTGAAAGGTTTGATTATCTTCTATGTTGCTTTTATCAATCTTTAAACTTGTCTCTGCAGCCTGCCAGTGAATAGTTCCTGGCAGCCAAGGAGGCTGAAAGAGGTAGGAAATAATCATGTGATTCTTTTCTCCTCCTTGGCCTCACACATTGTGTGTGACTCAGCTGAGTCCCCCTGTCCAGCACCAAGCTGGCAAATCTGCCTGGACTGCCTGAGAACAACGCTGGGAGCTGCTCCTTGTCAGCCTTGGACATTCCAGCTTTTTCTCACAGCCCCTCTGATTTCCTCAGAGGGTGAAAGTCGTGTCCCTTTAGTAAACACAGGAGGGTGTTAAGGGAAAGTTAGCTGGAATTATATAATTGTTAATTTAAGCCTTATCTAAGTTGGCCAAAATGGATTGCATGGAATGATTCCTGCTGTGTGCTCCAAGTCCTCCCCTGGCACACATCTGAGTCTTGGAAAGAAGTCTGGCCAGAGATGAGCTTGGTGTAAGCACACAGACCAACCAGTTTGTGCCATTTCACATTGTCTGTGCTTTTTCCAGAGAAAACTCTTCAATTCCTGAAATTCTCTTGTTAAGGTTGTGATTGTCTTCAGACCAAAACAAACTTTGTGCTCAAACCCTGATATAAATGAAGTAGAAGGGTATTAAAATACTCTTGGATAACCTCATTGTCTGTTTCTAGAATATTACCTGAGCAGTTCTTTAATGGGCAGGACTCAAATCCCACATGGAGGGATCAGCTCCAGGTGCTTTCTGCAGATGCTCTTGGTGGTTTGATGTCTCAGCTCTGCACACTGAGCCTGGGGTTTTCTGGTCTGCAATACAGCAAAGCTTTACTGGTGCTGAAGGCTTTTCCTTGACTTATCCAGGGAAACTGGAAACAACAGTTCATTGCTTTTCAGCCCAATGGAACCTTGCAAACCTAGAATAGAAAGAGCTGATGGGAAGGGAGAAGCCAGATGCTGCTTGGGAGGCTCAGGTGACACAGACTCACCCTGTCTGCATTAGTGCAGCTGGAGCAGTCTTAGATTTGCTGAATGGGGGGAGAAACATGAAAATAAGAAAACACTTGGATGGCCACCATGAAAATAGAAGCAATGTGTACAGGATGCTTGTCTGGCAGATGGATGCAGGCACAGCCTTTCCTCATGGAGAGGAATATGAGAATATATTGTCAGACTTATCTCAAAGGTCTTTTCCAGCCAAAGTGTCTCTCATTTTATATAAAGCATTTATATTGTTGCATATCTAGGTCATATAAGAGGATGTATAAATGGCATTATCTCTCTAGCAAATAATCCTGTAACAGCCACAACAGAAGGGATCAAAATGAAAGATTCAAGTTCCCTTTTTGGTCAGTTAAGAAACAGAGTAATAACAGCATCACATTCTACAGTCATATTTGCCAGGAGCACAGCAGCCTCACAACTGCTGCTCTGCAGGGTCTTGCACTTGCCATTTCCCTTGGCCACTTGCCTGGCAAAACTCAGAAGGCACCCATTCCCTGTCCTTTTTAGTTAAGCATTTTATTTCATCCTTTTATTTCCTCTCACTGTGTAAAGCCCCATTCTTGCATTCTCATCTCCCCCTCCATCTTGGTTTTTGGGCATTTGCCTTTATCTTCCTCTTCTGTGGCTTTTGTTCACCACCAGTAATGAAAGTGCTCTCATTCCTATTGTTGTTAGTAAATAACTCTTGGTTTAGAGGAAACATGGTTTAAACAGTCATTTTTCTTTAACATGGAAGTTTACAGGCCTAGAATATTCCATAGAGTGAAATGATTGTCAGTGTTCAGCTGTTACATTTTGGTGTGTTGTACATGATGGTCTTTCTGAAATGAGCTGTTTTCTGAGAAAACTTGTCAAACTTAACAGGTTGGTGTGGTTAAAACTAATGGAATATTGGCAGTTTAGAGGAATAAATGGGTGAAGCAGAATTAGTTGCTTTTCATGGGCAAAGGCCTTTACAATAAAGATGCAAGTTTCTTTCAAAACACCAGGTTTTATCATCAAAACCTAAAGTCTGTTCTGTAATAAGGGTTGTGACAGGTGAGTAGTTGAATTTTGTGTAATACTGCCTCTACTAACTTCACAACCACCTTATTTCAGCAGTGTTCTGTTTGAGTTACAAATATTAATTGTTTCACAAATGCAGACTGGGAGGCAGTAGAACAACAAGGATCAAGTTGCCTTAAGGTTGTTTGTCTTTCTGAATCCCTGAAGCCAATTTGTGCCATTTTTAATGTGTGAGCCACAGGAAGGGACCCAGTAGAGAGGAACCTGCAGCAAACCCCACAGGGGCAGAGGTTTGAGATTTACAGTCAGCTTCCCATTGCTGTCAGCACCCTGGGTTGGGGCTCTGCAGTGCTGGCACAGGGGTGCCAGGGCAGCAGGAGTTCAGTTCCTCTGCCCAGGTGGGGGCCAGGCTGGGCATCAGTGGCACCCGCATGGTGTGGGGAGCACTGGGATGTGCTGTGGAAATTATGGGCTCATGCCAGCCTGGATCTGGCTCGTGCCAGCCTGGATCTGGCTCATGCCATTCTGGGTCTGGCTCTTGCCAGCCTGGGTCTGGCTCATGCCAGCCTGGATCTGGCTCATGCCATTCTGGGTCTGGCTCTTGCCAGCCTGGATCTGGCTCATGTCAGCCTGGGTCTGGCTCATGTCAGCCTGGGTCTGGCTCATGCCAGCCTGGCTCTGGCTCTTGCCAGCCTGGATCTGGCTCTTGCCATTCTGGGTCCGACTCCTGCCAGCCTGGATCTGGCTGCTGCCCCCCAGGATGGACCAAGCTGAGCTGAAATCCAGCAGCTGCAGAACCACTTGGAGCATCCTGCCTGTGCCCTGCAGGCTCCAGGAGAGTCTGGAGTTACCTGAGGTATTGATGGAGCTCCCCTGGGTCTGTGGCCCTGCTGAGGTGCTGTTGGCACCAGGAATTCTGGACTTGTGGAGTACTGCAGATTAAAAATGTAGAAATCCCTTGATCTTTTCAAAGGGATTGTGCTGTGACTCATCCCTTCCTGGTGCTCTCACAGGTGGATGCTGTAGGATGCCAATATAAAATATTTTATGAGCGTGACAGTCTATACTTCGAATTTTCTGACTATGTTTTTTCCTGAATACACTGCCAGAAACTACCATTATGGATTCGGGACTTACAAATTGTTTCAGATTTAGTAGTAAATTACTGGTTAAAGAAATAGTAAATATAATAAGAATAAACCTTGTTGTCAGACTGGACAAACGAGTTTTAAGGAGACTTCAAAGCTTTCCTGAGGAAGTTGTCATGAGAACTGAGGGGATGAAGAAAGGGAAGGAAGCAAGAAAGGAATATTGGTATTAAACTGGGTGCATATGAGCAGTGTGATTTATTTATTCCCACTCAGGTATTGACATTTCACAGTGCTCTGCAGATAGCAGGTGATAGCAATTTTTGTCATTTATCCAGATATTTTAAAATCAGTATTTTTTAAACACTCCTACAGAGAGGAAGATTCAGAAAGTGAGAAGGATAAGAAAATCTGGTACTACAGCACCAAGATCCAGCTGGCAGAGTTAATTGAATGCCTGGACAAGGATTACTGGGAGGCTGACCTATGCAAAACCCTGGACGAGATGCGTGAGGAAGTTCATCGGCACATGGATGTGACAGAAGACCTTACAAACAAAGCAAGGGGCAGCAACAAGTCTTTCCTTTCTGCAGCAAATGGTAGGAATATTTGGTGTAATGAGAATAGATGCTGCACTTTGAATCAAACCTAGTTTATCTTACATCAGAAGCAGGATTTATGTCGTGTTGTTTGTGCTCCGTGGCTCTGTAGGTGGTTTGTTGTTTCATGTTGACAACATGCTTTATGTTGTAGATGAAATTTTGGACATTATCAGAGCAAGAAAAGGAGAAATAGTGGAAGATAAAAACACAGGAGATGAGGAAGCAGAAAAGGCCAAAAGTGATGTTGATAATGACCAGACAGATGCTGAGAGAGACAAGGAAGAATCTGGAGACCAAGATAAAATTGAGGAAACACAGAGTGAGCAAGATGTGGAAAAAGAGAAAGCAGAAGGTAAAGAAACTGACTGTGCTTTAACAGCTCCATTTAAGTGAAGTGAACCCCCCATTTATTTAAGTGTTGATGCAATACTTTCTTTGTATGATTCTCCAAGATATTTCTGTAATAGGTGATATTTGTCAGTTCCTTTGTGCTTTGTTGGAATTGTTCTTGTTAAGTAATTTCACCAACTTTCCTACTTCTATACAGCTGGCTCCTAGATACCCTGCCTTGAGGTACAGGTGGCACTTACAGGTTGTGATCAGCATGTTTGTAGTAAGCCACAATTTTTAACTTTTTCCTACTCACAATTGGTTTGTTCTTTGATTCTGAGACAATACCATCTCATAGCAAAAAAAGGAAGGGAAAAAGCTTGCTGTTTTTCAGCATTATCAAACAAACAAAGCTGCTGAAGTTGCTTTCTATGGATGATGCCAAATGACATCCTAAGGCATAATAAAGAACATCCCTGAAGTTTTGTTGTGCGTTTTACTGTAGAGGCAACAGTCGTTGGGGATAAAAGTAACTGTGTGACCTGCAGCCCTGATGACAGCACCACAAACCCTCCTGCAGGAGAGAATAGTTGCTCTGAAGGGAAGGACGCAGTGGGGTGTCAGTCAGAAACCCTTGATAGCAACAACGTGGCAGAGAAGAAGGTGGCATCAGAGCTCCCTCTGGAACTCTCAGGTACAGAAGGCACTGTTACCAATGCCTCTGTAATTTGGGGAATCTGTTTTTCTCTCTGATTTGTCCACTAAAACCATTCCCAGCATATGTCACTCATGCTGTTTGCTTGCAGTGCCATCCTTTACTGCTACGTTGTCATTATTAACATTTCAAAGTTAATTTTCTTGCAACTAGTGCTTGAAATTTGTGGTCCTCCATGACATTAGCATTTGTATCCATGCCTTCCAAAGACAACTATGGCTAAGCTTTTTATTTTCTGTTTTCTCTATATTTTATTTTTCCATAGTGATCCGTAATGATTGTTAGCATCCTCTCAAAGTTTATTTCAAATCTAATTTGCTGCTGGCTTGTTTATTATTTTAACCTCTCATTTACTGTATAAATTACTAACAAAGTGTTTTCATTCATGAGAATAAACCACTGCACTGAAATGTCAAGATTAAAATTATCATGCTGGAAATTTAAACAGATTTCAGAATTATAAGCACAAGGGTTATTGTATTTTAACATGTTTTGTTCTGCCATGTCAGTGACTCAAAGGTAATAATATACACTAATTAAAATCAGACAAACTTGCTTTAGGAATAAGTGGGAGTTGATTAAGTGTAACATGAAGCATGAGTGTACTATTCTAGAATTACTTTATATTACATTTAGAATTATATTCTATTACAGGATTTACTACATAACCAAATGTTGTTCTAAACAGCTGATCACCTTTAAAATTATCCAGATTTTCTTTTCAGTTTTATTCTCAGTTCTTAAAATCTGAACATGTGTGATGTGAACATACTTAGTGTGTTATGTTTTAAAAAGGGGTAGTAAATGTTTTCTCTCCTACAGAAATAGTTCTCCACGCAGTCACAGTCTGCAGCTTTTCAACTTATGAAAGTCAATGCATCCAAACCTTGTAATAAACTTTTCTGAACAAGAGGACAAATGAAAGCTAAGATTAATCTGTAATCTGCAAGCCTCATAATACACTTTTTAAGTACAGGAAATGTCCTGATGTACAAGACAAAATCCATATATTTTTGATACATGACCAAATATTTTTGCCAGTTCTCCTATTTTTTATTCCCTTTTAAAGTTAAAATAACTGTGTAAAGATTTAATGGAAAAGATACAGAGTATAATTTTGTTTCAGACACCTTTATGGGTTTGTATTTTATTTTAAAGATTCACTTACATAGTTATCATTATTTATTATGGTTTCACAAGTACTTTTCTCCTTCCAAAGCTTCTGAGTTGTATATTCATGGACTCTTTTATGGTAGGAAAGTGTGTGTGGAGGTTTTTCCTCATGTCTAATTCACTATATTCACAGCAATGTTTGTGTTCTTACTATGAAATTCATTTTGAGACTGTCAGAGAGAGATACTGAACCAGGATCAGTGAGGCAGTTATCTCCAAAAGAAATGGGAAATATGAGTAAAATCCAGAGATAGATGAGAATGTCTGTTACCATCCTTGTTAAATGCAGTTTGGATATTAATCTTTATTAAGAGTCTGCTTTGGGTGCTTCCATTCTTCTCCAAACAGCAGCCATGGAAACAGATCCATTTCTCCTCATAGTAAGAAGGGAGGTGGATCAAACAGTGGTGGTCACCCATTTGGCACAGTCAGAAATCAGGATGCATTCAGATTAGGGATCCTCTAAGAATTCAATATTTATCTGATCCATCCTTCTGCTGGGAGTGAATATTTCACAAAAAACAAGTTTTGTTCTGTCACTCTTAACAACATCAGAATCCCTGATGCTTTGGAAGAATTCTAGAACCAGGCAGATCTGGTAGGTTTTAAACAGCTGAGCTGTCTCCCTCTGGCACTGAGCCCAGGAGACATTGCTGGCTTTGCTGTTTTCAGGGATGGGGGCTCGTTCCTTCTGGGAGGGTGCAGGGATTTATTTTGAGGTGGCTGCAATTCAGTGATATTTAGGCAAAAATTCCTCCTGGGGCAGCACAACAGGTGAGGTGACAACAGAGTCCAGAGCTGTCAAGACAGTAACAAGGACAGCTGGGGACCAGGAACCCATTTGAAGCCACATCAAGATCCATCAGATCAGGAAGGGGCTGATATTTTAAGTGGGCTGATATTTAGAGTGGTGCCAATGGAACAGAAATCTGTGGGATTCTGAGAATGAAGGTGCTGAGGAAGAGAAAATCAGAGACTCATCGGAAAACAAGGGAAATTGAAAGGTGTGTGCTCTGAGGAGCAGCTAAAGAAAATTAAAAGAGAAAATCAGATGCTTCAGGAAGACCAAATTTTGTGAATTCTAAATGCAAAACGATCTCAGGATTATCGGTGTGTGCATCTAAAGAAAAAAAAAATCTTGGATGAAATACAAATGTATTTTAAGTAGAGATATGAATTTCAGTTCTTCAGAGATGTAGAAGTTGAAACTGCTTGAAACAGAAAAAAAAAAAAGAACTTTAATGGACACAGTGCTCTCTAATATTTTCTATGTGTTTCCCTGCAGTCCAGCAAAACACGTTCATCTGCATTTTTTTAATGAAAACTTTAAAAAGTTGCATTGATCCAATTCAAAAGAAAAAACTAAAACTGAAGTTGTTCTTTTGTAGAAGAAACTGGTCAGATGATCCCCAGCAGTGGCTCTGCTGCCCCTCCACAGGCAGATGTTGAGAACAGCAGTGGCAGCGAGCTGGGCTCTGGCCAGAATGACTCCATTAAGACTCTTGATGATGCTGAAAATGCAGAGAGGGGATCCCAGGCTTCAGAGGATTTAGGTAATAATAATAATAATGATAATTATATTAATAATAAAGATGATAAGGATAATGACATCTCCAACTTCCATTTTATGCATATTTTCACTAAACTTTCTGTTCTTTTTGTAAATTCCCTACATCAGTAGAAAACTTCCAATTGTTAAATTTGTTTTAAAAGCCTTTTTTTATTCCTGGGCAGGAGAGAAATCCAATGGTGACAGAAGTGATTCTCCAGGGGCAGGGAAGGGCACACCAGGCTCGACACGGATGCTCACCAGATTGAGAAATCCAGACAGCAAACTGAGCCAGATGAAAAGCCAGCAGGTTGCTGCTGCAGCAAATGAAGCAAATAAGTTATATAAAGAAACCAGAGAGGTTTGTGCACATCTTGGAAAACTTAAAGAACTACAGAAATGTTCTGAAAAAATGTTAATTTCTTTAAAGGATACTAAATTTTACTGAAAATTTTTAAAAAGTTATTTTTTTCAGGCAATGGAGGTACTTTTAAAAAAGGCAGTAATAATAAATTAACAAGTGGTGAAATTGTTGTATTACAGGAAGCTTTTCCCCCCCTGTCCTTTGCTCTCTTGAGTGCTCTCTACAAAGTGATGGCAGTGACCCAGAGCACTGGTGTAGTTGTTTTGTATGACTGGGTTGTTTGTTGTCTTGGTTCTGGATTTTTTAAGGAGCCCAGTTTTTCCAGGAAGGAAATGCTCAAACATTGGGACATTTTTGCAGTTAATTGTCTGAATATTATTTTGTATACTAATTTTATTTTTTATAATTGATTTTCCATGTAAGTTAACACTTAGTGAATTTATTGGCAAACAGATTAGTCCAGTGATGTTACCTATGCCATGTTTTCAAAGTCCAGGATCCTTGTTTCTCAAGCTGCATGCCTGAATTCTCTGATGTACCAAGGAGGGGGTTCACAGAGGGCTTACCTGAGTTTAATGAAGCTGCTTTCCCAGAGCTCCCTCCCTCCATAGGCACAATCAGAACAGCAAAACAGGTTCCTGTTTGGTCTGAGAAGTTGGATGATGTTTTTTAATGTTAAATTTGATCTGGGAATATCCTAACTCTGTAGACAGGCAGTGATGAAGTACATGTATTGGTGTTTGGATGAACAGTTATTTGTTTCTACACACTGGTGCATTTTTATTCTTGCACTGGGGTATTTTTATTCTTTTATATGTAGACATTTGAAGCATAAATCATTAATAAGAGAAGGAATTACTTTACAGATTCCCTGAAAAGTTTCCAATATTTCTTTCATAAGGTTCTGGTGGTGAACTCCCAAGGGGAAGTGTCCCGAGTGAACACCAAGAAGGACGTGGTGATTAAAGGAAATATCAACAACTATTTCAAACTGGGGCAGGAGGGGAAGTACCGTGTGTATCACAACCAATATGCCACCAACTCCTTTGCCCTGAACAAGCACCAGCACAGGGAGGACCATGACAAGAGGAGACACCTCTCACACAAATTCTGCCTGACCCCAGCTGGAGAGTTCAAGTGGAACGGGTCTGTGCATGGCTCCAAAGTTCTCACCATATCCACCCTGAGGCTGACCATTATTCAGCTGGAAAACAATATCCCAGCATCCTTCCTTCACCCTAATTGGGCTTCCCACAGGTAAATGAATCAATGGAAATACATATTCTCATATTTTACTTGTGGTTATGCTAGCAGTGGTAATAAACAATAGTCTTTGTTTTTTCAAATCTGTGATTTCCAAGCTATGCTTCACTATAATAAAACAAAATATGTGTTTATGATGAAGGCTAAAAGGGCTGTACACTTGAGTAAATTATTACTGCAGGAGTTTTTATCCTAACATGAAGTCTTCTTAAAATGGCAAGGTATGTTTGTTCATGTATATGTTTCAGATTGTTCTCTTTTTTCCAATTTAGGTCTAATTGGATTAAGGCTGTTCAGATGTGCAGCAAACCCAGAGAATTTGCACTAGCACTGGCTATTTTGGAGTGTGCAATCAAACCAGTTGTCATGCTGCCCATCTGGAGGGAATCCTTGGGGCATACGAGGTAAAATTAATAAATACTAAAATATTGTTGAATATGAGAATTTTACTTTAGCTTGCAATTGCTAGTTCCTCTAAGCCTATAAGAATTATATTTAAATTGAGATAATCATTCAGCAATTGAAGTGTATTTTCTCAAACAGAAAGAGTGAAAAACCATGACAATATTTTTATAGTGTCATTGCTCCTGTGTCTGTTTTATCTGAGCCACAGTCTCAAAACTGCTAAAACTCTGGGAGAGTAGAAGAGCAAATTTCAACACTCTCAGTTCAGTGGAGTCTGGGTTTTGTCTCTCATTTTGTCATAGGAGCAGAAAATAAATGTGTCTAGTGTTAGACACAATTGCATCCAGCTGTGTTTGCCTCACTGAAATAGCAAGAAAAGTGATGTTCCTGTTACAAGTAATACCTAAAACCTGATAGTGAGCATTGCTCTTAACTTCAGATATTTAAACTTATTCAAAGGATTATTAGGTGCTGTTGACATCTTACATTTGCTTGCAAAATCCTGTACTTAAATGCACTTAAATCTCTGTGGATCAGATTACGCAGAATGACAGCAATAGAAAGAGAAGAAAAGGAGAAAGTGAAAAAAAAAGAGAGAAAGCAAGAAGAAGAAGAAACAATGCAGCAAGCTACATGGGTGAAATACACATTTCCTGTCAAACACCAGGTGAGGGTTTCTGTTGTGGGAAGTACAAAGAAAGCACAGAAACTGTTCATTTCTGACTCTCTTTCTGTTTTTCATTTAAACTTAGAGTGTTCATATCCTTGTGTTAGTCCTACATGGAAATAGGAACCATGGCCATGCATTCAAGCACATGATCTTGGTCTGAACTGAATTTGATCTGTGCCATGCTCTTATTGACACTGCCCAAGTGACATATACTGGTCTGCAAATGCAGCCTTTCCTTATGGAAGGTTCTAGGGGGTTATTAGAATCTTGTCTGTGTGTCTGTCCCTGTCCCACTCCCTCTCCCCAAAAAATCCAGCCTTTGAAAGGTTGTATAAAACAATGGGAACTACTGTAAAAACCTCCATATTCTCCTACAGTAGATATTAACTACTTTTGTTGGAGTAGTTCTTTGCTCTACACTTGTTGAAACAAGGATGCAGGTGGATTTAAAAGCTCCTATAAACATTAATAATGCAGCTAATAGTATCATTAATATTGGGGTTTTTTTAATATTTACAGGTTTGGAAGCAAAAAGGAGAGGAATATAGAGTAACAGGATATGGTGGCTGGAGCTGGATTAGTAAAACCCATGTCCACAGGTTTATGCCCAAATTGCCAGGAAATACTAATGCAAATTACAGAAAATTGCTATCAAGTAAGTGTCTACAATGCTTACTTTTTTTTAATTGTAGTTATTAGTTAACATTTCTTTAGGAGACTTTAGGAGTAATTTTCCACCAAATCTTTTGTGGATATCTGGTAATCTTGGTCAGTGTAACCTGTTCAATTGTCACAGACATTTTGTAGCTACATTAAATTGCTTCAATTATGTTTTGTGTAACACTTGTACATCTTTGTATAACCTTATTTAAATTAAAAGTAAATAAAAGTTATGTAGAGCATCAAAACAAAAAACCAACATCTTAAATATTGAGGGTGTGTGTGTGTGTGTATATATATATATGCAGTAGTGCACTGTTTAATCCCTGGTGTACTAGATGCTTAATTCTTTTTCTGAATTTCACTAATGGCGTGCAGATGATTTGAGAGGTAAACTAACATGCATTCAAATGTGGCAGAGTACAAAAAATACTCTGGATAATTGAAATAATTTAATTTGTTAATAGCAAAGAGCGAAGATGAAAAATGCAACTTGGATAAACGAAAAGGTGCAGCTAAGGTAAAAGCAGAGAAAGACAGAGCAAAGGATTCTCGAGATCTGCAAGCAAAAGAAAAAGATGTTTCAGAAACCTTGGAGAAAGTACAAGTAAAAGAAGAAAAGTTGCGTGAAGACAAATTAGAAGTTGACTCAATTTCTGAAAACTTAGATCATGCAAAAGACACAGGTGATAATCTTTTGTTATTGTGAAACTCATGTTATTGCATGAGTAAAAGCATAGAACCTCAGAAATAACTAGTGAAAAACTGTGTAACAGATTTTGTCAAGAAATCTAAAATGTTAAATGATTGCCTGTTATCCATTGTGGTAGTGTCTGAAGCTTTTGTTCCTTTTTTAATTGCAATCTTTTAATATGCTAAAAGCCCCATTTATTTCTTAGTACTTAATGTAAAAATATAATTTGTATTCATTACTGGGGAGCTCACTAACTCAGAGTTACTTCTTCTTCACAGTGGCAAAAGACACCGATGGTGAAAACGATAAAGTCATCAAAGAAGAACCTATGGATGTGGATGATGTGAAAATTGAATCCTCCATAAAAGATGAGGACAGTCATTGTAAGCGGGATATAATCAATGTCAGTGAGGGATTTCATTTAAGGACTTGCTACAAAAGGAAAGTAAAATCATCAAAATTAGATGGGCTCCTGGAGCGGCGAATCAAACAGTTCACACTGGAGGAAAAACAGCGTCTAGAAAAGATGAAGCTGGAGGCTGGTGCTAAAACTGGGGGCATTCGACCTGTGAGCCCCCAGAAAAACACAGAGGAGCTACAAGTGAGGAATGGGAAGGAAGGAGGCCAGTTTGGCTCTCCTTCCCAGGATCAAAGCTACATTTCAGACAAGACCCAAGCTGAAGATGCAGAACAGGACTGTTTGCCCATCAGCAAAGCTGGGGATGAAGATGAACCTTCCTTGCCTTTGTCCAACAGGCTCTCAAAAGAAGGGCAGCTGCTGGATGAGGACTGCCCTCAGTCCTCTGAAGGAGACAGCTCTGTTCAGAATGATGGCAGAGCAAACAACCCTGAGCCTTCCACTGCTGATAAACATCAAGGACAAGAGGCTCTTGGGGAGTCTGAGAGCTCTTTAGTGGATGGCTTGAAACAAACCAGTGCAGAAGGCAGAATCAAATGGGATGTTTCAGAAACAGCCCAAAAACCCTTGAAACAAAAGCTGCCTATTACCAGAGTGTCTCAGCGAGAACTTGGAAACTTAGGACCACTGGTACCTGAAAGCAGCTGTAGAAGAGATGCTGTGGGCACTCTTGAAAAACCAGACTCAGAAGGGGATTCTGAACAGCAAAGCAAAGATCCAGAAAACAATTGTATGATAAAAAGCCATATGGAAACCATGTCCTCTCAAGAAAGTGAAATGGAGGAAGAACTTGCTCCTGTAAAGACTGAAAGCAAATCTGAAAAGATGGTATTTCACCAAAAATCAGCTAATAAAGATCTAGAATCATTTAAAACGGGGCTGATTTCTGAAAGAAACCTTGAAAGTCAAGGTCTGGAACACATGGATGGGGAAAATGATAACAAAGATTTACTGAGCTCTAAACTAACAGAGGCTAATGGTCGAAAGAAAGGTCAGGAACTGAAAGTGGAGACAGGTACCATGAACAAATATCTTGATCAGACAAATGTAAATACTATTACTGACAAAAAGAGTAATAAAGATGAAGAAACTGAGACAGAAAAAGAAAAATCATCATTTCAAATGAATGGAAAAGACAATGACATTAAAGCATTATCAAATGATGACTGCTTAGTGAAAAATACCTGTGAAGCTAAGGCAGGGGGTGATATTGAACCAAAAGTTAATAATATTAATAAAGCCATTCCAGAACATGAAATAAAACCGTTGACTTTTAAGGAATCTTCAGTAAAACCATTCATGAATGGTGACATCATGGGAGAGGACACAAAGGATAAAAATAATGTGGCCTCAAAGTCACATCTGCAGAGTTCAGCTGAGTCTGGAGAGAGTCTTCAGCCACCAGATGAAGTGCCCAAGTGTGTGCAGAAAACTGAAGAAAAGCAGCTTTCTCCTGAGAGATCTGCCAGTGGGGGCTCTGCTTCCCTGCCAGCACAGCCTGTCTGTAAAGAAAATAACCTGAACAGTGAAACAGAATCTATGGAGACTGAAGCAAGTGAGGAGAAGAAAGTTGCTCCATCTCCTGTAACCTCATGTGAGGAATCCATCTTGAGCAGTCGCTTTGCTGACCAGAATGGAATAAATAAAATGGAAAATATCAATGGAGAAAGTAAAATGAAAACTGTTATTACTGAAGTGACTACCACAACCTCAACTGTGTCCACAGAGTCCAAAACGGTGTTTAAGGTAGCAGAGACTGGAGCTGCCAGTGATGAGAAGACCACAGTTGTTTCCTCTACAGAAAACTGTGCCATCTCCACTGTCACCACCACCACCACTGTCACCAAGCTCACCACTCCAGCCTCAGAGAGTAACTCTGATGTCATCTCTGTGCAGGAGCACAGTAAAACAGTGGTTACCACCACAGTCACCGACTCGCTGACCACCCCAGAGGGCACTTTGGTGACTTCCATGACTGTCAGCAAAGAATATTCCACAAAAGACAAAGTGAAGTTAATGAAATTCACAAGACCCAAAAAAACTCGTTCTGGAACTGCCTTGCCATCTTATAGGAAATTTGTTACCAAAAGCAGTAAAAAAAGCATATTTGTTTTACCCAATGATGACTTGAAAAAGCTGGCCAGGAGAGGAGGGATCAGAGAGGTTCCTTATTTCAATTACAATGCAAAGCCTGCCTTGGATATCTGGCCATATCCATCCCCAAGACCGACATTTGGGATCACTTGGAGGTACATACCTTGCATTTTTAAGAAAAAGTCTAGGATGTGATGAAATTAATTGATTTTTTAAAATACAAGTGATACACATGTTTATTCCCAAATACGCAAATTTTGCTGGTTTTTATTCAGTCTTCTATATTATTTAGAAATAGCATGGAAATCCTTTGTCCTGTTGGTTTGGTTGGGTATTTTAAATTTATTTTAAAGTATAATTTTATATTCTGTTATTAGGTACCGACTCCAAACAGTCAAATCATTGGCTGGAGTGAGCCTGATGTTGAGGTTATTGTGGGCATGTCTCAAGTGGGATGATATGGCAGCTAAAGCTCCCCCTGGGGGAGGAACCACAAGGACAGGTATTGTTATTTTCAATTTCTGGTTTTCTTTGCAAAAGCTTTTGCTGTAAATTCTGAGTGTTACACTCAAAACATTTCTATAAAGACTCGCTGTCAGCTGTGGCATTTGAATTTTGTTTGTTGCTTCTCTGCCTTGAGTACACTGGGTTGATTGGAGATTTAGCTTTATTTGTTTCTGTTATTAATGTGCTGGGACTAATTTGTTGCAGAAACAACTGAAACTGAAATTACAACAACAGAAATAATCAAGAGGAGAGATGTCGGTCCGTATGGGATCCGCTCAGAGTACTGTATAAGAAAAATCATTTGTCCCATTGGTGTACCAGAGGCTCCAAAAGGTTGGTTTGTTTATTTGCTTGTTTAGACATTCCCCCCACCCCCCTGTAATCTAGAGAAATTAAAGTAACTGGATCTTTATGCTAATTCAGCCCATCAAGGGAGCAAATGCAGCTTGCCAGGAACTATTAATTTACCTATGGGAAACAAATGCTGCATTTAACAAGTGGACATGATTTATCTGAAGCTGAAAGGCCTTCCTGTTTATAAAATGGGGACTGAAAACATCCCTAAATCTTGGTTTACACTTCAGTTTCGTTTTACAGTATAGCTTAATGTGTGTGTTTTGACTGCTCTCTAAAGAAACTCCAACGCCCCAGAGGAAGGGACTGCGATCGAGTGCCCTCAGGCCAAAAAGGCCAGAAACACCCAAGCAAACAGGCCCTGTTATAATGGAAACTTGGGTAGCAGAGGAGGAGTTGGAACTGTGGGAGATCAGGGCATTTGCTGAAAGGTAAAGTGAGCTTTTAAAGAAAGTAGTCTTCATTTGTGTGATTGTTAAATAAAAGTTCCCCTGGAGAACACAAAGCTGGTCACTGTGATCAATGGAAACACAGCTGTGTTGGGTTTTTACTGGGCCTTTTGATAAAGTTACAAAGCTAAACTATCTGCTGGTACCTAAACTAAGGTATGCAGATATTTCAGATTTGTTAGAACTAATATTGTATTAATTTTTCTGTACTTATGAATTAACTACTGTTAAATGCTAAAAGGTTATTACTGTAATGCATCAAAAGGCTGTAGACTGCTTTTGGCATGACTTTGTACAGTATTTGTTAAATACTTCTGTAATCCAAAGAAAATGACTGTGTACAAGTAAATTGAGCCTGAGAATACTCAAGTCATAAGATGCATATTTTCAGCATCATGTGCTTAAAGTTGGAACATTTTTGAGTCTCTTAGAGCAATTTTAAATGTATGTTATTGCATGGGTTCCTTGCAGTCTCAGATGTGATTATAAATTCCAGTTTTGATTAATAGTTTCCTGTAAGATGTTGCAGTGTTTTAGCATTAGGATATTTCAGGCATGTTGCATGCAACTTCAGTAGTTTATTTCTAAATATTTTTAAAGCTGTGACCAGTTTTTCAGTGATCTTTTGTCTTGATGGTTGCTCTTACAAGAGCAGTTAAACTGAGTAAAACAAAATGCAGTTTGATGGTTGGATTTTATGTGGTGGTATAACTCACTTTTGCTTGTGTCTTTGGCAGGGTGGAGAAGGAAAAGGCACAGGCAGTTGAACAACAGGCTAAGGTTAGTGAACAGAAGAAGGCAGAGGAGTTCAAGGCCCAATTGGAGGCTCAGCTAAAACACCAACGTTTGGCTGCCCAGCAGGTGGGGAGCTGTTGGTCATCCCAGCAGTCAGCAACTGCACTGCTCAGCACATGCATCATAGCCTGGGAAATGCAGTCAGCCCTTGCTTACACCATTTTCAAATATTCCAACTGCAGATTAAGCCATCAAACAATGCTGCTGCCACTGTATACATCTGTTATTTTGAAACAGGGTTAATGCAAAGGTTTGTTCTGGATTGCCTGTTTTTCACCCACGTCATTTGTAACACTTTAGGAAGGTTTAGTTTGTTATCATTTTAAAGAAGGCTGGGAAGCACCATCTCCAGGTAAGCTTCTCAGTGTTCTGGGTGTGGTGGAAAGCTGCCTTGGAATACAGCTGACTTGGGAATACAACTGCATTTCATGCTTCACTCAAATTGAATCTTTTGATTTTATTTTATCTTACGTTATCTGAGTTAAGCCCATTGGTAATTTTATTTAAATATATGTAGATATGTATATGTATTTATATCTAAATGTATGCAATTAAAATTAGGAAATCTGATGCCATATTGATATTCCACATAACATTATTAAGAACTATGCTTTTACTCAACACATTCCTTCTTCATTACATCTGCCCTGACAAAAACCCTTTAATAGTGAATGAGTGCTTCTGATTTGTGGGCATTACTGCAATATAGTGCTGGAATTTAAATTAGATAAATACAGATATAATTCCAGTAACATAGGAAAAAATGTTAGATTAGTTGACATTTTAGAAGAGCCTGCTGATACATCCCTTCACTAAGGGAATCTCTAGATTTAATATGCTTTTTCAACAGTTACACCACAGAAGGTCACTGGGTAAGGTAAGGGATTTTGAACCTAATTTTTTTTAAGCAGGCTGAAAACTGGATTTAAATTTAAAATAATAGTTCTTAAAATTGCATTCTCAGTGGTGAAACAGAATGATACAGTCTGGTTTTTTCTGTAAGTGGCAGGATCTCAGTGCAGGAAGCTCTAAATTTAGGAATGCTAATAGTAAACTCTGTGTTGATGATGATGTACCAATTACTGACATAGATGCATGTACATGGTCAAAGCCAAATATAGATGGATATTTTTAAAAGTTTTTTAAATCTTTCTGATTAATCTGAGACAAATTAATATGTTGTGCAGGTTTTTATAAGTAAAATGTGCAGTGAAATTAACATAAGGCAAGGATTTAAAAGTTGTTATAAAGGAAAATTTCTGGCTGTGTATTCTAAGCAGATTTGTAGTTCTGGAGATCAAGGAGCCTATTCTTCAATCCTCTGCATTTGAACTAAAATCCTAATTTGAGCTAAAATCCTACCAGAGGCCTTTATCTCTCAACACTGGGTAGAGACAATGTTGATGTTGTAAAATCTGAAAATACAAATTATCTCTTTATTCCGTTTTTTTCTGACCAGAAGCGGCTGGAGCAGCAGAAGCAGATCCCTGCAGGAGGGGTGGTCCCTGCAGCCAGCACAGCCAGCAGCACTGCAACCACAGTGTCCACACCCCAGAAAGTCGTGGTGGGCCCTCTGACAGGCCCTGTCCCCACAGGAACCAAAGTAGTGCTCACCACTAAAGTGGGGTCTCCAGCTACAGTAACATTCCAACAGAACAAGAATTTCCATCAAACTTTTGCTACTTGGGTTAAGCAAGGCCAGTCTTCAACAGGTAAGGAATCATTTGTCATGGAAGGAGCATTGCTGGAGTTCATCCTGTGTGTGCATCACATCACATCTTCTCCAGACATGCAGCGTTATTACATTTCTGGTTGTCTTTGCTCTTAACTCTTGCTATGCCAGAAGGACATTTCTGAGATTATATCTGTCTAGTTTCTCCTTGTTCTGACTTCTGCTAGGAAGACTCATTTCTGACCTGTCTCATCAATTACTGACAGTTTTTGTGCCAGTATCATTCATGAAAGCATTCTGTGATGTAACATACTGTTTCCAATAAAGAACCTTTACCAAAGAAAGCATGACACATTAAAAAAAAAAAAAAAAAAAAAAAGTAAAAATAATCCTGTAGTTTGCTGTTTCATGCTTGAAAAACAGTCATTTCATTGACTAATGATTCTCCTCTAAACCTGCCTGTTCTGTGTGCCTCAATAGCCACTAGCACAGCTGCCAGCTCAGCCACAAGCATTGCCAGCACAGGGCAGACCTTCCAGCTCTCAGGCAGCCCAGTAACGATGGCAGGGAAAGTGATAACTAAGCTGCCACTCCCTGCAAACAGCAAGATTGTTGCCGTCAATGTGCCATCAACTCAAGGAGGTAGGGCAAAGGGAACTGAATAAAAACTGTATTCCAGCTTGCTGTTTAATTCTCCTTTGACACTATTTTCCCAGTGAAGTAAACTATGATGTGAAGGGGGAAAAATATATTTTATATATATATATAAAAGTACAAGTTTCTACAGCTTGTTCCCCCTGTGTTGCATATTTGTGTCTGTAAGGGGAAAAGTGCAAGTTTTTTGCCTATAAATTATTCTGCATTTCACAGCACAAAATTAGGAGCTTTATTTTGACCTATGTGGAATGAAGCATGGTTTTTTTTTTGTTATCTAAATCAACAAAGAAACTTTCTTCACAAAAGTATTAATGCCTACAGCTGCTCTTCACTGATGAGCAGGAGTTTGGCTCCAGACTAAGATTAGCATTTTTGATTCTCTCCTCAAGAAGAGGACTTAATTTTTTTGAGATTTATGTATGTACATTGAACAGAAAAACTCAATTCTCTGTCTCCATTATATTTAGCATCTGAGCACATCATGAAGGCTGCAGATTTTGCATTGAAATTTCATAGGTGACAGGAGAAGCATTGCCCATTTTCTTCAGCACCACATTGTTGTAGGTGAAAGGTGTTTAAACTGCTCTCCTACATTTGAAATTAATCAGATTATAGCTTTTAATGGTTGTATAACACTAATTTGTGGCACTCTGTCAATGCAAGGACTTCTTTGCAGTTACCATCAAACTGATCTTTGTGAAGATTCACACTTTCCTTAATCTTTTCTAAAACATCTGTTTCTTAACTTAAAATGTAGTTGGACTATTGACAAAGTATAATGCTGCTTCTTTTTACATTATGACAAAGGCTTTCCCAAGAAATGTTGAAAGACTCAAAGGTATTTTAGAAACCTGGAGACTTGTGTTCTAAATGCCACCCTGGAGTTGCATTTACTTCTTTTGCTGGCCATTATGTCATTAATGAATTCTCAATTTTTCTTTAATTAGGTGTGGTTCAAGTTCAGCAAAAGGTATTGGGTATCATTCCATCAACTACAGGTGCAAGTCAAACCTTTACTTCATTCCAGCCAAGGACAGCAACTGTAACCATTAGGCCAAACACCACAGGGACATTAGGAACAACAAGCACTTCACAAGTAAGATGTTTTTCTCAATACTATTAAATTCAAAAAAATGTAAGTGTGTATGGTATTTAGCTCAAAAAAAAAAAATTAAATGTGTAGACTTTAAGTTAGGGGCAGATATTAAAAGTTCTGGCTAATCGCTTCTCAATAGTTTTGACTCGTCACAGCAATGATGTGTATGGATCCTTTATTCCAAAGAGGTACAAGAGTTGGGAAAATTAAAACACAGGTGGGAAGCCATTCAGGGCATGTTCCAGGGGCTTTTGCTCAGGCTGACAGGTGCTGTCCCCTCTGTGTGCTCAGGTGGTGCAGGGGACGCCGCTGCGCCCCGGGATGACGGTGATCCGGACCCCGCTGCAGCAGCCCGCCCTTGGCAAGGCCATCATCAGAACGCCTGTAGTGGTGCAACAAGGTATTCTGCCAGCCAGTAGGTTCACTTTAATATTTCAATTCCCAGTGTGAAATCCATGGTTTGTTTCTTCATCAAATCATTGTGTCCCAATGCAAGAATCCCTCGTTTTGATGCTCGATGAATGCCTTTTTCAGCTTTTGGATGTGTTTGTTGGAGGCTTTGTCAATAATAATAATAAGGTTCTATATTATATAATAATATAATAACGTTATTAAATATATATTTAATAAGTATATATAATAATATAATAAAATTATTAAGTAATAATTGTATTTATCATTTACACATTAATTTTAAGTCAATTCATTTGGGAAAATAAACCAAAACAAAAAAACCCCACAAAACTGAAAAACCCTAAAAACCCATAGAGTAATTGTGCATTGAGAAAGCCCTTTTTTTGTATGTTTTATCTTAAAAAGAAGCTCAGCGTTTGAAAGTTCTTTATATGCATGCAACTGTAGTTAAACTATTTTGCAGACATTTTTCAATCACACAAATGGTTTGTAAAGAACATTTATGTGCAAACTGCAGCATTTGCTTCACCTGTCTGATCACCATCACACCCCATTGCAATTTGTGACTTAGGGGTTTGGTGTGCCTACAGTTAAAAAGTTTAAAATGTGTTTCTGAGCTCAAATTCTTCTCTTACAGGTCAGACCCAGCAAGTGGTGACTCAGATAATCAGGGGTCAGCCTGTCTCAACAGCAGTTTCTAGTACCAGCACAGCTTCCTCCAGCACTGGGCAGAAAACCATCACAAGTTCTGGGACAGCCCCTCAACAAGTTCAGCCTCAGACCCCAACACCTCCCCCTCGCCCCCAGCAGGGCCAGGTGAAGCTGACAATGGCCCAGCTCACCCAGCTCACACAAGGGCAGGTAAAGCACTGCACAGCCCTGGGTGTGGAAGTGTGCTAACCCATCCTGCCTTTGCATTTCAGCATTTAGTGCCTGTGCCCTTAAATTCATGTGTCTGGCTTCATTTAGGATGAGCATTGGCATAATTACAGACTGAAAGCAGCTTAAATAGTAAATAAATATAATAAATAGTAAATACAAAGTAAGTAGTTTTAATGGTAAAGTTTTAATGCTTGCTTCCTGTTGTACTTCCCAGTAAGGTAACTGGCATCAGGAGTGTTCAGCAGCATGAAAAAAAATTGTTTAGTAGCAGTAAGGGACATAATTATTCTGTATGGTCTGTTTTGTAGACATTCAGATCATAATTTTGATTACTTGTCTTTTGATTTGATGTGAAGATCTAGTTTGCATTCATGCTATCCAGAATCTCAGAGGAAAAGTTGCAGTATCTGTGAGCAGAGGAGGAAAAAGTTCTTACAATTTCTGTTCAGATCATGGAGGTCTGTTGGCAAAAAATAAGTTGAGAGTCATTTTTTGGGTAAAAATAAATGTCTGATTTACCACAACATCTGTTCTTCAAACTATAAATAATTCATATAAATGATTGCAATGTACAGACTGCTTGTTGCCAGATAAGGTTTTTTGTAGGTGGAACAAGACTTGGAGTTTAAGCTGAAGGGGAGGGTAGGTTTAGATTAGATACTGGGAGGAAATTCTTTGCTGTGAGGCTGAGGAGGCCCTGGCACAGTTTGCCCAGAGCAGCTGTGGCTGCCCCATCCCTGGAAGTGTCCAGGGCCAGATTGGTGAGGCTTAGAGCAACCTGGGATAGTGGAAGGTGTGGGTGGAATTGGGTGAGTTTTAAGACCCCTCCCAACCTAAACCATTCTGTGATTCTGAGTTTCTACACCAAAGACTCAGAGTTGTGTTGGGTTCTTTGGATTCACAAAATGTGTCAGTCCAACCCAGTCATCTGTTGGCAGTAGAAAAGTTGAAAGAGTCCTTGAGTGTTTCATGATCTCAGATGCTGGTTTTAGATTTTAGGAGTATGGTATGTGATAAAACCATTGAATTCTGCAATCCAAACCCCTAATTGTTCTGATTTTCAACAAAGTCTAAGAATTACATCACTAATACATCGATATTAACTTTTTTTTTAGGGTGGCAGTCAAGGCTTAACTGTGGTAATTCAGGGACAAGGTCAAACTACTGGTCAGTTACAATTAATCCCTCAGGGTGTGACTGTAATACCTGGTCCAGGACAGCAGCTTATGCAAGCAGCTATGCCAAATGGTACAATTCAGAGATTTCTGTTCACCCCACTACCAGCAGCTGCTACTACAGCTAGCACAACTACAACCACTGTTTCTACTTCCACCTCGGGTAAGCACCGTTCTGTTCAGCAGAAAAAAAACTTCCATTTCAATTGCATGGGAGAACTTACGCAGCTGGAGGTTGTCTGTTCCTGCAGTTAATGTTGTGAAAAATGCCAATCACTTGTTTTTTTAAAATTTTAAAAGTAATAAAATGGTTATAAAATTAGTAATACAATTAGAGTAATAATAATTTGGACAGTTTGAATTAGGACAATATGAGACAATAAAGACAAAGAGTTATGGACCTCTGGGTACCTTTTCTGGGCAGCACGAGCCCAAAAAAGGATCCACGTTAACAAAGGATTAACCCTTAAAAACAATAGCCTGTTGCATATTCATACATTTCATACATGATGCATAAATTCCATTCAAATACAGGATTCTGTCTGGTCATTATCAGCTTCTTCCTCTGAATTCTAACAGCGCCTTTGAGGTGGGAAGAAGTTGGTTTCTTCTGATAAATTCTTTTTCTCTGAAAGATTGAGGTGTCCTGTGGCTGCTATATCGCTGCAAGTTCTTCCTTTAAAAAAAGTATCCCACATAGCATAGTTTCTATTTTAACATTTTTTTATAACCTAAAACTGTATTTACCACACTACTTAAGCGAATTAATACAGCATTACTTTCTAACGCAACACATATAACATTCATTTTAATATTTGCAAAAAGCCAATCATAAAATACGCATTTTTCACAATGTGTTGGAAGTGCATTGCAGAGTCTGTTGAGTTCCTGCACAGAGCTTTGCAGCAGTTCCAGAGGGTTTGGGTTATCAAGGCTCACAGCCGTGCCATTTGCAGTGATGGAGCCCTGGTTTGTGTTTGTGTGTTCAGAGCTGCAGCTTCGCAGCAGTTCCAGAGGGTTTGGGTTATCAAGGCTCACAGCTGTGCCATTTGCAGTGATGGAGCCCTGGTTTGTGTTTGTGTGCTCGTAGCTGTGCCATTTGCAGTGATGGAGCCCTGGTTTGTGTTTGTGTGCTCATAGCTGTGCCATTTGCAGTAATGGACTCTTGGTTTGTGTTTGTGTGTTCACAGGTGCGGGGGAAGCCAAGCCGGCTCTGCAGGTGGCTCCAGCAGCGGCCGTGTCCGCGGGGCAGGGCCCGCCCCAGGCCCAGTCCCAGGCCCAGCCCGCGGGGGCTCAGGCCCAGCCCGAGGCCCCGAGCCCGGCCGAGGCTCCCGCCGAGCCCGCAGCCCCTGCCGAGGCTCAGCCCTCCAAGTCCCCGGCTCAGTCTCCAGCCCCGGCTCCGGGGCTCTCTCCAGCGCCGCCCGCGGGGCTGCCCCCAGGCCAGGCCCAGGCTCAGCATCCAGCTCAGGTGCAAACTCCAACCCCACTGCCTGCTCTGATGGGCCCCACGCTCCCAAACAAATTCCAGCTTGGCTGCAGCAATTCCAGCCTCAGGTTCAGACCTCGGGCACAGCCCTTGCAAGTACTCAGAGTTTAAATCAGGTTCCTGTGCAGTGCCCAGCTCATCCTCAGCTACAATTTCAGCAGCCTCCAACAGGTGTTACTGCAGTGCCCCAGCTCCAGCAGCAAGTGGCAATCCTCTGTCAGCTGCAGCCCCGTGCTGGGGCTCAGATCCCAGCCCAGCAGGGCAGTGTGCCCCACATCCAGCCTCAGTTACCCCTTGAGGGCCAGCCCAGGAGCCCAGCTCAGGCTCAGCAGCTGGCCAGGGTGGTGGCAGTGCCAGCAGCTTCTGTGCAGGGGCAGCTGCACCCAGTTCAGCAGCTCAGGGAGCAGCAATAGATAGAAGTTAAACGTGAGCACACCCTTCAGGCTTCTAATCAAAGTGACATTATCCAGAAACAGGTAAAGTTAACAGAAGGAAATTAACACTTAATGAATGAAAGAAATCTAATTTCAAATGCCTGTTCTTGTTAACAGTGTTAATACATTTGATAGGCAGTTAATTTGATTCTTTCAAAGATAGTGCACGATTGCTATTGGCAATTTAAGGACATGTTCCAAGTTAATTCAGCACATCAAGTCACTTGTACCATGTTTGCATTCTGCTGTCACCTTGATTCACTTTACCATTAGCTGCTGGGACAAATCCATCTCTATTCTCAGTTCAGGAAAGATAGGTCAGAGCTAGGAGAGCTGCTGGACAGAACTTTCACGTGCAGAACTTTCCTTAACTGAAAACTGAGGTTCCACAGAGGTATCTGAAATGTGGCACTGTTGGATGGCTGCAGGGCTTAAAAATATAGAATGGATGATTACCACTTTTAAAATAAAACAACCAGTCACTGAGGAAATACAGTCAATTTACATTTAGTTCCTGGGTTCAAACTTGACATAAGCAAAATATCCCATTCTGGGGGTGGTGGTGTTCTTCCTCAATTTCTTTTTGAATTTTCAAATAATGGTTTTAAACAAGCACTGCTCCCCTGATAAAATCAGCTTTATAATAAATGACACTTTAACTTAGGAAATGTCCTGGTTCTCCCCATAATACTGTGAAATACTGGCTAAGTTTTCATCTTTTATTTTGGATTCTGTATCATCCTACAGGTGGTTATGAAGCAGAATGCTGTCATAGAACATTTGAAACAGAAGAAGACACTGACTCCAGCTGAGAGGGAAGAAAATCAGAGGTGAATGTGCATCACAGTGTATTTGTAGATATCAAATTTTTCATTTATTGCATCTTTTAATGGTTTCATCATGAAATGCTGATTTGTAAAAACCTGCTTAAAGAAGTCTTGCAATATAAAATTGGTTAGAGTAACACTTAAAAGTAGCTTTCATAATGATCTTTATTTCATCTTCTATATTTCAATTTTTTTTGATAATATGTGTTTAAGTAATATTGCATATTGTGTTTGAAGCTTGCCAGTTTTTAAACTCAAGTAAAGAAGCACAGAATGGAGAATTAATGCTTCTTGCTGCAAAAAAAAGCCTGGATTTTGTTTGTCCTTTATCATGGCCATGTGTTTCCATTCTTGTCCCTGGACATCCCACTCTGCAGAAGGAGCTGAAGAGTTGGAAGACAGATTGACAAACTGAGAGATTTTATGCTTGAAGCTGTTAAACAGAAATTTGGAGTGTTTGTCATTTGTCTTGGGATTATTTTGACTCCTTTTCACACATACAGTTGCTCCAATTAGATAATCACAAGTGTGTGTCAGATACTAAGAAAAAGAAGAGTATGTTCTATAAAATTTTGATCATCAAATCACAAGCTCAGTTGATTACAACACCACCCCTGGGTGCCACTCCTTTACTGTTCACAGTTGCATAAAGAAAAAGATGTATTGGATATGCTTTTCATTTCATTGTGTCAGATAACCAAATAGGTGTTTCGAGTGACAAAAGCCCAATTTAAAAGAAAGATGAAAAAAAAATAGTTCTGACTAGCTTGGTGGTGCAGCTGCTTTTCCATCTCACTGATTTATTCTTCTTCAAAAATACGATATGGGGATCTTTAATCTGTGAAAAAAACAGACAAAACCAAGTAGATACAGGGCAGGTATAAAGAGCAAACTAAACAAAATTGTATGACCCTACAAATATTTGTGTACATATTCCATTTGTCATCCAAATCCAGCTGTCTATCAAAGGATAAAATATCTGAGACCACAGAGTTGCCAGCAGCTGCTTGTCCTGGCCATTGCTATTCTGCTGTTTCCTCTCAGCTCAGTGGGAGTTGTTTTTCATGGTCACTCTGGCAACAAGAAGCATTTGGTTTTCTAATGGTTTTGGAAAAGAATGGGGAAGGGAAAAGTAAATTCAGAAGAACCCAAATACATTCATTTTCTAATTGAAATATAAAGCAAAATAAATTAGAGGTGCAAAACAAGTGAGCAGGAAAATAGATTTATAGTTGAAGGTACAACAAGGAGACAAAAAACTCATCTTGAGCTGTCATTAGTGGAGAAATTGAGAACTGTTTGTAGTGAATTCTATACAGTGAAAAGTGTTTGTCAGTCCTTATGCCAAAACACAAAATCTTAGTAGTGTTTCACTGGAGCATAGAAATGTCTGTTTTTTAAGTTGCAGGCTTCCAACTCACTTTCATCCTGCATTAAAATAAAAATGCAGCTCCTTCAAACAAATTGAGGAAACTGAATCGAGCAAAAATCTCTCTCATCCTACCAAAGCCAAAGCTTTGTTGGGAATCAGATGGGGGAGGGGAGGAACAATTAGTACTCAGATCATTTAAGTGAAATTGGGATTGGCCCTCTGGAGCCTAACAAGGGACTTGATCTCTCCCAGCAGTGCTCTAGTAAATAAGCAGGAGTGGAAGCACTGGGTGTTGCTAAATTTACCTTGTACATCTTAGGAAATACAATAATGAGCTTGCAGTGACTGGAGAATTGATTCTGCATTCTCAACTGGGAATAAACAGGCAGGTCAGCACAATGTCCTTTTCCTTTCTTCCTTCCCCAGAATGATTGTGTGCAACCAAGTGATGAAATATATTCTGGATAAGATAGACAAAGAGGAAAAGCAGGCAGCTAAGAAACGGAAGCGAGAAGAGAGCGTGGAGCAGAAGCGGAGCAAACAGAACGCGACCAAGCTCTCAGCTCTGCTGTTCAAGCACAAAGAGCAGCTGAAAGCTGAAATTCTGAAAAAAAGAGCACTTCTGGACAAAGATCTGCAGATTGAAGTGCAGGTAAGGACAGAGTCTCGAAGGCTAATTTGATGTTAAGCTGGGGAGAGTATCTCTGTGTTAATGTTTGTTTATTTAGTGAGATTTTAAGGAAATTTACAGGAAGAGGCTGTGGTTGTGGATCTCTGCAAAGCTGCTCATATGTCCTTTGAGGGCCTCTTGGTTTTCTTCTGGACTGAAATTACCTTCTTTCATGAAACAGCTTCTGATAGGTTACAGCCAATGGGCCATTGTAGCCCAGGAATGTCATCCCTTAATGTTATGTGAATTGTGGTTCAGAACATGAAAAAATGCATATTTAAATGGATTTAATTGTTTTCTTTTGGTTAACCTTGGGGATTTTTGCCTAGATTTTAACCCTGTCTTGCAATAATCATATGAAGTGCCTCCCTCTGTTTATTCATTTAATACACTTCAGGAGGAGCTAAAGAGAGACTTGACTAAAATTAAGAAGGAAAAGGAGCGAGCCCAGGCAGCAGCAGCTGCTGCAGCCGCCGCAGCCGCCGCGGCCGCCGCCGCTGCGCCACCAGCACCGCCACCAGTGCCACCAGCACCGCCACAGCTGCCAGCTGCCAGTGTCACCTCCTCCTCCTCCACCACTGTCCCCGTGCCAGTCTCCTCCCAGAAGAGGAAACGAGAGGAGGAGAAAGATTCCTCGGCTTCCAAGTCCAAGAAAAAGAAAATGATTTCTACTACCTCAAAGGAAACGAAGAAGGACACAAAGCTTTACTGCATCTGTAAAACGCCTTACGACGAGTCCAAGTGAGTAGCGATGCCCCAGCCCCTCCTGCATGTCCTCAGCTTCAGGGTTAGAGTCAGCTCTTAGTGCCAGGCAGTGCTAGAAGTGGAGCTAGTGGCAGGTTATTGCAGGGATCACTGAGGTGTAGAGAATAAAGTCTCTATTTCCACTAGCAGATATTAACATCCTTGATTGATACTGTTCCTGTGCGTGGTTTATATTTTACTGTTTGCATGTCTCCATTGTGTGACCTTCCTGTCTCACATGCACATACTCCTTTCTTTTTTCCCTCCGCTCTGTTACTCTTTCTTTTGCTGTTTTGCCTCTGCCTCAGAAGCAAGTGACAATTTGGTTTGAGCAATTCCTTCTGAAGAAGCAGTTGATGTTCTTCAGAAATAGCTTCGGTACTGTCTTCCAATAAATGACTTTTTTTGTAAGGCTGTACCGGTAAAGGGGCCTCTGAGTCACTGGACTGCAGTTCACTTTGGACAATGTTTCAGGGAGAAATGGTTTCCATGCATTATTATTTGTATGCTGGGGTTGATAAAAATGAATATTCAAGCATTTGACAAAGTGAATACTGCAGTTTTCTGTAGTTTGATTCTGACTGTGAATGAGGACAGGTATTTACCCTGTGTGCAGTGCTTGTGGAGAAATGGTGTAAATGCTGGAGTGGAGAATCCAGAGGATTCCAGGGAATAGAGTTCCATGTTGCTGCTTTAGCTAGAGATGACTAACAGCAGTAGTTAGTAATGGTTTTCTCACATCTGAGAGCTGTGCAGAGATGTATGTATGGTAAATTTGACTTTGGGCCAATTCCAAGTAAGTGTCAATAGCCAAAAGTAAGAACTGGCACTGTTTGATTGTACTTTAAGGGCTGATAACAGGGAAACCACAGATCTGGAGTGGTGCATTCACTCCATGGTCATGGTTCTTTGTTCCAAGTTTAGGGCCAGGACTAGGGGACCTCCTGAGGTTCCTTCTAGCCTTGTTTGGGTTTTGATTATGTCTTTTAACAAAGTTGAGATATTTGAGGGTTTTTCACCTTGGTTTTGAGTAGCTCTGACCATTGCACTGTGACTTCAGTGTGGGAAATGGGGCTGCTCCTTGGACTGCCAGTGCTGCAGCAAGAGCAGAATGATGCTCTGGCTGTTCTGTCACTGTCACCTCTGAGAGGTGTCCCCAGCCTCACTTAACTTTGTGTCAGGTTTTCTGTCACCCTGTGTACTTAGGAGGGACCCAGTTCCCTGATTGTGATTCCAGAGGTTTGTGTGTTACTGCATCTGGACTTAGTGAGTGAGCAAAGGGATTTGTTTGTCAGACTTTGTGTTGACTCCAGTGCTCATAGAGTGAATTTTGGTAGCTTGAATTGAGAACTGTGCTTCAGTGCACTGAATAAAACTTCAAGAAAAAGAAATGTTAATAATTCAGTACTATCCCTAGCAATATGATTGAGCTCTGCTGCTTTGCTTTTTGTGAATTTTAAATTTGATGTTCCTACAAATGATGTCTGTACTGTTGAAGTACAGAATCCTTTTGCTCTTTGGCAAGGAATTAGTCAAGTTTTAAAACAGCTTTCTGAGAATTTTTTAAAATTTTTTTGTATATATGTAGGATCGTCCTCTTTGTGCTGGTGTCTCTTTTCTACTTCAGAAAAGATGGGTGTGCTACTTGAAAAGCCAAGTTGTGGTATTTTATGAATACCCTGTGTGTTTTCTTTTGTGCTGTGCATTTTATTGCAGATCTCTTATGTTTAGTTCTCATTCATGATACTCCAGGATTACAGGGATTTGCTGGTACTGTTTTCAAGGATGGTCAGTAGGGATATCTTTATAAGATTCCTACTGAGATTCCAACTTATTTGTTAAATCATAATGTGGCACCTGCTCCACATTGCAGTGGCAAGGTTTGGCATCTACACCTGGATGCAAATGTGCTCCCACATCACCAGGAGCAGCCACAGCCCCCCTTGGGAAGGGGGTGCAGGCTGAGTTGCTGAGAGTTGTCAGAATCAATGTCTGGCTGTTCTTTATGGAAATTGGGTTGTGTGATATTTATTTTAGGATTTGCCTGACTGAAAAACAAGAGAAAAGGCAGAATCTGAACATCCAGGATGTGTGCAGAGGCCCAGGAAATCAGAGATGCTTCCTGTGGAACCTGGGGTAGCTGCTGCCCTGTGGGTGCTGTGGTGTCCCCAGGGTGTTGCCTGCAGGCTGTCAGGGGGGCAGGAATTCCCACAGCAGCACCTGCCAGGGGGTTGGGGTCTCCAAAATCCAGGAGGATGGAGGTTCTGAGTCCGCTTGCTTTTGCTCAGGCAGAGAGAGTGGATGTGAGCGTCGCCCATGTGGTTGTCACTGGTCACAGGTGTGTTCTGAGAGATCCATACACCAGTTACAAACATCCTGGCATAATATTGTACACTTTTGTCACATCATTCTGTGCAAGGTCCCATCCCCATGATTCTGTCCCTGGTTCCCTTCACTTTGTGTCATACCATACCTGGTTCTGTCACACAGCTGTGTCTGAGAGGAGACATTATTCACTCCAAATCCCACTTTGTCACAGTTTTAAGTAGTTTATTATCAGTTTTTCAGTGCACACCCCCCCAAAAAAAGAAACCACCAAAATTTAAAATTAACAATCATGCCCTGACCCCATTTTCTTTGGTATCATGTTACACCAAGGTGTACCTACACACTGCTGGTTGCATGTTCTTGTAGTGTACTCGTAACTCCTAGTTGGTGTTTGCGCTTTGCTTTTGTTTTTTAAATTAACTGAGACCTACATTTTCAAACCTTAAGGAAATGTTTCAGTGGCTTTTGAGCTGCAATTTTGAAAATGTAAACCTTTTCCTTTGGCCTTGTCTTTTTGTGCCTTTGACAGTTTTTCACACACGCCTTGAAGTCAGTAGATTTTTAGCCTATGGCTTTGTCAAAGTCTGGTTACATATTAATATGTACATATTAATACATGTGCATTTTGATGAATTGTCAAATTAAAATTGACCCAAGTGACCTTACTGCCAGTCTAGCTGCAGCATGAGTTGTTAGTTTGTAAGGAATAGGGAGCAGGGAAGCTGAGACAGAAGGTAGCCCAGCATCAAATGCATCAGACAGAAATGCAGGGAAAAGTGCCATGCCATTTGAAATGACAATTACATTGTCATTTTCATTGTGAACACTTTTAGGTTCTATATTGGCTGTGATCTTTGTACTAACTGGTATCATGGAGAATGTGTTGGAATCACAGAAAAGGAGGCTAAGAAAATGGATGTGTACATCTGTAATGAGTGTAAACGGGCACAAGAGGGCAGCAGTGAGGAGTTGTACTGTATCTGCAGAACACCTTATGATGAGTCGCAGTGAGTTCGGATAAGAACCTCTTATTCCATGTCTAGGTAGCAAAACTGCTCTGACTGTGCTTTCCTGTTCCTTGCAAAGAGTAAAAAACGAGTTATTCTGCATATATTGTATTCGTTCGTAATACAAATTGCTTTCCAGTAATTGTCTCCCCCTCCCGAATGTTTCTGTTCAGTAAATGTTTAGGAAAAGTGAAGTCCCTCAGGGCAGTCAAAATGTATTGTGGCTTTTCTTTTTAACAAACTACTAAAACACCATGTACTTTAAATTGGGATTTATTTTCTTTTTTTATTTTATTGTCTTTAACAGGGGATGGTTAGAAAGACTGAAAGATCAATGCTGTATTTAGTGGATCTTTTTGTGCTTTAATCTGATCTGGCTGGAGAATATAATTTTAGTATGGGGGGTTATATGGTTGGTATATGATCATATATGTGTGAATTATATACATCTTTTTCTGTAAGGCTTTGTGTCATAGAATACTCCCTCTGTACTCAGTTACAAGGCTGAAGCTTCCATATGAACAGTGCTTGTATGCAGTGAAACAAGCCCTAGTTGTAGTCCAGTTTGTGCAAAATGCATCTTGAATTGGTTTGGATACTGGCTGGGTGAGGCTTCTGGCTTTACACTGTTCCTTTCATCTCTAAAGCAGAGGAATTATTTTTGAAATCTTGATTTCTAGAAAGTATAAAATCTAGGAATGTGTTTGAAATGGTCTGTAAATACAAAAGCAGTTGGAGTAGAATTTGTCACTCTGAAATCTGACATTACCTGTTGTCTTTAATCATGCCAAGTATCTGCTTGTGTGCAGGGGATGGCAGGTTGATGTGGTTAAATGTGAGCTGGATTTGAGGCAGATGAAGGCTCTGACTCTTGGTTTGGCTCTTGCAGATTTTACATTGGCTGTGACCGGTGTCAGAACTGGTACCACGGGCGCTGCGTGGGCATCCTGCAGAGCGAGGCCGACCTCATCGATGAGTACGTGTGCCCCCAGTGCCAGTCCACTGAGGATGCCATGACTGTGCTCAGCCCCCTCACTGATAAGGACTATGAAGGCTTGAGGAGGGTCCTGCGCTCCTTGCAGGTGAGGATGAGGATGGCAGCACCAGGGAGTGTGACAGACACAGTGGGTCTGGGAGGAACAGGGGATTTCTCCTTGTTAGCTCTGAAATTTGGGGAATAGCAAAGCTGTGCCAGCTGCAAACCTGCTTGGTGTTACTGTGCTGAGGAACTTTTACAATAATTAGTAAATTACTGCTCCTGAGTGGGTGAAACTGCACAAACCCTTCAGTGAAAGGCTTTAGAATCCCAAAAGGCAGAGTGGGAGCCCACCTGCACAGGGTATGGAAGGTGCAGTGTTCTGTTCTCAGATCAGTTTCCTTACTTTAATTGAGATTTCAGGAGTGTTCTCCCAGGGATCATTATCAGCATGTAACTGATGGCATCCTCACAATAAGAATGATGTACACTGTCTGATATTTCTGGTTTGTCTGTCACTCCCAAATAGGCTTTTCTGCTACAACTATAAGGAATTTTTAAGAATTCTGGTAAAATTCTTAAAATTATGATAACAGAAATCCTGTAAGTAATATTTTGCATTGTCCTGTATTTTACATACATTTATAAAAGTGTATTAATTTCAGGGTACTTGAAAGCACTCTCAGTAAATTCATGCCATACTTTTCCATGCAGCCTGTTCAGCTCAGTATCCTGTTATGTCTGAATTTCAGTTTCCTGTTTTGAAGCCCAGCTACTGGGTCACTGACATTTAAAACTTTACCCAATCATCAGATGAGAACTGGTTCCTTTTCATATAATGCTGCACTTCTTCCTGAAATTCAACTCCAGACCCCAACAGATAAAAGGATGAAAATATTTACCTATTAGTAGTGCCTAATTTAACTTAATTGCATGTTTTCATTCTCTCCTGTTTCCCTGCCAGGCTCACAAGATGGCATGGCCATTCCTAGAACCAGTAGACCCCAACGATGCCCCAGATTATTATGGTGTCATCAAAGAACCAATGGGTAAGTGTTGGTAGGAGCAGCCTCAGTGAGGGGCTTTGGCCTTTGGAATAACAAGTTATTAATTTAATTATAATTCATTTCCTGCTGACCACTTCCAGCCATGTTTTGCAAAATACCCAGGTTAGGCAGGTGAAACCCTGTGATTCTCACTGGTACATTCAGAAGTTCCTGAGGGCTGTTTTATCTGCTCTTAGGCTGACTCCTCCACCCTAAATGCTGCCAGTCCTGCAGATGAATGTGGAAGTCAGTGCAGCGATAGGAGAGAATTCATTATTTTAAATTTCTGTATTCAAAGAGGAATATTTTCTTCTGTCTCTGTAATGAGCTCCAAAGGTTGGGATGTACAATCCAGAGGCTGAGGAGGAGGTGATGCTATGGAAGTGTGACAAGCACCTTAAGATGGAGTTCAAAATTATCTTCATCTGACTTGATAGTATAGTAAATTTTGTATTATGTGTAATTTGTCCTTAAAGCTGCAGGGAGAAAAAGGATTCAGATGTTGTGAATGTGGGCAAAGTGGAAGGGGAGATGTTGCAGCTTTCCAGTGCTTTAATTTGATCTTCTTAGATCTCACCAGTTAAAACTGGATAAGCACTTGCATGTGAAACCTCCTAGGAAAATCTACCTCCTGACAGAAATGGTGTTGGGAACGTTTTTCCTTTCCTTACAGTATTGAGGAATTTCTGAGTATTATAATATACAGTATTCTGGAATTATCTGAATTTCCAGATCTGTAAATGAGAGCCAGTGTGTCATTTGACACCTACTCTTTACTCATCCTAGAAATAGGAAAGTTCAGTTTAGTATCTTAGCAAACATGTTTTGGTATTTTGACTGAAAATAATATTTTGTTTAGGAATTGTGTCCTTTTCCTGTTCCAAAGTTTTGGGCTGTGCTGTTATGACAATGTGAACAACTCTGATTCCATGATGGATGGGTTAAAGTTTATAAGGAAAGCTCAAATAACAGAATTATTGATGGAGCAAACAAAAGCGCATTTAACCCTTTCTGACTTAACAAGGAGAAGACATTTGTAATACAAGTAAATCTGAGTAAAATACACCAGATAATGGAGATCTATCTGCAGTTGTTTGCACAGGTTCTGGCATTACTGGCATTTCAAAATAAGCACCTCAAGGCATTTTCCAAGGGCAGATAGTTGGTTTTTTGGCTAAAAATGCCACTGGACATTTACTCAGCTATATTTATATTTGACAGGTTTTGTTCCTCTCTCTGTTTTTAATTGATATTTGCATTAGAATGTGACAATTACTACTCACATCACCATTTCTGTCTCCTTAATGTGTGTGGTCAGTAAGGATGAGAGTTCTGGCATTTTGCATGACCCTGCACTTGAAATCTTTCATCTGTGCCATGTGTAATGTGCACATGCCCACGAGAATTGATAGCTCATTCAAAGCAAGGCAGAAATTCAAAAAATAATTAGTAGGTGATGACTGTTCCATGTCCAGGGTACCTGGATCCTCATTGTCTGACCTTTTCCCTTCATTTCTTCAGAAAAAGTGGGAGCTCCTTGCAAAGGTTTTCCCTGGTCATTCTTGCATTTTATTGAATTTCCCTGCACACAACATATCCATGCCCAAGGGTCTCTGCTGAGGGAGAGCTGCTGCTGTCAGCAGTGACCACCAGAATTCCTGGAAAATCCCCTAATCTGGATAATGCCTTGTTTCCCACAGTCTTGACAATGTAGATTTCTGTTTAGGATGAAAGTCTCTGATTCAAATAATCTTTGGTTTCTTTAAAGACCTTGCTACCATGGAAGAAAGAATCCTGAAACGTTACTACAAAAAGGTGACGGAGTTTGTGGCAGACATGACCAAAATTTTTGATAACTGCCGTTACTACAATCCCAGTGACTCCCCTTTCTACCAGTGTGCAGAAGTTCTCGAGTCTTTCTTTGTACAGAAACTAAAAGGATTTAAGGCAAGCAGGTAAGCTGGAGTGTTCCTAACCACAGGTGTTGTGCTGAAATCTCCCTTCTAAGCCTATCTTGTATTTGCACAGGGATTTGCTGTTCCATGTGCTTTCCTGGAAAATTTGTGCAAAATTAAGGCTTAAATATGATTTCATGAAGGTTACTTTGGAATGTTTATTCAAAAGGAGTTGTTTAAAATATGGGTATCACGAATTTGCAAAATTTGAGTGATGCTTCAACTCATTGCTGCAGAAAACTTAATAATTTCTGATCGGGGCAAATGCTGTGCCTGAGTTGTGCTGATGTTCTACTCTGCAGTAAATACTTCTTATGCTAGTCAGAGACAATCCTGCTGTGAAGGTAATAATCCAGTGAAAGAAATTAAAATACTTCAGTGTTACTCCTTCTCTCCTCTTTTTATCATTTACCACCTTTGAAACAGGGGAGTAAGTAAGGTTTAAAGTAGGGTATGGAAAATGGAACATAATTCAAAATTTACCTTTCAAAATTAAACTTTTCATATTATTTTTTTTTTTTCTGAAGAAGGGCTGATATAGTGTGTTTCCCTTACATAGACATTCCTGAAAAAGAATATCCATTTTTCTTTCCAGTTCAATACTGTAATAATGATTTTTGTCAGGTAGTTTTCAACCCATGTTTGTGTCACTGCCATGAGCTGGGTCCCCAGCACTCCCCGTGCTTTCCCCTGATTTCACTGCTGCATCTTTTTTGTTCTTGTTTTTCATTTATACCATCCATCTTCTTTCTTTTCTTGCAGATTGTGATAAAAGTTCTGTAGTCTGAACTTTTTAACTGGAATCAGAACTGGATGTTGGGGTCACTTTCTTTTATTGTACAATCCAATGACATTAAACTGCCCTAAAAATCCAGATAATTTGTCTAAAAAGTAAATGTTGTTTCTGTTGCCAGCAGTCACACTGCTGAACATAACTGTATTAGCAAAAATGTTCCATTCCTCAAATACTGTATTGAGAAAAATGAAAAATTCATCGTGGAAACCTTGTATTTTATTGTGTTAGTTTAAGTCACTAATAAAACTGTGAATGTCAAAGAGGAGTTTTCTGAACTCTGCTTAGAAAAATGTGATTTTAACATGCCTGTTCAGTTTTTTCCTATTAAGTTAATCCAAAGACTTATTGAATAAATTTAAGCAAAGTAGACCTTATTATAAATATTAAAAACTAAAAATGTCTTTTTTCTTTCCTTTTGATGAACTACTATTATGTAAATATGTGAGTAAAACTGATTTCAGGCATTTTGGAATATCCCAGTGACACACTGCATTTTCCAAGTACTGAAATATTTGTATTCTGGAGGAGAAAATGGGCTTAAAATTCAGAGCAAGAATTATTATTTTTTCTGAAGGGGCAAAAAAATAAATGAAAGCAACATGGTGGTAATTCCCTTATTGTGATTTATTTTTGGCTACACCTTGCAGCAACTGTGTTCTCCAAACTGAAGGGTGCTTAATTCTTCACTTTCTTCTGTATTCTGCAGGTCCCATAACAACAAACTGCAGTCTACAGCTTCTTAGAGTTCAGCGTGTTAACCAAACACACGAGCAAGGATCTGGTTGTCTGACAATTTTTAATTAAGGAGCCAGATGTTTTTAGTCAGGTTATCCTGACAAGACTCGATGTAAACTGCGTTTTTATTGGTCACAACAGTCAAATTATATTCTTGGCTTATTTTGTCCAAAGGACAAAGAAATAAAAATCAGCAGCACCACTTTCTTGTCAAGATCAAATTGTTGTACTATTGTGGCAGAAGCAGGAAAACTTTGTTTTGTTGAAGGAGAGAGAGAAAGAGAGCAAGAAAAAAGATACAGTAAATGGGGTCACGTTTAACTCCATGGAAATGCCACGTCTGTTCTTCAGTGAAGAAGCTGGTTTAAAGTCCACACAGAAAACTTTGACTGTATTTATTTATTGTTGCAAAAAAGACGCTTTTTTATTGCTGCCCTCATTTGTCAGCTAATTATTTTTTCTTATAAAATCCAGCCCTGGTTCCATGTAATCCATTCTGTATCTTAACATGATTCCTGTAGGTAAAAGTACAAGAAGACCTCTAGATGTCTTTTCTTTCTATGAAAGGAGCTGCTATGTACACATGTGCACACACACAGGACTGGGAATCAACAAGGAGTTTATCATTCATGGTAGATAAAAACAAGCTTGCATAAAATTTGGGCTGAGTGGTCACGGACTACAGACTCTGTTGCCTTGAATATAACAAACAGTACAATTTGTCATTTACTCTGCACCAGACTGAACTGAGTAAAATCTATTTGAAGGTATCTTGTTTGTAAACATTTGTCAGATTCTAATTTTTTTTTCTTTTGTATTAAAATTCAAAATATGGATGTATATGAAACAAAATAAATGGAGATCATTGTTCTCCCCACAGCAGTAGGTGTGTTTGAGTGTGCGCTGCCACGTGTGTGAGACACTCTGGGGATCTGTGCAGGGATTGCCAGGAGCAGGGGGGGGAATGGCCAAGGAGGGGGACCCAACCCCATCAGACATTGCCACAGGGGGCCTGAAGGACTGTCCAGGAGGGACAGGGCTGGAGCTGTTGGTGAGGTTTTCCTGCCCACTGGAGCTCAGTGACCTTTGCCAAGTGCTCTGGGATTGTGGAGCACCACCTGTAATTGTGTCCCTGGGGGCTCCTGGGCTGCCCTGAGGGGTGAACTGCAGCCCAGGAAGGTGCAAACTGCAGATGAGGAGGTTTTTCCTTCCCTGTGTGTGACTGACTTGCTCTGGTCCCTGTCTGTAGCTCCCAGCCTGGTTTCTCTGCAGCTCCTCACCCACCTGAGCAGCTTTTGCACTGACTCACAGTCAACTTCTGTTCTCCAGTGGTTTGGGATTTACCTGATTTATGGATAAGCTCCTTTTGGGTTTAACCTCACACCTTGCTATGCAAGAACCTCTTCTGTTATTTTTCTTAAAAAAGATGTTGCTACTGACCACCCTTTCTTACACTTCCAGCTCAGGTGTTCAGGTTCTTCTGGGGGGATTTTCTCTACTAAAAAGCCGTGTGTTTTTGTACATACAAATGTTGTCATTTAACCAATCTGTGAAAATTACTAATTGTTCAGTGTGGAAACAATAATCCATTTATGCTTCTGAAAGTCAAAGAAGAGTAGTTGCATTTAGGTTATGTTGTCCTTTGAAGTTTTAAAAAAATGCTGCATATTGTAAGCATTGTGTTTTAATGGGACAAGGAAAAATCTCACCTTTAACAGCACTGGGACATATCCTGCATCTCATCCCAACTTCTCAGCATTTCTGTACTATTTATTCATACCTAACTCCATATTGACATGGTTGAAACCTTTCCTACCTGTAGGCAATAGATTGCTGTTTTTAACAAATTGTGGCAAAATGAAGAGTACTTTTTTGTACCTTATAGGACATATCATCCTAGACAAATAAAGTAATGTGTTTGACATGGATTTGGTGGTGTTTCTAATGAAACATTGATCATGTTCTTGGATATAGGTCTTGGCTTTGCCAGATCATATGTAACTGAATCAGGTTGATTAGGGAAATAATCCATCCATGCAAATTAATGCTGAATAATCACCCAACCCAAACCATTTTGTGATTCCATGAGAGCCTGTTTCAGTGTGTTCAGTGTCCATTGGGCAGGTCAGGGTACTTCTCTGGATTTGCTAGTGCTGATGTTTTATAGTTAAATGCTGTTACAGAAAATAAATCACTTGTAATTAATCCCCACCTGCCATCAAGCGTAAAGTTCATAAGATTTGTGATCTCTGCTCAGTCCTTGTCTTCTTTGTATTTTATAAATTATTGCAACAGTTGTTTTGAAATGGTCATATGTTGTGAGATATTGATAATGTGAGCTGTGCCAACTTGATTTTCCTTTTCTGTCTCCTCCAGCTTGAAGCAATTATCCTCAATCTCAGTTCAGTTCATGCAGAAGTTAATGGAGATTTAAAGTACAGTAAGAAGTTGGCCTTACCCAAAAGCCTTGAGGACTTTATCCTGGACAGACAGGGTGAGAACAGTTATTCCCTTACACCCAGATTTCTGTGTGGTGGCAGCAGAATTTTCCATACCTGTCCTGCTGGAAAGGAAATTACTGACTGTGAGGTACCAGAATTACCATGGCAGCTGTTGAGTGTGAGTGCCATCCCATTCCCAGTGTGGTTATTGCTGGGAGGGGTTTGGAATAGCAAGTGCAAGGCTGGAAATCCTCTCCATCTGGAATTGTTGATGTTCAGGAGGTGTGTTTAGGATGTGAGGAGCCTAGTGACAACAGTCCTGCTGTGCTCCAGCTCTGTCTCAGTGGGGCTGTGACACACAGGGATTTGTTCCTTGTAGGGGCCTGAATATATGTATTGTTATAACAACAACAAGAATACAACAACTGAAGTATAGTAGGAGTCCTTGTGAATATCTATATGTAGTGAGAGTCCTATGTATTGGATAGGTGGGTCCTGTTGCTCTGGATGAGCTACAGCTGCGGGGTCCTTGGTTGGGCAGCAGCTGTAGCTCATGAAGGCCTCTGGGATAAAAGGGGGTGGGTCGAGAGCCCAGAAGGAGCCCCTGTGAAGCCATGAGGAACTGCACAGCAGAGAGGAGCTGCATAATAGGACCAGCAAGAAGGTATGGACTTTAAGAATATCATAACAAGAATATGGGACTTGAGAAATATGCACTACAACAGTTCCTCAGCTGCTGTGGGAACATTTTAAGGAGGAATTTTCCAGTCAAGAAGGGAAAGGTAAGAGGATTTGGTAACACAGGAGGAGATCATGGGGTAAATCACTTTTCAGGCTCCCAGAGCAACATCTGTATCCCAGTGTTTTGTGTCAGTTGTGGGCACTGAACTCAGGCTTGGGATGTCCTTACTCTGTGTTTGTCCCTGCCAGAGGGAGGCACAGGCTGGGTTTGTGCCCACACCTCCCTGGGCTGCAGCAGGATAAGGGAATGGGGCTCAGGACTGCTCTGGGGGGATGCCTGGAGGAGCTGCTGCTTAGTCCTGGACTTCCCTGAAAATAGAAACAAAGAAACTCAAGATGCACATGTAACCCTTCCTCCTTCTGTCCTCCCAGTCACTCCAGAGCTTTGATTCATTGCCAGAACAGCCCTTCTGCCAAATCAAAACCCCCTCAGATTTCCTCAGGAAAATTCCATCCATCCATGCTGTGCTCCATGCAAAGTCTTTCACATACCAAAAGTGAGACATGGTATTTTTTAGGTAGACTCATGCTGTGAGTAAATTTCTATCCAGTAAGAGCCTTTTGGGTCCCAAATAGGGGATGTTTGCTCTTGGTATTTGGCTCCATGTCAAGAAATACTTGATGCAGCATAGCCCATCCCATCCCCTGCTCTGTGCCTTTCCAGTGACACCAAATGCAGCTGCAGAGGTGTGTGACAAGTACAGGGTGTCAGAACTACCCTTGTTTCAAAACAGAAAATGCTTCTGTAGAAGCCACTGCTTCCTGTGGCAGCTCACATCATATTGCTGAGTATGTGGGGGTTTAAGCTGTACTCAATTTTTTACATTTCTTAATAGAAATATGTATCAAATCCTCAGCCAACTTGTCACACAAGGAGATGCCTCTGTGCAATATCATTACATAAGATTTTTGGGTCTTCAGAACCTAGGAGACAGTGAAAGCAGAACTTCATGAGCATTTTATTAGTTTCTTTTACAGACTTATTATTTGTGAATACTGACTGGGAACAACAAACATCTCAATTTCAGCACACTAAAGGTAATAAAATATTGTCTTTTTGATTTAAAAAGTAACTTTACTCTTGTGCAAGTACAAGCTTGGCAACATTTCTCCTGGGGAATGGCATTCAGCACAGCTCTGGGACAAAGTGCCCTGGCACACCCAGTGTGTGCAGCCCATGCTCATTTTGCATTCCCTGCACCATCACTTGTAAATGCAACTGGGCATTTGCAGTTCTTGATTTGCTTTCAGTCAGTGTTCATATACTCAAATTATTACACTCTATTCTGTATGCTTTGTGTGAACATCCAGCTCTGCTGGAAGAATGGTGTAATTTTCAGAAATACCATGGACGTGGTTGAGGAGACAAAAATAATACAAATGGTACTCAGTGGTGTTGGCTTCTCTGAAATCAAGTGCATTAGGCAGAACTGTGAAAGCACAGTGAACATCCTGTGTAGATAAAGCTGTGGTATCATCTAATGTGTTCAAGGTGAAGCGTTCAAAGTGCAGTTGTTGCGTACCGAGGACGAAACTGCCAGAATTTTGCATTACAGTTACTACAGATTATTCGGGGCGCACTGCAGCAGGGGAAGCAACAATAACCTGTGGCTCTGCAAGCAGCTGGAGCAAATTCCCGGCCGGTTCACATTCCCTAGAGTGAATTCTGTGCCGAGCCTGGCCGGGGGTGCCTGCCCGAGGCCCCCGGTGTTTGCTGAGGCTCCAGCGGGAGCGCTGCCCTCGGCCGGGGCGCTCTGAGGGCCGATCCCGCCGCTCCCCCGTCCTGACGGAGCCTCAGGGACACCTGGAGCGCGCTGCCCTCACCCTGAGATCCCTTTTCCTGTTGAATCTCCTCACGAAGCCGCTGCCGCTCCCGACCCAGCCGTCCCCGGGGCGCAGCCGCCCCCTCAGGGCCGGGAGCAGCTCCGGGGGCACCTGGCGGCGCTTGTGGTGGATGTGCCCCATGACGATGTAGCGGCTGCCTGCAACACAGGAACGGAACAGACGGCAGCTGAGCCTCAGGGAGCCAGTGGGAGTCACTCCGAGGCACCGGGGGTGCGAACAGACACGAACTTGTGTCTGTGGAAACATTCTGGGCACGGAGCTTCCCCTGCGGCACCCTGAGCTCTGCTGGGACCTAGGAGTGGGGCTGGCATGGAAATGATGATTTACTCTTGGTGGAAATGCTGGCATTTGATAAACTTGCACTCAAAAGATGGATAATGAGGTGGTTGGCTCTCACAGTTAAGGGATAACTATTGTGTGAATATTAAGAAAAGCTTTAGTGATGTATAGTTATGTTAGAGTAGTTTGGATGTCCTCTGTTCTCCCCATAGTTCCCTTTTCCCCTGTATTGTTGCCATCAGACAGCCAGGGCTGTCTAGGACAGGTACAAAGAAGCTGCACAGGTGTCCCTTGCATGGGGCAGCCGGGAATGGAAAAGCTTGGGGGTGCTTAGGGGGTGCAGCAACACCTGAGCTCCAATCCAGTTACAACAAAGCAGTCCGCACTGATAAACTTTGAGTACTTTGAGTAAATACTTTTCTTCCAAATTTTCCCAACAACCCAGGCTAAGCCTATTAAAGTAGGGCAGACTGAGCTTGCAGTGCATGCACAGGAATAGCAGAATGGATTTAGCTGGAATGATTTACCAAGTTTAAAGTCTGGGCATGGTTTGCTGCAGTTCAAAGTATCCACAAGCAGGATGTGAACTCGGAAGAAGGCGGCGTCGGGGGTGACATAGAGGCGGCTCATCCTGTACAGTCCATCAGTGTCCACCAGCAGGGTGACCCACTGCACCCCATGGCCCAGGCTCTCCAGGTTGTAAACAATTCCATTCACTGCTGCTTTAAGGGAGAGGGGGAAAGAGGATCAGATTTTATATCATGGCAGTTTTCAGGGCATGTGTGAAGGCTGTAATTTGAAATGCTGTAAAGGAAGTGTCAGCAGGAATCCCTTGGCTCAGGAGTGGGCAGCAGGAATTGCTTCAAATAATCACATTTGGTGAGGTCATTGCCTGAAGTTTTGCTGCTTTGCAAACCTTGTGCTTTACAGGTTTGAGGTGTTTCTTAGGGAAGAAGCAATGGGTTTAGTACCATTTTCTATCCTGATATATAAAAAGTGGGCAAATTTACCTAACAAAGTAAAATTTTCAAATTTAAAATTTCCCAATGAAGTACAAAGCCAAGCTGGTAATGAAACGCTTTGGCTTTTGAAATAAAAGGCCCTTGTCATACCAAGAGACAGGGGCACAAGTAGGTTGTGTTGGGAGCTCAGACAATCACTTCATGCTGCTCTCCCAGTTTCTGATTCTGGCAAGTGCTGAGCTGGGTGCAGGGCTGGGAAAACAGCTCAGTGTGAGTGGGGCTACTGCACCTGGTGTTACACCTGCCTCTGATTCAGTAATTTATTCTTTTATCTGCACTGTAATATAAATATAATATAAAGAGAGGAAAAGCTTTCTCTGATGGCTGCTGTGGAACCTTGGCTTGTCTGTTGCTCAGACTTTTTCCTACCTGTCCTTTCAATTTAGGAGCAGAGCTGTTTGTTAAGGGCTAACACACACAGAGGTCGGGTTGCTGTGAAGCCCATGTTGGACAGGAATGTGTGAGAGTGGTAAAAACCAAAGCAGGACAACATTTGTAGAAAGCACTTCCTGACTTCTCCATTTAGAGAAAACAGATGTCTCCCAACGTGTTTATGTTCTACAAATGGAAACATCTGTTACCACTGGGCTTGTATTTTCCTTATCTCTTAAAATACTGTGAGAAAAAGTTGGTATCTGTTTCACAACTCTGTAAGCACAAGGCAGGGTTTCAGTCAGAAAATGTTTGTCCTTAAACAAAGTCTACAAAAATACCAGGCTGTTTCCTGCCACCTTTAGTTAAACCAGTGTGAACACAAGGACTAAAGACACTGAATCCTAAGGAACTTCAAGAAGAATCCTCTCTAGAGAGAGGATCACAGCCTTCTTTCTGTTTGGTTCACTATTTTATTTTAATTTCAAACTTCAATCTCCAAAATCAAACTTGCTCTAAATGGGAAGAGATAAATAACCCAGCTGTAGTGGTTAATCTGAGACTATCTAAAACAATTGGTCTTTTCAGTTCCATTGATCAGTCCCAAGGACACTGTTCCTCCAGAGGAAACAGAAAAAAGGGCAGTGCTAGTCCAAGGCAGGGAAATAGTAATGTAAGAATGTTTATGAAGAGCTGTGATGGGTCCTTTTGGAATACTTGGTAATTATTGAACATACTTACTGTATCTAATCACAGTATTTTTAAAGTGGAAGTGCAGTATCAGTGACAAGTGGACAGAAGGTGCTCTGTCCCTGGGGGTTGAGGGGGACAGCACCTACCGAACTCGCTGGCACAGAAAGCCTCCCCTTCATCCCGCTCCTTCCTGCACTCGCTCTGACACAGCTTCTCCTTGTCACCGTCTGCAAGAGGAGCACAGCCTGAGGGACAGCCAGGGCCCTTGGGGGATCTGTCCCTGCACTGTGCCCCAGCTTTGGGCAGCTCTGGGCAGCCTGTCCCACTGTGGGCAGCCTGTTCCACTCCCAGCAGCCCGTCCCTCACCTGTCCCCAGCTCGCCCCGGTGCCTCGGGCTGGGCTCCCAGCGGTTCGTGACCCACGAGGCCTTGAGGATCCTGCCGGACGGGTCGGGCTCTTTGTAGGCCATTCCCTTCCCCGCTCGGTTGAAGTGGTGCAGCGTGTCAGGATCGTTGGGCTCCCCCATTCCAAAGTCCGGGAAAGGATGTGTTTCCAGCAGGGCCTTAGGGCGGGGAGGGGCTCGCAGGGCCCCCAGGCTGTTGGCAGCCCCGGCCCGCCGCCGCTCCGGGTGCGGCCTGTTGGCCTGGCCGGGAGCAGCCCCCGGGGCCCGGAGCCCTCCGAGCTGCCCCAGGTGCTTCCTCGGCCCTGTGCTGTTCTCCAGGGAAGGCTCCGCGCGTTTCCTCTTGTCGGGGGCCAGGGAGGGGATGCCCGGGGGCCCGGGGGGCATTCCCGGGAGCCGCCCTTCCCTGGCATTCCCGCTGGCACTGCCCGTGCCCCGCGCTGGCTCCTTCACCCGAACCTCAGCTGCGGCACTGAAAACATCTTTGCTCAGAGCCTGGCCGGGCTTCTCAGCATAGAGCAGGGATCCTACGGGCAAAAAAAGAGAGGGAAAATCAGTGTTTTAAATCTTTTATTTCAAATGTTTCAGAATGAGAAGATTTGAGGCTCTAATCCAGAAGTGAGGCCTTCAACAATAAGATATAAAACTAATAAATAGCTCAATAGATGAAGCACAGTAGAGCTCCTCGTTCCTCTACTCAGATATTGAAGGTCCAGTACAGGGAATGCAGCTGTGTGAGCAAAACAGGAGATTTGCATTTTTACTTTATTATTGTTGCAAATTAAAAACAAACCCTTTTCTCAAACCCCTGAATCTCCAGGGAGCATCTGAGGAAACAAGGTTCACGTTGCCATTTGGGATGCTTGTTTAAGAGACCATGACAGCAGAACTCTTTGGTTTTCCCATCCATGGGATGCCTGTTGACAATGTCATCCAGACTCTTCAGCAGCTTTGGATGCTACTGGAAAGGTTTTTTATACACAGTTTTGGATCTCTGACTCGAGCACATAGTAGCAGTGATTAAGCTAGTGCTGCTAGTAACAATTATTTCACAGCTTTGCTTAATTTGAGAGGACATTTGAGAAAGAGAGGAAGTGTCTGGAAATCCAGGGAAAAAATAACCTAATGGCACTGTTCACACAAGCTGGGCAATTACCCACACTTTCATTTATACCTTCACCTTGATCCTTTGAACCTCACAAAGAAAAACAAGCAAAATGTTTAGCCAGGCAGGAGAGAAATTTCCCCTGGCAGTCTATTTCCCTTAGACCTTCCCTGCAGGCTTGGAGCGAGCCAGCAGAGTTTTCACACAGCTCACCCACACACAGCCTCTGTCTGGTGCTCACGGCCGTGGTTATCCTGTGTAGGAGGCTGATCCCAGCTCCTTGTGTGAAAAGAGAGATTTGACATACACAGATGAACAACGTCCTGGTTTATCTCCTGTAACTGACTCAACTGCTGACCTTGCCACTTCTCCCCCTGTGTGCTCTCACCAGCTGCTGTCATGGGAAAGATTCCCTGATATTTGGGCTGGCCACACGTAAAGTCTAAAGAATGTCCATGGAGAGAGGGGTGGAAGAAGTCCAAGCTGCCAAAAGCAGCAGGCAAGGGGGGTTTGGAGATGGTTCAGTGTGAAGCTGTGCCCTCTGAACAGGTGCCTCAGACTTGGGTGTGTAAATAAAACTCTTCTACCACTTTATCACGCCTTCTCAGTCACAGATTGTATCAAGAAATAGTTCATTTTTCTCTACTCAGTCTGTTCAGGACCTTGAGATTCCTCATCCTCTAACAACATATTCCTGTCTAGTTATTGCAACCTAAGAAATACGACTGCAATATAACTAAATCTCAGTAGAACAGATGTAAATGCTATTTCTGTTCTGTCAGTGAGGCACTAAAACCCAAATAAATCCATTCAGGACAGCTTGCTGCAGGCACACAGGGCACACTGAACATGTTAAAGCCAGTCAGACACCTGGAGTTACAGGTGAAGGGGACTAAAAGAGAAAGGTCACATACAAATTATAAAAATCCCAGATGCAGAAGCAAATCCAGCTTCACCTGATACAAATTATAAAAATCCCAGATGCAGAAGCAAATCCAGCTTCACCTGATACAAATTATAAAAATCCCAGATGCAGAAGCAAATCCAACTTCACCTGCCAGTGGTGGCTGGCGGGACAGAGGAGCACCAGCTCCCTGCCTGCTTCTGCCAGGTGCTCTTAATTCTTCCCAATGCTTGCAAATTAAATATTGCAATCTACATTCCCATCCCACAAACACGTTGAAATGTTTCTTTCTCGAGCCCTTACTTGCTGCAGAGGCTGCAGGCTGGGGGCTGCCGTGTTTGTAGGAATGTCCTCAGCCTCAGACGTCCCCCAGCCCCACTGCAGAGGTAACAGACTTACCAGAAGATGATCTAATGGCAAAGCAGAGGAGCCAGAACACTTGGGTTGTCATTTTGAAGTAAAGTTTTTCCAGACTCAAAATGAGCTGGAGCCTTTTATGCCCTTCCCCCGATCCATGCTAATGAGAGGCAGCCTGAGGGGAAACGGGAATCACTGGCTGGACAACCCACTGGAGCAGGACCAAGCTGCTGCCTCCACCAGCCCTGCCTGGAGGAATGTGCTCCTTCCCAAGGGGAGCAACCCCCCGGCTGCAGCACCTGTGTCCTGGGAATAGCACACCCACACGGGGTTCTGCAGCACATTTTTATTTTGGGGAGAGTCTTGCGCTCCTCTGGCACTCTGTAAGGAAAAGCCATAGGGAACAAGGCTGGCTATGGAGAGCTGTGCTCTGGAGAGAACTGGGAGGTGCTGGAATACACCAGAGCCCTGGCACACAGGGTCTGGAAGGGATGTGCATGACAATGGAACATATCTGGGGATTTCTGGCCACCTCCAGTGATACAGCTGCTAATCTCCTCTTTTACTTTCAGGAACCGGTTTCTGTGATTCTTTTCAGGCTGAAAAATGCAGTAGTGAGTGCCTAGTCCAAGGGAAAGCTCTGCTGATCCCACACAGCTTTATTTTTAAATCTCTCTTTGCCATCATGAAGAACTCTGCAAATTTTCACACACCAAGCCAACCCTGATTTGGATTACTGAGTTAAGAAGGCTTATTTCTAAGTGACCTTATTGCTACACAAGATTTCCATTGTGACAGTTTAACTCACCAGCTGCTGCCGGGTGCTGTGGAAGGTGCTCATGACTTTAGAGGCAATCAACAATTTAAAACTCCATAAAGGCACTGAAAGGCTCCTGAAACCCACCCTTGACAGAAAATGTAACCCTCAGCAATGTCTGTGGCATGGGATTCAGTGTTGCTTAGTTTAAGCAGTTTGTTTTGTCCTGCCTTAATTAAGCATTTCAATAGGATTCCCAAAAGCTCAGGGCTTTGTCTCCAGCAGCCATGGGTGAAGATAAAGAAAATTCACCAGAATAGTGTGGAAAATAAATGACATTTCACCACATCTATTACTCAAGAAGTTACATTTCTACTGCAGCACTTACTCATGCTTGTTTTCCTCTGTTATTTGAAACATTTTTAATTCCAGAACTATCCCAAGATAGCTCTTACAGGAATAGGAATGTAAACCGAGCATGAGGAAGAGGAGGGCTCCTCCATTGCTTTGGTGAGCAGCAGGTACCTGCAGCTGGGAGAGGGAGATGGATGGTGATGGATGGATGGATGGATGGATGGATGGATGGATGGATGGATGGATGGATGGATGGATGGATGGATGGATGGATGGATGGATGGATGGATGGATGGATGGATATACAAACACATGAACATCCCACAGACCTGTATGCCAAGGATTTTTCTGTTGAATTAGCTGGTGGTGCAATTCCATCCTCATTCATGTGTCTGCACTGTTTCCCCAGACTCTTTACCTGGGCAGGACCTCCATTAAGAGTAGAGTAAATATGCTTGGAGCACTCCAGCATTGCAACAGGGATGCTCAGGCAGGAGAGATTAAAAGCTTTCCCAGGGGCGATGGGGGACCAAAACAGGGACCAAAAGCGCCGTGGCACCTGCGGGCGCTGCTGTTCCCCGGCTGCAGCTGCGACGGAGCCCTGAGAAGAGAGCGGGACGCACTCGCACGATCCCCGCGGCTCCAGGCAGCACTCGGCGCCCGGGAAGAGCGGGGGCTCGGGGCAGCTGCGGGTAAAAGAGTCGGGGATCCCGAGCACGGGGCGGCCCCGCGGCCGCGCCACAAAACAGACAGGGCACGACCCAGATGGGACTCGAACCCACAATCCCCAGCTCCGGAGGCTGATGCCTTATCCATTAGGCCACTGGGTCACCCAGCGCTGTCTGCGCGCGCCGCCTAGTAAGAGCTCCGCCCGGCCCGCCCTGGCTCCGCCTCCCCACGGGCCGTCACGTTCTCCCCGCTGGCGGCGGGCTGGCCCCGCCCCACCCTCCTCGCACACCATTGGCCGCGGGGCCCACAAGCCCCGCCCCCCGCGGCCGCGCCCGCGCCTCAGAGCGGTTCCCGCCCTCACTGTCAGCCCCGCCCGGCCACTGCCGCCCTCCTGTCCCGCCTCTTTAAACTTACCCTCACGGGCCCGGTCCGGTCTCCTGTGCTGCGGCCGGTAACGCCATCCAGTCCCGGTGGCTCCACACTCGGCCTTCTCGGGGACCCCCCCCTGCCCCCTCAGGGCTCTGTGACCCCTCACGGCCCTTTTGCCCGCCTCACACACGGCTTCTGCTGCCCCACAGCCTCACCCGCAGCTTGGCCGCTGTCCTGCCCCAACTGCCCAGTCTCCCTCCACCTCTCTGTCGCTTCGGAGCTGTCCCCTCCCTCACAGCCCTCACCGCTTGCAGCACGTCGCACACACCCCCTCGGGCGTCCCAGGCACTGCCAGGCCTCTCCCTGCCCTCATCACCCATCCCTGTGCCCAGATTTCACTGCTCCACACCGTGCACTGCCAGCGATTCATGACCCAATGGAATTTCTTCGAGCCAGCCTTCCAGTCCTTCAGGAAAGCAGGTGTTTAACCTCCATTTCTGCTTTTGAACTGCCTTTATTTTTTCTTTGTCAAACTACTCTTGTTTAATATCTCCATTTGTTAGCAATGTGCTTTCTCTGTTCTTGTTTTAGTGGGTGTTTTTTACAAAGCTCAGCACTGAAAGGCCCAAACGCGGCGATATGAGATGTCACTGGTAATTCCTCCTCCTCAACAAACATCCTCTGCGCTTGCGCCTACAGATGGGCATAAATGGTTTAATGTGATGGTTTAGCACACAGACATATCGATGTGCATAACTGACGCTTCTCTGTTGTAGGTTGTAGGTGTCTCGAAATGTCAGAGTTGCTGTCAGGGTTGTGTTTTCCCTACAGTTCTTTGGTTTGAGTATCTCCTGTGAAAATCAGTGTTCTTTTGTAGTCCATCCCTCATGAGCAGGCCAAACCCATCAGAAACAATCTCATCCATTTTCAGGCTATGCCACAGGGGCAGGAATCCTTTTGTTATTCCGTATGATTTGGTTTCCATCTGCCCTGATGGCTGCAGAACTGCTTTCAACTGCAATCTCCTATGCCCTTTTCATTGCATTTCTGTGCACCACATTTCTAGGAGACAATAAGTGAGGCATGGAGCCATGGAATCACAAAATGGTTTGGGTTTGTTGGGACCCTAAAGCTGATCCAGTTCCAGCCCCTGGCATGGGCAGAGACAACCTCCACTACCCCAGGTTGCTTGGAGCCCCATCCAGCCTGACCTTCGACACTTCCAGGGATGGGGCAGCCACAGCTTCTCTGGGAACCTGTGCCAGGGCCACACCACCCTTATAGGAAAGAATTTTTTCCCGATATCCCATCTAAACCCACTTTCTTTCGATTTGAAGCCGTTCCCCTCGTCCTGTCACTACACGCCCTTTTCGCGGGGGAAGCGTGCGGTGCCGCGCTGGTTGCTGAGGCAGAATCTGCGCTCTGCGTGAGGGAATGGGTGCTTCTGCCCCAAACCGCTCAGAGCGAGACCCCTCCGGGGACGCAATTCCCTCACTCCGACCCCCCGCTCCCGTCCCGGAATATCACCGAGCCCGGCCCCACAGCGCACTACAGCTCCCGGCGTGCCCCGCGCAGGTAGCGCCAGCAAGCCTGTGTGGGGCGGCGCGGGGCACGCCGGGAGCTGTAGTACCGGAGCTTGTCCATACGTCACGTCCGACCGGCGCTTCCGGGAGGGCATTCCCCGTCATCGCGAGCCGGGCTGCTTTCAAACCGGCCAATCAGAACCTTGCTTTGGCTCGAACTGGCCAATGGCAGGGCGCGGCCGCGGGAAATTTAAATGCCGCGTGGGCCGGCCGTGGGCAGTGGCAGCGTGCGGCAGCAGCGGAGCGACCGGCGGCGGCTCCGGTCGAGGTGCGGGGCCGGGGCGGCGGGGACGCGGGGCCTGCGCTGCCCTTTTGGAAAAAGCCGTGCTCTGCCTGCAATCCTGCCGGGGCCTCTCTCGGGAGCCTCCTGCTTCTCCGCGGTCTGCACTGCGGCTGGCAGGGCTGGTGTATCCCAGCGCGGGTTGGCGCTCCGCCGGGGCTGTGGCCGAAGCGAAGCCGGTTCTTATACTGGGGGTGGCCGAGGTGCAGGGGTTTTCTTCGTTACCCGTGTAGCCGTTGTTATGTGCTGCTGGCTGCACCCGCTCTGCAAACGTTCCTCTGGATCCTTCCCATTGCGAGAGCTCGCTGTTCTCGTCCAAAAAGGTCGGGGTGGGGCTGGGTGGGATCCTGTGCAGCACAGGTATGTGATAGTGAAAATAGTATTTAATAGCATGGGTGTGTTGTCTGTGGAAAGGAAAATCTATGTTGCTCCTGAAAATAATAACTAATAGTATTTGGTTTAAAGTTTCTTAAAATCGCGTGACTGTGTCTTCTGCTTTTGTGTTGATGCTAGAGCTTGTTTGTAACATCTGGCTCTTTAAAGAGACAGCGGTTCATCAAGTCACATGTTGTTATAGTATTAATATAATCAAGTGCCTCTTATTCTAGAGTATGGATCCAATTTTTAAAATTTAACTTTTGTGGAGTAATCTTGCCTTTACTCTGTTTTCAGGCTTGTTTTTATCTGTCCCGCTCGAAACTCTAAAAAGCAAGATGTCTACTAATGAGAATACACCATCGGCTCGATTGAATAGATTCAAGAACAAAGGAAAGGACAGCACAGTGAGTACTCTGGTGCAATTAGTACTTTATCCAGCCGTTGTCTCTTTAAATCTAAGTTTCTAAGTTTTGAAAGCCAAGAACTTACTCTGAGTGTTTTTCCTGCAGGAAATGAGAAGGAGGCGAATCGAAGTCAATGTGGAGCTGAGGAAAGCTAAGAAAGATGATCAGATGCTTAAAAGAAGAAATGTGAGCACTTTACCAGACGATGCTACTTCTCCCCTTCAGGAAAACAAAGGCAACCAGGTAAGTGGGTCCTCAGAACACTTGGAGGGTGTTACCCTCTAAGGTCCTGCAGCCAGGCCAGCATGAGCCCTTCTCCAGGGCAGGACAGCACTGCTACCATCTGCATTGTCAGCTCAGGCCTGTGTTATCACCTCTAATGGACAGCACTCTTACACACAACTGGGCATGCCTTAAGATTTAGCCTTCATATTTTTCAGATTCTGTAGTGTGTAACTCTGAGCTTCATATTACAGAATCACAGAATAATGGGGCTGGGGGAGACCTCTAAGATCATCGAGTCCAACCTATGCCCTAACATACCTCAACTAAACTATAGCACCAAGTGCCATGTCCAGTCTTTTTTTAAACACATCCAGAGATGGTGATTCTACCACCTCCCTGGGAAGAGCATTCCAGTATTTTATTATTCTTTTGGTGAAAAATTTTTTCCTAATATCCAACCTATACCTTCCCTGAGGTATCTTGAGACTGTGTCCTCTGGTTCTGTCTGTGCTGCCCGGTGGAAGAGGCCCCATCTGTCTACAGCCTCCCTTCAGGAAGTTATAGAGAGCAATAAGGGCACCTCTGAGCCTCCTCAAAGGGGAGGCTTAAGTGTTAGCAAGTTCTCTTCACAGGGTAGGCAGACAAAACAATCCTTTTCCAGCTTGGTCAAGGACAACTATTTCAACCTCCAGGCCCAAAAAGTATAAACAATGGTGAATTGATGAGAGAAGAATAAAGAGGATGGAACATCATAACCTAAAGCTATAACTGGACAATTAACTCCAATATGCAAATGAACCAAAACTTAAAAAAGTGTCAGACCTTGTTACCATTTGTGGTTGTGACCATGGTCCATTTTGTGACCATTTTGGTTCATCTTTGATGTAGTCCTGGCCAGGCTCTTGTACTGCCCAAGGTGTATCCATTGAGGCCTTTTAATAAATACCTACTTTATTCTTTAACTCTGTCTGGCCTCTCTTCCATGTTAGTCTTCTCAAAGCATCACTGGCTGCAGCTACATTTTAAGCCTAGCATGACTGGTATGAAGCACTTGGTTAAAAAAGCTTTCAGCAGTTCAGGTAACTGCAGATGCAGCTGTAGCTGCTGAGGTTTTAGAATACCTCATGGTACTAAGGGCAGTGGCTGTAAATTGGGGCCTTTTCATGGAATTGTGTAAGAGCTCTCTGTGGTCAGGAATGCCCAACAGGCCCAGTGAAGCACTCGTGTTGTGTTTTCTTATACAGGTTTTGGCACACTGGTCAGTGGAAGAAATAGTCAAAGGAGTTAATAGTAATAACATGGAGCTTCAGCTACAGGCTACTCAAGCTGCCAGGTAAGCACTTCAGAGGAAACCAGCTCAGCTGTGCAAGCCAGTAACTAGATAAGGTGAGAGAATTGACTTATAAGCCTAAGTGGCTGCTTATGTCTTTCTTATCAGGCAGTGTTTCAATAAACACCATCTCATATACCATGTTGAGGTACCCATAACTTAGGCATAGTTTTATTCAAACCATGTGGCTTTTGAATATTTAAAGTGCCTGAATATTTTAGTAGGAAGAAGTAATTTGCTCTAGTGGTGGCAAATTTAATAGCAGTCACCTTAGATTTGAAGGAGTAATTATAGTAAACCCTTTATTATAGCAAAGTAGGGCACCTTTAAACTGTGTTAACACTCGAGTCTGATATGTAGGAGTGTGGCAATCCACCTTAGAATAATGTGAACAGTAAGATGACTGGGGTTTGAAGTCTGCTGAGTTTGTTTCTTCTTCCCAATCTAAAAGATCCTTTAATAGGCTTGCATATTGCTGCAGTGCTGCTTCTGGCAGTCACTGAGCTCTCTGCTGAGAAGCCTCCAGCAGTTCAGATGTGTAATGACTCCTGCAAGTCTGTTTTACTTCAGAGGCTGAACAGAACCTCTCCCATAGTGAAGACATGCCAAACCCAGCATTAGCAGAGGCCTAGGAAGGCAGTGTTGAGCTTGTCTGCATTTCTCTTTCATGCTGTGTTGTGTTGCCTTCTCTGCATGTTAAGGCAATGCTAAACTTTTTACCTATGGTGCTTTTAAGACTTTAATTTGTTGTTCAGATGTCTGCAGGCAAAAATAATGCTTCCTGTTTGCCTTCCTCCTTAGGAAACTCCTCTCAAGAGAGAAGCAACCCCCAATAGACAACATCATTCGGGCTGGTTTGATTCCCAAGTTCGTCTCGTTCCTAGGCAGAGCAGACTGCAGCCCCATCCAGTTTGAATCTGCCTGGGCACTCACCAACATCGCCTCTGGCACATCAGAGCAAACCAGGGCAGTGGTGGATGGAGGGGCAATCCCAGCCTTCATTTCCCTGCTGGCCTCTCCACACACTCACATCAGTGAGCAGGCTGTGTGGGCCTTGGGGAATATTGCAGGTATGTCCCTGTGCTGCACAGCTCTCATTATCCTCCTGACAGGAGGTTCTAGTCAGGTGGGGCTGGGCTCTTTCTCCAGGCAGCACTGACAGAACCAGAGGACACAGTCTCAAGCTGCACCAAGGGAAATATAGGTTGGCTGTTAGGAAAAAGTTTTTACAGAAAGTTCTGGAATGGTCTGCCTGGAGAGGTGGTGGAGTCACCATCCCTGAATGTGTTTTAAAAAAGACTGAATATGGCACTGGGTGCCATGGTTTTGTTGAGGTATTAGGACACGGGCTGGACTTGACCTTTAAGGTCTCTTCCCACCTGGTGATTCTGTGAATTCTGGAATTCAGACCTGTCCCCTTGTCTGAGGTGGGAGGGCATCACTGACATCACTCTTGCTGTGCCATGCCCTGTGCTGAGCTGCTTGGGAGCTCTGCCCTAGTGGTTTTCCAGTCATGACATGCCCTGCATTGCAGAGCAAGCTGCAGGAAACTTTGTCTTCAGAGCTCATGCAATGCCTGGCCCAGCCTGTGGGCTGTATTGTGGGCACTGCTTCCAGATTTCAGCTTTGATGGATCTCTAATCGTGCTACAACACAAACCTTTTTCAGACATCACAGTGTTTTTGTGACTCAGCAATGAGCTCTGTTCTGTGTGTTGACTAAAAGGGGGAAGGCAGGAAGCAGTGACTCAAATAATTCTGTATGTGATGGCCAATATTTCTTGCTTGCTAATAAGTATTGGTCCACTGAAGTTTCTCATGCTTCCCTCCGGATTACTTGATCAGCCAGTGTTGGACCCAGTCTTTAAAAATTGGTCAAAATAAATAATATAATTAAACATTGTACCTGCTGTATTATGGTGTCCAGTGGCTGAGCCCTAGAGAACAGTGAATCTTCACACAGAGAATGTTATCTTGTTTAAAAGCCTTGTTTGATTGGGGTTTTCTTAATGTTTGTCCTTAGACTTTTAAAATCAATTATAAGGTATTTATTATACCCTGCAATTGAATTCTCAGTCAAACTCTGACATGCCATCAGCCTTATTCTGTAGTGCCCAGTCATTCAGCTGATGATTATACTGCATTTCAAGTCCCATATTGTGGGAATAGCTCTGTTCTAGTGTAGGGCTTGGATTTGTCTCCAAAGAAACATGCAAGACCGTGCATGGTTATGAACTATAGAGCTTTAGGAAAAGCTGCACAGAAAACACTCTGCATTACATTACCTCTTCTTCTAACACAAAAGGTGAAGCTCAGGGGCTTGATTGAACATGCTTGTCATGTGACTGAACCATGGCACTAGTCCTTCTGTCCTCTCATTCCTTCTGATTTTATCCAGCCTTTCTTAAGGACTAGAACAATTAATCCTCTAACACACAGTGGTTCTGTGTACACATATTCCTTTTTTCCTGGTCTTCATCTGGCTTTTTTTCTTGTTTCTTTGCAGGAGATGGTTCTGCCTACAGAGACCTGGTTATTAAATATGGTGCAATCGAGCCTCTGCTGAGTCTCCTCGCTGTTCCTGACCTCTCTTCCCTGGCTGTAAGTGTGCAGAGTGATTCAAGTTACAATTACTGAGTAGAGCCTAGCTGAATTATTGCTAACCATTTATTCTTTGTTATTAACCATTACTCTTTGATTAACCATTGCAGTCTGGGTATCTGCGCAATGTTACGTGGACCCTCTCGAACCTGTGTCGCAACAAGAACCCCGCCCCTCCCATCGAAGCCATCCAGCAGATCCTCCCCACCCTTGTGCGCCTCCTGCACCACGATGACCCCGAGGTGTTGGCAGACACATGCTGGGCAATTTCCTACCTCACAGACGGTTCCAATGACAGGATAGAAGTTGTTGTGAAAACTGGATTGGTGCCCCAACTTGTGAGACTCCTGGGATGTAGTGACCTGCCAATAATGGTAAGGGATTGGATATGCAGCTGTTGTGCAGCTCTAGCCGTGATTCAAATCAAGCAAGTGAAGGACAGTAGTGTCCATTGAACTGAATTGCTCCTTTCATACATGAGTCAGGTGCCTGTTCTAATTTTTGTCAAGTGAGACATCAGTTTCTCTCCTGCCTGGGTGCTGTCCTGCATGAGACAGTCATCAGCAGCAGCAGCCTATCAAGCTGCTTTATTTAATCATTGAATTTACTTCACAGGCCAGCACAGCAGTCAACATTCACTAAGCTTGCCTTTCAATTGCTGTTTCAGATCCAAATTCTAGGGACAGTGTTCACAAGTGTGCTCTGTACACACTATAATTAGAGCATAATGAAACTGCATTAGTATTTAGCAGGTAGTTTCCCTAAGCTCTGTCATGGGTGGTTGTTTGCAGCCTGACCTTGGGAGGTGTGCAGTCTGTGCATGCAGACAGACGTGAGTGTCTGCCTGTGGAATGCTAACAAGAAGCACAAACCCCACTTGTACATGGCAGGTCATGCTGTTAACTGGGAAGGTTAGAGTGGGTGGCCATCAAGTATAGCTATGTTTGCTATAATCTAATCTGGTTTTGAACAATTTTCCTAAGTATTCCATTTGTCTTTGTTTCAGACTCCTTCACTAAGAGCCATAGGAAATATTGTCACTGGTACTGATGAGCAGACACAGGTTGTTATTGACTCAGGAGCTCTGGCTGTCTTTCCAAGTCTCCTTTCCCATCACAAAAACAACATTCAGAAAGAAGCAGCCTGGACAATGTCCAACATCACTGCTGGGCGTCAGGATCAGATCCAACGAGTTGTAGACCACGGTCTCGTGCCTTATCTCATTGCTATTCTGAGGAAGGTAAACAAAGCCTATATTTACAATGTTGAGCCTTTTCCTATTGCTTCTCTCTGTTCAAACACTCTGCTTTTACCTTCACAGGGGGATTTCAAGTCTCAGAAGGAAGCTGTGTGGGCTGTGACGAACTACACAAGTGGTGGAACAATTGACCAGATAGTGTACCTTGTTCAGGCTGGTGTTCTTGAACCCCTGCTGAATCTTCTCTCAACTAAAGACAGCAAAACTGTGCTCGTTATCCTGGATGCAGTTTCCAACATCTTCTTGGTATGTGGGTGCAGTTATACTTGATTACTGTCCATGTTGTTGCTAATGGCTCTCCAGTAGCTGCTGCTGTGTATCTTTCCAGAGGTAATTCCACACTTTTCCTGTTGCAGGCTGCTGAGAAGATTAATGAGACTGAAAAGCTTTGCCTCATGATTGAGGAGTGTGGGGGTCTAGACAGAATTGAAGCTCTCCAGTCCCATGAAAACGAACAAGTGTACAGAGCCTCATCCTCCATCATTGAGAAATACTTTTCAGCAGAAGTAAGTGGCTTCAGGGGTCTCTTTCACTTTTATTTTCTATTCCAGCACTGACTACTAGATTCAAATGCCACTGCTATTCCAACCTTCTTCTTTTCTTTCCTTCTAGGAAGAGGAAGACCAAAATGTTGTACCAGACTCTACTGCTGACAGCTACACTTTCCAAATCCAGGACAGTACCCCAAATTCTTTTAACTTCTAGGTCTTGCATATACTGCAGCCACCTACAAGTGGTTTAGCACACAAATGACTGCCACCTCTTTGTCTTAATAGTTCCTCTTGCCTTTACTGGTTTTTCTGTGTTCTGTAGCACTTTGTCCAACTGAAACATACTTGAACAGTTCCAACTCTATATGTATTTGTGAATTTTTAAATGTAAACCTCATTCTTTGAGATGTACTTGTAAATACTTCATGTTTCTGTCCTTGTCTGGGAAAAGAGAGCATGTGAGCAATTCAGGCCTCTCACAAAGCATTGAGCCACTGCTCTGCAGGCCTCCCCACAGCCTCTTACCTTCTACACTACCTGTTGCAGTGATAAATACACTGAACAGGCTTTTAAGGAAGACTTACTTGAACTTCAATAAAGTGTTGTCAGTACATCAAATTAAATTGTGTCAAAATTGAACTTGCTCTCTTAAAAGCTGACTGATGGGATAAGGAAAATTTAGACAAAAGTAGTTAATGACATGAAGGTAGGTGCAAAACCATGAAAGATTCATTGCTGAAGATGGTCAATTTAAAGCAGCTTGGTCACCCCAAGCTCTGATTTCTGCATGCAGCAGCCTTCTATTACAGGACCAAGGAACTGCTGCTTCTCTCCAGGAACTTCCTATAGAAATCTGATTCATCTTGCCCTGTGTGTGCATAGCTGAGCTAAGCTACCTTCAGCTTCTTGGAGAAATATTTAAAGACTAGTAGTGCTATTTAACTGTAAGTAGTGGTTTGGAGGAGAGGTAAGTACAGCAGTTAACCTGTTCCATACATGTTCAGGTACCCTTTTGATAGAGCAGAGGAAATGCTTTGAAGCAGTTGCCTGCCCCTGAGAGCAAAAATGAAGGCTTTGTCTTGGAATCAGCTGTCCCTTTATTTCTAAAGTCATTACTTACAGGAACCTATTTTGTCCCTCAAACGGGTTGTGCAGGATGGAGTTTGCAGGGGGAAGAGTATTGCATGGAAGAAGAGCTGTAGTTCTGTTTTCCATCTTTTTTGGAAAACCTTGGATTGAGCTATTTAACTTAAACCTCCCAGGAGTCAAATGTGCTGGAATAACTACATTGTCTCAGCTTACTGAGTGTCTCCAGCTCCAATGATGCTGTAGGAAAGGTCAGAGTTCAGGGCTAGATGTTTAATAAACATGATCTAATTGGACCACAGTGTGTTACTTTTTATTAATAAAAGTAGGGGAGGAAATTCTGATATGTAGGCAATTCTCCCAGAGTTCTCATTAGCTTTGCTTCCACCTTTATGGATGGAGGGGAATAAAAAACTCAAACAAATACAAAACAAAACCAAAACACAAAAAAAGCCCTTTATTCTGCTAGGTGAACCTGATAGAATCTGGTATTGTCTCCTGTATTAGTCACCTTTTGTATGCTTCCAAGTTTATTTTGAAATGCAGAGGTGTAGAAAAGTGGATTTGGGTGTAACTCTTTGGCAATCCATGAAGATCAGGTGTGCTTCATGAAGAATTCACTCTTGTGTGCTGCTAACAAAGATCTCTTTAAGTGTGTTCTTGCTAATGTAGATGATGTCACTCGTGCTTTCATTGGTGTGGGGCAGGTCTGCTGCTCCCTGTCCCACACTTGCTGGCAGATGGTTCCTTCCCTGACTGAGGCTGGTGCTGACATCCATCCCTGGGACCTCTCTGGAGCTTGGCTATTGCTGGATTGTGATGAAGTTACAAAGGGCAGCAGATAATTTGTCTCTATCTACAGTCCTATACGTCTCATTAGCAACAACAGTGTGCTGTGCAGAGCAATCTGTGAGTCACTGCCATAATGATTGTCCTGCTGGGCCAGTGGTGCTGTGGGAGTTCCTGCATCCAGCTCAGAACGTGGCCCTGGTGACACATTGCTGTCACTGATGCACCAGCAGGGCTCACAGATTCTACCTGTCACAAAGGCTTGTAAAAGCCACACCATCCTGAACTGATTCATGACCTTCATACTTTGGCCTGCACCACTTTAACTGTTTTCTTTAACTCCAAAAAAGCTGTAGCAGGTACTGAACCTTTCTGTGGTGTCTCTAAAGGGGCTGAGCTGTGCCTGTGCTGTGTTCCAGCCCTGCCTGCCCCTGGACAGGAGGCTGAGGCTGCAGGTGGCACCCAGGGCCCATGGAGGACAGTGCCACCACAGGTCCCACAGCACAGCACCCCTGGGACCAGAGTCGGGTGCTGCACAGGGGAAAGCACCAGCCTTGCAATGCTGGAGCTTTAGTCTTTTGGGGGGAAAAGCAACCAACCAGGGTATTGATGCACCTGCAGTGAAACCTCCTGTGTCCTTTGTTGTCAAACATCCACCCTTGACCTAAAAGCATCAGTTAGAAAATAATGATTTTCTATGTGATTGTAGAGACTGAAAGAATTGACCTTTGTGGTGGTGTTTGCAGGGCTCCCAGGACCAGGGAAGAGATGAGGATCTGACTCCATCTTTCAGAAGGCTGATTTATTATTTTATGATATATATTATATTAAAATTATACTAAAAGAATAGAAGAAAGAAATTATTTCATCAGGAGGCTGGCTAAGAATAGAAAAAGAATTATAATAAAGGTTTGTGACCGAGACAGTCTGGACAGCTGGACTGTGATTGGCCATTAATTAGAAACAACCACATGGCCCAATCACAGATGCACCTGTTGCATTCCACAGCAGCAGATAACCATTGTTTACATTTTATTCCTGAGGCCTCTCAGCTTCTCAGGAGAATAATTCGTAAGGAAAGGATTTTCATAGAACACGTCTGTGACAAAGCTCTGCGAAAGCAAGGATGCAAAGCCAGCGTTAATGAAGGAATCATTCCCTTCCCGGGTTTTTGTCTGGGGTTCGCAGGGGCAGAGCCCGAGCGCCCGCGGGGTTTGTGGCGCTGCGGGGCCGCCAGGGGGCGCTGCCCGAGGCGGGATGGTCCCGGCGGAGCGCTCAGGTGGGATTGCTCCATTTCCCAAAAAATCCTCCGAGCTGCGGCTCCGGGGCGCTCCGTGGGGTTACACAGAGCATCCGTGCGCTAACTCACAAGTATATTCGGTATTTAACCTGGCTAAAGATACAACCTTTTAAAAACCCCTTTAAAATCAAAGCACTGTTACCTCACAACACAACTCCTTTAATTGCTCTTTAGCATTTGCAAAGCAAGTAATTTGGCTTTTGTGTCTCTGTTATGGTAAATGCAGAACACCGTTCAATAGTGTTCTCTCGGTTTCTTTTTTTCTGAATTACTTGTTTCAGATTTATCCAATATATTGAGTTAATAATAGAACACTGCAAGATCTTTAGATACCTGACAGCTCAGTGGCTTAATTATTAACTTTCTGGGGCCAGAGACTGTTTTTATCCAAGAAAAATGTGTCCAGCCTATCCACCAGTGAGCCCTGTTGGCAGCATGTATTTCCACAAACAACAATCTACAATGATTATGAGTAAGTGACTGGGGTGAGTCACTCCTTATTCTAAGAAAATGCAAACTATTTCTGAGGTTAGGATCACAGTCACCCATGAGGATATGTCTCTAGCTTCAAAAAAGTGGTAGGAGCAAAAAAGAAGAGGAGAATTGTTATTGCCCCTGTTTTTCTGTTTTTAAAGTTTGTTTGGTTTGGTTTTTTTGGAGGGGTGGGGGGGGTTAGTGCATGGCCCAGTCAGATTTAAGAGTTTGTCCTCTGTATGTGTCAAATGCCTCATTCAGGACAAGGGCTGGAATCAATGTCTGGTGGCCTGTGTGTCAGTCTGCCAACTCCTCTGTGCTGAGAGCAACAATAACAGACCCCTGCTGACATCAACTGGCTTGGAATGCAGTTGTTGCTAATGCTGTTTTATCTGTGTAGTGATGGCAAGATTGCAGTCTGAGATCTCAGCAAACGTAACTGCCTCTGAAATTCTGATGGCAGCAGATGCTGCCTGGCTGATTGTTCCATTTGCTGTTCCCCAAGGTGCCAGGCCCTGCAGGAGAGCTGGGACTTTGCAGGCATGCAGTTCTGTTCACTTTCCCCTGCAGGAAAAGCAGCTTAAACTGTGGGAAAGTTAGGAATGGTTAAATCAGTAGAAATCTATTTTTTCTTTTCCTGTGAATTAGACTGAACTATTCTCTTAAGCAAAGCTGCTTCCTGCTACTCTATCCAGAATGATTTAAATTGCACAGAACCACAGTGGTGTATCAACAGCAAGAAGCAGCTGTGGTTCTGCAGGAAAAGGAATTCACTACCCAACAATATTTCACAGATCTCTTCTGTTTCCAAATCTATTTTACAGCAGAGCAATCTGAGACACAAGAAAGTTATCCACAGCCATTCAGAAAGCTGCTGGCAGAACTCACCTGGAGCCTGGGAATCCTGATGTCTGTCCCTGCAGTTAACCCATGGTCACTGTTATCCTTTTGCTGAATATGGGATTATCCCAGGAGTATGGAAGCTCTGTTTTGATAAGGTATGATGCAAATTTAAGTACAGATCTAAACTTTGGGAAGTGTTTAAATTCGGGAAGAGGCACTGTTAGTTAAAACAGAAGTAATTAATGAAGGTTAATTGTGTTTAGTTATATTTGACCCAAAGAGGAAAATGTTACTACTTTCACTTAAAACCTAACAGGAAGCACATTAACCCTTTGGCCTTCAGAGGAACATTAGGAAAAAAGGCTAAGAGGGAATTAGGGTGGGAGGGGTGCACTCCCTGAAACTGGAATTTTCAGGAAAATCCATTCACAAGAGGATTCCTGCTCTGAGTGTGCAGAGCTGTCCCTTGTGTTTGTAGAGCACTTTCTGCTCACTGATCCAGGCAATGGCACTGACATGAGGAGGGCAGAAACTCAGCCTGTGGACAGCTGAGGGAGAATTGATTTGCTGTGAGTTTCGTAGCACTTCCTATGGATGAAGGGTCACTGGATTGCAGTCCTGCTGCTGATGCAGAGCTCTGGCTGCCTCACTCTGGCTCCAGGAAATGGACGCTCTTCCACAGCAGCCAGGAGACTTCAGGAGTTTTCAGGAGATTTCATGGAACAGCCATGGCCCCTCTGCAGGCTGCAGTTCACCCACTGCCCTGGGAGTGCCATCAGTGGGAGGGAAGTGACATTGGGATTTAAAGGGACCAGGAGGGGAGAGAAAAAATAAAGCAGGATGGAGAAAAATCCTGTTAGTTCTTACCAAGCACAACTTGCTTGACCACGTTAAAGTGTTGTGCTGATCATTTGAATAAAACAATGGGCCTGCTCCAGAAGTGATGTGTAAATCATGTACCAGGAACAGAGTTTCAATTGACTGACACACTGGAAGCAAAATCAATGGCACTGACTTCACTGTGGGGGAGTTTGGATCACAACTACACTGCCTCTTTTGTTGAGCTTGTAATGAGGAATCGTTCTCCTTTATTTCATATCTTTCTCAATTTGCATTGCAATGTGGAATGAAAATCATGGGGTCATCTTTTGAAGGTCTTTTTTTTCAACATATATAGAAATCATGGGGTCATACACACATTTCTATATTAATATATATAAAATAGTGGAAAGCTGCCTAATTTTTTCTCTGTAACACATTGCTTTGTGTGCAGCTTCACAGTGGTAAAATAGCTGTGCCACCAGGAGTATTAATAATGCTCTGTGGGCATATGGAAGATTGGAGGTACAAAGTTATCAGAAAATCCTCAGTAATCTCCAAAGCACATTTCCACCATCCCAATCACTTCATTTTTACCCACTATATGAAACAGATGTAAAAATAGCTCTTTCATCAGTGGATTGCTCCACATATTTGGGCTGCAGAGGCTCAGTTCTGTTCAAAGCAATGCTGTGAAATTGTGTGCAGAATGTGCTGTTAATCAGAAGCAGCAATTTAATGTTACGTATCCATTTCTCCTCCCACCTCCAATCCCCTTCCCAATTCTGAGCAGGAAACGACACTTGGATGGAGCTCAGCACACTGAATTTCTGGAGAGACTCTCTAGGAATGAGGAGGGACTTGAATTCTCTCCATATGTCATTTCCTTTCCCCTAATGGCTAAAAAAACCCAATTGCTGCAGTTCATATAACATATAAGAGAGAGAACATGACCAATCTGGGGAAACAAGGGCAGGGGGATGGGACAGGCAGGACAGCCACATTCCACTAATGAAGAACTGCTTTGGAAACCTGACTTAAATGGAGCAGGAGTTTTTCATCTGTGTACAAATACTGGTTTATGTAGCTCCTTAAACTGGAGCTATTACCCCATCTGTACTGAAGTGTATATCAACACCTGCAGTCTGGGGCCAGACAGGGATTAGGGAAGGAAAATGTAAGCAGAGGGGGAGTGGAACAGCCCTGCAAGATGTAAACTAACTCAGAAAGGCAAAACAGAGGGGATTGAGGGAGACTGGCAATGGGGACCTAATAATTTTTAATAAATCCAATTTTAATAGCAAATGATCTTAGAAATTACTTAAGAAAAATCAGAGTAGCCCACTCCTGCAGCTTTTTCCAAACTGTCTTTAAAAACTTTTCTGTTCAGTACAACCAAGAGCTCATGCAGATATCCTGCCCTGCTGCAGGACACAAAATCTGATCTGCTGTATTGCAAACTGAATTTGCAGCTGTCAACAGAATTCAGTGTGCTGTAGTTACAAACAGAAAAAAGCAACCCAGGAATAAACATGACATAAAAAAACCCCAACAGAAACCACTTTAACTGAAGGGTAAGCTTACTTCTTCATAGCCAGCCCACTGCATTAGACCCAAATTGGAACATAATGTCTTTCTAGCAACATAATCCAAGGGTTTGTTAAACTTGTAACCAAACTGTGCAGTGCTTTGCAGGACAAATGAGAGGTGACATTTGCTCCAAAAAGCCTGAATTTTGCAGTCAGGGAATGAGAACATGTGCACAGAGGGGCTGGATGTGTCTCCTTGCAGGGTGATTATATCTGACTGAAGAGCCAAGCCCTCCCATCTTTCATTAGACACGTTGCCTAATTAGACATGTTGTCCCTGAATATTAATGATAAAAGAAAAGGAGAAAATTACCTTTCCTCCAGTTCTATTTTAAAGGGTTTCAAGAGTGGAATAAAGGAATGATCAAGATACATGGTGACAGATTTTGCTTTAGGTTACTTTTAGCACTTCACTAGACCCACTAACCTACTTAAATATCAGTGCTGTTCCTACCTGGTATAAAACCTTGCTTTGTAGCTTTTAAAATGAAATATTTTAGAGGTATTTTTAGAGATAACTTTATCTTAAATCCTCTCAAATTGATTTCACAGTGGACTTGTGGGTGATTTTGTTAAAAGGAAGCACAAAAGAAACCAGTACAGCCTGTGGATAGGTTAGGTATTTCTGCAGTTCAGAAGGTATTAGGAATAAGATTTCTTTAAAAAATAAGAGGGATTGTTGAGCTTATTGAACCTGCAAATGCTTTTGTGTCATGACTGAGCTTATTTATGGATTTAGTTTTCACACAGCATGTTTATAAATGTCTCCAGACTTCATGTAAGAAGTTTCCAAAGCTGGACAGCCTGGGCTCCTTTCAGCAATTCCCAGAACTGTGAGTAGATGTGGTTTGCACAGCTCATCTGACTCTTAGTGCCTGCTTCCCCGTGGCAGAAAATAATCATCCCATGGGGTTAGGGCTTTGTGAGCTATTTTTGGGTTTGAACCTTGCACATTCAACTACCTGTAGGACTAGACAACATTGTTAGAACTTGATACATTTCCTGGAATTAATCTTTTCTCTTGAATGGAAATACTTGGAAGTAACTTGAGTGACACACATGGAAAAACTTCCACTTGCTTGAAGAAACAGAGAGAATCAGAACTCTGAGGTGGGGGCTGGTTTAGGTGGTTACACTGCCCCTGCCAACATGAGAGGAGTCTGCTGCCAGCCTCTTGTCCATCTGTGGCTGAATTTGTCCCTAACAGCCACAGTCCCTGCAACAGGTCAGAACAGGATAAATTGCTCCTCTTAAACCTCATCATAAGCCCTGACATGTGGAATTCTGTACAGCTTGGAACATTCATCTCTGGATTTTTGGATAAGTCATGATGGCCAGAGAGAATTGGGTAATTATGCCAAATTATCAAGGCTTATCAGACAATGTTCCAGGGCTTTTGGAGAGCCAGGAAATCTTCTCTGCTTTCCATGGCTGCATGGCTGGAAGCTGTATCACAGCTGTTACCTCTTGCACAGCATTAAGCAGAGCTTGTGGTGCCAGTGAGGTGTTACTGGGCAGAGCAGGGCTGATTGAACAGGGCAATCACCTGCCAGTGCCTCACTGCTCATCACCAGGGGCTGAGGGTGAGTTTACAGCAGCAGGGCTGAGTCAGCCCCTGGCATCCCAGCAGTGGCACCCTGCCCTTAGCAGCACCACCATAATTAAAACTCACAGATTTGCAATACAGGAGATTTTACAGCTCACCTTTTGCAGATGACAAAATAATTACTTCAAATTGATGCTGGGTCACGGGGAATAAGGAAGATTGGAGAAGGTTTGATATTCCTTTAGTGGCTAAATAATGTGGTTGATTTAAAACAGTGCTGTAAGTCAACTCTTTAAATACTTACTTGGGCTGAGATTCTTCGTCAAAACACCTCATTTGTCTGAGCTCTGGGACAATACACAAGTTGAATCAGACCCTATCTGCAGACAGATGTTGTGGCCCAGCAGTAAATTAAGTTCTTGATGTATTCACTAAGAGAGGACTGTCTTCTTCTGTAAGGTCTTCTAGGAACCTGCTTTGTATCAGGCAAGGAAATCTAAAGATGAGATTCTACACTTGCTTCATTCAAAACACAAGAAAGTTGCACAGAGCAGTTGCACAAGGGAACGTGTGGTTTTTCAGGAAAGCTCCCTCGTTTCAGTTGGAATATTTAGCACATACTTCTCAGAGCACTTGACAAAGCCAATTGTCCAAGAGTCTAGAAAAGAAATTGTATTATTGATAGTGTCCTATGGATAAATAAGTAGAAATCATGGAAGAATAAAAGAAATATTCTTCAGACAGAGATTTTTTTTGCCCAAGATTTTGGAGGCTGATTTTGTACTGCAAGTCAGGAGTCCCATTGATTTTGAATCAAGACAAGTCAGGGAATGTATTTTAAGCCTAAGACACATCACTGTGCTTGAAGACTGAAGCTGGGCTCTGTCCTGTGTGCTGGGCTCTTAAAATGCTGTGCAGCACCTGTCAGTAGATTCTGGGCTGTGAGACACATCCTGCAGCACAGAACAGGGGTGACATGAGCTACACAAGAGGCTGGGCTGGCACATGGGTGTCACCTCCAACCATCTGCCCAGGCAGGACATGGTTTTTCACAACAGATTTAACCCTCTCAGAAATTAGATTTCAACCCCTGTCTAGTAATAAAACACAACACATCTATTTATTCCATGTTCAAAGCCTGTCTCTAAAATCTCCCTTTTCTCCTTCTGCTAAAGTCACATTAGGATGGGGCTGTCCTGCAGGACATGATGAGGAAATAAGATGGCTAGAGAACTGCATGGAATATCTGTGCATCAGTTACTAATCTGTTCTGGATGGATGGACTTAGAAGTTATCTTAGTGACTAACCACTGGAAAATCCTGTGATATGGAAGCTCATGCATTTTTTTTGTGGCCACAGCTGCAGTCATTTCCCTTCAGAGACACATCATTTCCCCAAGACACATCCTGTCTCAGAGGGCCACAGTGTCTCTGCTCCAAGCTGCTGTCCCCTTTTGCAGGAGCCAGCACAAGGGTGGAGATTTCCTTCCTAGTTTCTTCTCCTGAAAAGCTTCATCTCCAGCTCCAGCTTGAGAAATGGATTGATTCTTGACCTCTTGCATAAACATTGTCTCTGCATGCCAAAGGGAGCCTTAGTGAGAACCAGAGCCCCTGTCTAGACATGTTTCTTCATCCCAGAGCTCTGATAGGTTTGTCCTCCTCTGCTGGGTTAACTCTCTTTGTCTCTGAGCAGCAACAGAGTAAAAGCAGATATTTAAGCATGTGCATCTCAATGCTTTCATGTAGTTTGTTCCATTCAGCAGCAACACAAATAATCCTCCAGTCTGACAATTTTCATAATCTGCAAAGGGAAAAAAGGAATCTTGTACAAGGTGAAATTTTCTGTTCCTTATCTTGATTCCTGAAATACAGAAGCATTTTATACATGACTGCAGTAGGGTTTGCTTCTTTTAGCACAGAAGAGCAGCAGGGAAGGTAACAGAAAGCCTCAGGGAGGACAGAATTCCATTCAGGAACAGGACAAAAATGTGATGGATCTGCAATGAATTCAGGAAGTACTTTAGCTACAGTGAGGAGTTATGATTGGCTTAGGGAGGGTTTAGAAGAAAAACCTGAGCCAAAGAGGCAGACAAGGAGAACAATGCCCTTTGCAAGAAAAGGTGTTGATGAATGCTTTGAAAGGGTATGAGTTAACCAGGTAAATTAACAAAGAGGCAGAGAAAGCTGCTGGTAGAAACATTCATCATTCTTCACAATTTCATTCTTCTATTTTTTTTGGGCCAGATTAACAGAACTTTACCAAAAAAAGAAAAATACTGATGTGATAAGAAAGGGAACAGACTTTCATAAATATTTCAAACGTATCTTTCTAGATGAAATGAAACCTGATCAATTAAAAATTTTTAGGGTTGCCTAGATGTAATCTGCTATAGCACTTTATTTCTCAGAACTACACCATTAGGTGGCAAAATAGGCATTTAGCATTATCAGTTATACATACAATGGAAATACATCATAGAGAAAGAAGAAATGAAGGTGTAATTCTCTGCTGATCAACTCATCTTTAACTCCATGACCTCCAGGGCTGGTGTCTATAATGTCACCCATGTCAGGCTCTGGGAAATTCAGTAAATGATGGCTAGTAGAAGTAAATACAATCCAGATAATTTTTTTTTATTGTCTCAGGAAAATAGTTTTAACCTTTTAATTAACTTACAAAATCATAATAATAGGGGCAGAGCTCTCTTGCTTTCTTGGTACCTTTACAGAAACTGGGGAAGAATGTGATGTAATACCAGCCAGCTCTCATTACTGCTGAAGGAATGTGCTGTGATTAAACCTATATACAGAAAGAAATGGAATGTAATTCTTAAATGTTGATTTGCCTTGAACACATTCCACATGCCAAGGAATGAGTTTCCAGTATACTCTTCCATTTCTAAAGATGGGGAGGACCTCACCTCTAAAAAAATTAACTACAACCATCCTTTTCTGAAAATGAACACTACTTGGTTAAAGATGTTTGTACACATTTCCTGCAGTCCAGAATCACTAAATCCTTTGAGAACTACCTGGAAAAGCAAAACCTTCTCCTTCTTCCTCTTGGTAAATTCAAGAAATCAAAGCCCTTTTTTGTGTAGTTGTGGAACAGATGAAATTTTTGTGTTTCTAAATACTTCTTCAAAGGTTCTTTCATATGACACCAATACCACTGATGTGATATCACAATGATACCAACTGTTATTTCTCCTTGTGGATTCCTCACCCTGTTGGTGCCCTAAAGATACCTGACCTTGCCCCTTCCCTACACTTTCCTCTGCTCCTTTAGAGGGTGGCTCAGCTGAGAAGCTCTGCCTGAAGAAGCTGGATTGAATTCCCAATTCCAACAAGGCTGTCATCCAAAATGATCTGCAGGGTGATGCAAGGCACTCCCATCCCTGAGGATCCCAGCAGCTACCTCATCCTGAAAGGATGTGCTGTTCAGTGACACCAGCCTGCTCTGCAGCAGCTCTGGTGATATTTGCTTGTCTCTCTCACAGGATCAGCCCTGCCAGAGTGAAATCTCCTGAAATGGAGCTCCATAAAGACAATTTGCTGCAAGCTCTTGGCTTCTGAAAGTGAAAGCAGGATCAGCGAGACATTGGTTCTGTTAATCTGAGAATATTTTGAGAATCTGGGGGATAGTGCTGGCTCAAGAACCTCTGGATCATAACATTCCAGTGGGATTCCTGGGTTGGGAAAGCAGCACTTTCAACCACCAGGGACTGCCAGCACCTTTGGTCCCCTGCACTGCTGCAGTTCCTGGTGCTCTGCCAGGCTTCCCTTGCTCTGCTGCCTGCAGATCTCACACTGGTCCCTCATGAAGCTGCTCAGCTGAAATCCTGCCTGGCAGCTCTGCTCAGTGAACAGTGAGAGAAAATCCTCATTTCCCAACAGAACTGGGAGATAGGACAGGACACAAAGAGCTGTGGGACACCCAAGGCACAGCCCTGTGCCTGGCACAAAGAGAAGGGAGGCAGCAGCAGCTGGCTCCTGGTGCCTCTGGGTGTCTCAGCCTGGTCCAGGTCCTTCTCCCCACCTCAGGGACAAGAGCACCTGGTCCTGACCTGACTGGGACCCAGCCCTGCCAGGCTGGTGGGAGCTGGAGCCCCTCTTCTCCCCCTGCTAAACACACACCTGCTCTGCAGGACTGTCCCACATGTCACTGATGTATTTGGGATGGATTTGTCACAGTGCTCAAGTCATGTTGGTTGTTTAAAAATTAAGTAAATAAAATCAAATATGGCACATATTGAAGAAAAATGCACAGCAGTAGCAGCCATCCTGCAGGCAGCACATTTTATATGCTGACCCAAATGCACAGACTGTCAGTTAATGCTCTAACACTTGCAATATATCACAGTGTTTTCACTGAAAGGTGAGCAGCATGTCCAAAAACCTTAGAAAAATTTATAGTTCAGCAAGTTCCTTTCTGAAAAGCAGTTTGAAACCAAGTATGCTTCATGACCTTTAAAAAACACTTTTAATGAAAGCATTAAAATGTTCATATAACTACTGAACAATGAAATACTGTATTTAATCCCAAAGGGTTTTTTTAAATATTGGCATTTCAATTAATGTCTGACACACTAGTTATCCATTAGAAAAAGTTCATGTAGAAAGAATTCTATGTTTAATACAACATTAAGCACTTTTGTCAAATTATAGCAGAATTATTGAATGTTGGGTCCAAAGTGCACTGCAAGACCCCAGAAATGAATAATCATCATGTTAGGAAAAATCTAGAAATATGCTAAGTATGTGAAAAGTAGCTTTATATTTTTCTTTTTCTTTTCATGGCCAGGTAATGTCGCAATATTTTCAAACCATCAGCCATTTGCTTTATATACTTGGATTGAGAAAAGGATATGTGAATTTGTAACAGATTGAAACTTTAATAGTATGACCTTCAATTACAAATGCTGATTTTTCTTATTTTTTTTTTAATGCAAGAATCAGGACACCTGGAATGTCTTTGGGGTGTGTTAATTTACATAACCATTACAAAGTAACTTCTTAACTGTTTCAGTGCAATGTAAAGCCATAAAATCCATAGGTATATTGTCCATGTTTTGTAGTAAATGCTGCTTAGAGTTTAATTGTTTCAAATTCTCCTCTTTTGAGCCAGTGATGAAGCACTGAACCAATGCTTCCCCTTGTGCTCTGGCTGTGCTGTGGAGGAGGTTGGTGTCTAATACCTGCTGGTTTTGTGATAAACAGTTGATGGCAGAGGGGACAGGCACAGCCCTGGCCAAGGAAGGGATCCCAGGATTCCTCTGCTCCCTGCTGAAGTGACACTGGAGCAGCAGTGCCACCACTGCAGGAAGCCCTGGAAATCTCCACATGGCACTTAAGGTACTTAGGGAGGAACAGGACGTGAGTCCCTATGTACAACATAGGAGAGGTCACATTTTATGGAGGGAAAGCTTTGAGAACCACATTGCACTTCCAAGGCCTTCAGTGAAAAAAAAAAAAAAAAAATCAGTTGCACGCCCAGGTTTGAATTAACGAGGCCCAAGCTCTGAGCTCTGTCAGGATGGGACACTCAAGGCACAGGTACAGCTCAGCTCTGTGCAACTGCAGAGAGGAAACCCCCTGGGCTGTGGCAGCCACAAGAAGAACTCAGTGAAGCACAGATCATCTTCTCATCCCATGCTGGGGATCCATGGCTGGATCCTCATCTCTGACTGCCCACATGATAACAATTCACAGCTTACCTCAGCAGGAAAAGCCAGAGCAGTGACATGACCAAACCAGTAGGGTATTAGTAAGAGTAGGTGTGTGATGTTAGAGCTTAAACTTCTAAAGTAACATTGACTGTGGAAACGTTTGTAGCTTTTCTGGGAGCTTTTCTCACCCTTGAGGCCCCTCTGGCCCTGCAGAAAGCTGCCCATGACTTTGATGGAGCTCTCCTCATGGGAAGTGTGTTGCAGAGCTGGGAAAACTCTGGAAAGGGTCACCTTTCCCACAGGGTGGGAGTTAAATTAGGCAACATGGCATGGATGCAAGGCTTTTTATTATTATTATTATTATTCTGCGAATGGCAGTTCACAGAAGCCAACTGCTGATTTCTACACAGTGCAGATAAGAACCAAACTGGTCCAAAGTTTAACAGTTTCCAGGGCTGGTCTGTCACACCCTGGCCATGGGGAATACTGTCATGGATCAGCAGCACTCCTGCGTGGGACCACCCATTTCAGCCTGCCTCAGAATTCTCCTGCCATGTCTTTTCCCATTTGTACCCTCGGTTTTCCTGTCCCAACTCCCCATACAACCTCTCTGCCACCCTCTCCTCCCCACCTTGGCCATTCACCCACATTTTTCCTGATCCCCATCTCTCCCAGGCCACAGCCATTCTCCACATCCTTCCCAGTCCCCTACTCCCTCTCAGACACGGCTATTGCCCACTACCCACATTCTTCCCGATCTCCACTTCTCCTCAGGACACGGCCATTCCCCCCATCCTTCCCAGGACACGGCCAATCCTCCCACCCTTCCCTAGCCCTTCCAGGACACGGCCATTCCCCCATCCTTCCTGATCTCCAGTTCTCCTCAGGACACGGCCCCATCCTTTCCGATCCCCAGCCTTCCCAGGACACGGCCATTCCTCCCATCGTTCCTCATCCCCAGCCCTCCCAGGACACGGCCATTCCTCCCTGGCCGGCAGCTCCAGGCCTCCGCCGCCACCTGACGCCGTTCCCCCCCCAGGCTGACCCGAGGCGGGGCGCGGAGGGCGGGCAGGGCCTCCCCGGGGCAGGAGGGAGGGACGGAGGGAGAGCAGAGAAGCCGAGCTCGCCGCCAGCCCGTCCGTCCGTGCGGCTCCGTCCCGGCTTTGTTGTGCTCGGGCCCGGGGGCGGGGAAGCGGAGGGAAGCGGGGAAGGCTCCGCTCCTCCTCCGCGGCCCCGGCCCCGCTCATGGCGACGCTGGGCACATCCGGGCCTCTCCTCCTTCTCCTCCTCCTTCGGCGGCCGCCGCTGCCCTGAGCGCCCGGCCCGGCTCCATTCGCGCCTCCCCCGAGCCCTTGGCGGAGCAGCGGCGGGGGAGCCCCGGCCGGGGCCATGTCCAACCCGGGGGCCCGGCGGAACGGGCCCGTCAAGCTGCGGCTGACAGGTGAGGCTGGGCCGGGGGCGCGGGGCCAGCCCGGCCGGGGGGCGGGAGCGGCTCCTCCGGGTGTCGTTGAGGTTGAACCTGGGGCCGAAGCGGCCCCTGAGGCCTCGCAGGGAAGGGGAGGACGAGGTTTCCCTGCACTCGGTTTTCCTCCGCTCGGTTCCCCTCGGCCCCGGCTCGGCGTGTCCGGGCTCCGCCGCCCGCCCGGCCCGGGGCCCGCAGCCGCCTGGGCGAACTTCAGCCACCGCACCCCAACTTTGCCGTTTATTTTCCTTTCGCTTTCTCGGTGTAAACTCGAAAGAAACTGCCACACTCTTTGTTTTGATCTCTTTGTTTGTTTATTGTTGTTGTTTTGTCGGGGTTTTGAAGCGATTTCCTCAGCTAAGACTATTGGGCACTGGAGAGGCTCCCAGGGCAGTGGTCAGAGCCCCAAGGCTGGCAGGGCTCCGGGAGCCTTTGGTCCCATTCTCAGGGACAGGGAGGGATTTTGGGGTGTCCTGTGCAGGGCCAGGAGCTGGACCCGATCATCCTGGTGGGTCCCTTCCAACTCAGCATATTCTGTGTTTCTATGATTGTTCAGTTCTTGGGTGAAGTGCCTTGTCCTGCCCTCCTCCAGACCACTTGACCTCTGGTATTTTAAAATACCATTAAAACGGTTCACCTGCATGCTGGGAAGAAAAAGAATCTGGTCTAAATACTTAAAATTATGCCCTTTTCCAAATAAAATCCCAGATAAACAGGCTTAGAGGAAAAATATACTAGAAATTCTGCTGGAGCTTTCTTTAAAAAAATTCAGGACACTTGGATCTAGCTCTTTTCTTCAAAGTATTGTTAAGTTCTACAGCACATAAATGATACTGTGTGTCCTGAAGCATCAGTACACGAAGGTAAGCAATTACAAGAGTATAGATTTTCACTGTAAATATCCATCTTTATATAGTCTAGCTAAGCAGCCTGCAAAAGAAATATTTTTTAAAATATTAAGAGTTGTTATATTTACCTTAGGCGTGTGAGCAATATCTCCAGTTTAATGCCTAATAAAGAGAGGTGTTTTCATACTGATTTTTCCAAGTATGTTATTTTCACAGGAATAGTAAAATGTATCTGCTTATGTTTTACTTTGGAATTACTCAGACTAGATTTGTAATCTAGTTTTCATGGAGATTTGTGAGTGTCTCTATATTACACTTGGAAATAAAACTCCTAAAATGAGCATAGCTGCTGCTGCATGGAACAGTGCTGCCTTGTTTTTACCGAGTGTTTTGTAGCTTTCTCCTCAGGTTATTGCTTTAATACTTTCTTTCCCTGAGCAGTGAGTGCTCAGACTTGCTTATCTTTGAAACATTACAAATGGTCTGTAGCCTTATTTAAAAGCATGGAAAATACTGTCTGGGGAGTTGTCTTTCTCACCTCTGTGTTTTGTGTTCAAATTCGTTTCATATTTTATTTTTATTGAGGATTAAGCGTATATTGAAACTGTGTCTGTGACAATCTCGGTGTGTTGAGGGGAGTGTGATTGTGACCAGAAGCAGGCTGTGCTTTTACTCACTGTGGCCAGCCCCCAAATGCAGCAGGTACAACCCCAAGGAATGGTTTTGGGTGTTCTTGGAATCTTGTATTTTAGGAAGGGAATGTGCAGAGCATGGGATGAAGGCAAAATTGTCTTTTTAGGACTGTTCCAGGGTTAGCAGCTCTGGCAGGCACTGAGGAGCAGTTCTGTTATTGGAAGCTTATAGGAAACGTTGGCCTGTGTCTCCAGCTGAGCAGCTTGAGGTATTTTCTCTTGAGCTAATGGGGAGCTGTTTCACGTAGGGTCATTTGTTGTAAGGAAGCTTTACATGTTTAAGGAAAACAATGAATTTTATTAATTCAGCTGACATGTTGTCATTTCTTGCCTAGGAATAGTTTTAAGTGATCTGTGTGGTTTTGATTACCCTTTTTGATTGGAAAAGCAGTTGGAGGGCTCCTGAGTTCTAAAACTGTTTGGAATTAAAAGAATCTGTATATCCAGTGTTTTTAAAAGTTTATTCTCAAACTGACAAATGCTATTTAATCTTAATTTTCTTTGGCTCTATGAAACTAGCAGTCTTCTGTTTTGGCTTGAATGTTTATGGGATTAATTCTGCAATCATTGTTCAACGCTTATCTTTTCTGTTCAGTATCTCTAAATTAGATGGTATAGATTAAAAAATGGATTTCAAGAACTGGATTCAATTAGCAGTTTTTCAGGACATAAACATTAAAGGTTTAGATGGAAAACATTGTTTTGACTGACTGGATAAATGACAGGGTAATGTTTGATGTGAGTCCAAGAACTGATCTGGAGCTAGTGCCCAACTTCTCAGTCCATCTTGAGGAGCCAAATAAAATATTTAACCTAGGCCTCATTTTGCAAAAAAGGTTGACTCTTTGTTGAGACCTTAAGAAAGTTCTGAGAAATGTTTGGCATACCTTTACACTAAGTGTTTAACAGTTTATTTAGGTCTGGGTTCCACAACAGAGACAAGCCACAGCGGTGGCATACTTCTAGTAAGTTTTTATTTAGATTACAGTGCATCTGTGTGATACATTTCTTACAAAACGTTATTCTTTTGCAAAGGTTTGGCTGTTTGTTGCAAATATCACTTGAGTGTTTAGTGATACCTATGTTGATACAGTTCACATAATCCTGGGTTTAAAAAAAATCTCTGGATAATTGTTAAAATCTGAGGGTCATGGCTTCTGATGATGCTTCTAGCAGGAGGTGTAAATCCTTGTTTCTGATTAAAATATAGGCAGTGTAATTTAAATTAGCTAAAGTCTAGAATTGCACTAGTCTTCTGCAAAATTTATCTTAGCAGCTTGTAATAACAATGTCCAAGGAAGTGTAAGGAAAGCTTCTTTGACTCTCACATATTTACCACCATTTGATCTGGTCCTATCCTGAGTACATTAAAATTCTACAAAAGCTGCAAGTGCAATCATCCCCTTCCATTCCTAGTGTGATTTTTCTCAGTGTTGTGTTGAATGCGTGGATTTGTAAATACGCTACACTGTCAGTCAGAACATGCTGATTTTGTTCACCCCATTGTTGAATTGTGTTGATCTTTCATTCTTCAGAAAACTGAGAAATTACCATTGTTTTCAGTAAATATTTTATATCCTACTATGTGAATTTTCTAATGTTAAAATAGCCACATGTGGCTGCTTTCACTTAGGAGATCAATGACAGCTCTCTGAAGCCTATAAGGTGTTTTTATCAAGGAGATACTTTCCAAAATCAGTTTGAAGTCCTCAAAACTCTGTGAGCATTTGAATATGTTGAGTAAAGGTTCAGTGCAGAAGTTTATTTAGTTCATGTTTTGCAGGTAGTGTTTGTCTCTGAATTATTAACAAGTAAGGACACTTCCATAGCCACAAAACCCAGTTACACTGGGCTGGAAAAAGTGGTGATAAATATCCCATGGATAAAACTGGAATGAGCTGGAAGAGTTTTGCTGGTACAGAACCAGACGTAGGCCTGAAGAGTTGTTGGATTTGTTTTTCCTCCTTCTTACTGCTTCCAGCTTTCCTGCAGGGTTTGCTGATTAGAGAAATAAAAGCACTGGCTGTTGTGTTGTGGAAAATGGATCAGCATCTCGTGTGCTGCCCCTCTCTCTTCTCTCTTGCTGCTTTACTGTCCATTCAGCCCTCCCAGTACAAAGGTGGGACTGCACTGGGAACTTACAGTGTTGGAGGAGAAAGTGCTGCTGTTTTACCAGACCATAGAAACTCTGGTTGTAATGCTAATGATATTTCTTGCAAAACATCCTTTATTCATAAAAAGCCAGAATATTCCTGAGCTTTGTAAAACAATGTGGAATGTTCACATCTGGTTTTTGCAGTGGATAAATCAAAGTTTTAAATTAATCCAGTTGAGACAGTGCTTTACCTGAATCCTAAATTTTCCAGCAGTGGTGGTGTGTAGTGAGAGTCCCTACAAAATCTGTGTGTTGGATTAGTGGGTCCTAGTTATTCCAAATGAGCCACAGCTGTGAAGTCCTTGGTTGGGCAGCAGCTGTGGCTTGCAAAGATAACTGGGATAAAAGGGGGTGGGTCGAGAGCTCAGGAGGAGCCCCTGTGAAGCCATGAGGAACTGCACAGCAGAGAAGAGCAGCATGGTAGAAAACCAGCTAGAAGGTATGGACTTTAAGAATATCATAACAAGAGTATGGGACTCTAGAAATATGAAATACAATAAGATAACAACAACAGTGGTGGAAGCAGGACTGAAGTTTATGGATTTGAGAGCTTCACTGTGGGAACATCTGATCAATCAATTGATAAAGGAGCTCCCTATATTTGTATTGTACTTTATCATTGATCAGTGCATTGATAAAGGAGCTCCCTATATTTGTATGTAGCAAGGCAGTGGTTTCATAGTTGACTGAAATTGTAGTGCCATTTTAGGTCAGTTTAGAATCTGAGTGCTTTTCTTTTTTCTCTTTGTAGTCCCTGGCTTCACTTTCTGGGCCCTCCCTTGTGTTGACTCCAGCAACTGTGTAGCTCTAGGATGAGCTGAAAGCTAATCCTACCAGGAAAAAAAATGGTTTTTGTATTGAAGAGGAGGGATACAGAGAAGGAGCTGCAAAGAGGGCAGGGCTGCCTCTCCCACCAGCGGCCTGTAGTTAGATAGGCTTTGGTCAGCAATAAAACAATGGGGTTCCTTCATGGAGGGTATATTTGACTTAAGTACTGGTTTTTGTAAGCCATGTGTCATTAAGAAATCCCAATCAATAAATTACATAGTCAGTGGATTAAGCTGGTGCAGTCATAACAAAGTCAATAGACGTGTCTGATCAGATGTGCAGGGACTGATGGCTGCTTGGCCCTCAGTATTTTCATCAAAGTATGAAGTGTGTGTGTAAATATATCCTTTCTTCTATACACAGTGTACAGTTATAGATATTTATATACATATAAATCAGTTGTGGATCATACAGATGCCAAAGAATTGTAATAAACAACCGAGCAGCTGTATGGAGCAGTTTCAGCTGTTTGTTTCTATGAATTCAGCTTGTACGACAAAGTTTTATTCATCTGGGTATAAAATTATATGTCTGTGTTCAAGAGTACATAATGGGGTATCATGGCAAGGAAAACAAAGATCAGAAGGGATTTGGGGGAGGAAATTGCAGTAGGGAAACAGTTAGAGGGAGGGTTCAGTTAAAAGATTGCCATTCAGTTAAAAATGCCACTATTCACCTGTGGCTGTACAATCAGCACAGCATCACAAAGAAGCTGGCAGGGATTTACATGTGTAGGAGACATATGGGAAATCTGCAGGCAGTCCTAATGCTAATGTTTAAAAAAATTAAAGCTATCGCTGGGAAAAACAATAAAAGTAATCCTGGAGGTGGAATATTAGCAAGTAATATTTAGAATTTTAGTTTTCAGTGAAGTTTGAGGAGTTTACACTGTACTGTAGTGTCTGTCTGTGTGGCTGTACAAAGCTGAGAATCTCATCTAGTGGTGACAAATTATTTTCTGTTTTCTTTGTTAATCACACTGAAAAATCTGATCAGGCCCCAGATGAAAACATTTTGTCTTTGTGTCTTTAAGGTGAATGGGTAGATCCCTGAAAGAAGACAGCTTTTAATGTTTTGTTCTGGTTTATCTCATGGCCTTTGAAGTGCTTCCTTGCTTTGCCATCTTACTTGGAATGACATCTCACCACTGGGCCAGACCTTCCTTGCAGCCTTTAGAAGAGGGTGGATGATTTCTTTGGGTGTCTTCCCTGCTCTCCTCACAACCGTGACGTGAGCTGGCTTCTGACTTGGCTGAGAGGCACGAGTGCATTCCTGCCCTGGCTGCTGTGTGCCTGCTTTAATGTATAAAATGTGAATGCCCATCACACGTGCAGGGCTGAGATCATCCCGTGACTCCTGAGAGCTGGGAGGATTCACCCCAGTGCTGGAGCTGCTGTGTGTGCCTGCTGTCAGCAAAGCACATCCCTGTGTGGGGAACAGGATCAGGATCTTGAGGGACATTTGTCAGTAATATATTCAAGGAAGCAAATTGTTGATTTTTTCTTACTACTTCATCTTTGAGTACTTCCAGTGAAAGCATAGATAAGATTGCTTGTAACTTTGAAGAAGTCTTTGTCTGTTGATAACAAAGCTCAGGACAAAACTGGCTGAGCATTATCATCTGAGGTTAAGGGGGAGACTGATACAGGATAGAGAATAGACAAGCTGAAGATCATAAAAAGGATAAACCAAGTAAAGCTGGGATTTAGATCCACTATCTTTTGACATTCTGCCCATGAACATTGTTTCTTTTGAGTTTAAATCCACAGCAAAGATGGTTCTGTTTTGGGCCTTCTGAGACTGTGCACTTGGGGTGATTGGTGTTCAGTTATTGCTCATGTGCCATATTTGTGTGCACTATTAGCTGTACTTTAGCATCCTGCAGACTCTTGGGAATTGCTTTTCTTCCACTTCAAAATACTTTTTCTTGCTATTGCTTTGGCAGATCAGACCAGAGGGCTGATATCCCCAGAAATGAGTAACTCATACTGCTTTTGATGAAGTGTTATTCACATTTACAAAATTCTGAAAGTGAAAGAAAAAGTAGCAGTATGTGAGTTTCTGTGGCTGTATCCTATTGGTGATTTTGTGGAGTGACTCTTGGCCAGTGCATATTTAACCCAAGTTACAAGACTTGTTTTCTTGGAGAAAGGGAGAGTCACTCCATGGCTGTGGGATTGTCACTGGAACAGCTTCAGTGCTTCCTTTCTGTAACAATTCATTTGAGTTGTTTCAAATATGCAGAGAATGTCCAGACTGTGTAATTTACAGGTCACAGTAAAACTGTGTACCCACATTGTGCCACTGATGCTTAAATCAGCACGTGTGATGCCACCCTGCCACAAACACAGCAGTGACAATGCCATAGCAAAGCTTTCCAACCCACAGCACCAGTTTTGGGGATGCACATGTCCCTCTGCTCCATCCTGTGCTGTCAGATGGGTGAGCTGAGGAATATATCCACATTATGTCCATCTCTTGGCATCCCCCTGCTTCTCTGGCTGTAGAGGACTGTGGTGGGTTGATGTGTAAATGAGTGCTGGCTCCAGGCAGGTTCACAGACCAGCAGGCTCTTGGTGGCATTTTCATTCTGCCTTGACCCAGATTTGAACATTACTGATGGAGTTAAATGGAGTAATAACTAATTATATCTGTCATGATGCTTCTATTTAACATGCTAACCATTTGATTTGGAGTTTATATATAGATGCATACATAAATTCAATTATAGATGCAGTTGTGCTTGTATTTAACTGGAGGTGGAATTTGTGTTGGCAATATTTGGAGGCATTTTCTGAACTTGGGTCAACCTAAAGATTTCTTTCTAATACAGACAAAGACTGGGCTGTACACTTCTAAAATTGTGTATGATAAAGCTCCTGCTCTGTGCATGTCGTAGTACATGAGGAAAGTAGATGGAGAGTACTTAGTAATTTGTTGTTCATCTTAGTAAAAAGCAATCTAATAATAAATGCAGGTATTTTTTATGCAAAAAACGTAAAATGTACAAAATTAATTTTATTACTGGTGAGGGAGGAAAGATGTAGCTGGGTTAGATGTTTATGGACATGGCTAGTTAAAAAAAATTTTAAATAAAAATCCTTAAGCGTGCAAAGGAACCAAACATGTCTGAATAAAATTCATAGAATTACATTCATGCTTAACTGCCTGGGATTAGAAATTCATGGCATTTATTGTACCAAGCATTTGGCTATCCTTATGGCAAATAGTCCTTCAATTTGACTCTTAACAGAAAATGTTCACCTTCTTCTGAAATTATTTATTTATAATATCTATAAATATTTATTTTCAGAGAAGAAGTTCTTCCCATTATTTTCCCTGGTGGATTATAAAATAGTTTATAGCTCTGTATAGAAGACTGTGCAGGACTAGATGAGTAATAGCATTGTGCTTAGTTGTAGTAATATTTAGGTGTCCTCTTTTGTTTAGCAGCAGAGTAAGTTCTTCTGTCTTAATTTATAAAGGGTGGTATGATATAAGAAATTTCAAAGGATAGAGCTGGTGTAGGTGGTGCCAAGCAGAGGCAGAAGGGGTCATTTGTGGAGGTGAAACAGGACAGAGTGGGGTACAGTTGTTCAAGAGGTGACAAAGGGGTGTGAAAGGACTCTGAGTTTCCCAGGTTTTGTGTCACTTTATAGTGGAAGCAGAAAACAAATGTGGGTTCCTGTGCTTGGGCTAAAATGTAAAGAAATGTACAGGAGTCCAGCTCTGAGCCAGGCTGTAATGATTCAATGATTGCACTGCCAGTGTGGAAATCTGAAGATACTGAGCATTTCTCTTCACCCTGATAATACAAATACATGCATTTTAAAGGAAACAAAATACCCATTGCTCATTGAAATAGATGTGAAGCACCTCATCCTCACATCTTCTGGAGAGCACTTGCTCAGCAGTACTAATTAAAAATGATGCCTTCTTTAAGCCTGAGTGCACTGTGTGTGACACAGAAATTGCCCACACTTAAAGAAGGGCATAATGCATGAAAAAGCAGAAATTTTCTAGGGCTTTTATTTAGGGAATTGTAGTAGAAAGTTCTAAAATGCTTTATACTGATTTTGCAGAAGGTTTTTGTTAATTGAAGCTTGTGAAGAATGGTAACAAAATTTTGTGCCATCTTTCATAATTTCCAGTGGGTTGTATATGTGGCATTTCTAAATGTCTGGCTAGCAATTCTGGATGCTTGGTGAAGCACAGGGTGCTGGTGAACAGTCTTCAAATGTATACATGTGATATAGAGAGATATATATATGTCTCTCACATAGTTATAATAAACTCTTGGTCAGAGATGTTGGAATGGGGAAAAACTGCTGTTGTCTTCTGTTCAAGCTTATTAATGCTGCTGCACAGGAGAAGTGCCCTTGGTTTCTTACAGAAGCAAATGCTGTCTGTAAATTCCAGGTGCTATGCAATAATTCCAATTTGCCTCAATAGTTGGATATCAGCTTTTTGTTTAAAAGTTAAAGGTTTTAAGTCTTTGTGATTGTACTAATGTGAGGGGACAAGATTTATGCTGAAGTTATGCTGTCATGTAACCCTGTGGCCCTTTTGTGAACATCCTTCATGTTTGGGATTTCTTCTTAAGAGCTGGGTTGAAAGATGATTTAAAATGTTGGCTTCTGCTTTCTTCTGCAGCAGGAAAAGAGAAGGCCTTTAAGGAAAAAATGACTTAGAGTAATTTTCAGTAGTACGTGCGTCGTGCCTGGCTTGTCATAAAATATTTGTGAAGTCTTCTCTCCCTTCCTCAAGCAGTTCCCACAGTTCACAATGTTCTCTCAGAAGCTGTTATGAGGGGGGTAAAAGGAGGTTAAAACTTCTGTAGTCTCATCTACCAGGATAGACAGTAAAGTTCTTGGTTCCCCTCCCAAACAGCAAGAGGTTATTCTGCCTGGGGGAGGTCCTATGTATTTATATTTGTCTGTGTCTCACTTGCTTCTGTGGCCAGAGGATCATGAAGAAATTTCTGTTCATTTGTGAGATGTGAATGTGGCATTGTGAATACGTGCCTCGGATTTCCTCATTACAATATTTATCATTTTTCCTGAAAGTTCCTTTCCTCTGGTGAATTGTTCATCCTGTAGAATCAGTCAGCTATTTCCTGTGTATCAGCATAATGTAACTTCATCTACACTGGGCAGGACTTTGGACCCATTCAAAAGCTTTCTATTTTTCATAAGTTTATTGGAATTTAGTAACCTCATTGTCCACATTTCAACAGTTCTTTGCAGTGTGGTCCATGTCTGGAGATGCACTTGTCCTGCTCCCACCCTTGTCATTGCAGGACAGGAAAATTGTCCCTGGTCACCCTGACCCTTGGATTGCTCCTTGTCCCTTCAGCACTGTGGGGACTGGGAGCTCTGGGGCCCACACTTGCTTCTACTTTGTGTCATTTGAACATGGAATTGCTTTGTCTGTCTGAACATCTTGGCCTTTTACTTCCATCAGTGGAATTTATAACTCTGGCTGAACTTGGAATACCAAGCTGGAGCTAACAATGCCAGCTCCAGTCAGCCCTTGCCATTATCAGCACTGCTCAGTGCTGCTGGCTAACACGGACATTTGTCATGCTGAGGAGCTACATCAGACCACATTTATTTTGGGAAGATTCTGCTAAACTTCAACCAGTTTCAAAAAGGATTAAAAGATTAAAAATACATTGCACATCATGTAGAAAAGCTTTGTTCTTGTGAATGCTTTATTCTGGGGCAGAGGCTCTGTCACACAGGGACACGGTGATGGCAGGTGGGGCTGGATCAGCCAGGTAAGGCTTGGGCAGCTTTAGTGAGGAGCTGAGCTCTGTCTCCTAAAGCTGAGCTCAGTGAGCTCCTGGGGTGGAGAGAGGCACTGCCTGGAATGCACAGGGCACAAAAGCTGCATGAGGGAGGAGGAGAAGGGAGTGACCTGAACAAGGAGCTGTCCGGGTAAATGGGAGGATTTTGGAGTCTGATTTTGGCACTGGGGATCTGTTGGTACCTGGGCTCTAGTGCTGCAGCTCTGGATGTGACACAGGGTCACAGAGGGAGCCCAGAGTCTGTTCCAGCCCTTTCAACACTTGGCTTTCTGTCCAGGGAATGCTGTTTGTGCCCATGTGATGTTCTGCTGGTGATCTGTTCTACTGGGAAGAAGGGGTCATCTACAGCAGGGGGGCTTTATAAGAGCTCGAGATGCATAACATGCAAAGAATGTGAGTGGTTATGTTTGGAAAGAGGCCAGAAGTTTAAAAAACAAACCGGAAAAAACACCCACCCCAAAATTTCTCCCATCTGTTCCTTTGCTTCACATGTCCACCACCTTGATCCTATATGGAAGAAACAGGGAATGAAGGGCTGGCTTCTGAGTGGCCATGATTCAGAACATAATTCTAAAAAGCCTTGCAGATAAGATCAGGGTTACTCCTTATGTGTAGAACAAAAGGAATTCTTCAGCTTTTAGCAAACTTGAGACTTATTTTTTAAAAGACCCTTGATTGTGAGAATATCTTGGTCACTTCATTAATGCTGATATTTTCTTACTTTAAAAGGGTCAGAAATCTTGCTGTTAATTATAACTGAATTATGTAGTTTTTAAGTTTCCTTGGCTCATTTATGTGCTGTATTTTCACAAGAGTTCTGGAGTTGCAATTAATGCAAGTGCAGAAGTTACAAGTTTTCAGAGAAGTGTTATCTGCTGTTGAGGAGTTCATAGTATGAAAGATTTGAACTTTTTTAGTTAGAGTCAATGTTAATATGTTAAATATCAAGCAGACAGAGAAAGCTATGAGCTATGGCAGTCGTCATTTGTACACTGGGATGGATCTTGCATTCTTTGTGAATATTTCTGTATAGAAGAGGGCAATTTAATTTACAGCTTATTTTTAAATTTAATTTTACAGTTTATCCCCACTGGATTTGCACCAGAGCATCTTCCAGTGCCAGGGGCTTGATTTAGTGCCCTGTTCTCTGTTTGCACTGAGTTGCCAGTGCTGTGAACCACTTTGACTCTCTGTGTGTATGAAACACACACAAAGGAGCCTGCAAAAGAGTTTGAGCAGTGCAGGAACAAACCAGAAATCACCTGTTCTGGGCAGGTGTATCTCCAGCAAGAGACAGGCAGATGTGCAGGTTGAAGCTAGACAGAGTGAGGAGAAGTAATGGGTGCATTCAGATGGGTGGTTATTTTTTTTTAGAAAACTAAAAATGAACAAACTGATAAAATGTGAAACTGCAAGGTTTCATTTTAAGTAAACTGAGTATTGTCTGACTATGAAGAAAAATGAAGTTTTCAGACTGTTTTCATATTGTACAGTTATTTGTTGATGCATAACAGTGGTTCACTTTTCCCCCAATGTTTGACACTAGTCTGAACCAAACTCTGCTCCTTTGCCTAAATCTGTTCGTTTTCACACCTCTTTGTGCTTTGGACAATTATAAAGTTATTAAATGCATGATTTTGTTCAGCTAATCCCTTTTATCATGATTTCAGGTCAGTCATAGCCTTGTCTGCTTCCTAGGGGGATGTTCAGGATCTGTTTGGTTTTTAGGTGTACACTACCTGCATCACTTTCTGCTGAAATAAATATCTATTTATCAGCTTATTAGGAGAATAGTTATGTTTGAGAGTTGGGATGTGTCTTTGTTCTAAGGCTATGAAATCCCTAAAAAACAGAGAACCATTTACATCAGATATGGTGTTAACTGCATTTCATAAAATTACCTTTTTCCAGCAAGATGTTTTGTTATTTGCACACATGTGCACATTTAGTGGTTTGTTTTTATTCTGAGGGCATGCTTTCTTCATTGTATTTGGCTAGAGGTTTTTTTACGTTTTAATTGAAGTATTTACAATATAGTTATTTTTGTTAGAGTGACCCATTTTATTGTTTCAGAAATGAATGAATCATATATTCTAGGTTATTTTTTCCTGGCAAATATTTTTCTTTAATAGTTCCTCAGGGCTAGCTTAAGTTGTACAGATGAATAATACTTGAAATGCAGTATCTGATTCATCATGTCAAATGTTACAAAGAAAAACCTTTATATATATACACAGGTATATGTATATAAACTTATATAGATATATATATAGGTTTATATATATATATATATAGGTGTATATATATAAAAACCTATATATACTCTATAATCTTTGGTATATATATAAAATATATACACTATATAATATATAATATATATAATATTTATTTTCTATATTATATAATATGTATTTTATATATTTGAATATATATATACATACACAGGTGTTTTGACTTGCAAGAACATCAGCTTTACATGGGACTAGACTGGTTGTGTAGCTATTGCAAGGCAATGGAGTAATTATGTTTCTTGAGTCTGTTGTTTGCTCTACTTTACCTCCATTTCCTAAAATCCCAAGATTTTGTTCTCTTTCCCAGGTTTCTCTGCTGGCAGAGCAGCTGAGCTCCCAGACTGTGATCCCTTTGCAGGTTCAGGGTGTTTGCAGTGGTGTTGGATGGATTTTGTCATGAGAGAAGGGTCAGAGGGGATTCTCTGCTATGCTCCAAGGCAAATGAAATTTCATTTTGGTGACAGGTACAGCAGAAGGAAACCACAGGGTGGTGTGGAAGCTGCTCATGGTAAATGGTCTTTGGGTGTTGAATCACAGTTTCTGTCTGGCCTTTCAAGTCAGTCCCAGGTGGAAGAGTCCAGGTGCATTTCCTTGACTGCTCAGCATGAATTCAGCAGCCAGATTTAATGATAGAGATGAGTAAGTGGCTCCACAGCCCCCTGAGACAGCAACATCAATACTCAGTATTTTTTGTTAGCTGAATGTGCATTCTCTACATGGAGGTTTAAAACATTTAGAAGAGTAAGAGTATCAAAAGAGCATCTACTATGTGGGCATGTGTTGCTGTGAGCACTCTGTGTGAAACCTGTACAGACCAGGGCTGCATTTTGTGTGTCTGTATACCTGATTTATGTCATCTGGAATGTAAAGGATTAAGTTCTGGTAGATTTTGTTTAGGCATAACAATATCATACACAAATTGTTTTTTCATATGTTTCACTGTAAGGAAGTTAAAAAAAAAAAAAAAAAAAAACAACAAAAAACACCAAACCACAAAACCCACCCAAAACAGCAAAACCCACCCAACTCTCCCTGTGTTTTCTCTGTTGCCCCTACCCTGAGCTTCTGTCCACACAAATATTTATAAACAGCAAGTAATGCACTGTCTTTTGCATGCACAAAGCTCTGGGGGAAATGGGGAAATGTTTCAGAATGTGTAAGGCGTTAGAAACTTTGTTTTGCTCTGATTTATCTTTCAAAATTTGTGGAGTCCTGCCTAAAAAACTAGAATACACTCCCTGTGAGCTTATGTTACCTTTGTGTAAAACAATCAAACCTGTACTGCTGGAACTCAGAAATTCATGGGCAGAATGACTAGAACAGTAAAAATGACTTTAAAAAGTGATTATTGGATCAACTGGTATGAGCCCAGCTGCTGAGGATAAATTGATTTTGCTATTGCTTTAAATCTGTGATGTGTTGGTATTTTGGCAGAGTAAGAAAAACAAGGATATTAGAAAGTAATTTACTGCCCGGGATTAGTGAGCAGCGCTGTGTTTCTGTGGCTGGGGCTGCTGGAGATGTGTCTGATAAACAGGACGAGGTCTAGTCTGACAGCTGGCAACAATAGCCTGTGCTCAAAGTCAGGTGTACCAAATTAGCAAATCTATTACAAGGCTACAGGAGAAATCTCACAGAAGACAAGCCTTGTAGGCAGAAGTGCTGCCAAATGGGAAATGATTCATCGTCTCTGAATGGGATGAGCACTGAGCAGAAGCAGTTTAAACCTCAGACTGCTTTGGCTCATAAACCACCAAATATGTGATTAACACTTTATCTTCTCCAAGCCCGGGGTTTTTATTGTCTCCTGAAGAACACTCTGTATTCAGGAGCAAAATCTGTGAGACTAATTTGTTTCTTCTAATCTCTCTTTTGGAACTTTGAATGTGTTTAGGTAATTTTTTTTTATTTTTAGCTAAAGGACACAATGTTTGTGTGTATCCTAAAAAGCATTCTTGTCTTGTGACCCTTCAGCAACAGCACCTTTTAGTGAGCACCAGGAGTGCAGGCACAGCTCCCTGAAATGATTTACTGCAGTTTATTTGCTTTTATTTAGTGAAAATACATGATTAGCTGGAGATGTAGTTTAATGTAGGACATTATCGATCACTGCATTTTGATTTTTAGTATTTTAAAAACTTGCATCACTTTAACAATGCTACTCATAGTCTACAATGCTGAAAGATGAACAGGAAATATGTTTATGAATTCTTAAATTTAGTTAATGCAGAAAGGAGGTACAGTTTACAAAGTTGGATGAAGCAATGTAAAAAGGAAAAAGCCTCTGCCCTCTTTGTTTCCATAGAACTGATCAGGTATTTATAATTAATTTATTATTATATCTTATTTATTATATACAATTATACTTTATACAATTATAAATTGTCATATTGGCTCCAAGATACATAAATTATAGAGAAACTAAAGGAATTAGGTCACTGGAAGGTGTTTAGTATTAACTAATTGAGATGTCAGAAGATAGTTGTGAAAGGAAATAACATTGTACTTGGAAAGTTAATATATTTGTTTAGCAAATAATTCTGTTTGGGTGCCCTGGGATAGCACTCAGTTAGCAGCTGAGATGTCCAAGGAGCAGTTGGTCAGGAAATGCATGTAAAGATTCCTCTGGGAAACTTGGTCTGCTCTTACCTTGCTTGTGCAGCCAGGTAAGAAATGGGAGAAATCAGAAGTTATTCAGTGTAACACTTTGTGAGCAGAACTGCAGGAGGTTCAGGGTTCTGGAGTGAAAGGCTGCAGGGAAATGAGGGTTTTTAATTTCTGTGTCCCCTCAGAATCCCCATCATGTCCCTTAACTGGTGTGAGGTCCTTGGAAATACTTGGATGCCATTCTGCCTTCTGTAATGACACGTTCTTGAACTTGTTGGGGATATTTTCCTGAGTTTTTATCCATTTGCTGAACTGCTAGGAGTGTTGATGCACAGTGTTACACTTTTTGCATTCATGTAATCACCTTATACTCTTTTCAGTCTCAGCTCCTCCCCATTATCTTTCTTAATCTTCACTCTACCCTGCTTAATATCTTCTACTCTGTGTTCTTCTTTCTCAAAAAAATTCTTGTACTTTTACTTCTTGAGCATTGCATCTTCCCAAAAGATTTCTGAAGTTGTAGTTGAAATGGCATGGCAATAGATCCTTTATTTCCACGCACTGGTGAGCTATTTCATCTGAATCTCTTGGTGTTCTGTTTCTTTAAATTCCCTTTTATATTATTTCTTACAGTAATATGTAAATTGTACTGATTTGAGTAAATAATTTAAGCAACTTGTGTAAAACCAAAGTAAAACAAAACCAAGGCTTTCCTGTAAGTTACTTTACTTCAGTAAAAATAAATAAGATTGCTCATTCAGTTAGCTCATCTCTCTTCAACAGCAGCAGCTTCTTAAACTGTTTGGATTTGTTCTGTAGGACACATCTGTTTAAACAGAGCAACCAAACTGAATCTGTCCATACTAAAGGACTGCAATAACTTATTCAGTTTATTCAGCTATAGGCTAATGATGTAATAATCTCCTGGAGATGAGGGTGTGTGGTGGGGGATAAGACTGGACTGAGCTACAGGAGAGTTTTGATGATGATTGAATGGTGACATTGTCTTGCTTTTCCATGTGTGCAAGAGTTTTCCTGATTTAGATGATGTTGCATTTCTGCAGGTACAGACAGAGTTCAATCATCAGAGGCATGACCAGGTAAAGGTGTGTGTGTAGTCCCCACACCTTCCTGCTGACCTTGCTGTATTTTTGGCAGAAACCAAACTGTCAAGATCCAAAGAGAGAGAGGCAACTTCCAGAGTTGAAAGCTTTCCACTAAAACAAATTTTCTAAAAAAAAGTGAATATAGGGATATTGTGCTTGAATATTCCAACTGTACTAAATAAGAAAGAGGCAGGATCCACATATTATGAAGGAGACAGAAAGTCTGAGGTTGTGGATATTGATGATAATGCAGGAGGATGTAAGAGTACATTACTCATCTGTATTGCCCCATATAATGTCAGTACATAGGTGTAGTAATACAACAAAATTGTGCTGAACAAGGAGTTTGGATTAAGGGCAGATGCTTAATTAATGATTTTTGTTAGTGATAGTATCAAAATCATGACCTTCTTGAACTCTTTAACATTTTAAGAGGATTATTTTTTGTAAATACTTAAACATATATTTGAAATGCCAGAATTCTTTTTTTCTCCCTAATAAAAGTTGTTGCCCGAGCTTTTCTCATGACTTAGGAATTATTTCTTAAAAAGCATCTGACAATCCTTTTGGTAGTACTGATAAAATCAATATGTCCAGCATTTTGCTGGAGTGGCATGGGAATTACTTGTGAAGGGTAAATGATGTCTGTAGTTTTGGGGTCTTTCTTTTCTTTTCTTTTTTTTTTTTTTTTTTTCTGGTTCTTTTCCTTTCTCCTCTTCCCAGCAAAGCCCCAGCAGTAGTGGTGCTCCCCAGGGACCATGTCTGCAGCAGAGACAGAGTTTGGAGATTTCCTGTTGAAATCCCACGTGTGGCCATGTCCTGACAGTGCTGGCAGGGACCCACAATCCCTGACCCCAGGAGCCTGACTTAGCTGCAGGTGCCTCTTGTCTGAGCCCTTTGTAAAATTCAGGGCATTTTTGTCCACTTGGTAATTAGATCATGGATTTCTTTTGTTGTTGCCTCTACTGCAGCTCATTCAGAGGGTGGAGAGTTTTACTGCAGTGAAACAAATCCAAGGGCTCTGCTCCTTGCTGGCAGGTTTGTCCCCAGCACAGTGCATGAAATATATCAGGCAGAGCTATCATTTATTTCTCCCATTAAATTTTTCCTTCATTTATTTCTCCCATTAAATTTTCCCCCCACTCCTGTTCCTATCAAAACAAACTGAGAAACAGATGGGTGAATTTCCATGGTACCTTTTTTATTTACCCATCAGAGGAATGATCCTGTACTCCCTTAAGTATTTTACAAGTTGATAATTTTAGGTTAATTGATTCTGTTTGGGTTAAAAACTAACATATATAAAGTATGTTATTTTATTATAAAGAAGTCTTTAATGACTGAGGTAAGATTTTTAGCACAATTTTAAGAGTTTGAGGTAAGAGTGACCCCCTTTTTTTTGCTTGAGCTCTTAAAAACTATTTTTTTCCAATATGTATTTACTTCACTCACACTTGTATATAAAAATCACCTCTGCAGTTTGAGATTAGTTAATTCTGTTAATGATACTCTAAAGATTTTTTTTATGGACTATTTTTTTAATATTGCAGGAAGGTAAGAAATAATTGAGACGTAAGAGCAAAGTTGCAGGATTCTTTCTTCTTTTTAATGGATTTCTATTTCCCACCCTGATATTGTTTACTGGAATGTGATTTTATACTTGTCACCGATATGAGAAACAGAATAACTTTGAAATTTGTCTGAAAATTGATCTTTGCTGGCTTTTTCCTTTAAAGCATTCTAATGGCTCTTAATTTAAAGCTGTGTTGTTACCCCCACCCCAGGTGACAGCACAGTTTTGAGTCTCTGTAAGTGGTGTCTGTCCCACAACTCCACGGTACAGTGGTGGTTGGTTTTTCAGATGTTGAAAAATGGGTGAAATGGGATGATTAGGCCATTTTGGAGGAGGGTGGAGAAGAGAAATGGAATTTATAGTGTATGAAAGTTGTGCATTGGAAACATCCTGGCTGGTCTGAGAGGCTCCATCCACCCTGAACCAGGAAATGCAGATATTCCCAACAGCCTTTGTTTTCTTTAAGTTTCCCACGTGTTACTTCTGCTTCCTTCTCACTGAGCTGTGGCTGAAGCCCTCGTTTACACAGATCCCTTATGAGCATGGTTTATTTGTATCATTCACCTTTAATTTACACATTTGGTATCTAGCTAAAAAAAAAAAGGCAAACCAAACCCAACTACTTACTGAACTTAACCTGAATGAATGTGAATCTCCATGAAAGAGCCTTGTAAAGCTTTCTGGTAGGGTTTGCAGTGCCTGGGGAGGGCTGCTATCTTCATTGCAGAAGTGGCAGCATGATTTCGTTCCTTTACCCCTTGAGAGGCGTATCAAACACAGTGGACACATGAATAGGGTGGGTGACGTGTGTGGCAGCGAGCCCATCGCTCCGTGAGCTGGGAAACGGGAATGCAGGAGCTGCACCGAGGAGGAATTCAATGGGCTGGGGGGTTTGTGGTTTGTTTTACTCTTGGCTTGGAGTGGAGTGAGGGAGGAGAAGTGGAAAAGGAAGCCTTTTGTTTACAGTGGAACAATGCTGTGAAGTAGACATCGTGATGTAAAAACAGGAGTCTAAACATGGCAAATCTGGGCAGGCTCCATCTGGCCGTGGCCACGAGTCGCTGCTGCAGTCTGGAGTCGCTTCGCGTCGTCCTTCCCTTACGGGAATTTCAAACAGCCTTGGAGACTCTCTCCCAGAATTTTATTATTGCGTGAGATGAATGATTTATTGGTGTAACTGTTTCTATCCAGTGATGCATTGCATCTTTGTTCTCTCTGATAAATGTGTGATGTTTTCATGTGGAGTTTTAAACTCCATGAGTTACATTATGTGCAAGTCATATGGGTCTGGAATTCTAAATCGAGTCACAGCACAGGCAATTCTTGTGGAGAACTTAGAGTGAGTCAGTTGAACAGAAAATGGACTGGTTTTGTGTTAAGTTCTGGCATCTTTTGCAGTAGTTTAAATTACATTGCATTATTAGGTCATTTGTCACTTCCAGATATGCATATTGCTGATTATTGTGGGTTTGTTTGTTTAGTCCCATGGAAAAATTCTGAGTTGTTGAGACGCAAGTTTCTAACTGACAATGCTTGTAATGTATGTGATCCTTGGAAATGGGTTTCACTTTACATGTAGTGTATTAAGGATTTAACATCTGGCTTGTGTTGAACTTACAGAAATGTGTTTATGGGAAAATTTAGAATTATAACAATTAGTAAAGGAAATTCTTCTTAAAAGTGCTTTTCTAGTACCATGTTTATACTAATGCATATTTTAATGGAGTTTATTTTAAAGCTATGTTTGGATATCAGTCTAGCAGTGATGCTTTTATATGTCACTCAGAATATTTTTCTGCAACCTGACATGTTAATATTAAATAGCACTTTAAAAATCCATTAATACTTTTGAATTATTCTAATGCCTATTCTTAGTAAGAGTTAGAATTAGTACATGATTCTAAGTTTGCATTCTATTTAAACAAGGTTTATAAGTTTGTAAGAGAATTCGAAATTAATTTCCTACCAGTGGAAGCTGTAGGTGTGCTGGGAGGCAGCTGTGCCTGTTGAGGATGCCACCATCCCTTCCCAGTTGCCCTGGCTCCCATCAGGAGCAGAATCACACACATCCAAGCAGCTCCTAATTCCCATCAGGAGAGGATTCCCAGGTGCAGCAGCCCAGGGATGGTGTTTGGGGTGTACCTGGCTGTTTGTCCTGCTGCAGAGCTGGGATCCAGAGCTGGGGGAGAGTGGTTGCCTTGGCTGTCATTGAGCAGAGTGTGTCTGAAATCAGCATCAGCCTGTCCCGTGTCCTTGGGTGAACTGGGCTCCCATGTGCTGGCACCTGCAGCTCTGTGTGCTCCCTCCACCAGGCCCTGCAGAGGGTGGAGTTTGGAGTATTGATTTGGGTGATGCTGAATTTTACAGTTGGGGAAAATAATGATCCTACCATTCTCTCTGTGTGTACATGTTTTGTACTGACTCTGGTTTAGAACTCATTGGGTTATTCTGAATTTCAGTTGCTTTGTGGGACCCAGAAGGAACAGCTTGGATTAAGTAAAACAGAGCAGGCTGGAAGTAATTGTGTGTGTACTTAGGAGAGAAGTGCTTTTTGTGTTTTAGTTCTGCAGTTCTGAGTGTGCTTTGGGAAATGGAACAGCTGAATGTTTAAGGAGATGACTGTGTCTCTAAAAACCTGAAGGGTGTTAACTGGTTATGTTGGTATACTGGTGGCAAAATTAATTTTGTTTTTAGTAAAATAAATTTCTGCAGCTGCCAAACAGAGGCAGGAGGAAAAAATATATGTCTGCATTGAAATGAAAACATTGGGGTAGCATTTTGTTTTATGGGGTGCACTTCCCCAGCACAACTGCAGCAAGGGCAGCTTGGCTGATCCTCGCAGCTCTGCAGCCTTGTGCTTGTGGCACTTCCTTTGCTGCAGGTTTGCACATGGCGTGACTGCAGGGTCAGTCTGTGCAGCTCTAGGGGCCAACATTGAACTAATCTGTCTCCCCAGAAGTTAATTTTCTGTTAAGCCACTTCAGCTTCTTGCTCTACCTTGTATCCCTGTGCTGGACCTGCTTTGGGGGAGGAACAGCTGCAGCCCCCTGCACTGCTGGGTGCAACCTGAAACCTTCCAGCGTGCTCCAGTCTGCTCGGAATAATGGTCAGCTGCTGTGTTCTGACCCATTTCATGCTGCAAGACCTCCACTCAAACCCCTGTGCACCTGTAAAATACAGTATTTGCTAGGTTTACCTGCCTTTGTGTGTCCCCTCTTGACAGCAATCCATTGCAACCTTCAAAAATGCAGGAATTTCATTAAGCAAAAGTAAACTCTCAGTTTTACGGTCATGTTCTGTCACGTTTTGTTCATTTGCAGAAAAAGCACCTTTCAAAGGAAATGGAACCTTAAAAAAAAAAACTCCTCAGAGAGATTAACTGTAAAATAAAACTTCATGTGAATAGTTAGGGTAAACAATTTTGTTTCAAAACCTTAATTGAGGTAGTTATTACCTCAACAGCTGTATTTGCAAAATCCGTACGGCATTATTTACAGCTCTTTGCTCAATAAATAGTTGAAGACCTCCTGTTTTATATTTTCCCATGTGGGAATTCAGGCAGGTCCAAGGAGGGAATGCAAGCAGAAAAATATAAGTTTCTTGTGAGTGTGCCAACAATGGAAGAAACCAGTAGGAATTTGTTTAAAAATGTTTAAAGTATTGAGCCATCCTGCTGGAACCTGTGCGCCGTGTGCTGTCTGCCTGTCACAAATGGCTTTTCTAAAAGAAATAAGTGAATTTGCAAAGAGTTTTGTACATTGTGGAGAAAAGTACATCATGTCAGCCTTAGGTTCAAACACCCGAGCAATTCCTGGGTCCCAGGGGCAGCCGTGAAGGCGAGGAGGGGCGTGAGTGTGGCTTCATTTGCCTTCCTCCCTCTCCCTCCCCCAAGCAGGCTCATTCCAATCAGCAGTGTAATTGGAATGCAACCACAGTCTGGAGGAGGAAGGGGAATTTTTGGCAAGGAGAGGCAGAGCAGTTGGGAGCTTTATTCAGATTAAAGCATAGACGACCATTCATTATCAGTACAACACACATTAGCAACAGCACAGCATTGTGTTTCTACAGCTGGGACTTATTTCAGTGATTGTATTGCCCCACATAGAACATGCAAACAACTGGGATCTGATCACAAAACCCAGCGCTAATGGCTTTCAGTAAAAGATGGTGTTTCTGTAGGGGAAGAAAGATGAAGAAAGATCTTCAAAATGAGCCATTGTGGTAAAAATTGATAGGCAGCCTGTCACTCTCCCGTGTGTTACATATGTTCTTGAACAAGTGTTTTTCTGGGAGAAAACCCCTCAGGGAAGGAAAAAACCAACAGGAATGATAATGTTAAAACTGTTGGTTGGATTCAGAAGGCTGAACTTGTTCTTCTGTGGTGATGACACGTGGAAAGCCAGAAGATTAGAAAACATAATCTTAGCTTTGGAGTGAGTGCTTTCCTCCCCCTAACCTCAGGGCTGTCTGTTGACACAGTGTGGGTTCTTAGGGATGGATGTTTGGCATGGGCTGGGGGTTCTGCTGAGCCGTGTGTGGACTTCAGTGTGTTGATTGTGTGTTTCCTTGTGCAGCAGTGTGCTCACTTCCATGGACATTCATGATTGGTTTTATTTTCTTACCTGTCTTCCGTAATCTTTCTTTGATAGTACTGGTGTGTCTCAAATATACACATTTAAAAACCACTTATTTAAGATGGCTTAAGCAATATTATTTTTACATAGGAATTTTAATACTAATATATCTGTAAAATGATTGTCTACAGCTGTAGCCCTGAGGTGTTTGTACCTCACCCTGCTGGGTACAAACACATTTAAACCTTGTCATTTGTCATAAATAGAGGCGCATTATAACAGATAACTGAGTGCTACAAACATGCAAGTAATGCAACAATAAAACCTACCTGTGAAGTAAAGTAGTGGTGTTCCTGATTTGCAGGTGAATGTGGTGAACAAATTGGCTACAAACAGTTTGATACAGACTGGAAATACCCACCAGGGTTGAATACGCAGCCCTTAAATGTCCGGGTTCCTTGAATTCACATAGCACTTTCTTTCCCTCTAATGTTGCTTCCTCAGCACTCATCCTGGTGTTACCCGGCCTTTGGAGGTGAATAGATCATTGAGGACTCTGAGCTCATGTCTGAGAGGTGGTGATTCTGTGAAATCTCATAGATCTTTATCACTTTTTACTTGTTTTCAATGCAAGCTTCCTGCACTGGAGCTCCCTTTCCACTTGGGCTTCATGTTCTTCTTCCTTCTGCGGAGACCTCTTGTTACTGATAAACTTATTATTCTGAAATAAACAGACTTTTTAATACTCATAAAAAGCAATGGTAATGTATAACATAGGTTACCTTCCCTAACAACAGCTTGATGTCATTAAAAGTTGGATTTTTCTGTAAAAATGATTCCAAAGTTAGCAGCAGTTGCAACAAGAGTTCTTCAGTAACTAGCAAAAAGAATAAACAGAGTTCAGAAAATGAGAGAGAAATATTTATCTTTCTATAAAATTGACCTTTTCAATAGTCATAGTTCCTTTCAGTTTTTATGTGAGTTGAAACAATTATTCGCCCCCTCTATAATTGCATGTAAATTTTAATAGCTAACACAGATTACAGGGGTTTGGGGATACTAAATATTTTGCATTTACTTTTAATAGTTAAATTATTTTTCAGTAAACCATTCTTTGTCAGTCACAGGAGTAATAAATAAGAAAAAGGAAATTGGCAGATATGATTCACTTAATTCCTATTTTTGAATATTTGTGGGCTGTGTAGCAAAGCTGTCATAGAAGGAGACTGGGTAGCTCATAACATAATGCTTTTTTCATGTTTCTGTGAGCAGACCTGAGTAGCATATGTTAGAATGAGATCATAAAGCATGATAAAAAAATATTTAATGTATCTATACTATGTAAAATTGGTGTGCTGTTTGTCTTGGCACATATATATTGGAATATTAATGTTCTCTTCTGTAGACTACCCAGGAAGTCTGTAATAAACAGAAACATAGCTATCCATTGACTCACTGATACTCTGTAATGAATACTTTATCTACACATGTGTGCTAGAAGCCATTAATGTCATTTGATGATGCACTTATGGTACAACACACCCCCTGCTCTTTTTCAGTGTATCCAGCCATTGGTTCGCATTCTAGTTCCAGTGCAATTTTAAATAGCTTAACGTTTTGTTTCAAAAGAATTGTAACTAAAAGTGCCTTAAAACGAGCACATCCAAATAATAAATAACCTCCTGCAGTGCCTGTGTGCCTCCAGAGGATCCTTTAGTGGTGGGGCTGTGTGGATCTGAGCGTTGGGTCCAGAATCATCAAGGGAAAGAAACCTCCCTTTAGTTCTTTCTGGTTTTGAATCTTTAGCTTAAATTGAGCTTGGGATAGAGGACTCAAAGATAATTAAATCCCGTGAGTTTAGTGGGAGTCATTGCCTGGATAAAGAGGAGACCCTGGCAGTGACCTGGAGCAGATCCTGAGCTGCTGAACCAGGGAGAGCCTGGTGGGAGAGGCTCTGTGTGAATGCCCAGGGAAAATCTCAGCCACAGCCCTCAGTCAACCATGAAACATAAATCCATAGGAAACCAAACTTCCTTAGCTTTTATTCTCAAGGAACTATTAATCAGCTGGTTATCAGAATATTCAGGACAGGTTTTAATACAGTGTTGAAACTGTTAGAAAAGTGGAGCAGAAACTCTGGTACTTTTCCCACCAGTGGGAAAGGTTTTGTACAAAAAGTCCTGAGATAGATGAGAATGGAAGAAGATTGTTTCACTTTGAGTTGAGCTGGTGCTCGTGGGACCTGGGCTTTTTTACCTAGAAATACCTGGCAGAGAGGGGGCTGTTAGTGGAAGCTTTCTCAGCATCTCTCCTGTTTTGTTAACCTGACAAAGCCAGAGTGGGTTGACATCTGACTTGCCTTAAATGTGGTTACTAGAGAGGGAAAAGTTGAGCCAAAAATATTAGTTTGTTCACTCATGGCTGATTGTTGGGGAAGCAGTTATTAGTCTGTGTGTGCCCAATCTTATAAAAATGAGACTTCAGTTAAATTGCATTGGCAGGCTTGCTTTCTTTTTGAAAAGAAGTGTTTGTAATGAGTTAATATTACAATTTCTGTCACAAGAATAATTGAACCTCTTGTGTCTTGGACATGATACAGTTTCAGGAGCACCCTGTGTGACTGTGCTGTAGATGAATTTTGACTTAAATATTGGATTTTAAGCCCTCAGCTTCACTTGACACTTTCCATTACTTGAAATGGGTAAAACTGTGACAATAATTGTATATTTTTTTAGATATTTTAGAAAGTTGCCATCTATTTTACTTGGAGCTTTTCACCACTAGATGAAAGGTGGCTGGTGAGCAATAACCTGCTGCAGTTCTTGGGCAGATGATGTCTCTTGTGTTATCATTCATCTGAGGATATTCTTGGTGTAATAAATCCTTAAGGAGCAGCAAAAGCAGTTTTTCTATTACCTCTTCTTTTTTGGATGCCTTTAGGTTGTTCTCAAAGTTCTGGATAGAGCAAATTTTAGATTGTTGGGTGTGTGGAAGCCTTTGATAACTGTGGGTTTTTTTGACACCATCCAAAGAACTTTATTTGATTTGTGGAGCAGTGATGTGACAGTCTCTTTCCTATATGTACTTGAGGGCTGAGTATCAAATACCTGAAACATTTCACTCTCTATTGGTATTTTGTTACTCTTGACTGTTCAGAGTGAAATTATTGGGTGAAAATCCCTAAAATGGAGCTCTGCTTTAGGACTACCAGTATGTCTTTGAATTGAGAGAAATTATGTTTATTATTTTTATCAAAATTCAAAAAACCCAGAAGCTACCAACCTGGAACCAGGCACTTCTTTTTCAGGGTAAAAGTGTTGTTAGCAGCCCCTTGTATCAAACTACTGTGCTGAAATTTTCCTGGGAACTTTGATGTCCCTTTCCTGTGGAATAGGTCAGTGTGAAGGAGTTGTTCTGTGCCTCCCTGCAGCCTCTGATGGGCATTTCCTTGTGTTTTATGGAGGACCAAAACTCCTCAGACCTGGGCAGAGCTGTAGCCAGATTTTACAGTGCTGAATTCCAGTGGAAAGCAGCTTCATTAAAATCAGCATCGTTATGAATGTAAAAATTGGGAAAAGATGAATTCCAGTTTAGACTGTGCAGGGTGGTGCTCCTCTGCCCTGGCTGTGGAGATCTCCATGGGAGTGCTCATGGGTTGCCTCTGCCTGCTTTTGTTCAGGCAGGAATTGGGGATCAGGAGCCTTGCAGGATCAGTGGGAGGCTGTTCTGGGGGGGAAAGGATGGCCAGTGGTGTTTGGTTTGAGGTGGTGCCTCTGGGATGTGATTATTGGATGCACTTTTCTGTCTTTGCATTTCCTGGCAGTAATAAACACTGGCGATCTCATAGGAAAAATATCCAAGGGAATCATATAGAGAGGAATCTCTTGCAGCATCAGGTTCCAACCAAATAACTCTTCCCACTCCCCCTTCTTTTTTTTTTTTGTTAATACTAGCTGTGGGAATTCATGCTTTTGCTCAATCCCCAAGAATCCTTTTGTGTTATCAGTAAATATTTTAATGTTTCACGGGGGAATCTAATATTTCCTGCTCACTAAACCTGTGATTATAGATAAGCATAGTAGTTGAGCAGTGGTGCAGTTTGTGAAGAGAAGTCGTCTTTGTGTACCTTGGCACCTTTATATGAAATTTGTCCCCCTTGACCTTTTATTTATTTATTTGTTTATTTAAATTTATTCTCGTAGGAGATTGTTTTCCCCTGGGTATTTTTAGTTGACACATGCAAATGGTTCCTTCCTTTTAATTTAAACAAACAAACAAACAAAAGCCTGAAACAATTATCAGCTGCTACAAATAAAAGATATCTTTGGAACCATCAAAACTCTGGCTTTAGAAGTTAGTGTGCTCCACCCAAATGCTTTTCAGGTAAAACCTTTTATTTGTTAAGGATGCAGGATAGCAGCAAAGCCTTGGCTGCCTGATGTTCTACTTTTTATGATCAAGGCAGCTTTTGCTGGGCTGTAGAACTGAGCATGAGCCCCTGCTTGTGTCCCAGCATTAATTATGGTGAACGGGCCAGGAGTGCTCCAGGTCCCTCTCTGGTGAACTCACAGTTGGCAAAATCTTGAGAGGGGGAGAAAAAGCCACGTGAAACTATTGCCTGAGGAAAGCAGGAACCATCTCCCTTCCACTGTTACCTGCCTCCAGGTGCATGGCTAAAAGATGACACTTCTAGTTCAGCTTTCAAGAATTAATTCACATGACAATATAAATAGTGAAGCAGCACAATTAATTTATGTTTTTATTCTAAGCAAGATTTTCTGAAATGCTGGTCAGGTAAAATAACGTTTTTTAAAAGTTGGCAATCAGTAACTTAATTTTTGTATTTCTGTTCTTCTTGCAGTACTGTGTGCAAAAAACTTGGTGAAAAAGGACTTTTTCCGTAAGTAATTTATACATTTATTTATAGATGGAATAAATATTATGCAAGTTCTATAGTCCAGTGTTTGCATATGATCATTATATTAAGATATTTGCAGTAAGGGGCTGAAGGATTTGATGTTGTATTTCAGGGCTTCTGTTTTTGTCTTAGGTGGCACTCAGCACAGAATCATAATAATAATTAAAACACTGACACACTCTGTCTGTTTTTATGGGAGTGGGAAACAAATTTACCCACTCAGGCAAATTACATGTTTTTCAAATTTAGTGCCATATATTTATTAAGTCATTTTTCACCCAAGAACCTTTTGTCAAGCAAACAGATGAGCTCCTTAATTATTAATAACCACCTCATAACACCGACGTACTCTGAAATTATATTTTAATTAATTTTAATAATGTTTTGAAAGAAGTGCTAAGAAGTAGATGAAGAAGGCAGAAAGGAATGCTGTTGTCTGTGTCCTGCATGCACAGATCACCTGCCTGCCACCTCCCACCTGGGAGCAGGAGGAGTTAGGTAGAGCAGACCTGAGCTTTGGAAAGAAATAGAAGAGGCAGTAAATTGAGAAACTTCTAAAACATTGCTGATATTTGAATTTCTGTATTGATTACAAGTTCTTGGGTGTGTAACAGTTTGAAAAACCCCCTCAGGATGTGCAATGTGTGATGCTGCAGCACTGATGTCCCAAGGTCCCACTCCCTTGTCCCCATGTGCTTTCTGTGACACCTGTCCTGAGCAGCTCTGGCTGAGGCACCTGAAATGCAGCTGGGACAGAATTGCACATGACAAAATCAGCAGATGTGGTGAATGTTCCCCACCTTGGTTCCTCCAGCTGGCTCACAGCACTGATGAGGAGAGAAGAGCAGGACCTGGGGGGTCAGGGGTGGGACCATCCCTGGTGTCAGTTCAGCAGGAGGTGCTGATCATCGTGGGCTGCTCTGCTCTCCCAGCCCTGGATCTGGAGTTCAGCACCATCTTTACACTGAGTTTGGGTGTTCAGTGTTCCTTAGGTACTGAGCTGGCAGCAAACGGAGCACAAAGCCAGCAGTACACCAAGTGTACACCAGATTTAGTACACCTAAAAGCAAAAACAATCTGTTAGGGACAATTCTCTGTTACACCAATATCAGCTGAAATTGTGATTTGATCTTAAACATATAAAGAATATAATAACTCTGTTTTCTCAGTATACAAAGCTTTTGGCTTCTTTGTATACTGATAATTTACTCAAATTTAAATTAGGAAGATTAAGGTGTTTGGATTGTTTTTCCCCCCAATGTGTTTGACTACACAACTTTTTCTTAGTCCATATCAGTGAAATAAATTGCTAATATATCCATTTCCTGTGCTTAATACATCATGTTATTCCCATTCATTAAATAGGGGTCTTATTTATGAATAAAAGGCAAATTAATCTTCAAATGAAAAATTAAATAACTGAACAATGATAAAGGACTTCAAAGCATCCTGATCCACTTAGCTTTTTTTCTTTTCCTTCTTGTAGGACTTCCTGATCCCTTTGCTAAGGTTGTGGTGGATGGATCTGGCCAATGCCATTCTACAGATACTGTGAAGAATACACTTGATCCCAAATGGAATCAGCATTATGACCTGTAGGTGGTAACAGTGATAACCAAAGGTTTGAAGTGAAATCCTCTAAATTACACAGACAATGTCAGATATTCTTTATCCTGTCCTATGTATGGCTTGGAAAGTATCCCAGAGTTTTAGTTTGAGTGAAAAGTTCACCTAGCAAAATTCCACTTTCTCATTTACCTCAAAATTTAAACACTGCACTTGTTTTTCTGGTGCTGATGTCTGCAGCATGCTTACATGGACTACAGTGTTGTTTACTGTGGTATTTTCATGTTAAAATGAAGCAATAATACATAGTATTTCCCTCAAACTGCTCTTCTCTTGATGCAATTTTTGTTGGTTGTGGTGCTACAGTATCTTTTTCTCTGTGTGCCTTTTGTTCAGTTTTCTCTCCTTTCTGTCATTTTCTGTCCCAAATGTTGTTCTCACTCTGAATTATTGTTATCATCACTTGAGCACCTTTTGGTGCTTCTGAGCAGTAGAATCAGTATGGCACATATATGTCGTGGTTTTCCTCTTTTTCTCAAGTATAGAATATTTCTGTACAATATAAGTTATTAAAGCTTTGATTTTTATGTAGGTCTCTGTGCATGATTTATTTTCCTTGTCTTTTATTCTTTATCTTTTTCCTTGGGATGAAAGATGGGGAAGAGAAATGAACTGTTTAGCTTCATTGTATTCACCTGTTCTGATCTCTGACTTTTTCCCCATGGCTCCATTCTCTGTCCTGTATTATTAGAAACTGTTTGAGCATATTTATGTTAAATTTGGCCATCACCAAACCTGCAGCAAATTGGTGTTGGTACACAGGCAATTTCTTATCCCTCTTTTTTCCAGTGAAGAGAAGCAGCTTGGTGGGTCTCACAGCAGAATATGAAAGGCCTGGTTTAAAGTCATGTCTTGATCTCCTCCTTATTTTAATATCCAAGAATAAATGTGTGAAGTCCTTGTTCATAATGTGTTAGTGCAGGATACAGAACATTTTCTTCTCTGCCTAACAAAGCATCATGGCAGTTTAGTGAAATAATAATATTATGGTTTTATTATCCAAACCCAGTTCAAGCTTAGATTCTGCATGTGAGATTGTAATTCATATTCATTAGAGAAATGGATGCAAAACAAGTTTCAAGTTCATGTGTAGCAAATGGCTCTCTTTTCAATTGAAAGAATTCTAAGTTAACTTGGTTTTTTGATGGCACTAAACCTATCAAAAAATTGATTTATACAGAATGGAGGTTTCAGACCTTTCCATGTCCTCGCCAAGGATCAGAGTGGAGCTAAGGAGAAATCCCTGAAACCAAGCAGAGACTTTGATTGTTTTTTGGTTAGGTGTGTCTGTTAATGAGCATTAATGCTCAGCTTTCCAGGGATGGAAGGTAGGAAGTGCTGAGTAAAAATCCTCCTGTAATGGAAGGGAGGAGGGAGGGCATGGTTTGGCACTCTGAATTCTGTGTGTCAGGATTCTCTGTGGAAGTCACTGTTCCCTGTGGCTGCCCCAGTTCTGGCCAGTTTGGAGTGCTGTGGGACTGGAGTTGTCTGGAGTGGCTGTCAGGGAAGCTCAGGGCTCCCTGGGCTGATGATTTGATTCCCTTCTGGAGAAAAGAAGCAGAGGACGTGGGAAATGAGGGAGGATGTTATGTTGATATGCAGCAAGAGTAATGGAAAAAAACTGTAAAATCTTCAGAAAAAATTCCTTTCTGGTTGTAGCTATTAAGGAAGGATGATGAGAAGGTATTTTTAGGTTGTTTTATAGAACAAGCCATGGTTGTATCTGGATGCTGTATTGTCTTTCCAAGGCTGTGATTGTAATTCACAACATATTACAAAAAGAAGAGAGAAAGGGGGGGTTCTGGCAGAATGTTTTGCTTGAGCAAATTTGAAGCATCTCTTGCTGGATTGTCCAATGGAATTTAGACCTGTGTGAAGTATTTTTTGTGGGCGGTGGTTTGTTTTTCTCTTCTTCAGAAAACTTCCCTTAAAAATTTTTATTTTGTTGAATTAGTGTATTATTTTCAATATAAAATCTTGTCCTCTAGGAAAAATGACTGCTTGATTCTGGCTGTTGAATTCCCTGATGACAGAAGTGTATCCAGTATTTCTAATCCAAAGTAAAATTCAGTTTAGTGTCAGGCCTTGTTATTAGAAAATAATCCTTTCCCTCTCCAAATTTTCTTCATAATAATTTAACCCCCTTTTTAGTGTCAACTGTTATTCCTTACTCTAGGGAAATATATTTCCATTTATAAACAGTCACATTATCTTCACTTCCTATGTAAAACAGCAGTAAAAGATTAAATCTCTTTGGTACAACAACTCACTGCCTGGCTGTTATTGCCAGGTAATTTTTTACTGTATAAAATACTCAGTGTCAGGTCTCAGCTTTTCATCTGCACCAGATATTAAGATAATTTTTTCATGTACCATATGGTGGCAAATGCAAATGGCACAGTCAGATGGAGCTGTTGTAATATATTCATGCAGTAATGTCTTAATTAAGTTGTTAATTCCAAGAGAATTTTGTGGCTTGCTAACCTGATTCAGCATAAGTGGATATTCTGTTGTATAAGAATTTTTAGAGGGACTTCTGCAGTGATCTAAAGAGCAAAAAGGGGTTGGCTTCTGCCTTATGTGGTTCTTAATTCAGCTTTTAGTGTGAAAAGGAAGTGGTTGAATTAGCTGCTTGGATTCTTCAGCCTGGATGGGTGTGTGTGTAGAGAGGGGGAATCTGGGAGACTTTCCAGAAAGAAATTGCCAAATAGTTGCTGTCTGGATGTAGTTTAATGTCAGTAAAATACCATGCTTGCCCTGGATGTATTCCCCTTCCTTATTTTCAGTCTTGTTTGTGTTTCCCCTATTGTTCAGGCCTTTCCTCAGAGCTTTTGAATAACCAGCCTTGACACATTTACAGCCTTCTTGCATTCAGAACTAAACTACCTAAACCAGCAGTTCAGGAACTTAATCCCCTTTTTCTCTTCCTTCCCCTTTCTTCCCTCCTGTGGTAGCCAGATCTGTCCCACATTGTCCTGCCCAGCCTCTCCAGCAGCCCCTGCCCCTAAGGCACAGCAGGTCCCATCCCCTTTCCCTCTGAAAGGTGTTTGTACCATCAGCTCCCCCAAACCTGCTCCTGGGCCCAGCTTCAGTCTGTGCCCCTCAAGTCCTCACCCCCAGGCTCCTCTTCTCCTTTGGGATCTCTCTCCAATGGAACCTCATGCAACTCCCCAAAACAACCTCTCCTCTTCCCAAAATCTCCTCACTGCAGCTTTTGCTGCTCTCTGGTGCCTCCACATCCTTAGGCTGCTGCACTGCCCTGGCAGAATCACTTTCCTCCCCCAATCCTTTGACTCTATTTAGTTAATGCTAAGGATGCTGGATTTTTCTCAGGGAGAGAAGGCAGCAGCTCTGCCTGGTGCTGCTTTAGACAATCCCATCCTAGATGAGCTCCTAAAGAGCCATCAAACAGCTCTGGGCACCTCCTTTTCCTTCTCCTCGTGGGGCTTGAGGCCCTTTGGATGAAGCTGATGCCCTTTGCAGCAGGCAGTGAGTGCCACATGTACCTGCCCCCATCCCTGCCCCATTCCTTCTCCATTCCAGCCCCATCCCTGCCCCTATTCCTTCTCCATTCCTGCCCCAGCCCTGGCAGGTCCTGGGGACCATCCCAGAGGCTCAGACACCCTTCAGTTGCTGCACAGAAGGGAAATTCCAGGAAGGAAATGAATGAAGATGGGAGAAAAATATTGGGGTGCTGTTTTTCATTCTGTCTCTTCACACCTTCTTCTCCCCAGTGTGAAAGCAGTTGGTAGCTCAAAGCAGAACACTGAGATTATATTAAGAAAAAAATGAAGAAATGGGAAAATGGAGAAAAAAAATCTAAGTAATTCATCCAGGTCGTAAAAACAGTCCGTGTGACAGTATGGATTAGAAATAGGGAATTCCTGGCTCCCAAACCTGAGCTCAGACCTCGTGATGCTGCATTTTTCTCTCTTTCTGGAGGGAGTATGTCTGGCTTGTGATCAGGAAGAGGTGTGTTTTTTCAGGAATATATTTTTCCACTTTCTTCATTTCACATTTCTCAGTGAGGTGAACTCTTCAGGGAAAGTGTATGTAATGCCATGGGGATGAAAAGTCACTCAATTCCAAACCTTCCTCAGTGCTAAACAAAATAACAATTGTCCCCGTGTTCTAAATTTTTATTTAAATAATTTAGAGGTTTCTACTAAGGCATTAATTTGATGTTTTTTTCTTAGAAGTGGGAGTGCTAAGAGTAGGGAAATTAAAATTTCTGAACATGCAGTTCTTAACCAAAGTCTTAATTGTAAATGTTCAGATAATATGAAAGTCAACAAAATGTCTATGCAATTGAGTTTCTATGTTTCCACTTCATTAATACTAATCTCATTATCTCTGTTGAAGTCCTGAAGCTGTGGAATAGATATTGCTGATAGGATAGAGGAAAAAAAGAAATATAAGCTCCAAGAACTTTAATTACAAGGAGGAAGAGAGAATTATCCCACAAAATGGGGGGGGGGGGGTTCTGGTTTTTTGTTTCTGGTTTGGTTTGTTGCACTTTATTTTTTGGAACATACTTTTTAAATAAAAAAATAAAATTCCTAGCTCAGGCTTTTATGTTGGAACCTTATTGCCAGATGATGTAAAACAAATGTAACTTATCCACCAAATGAATTGGAAATGTCAGCTCATCCTAATGTCACTCTCTAAATACAACCGTGGGTTTTTATGCCTGAAATGATGCAGAGATGTAGATGAAACATTTTGCTGTAAAGCCAGCTAGATGTTACTTAATATTTATTTTCTTCCTTTATCAAAAATTAGACATTTTTATTTGGAAAAATGCAGCTTGTCTTGCTTATTTCCTTTTAAAGTGTGAACCAACCCAGGTTTTTGGGTGCAAAAATCAAGAGTAGATTATAGCAGAATATGAAGTTCCCACCTGCTTGGTGTGGATGGTGACTGTTCATCCCAACCCTGAGAACCTCACCCTGAAACATTACAGGAATTCTTGGAAACTGTCTTGTGTATTCAGCTGTTCTACATATTATTCAAACTGTCCTGTTATGAAATTGTGTTTAACCATATACCTTTGACTTTTTTAAAGCAACAAGGAAAACTGGAAAATTCAAGACAGGTCATGATAAGTCTTTATTTTTAAGTGCACCTAAATTGTTCTCATAAGAATTTATTTTAAGTACATAGAGCATTGTAGACTGCAGCTGTGCACGTGATTACCCATCTTCATCTTGTTTCTTTATGCAAAATTGGCATTGTCAAGGTTGTAAGGCCAAAAATCTGACCTATATTACACAATCAGTTTACTATTCAAAAAACTTGGGGGCTTTTTAATGTGAAGTTTGTGTTTTGTTTGAGTTTGTTTTTGTGTAAATGTGCAGTGGTTACTTTTAACCATGAGGTTTTTCTGTCTTCTACTTCTTGGGTCAGTTGCTGAGTGCACATGGGAAAAAGAAGTTATACAAGTTCTGCTTTTTGAAAAAGGAAAAATGGGTGAAGTGTTAACCTGATCACAGCTGTAATTTTAAGCCATGCCAGTTAGTTCAATTATTTGGTTTGCCAACCTTGACAGTATCATTTCTATCTTTATGAAAATATTAAGATGTTTAAAAGCCAGTAAAGCCACAGTCAATGGGGAGATGTATTTAGACATTGGTTGATCAGTTTTCATTCAAAAACAAAAAAGAAGCACTTGGAACTAAACTAAGGCCAGAATTTGTGGTCTGGGAAGAGAGAACTACAAGCAATTTTTGGGATCTAAGCCATAGTTACAAATTCATTTCCCTCAACTTGAAACAGCCGTAATAATTCAGTATTGGCAATCACTGATTTATCTTGAGTGTTTTGAAACTGTCCTCTGAACGTTTTGAAAACAAAAACAAGCTCACAAAGCAATTGCCTCTGAAGAGCAAAGCTTCAGACAAAAAAAGCAGAAGTAAAGCAAACTGCAGTGTGCAGGTTTCCCAAGGCAGTGCACACAGATCCAGGTTTATTTCTGTGGGAATGCTGTGAGGAGAGTCCTGGGCAGGAGGGGAAGGTGGCACATCCCAGCCAAGGCCCTGTGGCCTGGCTGTGTGGCTCTGAGGTGTCAGGAGTGTCCCAGCCATCCCTTACTGAGGGTAAATCAGCCCCCTGGGCTGGGGGAGCTGCAGCTGGGGGATGCCTTGGCCTGGCAGTGCTGCCTGCTGGGGCTCCCTGCCCTCCCTGGGGACTCCCCTGCCCTCCCTGGGGCTCCCTGCGTCCCTGGGGCTCCCTGCATCCCTGGGGTGCCACAGCATTGTCCCCTTGGGGCAGGCTGGGCTGGGGCATGGGGCTGAGCATGTTTGGGGTTGCTCAGAGAGCTGGGGTGGAGGGCCAGCCCTCAGCCTGCTGGTGTTGTTGTTGGAACAGATTTCAGTTCCCATGAGTGCCCCCATCCCAAATCAGGTTTTCAGAGCAGTTTGTATTCAAGTGAGCTCCTCCATGAGACATGCTCCCATTGACATTGAACTCCAGTGTACATCTTACCTGCAGGTGACTTGCTCTCTCTTGCCATTACAGTGTGTGTTAAATTTTTAATGAGGTGGTGATGATCTTTCTTCCCCCAAGGTGGTTTCTGATGCATCATCAAAGTGTTCAGTGAGTGGCACTGACAGTGCTGTTTGTTCCACGTTTTTCAGATACATTGGGAAGTCGGATTCAATAACGATCAGCGTGTGGAACCACAAGAAAATTCACAAAAAGCAGGGAGCTGGTTTTCTGGGCTGTGTCAGGCTTCTCTCAAACGCCATCAACCGCCTTAAAGACACTGGTTGTAAGTAAGCTAAGGACAGGTTTCTTCTCTCAGCCCAAGCTTGCATGTACAGCCTTTTGAAAAATGACACTTAATTGGGTTTTTGCTAGCTTTTATAAAGCTTTTATATTACAGGTGGTTTGTGATGGTGTTTTGTTTTGGTTTTGATTTTGTGCCCTCATTTTGTAGATCAGAGGTTGGATCTCTGCAAGCTTGGGCCAAATGACAACGATACTGTTAGAGGACAGATAGTAGGTGAGTAAAGGTTTTTATCTTCTAATTCTCTTTTTATCTTTAGTTTCTATGGTAGCTATAGAAATAACTCTTCTAGATGTCAGTTTTCTATATTAGTTATATATGTATATATTAAAATAATATTCTATTTTCTATATATTTCTATATATAATGGCTCCTGTCTATTGGCAGAGCCATTTGGGCCTCAGGCTAGAATTATATAAGTAGAGAATTAAACACCCTCCCCCCCAAAAAAACCAAACAAAAGAAACCCAAACCAAAATGCTCAAACCACCTAAAAAAGCCCCAAACCAAAATATTATAATAAATGTTGGGGCAAATAAGACCATAGATAATAAAAAAACATTTAGAAAGTTTTTAATTTCACTGTAAAGAATGGTGGCAGTTTGAGTGTGAGCTCTCTGTGAAAAACTGACTATAAAATTGGCCAGAGCTCCAGCAAGGCTGTGCTTCCTTTAGGTTTTGGGGAAAACCTAAAAAACATCTTGCTTATAAGCAAGTAAAATTGCTGTCTGGGATGACTTGATCAATTAATTTTGTGTTTTCATTATTAACAAGGCTTATTAACAAGTCTGTCAACAACCTCAGTAACTGTGCTTTGTCATTCTATGAACTCATGAACTTTAAATAACTTCAGAATTAAAAAGAAGCTGGGAAATTAAAAAGCAAGTATCCACAAAAAATCTTCATAAATACTCTATTTTTAGTGCATTCTCAGTTCTTTGGTCCCTTCTCAGTTCTCAGCATTTCTAATAGGTCATTTAAATCAAAAGTTGGTCAGGATAAGGAAGTTCTTTATTTATACAACAAGATGTTAATGAGAATATTTGGACATGAGGGAAAGTGAATTTCTATGTTCAATTCTTAGTTGAAATTCTATCCAAACAGCACTTCTGTCAGCCAGGGAACACCTCTGAAATATTAGTCAGCAAATAAGTGTGTTTGTTTGCCTCCCTCTGTTGAATCACACCTGTGACTTTACCTCTTGGTGTTGCTTTAATCATCTCTCTCTGTCTGATCTGCAAGTGCTTGCATTAAGATCAGAGTGTGATGGCACAGGGGAGTGAAATGATGGTGGAAATGTGGATTTGTAAGTGCATTGCTGACCCTTCAGGCTGTTCCCAATTAAATTTTCCACATGAGCTTGCGCAGAGGATGAATCAGTCACTTCTCTGGGGTGTGTTTGCTGTGGGTTTGGTTTGCTTGCTGGCTTTGCTCCCCTGAGCATCCCTGTGTGTGCAGCTTTGTTTGGGGGTGCCCTTGGAGGGGAGGCTGAGCTGGGAGCAGGGCAGAGCAGCCTCAGGGTGTGCTGAGAGCTCAGAGCAGGGACTGTGCTCCCATGCTGCCCTCCAGAGTATGAACTCACATCCTGGTCAGCATGCTGGGGACTGCTGCCATTCATTAAAGGGCAAAAACCAACCCAGAAACCCCTCCCCAGAGCAGAAAGGTCTGGGAGGCCTGTGGCAAATCCATTTCAGAGAGAACTGGTCAGGGAGCAGTAGTCAGAGCTATCAGCAGTGTGGGCACAGGCTGCACTGCCAGGCTGCTTCAGCTGGGGTTCCAAAGCAGCTCTGCCTCTCCTGGGATGCTGCTGGGGCTGCCCCTGACACCAGGAGCTGTTTGTGCACTGAACCTACAGAAAAGCACCTTGTCAGGTTACAGCAGAGACCCAGAGCAAATCTATGTTCTGTTTTCTGGTGATACCATCAGAAAGGTCAAGTTTACTCAATCATGGTTCTGTTTTAATTTAATGCATCCTTGGTAAGATTCCAGAGACTCCTGTCTTTTTTATTTAAGTTGTCATTATTAATCTTTCTTCACTAATGCAACTTTATTGAGTGGATGAATGAGCCTCAGTAAAACTAGATAATTCCACTGCAGTAGTTAGATGATAGAGAAATCTGGATTAAAAATAAGTAAAAGGCAGAATAAATTATAAATATACTCTCAGTTCTTCCAATTATAAACTCTCTTAAATTAAGAGACCATGCAATATTGCAAACCAATATTAAAATGTAATTGAGGCCTTCAGCAGATGATAATCTTACAAATCAAGTGCACAGTGGGTATGCCTTGGTACAGGGACCAAGGAGAACTTGATCTTAAATCCCTGGGTTCTCTTCAAAGACAGGAAGAAAAGGGGGCATTTTCAGCAATGGATCCAGGGGCATGAGAGCTGTGTATTAATCTTGCAGCTCTTCTGTGCCATTCCTTTATTTTTGATGTGGCAGTGCAGAAAAAATAAGCCCTTACTTATTACAAAATGAAGCCGTGCACAAATTTTGCTCCTCACGTAGGCAAAGGGGAGGCACTTGCCTTTGTTTTTGTTAATTCCTGTCTCTTTTTGCTTGCCAAACCTTGCCTACCTGCACTGGTGTGAACTTAAAGTGTGTGGGGTTGTGGCAGAGTAAATACATCATGTGAGATCCTGATTTGGTTGAATTTAAATTTAAAGGTGTCTTTCCCTCTAAAGTTGTTCTGTAATGTTAGAGTTCATGGACCATGAGGGGTTAATGTGGTTAGGAATGCAGCAGGTACTCCAGAGCTCCCTAGGTTGGTCTGTTGAGTTCTAAGCTTCAAAACATGTTGTTGTTGAAAATTTGGGGTCTCAGGCAAAATCTGTCAGTTCTGCTCCAACTTTTCAAACTTTCTGATCTTTACAAAAGTTTGGTTGCATCCAGGTTAAAATCATTTCACTGCTTATAAATAGGACTTGAAGACAGTTGTCCAGAGGTATGTTAATGCCACCTCATGAAATGTGGGCCACAGCACGTATTTAGCTTTTTAAGCAATTGTTTTATTGTTAAAGGCATAACAAAACATCAAAAAAACACCCCAACCCCACAGGAACACAAGTGTCATAAATTATCAGATTGGACACTTTCAAACTGTGATATTGGGAACAAAAGCAGCCTAAAAAAAATCTTTGTTTTCATAATTGCGGTACAAAAGCTTCAGGCATAAATACCCATTATAGTGAATCATGTAAAAAAAAAAATTAAAAGTGAAGCAGTTTTGGTGAGGGCAGGCAAGGGCTTTGCAGGCTGCTTTGTGTGAGTTGCATTTGACTTCTTACTACTGGTGTTAGAAAGTAGCCAATAAACCAAATCTAAAAGTGCTTCTAGCAGTTACATTTTGCCTGGTTTTGTGTTTGTGTGTCTGTGTGTGTGTTGGAACCCATGGGTGCACAAAATATGCGAGAAGGAGTCAAAGCCAGGGAGGAATTCCTTATTTTAGCTCTTCCTGTTCAGAGTTCTGCTGTTGGCCTGTCCCAGCCGTGTGTGAGGTGGCACCCACTGCCACCAGTTGAGTGCCACAGTCCATCTCAACACACAAAATTAATTGCAGTTTCACAGTTCACTTCCTTTTCTGCCTTAACATGCACTCATATTCCTTAAGCTAACTTTTTTGGAAGTAAGATGTAGAGAATTCCATGTATGAAAACCAAGTTCCTTTGCAAACATCTTTGATTTGTGAGAAGGAAAAAAATATCCTGAATCTGTCTCAGCTTAGTCCTCCCAAGTTGTACCAATTCTCTTTCAAATGTAACCACAATTTGCATTCAGATGCCACATCTTTAATAACTCTTTTATTATCCTAATAGTCAGTCTTCAGTCCAGAGACCGAATAGGCACGGGAGGACAAGTTGTGGACTGCAGTCGCTTGTTCGATAACGATTTACCAGATGGGTAAGCTGACATCCCTGTGATGTAAACACAAATCCAGCTCATGCAACAGACTTCTGTGATAGTGAGACAGTTTGCAAATAAAGTATTTTAAATCTTGCACTCAGAGTTCTGCAGCTCTGCATTCAGAACAGGAGCTGAGCCAGCTGGGGTGCACAGAGCAGTTGATAGTTTGGCTGTTGTCTTATCTCCACTTGGAAAAGAGGAGGTGACATATGTAAAGAAATGCTTTGAAAAGTAACTTGTCCAAGAAAACACATATTTCAGATTAAATCACAGCCAGCAAAGTGCCTTATGCATGCAGTAGTTCTGTAGCAAGGAAGTGACCACACTGCCTGGCTGCCCTTCTGCAGCACCACGCAGAGGTGTAGATCCACCGTAATAAACATGGATCACTTCTTCATGCACCTCTTAGGGAAGAAAACGTGACTGGGAAAGGTAATGCAGCCCAAGTTCTTGCTGTATTTACCTTCCAAAAGTAGGGTTTAGGATTCTTGTTTGTCCCTGTGAGAGTCAGTGACATCATTATCACCTAGAAGAGTTTTGCAAACACAGGAAAATACTCTGGTTTAGGTTCTGGTGCTGTCAGCAACTTCTTCAGAGCAAACACAGACTTTCTGAATGTGATTCTTGGCAGGTAAAGACAGGAGAAAATGAGTTTTCAGAGGATGAATTTTGAAATGCAAATCATCATCCTGGTCTGTAACAGCATTCTTTTGTTAATTTGGAGTCAAGATAAGTCAAAAACGTTTCTGAAAATGCTTCTAAATTTTCACTTCAGAATGTTCCTTGCATAAATATTGCTCACTTAATTGTGTAACTTCAAAGTTTGCTGTACAGCCTCGTGTATTTCAGGGTGCAAATTTAGTGATAATTCAAAAGTCACATTATTTGAAGTTGACTTTTTAATGAAGGCAAGCAGTTCATGAAGATGCTACGAAAGCATTTTTTTGGAGTCAGTGGTCAAAAGAAGTTAAATGCATTATTAAACATGTTTCCAAGAACTTCCTTTATGTGGCTATTTGGATTTAATTAGAATTCAAGTCATTATTGAATATGAAGGTGTGATACTGTTAATGATGTGCCTGGTTCCAAGGGAAGAGTATGTTCAACCATTCAGAGTTGAACTTTCAGTTGTTTCCTGTCACCTCACTCAGCTAACGTGATTCATAGCACTGTAAATCTTCCTGAGCTGGGCATTTCTGTTGGAAACATTCTGTGCCCTGGTTTCCTGGAAATGCCCCTCAGTGCTTTTGTGTGCCCTGCAGGTGGGAGGAGCGCAGGACTGCTTCTGGAAGGATCCAGTATCTAAACCACATCACAAGGACAACGCAGTGGGAGCGACCCACACGGTGAGGAGTTCCTGGGACGCTGTGGGAGGATGAGTTTGGTTATTGAGCAGTCCCAAGGGGCTCTCACAGGGGGATTGGGTTGCTCATTCCTCTGCTCAGTCACTCTGCACAAGCTGAATGCTTTCCTTCTTCAGCATCCTTCTCCTTCAGTCTGCCTAATGTTTAACTCAGAAGATCATTCTGACTGCTTTTATCTCTGCCCTAGTTGTAATATCTTTGCTTTCTTGCAGAAATGCTGTGGTAGAGCTCTATAAATACAGAGATTACATTTTGCAGATATCTTAAATGGGGGAAGAAGTGAGACCATGAGTAGCTGTCAGACCTTGCTCTGTGACCATGTAACCCAGAACAGTTACAGCTGATGGCTGCAGAGTGTGTTTGGAAATCATTGTGATCACTTTTTCTGATCACTGTAAATGTGTGTTGTGAAACTGTTCCTCAAGCCACTTTTGCTGTTGCCTGTGCTGCAGGCAGTGTCATTGCATTTTTATCAGAATCCTCTGTAGATTGTCTGTGCCTGCAGATGTTCTCTTCCATTCTCAATATCATTCTGGTCTCTGCATGGATATATTTGATTTTAAATAATCTGGACTGTTAACACTGTCAGCTCTGATACATGTTTGCAGTTTTGTATTGAAAGGACTGAACAGTTTTCCTATTTCTGGTATATTGAAATACCCATTCTAAACTCTAGACACAGTAGAAAAACAAATGCAAAATGTATCATTTGTATTGGGGATTTCTTGTGACCTTGTAAATCCCCCTTTAACCCATTTAAAATCCTTTTGAAAGCAGCATTGAGATACAAAATCACACTGCTCTTGTGAGCAACTGCTTTTATTCTTGCTTAGCCCTTTTTCACCATCCTGGCCTAATAACATTCCATAAAAGTTAGAAGGAATAACAAGGCCTGATCACTTCCTCAGCCACACGAAGGCAAGGTGAGAAAGTTTGGAGGTTATCGGAGCAAGACAGCCCCAGTGGCAGGGAGAAATGATGAGGAGGACTCCATCTTATCAGAAGGCTAATTACTACTTATCCATCTTATCAGAAGGCCAATTAATTACTTTATTTTATTATTCTATACTGTATTACACTATATTACATCTAAACTGAGTCTGCCAAGCACTCAAACTGCACAGTCTCGTGACTGTCAGCCCACAGTCCCCACACACACACCTGGATTCAATTGGCCAGTGAATCAAAACACTCACACCAGAATCCAATTATCAATTCCCTTCAGGTAAACAATCTTCCATGATGCATTCCACTTGAGAACAACACAGAAGCAGTAAATGAGATAAGAATTGTTTTTTCTTTCTCTGAGAATGCGAAACCCAGAAATATTCTTGGGAAGAATTGTGCCTTGCTTTTCTCTGTGAAGAGCAATGTGGTGACAGGAGGTGAGGAGGTTCCTGGTTCCTCTGGTGAGCGCGGACCAGGAGCTTCCTGCTCCAGTTGAGGTGTCCTGCTGGGCCCAGGGTGCAGCTGCTCCCCCACAGGTGTGCTGTGTGACCCTCATGGCCACCACACTGAGTTTCCCCGCTGTCCCCAGGCCAGCATCAGAGTACTCAAGCCCGGTGAGCACGGGCCTGGTTCCTCTGGTGAGCACAGGCCTGCTCCAGTTGAGGTGTCCTGCTGGGCAGGTCACTGGGGTGTCCCCAGAGCTCAGGGTGCAGCTGCTCCCCCACAGGTGACCCTCATGGCCACCACACTGAGGTTGTCCCTCTGTCCCCAGGGCAGCATCGGAGTACTCAAGCCTGGTGAGCACAGGCCTGGTTCCTCTGGTGAGCAGGGACCTGCTCCGGTTGAGGTGTCCTGCTGGGCCCGGCGTGCAGCTGCTCCCCCCCAGGTGTGCTGTGTGACCCTCATGGCACCGCACTGAGTTTTCCCCTCTGTCCCCAGGCCAGCATCGGAGTACTCGAGCCCGGGCAGGCCCCTGAGCTGCCTGGTGGATGAGAACACTCCCATCGGCGGCACCAACGGCGCGTCCTGCGGGCAGGCGGCGGATCCGCGGCTGGCCGAGAGGAGGGTGCGCTCGCAGAGGCACAGGAACTACATGAGCAGGACACACCTGCACACCCCTCCCGACCTGCCTGAGGGATATGGTATGGAAATCACACGGGGTCACTCGTGGGGCGCTCAAGAAACAGGGAAAATGGGTTGTGTCTTCTCATGTGGGAGGTATTTGCATTCCTTGGTTGAAGGAAATTGGTCTTTGTGAGTCTCCATGCTGCATTTTTTGTTCTTGTATTTATTAATTTGTCTTGATTTCACAGAGCAAAGGACAACTCAGCAAGGTCAGGTCTATTTTCTGCATACTCAAACTGGTGTCAGCACGTGGCACGATCCAAGAGTACCTAGGTAAGAAATTATGGAAGTACCCTTAATATTTCAAATCAAAATCACTTAAGCAGTGCTCTCCTCAAAGTTTTCTCTGGCTAATATTTCTGATTCTTGGCCCCTAATACATTATTTTAACATGTCATTCATCAAAATGAATTAGTCTGTCTTCTTCAAGTTGGTATTGTAATGAAAAAATGGAAAACTGGGAAATAAATTACAGTAGTGTTTTGGAAACAGTAACAGTTCACTGATTCTAGATTTTGCATATGAATTAGAGCCAAGTCCAGATTTTAGTACTTTGCAAAATAATGAAACAAACAGTAGAATCTGAACACTTCCAAAAGAAGTTCCATCAAGGTACTTTGGTAAAAAGTGGGTTGAATTGAAACAAACTGCTTTTCCTGTTGCAATTATCTTAACACTTGGAAAACAACAAATCCTAAGTATTTTAAATTCCATATCCTTATTTACACAATATACATGTACATACTGTTCATGAAAGTACATATGATTATTGCTGATGTGTTTGAAAGGAAAGGATGATAGTGGAAATTATTGATAGCTTCTGATTGTCCTTTGAGTAACCAAGAAATCCTGTTGTAAATGGTAATAAATCCTCTTGTAAACACTTGCCTCCTAAAGTCAGGAATGGTGGTGTGAGATTTGTGTGGTTTGAAATTGGCAGGTTTGAAATTAAGTTTTGTCACTGTTTTTCTGTTGGAAGGTTGATGAAGGAACCTTGCTTTGATGCAGGTTTGATGCACTGCCTGCAGAGCTGAGGCTGCAGTTAGTGGGAAGTCAGTGACTTGTGTATTATGCAAAAACAGGCTCTAAAAAAAAATATGAAGATCTAATCCTTAAGTTTGGGGTGTGATAGTTCTGCGTGCAATCTAACTCAGCACTGCCCTGAGGTGTGGCAGCACAAATAGCAGGAGTGTCTCTGAGAACAAGAATTGTTTGCATGAGGATAGAATTTATGTCATTTCTGAGGAATATTGTATTTTTGAGGCTAATAGCCACAGCCATGTATCCAGCACAAGTAATCCCTGCAGTCCAGCAGCAGTGTGTTCGTGGGGAATAGCAGCAGCAGTTCCATCCCAGAGCTTGTTTCCATGTTTCCATCAGTGGCTCCTCGAGTCTCTGGAATCCCTGCAGACTGCACCTTTTAAGGCATTCTGTCCCTTGGCTCTTTCCTCCCTCAGCTCCCATGATTTTGGGAGAGCTGAACACCTTTGGGAAGAGCTGCACTGGACAGTGTGAGGGGTCTGAGGTGTGAATTGCATCCATGAATAATCAGTGTGTATTTTTGGAGACCAGCATTTGTTTTAGTGAGGCTCTGGAATGAATTTACATCTTCCTAATTTCAGCAGAATTTTTCTTGAGACCTATTGAGCCACCTCTGCATTGCTCAGGGCAGAGCTGAGTCATTGTTCATCTACTTGATTTGAGATAGTTAGAGAGAGAGCTGTTTGCTTCCCACAGGCTCCTGGGGTTCTGGGGCAAAGCAGCCAGTGCCATGCACATCCCATGTGTAATTCTTCATGGAAAGTCTAACTCTTCAGAAATACAGTTTTGTTTAGTATGAGTTTCTAAAGTGTGATTCACAGCTCCTTACGTGACTAATGTTGTTTTAAAAAATGTTTTCTGTCAGAATTGGTGCAGAACTGCAATTCCATTTTGACAAATATGGCAATGGTCTTTATTTTTGTTTGAAGCCTTTATTAATTTAACAGCTGAAGTTAGTTTGCAGAATGAGGGCTATTTGATAAGAACTTTTTCCCCACGGCATGTGTTCTGGGGTGTGTGTTTTTGCTGTGGTGGGCTCGTACCTTGGGAGCAGAGATTCCAGCTGAACAGATCAGGTTTCTGAGACAATACATTTTCTCAGACTTCATGGAATTGTTCTGTTACATTTACGCTTGTTTGGCTCGGAGGCCAATTGCTGAGGTATTTTTCATTTTATATTTGTTTTCACAGGGATCTTAGCAACATCAATTGTGAAGAGCTTGGTCCACTGCCTCCTGGATGGGAGATCCGAAATACAGCGACGGGCAGGGTTTATTTTGTTGACCATAACAACAGAACGACGCAGTTCACGGACCCGCGGCTCTCTGCAAACCTGCACTTGGTCCTGAAGTGAGTCTGGAGCCTGCTGTGGGTCGGGATGTGCTCTGCCATTCCCGGAGCCTTTAAGGAGTAATTCTTTGACACATCACCAATTTACCCTGTTTCACGGCAAAGATGAGCTTGAAAAAAGCCTGCAGGAGCATTTAGGCAGGAATGTGGCTGTTGTGATGCACAGGGGGAGGGAAGCAAATGCTGTCTGCTGGCCCATAGATTTTTTTTTTTTTTTCCTAACAGCAAGAGAGACACTTTGTTTTCGTTATACTTCGTTCTATTTTCAGCTATGAAGGACTTGTTTTAAAATAAGTTGTGTGTGAACCAGTGGTGTCAAATACTGATGAGTTAGGAAGGGGTGCACAAGTGCCCAGCTATTTTCCTGGAGTAAAAGAGAAATAACTCGGCTCCTGCCTTCAGTTTTAGAGTAGCACTAGTTGATATGTTCTCAAAACAAGGCCCCAATAATTTAACTCCGTTGTTTTACAAAAAGGATAAAATAGGAACCGCATTTTTTCTGCCTTCGTGTTTTGATATCATAATTTCATCTCACAGTTTTAAAAAGAGAAGGGGAAACTTAAAAGAATTCTGGCTCGTGTTTTATCCCCTAGGCACTCATTACACACTGGGGATTTTCTACTAAAAATGGAAACCAAAAAGCAAACAAATATTTCTTTTTTTCTCTCATTTTTTTTTCTCTCAGACGGCTTGTACGAGGTACTTGGGAGTTTGGTTCTATTGTTTCTCCTGCTAATACCTTTTAATACTCTTGGGAAACACCTGTAAAGTATTGAGTAGGTGTTAAGTGGAAGAAACAATGAAGAGTTGGTTGGATGGAAAGCCAGGCAGCTCTGGGTGAGGAGTCAGTAGGAGGAATAGTCCTGAGAGGAAGTGAATCATTGGGAAGAAAAGCTGAAGGAAAGAATAATGGGAACAAGCACGAAAAGACAAAGCTGAGGAATGGAAAGTCATATCCAGGAGACAGCATGTCTTTCATGCATTACACAAAAGCTGTCTAGCCTCTACCCAATATACACTTGAAATCACACCCCAAGAGGGAGAGGAGCCTAAATACAGAAAATATGTTAGAGAAATCATCGGTTTTATATGTGTATGTTACAGGACTTCAGTAAGCTGCCATCATCCAGAAACTTCGAGTGTTGTTTTTTATTTTAGTTTAAAACAAATCACTACTCATTTTAGTTGAATTGAAATTGGTAGTTTGAAAATAAAATGATCTTGAAAAATATCAGCAGTGAAGGAGCATGTTCATGTTTGAAACACAGAAAAGTTCCTAAAATCAATTCAGATTCAGTTATTTTACTTCAAGAAAAACTTCAGACCCTCATAGCTACAGCAGTGCAATCCTGAAGCTGTAGAAAGCTCAGTGAACTGGGTGTATTTGACAAGCTGGCCTCCTCAGGTGGGTTTGTTTTGAAATGGCAGAAGGGGCACAGTAGCCAGTTCTGGATTGTGGAGGACAGATAACAGAGCTACCTTTGTTAGCTGGAAAATCCAATTTGACTTTTAATTTCCAGAATCACAGAACCATTTAGCATTTATTTGAACTAAGAGTTCTCCTGCAGTGTGCTGAAGTTCCTCATTTGTCCATCTGTCTTTCATTAGGAAAGGATTTTAGAAACTCACCCAACAGTGTCATCAGCAAAGTCTGCTGTCTGATAAATCATTTTTGGTGTTTATTCTGTTATTACACCAAACAGGATGTGTGAAAGTTTCCCCTGCCTTGAGCCCACCTCCTTATTTGTTCTTTAAAAAACAAACAAAAAAAAAGTAGTTTGCCTTAGGCCTGTCATTTTGTAAATTATCTGAGAAATAAGTTTAGACTTCATGTGGGATGGGTGTGATAGAGTTATAGGTTCAAATGAGAAAGAATTCACTCTCAGTGATAGTTTTTCTATTGATCTGAGTAAAGCCATTTGTTCTTCCAGTTATGACGTTGTAAGTTATGAAAATAATCAGACTTGTTACCCAGTTCTGTTCTAAGAGATTGACCAAGAGTTTGTGATAATTTTGATAAGTAATAGCACCTGAAAAGTATTTAGTTGTATCCTTAAAGCACTGTATGGAATCAAGCATGGTCACTCAGCTGTGAAAACAAACTGAGAAATGAGATTTAATGACCTCAAATACTGCAAGTTCTTTAGCTAATAGTGCACTGATCATTTTTAGTCAAATCTGGAAGATGGCATTTTATTTTTCTCCTCCTAGTACTTCCTTATTTTGGGAAGCACTGTGTGGTGAAAAGTAATGATTTCATTTGATGCTAAAATCATGCTTTTTTCAGACATTACATTTCCTTTAAGAATGACCCTGTCTAACTTTGTGCATTGGGGAACCTTTTACCCTTAAATGTGGTATGGAGGGGTGCTCACTTTAATATATAAATATGGCCTTCTCTGGTAGTCCTATACAAGGAATATTTTCACTTAATCCTCCTTATGGAATTAGAAATTCCAGACTATAGAATAAGAATTTAGTCTTAATTTGTGTATCAAGTAAATACAGTTTAAATGAGATCCATATTTAAAACTAATCACAAGTGAAAATTGCCATGCACATGGCACAAATGACATAGAGCCACAGAACCAGAGCCAGTGTGTGTCTAAATTATTACAATGATTTGTATTTTTCTGGGTGTCCCTGTGGAAAACTCTGGAGGTGAATTTTCGTTGGCCAGGAGAGTTTTCTACTAGGCCTTGTCTCAAAACAGACATTGACATGTAAATTTCATTGAAATTCTAAAATACATTAAAATTACTAAATTATAATAAATTTATTATAATTTAGAGATTTAAAATTTGATTTCTTAAATGAAATTATAAAATACATTAAAACTGTGTTTGGTTCCATCTATTTAAAAAACAAGAAGAACTAGCCTTCCACTGGAAAACAGTCTAAATTGTAATGTTTCTTATTTATCCAGTAAATGTAGGGTATTCTCATGTGCTCTACAGAGAGATGATATTCTTAGGCTTTAAAAATACAGTTTTTATCCTCTGTTGTTTGGGAATGCCATACTAAAAAGCTATAAAAATATCCACTCACTGTGTACAAGAAACAGCCCAGAGAGAACATCTCTGCAACATGATCCATTTACTTTTCCTAGTAAGAAGTCAGATTTACCAAATCTCTTTGAATTGCTAGTAAAAATCCTTGTTTATCTGTGCCAATTAGTTCCATGTGAACTCCCACATTCCTGTGGTCCAGACTAGGCCAGGTACAAGGGACAAGGTCCTTGCCAAGCTGCCAGTACAAACATCTTTTTGTAAGCTTGCTCTTTTCCAGACAAGCCATTTAAAACAGACTATGGTATTGACTGGAGATTAGAGGCAGAGTGTTTGGCAGATCCCTGAATTTTAAAATGGAGGAAGGGAAAACACGCAAAGGAAATATGGAAACGGTCTCTGAGAAATTCAGTGTCAGCAGCTCAGTAGTAAAATTGTATGGATAATACCTTATTGTATGTGCTGTAACCTTTTGCATACTTTGTAGAGTAGCACTAATAGAAATAACAAGCCCTAAAAACACCTGATAGTTGCCAAGAAAGACAGAGCCATATGTATTTAGTCAGGATAAAATGGCTCTGAATTTATTCTTTACTGGCCCCAGACGTTTTCAGCGTAATCACAGTAATAATCACAATAAATTGGAAGCAGTTTAGGTAGAATGCCTGCAGGTTTCAGGAGGGAGCAGGGGCTGGATGAGGGGTGTCTGAGGCTGCTGTGTGTGTTGCAGCCGGCAGAACCAGCTGAAGGACCAGCAGCAGCAGCAGCAGCAGCAGGTGGTGTCCCTGTGCCAGCTGCCGGACGAGGCCGAGTGCCTGACGGTGCCGCGCTACAAGCGGGACCTGGTGCAGAAGCTGAAGATCCTGAGGCAGGAGCTGTCCCAGCAGCAGCCCCAGGCTGGCCACTGTCGGATCGAGGTCTCCAGGGAGGAGATTTTTGAGGTAACTCGAGATTTTGACCCGTTCTATAACAAGGGGGTTGTTTGTAGCTGTGTAAAGGAGTTGTTCACTTAGATGGAACCTCGGGGGCTGCAGTTAAAACTGGGATTGTACCGTGGTGAGGAGGAGCCATTCCAGGGGGATGCCAGCGCTGACATGTAATTGACATAGATGTCTCTACCGAAATCAAGGAAAACTTTCTCTGTGGCTGGAGATGTGCAGCCCTTGTCAGGGACTGGGGAAGGAGTCTGAGCACTTCATGTGTCTTACAGTCCTGTCTCCCTCCTTCCATGTATTTGAGAAGCTGATGAGTGTTTTAGAGGGGATGTTAAAAATTCAGCTCTATTATTAGTGATCTTTGATACAGTGTAACTTAAGTAAAACTACTACTGAAAAGGATTCCTCTTCAGAGTCTGGATTTCTTATCATTGATCTGAATTCTCTCTCCACAATCAGACCAGTTTTACAACTGTCTGGGCTTCTGAATGGCCAGAGATGCCCACAGTGGTGTCTCTGCATTCTGTTTTGGGATGTGATTCAGCAGAATCATTCTGTTGACTTGACTAAACACATTTATAATTCATTGGCCTTTTCTGGAGAACAGTTTGTCCTTTTGAGGACTTTCACCCATCCCACCCATCCCTGTTGCAGTTTTACCCCACCCACAAACTTGATCTCCCCACTGTGTTGTCACAGTTTTTCCCAGCCAAGAAAGATTTGTGTTGGTCTTCCCTATGGAGAGTCAGATCACTTTGTAAGCAACTGAAAGAAGAAGGGAGGGAAGGCTTCAGAATTATGATGTTCTTGTTCAGTCCAGTGTGTTGGGTCCCCACACACCCACCTGCCTCCTCTATCCTGTAGAGGCAGAGCTTGGGGCTGGTACTGGACATAAATAGGAACCAGACTTTTCTTTGTTTCTCTAATTTCTTTGCATTTGTTCTCCCTTTCAACTTGCTTTCTGTGTTTTTTTGGTGAACACTTACTGACAGAGGAATAATCCTGTGGTTTTACTGGGATGGCATTGCTGATTCCATTCTTCAGGTGCTTCTTGGAGGCTGGCACATGTGTTTTACCCAGAGTGCAAACTCCACTCTTGGCTTTTCAGGCTGCAAAAACTAGGAGCCCTTATGGAAAACAAAAGGAGTTGACTTATAAAAAAATTGTATCAGTAATGTGAGAATGAGGGACAATGTTCTGATCACTGCTCACCCCTGGAAATTTAATGGGAGGTGGTTCTTCTCAGCTTCTCATCAGTTTATTTGACAAGTGTTGTCACATTTGGAGAAAATGAAGAAACAATCTGTGATTTGAGAAACTGATGAAGATCAGGAAAATAATGTCCCCTTTAAGAGTGTTCCCTTTGAACTCGAGTCTGAAACTCCCTTCACTTCCAATACCCAGCAGCAGCTTTTACTCTGTAAACAGCAGTTAATAAAGGGAAGTGTTGTGTGTTTACAGGAATCCTACAGGCAAGTCATGAAGATGAGGCCAAAAGACCTGTGGAAACGATTGATGATAAAATTCCGTGGGGAGGAGGGCCTTGATTATGGAGGTGTGGCCAGGTAAACAGTGGCTCCTCTGTCCTTCCCCTGTGCTTTGAATCCTCAACCAGCCCAGCTTCTTTTGTATTATTCTCATTTGTTTTTATTTCAGTAACAGATTAAATGTCAGAAGAACATATGGCTCTAGGTAGCATTGTAAAAGAAAAAAAAACGCTTCAAAACAAAGAACTAATTTCTTGAAAATAAAATGCAAATTACTCATCATGTCAAATATCTGTCATATGTGAGAGGTTTTGGGATCTATAGAAATTCACATATTTTTCTTTGGTTAGTGAAGTTTGGGTATCTGAGAATATATACCACTAAATACTTGTCTTTATGCACAATTTTAACCATAAAATATGCTTAAGTGCAAACTGTCACTGCTGTTTGAAGCAAAATGTTGCCACCAGCAGTTGGTGGGCAACTTCAGTCTGTCAATAGTCTGAGGTTACTTTTCTCTTATAAAAAAATGACATGCCCAATTGTCAGACCATTATTTACTGATTTGTGAACACATAATTAAAACTTGAACTAAATATATCCATTACCTTAAAGATGATTTATATCAAGAGCTTTGATTCCAACATCCCTCTATTCAAGTGAATACATAATGTCTTGTCTTAGTGTGTAATGGATATAGGAGAATCACAGTCAGAAACTCTCTTGGAGATGAGTAACCTGAAGGAAAATCTTGGACAGCTGTCAGGTGTTGTGTGGTTACTGAGCTAGTAAAAATAATTCTGATTTCAGCCATATCTCAGCATGTCCAGAGATAACTTCCTTCACATTTATGTTTAATAGTAAGATTTTAAAAATCAGACTTTTGGAATGATTCTCAGTGTCACAATGCATTTGTCTCTGGAGTTCCAATAAAAGGTTTTGTTTTCCAGGGAGTGGCTGTACCTGCTGTCCCATGAGATGCTCAATCCATACTATGGGCTCTTCCAGTACTCCCGGGATGACATTTACACGCTGCAGATCAACCCCGACTCCGCCGTCAACCCGGTAGGGCTGGTGCCAGTGCTGTCAGTCTGGCATTTCTGAGAAAGCAAACACACACCTGGGCAGGGCTCAACACTCACGAGCCAAATTCTTACAATTGCTACTGCTGGACACTGAATTTGTACAATTATATGATAGTTTCCTTTTAGCACTGATCAGACTTCGCAAATGTGTTCTTAATTTTCTGTCAGATGTCAATTTATGATTCCTTTGGGAGAAATTCAGTTTGATTGTTACTTGTAAGGCTCCTGGACTGGAAGTGAAATACTCAGTGTGCCATGGAACAAAACAAAACCTCTGCACAGGGTTTGGGCTTGGGGTTTTCTTCTTTTCTGGGTGTTGAAATTTTCTCTCATGCTCAGCAGTGGGGGTGTCCCTCAGCAGCATGGCCTTGTCTCTGCTCTGTTCCAGGAACACTTGTCCTATTTCCACTTTGTGGGCAGGATCATGGGGATGGCTGTGTTCCACGGGCACTACATTGACGGCGGCTTCACGTTGCCTTTCTACAAGCAGCTGCTTGGGAAGCCAATTACTTTGGATGACATGGAACTGGTGGACCCTGATCTCCATAACAGCTTAGTCTGGATACTGTATGTACTCTGTAGGGTACCTCAGGATGTTAGAATGCTGGCTCTGTTATGTGATAATGGTCCTAAATCCTGGAAATGAGGTGTATTTTGATCTTCTTAGGCAGATTTAAGAAATCTCTCACACAATTCAGCTTCTTTAAGGCTAAAAATGCTCAAGCTCCTCAAATTTTAGGGGGGAGGTGTGTGGAGTTAATATTAATTTATTAATTTTACCTATTATTAACAGTAACAGATTATTAAAATATAACATGGAAACTTTGATAAAGATTTTAAAATGCAACATAGTAAAACTGTATGTTCACCTTCTACATCCAGGCAGGGCTTCGAAATGCCATTGAAAAACGAAATTGTGCTTCTGTCAGGTAGAACATGGCTGTAATATATTTGCAGAATTTGTTTTCCCTCAGTCATTTGCTGCTTTCTTTGCACCAGTGAGAACGACATCACCGGGGTCCTGGACCACACGTTCTGTGTGGAGCACAACGCCTACGGGGAGATCATCCAGCACGAGCTGAAACCCAACGGCAAAAGCATCCCCGTGACTGAGGAGAACAAAAAGGAATATGTCAGGTACATCAGGAGCTTTTCCCAGGCTCTTTTTCCATTTTCTACAGTGGGGAAGAGCTGTTAATGAAGGCCATTACTGATACAGTGTCCTCTGTCTGACGAAGGTGCAACTCTTAATTAGTTTATTTTGGTAGTAGAAGAGTTCTTGTTAAAATTGCTGTGTGAGAAGTGATGTAGGAATGCTGGATTTACTTCAACAATTACACTGTTGAATTGTCAGTGTTGTGCTGTTGGATTTTGCTGTGGGGTTGTGCAGTGCTCTGCTGTAATCCTGTCAGTGGGGCCGTGGTTTGGGGCTGGAGAAATGGAATTGCAGCTCTATTGTATTTGAATACATCCTCCACAAACCCAATTTGCACTTGCTCACAGGCTTTATGTGAACTGGCGGTTTTTGCGAGGAATTGAAGCTCAGTTTCTGGCACTCCAGAAGGGATTTAATGAAGTAATCCCACAACATCTGCTGAAGACATTTGATGAGAAGGAGCTGGAGGTCAGTGCAGCAGTGTTGTGCTGTGTGTCAGGTGTGCTGAGGCTCTCAGAGCTGCAGGAACACGGGGCTGTCCTGGTGTGCTCTCACCTGGGATGGGGCAGGGCAGGGGCTGAGCAGCTCAGGGGGACCATGGCTGTGTGTGTGCCTCCCATGAGAGCTGTGGCCGTGTCCTGGAGGTGACAGCTCACAGCAACTGCACAAGTGGCTCCCCTGCAGCTCAAACCCCTCTGAGCCTGCTGAGGACCTGCAGTGACCTCGGGCTGTTCTCTGCTCCATCAGAGTCCTGGTGCAGAGCTCTCCCAGGGCAGTTTCCTCATGTGAAGTTCAATGCTGCCAGCAGAACAGGCTGTCAGCCCTTAATGCACTGCCCTGAATGGTGTCAGGCACCTGGGGTTTGCAGAGCTCAGTTCTGCCAGACTCCATTGGTCCTGTAAATCCAGCAGAAGGAAAGGTGCTGTCACAAACAAGTGTGCTACAGAATGTCAGGATCAGCGTTCAAACAATATTCTCTGAAGGCAAATCCACAGATCCCAAGCTTGTTTTAAACTGAAATGGAATTGCAGTCTGTGGAGTTGAGGGGTTTGCCATGTAAAATGGCCACAGGTAAATTATTCACATGTGCTTGTGATCCCTGGGCTGGAACGTGGTGATTGCTCCTCCTTTATCCCAAATATTCTCACTCCCAGCACTGAGCCAGCCATGCTGCTGGTAACCCTGAGCCATTTTGCAAGTGTAGAATAAGAAAGGGGAAGGTCCAGTGTTCTTAGTCATAAAAATGTCTTCAGAATTATGATCACATCCTCCCTGAGCTGAACCCGATCCATTGTGGATCTCCCTTCAGGAGCACTGGAAGCTCAGTGGCAATGTCAGCTCTGTCCTTTGTGTGGTGTCACAGGAACAAGGTTCCTTCTGGGGCTCCAGAGCTGCACCAGCCAAACTGCACCCTGGGCCATGCTCCCAAAGAAATCCTGAGGTCAAATGTGAATTATTCCTGCTCTGTCATACAGGGGTACAGTCTGTGCTTCTATTTAACTGACTGGTCAAGGCCCTCTTGTCTAAGCTTGAAATGGTTTGGGTTCTTTTTAATTTGAATTGAGACCATTTGAAAAATGGTTTGTGTACAGAGGTAAAATTAAAAAACCAAGAAATTTATATTTCTGCATTGCTTAAGATGAGGGAGGAGTTACAATTTGCCTTTGGTATAAAATCTGTCAATTTTTCACTATCATTTCTTCATAATTTGGCTCCAAACCAAGTGATGAAATAATATAATAAATCTACTTTAAATTTACAGCTCATCATTTGCGGACTGGGAAAAATCGATGTGAACGACTGGAAGGCAAACACGAGGTTAAAACACTGCACCCCCGACAGCAACATCGTCAAGTGGTTCTGGAAGGCTGTGGAGCTCTTCGACGAGGAGAGGAGGGCGCGGCTGCTGCAGTTCGTGACCGGCTCCTCGCGGGTGCCTCTGCAGGGCTTCAAGGCACTGCAAGGTAACGCCTGGGCTGGAGCTGGGGAGCGGCTGCAGGTGGGGCTGCAGCTGCCCTGCGACTTCTGAGAGCCATTTCAATGTCTGATTGCAATCAGCAGCTCTTTTCTGTGTGTTTGTGTGGTACCTTCTTGAGCAGGTGCAAATGGCTCTTTTATTTCATTTCTTCACTTTCTTCTCTGGCAGGAGGTTCTGATCAGCTCAGATCTCAAAGGGGTTCCAGAATCCAGGGGTTTTATTCCTAATTTTACAAGCCCTCATCAGTTGTACAGCTCTTTTAGACTGAAATGCAGTAACACAACTCAAGCTCAGACTTTTATTTAACAGCAGAGTCCCCACGAGAAACACTGACCCTCTGAATTGTATTTTTAATGGCTGCTCAGACCAGGATTCCAGTTTGGCTCAAGTTGGGACATTTGTAGCTTCTTCTGTCCTTTGTGGCATCTTCAGTGCAGACCAAGTCTAAGCAATGGCTGTGCTGCAGTCTTTTTTCTTTAGCAGAGACATTAAAGAGATTTCTAGTAGTCAGATTAATTTAATAAAATTATAAGGAATTGACATCGTGGCACTGTTGGATTTCAGTGGAATTGGCCACTCTTCAAGAACAGTTATAAAACAGGGACAGGTACAGTTTTGTTCTGTAGGAGGGCTGAGAGAAGATAAATTAAAAACTGTTGGAATTATGCAGTACACTGAGTGAAAAAGCTGATTTATTCTTCCTTATCAGTGCTTTTTTCCTTACCTTTCCTTTAAATAACTGCAGGGCTGTCTGGGTGGGCAAGGAGGGGTCTGTCCCACAACCACTGGGACTTTGCAGTTTTTTCCTGCCTGTTTATGATTTCATCTTCCTTGGTGCAGAGCTTCTCTTTGTATTTAGTTGCTCTCTTGTTGCAGTGCACCAAAGACATTTCATGTTATTCCTCACAGTAACAGATCTGCTCTGGGTTTTCAGGTGCTGCAGGCCCACGACTCTTCACAATACACCAGATCGACGCCAGCACTAATAATTTGCCTAAAGCTCATACCTGGTAAGGCTTTCTCAGTTCTCTCTTGTGATCTGTAACTTAAAGACCAATCTGCTGTCAGAGCATTTGGAGCAGTCTCACTTCTTTTGTCTTTTGTGACACAATCAAAGCTGTCCCTTAGAGGTGTGAGATCTGGAGATGGCTTTTGTTTCATGGAGCTGGGTGGCCTCATTCTTTAATCAAGCCTTGCTGGCAGCATCTGCAGCTCGGTGAGGTGAGGCAGAGCTGGCAGTGGTGGCTGCAGAGCTGAAACCTCTGTGCTTGTGCTTCCCCCCAGCTTCAACAGGATCGACATTCCTGCCTACGAGAGCTACGAGAAGCTCTACGAGAAGCTGCTCACGGCCATCGAGGAGACCTGTGGCTTTGCTGTGGAATGACCCTGCCAGCCTCTCCCAGACTCTATTTATACTCCTGTCAGCCAGAAAGCCCTTCCTTCCCTCAGCCAAGACTCAAGAAATGCTTGAAATACAGGAAACTTTCCCTTTTCTACACTAGGACATTGGGAGGGAAAGGACAACTTTTGGATTTATTTTTTTTTTTAATTTTTAAATTTTTTTATTTCAAGAAAATAGGTTCTGTGGTTCCTGCCATAGGATCATTCAGCTGCTATTAAAAACTAATATCTTGAACATACAGAATGCTGACTTTTCCTACATTTCAACAGTTAAGCAGTATTCTATACTTAAAGACTACTACTATTTTTGTAAGAGGTAATCTATTATATTTGCCTACCTGATTTCTATTCTCAGATACCAAGACACAACTTCAGCAGTCGGTACAAGTCACGTTTCAGCCTGTTTTAAATGTATGATACTGAACAGCATCTATACCTGCTATTTTTGGAAAAAAAAATATTTTGGATTATTCTAACTTTGCATAAAATTGGCTGAAAGAATCATTAATCTTTTTAATGAAAGCCACTTACATGTTAACTGCATTTTCTTATAGTAAACTATGATATTCTGCAATGTAAATTCCAGGTAAATGTTGCCACAGGGGCTTTTTTTATATTTTTCAAGCAGGAATTCCGGATATGATGTTTTGGGGTCCTATTTATATCACTTGTCAGATTCCTCCAGCAGAATTTCTAGTGAGTGACACAGACTATTTGGTACAGTCCTTGTGTTTACACGTGGAATAACCTTTTCTTAATGAACAGTAGATGTTTTGATTTTTTTTTTAAACAGCATTTTTCTAACAAGTCTGTCAAGAGTACTTTTTGTTGCTTTTGACCTTAAATTGAAACACTGCATTTTTCAGCTGTTGAAGCACTGATGGGCTTTGCCAGCAGAAGCCTGTCAGCAGTTTGTTCCAGAATCCATCCTGTCCAGTCAACCAAAGTTTGTTTGAATGCAGCCAAATCATATTCTGTATTTGTTGATGCTAAAGATTTATCAGGTAAAACATGTTGTAATCTCTGTCCAGCTGCTCATGACACTTGGGTTTAAGTTACAGCTAAGGAAAAATGGTGTATTGACTGAAATATGTGTAATGTGCTTTGGAAATGAGGTTGTAAGAGCACATAATTTATTGATTGTAGGGATGGAAGTAAGTATATATATGATTTATAGCATGGGTTGATCTCTTCAAAGGGGAATAAAATGCACTACCAGTAGAGGGAACTGAACTTTGATGTTAGTTTGGAAATTCTCAGTTGAGATCTGTCTGATCTGCTCTTGGTGTGTGGATAAATCAGGCTGCTTCAGACACAGTGCCCTTCTCCTCTCAGCCACGAGAATATTTGGAAGAAGTAGCAGTTTTTTTCCAATCAGTGTTGTGTTTTTGTAACTTAGGTTACAATTAATCATCAAATCTGCACTATTTTTTCACTGCCAATGAGAAGAAAGTCAAAGGTATTGAAAATGCTAAAGGGATGGGATGTAAGCAGCTGTTCCATGTTTGCAGTGGCAGTCACAGTGAACCAGCTATTTACTGTCTGTTCTGTGCAGCTTAAACTAAATCTTGTTCTGCCAAGTCTGACTGCCACAGTGAGTAAACTACTACTGGATGTTGTGTGTTAGAGTAGTGGGCAAGGGACTACTTTTATAGAATTGTGGTGAGAATCTGGTGAGCCAAAGCCACATGTTGGTTTGATTATTTCTGTTGTACAGCTGTTGCTGGCAGCTTTGTTCCAAGGACTTTGCTTCCCTTTCTGGGCTGGCTGCAGGATGAGGCTACTGAGGGATGGAAACAGAAAGCCAAGAGACTTGCTGGGACAGCCAGGCTGGAGACACAGCAGAGCCTTTTCTTTTCATCTTTCCTTTTTTTCCTTTTCCTTTTTTTCCTTTTCCTTTTTTTCCTTTTCCTTTTTTTTTTTCCTTTTTCCTTTTTTTTCCTTTTCCTTTTTCCTTTCTTTTTTCCTTTTCCTTTTCTTTTTCCTTTTCCTTTTTTTTCCTTTTCCTTTTTTTCTTTTCCTTTTTCCTTTTTTTTCCTTTTTCTTTCCTTTTTTTTCCTTTCCTTTTTTTTTTTTCCTTTCCTTTCCTTTTCCTTTTCCTTTTCCTTTTCTTTCCTTTTTCCTTTTCCTTTTTCCTTTTCCTTTTCCTTTTCCTTTTTCCTTTTCCTTTTTCCTTTTCCTTTTTCCTTTTCCTTTTTCCTTTTCCTTTTTCCTTTTCCTTTTTCCTTTTCCTTTTTCCTTTTCCTTTTCCTTTTTCCTTTTCCTTTCTTTTCCTTTTCCTTTTTCCTTTTCCTTTTTCTTTTCCTTTTTCCCTTTTCCTTTTTCCTTTTCCTTTTTCCTTTTCCTTTTTTCCTTTTCCTTTTTTCTTTTTCCTTTTTCCTTTTTCCTTTTTCCTTTTTTTTTTTCCTTTTCCTTTTTCCTTTTCCTTTTCCTTTTTCCTTTTTCCTTTTTCCTTTTCCTTTTTCCTTTTCCTTTTTCCTTTTCCTTTTTCCTTTTCCTTTTCCTTTTCCTTTTTCCTTTTCCTTTTCCTTTTCCTTTTCCTTTTCCTTTTTCCTTTTTCCTTTTCCTTTTTCCTTTTCCCCTTCTGCTTTCCTTCTTTTTCCCTTTCTTTTCAGTGGACTCCTGCACTCCTGTTGAAGGGCTGCTGTTTGTGCATCCCTGCAGGGCTGCCCAGGTCCCTCTGGCAGCAGTAGCTCAGCCCCTGTGCAGGTTCCTGCCCTACCCCAGCCCTGCCCAAGCTCTGCTCAGCTCCTGCCAGCTCTGAGGGTCAGTGCCTGCTGCAGGGTTTTTACAGACAGGTCCTTGTGTCATGGAACTGACAGAAGTGATTTTTTAAGGGTTTGGGTTTTTGTTTTATCCCCTGTGTTTGCCCAGCCTGTGGCCACAGCCTCCCTGGGCATGGAACATGGCAAATAGGAAATTTGGTGGGTTTATTGAATGCATGGTTATGGTCACCTTACTGTCACAAAAGCACCTTTGGGAGGGAGGAGATGAGCTCTGCAGAACAGAGAGCTGAGATCAGCTGATAATTACATTCATTTTCACAGCAGCCTTAGCAGTACATCTGTTTTTCTACTAAACATTTTGGTATGGCATTGAGAATTTTTTTAACTGCTACAGATATTGTAAATTTAATATATTATAGGCAAAACTAGACAAATCTGCATTGAACTTTCCATAGCTGACAGATGAGGATGAGTATACCAAGTATTTTGAGTGCCTTTCTACCTTCATAAAGACTGAGAGCTTTAACTAAAGCACCTCATCACCCAGTCAGATGTTTATCTGAAAGTGGTAAAGGGTTGATTCCTTTCCAAAATTTTGTTTCAAGAACACGTCAGCTACTTTCCCCTCAAAAAGGTGCTAAGCCTAATATTGCATTTTAACCTTGGACTTTCACCCCATGATTAATGTGAATATTTATTTCAATGTGTCCCTCTTACTGGGTTTTACTTTATCCAGTCTTTGGTTGTTTTAGAGAGATGTCACATCATGGTTTTATGCTGTTGCTTTTCATTATGAATGTTTAATTATGAACAGTGACTTTTGTAGATTTCAAATATACAGTTCACAGTTGAGTTTCAGAGGATTTAATTTCTCGGTGTAAAGAGTTTTGTAATGGTGCTTTGTACAGTATGTATTCTAATTTTTTTTTTTTTGCACATAGGTTCAGTTTCCCTAAACTGATTTATTTGTACCAAATTTTTGTGTTGTACTAAAGTCCAGAGCACACAAGCTGTTTTGAAATTCCTGTTCCACAACACTACATGTGTACTGAACTCCTGGTGTGTTTAAAAGGCTGCATTGATGGAAGTTCAAGCTCTGCTCCTGTCACAGCACCATCCTCCAGCTCGATGTAGCATCTTTTTAAACAGCACCACACACTTAACAGGTGCCATTTGTTGTACTTTACACTATGTAGTAGGTTCCTGGCTCTGCACATCCTCAGTTCTTTGTCTGTAGTTGTAATTAGTTTATACAAGTGTAATTACTCCTCCACAAACTGACAGTTCTTAGTTTATCATTTCCATTGTATTTATTACAGAGTGTTTTAGCATTGGTATCATTGTATTTTCACCCAGCTGTTACATGAGCTTTAACAAAAAAAAAAAATCTGTATAAAATGGTTTTTAAGTACTTAATGTATGTACCCATGCAGAAGTTGAGCAATAAATTGTATGCTGTTTGCACTGTCACAGCATCAATGGTTTTTAAAAGTTTGAAGTTTTTCTTAATTAAATGTTTAAAATGTAACAATGTCATTTTTAAGTAACTTGACTTTGTTTCAGGAGAAAATACTTGAAACTTGGTGACTTCCTAGGTGCTGTTACCTGCAGTGAGGATGTGCTGAATGTTCTGCTCAAGCACAGCAGCTCTGACTCTGGCTCAGGTACTGCCTTGGCTTGGCAAGGGCTTTATCTCAGCACTGGTGAACAGATGAACACACTGTTCTCAAAACTCAGCAAAGCTACACCACCCTCCTGGAGGGAAATAAAGGCAAATTTGGTAAAGATTTGATAAAATTCATCAACTTAGGTGATAAATATTGTCCCTTAAAGGCTTCAAGTTAGCCAGGCTTGCAGCAACTCCCTGAAAAGGTTTGGACAGGTCAGGGTTTTGTGTTTCTGGTTTTGTGGAGAGGTTTTGGGTCTGCATTTTTGCAGTGAGGTGTCTCATGCTGTAACAGCTGGCTGCTTTGTTTAATCTGTAAAAGAAGCTCCTTCAGATGTTGGGGGCTTTTTTTCCTGTTTAGCTCTTTTTTCAGTGAATGAGTGTGAATGCTCTGTGGTGTCAGTTCCATCAGAGACACCCCCTCATGGCAACCTTTAAATATTGTGTGTACAGTGCAGTTAAATCCAGTATTCCTGTATCACTTCTCTCACAGCAATTTTAAGCAAGAACTATTCTACTAGCAAGATAAACTAATTAGAGTTGCAGTTTTGTCAGACAGGCTGTATCAGTAATGAGCTTCATTAATATCAGCTTGGTTTTATGTAATTGTTCTCAGTTCAAGCCCTCATCCCTCTGTGCTGGCACCTCCCCAGTGTTTGGCTGCTGAGACCTGGATTTCCTGCTGGCCCTGCACTGTTTATAGCTGCAAGATGCTACAGGAGGTGCAGGGCCTGCTGGCAGCTCCTGCTCTCCTGGAAGCAGAAATTACAGCCTGAAGTAAGGTCAAAGCTGACTGGTGAAATATTTAATCATTCTTTAGTTCTGGTTCTGTCAGGGTGAAGATGGAGTAACCAGGCTTCACCTGTGAGTGTGGGCTGTCCATAGCTCCTTCCCAGGGTTCACCTCTTGCAGAAGCTGATCATGCACAGCTTTAGAAGAATCTGCATTGTTTTCTGTTTCAAATTCTTTTTCCCAGTACATTTGTGGCATAGGAAGAGTATTTTCTATGCCTTTGTATTTTATCAAGCCAGCAACACCAACCCTGTGAGTACAACTGAAGCAGGAGAGGAAGAAGTCTTCCCTTGCTTGATGTATTTAAATTCCCAGTTACTTATGTCAGGTTTATTGCAGGAATTCTCTAACTTGGCGTTTCACAGGAAACCTGAACCTCTGATGTTCTTTCAAAGATCTTCTTGTGCTTTGTGAGCTTTCCAATCCATGATTTCTGACTAATGGTGTCAGACTGGCTTAGCAGCAACAGCCCCAGCACAGATGCAGAGGAGCCTCAGCATCCAACTGTTCCACCAGGAAAACTTCACTAAAGCACTCTGACTTCATCCCAGCTTCCTCTGGTAGAGCCCAACATCACCCCAGCCTTGCCAGGAAGGTAAAAAGCAGTTTAGAAATTTTATTGGTCATCATAAAAGTGCTGTGAAGATCCCAGACCCCAGCAGCTCCACTCCTGACAGGTCAAAATGACACAACAGATATTTTAGAGGAATAAAACAGCCTCACACCCAAAGACTGATCATCTTAGCCAGGAAGGACTGCAGTGACATTTACCCAAGTCAAAAGAAGTGGCTCTGGCTGTACTGGAAGGAAGCCATCTGAAGTCTGGATCTCAGTCTGTCTGCCTCCAGTTCTTGAAAAAAGGTGTCATCATCATTGTGCATGATTGCTGCTTGCAGTTGCTGTATTTCCTTCTCCATCTTTGATCTCACCTCCCTTTTTGATTTTTGTAGCATCTAAAGAAAATACTGACATTAGCCACAGCAGGTAGAAAGAAAAGGCAATTGGAAAAAATTAAGAGTACTTACTTGTGCTTGTGCCTTCTCTCTGGCTTGGATTTCTTGGAATTCTTGAGATAGAGCTTCTGCTAGCATGGAAAACTAAACACAACACATGTGTGAGTTGAACTAATTAAAGAAAGACTTCTAAGTGGAAAAATATGATCTGCCTGGTCCAGATGAAGCTTTACCTGATCTCTGTAGTAGTTCTCCAGGGACTCCAGCTCAGCCTGGTGCTCCCTCCATTGCTCATCACGCTTCTCCTGAGCATAAACTCTCAGCTCCCTCAGCCTTTGCTTCTGAATTTCTAAGCCTTCTTCAAATAAGTTTTTAAATATCTGCCAGCAATTAAAAAAAGCAAACCTGAAACTTTCCCAGGAACCTGTAAGTACATTTACATTTCTCAGCTGCTTTAGCTCCTGATGGAATGGTGTTTACATGAGGATTGCCCATGAAAAAGCACAATTATGTACCTAGAAATGGTGGTGCAGATACAGCTGAGCTGGATTTGTATTACTCATTCAGCTGAAATTTTGATAGATAAAATAATTTTTCATGTCAGTTTAGTCAGATGACCCAACTGTGCAAGCCAGGGCCTTTGAACATGCACTGTGATTTACAACCCACCCTGCACTCTGCAGCCTGACTTCAGGACCTTCATCCAGGTTTCCAGCTGCAGGAAATCCAGCCTGGACTCAGGCTTTCCATTCCTCCAAAGAACTCTTACCAGCTGCAGCTCACAGCTTCAGGCAAACAGTTCTCAAATTCTTACCAGGGGTTTATGCAGTAAACTTCTGATCTTTTATTTGGAAAGGTGACAACTGTGTATCTGTCCTTGCAGAGTTGTAATAACTCTTTGCTTTCCCTCACTCTGATGTCCAGCCCTAATTAGATCATATCAGTCCCAAAGTCCACTTTGTTTTACAAACACAACCAAATAACAAGGCTGCCTGATAATCAGTTCCCTTAACTGAAGATTTAGATTGTTTTCTTTGGATGGTGACTGTAGGAACAACTTCTTAATCCTACTGTTTCTGAAAACTCATTTCCCCAATTTCTCATGTTCCCAGCCCTGTTTTTCCACACTGATACTTCACCCTTTCTCTCCTCTTAGCCCCATAAATCATCCTTTCTTGTTTCACAGTGGTTTGCCCTGCACTGGATCCACATTTCCAGAGCAGGAACCATTTCTGTGGCCTTAACTGCTCAGCCACTTCATCTTGGCTCTGTGCTTTGGTGAAGCATTGAACGACCCGACCTCAACCTCAGCGCTGGGGTCCTGACAGGGCAGAATTCCACCCTGCAGGGCAGGGATCTCGTGCTCACCCTCTCCTCGCGTGTCCTGGCCCGCAGCAGCTTGGCCCGGAGCTGCACCCGGTAATCCTCGTAGTATTTCCTGGCCCGCGCCGCCTGCTGCCGCCTCTCGGTCACCTTGTTCTGAGCCCACCTCTGCCGCTGGATGCGCTGCTTGATTTCTTGCTAGAGGGAAAGCAGCAGCTGTCAGAGCACCCAACTGCCCACAGATACCCTGCAGGCAAAGCTTTGTTCATCAGTGCTAATTAGGGTCCTTCACTAAGGACCTGCTCCACAGCCCAGCTTTGCAGTTAAGGTGTAAAGCGTTAGTCAGCACTGAGTAGTGAAGTCGTGTCACTGTCACAGGAGCTGCAACACGACCTCAAGTTTCTCCTCCTTGCACTTTTTTACCTCTTAGAGAACCACTGCACTGCAGTGTAATAATAACAATATTCCATTCCCATGACCCCAGGAGCTGCACAACAAACAGATTATGTGGCATTTTGAGACCACAGCTACTCAAAAAGCATAACGTTGTCACAAGACAAAAAGCCATTTTCATGATGTGGGAATATGCATTTTAGCTCCATGTGAAATGTCTGCATTATGTAACAAATAGTCTTCAAAGAACATACCAGTCTCTTGCTGTGATCTTGATCTCTCTTGATAATTGCAGCAAGCAGCTCATGTTTCTTCAAGGCTTGTTCAACCTGGAGGTTTAAAAAAAGCTCACTACTTGCATTGTGCTGCAGGACAAGCTGTCCTATGGAGCAGATTTAAATATTGCCCTCTGCTATGTTTTGGGGTTTGGGTTGTTACCTTGTATAAGTTAATCAACTTTTGCATCTCATAACTCACTTTTAAACTAAAAGACTGTTCAGAACTAGCAGTGAAAACTACAAAATGCTTTTAAAGCAGCAATAGCAACCCTAGGCAGTACTCAAGAAACCATTATCAGAGAAGGACCACAAGATTCAAGTGGCTGATGAAAAGTTGAACTTGTGTGTGTAAATCTGTACGTCCCTATTTAACCAAGCTCCCAGAACATCCTCCCACACTGCTGTGGGTGTGCAGGAGCCCTGTCAGGCCATCTCTGCTGCCATTCAGCAGGTAAGAATGACAACACTCACTTGATTCTGCAGTTTTGGTCTAGGTCTGGCAGAGGGTGCCTTGAGGTGCTCGGTCTGTGCAAGCTGCTGGTGCCACATTTTATCCAGAGTACGGGAGGAAATGTGCAGGTGGGGAAACTCCTCCAGGAGCTGCAGGAGGAGGTCATTGTCTCTTATTGTCACTGTAAGATAAAGAAAGAGGTAAGCAATAAATTCCTGCAGAATACATTTAGTTGTAAATTCATCCAGACAGTGTCAGCATAAGTCAAGAAATATTTTACATTGAACACTGTATAAAACCACCATGCTGCTGTTACCATGTCAAGCTAAACCCAGCAGGACTTCTCATCCTGCCAGCACAGCAGCAGAGAAAGCAATCCCAGTCTTTTGTTGTTTTCTCTGAAGAATTGATTTTATAGTTCAGATGCCATTTCCCTACCCCCACCACATCCAGCTAAGACAGGTATCCCCTTCTTTCTTCATGTGTTGTGACCATCACTAATCAGTGATTGCTTTCTCTCTCTCTCTGGTTGCAGCAACTTAAAATAAAGCCAGCACAGCCGTGGCAATGACAGATCCAGGTCAAGTAAACAGGTGCAAAATTCCCTTTCCCATCCATTACATCTTTGATCTTTCTGGCAGGAAAAGATGATGGGGAGATGAAACAAAAGGGTATTTACCAAAGGCCTTCAAAAACTGGAATAAAAATAACCAGTGTAGCTGAGCAACATTCAGGTATGTAGGAGATGATCTGGTGATCTTCTCCATAGGCATGCACAGTGCTGGTAACCAAAACTGGGCCTGGGATTTGCAGCTTGGCTTTCCTGGAGCATCACCTGCTCAGCAGAACCAGGGCAGCATAAACACCACACAGGCAGGGTCCTGACAGATCCTGCTCAGTGACCTGAACATGGCTCAGCTCCAGCCACAGGCCCAATTTAAAATCTGATACATGCTCAGAAAAATAACAAAAGGAGAGCTCAGACTGCAGTGGAATAAGCACAGCAGTAGCAGCAATGAAAAAAAGCCCTGAAAATAATCCAAGGGATTTTAAGGAAGTAGTAAATGGGTCACAATTTGATTGTGCACTGATGGTTTACATTTATGTAAAGCATTATCTTCCCTAACAAAAATCCAGACATATAGAGGTCAGAAGAAGGGAAAATGCTACAGCTGACTGGTATATGTTGGACTGGTGCCTTTATTCCTGGAGTTCAACACATGCTTTCAAAAGATGCCAGTTTTCCACCAAGTACAGTTTTGCAGTTCTTACTTGGAGCTGCTTGCTTTGGCTTCCTGATCCCTCGTTTTGGAATCCACTGGCTGTGTTTGGGATACTGAGGTGTGGTTTTTCTAGAATAAACTTTCACTGGCTGAGACACTTTTGGAGGTTCTTGAAAGACATTTTCTTTGTACTCTTGTTCCTTAGGAGCAGATGTAAAACAGATGGAGAACAGGTATGAGAAGGGAAACACTGACAGAACACAGTTTGGCCATCAGAACTTAAACATCTTTCAGACTTTAGAATGAGAACTTGGACATCTTGCATTGGATTCTCCAGAAGGCCAGAATTTACAAAATGCAGGTCAGGGTTCAAATAAAGGTTAAATCTCATCATTGCATAACCTCAGCTCTTCTGCAGCACTTAACATTGGTAAGTGACTACTTCAGTTGTACAGTGTTCTAACTGTGACACTGGAAGTCAAGGAGGTTTTGTTCCCTAAACTGTCTGGACAGACCATCTAGATAAATTTAAAAAGAAAAAAATCAACCAAACAAAACACAACCAGCAATCCCAACAGTGCATCACTTACCATTTCCTTGGCAGCTTCTCTGAGCTTGGAAATTCTTCGCCTCTCCCTCGCTTCAAAAATTCTCAGCTCATTTTCATAAGCTTTAGTGACCAGCTAAAAAACAAAAATAAAAGGACTTGTCAGAGGAAATAATCACTCCATACAGCCACCTTGTTAACTTGGTTGCTGCATGGGTCAAAGTAGCTTCTTCCACTTTAGACTCTTTTTTACAAAATTTGGGGTTTAAATCTCTTCCTCAGCAGGCTACAGATAAACAGCATATGATTGCTAGAGGAGAGCAGATGCTCCCATTACATAAAAGTTCTGGTTTTGTGGGTTAAGTATAACTGTTGGTAAGAACTACCACAAGGTCCAGTCCAAAAATAAAAATTACCTTTGCTTTTCTTGTTCTTTCATCCCTTTCCTCCTGCAGGTGGCTGAGGATTGTCTTTATCTGGCCTGTCCCTCTGCCCCTCTGTTTTTGTTCCTGGTGCTGAGACAAGGGAGAGGCTGGAGAGAGGGATCTTGGCCTGCCTGGGTACCTTGGACGTGGTGTGTCTGTAGGGAAAGAGCATTCACTGAGTATCAAATTGAGATAAAAAACCCAGTGAAGTGTATTGTGAGACCCTCATTTCAGAACCATGTCCTGTGAGCTTGTATTCTGTCTCTCCCCCCACCTGCTATACATTTTTTACTGCAGCTGTGTTTCACTTGTATTTTTTTACCATGTTTTTTTAAGTGTTAAACATAAACGTGTTGCAATTCTGTTACTGTAGCTCAGGTTTGGATCAAAGAAATGAACTAGCAATAGAAATAAAATAGAAAGGAGCTAGCAATACAAAAGTCAGTAACTAACTGTAATTCAGTGTAGCAGCTTTCTTTTGTATTTGTTTCCATCCCAATACTGGCACAAGGATTGTCACCTCTCCCAGCTGTCCTTCGGCCATAGTCCATGGCACTGTCACTGTGGTGGGACAGGCTGTCCTCATCTGGCAGCTCCCCTCCTCCTGTGTGCTCACCCAAAGCTCTCTTCAACATCTAAGGGACAGAGTGTTTTTGTTCAATAGACAGTTCTAGAGTTGAATGAACTAAAGGCAGGTGTTAGTTGCACTGATATTCAGAATTCTCTCCACTGGCATTACCAAAGCTGCCTTGCTCAGCTGAACAAAGAGGAGACTGCACTTACCAAATCCAGTTCCTTCAGCCTGCGAGACAGATTTTCTGATGCTTCATGGAACTCCTGCTCCTTGGGCACCTTCTCCTTGGTTGTTCTGTGGGTAAGTGAATCTTCAACTGAATCTGGGGTGGAATTTTCATATTTGCTACAGCAGAAAGCAGACAGATTTAATTTTTCTTCTAAAAACTTGACAATGAGCATTAGCTCACACAATTCCAGCTCACTTTTTGCCTAAGCATGTTTTTACAGGATTAAGTAAAGCAGAATCTATAAATGCCTATAACATATTTAACAAAATGAGTATATGTCAGGAGAAACAGGAAATCTTTCTGTGAGAATTATTCTTTCACTGTCACACAGCCAAGGAAAGAGAGATCTCATTTGAAAAGGGAGGAGGGGGCTGGCTGGCCATGGAAATCAAAGTTCTAAAGTGGTTCAGTACCAAAAATCTGAATTTACCTTGTTGTTCTAGGCCAGTGCTGAGATTCAGGTCTTGGGGTTTGTGTTACTTGTTCAGTCACTTGTGAGAGCTTTTCCTCAGAAGAGGCAGATATAGAAGACTCAGATACCAGAGGCACCTAGGAAAATGAGTAAAGGAAGGTTTTATAGATCCTGTGAGTAGAGATGCTGTAATAGAACCATCCCAAACCCTGTGAGTATAGATATATAAAAATATTTCTATTTCCAGGCTCCTGACTGCAGACAGTGTGCATTAGAGAATGAATGTTTAAAGAAATGGACTAGCAAAATATGGAAGATCAGTTCACAGCTAAACCATGGAAGCAGAACAGGGTTAGGTTAAGGTAATGAGTATCTCCACATTGCACCTCATCAGCCTGGGACTGGTGCCAGGCAGTGGAAATAAACTGAATTTCCCTCAGTACAGACTGAGCTGCAGTTCAGCTCCTGTTGCTGTGCCATTCAGCTGCACTGGTTCAGTTCTGCCTGGTAACCTCTCCATTCCAACTGGAGGAATTGGGGCTTGGCATGGACATCCTGGGAAATGCACCAATGGAAAATGAGTTTCAGAGACAATGTAGAAGTAAAAGCTGTTTAAACTATTGGAACAAGCAAAGTCTGTGAGTACCTCTTGTGGTTGCAGAAGGCAAAATTGTGTTTCCAGAGAAAGAAACTTCATTTACAGACACATTTCTATGGGCACAGATTGGTAAGTGCTGATCAGTTTGTGGGTTTTGCATTATTCAGTTTTTGAAAAGTAAAGGACAATGCAAGAAAATATAAGAAGATAATATAATAAGCAGTTCATGGATCTTTAAAAACCAGTAAATCTAAGTTTTAATGGCAAAAACCCCCAAAATTCTTACTAATTTAGAATGCTGATACACTTCAGAGAAAGGACATGACTGTACTCCTGTGCTTTGTACATTTTTGATTAAAAAGCAAGATAACCAGTAACTGGTTGGTTGTGATAAATAGAACTCTGTGGGTGCTGGCTCTGTACATTCTGGAGCAAACAGCTCCAGGAAGAACTGACTTGACTCACAGACTGCACATAATCCCAGTCTAACAACACTGCATCACTGATTGTATATTATCGAAATAAGTCCAGAAGTGCCGCAGGATAACAAGACAAATTAAGCAGAAATCAAAAACTACTGACTGAAATTCCAAAAATTAAGATGTAACATGTACCTTTGTCACATTGTCCTTGGCATCACCTCCCAGCATTTCTCCCACTGCAGAAGCAGATGACAGGTAAGTGTGAGTTAATGGCACTGTGCCTGTTAATGTGGGCAACAAGGAAAAAAAGATGTGAGCCAGGGCCTGTGGATCCAAATTATTCAGAGAATAGAATGACAAAGCAACTGTGGTTACCCAGTTGTGACATTCATTTTGGTAATTTCTCCAGTCTTCAATGTTCAGTGTCATGGGAATGCTATGGAAACTAAAAAAGGTAAGCAGTGTTTCCAAGGCAACAGAGAAAATGAGTACTGAAAAAAAATATCTTCTAAACCTTTTTTACAATAGCAGTTAATGGCTTTTTCTTAGAATTGAAACTGCCTTGTTTGGTCCATGTTTCTCTGTTCAGAATAAGCTCAGCCATGGGACTTATCTGCTGGAAGAGGTTTCTGTGGTACAGACCCATCTTAACGGGATTAACTAAGAAAGGAGTTGAATTGGGGACATGGATTACGTTTTTCCAGTAGAGGGAACAGATTAAAAGTAACCTATTTTTGTTTCTCTGTAAAGCAGAGATAGAAATATGAACTTGTGGCTGAATTTAAAAAAATGCACTAGCAGATTCAAAACAATGTTTTTTGTGGTGCCAGTAAAAATAAATGCAACATTATAACACTTAAGAGTTACCCTAGAGGATGCAAAATTTTCTCTCACCAGGGATTTTTCTGGATAGAGGAAGACCATCAGAAACATCAGGAAATTTTTGGGTAAGTGACTTTTCAATCTGAAATAAAAAGCAAGATGTGTTCTATAAATTCACAGGAGAGTGCTGACAGGAAGCTCATACATCAGGTCTGTCTGCAAATGGAAATCAGTGCTGATTTTAGAGATAGATAAAAATCACTATAATTATTTTGTTTACTGTACTGTAAACTCTGGCACTGACTGTGTAGATGTGTATGTATATATATATAAATTTATATATATATATATGTGTATATTTATAAAATAAACACATCCCTCAAACTAAATTCCTCTCTGGACACTTAGTGAAGAATGAATCTACAATCCAGAATTCCTGGAACTGAAATAAACTCTGACACATTCAAAAGTGTTCTTCAGGGAGCATCTACTCCCATTCTGCAAGTAAACTAGGAAGTTTTCAAATGAAAGCAGTATTGGTTACTAAAGGAAAATGAAATAATCAAAGGGAAGGTTTTTCCTTACAGCAGGAATGTTCAGTGCCTCTCTGCAAGGCAGGGCTGCTGCTCTGTGAGAGCTGTGGGGATCTCTCCAGGCTGGATCTGAGGGCTGGAACGGGGGCAGCAGAGGAATTGCCTGCTGGATGGGCTCCCCCAGTTTGGTAGCACTGACACCCAAACTCCCCTGGTGAGGTTCAGGAACAGCCTCCATCCCTCCTGAAGAGGCAAACACAGACAATTGCAGTGTTGTTATCTGGGAAAGCAGAGCAGTTTTGTGCATTGTACATAACAAAGAGAAGTGTCTGCATAGCAAATGTGAGCTGCCACCTTTGTTGGGTTGCACAGGACAGTGCTGTAACATTTTTCAGCCTTGAGAAAATGAATTTAAATGTGAAGATCTTCCACAAAGACTTTTTAGTGTTTTGAACCACAAAAGAAAAGAATACAAACCACAATACAAATTAAAAACAGCCCAGCTGAAGCCAAATCCTAGCTAAGCAGAAATACCCCAGGTAATGGAAGTTTGCCCACTCTGAGAAACTAAAATATTGCTTTTCTGAAAGAATTTATTTTAAAACATGACTAAAGTGTTTCCATTCACGACTAAAGCTCTTCTTCACACTACCCTAGTTCCCTACACCCCTAAATCAAAATCAGGTGGATGAGCTGTCAGAAGAATCAATACTCACCATCTTCCCTTTCATTTTCAGTCCCCCTTTCACTTTCTGAGAACTGTCTGGGCAATGCTATAAGAGCCTCTGTGCTTTCAGATTCTTCTGCCTCCGTGTCCTTTCCTGCTAGACAGAGCACAGGCACCTGAAATTCTAAAAATGGATGCTTAAAAAAATTAAATTAAGATCTATAAAGCACCTTGCTATGAACTGTTGAGAGGGACAATTTTAATGTCTGCTCATTGATGGTGTCAGCAATCCATACTAAGCTCAGAATAGGTCTGTTAAATTCTTATTTGTAACTCCAGTCAATGAAATGTTCACAATTCATAATATTTCTTTATGCCTCTACTTGAGGAGATGAATCATCAATAAGAACAGGAAGAATTGGAATATTCTTCTAAAAAATATGAAATACGAATGAGCTCCATTTAAGTCATTTGTACACGACTCCTTTTAGAGCCATCCATGAAGTTCTGAAGGGGCACACACTCCTGAGAAATCTTCTTTAAGAATGAACTTAATAATTTTTTACAGTCTTAAATAATACATGTTACACTGCAACAAATGAAACAAAGTCTTCAGAATTCTCCTATTCTATTGAACAAGATAAAATGCCTTTGTAGAACTGAATTAGAACTCAAACAACAAACCTTTATCCAAATAAAATAGTGCAGGAGTCAGGAAAAATAATACCTGGAATATTTACTTCCAGAAATTTTAACTTCAGCAAGATGTATTTGCTTATTGTGGGTTGTCTGGGGGTTTTTAAACAAGGATTTAAAACAGTATTTAAATCCTTTTTAACAAGGATTTAAAACTGAAAGAAGTAACTTTTTAAAAGGAAACAAAAAAGAAAAACCACAAAAAAACTCTAGGAGTCTAACTAGAGAAAAGTCTGAAAATTTTTTCTCACCCAAACTCACCTTCCCCTCTCTTGGAAAATGAATAAGCAGTATCTCCAAGTTTAATTAATTCACTGGTAGATCCTGAGCCATCTGTATCACAAGTTAGAATAAAATATTCTGACTGGGACCTAGGGGGGAACACAAAGCCATCAAATATTTCCTCTCTCAGCCTCTGCCCATGCAGCCCACGAGATGGAGCTGCCGAGAGCCGCGCAGGAACGGCCCTGCTGCCACACAGCGAACCAGAGCAGGAGTCACATAAACTCAGCTTAAAACCAGAGCAGGAGTCACATAAACTCAGCTTAAAACCAGAGCAGGAGTCACATAAACTCAGCTTAAAACCAGAGCAGGAGTAACAAACTCAGCTTAAAACCAGAGCAGGAGTCACATAAACTCAGCTTAAAACCAGAGCAGGAGCCACAACCACCACAAACTGAACTCAGCTGAACAAATCAATCTTCCCTTAAGTAAACTTAAGGGAAACAAAAGCAGCAACTCCTCAAGGGCAAAAGAAGCCCCAGATGTAATTTTAGCCCAAACAGAGGAGTCACCTCACATTCCTTTTGGCATATGCAATCAGTAGGTGTCTATACTATTAAAAAACCTACTAATTTGTGTATAGATACACAGTCAATCACTGTGTTTAAGCAAATATTCAGAATTGTTCTTACCTTTCAGCTGATGAGAGTAGTGTATGTTCTGTAAGTTGATCAGCAGTGCTTTCCAGCTGCTCTTGAGGTGCAATTTGAATTTCATCACTGGACAGCACATTTATCTCAGCTGTTCATAAACAAGAGGTAATTATTTTCAGGAAAACTACTTCTACCAATAAACTAACAGGTAGTACTTCCAATATGATCAGAACAGTTTATGTGTAATATCAACACTGTAGTGTTTTATCTAAAATGATGACATGTGATGTTCCACATGGACGGGGGGGAGGTGGGGCAACTTCTATGGTAAATTTTGAAAAATTATACTATTACCATATATCCCCTTGCTGAAAATACTAATAAACCTTTCTTCTTCCTCAAAAAAATTAAACTGTGCACTTATAGCTAGAAAATTTGAGCCACTAACCCCCAGTGGGTAACAAGACTGTCAGTGTGAGGGAAGGGCAGAGCAGCAGAGGCACTGAACATTCCCCCTGTCCCCTTTGCTCTGTCCACTCTGGTGCAGGTCAGGAGGAATTCAAGCACCAAATGCTCTCTCCCCTTGTCACAGGGTGCAACAGCCAGTGGTGACAGCTGCAACCAGCTCTGAGACAGACCAGCACTGCCTGCAGTAAGATGCCTCTGCAGGGCTGAGCAGATTCTCCTCCCATTTTCCTCAAAACAACCCCTGCTATGGACCTGTCCCAGGACCCTCTTCCTGGAAAGGCTGCTGTCCCCCCTTCTCTCCTGGTAAGTAAAAGGAATATTTGCTCATTCTTCCAATTAAAGCCAACATTCACCTCCTTGAATCCTAAATCATCTACTGATAGGTTGAAAAGCAACTAACAAAGGATGAATTGTCTAGAGTAGGTTTCTCAGAAAGATTATGTAAGTTTGGGGGAAAATTATCTATTTTATTATTGTTTATGAAAATGAGGAATGCAAATATTCAGCTTCATCCCTGAAATTTTCCTCCCCTGAGGTCAGTTTTGTCTTTCTCTTATCTCCATTGTCAAGGTTATAAGTAACCAAAAAACCCAAATAAATCTTTGCTACATTGGAAACACTTTGGGTTTACATCTCACCTCCAGTCTGAGAAGATGTTTCACTGACTTCTCTAAGATACTCCAGCAAACCCTCAAATATTTCAAGGAGGTTTTTGATAGACTCCCTGTCTCCTTTCACAATGTTCTCACCTTAAGAGAAGGTAATGACACATATTAATAATTAGTACTTCACAGAAGAAATATTCTCAAAAGTAGGAATTTTCTGTAGAAGAGTGCTTGGAAATTCTTGTAAAGGTGTCAGCTCAGAAGACACCTTAAGGTCACTTATTTATGACTATGTAGGTAAGCCTAAAGTATATTTTAAGTGTTAAATTTGCATATTTTCAGTTCTAATAAGTTTATTGATGCAGTAACTGCTGACACACTCACAAAATAAATATTCTGAGATATTTTCAGGGACAATTGGTATTTAATATCTTTCTTATACATAAAAATAGCACATGAAGCAGTCTATGGAGTAGCAGCAGGATTTTGCAAACACCAGCCACTGTATACAGGCACCAAGTCAGATAATTCTTATCATGCAGTTTTCATTCTTTGCTGTGTGAGAACATATACAGGAATACTCAGGGAAAGCCATAATCTATGTACAGATAAACACAGTTAACTCTTTACTCCCCAACTCTTAAAAATATATGAACAAGTTTGAAACTCCAGGGTCATGTCTTAAAATCCAGTATCCAAGTGTACATTATGATGCACAGTGTCCAAGCCTGAGCCAGTAGCAGATTTCAGGTAACACTGTGGCAGTCAGATGAAGCATGGCTGGATGTTAAAGTTAACATTTCTTACTCTTATTTATTCTCTGCTTGCTGTTTCAGTGTATAACCTGATGTCCAAGGCAGTGGGTCAATGTTCTGGTGACATCCATACCATAAGAAGAGATTCCATGCAAGTCTGAGAGCAAGCTGTGTAACACCTGGTTCCTAAAGTGTTTAAATCAAACCACACAAATATTCAACTGCATTTGTCTCATTAAACCAAGTACTTACCTGTGATGTGAGATAAGCTGACCTGCAAATAATCCAATGCCAGGGAATCTATTACTGCTTGTACATTATGTGCATCATCCTCTTGGCTTCTGGGAGTAGCAATGAAATCTATTTAATATAAAGAATAGATTTTAGACTATTTAAATGGATAGCTTGTTGCAAGTACCTTAACAATGAAACTGCTTTAATTTCTGCTTACAAACTAGTATTTTTTCAGTACCTTGTGTGCTTGATGAAAAGCCCAAGTGTCATATATGGTCCTAAAAACCTTTTATAAATACTGAGCACAAACTTGTAACACCCCTTGGAAGATGTGAGGTTTTATCAGGATTAAATTCAAGCACAGATTACTAAAGCATTTCTCCTCCTCCACTCCCAGCACACACACCTAGTTCAGACCATCAAACTGGAATTGCAGTTTGTGTTAGGGCTGCTTCTTTCCCTGTCACACACTGATTGCACTGCAATGTACTCTGCTGAATTGGGAACAACATTATTTTTAGTTCTGTGCTTACATTTAACAAGACTTCTACCTTCAATAGGTGCCAGTCACCTCAGTGCTCTTAAAACCTTCTGCAATCAGTAGTCTGACACTTCCTACACATAACAATTTATAAACAAAGCAAATGCATAATTGTACAGCCTTTGCTTAGTGGTTGTCACTGGAGCCCAGTGGAGCTGGGTTAAAGCAGGGTTAAATCACAGCTCAGCTTTACAGACTCTAAGCATGAAGCATTTTATGAGAGCAGACTTCAGTGTTAACACTGCTGTAAGATAAAATAAGCCAGTTCACACCTTTCAAAAGTACTATGCCCACAGACAGCTTTCAAGGCCACATTTACAGTAGTTTTGTGGTGGCTATCCTCATAGCTGCCATTCATAGCAGTCCAAAGTTAAAATAAAATTGGCCAATACCACTTAAATCTTCTTAAAGAATTACAATCTTCTATTTTTGTCTTTGGAAGGATGCAAATACTTTAAATCCCTACATCTGTAGGAAGTACTACAAGGTTCAATTTTATTTAACTACACAGAGACAAAAATAAAAAACAGATTTAGCAGTTATCATTCCTACCTGGTACTTTTTCTCCTAAGATTGACTCATAAAGATGAACAAACAGGTCAGCCCCACATTCTGAGAGATGCTTTATGTGCTGGTTTATGTGACAGGTCCTACAAAGATCATTGGCAACATCAACCCAATCTGCTCAGAAGAAAAACATAAATGTCAGAACTGAAAAACACAGAAATAATGATGTGGTTATTTACAGTGAAAAGTAACCACTGTGTCTTTAACTCCACCAGAGGTGGTCAAACACAGCAGGCTGACCCATCCATCCAAAATATTAAACATTGTTCAAGTGCAATCATAGCCCAACTGGACTTGGGAGGTGAAAAGCACCTAAGTACCACAGGCTGGGCAGGTTAATTTTTTGGCTAGGCAGGTTATTTTTTTTTTTCTATGTAATGAAAAACAAATTTGAATCTGGGCACATAGCCAGAAACTCTAAACCTTCAAGACTCTAAGAAGCCAAGCTTTGGTACACTATTTATCAATGATCAGAAATGACAGGTTCTTTTTTGGAAAACATGAGCTTCTCGGACAAACCCAGGTTCTCTAACAGTCTCAGGCAATGTCATCAGTGCCAATGTAAATACTCCTCATAAAAAGTAAATTATACTGTAATTAATTATTAAGGATTAGCAGAATACAGAGGTGGTCCCACCAAGTGCTCTGTTGAGCACAATGAGATCGTGATTGTCCTCAAGCTTTGAGACTTGAGATCGATGTGCTTTGAAGGACACGTATTTTAACAAGCATTAAGAACTTTAATTTATGGGAGATGGCATAAGTCCCCTTTGGAAACAAAAAGCACAGAATTACTACAACAGAAACTAATTTGTAGAGTTTTCAGCCTTCTGTACACAGGAGTGTTACTTTTTCATCCCTCTACTCCTCTTTCAGTTCCAGGTATCACTTTAAGTTTCAGATGCATGAAAGGTTAAAGCAGCATCTCCTACATTTCAGGCTGATGTCTTGGAACACTTGAATTGCTGTTTATCTGCAGCTTTATTTATTTAAAAGTGTCACCAGGAAAGGAACAAAGACAAACGAGGGGAAGGAAGAGGTTACCGCAAAGAGCTTAAAAAGCCGTAACACAAAAAACGACAGCTTTATAAATGAATAAACATGAGCTGCATGGATGAGCTTTATAAATTAATAAATAACGAGCTGAATAAAATTGTGCCAGCGATGCGAGGAGCGGGGAGGGGTGATGAGGGAGAAGGAAGCTCTCCGGCTCTGCGGGCGCCCCGGAACCCCGGGAGCGGGCTGGGCCCCACCTCAGCACGGACCCCTCAGGGCCGGGCCCCGCGAGCCGCGCTCGGAGCCCCCCGGGCCCGGCCCTACCTGCGCCCTCAGCGCTGCCCATGGCGGCACCAACGCTCCGGCCGCCCCCGCCATTTAAACGGCGGCCTGCGCGCCCATTGGGCGGGCGCTGCAGGAAGGGGCGGGGCCGCACGCGCAGGGGTGTCCGGTGCTGTCGGTCGCGGCCGGTGTTACGGGAGCGGGGCGGGGCCGATCCCCCTGTAACGGGATTGGGAACGGGCCTGTGTTTGGGCTGGGAGCGGGGAGCAGAGAAAGAGCCCGTGCCGCAAAGCCGAGCCGCAGACCCGGTCATGTGGCGGGTGGCCCCGGTGCGGCCCCGCCGTTCCCCGCCCGAGCGCTCCGGTTCCGCCCGGCCGGTGCCGCCACCGGCGCAGGGCCCCGCGGGCCGAGACTCCCGGGCAGCACAGGCCAGAACCGGGGCGTTCCGGCCGCCGAGCGCGGCTGGCAGCGTAAAATGGCGGCGGGGGAGGGGGGGTTTGTCCGTGAGGCTCCGCCTTGGTGACCTGAACGGGAGGCGGGGGTGGCGCTGCCTCGGTAACGCGGGTGGGGACAGCGCCGGCCCGGGGCGGGGGTGGAGCGGGGGAAAGTTCTAGTGCTTGACCTTGCAGGTTGACCCGCGACATTTGCTGTCCGGTGCGTCCATTACCGGGGGTTGGTGTTCATTGCCGCGATACAGGTTTGACAGGCAATCCGAAGGCATTTCTGCATGAAAGGAGAGCTAAAACCTTTATTAAAAATAAGATCTATAAATGAAAGTCACTGTATTAGCTGCTGGCATGCAATTTATTGGACAGGTTGGATGGTGAAAGTCTGTTATTTCCTTTCTGAGCAACAGAATTCCATGCTCCTTAGGAATGCTGGGTTTTCCATGTTGAAAGCAAAAATGGTGCCCTTTGTCATGAAACTCCTTGAGCTCAACAAAAGCAGATGAGGTTCCAGTTTTACCCAGCAATTAAACCTCAGTGCTGTGAGCTCCAGCAGCCCACGGGCGTCATTTGTAGATCCAAATCCAAGTGCACACAGCACCTCAGAACGCAAAAGAGCTTTTGTTGTGTGTAAGCAAACACAGATCAGTGCTATCGAAACTAAACTAAACACGAATTTCGGTTTGCTACATACACAGCTCCGCAATGGTGTGTTGATTTGTTTCCATATGTTGGCTATAATTAAGAGAACACGGGAAAATCAACGATGTTTAACTTAGGAGGGTGGAGCAGAAAAATGAGGAAGTTTTTTTACAAAGGAAATTAAAAGGAGTTCCTTGCAGATTTAACTGCGTGTAGACAAGGCAGGGGCTGTGTTTTTGTTTAGTCTTTTCAGTTCATTAAAACCTTGGAAAGATTAAACAGCACAGTAACAGGAGCCACACAGTTATACACAAACACAATCAAATTAATCTGTGTTAAGATAAATACAATAGAACAAGAAAATTTATTTTTACAGCCTTTGCAAAAATCTTTTTCAGACTTATCAGGAACAGGAAGCCTGTAGGGTCAGAGGGTGGAGAGTGTTAATAGGGGTGTTTGGGGACAAAAATCTTTCACAAGCCATATTAAATAAGTAAGTCTACACTGAAAAAAAACCTGGGGAGATTCCTCTACTAGAAATTTGCTGGGATAGTATTAACAAAACCAGTCAAGTTGGAGTGCTATTGAAATAAAAAATTAATTACAACAAAAATGGTTGAGCAAGGTGGAATTCCAAATTGCTGAGGGTCGAACAGCTGTGGCTATTCATAAACAAAATAAGCCTGACTTAGGTGTTACTTTTGAGGACAATATCATGCAGACCTCTAGTCTTTGCCAACCTTGCTCTTTTCTTAGCAACAATTTTTTAAAAGGCCAGAAAATAATACAGAACAGATCAAAACCATCTTTATATTTTCATTATGTAGATCTGTATGGGGTCGAGATCTTAAATGCTGTGAATTTCTTGACAGTAAATTTAAAAAAAGGCAAGGAAAATTATAAGCGTGGAATTGCTTTAAAAGGAGAAAAAATTACACTGCAGCTTTGGTTTATTATAAAGGTATATTAGAAGGTATTAAAGTCCACAAACAGTATAAATAAACAGAAAGTTATTATTCACGATTTCTACTAACTCATTGTTTTATGCCCCTTGCTGTTATCCAGCAATATGGTGAAAATGAAAGTAAATGTGCTTCAGGTTGCATACACGGAAACTGTAAAACACATTGTCATGCTATCTTACAAGCTAAGGGCATAAATAGAACCAAAATGTAAAGAAATGGCCATCAAATACAGTTATTTTTGTCCCAGAAAAGCCTTAAAGCACAGATTGCTAGAAGGTGGGAGGATATAAATGGGAAGTGTTGTTACGGCACTTCTTCCTTATGTTGTTTTCATTTCTTCCCTCTCTGCCTGCAGCAGGTGGCTGCACAGGGGTGTTGGTGCTTAAAACTTCAACTCTTGTGTGTGTAAAGCCTCAGGGTGCCGGACACTGGCCCGGCAAAGGTGGTGGGTGAGTAGCATTGTCCCCTTGGGGTGTTGAGTGTTTTTATCCCGTGCCTTTTGGTGGGTGAGCAGCAGTGTCCCCTTGGGGTGTTGAGTGTTTTTATCCCGTGCCTTTTGGTGGGTGAGCAGCAGTGTCCCCTTGGGGTGTTGAGTGTTTTTATCCCGTGCCTTTTGGTGGGTGAGCAGCAGTGTCCCCTTGGGGTGTTGAGTGTTTTTATCCCGTGCCTTTTCAGCGCTGCCGCACCTCGGGTGACCTTTGACTCAGGTTACTGGCCCTGGTATGGAATCCAAAAAGATAACACTGGTAACTTTACGGACATTTGTTTATAAATATTTCTGTTTACATATATGTTTATGAACATTTTAAAAGGCAATGAGTAACAGAAAAAAGAACTCGCCTGAGGAAGTCTGACGTTATTTTGGGTCCAGCTCTCCAGGATCTGCACATCTGGCTCCTCCCGAGAGCGAAAGTCACAGGTGGCCATGGGGCCAATCTATCGCGAAGTGTCAGTTATTAGCTAAAATGTTTATTAGTTAAAAGCCTGGGCTCATCTCGAGCTATTTCAGGAGGATTTTCACAAACACATCTGTGAGAACTGGGGGACTGCACTGCGGACATCAGGGTCCGGCTCTGCCCTGCCGAAAGTGCTGAGGACCTGAGCTGCGTTTTGAAGATGCCAGGCAGCCGAAAGGCTGCACTTATTGAGGCTGAAGAGAGAATTCTCCATTTCCATTTCCGTCCCCCTTAGGCCGGGCTGCCCTCAGCGAGAACGAGGCTCCCGCCCGCAGCGGCTCCACGCAGGCGCGCGCAGGGGGTGGGGGTGGGGGGGGCTCTCTCTGCGGGGGGGGCACTTCCGGCCGCGAGCTCAAAGCCGGTCAGCCGGGCGAGCCGCGGCCACGCCCACGCGGAAGGAGGCGGGGCCTCGGGCCGGCTCGGGCCGCTTACATAACGGCGGGGGTGGGGCCCGCGCGTGCGTCACGCGCCGACTCCCGGCAGCCCCCGCTGCCCCGTATATAACCGGCGTCCGCGCGGCCGGGCGCCCACAGTGAGTGGCCCTCGCCAACGGCGCTGGATCTTGTTCACCCCTTCGCCACCCGCTCTAAGTGACCGGAGTCGCCTCGTCCACCGCCACCATCGCCATGCCCGGGTATTCCAGCGACAGGGATAGAGGGTGAGTCCGGGGGCACGGCCGGCGCCAGCCGCCGCCAGCGTCCGGACTCTGAGCCTGCCCGTGGGGCTCTCGGGGTTGTTTTTCAGACGTTTTAAGATGGCGGCGGGGCGGGGGTTGGGCCCTGAGCCCTTCCTTCAGCGCTCCCGCCGCGAGGGGTGGCCGTGGGAGGGTGTTGGGCTTTTTTAGGCCACCGATTGTGGACGACTGTCGGTTCCTTCGCCTCAGAGCACCCCCGGCGGGTGTGCTACCTCTGAGAATAGCGCGGAGGAATTTTAATTTTTTTTTTTTAATTTTTTTTTTCTGTTGGGAAGAAAGAGATTCGCCCCAACCCCCTGGGGACGCCCCCCCCCCAGCACAGACGGTCCCTGCAGAGCCCGATTCCCCCCGCTGAGAGCGGCGGGCGGGCTGGAGGTTTGTGGGTCAGTGGGTTGGCAGTGCCGAAGCCTTGGGGAGCTTTCGGCAGGGCGGTTCCCTCCCCTCCCTTCCCCCTCCCAAGGCTCGGGCTGTGGCCGGCAGGAGCCGGCCGGCTCCGCTTTGTGTTGTGTAAGCGGATGTTAATGGCCGGCCCCGCCATGCGGTGGCTGAGGGGAATCAAAATGCCGGCTATGCTGCTGCTGCCTTTGTTCCTCCTCCTCCTCCCCCCGCCCAGCCCAGGCTCTAAAATGGCAGCGGCTGGAAAATGTGGCGTAGACAGAAATGAGAGACAAAGGAAACAGCGCTGGCAGGAAGCAGCGGCCGCTCGGGAAGCGCTGTGTTGTGCCGGGAAGGATCGTTCGCAGTGCTCGCCCGGCCGAAATCGGGAAGTGATCGGGGCGGGGGAGGGAGCCCCGCGCTCGGATCCAGCGCGGCACCGAGCCGCGCCTCGGGGCTTTGCAGAGCAGCCTTCTCCGAACGGAGGGACCGAACCTGAAATGCTAATAAGGCGCATGGCCTCGTAAAACACCGTTGTTAAAAGATGTTTGGGTACATGCAAAAGAACGGTTTACGGGAAAGTTATCTCAAGGTTTCGTAACCGCCCCTGCCCCCTTTCAGCAATAGGAGTGTCACTGGGACGGGAAACCATTTTGATGACCGGGTAGTGCCAAGATTTTAGTACTTGTTGTAACTTGCTGTTTGATTGCATTGTATGGAAATTGGAAATACACGTTATCTTAGCTTGTGAGTAAGAATTGTGGCCAAGCAGATGGTGGCATCTGCAGCTTAAAGTATGATTTTTAAAGTTCTAGTGTATGAAGCTTCAGTAGGTAGAGTTTATACAACTGAATTGTAAAGTAATGGGTGGACTGCAGAGATGGTGGTGAAGTTGTTCAGGAAGAGGACCAAAATGTTTCTCTTGCATTCTATGATGTGTCCTTTTTGTCTAGGTTTGGAGCCCCTCGTTTTGGAGGAAGTAGAGCTGGACCTCTCTCTGGGAAGAAATTTGGAAACCCTGGGGAGAAACTTACAAAAAAGAAATGGAACTTGGATGAGCTGCCCAAATTTGAGAAGAATTTCTACCAAGAACATCCGGATGTAGTGAGACGTACTGCGGTATGTACCTAAACTGGCTCGAGCAAAAGTAAACAGAAAGTGCAAACATGTTGAGGGTCATGGGGCCCAGCAGGCACAGATGGGGTAACTTAAAAAACAGCTTCGGTGTCAGAGCTTATTTCCAATAATTGGTGTTTTGTTTTGCAGCAAGAAGTTGAGCAGTACAGAGCGAGCAAAGAGGTCACAGTTAGGGGCCATAACTGTCCAAAACCAATTATCAACTTTTATGAAGCAAACTTCCCTGGTAAGTGAAGACCAGTTTACTGATTGTTCTTCAGACTGGATTAGGGCGACATCTGAATCTATATGTTTAAATTTTTTCTTCAAGCAAATGTTATGGAAGTAATTCAGAGGCAGAACTTCACTGAACCAACTGCTATTCAAGCACAAGGTTGGCCTGTTGCATTGAGTGGATTGGATATGGTTGGAGTGGCACAGACTGGCTCAGGGAAAACACTCTCGGTAAGTTTTGGTTATAGCCTGAAATACTGCTGGATTTTCAGCAGTGATAGTATGGTGTAGCCTAGTGCAGGATGAACACTTCAAGGAAGAGGTTGTAATGAGATTTTTCTTTCTTCCAAACAGTACTTACTGCCTGCCATTGTACATATAAATCATCAGCCATTCCTGGAGCGAGGAGATGGACCTATTGTGAGTATTCCTAAATGAAAAGGGGATTTTCATTTCTTAGGACTGTATTTTACAGCCTAAGTTGGCCATGCTCATAAGAGTGCATAGCTGCATTCTGTTTCTCTATGGGAATAAAGTGGTGGCTTGGGGTAGTTTCCCAGGCAGATTCTATTAACTGATTGGATTGTCCCGAAAATAGTACAGAACAGGGCTTGATTTTGAGTTATATTTTGGAAATTGCTATCCCTGGAAGCCAGTGACATCTCTTGTGTGTTTGATGGTAGTTAAGATGCCAGGTAACCTGGTTTGCTGGTTTGGCTACTTAAATCTACTTCAGTCAATCTGGCACTGAACTTTGCACTCAGAATTAGTCTCAGACTAGGATCTTCAGTGGGTATTGAACTAAAATTGGGCATCCTATTTGCAGTGTCTTGTGTTGGCACCAACCCGTGAGCTGGCCCAGCAAGTGCAGCAGGTAGCTGCAGAGTACAGCAGAGCGTGTCGTTTGAAGTCCACGTGTATTTATGGAGGTGCTCCAAAGGGACCACAGATCCGTGACCTGGAAAGAGGTATGGATCAGCCTCGGTGCATCTCTCTGGGGCAATGTGGAAACTGCTTCAGCTGATGGGACTGCTTGGTTTTAGGTGTGGAAATCTGCATTGCAACACCTGGAAGACTTATAGACTTCCTAGAAGCTGGGAAGACCAATCTCAGGAGGTGTACTTACCTTGTCCTTGATGAAGCTGACAGGATGCTTGATATGGGATTTGAACCTCAGATCAGAAAAATTGTGGATCAGATTAGAGTGAGTATAAATGGTTTATGCATTTATCATTATAGCAGATATAAACTGCTGCCACTGCCCTTGTTAAAGTGAGGGCAGTGCAAGCCTGGGTAGTTTGGGTTGGGCATTTATCTTAACCCTATACTGATCTTTCATTGATCTTTATAGCCTGACAGGCAGACTCTGATGTGGAGTGCCACATGGCCTAAGGAAGTGAGGCAGCTGGCTGAAGATTTCCTGAAAGAATATGTGCACATCAACATTGGTGCACTGGAACTGAGTGCAAACCACAACATTCTTCAGATTGTGGATGTGTGTCATGATGTAGAGAAAGATGACAAGTAAGTAGGCCTTGGGGGCAAAGCATTCTGTGTTTTCTGTCAGTTTTACTTTATGAACTGTGGAATAAATGCCTTATTTTGATGGCTTTTTGACATCAGTCTGAGACAACTTAAAGACAAGAAATCAGTTTAAACTTGTACAGTAGAAAGCAGTCTAAGCTCTAACCATAATCTCTTAAAAACAGGCTTATTCGTTTGATGGAAGAAATCATGAGCGAGAAAGAAAACAAAACAATTGTTTTTGTGGAAACCAAAAGGCGTTGTGATGATCTTACCAGAAAAATGAGGAGAGATGGGTGAGTAGCAGCTGGGACTTCACTGAGCAATAGTCTTGTGTGTTCTTGACACCACAGTTAAAAATGAAAACTGTCAGGGACAGCAGCTGTCAGCTACAGTACCCAGGCCAGAATGTGCCTGTATCCCAGTCTTTATTGAAACCACCAGAGGAGTATTCTTGGGTCAGTGAAGTTCTGTGTTTTCAGGTGGCCAGCGATGGGGATCCACGGTGATAAAAGTCAGCAGGAGCGGGACTGGGTTCTAAATGGTGAGTGCTTCAGCAGTTTCTGCAAGCATCTGATGAGTGCTGCTCAGGGAAAAAAACTGATTCACTTCTTGTGTTACAGAATTCAAACATGGAAAAGCACCAATCCTGATTGCTACAGATGTTGCATCCAGAGGTCTAGGTTAGTAAAAACTCGTAATGCCAGTTGCCCAAAGCTTTTAAAGAAAGTCTATTGCTTTCTTTAACCTCTGCATTTTTCTAAGTTTTCTTCACATAAAGGTGCAGTCTTTGTGGCAAGGCCTAGGCATGACAATCGGAGGACTCGAGGGGGATGGAGGACTAGTGGAAATGATCGGCTGGCTGCTTCCAGTCAAATAGAGAGGTGAAAGCTGAAAGCATTGTGTGCCAGTAATCTTCAAAAGGCAAAGATCATCCTTTAAACAACTACCCCCATAAACTGTTCTCTCATGAAATAAGCAGTTTCATTCACAGTTCACTTTGCCCTGGTATTTCTCTTCTCTCCATGCTTTGCATGATTTGCCATGGTGCAGTACTGTTAGTTTTGTGCATACTGTCTGCTGTGATCTGTGGGTCTTTCAATTTCAGTGAGTTTTTGAAATGTTGAAGAACATAATTTTAAACTTCAATGTTCTATGAAATTTTTTTCAACCATGAAATGGAGAGAGCAGCTTTAAAATGTACTAAGCCTTGTACAAATTGGTGAGTACTGGCACATGAAATCTGAGAATAAAAGTCCACCTCTCACTTTAACAAGTGGGGCAGGAAAGCAATGGCTTTTCAATGCCTTTGAAAGTCGAAGTTCCTCCACCTATACATAGTCGTCATGTCGAGACCTGCCAGAGAGAGACCCATTCTCAAGTGAACCCTGGCTTCTTGGAAGCGCTTGCCTAGACAAGACACAGTGCATAAAAACAACTTGGTGACTTTGGGGGGACAGGTATGTTTTTCTTGCAGCTGCAGTTCAAAGGTCTTGGCAAGACGAGCAGTGTGGCCCCTTTTTTTTTGAGCTTCTAATGAGTGTGTATGTGAAGGACCTTGTATGTTTTTACTCTAAGGTCCTCAAATGAGCACATGAAGAGGCTGCTGTGAGCTTTAGTGGCCCTACTGCAAGAAGCTTTCAGATGTCACTTGATGATTTGTAAAGGGGACACTTGAGTTGGGAATGCCAAGCAAATGCACACTCCTTTATGGTAAGGTTTTGGATCACAGGGTGGGTGATGAGAAACGGGATCAGACGGAGTGTGCGTAACTTTTTCTCTTCCACTATGCTCTTGCAGAAATGGATGATTCTAACACTGTTCTTTGCAGCCATTATTCCCTTTAAAATACTCTTGTCTAATGTTTATCTTCGATTTGGCTGTTGTGGTGTGCAAAACTTTGTACCTCGCTTTTTGCCACACTGCAACACTTTACAGATGTGGAAGATGTGAAATTTGTCATCAATTATGACTACCCTAACTCCTCAGAGGACTATATCCACCGAATTGGACGAACTGCCCGCAGTACCAAAACAGGCACAGCATACACATTCTTTACTCCTAACAATATTAAGCAAGTAAATGACCTCATCTCTGTGCTTCGGGAGGCTAATCAAGCCATCAACCCCAAATTGCTCCAGCTGGTTGAAGACAGAGGTTCAGGTAAGGGCTCTTCTTTATCTTGGTGCATGGCTTTCCTCTCAGAACAAAATGGAAACTTCAGATTCCACCTTCAGACTCTTTTCAAAGTAAATGTGGAAGGTGGTTTAGTTACCAGTTACTGTGAGCTTAGAAGGTATTTATTAATGGAAAAGCCAGAAAACAGCACCCAGGTACTCCCAGCCTATGCTGTGGTTTGTGTGTGCCTGTGGCTAGGGCAGGCCAAAGAAATACTTCTTACGTGTCCTGAGATAAAATACTCATGGACTCAGTTTTGTGGCTTTGTCTCCTATGGCTTAGAAAGAGAGATGGACCCAAGTGTCCTGCTGGCAAGGTAAAAATCACTTTTTGCCTTGATGCCACAACTTGTGTTGTGGGGGAGAGTGTATGACTCCTCAAAAGTAAGACAGCTTTATCTAACTGGAGTCCAGCAAGCTCCTGGAAAGCTTTCATAGGAGGTTTGAATTGTTGGGACATGAAATAAATGCTTCTTAACTGAACTGAAGAGCCTTTATAATACACATAACTGTCTTGTCTCTTTCACTAGGTCGTTCCCGAGGTGACCGACGTGACAGATACTCTGCGGGCAAAAGGGGTGGATTTAGTAGTTTTAGAGAGAGGGAGAACTTTGAGAGAACCTATGGGGCGCTAGGCAAGAGAGACTTCGGAGCAAAAACCCAAAACGGGGCCTACAGCGCCCAGAGTTTCAGCAATGGAACTCCCTTTGGGAACGGCTTTGCAGCCGCAGGCATGCAGGCCGGCTTCAGGGCCGGCGGTAACCCCACGGGAGCGTACCAGAACGGCTACGAGCAGCAGTACGGCAGTAACATTGCCAACATGCACAATGGCATGAACCAGCAGCAGTACGCCTACCCTGCCACTGGTGCTGCTCCTATGATAGGTTACCCCATGCCCACAAGTTATTCTCAATAACTTGGTGTATTTAAATGTCTCAGTTTTTCATAATTGCTCTTTATATTGTGTGTTATCAAAACAGGATAGTTATTTAAGAAATGGGAAATGCAGAAATGACTGCAGTGCAGCAGTAATTATGGTGCACTTTTTCGCTATTTAAGTTGAATATTTCTCTACATTCCTGAAACAATTTTTAGTTTTTTGTACTAGAAAATGCAGACAGTGTTTTCAAAGTAAATGTACAGTGATTTGAAATACAGTAACAGAAGGCAGTGCATGGCCTTCCAATAAAGATATTTGAAGACCGATTTTTCTTTCAGATGACAATTTTCTCAACATGTGCACAACTTTACATTAATGAAAAATGTCAAATGTTTTTATATTAAATTCTAGAAAGGTTTCTCAACTGTGTCTGATTAAACATTTAAGCTTATACAAATACCAGCCTTGCCTTGATTGGGCTAGATTGCTTAGCATGGCAGGCTCTGCTTCGACGGGGAAGAAAATTAAAGCTGGCTTCTAAGAAAGTATTGGAAGCAGTGTTCTTCCTTGTCTCACTAGCGTAGGGCCAGTTCTTGGAAAAGATCAAAACTCTGTAGTGGTGTTGCTAACAAGCTGCTACGAGCGTAGGAAGCTTCTGCAGCACCGTAACCGTCGCCTTCACACGAGCATATGTGCAGACCAGGCTTGAGTGTTGTGTACCCACAGCTGCCAGGCGTTGTGAGTTAGCATGCAGGCTTCTGAGCTTCAGAGAAACGGGAAGATCTTAGTATTAAAACTTTCAAGTTATACTTAAACTGGTATTGAGCAGTGATTTCTTTATGGAGGTGGTGGGAGGGAAGTGGGCTGTTGATCCATGACAATGCCTCATGGATTTTTTATTTTTAAAGGACTTTTAATATGTGCAAATGACTCTCCAATCTCAAAGCACTGCCCATGCTGAGTAAAGGACCAGCATAATTCTTCATCCTGGGGTTAAAGTGCTTTGTTAGCATGGTGTATTTAAATTCCAGTTAATACTAATTTTCAGTTCCTCCTTCTTGTTTATCAGTAACAGTGATGAGTTTTAAGTTCAACAACACTTAATGTGTATAAGGTTGAATCCACAAGATTCTTTTAATGTTATTTTGAACCCGAGTTAACTTTGTTTTGCACTTAGATCTGTTTGCTTAGTCTGTGCTCAGTCCTTGATTACTTGTCCTTGTTTCCCTCTGATGTTCCCTCAGCTTGTGATGTTCTCTAATGCAGCCTAATCTGCCTCTTAAATTTCCTCCTTTTCTCTGAAGTTCTGTCACTTGACAGTGTTTTGTGATCCTTCATCCTGCTTTGAGAACTCCAGCTGGAGGCTTGGAACTATCCCACTGCAGTCTAAAACTGCAGGTGGCAATGTGTTTTGGTTTGGGGTTTTTTTTTGAGGGGAGAGTAGGGGTGGGGTTTTTTCTCATTTATTTGTTTTGGAACACTGCTCAGTGTCACCAGGGGTGAAAAACAAGGAAGTAGATTATTTATCACTGAAGTATGACTTAATGTCCAAGTTTCCATGTCAGTGGCCTGAAACAAAATGCATTGAAAAGCTGGTTTTGTGAAGTTGGGTTTTCTTAGTATTAAAAAAAGTCACATTTCTAGCTTGTGCATTAAAATTAAATTATGAGAGTCTTTAACAGTGCTGTAAAATCTAAACCGCAGAAAGAGGTTTCCTCCGTGTATTTTATCACTCTTTCCAAATGACCCTTTGCGTGGGGCAGTGTTTCCTGAGGGGGAAAATACAACATTTGCACATATAAAATAATGAAAAGAAACGAGCTCTAAGCAGCTTTGACATTGCTGCCGGTGCTTCTCTGGCAAGATCGAGCTCATGGCAAATCTGCCTTGGAACTAAACTTGCCTGCAGTTCCTGTTGAGGCGGCGGTGGCAGCTCCCGCCGCTGACCCAGTGCCCCACTAAGGCGGCTGTCAGCGCCGGGCCCGGCGGAGGGGGCTGCACCAGCGCGGGGCTTATCCCAGCCCGAGCCCTCCGCGCCGCGGAATGGCTCCTGCCGCAGCCCCGCCTCCCTCCCGGCCCCGCCGCCAGCTCGGGCCGCAGCCGCGATGGAAATTTCCACTGCGTTGCCGGCGCCGAGCCCAGGGCCGCGGGGAGCCGGGGCCTCGCCCGCGCACTTGGCAGCGGCCCCGCGGTGCCGCCTCCGCCCGAGCTCTGCCTCCTGCCTTGATGTGCCCCGGCCGTGCCGCTGCCCCGCGGTGGCTCCAGAGGGGCTTTTCCCGGGAATGTGCCCCTGCAGCTGCGGCGTGTTCGGCTGACAGCGAGGGCCGGGTCTGTGCCATTGTCCCCCTCCCAGCTCCCAGTCCGCGGTGCTGGCGAGCTCTGGCCGTCCGTGTCCCACAGGCCAGGCGTGACCCCGGCACGTGCGGCCCTGCTGCCGATGTTGGGAGCTCTGGAGGCCAGTTTGGTTTATAAAACAGACATTGTTTATTCTGCGCAGGGCTCAAGGTTGATTACACCTAGCAAGCACACCAAGGGGTAAAAAGTTACATGTTTTTTACAATGAAGATACACAACCCCCCCTACCTAAAGCACATTCTCCGCCTACCCAGTGTATGCTTATTTGTGTGATGTGATCTTACCCAATGCTTGAAACGAGTTCTTTTATTAAGCAACTTCTATTGTAGAAGTTACCTAACAGCTTTAGTTATGTTTACAAACGGTGAGAAAATTCAGCTCCAAGACGCCAATTCCTTTAGCAGAAATTATTTGCCGGCATCGTTACGGTTACAAAAGGTGAGAAGATTCAACCTGGGGACAAAAAATTCACCTCGGACGGTCCCTGACCTTCGGCCCGCGATGGTTCCACTGCGCGTGCGCGGCCGCCATGTCGCCCCCTCCTTCCCGCGCGGGGTGCTGCGCGTGCGCAGTGGCTGCCCCGACGCCCCCCCCCTCCCCCCTAACTTCCCCCCCTCCCCTTCCAGCCCCGCCGTGAGGGAGCGGCAAAATGGCGCTGGGCTCTCGCCAAGGCTGCCGCTGGTGCGGCCGCGCCGCCCTGGGACAGCCGAGGCGGCGGCGAGTCCCGGAGCCGGCCGGGTGCTCGGCGCGGCCGTACTCGGAGGGCGGCGGTGCTTCCGAGGCGGCGGGTGGGGCGGAGCTGCTGGAGGTGTGCTGGCGGCGGCTTTTCCTACGGGGCGGCTCGGGGCCGCTGCCCTGGAGCGCTTACCTGAGCGGCCGCCACCCCGGCTTCGGGCCGCTGGGCGCGGCGCTGCGCGCTAACCTGGCGGCGCAGTGGTGGGACTCGGCGCTGCCCGTGCGGGAGCAGGTGTTCCCCGTGGATGCCCCGCTCCACGGCCCGCCCGGCGCTCTGCGGGACGCGCAGGGGCTGCGGCTGCTGCACCCGGAGACGCTGCGCGAAGCCCTGCAGGGCTGTGGGCAGAGCCCTGGCGGCCCGGGCCTGGATGAAGTCCTGGGGGCCGCGGGGCTGCTGCGGGAGAGCCTCCTGCCCGGTAGGTCCCGGGCGGCTCCGCTCAGCCTCCACCCTGAGCACGAGTTTCCTGCTGGGAGCCAAGCAGCTGCATTTAAGGGATTTTCCCAGCTGCCTTGGTGCGGTGGGAATGTTCCTTCTGTGCGTGCTTTTCAAGGATCTGACCAGTACAGATGGGCAGCAGATAGCTCCCAGCATATCGGGGAAAAGCACATTAAAATCAACGTGTCCAGAGGAACCAGGTCGCTGAGCCCATGTCTGTAAAGCATCAATGCTAGTAAAGATAGTGGGACTGCATGTACAAACAGCACGTGTATAATATGTGCTTAGTTTGTTCTTGGTAGAGTTAAAACATCAGAAACTTTCCCGTGGCCACTAAAATCAGGGCTTTGTCTTTTGTAGGTGTTCTGGCACAATATGTCAGCTGCTTAGAGCTGGTGAACAAAAGACTGCCCTGTGGCCTTGCTCAGATTGGGGTGTGCTTTCATTCTGTTCCAGAAAGTGAACATTCTGTTTCAGGAAATGAACAACACAACAAAAACCTGACAAGGTAGAGTAATAGAGCAGTTAATCCCTTATCATACCCAAGTCTTTTCACTTCTGGATTATTTTTGAGTGCTGTTTCTTGCCTTTCCCCTGTTATTTCCCAAGGTGTTAACTTGCTGCCCTTGCTGTTGTTTAAAGAATAGGTGAGAGGACCACGTCTCTGCTTGCCTGGTTTAGTTCTCCCAGAACTGCAGGACAGTGGCTCGATTACTGGCTACGCCAGAGGCTCCAGTGGTGGAGAAAGGTAACAGCAGCAAATCCACGGGGAATCTTGGCCCGCTCCTTTATGCCTTGGGGGGGAATAGTCACCTCACCCTGGTTGGTTTTATGGCCTTACATTGCTGGCCTGTTCTAGGTGCATTTCTGGTGGAAATTGAGAAGCTATGGAAGTTGATGAAAAACCTGATAACTAGTTTGTAACGTGACTTACAGAAAGGCAAATGTTTTGTGTTTGTCAGTGATGTGAGATGAAAATGCCATAAAACAACCAAGAGATTTGGGCTTTACCTAATAAAAACCTTTCGCTGAAAATCAGAAAACGGTATTAAAACAACCCAGACTTCATTTTGCATTGCAGACTTGGTTTTTGTAGTTACTGTGGGATTTGCAGTAGTGATCACATCTTGTTACTTACTTTCAGTTTGCTGTCGGCCCCTCTAACTTCAGCAGCAGTGACTTTCAGGATGAAGAAGGCAGAAGAGGATTTAAGTTACATTATAGCTTTCCCTGGGGGACAGAAACAATAGAAACGTTGAAGAACCTTGGTGATACTGAACTGTTACAGCTGTATCCAGGAGAGAGATCGAAATTACTTGTAAGCTTTACTGTATTAAACATTTTCCCTGATAAAGAAGGTAATGTGTGAGGGAAATGGTATCTTTGCTGATCCATTTGCTCAGCATGTGGCTGGCCTTTTATTCATTTGCTGCAAGAACAGTACAGCTGACACTCTGCAATCAAATCATCATTTTCAAAGCTGATAAAATAGTGTTTGGTACTTTTTTTTTTTTGCAAGGAATTCTTCAAAATTAGAAATGAGCCCTATTGACAGACAGCTGTTGTCAGTGGCATATCTTTTAACTGTATCTGTGAGTAAATGGAAACAAAAACTCAGACTGTGTTCTGCACTGTTCAGTTTGCATCCAAAAGAGCCTGTAAATGTGAGCTTTCTTGCTGTAGCTTGTTCACTTTAAAGTATGTAGAAGTTTTTATAAATTAATGGGTTATTAAAATAGCTTTATAGAAAAGGGAGGGTTGGACCAGAGGGAAATGTCTCCACTGAATATATTGAAGAGGAAAAACCTAATAAATGGCAGTGTTTGGAGTTAGGCTGAACAGATAAAACCAGAATAACTTTGTATTTTACTAAAAAATTGCAGCATTCTCCTCATGACAGTCCTGTCTTTCCTGCTTTTGCAGTTTATTTCTACACAACTGGGTTACATAGGGATTTCTCAGAATGTGGAGACTCGTGGTCATTTGGAACTAATCTACATACCTCCAAAAGAAAATGCAGAGTTTCAAGTGTATTTGCCATAGATTTAAATTTATGATCAAAGTGGCAGAGCAAGAAATGAATCCCATCCTGCCCTGACCTGCTTTCCCCACTGTTACAGCTTTACCTGGTTACTGATACATTACTGAGATTGTTGTAATGTTTTAAATAAATGTCTGTATTTTAAATAAAATAAGAGTGCTTGAGCTCAGTGTCTCATCAGACATTTAAAGCAAACAAAAAGCTTTTGGGGACAATCTTTGATGTTTTCCTGTGTGGGTTTTTTCTCTTCAGGGCCGAGATGGAAGGAGGAATGTCATCCCTCATGTTCTGTGTGTGAATGGCAATCTGGACCGAGGAGTGTTAGCTTATCTCTTTGATTCTCTACAGGTGGTTGAGAATCCATTAACAGCAAAGAAAAATTCTCAGAGAAAGGTAAATTTGTGTAAAAAAAGTCAGAAAATAAGTACAGCCCCCTTAGACAATGTGGTAAATTCAAGCATGGCAATGTTTCCTTTTCCACGTGGCCATCCTGATCCCTTCCCAATGGGTGCAGACCCAACCCTCTCACTGGCAGCACCAGCTGGCCCCTTGGCACAGCCCCTGTGGTCCCTGACACCTACATAAGCATTTTTGCTCATTCTGAGGTCCCCTTTTCCTGTTTTACCCTTCTCTCTGATCAGTAGGTAGGATCTTGCCATGCAAGTGATGGGGTTAAGAGAAATTGGAATGTAGCTGCAGATGTGGGAAAGAGCAATTTGTCTTTTCCAGCAGCATTTAAAAGTGGCTGAGCAGAGTAGAGAAAGTGGGTCCCAGGTGTAATGGGACATCTCCCCCATCATTCTCCCCACTTTTCCCCTGTTTTCTGGAGCTGGAGTCAGGCTGTCAGTGCTGTTGCCCAGGCAGATGTTTGGGCTTTAAGAACAGGCAGTAAACTGGGTGGGAGCTGCCTGCTGGGCTGGCTCTCACCACTCTGGCTCCATTCAAGATGATGGAACCCTGCTGACAAATCTTCATCTCTTTTCTGGAGCTCAGTCAAAATAGAGTAATTTCTGCTATGTGAATGTAGCTGGGCTGTGTGCTCATTGCATAAACCACAGTTTGCTTCTAATTCAAGATTTTGTGCTGTAAGAAAATTTTTGTATGTTTAGAACCTTAATTTAATTTTTAAAAATTTTCTATTTCCTACTTCTGTTTAGAATTGCATAATAAATACATTTAGTAATCTGTTGGTTTTTTTTAAATTTATTAGGTACTTAAGCTTCATCCTTGCTTAGCACCCCTTAAAGTGGCCTTGGATGTAGGAAAAGGTCCAACAACAGAGCTGAGGCAGGTATGTTGTAAGAGATTGTTTTAATTTTGAGCATTGACTCTCCATGTAATGTGTTACAAGTCAGACACTGTTTATGTTGAGGAAAATCGTGCTGCTGCTTTGACTCCTGGGGATTGCTGCTTGTGCAGAGTTGATGGTGCTGCTACTCTGCAGCTTGTGGGTCACAGCCAGAGGAATTCACTGCAGGCAGTTCCTTGTGTGGACAAATTGTCTTTGGTACAATACAGCTGATGCTTGATGCAAAATTAAGGAAAATTAATAACACCATCCCTCTCAGCTTAATCTGTCACAATTATCTTAACACCTGAGTTGCACATTCAGAAGGATTTTATAAAAGTTCATTTAAGTCAGTCATGAAGTCCCTGTGGAAGGGAGGAGACTTCCACTGGCATGGTTTCAAACAGAAGTGGAGACAGAACTGCCAGGCTGCTTTCTGATTTGAGATTATTTCAGCCAGCAAATAAACACCAGCTAGGAATGTTAATACCACACTTGTTAAGAGTTTTAATGGTTTCTTTGTGTAGAGTCTTAGCCCTCAAAGTCTGTCCTTTAACTTTTGTTTTTAAATGAACACAGGTTTGTCAAGGATTGTTCAATGAGCTGACAGAAAATGGAATTTCTGTATGGCCAGGTTATCTGGAAACTGTGCACATGTCTCTGGAACATCTTTATACAAAGTAAGGACAAACAGCCTTTTGTAAATTAAACTGTGAAGGTCAAAGATAACTTTCTGTAGACTGCTGTAAATATTCCTTTTTTCAGTAGGAAGTCATTGAGTGCAGTTACTGACTGAAGGTGTGGATCCTGAACTACAGACTTGGATTCAAGTAGTTTTATTATGAAAAGCATATATCAGCTGATTTTTACAATTAATTGAAGTACAAGCCTTTCACATGTTACTGTTATTTCTCTGTAACTGTGAAAGCCTTTTAAAAACTCTCATGTAGAAAACAAATTTCTTCAGATGAATTGTAGGCTTGCAGAACTGGTTCCCACCCTCACCCCCATTTTTGCACCTGGTCTGCTTCTGTATTTCATTCTTAAGCCCTCTTTCAGACAACCCACTGTGTTGAATTTGACAGTTCCTCCAAGTCTGGAACCACTGCCATTTAGTGATGTGATGGAAGTGTTTGTGGACATAAAAGCTGTTCCCTTTGGGGCTTTGTTGTGATTTGTTGATCAGGAGTAGATGTGGGGCATATGGCTCCTCATGTCAAAGCATCCTGAGCATAGTGATGAGTGGTTTTTTCTGAGAGAAAAGAAATGCAACCTCTTGTTCATGTGCAATAAAACAAAGAGAAATTCTGCTTGTAGAAAAATACTCTTTTAATAGGTTACTAAATAAAATTATTTTTATATAATAAAGTAGCTGAGTAATTTGAAGACATAATCAGGAAAGAAAGAAATGGCAACAAGAAAACTGGAGTGTTACACCAGACTTAGTGCAATACAGCAAAACTAAATTTGTACAGTTCATGGCCATTTGTATGTAAGTTATCTGATTTTTTCCATGCACCAAAAGCAGTAACAGGTGGGTTCTTCTCTCTGCAGGTATGATGAGATGAGTATTCCCTTCATGGTCTTGATAAGTGATGGCACTCTAGAGAATGGAGTGGTCCAGCTGAGAAGCAGAGACACCACCATGAAGGAAATGATGCACATTTCCAGGCTGAAGGACTTTCTAACTAAGTATGTTACATCAGCCAAAAATGTGTAAACTCAAACTTGTTGAATAGAAGGATTTTCTTAGACATCTTTGCCTGAATTGGTTTCAGCATTGTCATGGACTCAGTGGTTTCTCTGCAAACAGTTCTGTGAAAACTTGGTGGTGCATCTGTTTTCTTTCACATCTGGGTCTTCCAGGTTGCCTTGGAAAAAGGGAAGAGAAAAACTTGTCCCTTGTTAGCAAGGCTGACCATATTCTTGTTCATGTCTTTGGTTTTAATATCATGACAGTGCTCCATCCTAAATTAAAAATTCAGCTTTCCTCAAATTTCAAAATTGTGATCTTTGCTGGAAAATGGTATTTTATATTAAAGACTTCCAAATCTTAAATATTTTAATAACATCAGTATCTTCTCTCTGTATTTTGTTCTTTTATAATTTTTATGTTGGGTGTCAGCAAAGTCTCCCAGTGCTGCCTGGACCACCACCAATGTTTGATGGAATGGCAGGAAAAGATTTATTATTAACAGCTATCTTTGTACTGTTTGTAGGAATGTGTCACATGGCTTCAGTTCCTAAACATGTAAGCTACTTCATCTTGCACTTGATAAACATAAAAAAATCAGAAATATATTACCAAGAGTAACAGAGTGACAGATTTAAATTTTTTTAACCAGTATTTTCTGTGGACAAAATACCTGCGTGTACAAAATGGTGGAAAAAGACTAATGTATGATTGCATTTTTCCTGTACCTAAGCACAGTGGTTAAAATCAGATACAAGAGTTTGCAGAGATACAGAACTCAGTGTTTCTGATCTTCTCTAGATTCCCAGTGCCTGTACAGTTTGTTCAGTCCCTGTGTAAAGTGCAGCAAGGCCCATGGCCTCTGATAGTCATCAGTCATGAAACACAGGAACTTGCCTTAAAATATTCTTCTACTAACATGGTGCTCACTTAACTATAAATGAGTTATTTTTAACAGCAGTAATAATTGCAGTATAGAGTATTTATGCTACATATAATCAATGTTAGCATAATGTGACTTCTTGCTGAACTTATGGAATTCTAAATAAGCTGCTATGAAATGGTATTAAAGCAACCCAGCAACATCTTAGAAACAGCTGGTAGCAGGATGCAGAATTTATTTTTAAATCAGCTGTCCCCAAATTAATTTTAGCAACCTATCCCTACTCTGAGAGCTGAAATACTGAAGTACTGTTGAACTGAGAAATTGCCATCCTTGCAGGTACATAGAGGCCAAATACAGATCCTCTAGTGCCTGAGGGATGCTTTTTCTTTTTTTTTGTTAAACTAGACAAAAGCCTTTTGATTGTCTTATGTCTGCAAACAATCCAGTTTCTACTTTAGCAGAATTGTTAAATGGTCAGAAACTTAAATCTGTGTGAAAGCTTTACATTCTAAGTAATTCTAAGTTTTACCTGTTTGCTTTTTCTCATAAATTGAAATCTTTAGATATTATGGCTCAGAGATTTTGCTTCAAAAGTGAGCTACACTGTCTGTTTACAAACTGATCAGGCCAGGAAATTGGTATCTAAATATCATCTCTTTGTATGCAGCTTGCTGGAACTTTGGAGGGCTGAAAAATTTAAAAGTATGTGATTAAGTTAATCAGAAAAAATGATAATCATACCTGGTACTCAGTCTCTGATGAGGACCTTTGAATAGACTGTAGCACATGGGCTCTTCCCTGCTAAAAGCCAGAATAACATAATTCATAGCTGCTTTCTTAGTGCAGATACACAGAATTAACATCACATCAGCAGTGTGGTTGCTAATGACATTTGTGTGGTTTCCTAGGGAGGCTGTTCAATTTGCCTTAGGATGGTTTGTTGGCGTTTTTCTTTCTTCTTCCCCACCCCTCCTCAAAACAGTTTTAAAGCTATTTCAGTTTTTCCATAGTAACTAAGCAATTTCATAAGCAATTGCAAGTATTTAAGCCCTGCCTCCACCCAGCCAAGTCCCCTCAAAACATATTTGTGTGCATCAGATATTCCAATATTACAGCTTGAGATTTTCACCTTTTTCCTCTTCTCTTCTAATAACAGAGAAGTTGATGTATTCTTCTTCTGGTGTAACAGGCTCTGGATTAAAGATGATGAACAGCAATTAACTCAATTACAAACAACTTGAATCAGACATTTTTTCTGTAATTTTGAAACACAGCAGTGAGATTCCATACTGAATATAAATCATGGAGTATCCATGGGCCTTATCAGAGCTCTTCTCACTGTCCTTGCAGGCTGAGACCTGGCACAAGCAGCAGCCCAGCACTGAGCTGACCCAGCAGGGCAGGGAGAGCTCTATCCACTGCATGAACAGGAAGGCAGGTTTGTTTGGAGGCAGTTTTTCCATTTGGATATTTAGAAATTGGAAACAATGCCTTTGCAATTGGTTTGTTTGGGGGGTTCTTATTCCCCTTGGAAAGAGGCATTCACATTCAAGGCAAAGGTAGAAATGTGCAAGTTCAGAACATTGTGGCTGTCAGGTAATATCTTCATTATTGTTTGCTTTCTGCAATTCAGTTCTAAAATGTCTTAACATAAGTCAGTTGCTTTGTTGTCACTTCATAATTTCAGTTTGAATTTATTTTGAATCTTGCCAAACTTAAAAAGGATTGAATAAATAACTAAAGTACTGAACAATTTTGAACAGAATGCTGAGCTATGCAAGTTTGATTTTGCTACAGTTTCATATAGCTCACTATTGTCTGTTAGTAAATGGCCATGACACCTTTTTTATTAAAACCTCAGTTCATTTAACCAGCTGCAGTTTTGGCTGTGTGGCTGTCAGATGATGCCAGATATGGGTTCTGAGGGATTTCAGATAATGCCTCTGCCAGGAGGGTCAGTAGGTGTCCCCTTCCAGTACCTGAACAAACCTGTCTGACTGCAGGGGGTGACAGGAACTTACCAATCTCTGAGTATATGACTTCATTTTCACACTCCTCTGCATTCACTCTTGAAATAAGGCCAGTTGAGGGCCTGGAAGACTTAAATTTTTCTGCAAATTGTAGAAGCAAAGGTGTGTTATGTGTGTGTATTTATATATATTTCTTAGAAATAAACAGTTTCAATGTATTTTTTAATATTTGGAGATCTCAGGTAATATTGTTTTCACAATCAAAACTTATTCTTTAACCAAGGGCATCTTAATAATTTCCCTTTCCAGTGAGGTCAAATTCCTTCCAGTGTTTTTGTGTGTTACCTTAGCTGTTGCTTTGCCTCCCCCACCCCAGATCTTCCATCTAAAACACAGCTCAGAGATTTGGCCTTGTCAAAGTCTTGTTAAGCTGCTGGTGCTGCTTCAAGGAGATTCAACAACATGATAAAATACCAGGAGCTACTCTACTGCAAACGTGATCTTTACACACTGAAATATATTGACAACATAAATGACTTTGGAAAAAGAAACAGACATTCAAATAACTCACTTGCTTTATACAAAGGAATTAGGAAAAATGGAATTGCCAGAGCAAATCCTATTATAAGGAGTAGCAGGATCAGCCCAAGAGAAATTATCAGGGGCTGAGAATGGCTTCTCTCTTCTGCTAAAAAGAAGAAAAAAAAGGTGTTTATGCAATGAAGTGTTGTTTCATATTTTAAGTATTTTCTGTAAATTGAAATCAAGACTTGACATTTCTTTCAGCTTTTAGATTAACTGGGGTTACTGTAACTGTTCATGAGAGTCCCAAGGGCTCTGTGCCCCAGCAGAAGGAGAGCAGCTTGCTGGAGCCAGTTAAGCCCTTTCATGGGAGCTGAGAGAAAAATAAAGCCAGACTCTCTCCAAGGTGGACCAGGGGTCTCTTGTAAAAGTGAGTCTTCTACAGACATCCCCCATTGTCCCTTCAAACTTCTATTTAGGATGCATGGAATTCAATGGTTTTGCATTAATTTTAAAACCTCAATGTTTTTAATTTAAAAAATTGTATTTTGAACATCACATTGCAGGATCAAAATATCTGGCTAAACAGTTGCATAGTTACAACATTCTGAATTTTGTGTGATCCCAGTTTGTCAGCAGTAGTAACCTCCTTTCATTCATACCTGCTAATGTAAAGTTGAAAGCGTTGCTGTATTTTGTAATATTGGGAAAACTGTTATTAGCTTTGCATTTATAGGTTCCAAAGTCACTAAGGGAATTGATAAATAGAAAAATCACAGCTGCTTTCCTCTTCTGCATTGTCTTTTGGGGAGAAATGTTTTGTGTTCCTTTGAAGAATAGATAGGTGATGGGGAGGGATCCGTTCTCCGAGAAGCAGGACAGGGTCACGTTCTGGCCTTTCTTTGCCTGAGAGGTGGGGGAGCTCAGCACTGGCTTGGAGATTGGCTCTGTAGAAAGAAAACTGAAAAGTCTGAATCACAGAGTACAGGAAAAGCTCCAGGCAAGGCTTGAAGTGACAACACTGGCAAAAGAGCTGGGTATGGAGGATGGAGGGGTCGTGAGCCAGGTAGGAGAGCACTGCCAGCTCTGAGGTAAGAACAGCAGCAAAGTTCAGCTCCTCAGTCAAGAGAAGAGATGGCTGTGTGCCCCTGCAATAACCAGGGCTGGGAAGGGGTACAGCAAGACATACCTAAGAGGGTGAAGGTGAGGCTGTTGCTGTATTTTCCACCACTGGAGTTGTTATACTCAGCTTTGCACTTGTATTCCCCCACATCGCTGGCAGAGCTGATGGTCAGGGTGAACAGGGCAGGGCTCAAGTCTGACCTGTTTAAAGCAGATACCTGCTGGTTGTGCTTGAACAGTGTGTATCTGACAGGTGGGGATGCAGGCTCAGAGAGGCAGGAGAGGGTCACATTCTGCTTCATCACCACATTCAAGGTCCCCTGAACCGGTTCCAGCTTGGGATTGGACACCATCTCTGGAAAGAAAAAACTTCTGAGTGAGTTGACTGCACTTATGACCCAGATTTGTCCCAAAATATGTTGACAACCAAGCTATGCTTATTTGTGTTAAAATGACCCATTTTACTTTTTCCACCTCTGCTATCAGGCAACTCAATAACTTTTCAAAATCAGAATGCAGCTTCAAACATGATGAACAGTCCCTGTGTTCATGCAAAAGAGGCACAGCCACACAGAGCCCACAGATGTGTTCAGATGAACCAACAACAATACTTTTGAACTACAGCAGCAATTAAAATAACAGAAGTATAAAAGATTAAATCAAATATTATGGAGCATTAATTGTAGGAGAAAGTCACCTTATAAATTAGTTGGGAGGTAGCATGTGAACCTGAAAGCAAAAGCAGTATTTTATTTGTGGCTGTCTAATAACAGACAGAACTAACCTTGTGTAAGTAGATTGAACACATGAATAGTGGCAGTAAGGGCCTTGATGGTCTCTCAAATTTGTTTCCTTTCATGATTTTATACAAATGAATTTGCAATCAAAACCTGTCTTTCCGTAGAAAAGGGTACTGAACTAGTCATGGCTAAATTATAACATTTCCATGGGGGAAAAAATGTTCTAACAAGTTAAAGCAATTTTGACTTTAAATACAGGTCAGCAAAGAGATGGTTAACTTTGTATAGAAATTTTAAACTGACTCACTGCACAGAGGCAAAAGATTTAATTTGGCATAAAATTTTTTGACATTTTTAAATTCCTCCCCCATTTTTTTTGGCTAACAGTCAATCTCAGCACATACCTCAAAATCAAACAAGAGAACCTACCTTTGCCATTTGCAGTTGTTTTCTGTATCTGTTGAGACATGTGAGCTAAGAGAAGAAGAAGAAAAGCTTTCAGACAAGAAACAATGGTTCTGCTTGAGAAAGGTTTGTAATATGAAAGAAATATGTCCTTAGCTTACAGTAGGAAAACAGTAGAATTGTCAGAAAAAACATTTTCTGGATACTGGGCAAGAGAGCTGGTGCAGTTACATGACAGAGATCTTTCTTCTGCAGGAGGTGGAGGAGTGGCTCTGGGGCTTGAGGAAGTTCTAAATATGGAAACTGTGCTGATCACTGCTGATCTTTACTCATGTTTCTGTGGAGAAATTTGTCCTATTTCACATACATTGACCTATGGCAGGCAGAGGGTGGGCAGAGAGAGGAGCAGTGGGGTGGGGAGCTGCAGTTTGGGACACAGGCAGATGTTGTGCAGCAGTTTGGGGCTCAGGCAGATGTTGTGTCCTGCTCTCCTGAGCCATGGCTGAGGTGAGCAGCAGTTTCTCCCCTGAGTTTTGAGGCAGAGCCACCCTGTCCTGCAGTTCAGAACCAGGGACTCACTGAGGGGGGAAAAGGCCTCAAGAGCATCGAGTTCAGCCATTCCCCCAGCACTGCCAGGGCAACACTAAACCCTGTCCCCATTTAAAGACATCTCCATGTCTTTAAATCCCTCCAGCTGACTCCACCACTTCTCAGGGCAACTTGAACCCCTGTCGAACATTTTCCATGGAGAAATTTTTCCCAATATTCAATCTAAACCTCCTCCAGTGCAACTTGAGGCTGATTCCTCCTGTCCTATCTCTTGCTGCTTGGGAGGAAAGATCAACTCCCACCTCTCTCATTTTGGGTAGTTTTTCCAGCACTGTTCTGGGAAAGGAATGAATGAGATCACTGATCCATATCAAAGAGACACATATTTGCTAGAGATAGGGCAAGTGATAATATAGCTGAGCCTAAGGATGTACGTGGTGCTGGGTATGTTTTTAGCAGCAATATAATTTTTAAAAAACAGTCTAAAAAGTCTAAAATCTATCAGAGTTTTAAGATGTTAATAAGTATTTATAGCTAGCCAGCTTGTTAAGAAAATATTTCAGTTGAGCTTCAAATATTAAGCTATAAGGAAGTGAAATCTTGTACTAGAGAGTACAAATCTCATAAAGAATTTGAGTTCAACACTACTGCATAAACAAACCTGGTGACTAATTTGATGAAGTAATCAGTAATACAAAGCTACATAATGACAGGCTTGGCAAGCAGATGTTTTTTACTCTGGGTGAAGTAAATGTCAGCTATGCATGGGCAATGCCTTCTGCAGCACTCCAGGCCCTGATGTACAATTGCTTACACAGAAAATGACTTAAAAGCAATCCTTGTCTTATTTCTTATTTCTTTCTTTGCACTTTCTGAAGGCAACAAAGCAAGCCCTGCAGCCCTTCCCTGTCATAGAGGATCCCTGCCCCATCCTTGGCTGTTGCAGCATTGCAAAATTTCCTCACAGAACGTTGTGTACACTTCCTTCCTCCTTGTTTTTTAAATTTTGCTGGAGGTTTACTTGTTTGGGTTTGTTTTCTTTTAAAATTTCTTTTAAGACAGTCTCCACCCTCCTCTCTCTGAAATGTTTCTGATGTGGAAACGCTGTCAGCAAACCCCAAGAAGGGAACATCTTTTCCCAGCTGGCAGGAAGCACGTGTGAAAGTGCAGCTGTCGAGGGAGGATGGGGCTGTTTGTGCACTTTGCTGTTGTGGGAGCCTGATCTTGTCAGAAACCTCCACAAACAGCTCTCAGGAGCCCTGGCTGCTGGAGCTCACCTGCAACCCAAGGCTTTTTCTAAGAAGCTGTGGGTAAAGGAACTGTGAATTTAGCCATACCTTGTAAAAAATAAAAGTTTAGGTGTCACCAGAATCTCATGTCCAGCAGCTTTCATGGTGTGCAGGGAAGAAAAGTGCTGGTCCAAAGCCCTGGTTTCTGTTTGCTGAGATTTATTTCCATCTGGATTGTTTTTCAGGCAGAGCTGGCTGTTGCCTTTGGACTAAGGGGATGTTGGTTCTTTCAGCATGTGTACAGAGTTTTATAGCAGCAGTAAGGTACTGTGTGAGCTTGGAGTTCCCTTTTTATTAGATTTGCAAATTTCCTGCCTGGAATTAATGCAAAGAGAACTGAATAAACTCAACAAAGAATAATGAGCATAACATTGCAGAACAGAACAGAAATCATCCAGCCAAAACAAGTAAGTTAAAACATCAGAAAGAGAAATATGGATCACAAAACAAGTAAGTTAAAATATCAGAAAGGGAAATATGGATCACAAAACAAGTAAGTTAAAGCATCAGAAAAGGGAAATATGTATCACTTGGTGCTGTGACAATATTCTGCCTCAAGCCAGCAGGTGGAAGGGAATAAATCTGAGCTCTCATTCACAAGGTCAGTTCTTTAACTTGGGATGGATTTCTGTAGTAAAAACTTTGTTCTGTCACGGGCTTCCAAGGAAATTTGTGTGTTTCAGCAGTTCTAAGAATTATTATAAATAGTTATTCCCAGTCCCAGTTTCTCATCCCAAGAGGTCCTGCAGTCTGGAGGAGCATCTGCTGCAGTGGATGTCTGCAGAAGGTTTGCCAGAAATCACATGGACTGACAGTTATGTCAGGTGATGGATTAAATCAAGGCTTCTGTTTTGTCTGCAAAAAGGTTTTGCTTCTACAGGCAGGTTACTCAATGCTGGATTTTCACACTCCTACTCAAAAAGGCTGTGGGGGCAAGTCTGCTGTTTGTTTCAAGTTTGATTGTGAGAGAATTGTTTTTCTGGAGAACAAAAAAGAGAAAAGGAAAGGATCTCTTTTCTATGCATATTTAAGGTAGCTTTAAATTTATTCTGGATGTGAAAGAGAATTTTGACATAGTGAATGCTTTTCAATTGTCTGCAGATTGCAAAGAACATGTTAGCGGGTGCAAGGAACTTTTGGGTACCCAATTTAATAAAGCTAGCAGCTCCCAAATCCCCCAGAGATGAAATATTTTTGAATGGTATGTCTGTCCTCCAAATCATCTCCCAACAAAGGAAAAAGAAAGGAAAAAAAAAAAAAAGATGAAAGACCAAAAACTGGGGTTAGTAATGCATTTCTCTTGGGATAGATTCAAACATCCCTGCGTGAAAAGTATTCCAGACAAATGTTTTCAGGAATTGCTGTAAGAGTGCAGGATAGAGTGCTCTGTTAGCTTAATCACTCAGTTTACTTACAGGTGTAATTTTAACTTTTTTCTGGTTCCTAACCTCTGATAAAAGTTAAACTTTCCCCCCTGCTCCCCCACAATACCTAACAGATTTAATGAAAAAATGTTTAAAATGGAACACATATTCCAGGACTGACTATTATCAGTCATATATCTATTTTCCAGCCTTTTTCAAGCCTCTCTTGGTGTACTCTGAGATGTATCTGAGGAGTATCTGCCCCTCTGTGCAGTCATCCATCAGTTCTCTGAGGAGCAGCAATGGCTGGCTGTGTGTGGGCACCTGCAGCAGATCAGGAGCAAATCAATTCTGCCTCTTGCTTTGCACAGGCTGCTGAAAGATTTTCTGTCAACTTGGATCAGCTCATTGAGTCACCACCAGCTGAATTTTACTGATGAAACTGATGTGGAATAATGCTTGTGGAATCATCAAGCAATATTAAAATAATGGTAAGAGAAAGAAAAATATTTCCAGGATTAATTCCCTCTGCAGCCTGCAGTTACTGACCTGTCCTCTGTCAGTGCTGATGCTCTGGTGGATATTGCTGCAGAGCTTGAGGCTTCTTTCCAGCTGCATCTGGAAATGCTGGAGTTGAGCAAATGCTGGTCCATTGCCAGTGAAGGGCAGTGTGTGACAGTGACAGGGTGTGATGTGTGCTTCTGAACTGAGGAACTTGCTCATCCAGTACTGGACAGCAGCTAAAAATGTCCTTGAGGAGCTGAATCAGTCCCACACAACTGGCACAGAGACAGTTCCAGGTGTTTTCACAGACCATGATCACATTTTTGTGATGGTGTTCACTGGGGTCCAAGGGTGAGGGAAGAGATGAGAATCTGACTCCATGTTTCAGAAGGCTTGATTTATTATTTTATGATATATATTATATTTAAACTGTACTAGAAGAATAGAAGAAGGATTTCAGCACAAGGCTGGCTAAGAATAGAAAAAGAAAGAATGATAACAAAAGCTTGTCTCAGACAGAGTCTGAGCCAGCTGACTGATTGGCCATTAATTAGCAACAACTCTATAGACCAATCCCAGATGCCCCTGTTGCATTCCACAGCAGCAGATAATCATTGTTTACATTTTATTCCTAAGGCCTCTCAGCTTCTCAGGAGGAAAAATCCTAAGGAAAGGATTTTTCATAAAAGATGTCTGTGACACATTGTAATCACCAATTGATCTCGCATCTCTGAAAGAAGGAATTTCTCTTATTTGTCTGGAAGAATTTCTAAGCGTGCTGTGTGAAACACAAGTCAAGACAGATTTCCAGTGCTCTTTCCAGTGTTGCACTGTACCAGTGAGGAAGCAGAAAACCAAATAGTAATAATTAGCTCCTGCTGTAGTAAAAGTAGAATTTCCAGGGTGAAAACCACAGTGATATTCTGTCATTATCAGCCTTCTGGTTCCTTTAGTTGCTTTTCCAGGCTTAATTTATGTTGCCATTTGGAGGAGGTGTTGGATATCAGTCATCCAATGTTGAATTGAGAAAGGGGGCAGTGAGGGAAGCCCAGTGTGCTTCACTGTCTTGCTCATCTCCCAGCAGATGGTGCCATTGTGAAATGTAATTTATACCCAGACAAACTGGGCAATTCAGAGTTTTTGTAAATTCTAATTTGTGGAACTTCCACACTTCTCAAAAAAAGGCAATGTTAATTTCTTTAATGTTCTTGTAAGTATTCAAGTCCATGGAGAAAAATTAATTTTTTATTCTTCTCTAGGGAGGTATAAAGAGATGCTTTTAAAACAAAAATAATTGATGCAAATGTCCCACTTTCAAGAGAAGAAAATATGCCCTGAAAATGTGTGTACAAAGAATTTGTTTCATTCCCAGCTCACCAGGGATTTTCTAGACTTGTGAAAACAGCAGTGTTGCTATAGTTCTATTATCTGTGAGTATACTGAAACAGAATTGATAAGTAAGCAAAACAAGTCACAGCTGTAAGAAATCAAAGCAGTTAAACAATTATATGTGTCAGGAATTGAGGGATTAGAAATCAGAGCTGTTCTTGATTTAGTTGCTGGAGAACTTGTGTTGACATCAGTGTAGATGTACATCAGTTTCTGAAATTAAAAACTTTATAAAATAAAATTTAGAAAAATCCTAAACATTGGTAGATAGACCTCTATAGCAGTGAAGGGTATTTAAAAACAATGAACCTACACATGAAATTATGTGGATTCTCCAAGATCAGTGACAAGATTTCTGAGCCCAAAAATGTTTCATTAATAAATCAGCCAGTTAGAACAGGAAGGTGACACACACAAAGCTTTCATCTTTTCTGAAGAAAGTGAAAGTGCCATCAGGAATGGGCATTTGGGACCAGGGGACCAAGTCTGGGGGCCCCAGAGGTTTGGCTGAATTGGTGAGATGTGGGATGTCCGTGCTGGAGGTCGGTGCTGTGGCTGCTCTCTGCTGTGAGCACATGGAAACAAAACAGCTGCACAGTGCTGGGAGCTCTGAGCTGCCTTTCCTGTTGTAAGGGACTGCCTAAAACCACTCTGTTTGCAGAGGGAAAAGAATGAAAATCTTATTCAGCATTTTCCCCTTAGTTAGGGAAATGGGCTTTGCCTCTCATTGCAGCAAAGCTCTGTTCAGTGGCCAGAGCTGGTGGCTCTTAGGAAATGTCACATATGTAGCAGAGGATCCAGCCAGTAGAAACAGGGATTGAGAATTCCCAGATGAGGTTTAGTGTGTAAGGGTCCAACTCATTGGCAGTAGATTAAATGGGATGATTCCCATGGGTTTCAAAGGGCATTCAGTCAGGTTATAATGGCTATTCTGGCTGCTTCAGGAGGTGTGTTGCATTTCTGAGGTCAATCCTGCTTTTCCCACAGATATAATAGGGATTGAATAGAGTTTTTTATATTATGTGAATTAGACTAAATTTGATCTTATGTAATTCAGAAAATGTATCTTGAAAGATGGCATTAAAATGGCTGTCAGGAAAATGTGCATGTGTGTTTCTGGCACAGGTATTTTAAGCTTGCATCATTTAGGTCAATGTGGTTTCCAGTTTAAGCGTGGAAGATAGTATCAAAATGTTCTTGTGTGTTTGAAATGTTTTCCTCTCAAGTTTCATGTTATTTTGGCCTAAATTCCTGCAGTAGAATTTAATTCTTGGGTTTTGGTCAATAGCAGCTTGGTTTTCCTCTCCAAGACACCTTGAGGCTTGTCAGGAATATGACAATTTAATCAGCCTGGAGGATCTTGTGAAATGGACTTCACCTGGGAGTGACATCTGGCAACAGTCTCTGGTTTTGGAGTAATTGAACCTTAATCCTGAGCCATTTCATCCTAAAGCTGGCCTTTCCACGTGAACCTGGCTCTGACCTGAGCCCTGCTGGCCCTTCTGAAGGATATTGGCCCACCCTCACCCTCCTTCCCCCTCTGGGGCTCACAGGAACCTTTGTCCCCCCGTGGGAAAGACTGTTGTGGTTTTGCTGGGCTTTTCATGTCCTGCTGAATTCTTCTGCGGGGAAAAGGGGAAGGGGAAAATCTCCTTCCTTCCTATTTTTTTGTTACCAATAGCAAAAGTTGATTTACCTTTGTTCTCCACCTGCCACGTGTCCTCCTACTCTTTTCCTTTACCTGTCCCTGGGGACCATGGCTGGCAGCTGGCCAAGCCACCAGGCTTTTGTTGGTGGTTGTTTCAAACAGCCTGGACTGAGCCGGACAAACAGCAGTGCTCGTTACCAGCTCAGTCCTAATTGCTGTGACTATTGTGCCATTCTGTAAAACAGCCAGAGGTTCTTGCAGCCCTTACATTGTTAAATAGATGAGTGTTTTCCTTCTGTTTCCTTTTGTAAAATTCCACGCTGATGTGGGTAATACCATCATTGACGTAGACTTAAAGCTTTAAAATAGTGTTTGGGGGGAAAACTACAGCTTTCATTCACCCCAGGAGGAAAGAAAGGGATTTCATATGAACAGTGAGGCTTATGAGAACTGTCTGTCTCATTTATGGACTTCTGTGTTCAGTAATTTTGTATTGTTTTATGCAGTGTTTTAACAAGCCTGGAAAATGTTGCTGGAATTAAAGGAAAGCATTGGCTCTGTCCACAAGGGAAAAAACAAAGAGATTAAGAGCTGAGCACTCAGTTTTCAAGAATAACTAGATCACAGTTTGGGGAGTTCTGGGTCACACAATGTGAGAAACTTTCCGAAGGGCTTGGTTTAAACTCACTTTGTCCAGCCTGTAGGCTTCAGTCAGTATCAGGCCTGGAGGGAATGGCTTAATGTGACTTAAAAGTAGGCTGATATACTGAGAGGAATATCCTGGACAATGGGGAAGAATTCTGTTTCACATTGTGCCAGTGCTGCTGCAGATTTCTGCTGAGAATTGCAACTGCATCCAATTCTTTCCTGAGGGGTTTAGGGTTTGTGATTGTGTGTCCTTTGTGCTATCCTAACTGCATAAAATAAAATCTGGTGCAGATCCAGGTTTTTGATATATGATGGTAGTATGAGAGATCCACCTGTCAATATTCTAGTCTCACACAACAGTACCTCTGCTTTTTGAGATAATTTTAATTTATTGTGTAAACTACAGTAAAGGTGTTCTTTGCCACAGCAAAAATGGAAGACCTAGAAATGGAGGTAAAGGGGGAAAATGAGTAATTATGTACATCTATTCTCTGAAAGAGTCTCCTGTTAGGATGAAGGGAAGTATTTGCTCAAGTATCTGCTGAGGTCAAGTAGCAAAGGTAATTTCTGTTCCTAAATGGTTAATAGTGACTTAAAAATACCCATATTGACAGGAACTGCAGGATAATGTCATTGGAACGTCTTGTTTTTTTAATACACCTTAAGAAATTAAACAAAGCAAATGCGTTTGGTAGCGCCCTCAGGAAAAGTCCAGTCACTTCCTGCCCAGTAATCTGCCTGGGAGCAGCAGATACATTCTCATTGTTTGCCATTTCCAGTTTCCAGTAATGGGAACGATTACTTGATCCAGGCAGTTTCTGCTGAAGATCGGGGAAAACGTACAAATTTTCATGGCAAATTTTTATCTGTTTCCATAAAACAACAAGGGAAAAAAGCAAAACGTGGTTTTGGTACCTGGAGGCATCACCTCTGATAATGAATATTGTTTTATTTTGGAATTAAAGTGTCTGCTCTTCAGGAACGAGATGTATCTTGCTCTTCTGGTGATTTTCTTGCAGTGTAAGTTTGATAACTGAGTCTCTGGGTGGGTACAAGTGTTGCTGCTTTGTCTGGGGTTGGTTGAGGCTTTTTACAGTTTTGCATCACCGTGTCTCAATCTGTAAGCTTTGAAAATAACATTTCTTCTCTTTTTTCTTTTCCCCAGGTTCAGAACTTTACGCTCAGGGGAAAGGTAGGGAATGGTAGATTTTTATCGTTTTGTTGGGAGTTTTTATGTAGAAATTTAATATAACTAATTTAACTAATTCCTCAGTTGCTATGCATCTATAACAGAGTTTATTTGGATTTGCTCTACAGTAGCTCAGTATGAAATTTGGCTATATGAAAAAAAAGGTCTTACTTGGTGGTGCTTCTTGGTATAGTGTTTAAATCAGAGATGTGCTACTTATACCTTAATAAAGGTGAAATCTTTCCTAAAGTAATTTGCTTTATTGAGCCACAAAACAGGTGGCAGAGAAAATGAGCATTTTGTTTTGATATGTGAGAATCCTTCTCATGCCCATGAGGAAGAAGGAAGGATAAAATTATGGAATAGAAATTAAGGGCACTGTGTCCTGATCCTGCAAAAGAATTGATCATGGCTGAGCAGAGTTCAGAAATGGTGTTCTGAAAAGAACATGTTTACTTTTTATCTTATCATGCTGCTGGCTCCCAGCACGTACATTCTGCATGCTTCCTTTTTCCCATCACCTGGGAGAAATGTTTGCTCCTTGCTGTCATGTGGTTTATTCACATGCAAAGAAATTCACAGCTTTTCACTGATTTTATGGCCAAGACTCTCTAGCAAGGACTCATTATAAATAGCTGGGAAGTGTGCAGGACAAGGGACTTCTTTAGATGCAGGAAAGTTTTTCTATTTGAATAGCAATTTCTAATACAAATCCTGACCAGAATAGATACCGAAGTGTAAGTTCTAAAGAAGAGAAAGTGAATTAACTTATACATCTTCCTCTATACTTGTTTCTCAAGATGTGAGAACATAAATATCAATTATACCAGGAGCCTAACAGTTGTAACATTTAAGCTACAAATTCTTTTTCTTGCTGTGGTTATGAAGCCAGAATATATTTCTATGCACACACATTTCTATACATATATACATACTTATATAAATAATACCATGAGCTTTATTTCTAAAAGCACTTATCAGTTTAAATGACAATATTTCTATCAAATGAAATGTAAATTTAAAAATTAATTTTTGTAATTTAAATGTGGCAGCTTGAGATAACTGTGTTGTATTGGACTAATTTAAAATAAATTTTTTTTTTCTTTTTTGTAGTCTATCAAGTTTTTACTTTCAACGGAGTTAAAATCAAGGCTGAACCATCTGACAAAGTGAAGAATGGAGCTCCAATGTCAATCATCTGCCATGCTGATATTAGCAAAAATACTGATTTCCAGCTGAAGCACAATTTCACATTTTTTAAGGATGGGAAGCTTGTGTTTATGACCATATCAGACAAAGAAGATGCACGGTATGAAATACCTGTGGCCAAGTCTGCAGATACAGGAGACTATGAATGTAGGGTGAAAGCAGGTGACAAGTTGGTTATCAGTAAGCCCATCTATGTTTGGGTTGCAGGTGAGTGTTCTGTCAGACATGGCAGATGAGGTACAGAGAGAGAACAACCTTACAGGGAAGGAATAATAGTCAGGGCTTAAACAAGGTATCTTGCAAAGTGTGTTTTATCCTTGACATCACAGTACTGATGAGGGTTTGGTACTAATCCCCCATGTTAAGGCACAGAAATGAGCTCAGGACCCCAAGGCTCCAGGCCAGATCAGTGCTAGTCAGGAGCACAGTCTGTATGCTGAGCCTCTGTTCCCTAGGCTAGAGAAAGAATTATTTGTGAAAGTTGTGCCCACCCCAATAACTGTGATGAGGGGTGGGCAGATTCCTGGAAATGCTGGAAATAACCTACAGGGGTGCTCAGGGTGTGAGAGCCAGCACCAAAGCCAGCATCAGCCATGGGCCACTTTTGCAGACAATGTTGTCTCAGTCTTGTTTTTCATCTCTTATGAAAACAGAGGCCACCTCCATCCATACACTCTCTAGACATGTTCTTGACTGGAGGTGATGTTTTCTCCCTGGAAAAGCATCTTGGACAGAATTTGTCAGCACTGAGGTGTTATGGGGTCATCTTTTGGTTCTTGCAAACTGTTTGCATCTGTTAATCGGTATAAATCATTCCCACAGTCATCAGAGGTACTGTTTATTTCAGGATTATGCAAAGTTCTGTTTCTTTTCTTTGTTTCCTGTTGTAAGGAATGACCAAGCCAATCCTGACTGCTGACAAAAAAGAAGTTTCAGAGGGTGAAATTGTGAAATTACGCTGTGAGCTGCCAGAAGAAGTACCTCCTTTAGAGTTCTATTTCCGCAAGATAAAGACAAATTCAGAGCCTATAGCAAAACGTGTAGCTGAGCAAAACCAAAATTTTTCTGAAATGGAATATTACGTTGAAGCAGGAGATAATATTTTACAATTTGATTGCTTTGGCAAGAGACAAGTAAAATCTGGATGGGAGAGCTCCCAACACAGCAACAAAACACTTGTTACAGTCAAGGGTAAGTTGTTTCAGCTTTTCTTTTTACATTTCTTTGCTAGCCATTGATAAAAGTTGGGTCACATATTTACATGTATATCAATCTATCTGTATGTTTATATCTATTCTCTTGCAGAACCATTTAGAAATCCCACTCTGATCACCACACCCTCCAATAACCTTACAGAAGGAGACACTATAGAATTTCAGTGCTCAACCGTGGCAACTGAAATGCGTGGCATTGAAATCATCTTCCAGAAAAACAGAACAATACTGAACAGTGTACGAGATAAGAAATCTCTGAAATACTCTACATTAGCTACTCAAGAGGACAGTGGTGAATACCTGTGTAAGGTGGAGCAAGGAGCAGTGTCTAAAACCACCAAACTGAATGTCTTTGTGTCAGGTAAAACCTCTGTTCATCTTAGATTTTATTCAAAGTATTAATATTTAAATTTGGCAGAACTCAGGATCCAAGTGTAACCTCCAGATCCAAGTGTAAATTTTCTGTAAGTTGAAGGCTAGTTTGATTTTTGTTTCTGATTTTTGCCCACCTATACCTCCCAACTAAAATAATATCCTCAAACAACCTGTGAAAAGTTGTTTCAAGCAAATGCTAAGTTTCTATTTTCCCTGAAAATAACACATTTGTTCCCAAATTATAAACTATCAGTATGTCCTTCATTCTGTATACTTTGAGATAAGTAGTCATATTCTTCCAGGCTCATTTTGAATGAATCACCTCTCTTTTTATCTTGCAGAATTATTTCCCAAGCCAACACTATCTGCTTCTATGACTCAGTTGGATGAAAATAAAGATTTAATTTTGAACTGCAGCATTAATGGTTCACGGAGAGCCAACTTCTCTATCCTACGGAAAAGTTCCAGTGGAGACATCGTGTTGAAAAAATCTAGAATCTTAGCAATTAAAGTTAATGTGAATGATACTGGATCTTACACCTGCAAAGCTGAAGTAAAAGGAATAGTCAAGGAGAGCAAACCTGTAAGGATAAGTGTTTATGGTGAGTTGACACAGAACCACCAGGGTGGGGGAAGGAGCTAAAGCAGAAGCTTTTAAATAAGGACATCAGTTTACAGAATCAGTCTCTGGTCCATGAACTAGCAGGGTGTGTTGGTTCTTACAGCATGAATTTCTGTGGGATGTGCTTTAGCTGCAGAGGATTTGGTGTATTGTGATATAATCAAGTCATACTTTCCAGGGCTGGCCCTCAGAGAAGGGAGTTGGAGTGGCTTCCTGCTGGTCCCTGGGTTCTGCTGGGGACCAGATAAACTTCCATTCACTACCATTTGCAGGAGCCAGGAATGTTCTGCAAAACTTTCACTGATCTGAAGCTCTGTCAGTGCCTGCCTTGAATCCCTGCACCTGCCCCTCCAGGCAGAAAGCCAGGAGAGCCAGAGCTCATCTGGTTGGCTCTACTCTAGAAAAGCCAAGGGTTTATTGGTTTATTAAGCACAGCCCCCTCCCCAGCTCATCAGCTGTGAGTACTCCAGTGCCCTTCCCTCTCATGGAGCAGACACAGGGGTTCTCCAGTCTGTCCAAGGCATGAACTGCATTGTTCACTGTGCTCCTCTGAGGAGGAGCTGTGCAATCTCCCTCAGGTCATACATGGAGCACACTTGTTCCTTGGGTCAGAACTGCTTTTGGAGCTGGATGATCCACAGCTGTGTCACTGATCCTTTCCTTGTTTTGCTTCATATTGTCCCTCTATGCTGCTTTATTCAAAGTCACATATGTTCTATTATCTTTGCTATTGATTTGTTCAAATCCCCCCATTTCCATGGGGGGAAATGAGGATTTCAATGAGGCAGAGCTTCCCAATATAGACTGTGTCTGCAAAGTAGCTAAATATTATATATTTATGTTTTATAAAAAATAATATTGTGTCTTTTGGCCTAATGCAGTGTAATTTGCAACAATTTTTATTCACCTTTTAGCTCCAGTCTCCAAGCCAACTCTTTCTGTTGTCAGTGGCTCACCAGAGGTGGTATTAGGGAAGCCTCTACAATTAATCTGTCATTCAGTGATGGGAACACCACCAATAACATTCACATTCTACAAAGGGGATGAAATTAAGAAAAATGTAACTAATGACACATATGCTACATTCCTGGATGAAGATATTGGACTAAATGACAATGGAGGGTACAAATGTGATGCTAGAAACAATCACTCCAGTGGTGTGAAAACTAGCAATATTCTAAATGTCACAGTGATAGGTAAGTCTGTTTAATTCTTCTTCTTGTTGTCTAATGTAATATTTAGATTTTTGAAACTGTAGCAGCAAGTGGTGGACTAAGAAAAATGGATGTGAAATGTTTGCAAGTTCTTGCTCACTTGAGGTAAAATATTTGCCTATCACAGCACAGTAGTCCAGGACCAGAGTAGAAGTCAATTCTTGATCTTTGAAAAAGAAGAGCTAATTTCTCTCTACCAAGGAGTTTTCAGCTTTGCATCCTGGTTTAAACCCAAATTGTGTTGGTCTTAATAAGATAAACTTGTGGTTAATAGGCTGTTTTCTGAGTTTTGACCCTGAGTTACGTATGACTGGAACAGATAAATGCAGAATTGTTGCATTTCTTTTGAGTCTGTTGGATTATTGCACACTCTCCATTTGCTTTTTAATACAGTATTTGCATTCACCCAGATTACAGCACCTTAGGACTCACCTTAAAGTCATCAGTTCCACTGTTCACTAACAGTAGAGAGAAGCTCAATGATAAAATTCTGAAGAGTTTTATCTAGGGAGATTTAAAGTCAAGGTATTTTGAAATAACAAGGTACAAATAAACAAACACAATGCATAATTTTGGTCCATTAACAAGTGGAAATTTCTTTGCTGGAACTGGTGTATCCCAGGTGTCAGAGCTGTGGTTTGGGATATATTGTGACTCTGTTTAGAAGTTCTCAAGAGAAGGTCATTGTTTGGAGCCTTGTTAGCCAGTCTTCCACAGTCCATCACTGGTGAGGTGGTGACTTCAGATTCTCTGTATTCTGTCCTTTCTGTCTGTAGCAGATCTGGAAAAGGACTTATGTTTTCCAGAGCAGTTCTCTCTGTCAGGGGCTCAGTCATAGTAACCCATGTCTTATATCTAAATCCACTTCCTAATACAAATACAGCTTCCATGACCACCATCTTTTCATGTCAAATCTGGTTTCCTTCCTCTGCTTCTGTACCAGTGTTGCCTTAATGATTCCTTCTTTATATCTGCCTTGTGTTATCCATAGCTCTTCCCCAAACACACTTCTAATATTTCCAGAGAACTTTTCTTTTGGAATTTTAGCAAAACACACTTCATATCCCAAACATTTTGCAAAGCTGCTGACATTCTACATGTCTTGCATCACAAAATGTGTGTCCATTTTCTCCCCCTGTAAATTACAAAGGCTGAAGCTCATCTGCTCCTAGGCTAGTTCTGTGTATGCTCATATGCTTCATTTGTAAACCAGCAGACTTAAAACTATGGTTTGGCTATGTATATTCTTACAACTTCTTCAAATGCAAACTAACTTCTGTCCTTGTGTTTGCTGTATTCTGTAACCACTGAAATTTGGGATTTGCTTTTGGACAACTCGGTTTGTTATCTCCTGACACCCTCTATTGTATATTAAAAGTTACAAGAACACTCTTACCACAGAGTTAGCATAAACCAGCATAACTCTACATAACTCTGAAAGCAGAACTACATAAATTGCACCATAACTATTTAAACAATGGAACTGCTGAGTGTATTATTTCTGGAAACGAAATCATTTGTAGGCTGGGGCCAGAGGGGCATCCAAAGGATTTTAAGGAAAGAGACTGACTGACCTCTCTGGAATGGATATAATTTTTTCCTGTGTCTGCTTTGTTTCTTTATCATGCCCTCTCTATTTCTGGGTCTATAAAAATATTTACTAGAGGATGCTGTCTGGCAGAGACTGTTCAGAAAGATTAATACTGTGCATTCAGTCTCTGTTTAACTAAGCATTAAAGCAAGCATTTCTATAATACAATATTTTGTCATCAAAGTTATTTCTAATAGTGCTAATATTTGTTTTCTTTGTGCCTTCCTCTGTAGTACCAATCAGGGGTGCCAGTTTGGGCAGTGTTCCGTATGGAGAAGTAGAAGTTGGCAGTGATACTGCTTTCCTCTGCTCTGTGAAGGAAGGATCTTGGCCAATTCATTTCAAGTTTTTTAAAAAAACTGATCATGAAGAACTTCTGCATGAAGCAAGGGAATATTCAGACAGAACCATATGGCACAAGAAAACAATGAAGAGGAGGGACACAGGGACCTATTATTGCATGGCCTCGAACCGAGCCAGCGTGGACGTGAGGAGCCATCCAATAACCATCAGTGGTGAGCTCATTAATGATAAACTGCCAATTCTGTCACCTTTACAGGTGATTTGAGATGTTCCTCAATGTAACTCCCTTACTGGAGTGGTTAATGCCACCTTACTGGTGGTTTTTGTTCCAGAAGTTAAACAGAGAGATGTCTTTATAAACAGAGATTGTCCAGTTTACATGGAAAAATTAAGGGGGTGCCCAAAAGCCAAAGGAGCAAGATGCAAACTAAAACCAAGCTGTTGATCACAAGCTTGAGCTTTTGGTCAACAAAGGAGAGGCTCACTAGAGAACCTGGCACACAAGCCTCTTCCAAGATCTTCCCCAGTGTGTAAGAAGGCTGATATGTAGTAAAATGGAAGGTCAGGAGCTACAGAATTTGGTAGTGTTGACCTGTCACTAACTACTCTCTTAAACATGTTTTTCTTATTTGCAGTCATCTTAGCAGCTTGGCAGAAAGGAGTCATTGCTGCATTTGTCCTGACAGCCATGGCAGGAGCAGGAGCAGTCGCTTTGTGGTGGTTTTTGTGTAAGAAGAAAAAGGGTAATGATGTTCCCCCTCTCTTTGTTTTGGGACAAATGTATCACATTTGAACTTGCATTTGTCTCAGCAGCAAAGGCTTGTGGGGGTGAGGCTTCAGAGATGACTAAACACAATTAAAAGAATCTACTGAAAATGCTAGGTGACTCAAATTAGGCTACAAATGTGCTGAAGCTTTCCAAGCATATTGGGCAAAACATGTAACTAATAGTGCTGGCAGCCCTAGGGAAGCAAAGTTTATAAAATAGGCCAGAATTACACTGTCCCCATGCAGTCCTAGGTCTGAAATTCAGTCTCAGGCAATGTAGAGTTAGACTGGGCCTGAGGAGGTTTCTGATCCCTTACAGAGGTATAAAAATTTGATTTGGAGTCCCAACTCAGGTGTAATTGATCTACCTCTGTAGTCCTCATGAAGGAAACTTAGACCATTAATTTATGGGATTAGGTCTTTTCTTCCACTCTGTAATACAGTTTCATTGAGGGATTTGTCTTTTATTGTTAAGGTATTTTTTTTAGGTCTTGTTATTACAGAAAAGAAGTAAATCTGATTTATCCTGTGATATCCTGTACATAGCAGATTATTTGGGAAAATTTGGAGAATTTCAGCATCCCAGATTGTTTAAATTGGCTTGGTTAAAATCTGGGGTTTGGGATCTGGGGCTTTCTATGAAAGAGAGATTTAAGGGATCTGGGAGATAAACAAGCTATAAGACATGAGGTAATTAATTTTGTGATAGCCAGGAGAAGCTACTCTGACAGGAGTAGACAATCGCTATATTTTTGGGTTTAATTTTTACTTTTAAATTCTTTACTTGTGCAATCTATTAATAGAAGTTTTGTTTTTCTCTGTCAAGCTAAAGGACCATCCATGGAGATGTCTGGGTAAGATGCCTCCCTGTCTGGGTTTCAGCTGGGATAGAGTTAATTTTCCTCTCAGTAGCTGGTACAGTGCTGTGTTTTGCATTTAGTGTGAGAATGCTGTTGATAACACTGCTGTTTAGCTAAGTAGTGCTTACACTGAGTCAAGGACTTTTCAGTTTCCCATGCTCTGCCAGTGAGCAGGGGCACAAGAAGCCAGGCAGGATGGTGGCCTGGACAGTTGACCCAAACTGTCAAAGGGATCTTCCACAGCACAGAGTGTCACTGCCAGTAGAGAAACTGGGGGGGAATTGTCTGGGAGGCACTGGTCAGTGCTCAGGGCTGGGCTGGGCATCAGTCAGCAGGTGCTGAGCAATTGTATTGAGCATCACTTGTTTTTCCTGAGTTTTACTCCTCTCTCTCTCTCCTTCTATTATTATTATTACTACTATTATTATTACTATTACTATTTTTATTATTATTATATTTTACTTTATTTCAATCATTAAACTGTTCTTATCTCAACTGTTCTTACCTGGGTTTTACCTTTTTCCAATCCTTCTCCTTGTCCCAGTGGGGGTGGGGTGGGTGAGGGAGGGTGCTTAGTTACCAGCTGGGTTAAACCACAACAGCTCCTATGGCACCCAACGTGGGACTCAAAGTTAACAACAGATCTGGCCAGTGCATGTTGAAACAAGTTTGTTACAAGCATTCCTTGTGGTTTAATAACAACTGGTCACCGTGTTGATTTGTTTGCTCTCAAACAAATTTGTGTTCTCCAACACGTTGCTTGCACTACTGCCCCCTGTTGTGTTTGTTCCCTTCGGGGCAGGGCTCAGGGTGTTGTTTTAACTCACCTGGTCGGGTCTCAGCACTGCCATCACCTGTGCGTGGGGAGACACCTGTTGGGAATTATTCACAATTACATCTTTTACCCGACTCCTCGGACAGCCAGCTTATGGAGGAGAGACGTCTTCCCACAGCCTCCCTTTCTTCTCCAGAGCATTTGAGAATTAGGAAAATTTTGATTACACTTGGGATGTTGGAACCAGCATGGTCCTATTGGTAGGAAGCAGCAAGTGGCTGAATGTGGTTCAGTTCTTGTTTAGGGTCAAAAAATTATTTGCAGCTACTCCAACCCCCTGAACAGGCACAGTGGGCACTCAAACTCCAGTAACCACAGACACTGTGATTGCTCACCCCAGGGGTGGGTGATGCAGCTGAACCAGAGGACCAAGCCCTGTCTGTAGCAGTTGCCCCTTAAAAAAGGAAGAGAAATGCCCAGGAAAGATGGCTTGTTTAGTAAAGAAGGACAAAGCAGGGTCATAACAAGAACAGGAGGAAGAGGCAGAACAAGAAGCACCCGATCCCTATCCCTGAGTGAGCTGCAGGATATGCAAAAGGATTTCAGCCATCATCCAGGAGAGCCCATTATCACCTGGATGCTCAGATGCTGGGATAATGGGGCTGCTGGTGTGGAATTAGGGAGTAGAGAAGCCAAGCAGTTGTGAGCATTTTCTAGGGAAGGGTGAATTGACAAGGTGATTGGAAAAGTAACACAAGTCCTCAGCCTCTGGAAGCAGCTCTTGTCAAGGAAAGGTATTTCTTCAAGGAGGATGTTCTGTTTCACCCAGGGAAGTGGACCATAATGGAGTACTCAGTACAGCAGGGAACTGGCCATGCTTAGAGGTAGATAATTTATTATGACCCAAACAACACATGGTCACTCACAGATCCAGATGAAGCCTGATGTGCACACACCAAGTATCAGAAGTGTGTACACCAGAGTGCACCATCATCATCCAACAGCTCACTGCCAGTGCTGTCTGGAGACACAAACAGGCACCAGTGGTGGAGGCAGGGGCTCCCCAACTCTTGCAGTACACAGAAAGATCTCTCTCTTCCTCCCTTGTCCCTGCTGTGGAGAAACCAGTTGAGCAGCTGAAAGAGGATCTGGATTACATTTCCCACGTGCAGAGTCCGGAACCTCAGCTGGTAATAGAAAGTGTTGTTTGGTCAAGGGAGGATATTGAGGGCACACACCAGGGGAGACCCTGGCTTTTTCTTCAGCCCTGCAGAGACAACATGAAGAAGTGGGATAGAAATTCTACTTCAGGCCTAGGAAGGAATTGCAAGGAAGAACAATCACAAGAGGGGTTCTCCCAGGAAAGCTGCTGCTGCAGTCTGCAGTGGGCAGTTCCTCAGAGAGAGTGGAAGGGCTGATCTTATTCCTGATCCTATGGAAAGGAATTCAGCTCCCTTTTCACAAGAAGCAAGTTGCATAAACCTATGAGCAAGACTAGAGGGGCTCTGCCTGCAGCCCTGTGGAAGAGAGGGACAGCCTTGCTCACTGGGCTGTGTGGATCACGTGGGCCATCACGTCAGCCCCCCAGGAGTATAAGGCTGCAGCAGACACGGGTGCACAGTGTACCCTGATGTTATCAGGCTGTGAAGGGACAGAAACCACTTCTGTGTCTGGAGGGGGATCCCAAGAGCTGACTGCTGGAGGCTGAAATCAGCCTGACTGGGAATCAGAAGCCCCCACTGGGACGAGCCCAGAGGTTCCCTGGGCATAGACTATCTCAGGAGTGAGTACTTCAAGGAGCCAGAAGAATCCTGGAGGGCTTTCAGTGTAGCAGCCTTGGAGATGGAGGAAATGAAGCAGCTGCCTGGTCCCACCTCTTGGAAGACCTTTCTGTTGCAGGGTTACTGAAGGTTGAATAAAGCAGGTGCTGGTCACTGTCACAGCACAGCCCCAGCAGCAAAACTGCACCGAGCCTGGGACTGCGGGAGGTGCTGCTCGCTGCTCAGGGCATCCCCTGCTTTCCTTGGGCTCTCTCTCTCTCTCTCTCCCTCTCTCTCTCTCTCCTTTTCATTGCTATTATTATTATTATTATTAACTTTATTTGAATTATTAAACTGTTCTTACCTGAATCCATGGGGTTTATCCTTTCCCAATCCTCCTCCCCATCCCTCTGTGGCAGGGCAGGGCAGTGAGTGAGTGGCTGTATGATGTTTAGCTGCCATCTGGGGTTAAACCAAATGTGCTTTATTATAGTCATGCAATATTTCTGTGTATAAAGGGCTGTAAGCCTTGCTTCACGTGAATATAGCTTGTTACAGCACACACCTGCAAACAATAGATGGTTGTGCTTCATGTTCCACCTGCTAACACAACAACAGGATGAGGAAATACTCTAAAAATAGAAAAAAAGCCAGATAAGTGAAATACAAGAATGTCAGGTCTGTATCTGAATGCATTTAAATAAGGAATAAAATTGAAAATACAGAGGTCATAAAGAAGAATAATGCAATAGGGAACATTTTTGACCTTAAAGTTTCCTTGTGTTTCTCCTAAAGCAAAGGCAAAATTTTCATCGGTTTCAGTGATTAAGAATGTGTGGTAGCCAGCATAGACAGTGACTGATCTTTGCACAGAATCATGTTCTTGGTTTTATTGATTGGTTTTGGATAATTATATCAAATTTTATTGGTTTGTTTTTCAGTTCTGCCTTGGCTCCAAGCTTGGCAAGTGAAAAACTAACAAGACCGCCCAGTGATGGAAACTACTATTCAGGTAGGTAATTTTGCTATGATACTGTTAGTAAATTGGTTTAATTAAACATCTATTTAAAGTTCTGGACTTCATAGTTATTGTTTGGATGGGGCCCAATGTTTTGGGAATACAGAGGGATACCAGTAACATTGTCCAAGGTATCTTCTGTCATTTTGTCTTTGTACAGTTTTTATGAGCACGTCTTACACAGATTGGTTTATAAGTCTGACACTTCTCCCAGGCAATCAATTGACAATATCACAGATGGAGAAATCATGGTAAAAGAAAATTATTTTCTGCTTTTGACACAGCTGCAAGAAAATTATTTCAGAGAGGAAATTTGAACTGTGGCACATGGCCCTGTGATGTGACCACAGTTATAGGGATGTTAATTTGCCTGGGCACCTTTTCATTGCAGGACCTCAGTGCACTTGGCAATGGCAGGTGGATGTGATGTTTAGAGCATCTGACATAGATAAAGTTACCCCTTGTGTGTTTGTTAGCTGATTATTTAAAAAGCCACATTCTTCCCACCTGAATGTCTTAGTGGGAATCTAAAAGTCGAATGTGTTATATAGAAATACAGATAATGACAGTGGGAATTGCAGCTGTGTAATTCATTTATTTAATTGGTTACAATAAATACTTTGTCAGCTCAACTTTGGCTTTCATATTTTAGGATCAGGTTATATTGAAGATAATGAAAACCACATGAAATCAACAGATGAGAGTAAAGGTAATTCCATACCTAAACAATAGATTTTTAAATTATCTTATAACTGAAAGTCTTGATGTTCTAATGGCAGTAGTGAGTAGTAATGTTTGGGCCATCCCTTCTTTCCCATGTCCAAAATGACACCAATAGAACCCTTTTATCAATTGCCTTATGCAGTGTAATTAGCTGTGCTGGATCCCAAGCCATCTAATGATGAGCAGTATAAAAATACAACTTATACTCAAAATATTAAGTTCTATATAACAAATATTCTGATTTGTTTAAAAAACCAAGTTTTTCTACAGATTTCTGCTTCTTTTACTTCTCTGTAATTTCTTCACTTCTCTGGATCTTGAAATATCTAAGAATTAAATCTAAAAATAACCCGAATATCTGAATAAAATAATCTGCCAAATCTGTTCTGCAGGATTTCAGTGTGAATGAATGCTGTGGTTCCTTCCAGCTCTTACAGAAATGTGGTAGAAAACCATCCCCACCCCACTCTAAAAATAGAGTAGAAAGCAGCAGCTGTTTCTGTGTCTGCTGTACCCAGGTAGCCAGTTCCTGTCAGCCCTGGTCCTGTAAGTCAGATGTCAGATCATTGCCAGGTTTGCTGAGGGTGTTGTGGCACAGAAGCATTTTGAGGAGGAAAGTGGGTTCCATTCTAAATGTTTTATGTGGGGCTTGGAGAAAGCTTAGGAGGAAAGTGCTGAAATGGGCAAATTGGCAAAGCAGAAATTTGGAGAATGAGAGGTGATGAGGGAGGCCATGAAAGACATAAAGATGGCTTGAAATGTGGGGAAAGTGCAGAATGGGAAATGTCCTGCCATAGCAGCCACAGAAAACAAGAAAGTAATGGCAGGGAGAGGAAGGGGGAAGAGCAGCTGGAGCAGAAATATGGGAGAAGCTCTATTTTGTGTTGTGCCACTTTTGAAGGTGTTACATTGCAAGTAACAGTTTTAGGCACAATTTGCATGTCCCACAGTTTCAGAAATCTGCCTTTAGTTGGTCTTCTGCCCTTTGGATGGGATGACCCTGAGGAATGGGCTGGCTGGCCTTACAACTTAGCAGAGTAACTCCCATGTGCCATCAGCAGGGCCTGGTCCTGCACTATCACAGTCACCTGGGATTTGTCCAATAATTTCAGAAAATAAGTAAATCTGATTTATCCTGTGATATCCTGTACATAGCAGCAGGATCATGCCCACAGCTCAGACAAAGCATGTAGTCCTACAAAGAAACATCTTCTTGATATTTTTGGGGCAGGACCTGACCTTGAGAGTGCTGAGGTGGATTACACTGAAGTTGAAGTCTCCACGCTTGATCCTCACAGAGGTAATGAACTCTCCAGCCTCTATGGGTTATTTTGGGGAGCAGCTCTGGGGCTGTTGCTGCTCCCTCACACTGGCCTGGTTTGGCACCTGGGGAGGCCAGGGCTGTGCTTTGTGTGCTGACAGTCTCCTGCCAGGAGTGCTTCTGAACCTGGCTGATGCTGTGGCTCCTGTGCTGCTGTTCCTGCAGCTCTTCCCCTGGGATCATTCCCATTTACAGGAGGGCTGTGTGGAGCAAGGCTCCCAGCTGGAGCTGTGGCAGTCTGCTGTGAAATATCCATGTTAAAGAGACCAAATTCACTGAGAGCAACTTGAGGTTCCCACAGGGTAAGGTAATGGGGAGAACAGAAACCAGTGGAATTTCCTCCTTTGTAAAGGAACTGGTTGAAGGGTCAAAGCTGTAATTCACTTGTGATAGAGAAGGTGTTGATTTAGTCTGGAGAGGCCTGGAGAGCATCCTGGGTTTTGTGGCACCTTGAACAGAGAAATGAGATATTGATGCCCAGATAACTTTGTCCTCCTCCCTGCAGTAACCAGACCTCAGAGCATGGGGCTGAGGTACGTGTCTGCAGCCTTGAAGGAGAAATAGCCATGGAAATTTATGCCCACTTCAATCATTCTGTGTCATCTGGAGAACTCCAATGCCATTATGGCCTTGTGTTGAAAGCTGCTAAACCTTTCAGAAATTTGCAAAGAGCTCCAAGTTGGTTAAAGTGAATAAACCCTGCAAGAGAAGTTTATGCTCTGCTCTTGCTTCTTTGCTTCAGCTGAATGAGAGGCAGACTGAGAAAGAAATGGATAAATTTCCTCCTTCCTGGTAGGAAGGACTAGTCACTTATTGCAGAGACCAAAGACATGATTGTTTAGCTGGTGGCACAGATGTTTGGGCAAGAGTGCTCACTCTTCAGGCTTAGCAGCCAAGCCCTCCTGGAGCAGCCAGTCCTCCTGTGCTTTGTGTTTTCACTTCCTGCTATCATTCATCACAGAGTCTCTCTTCCCTGTGTTTGAAGCAGGCTATTTACCCACCCCTGCTAAATTCTGCACTGAAGGACCAGAGTTGTTGTACTCTTCTTCAGAATTGGGCTCATAATTGTTCCAACTGTTTCTGAGTGTGCACTACAATTCTACAATGGTGTAGAACAGTAACATATCATAGTGCATTATTTAATTTAAAAGCCCTATTAAATTCAAGATCAACACCTATAAAAACAGCATTTTCATCCATTCTTCCTATATAACACTATTCCTGTATATCAGACTAAGCAATAAGGTATTATCTATGCTCTGTAGATAGAACCCCATTAAACCACAGAATAATGTTTACCATGGTTTGTAAATGAGATCAGATGATTTTAATTGAGTGCTGCCTCATGCTACAGACCTATGCATGGCACACAACACTGATAGATTCTGTAATTCTGAGCTGTGCTGGAGTGTACAGAGATATGAGCAGTCCCCTGATCGATTTCCTTTGTTGCCCCAGGACACAGTGGAGTGCTTTGGTTATGGAAATGGAAACTGCACTGAAAGTATTTAATGTGTTCCTCCCTGAGAGCATCCTGAGGATGCTGCTTAAATACAGTTAAATAGAAGAAGTTGTATGAAACCAAGTTATCTCTTGAGCTCTGCACTGCCTATCACAATGAAAACAGGATGAGATTTATTCTTGGGAAAAGAGAAGCAAAGCCAAGTTTCTTAATATTCCTGTATAATAATCATGTACACCCAGAGAGAGAATTTGGCCACAGGGCTGCTGCTGATACTTCTGTTACGTTGATGTTATTGTAAGGTTTTGTTCCCAGTCATAATATTCTTTCATGTCTGTGTGTGGGTATGACCAGCCCTTCCTAGGGAACAGAACTTTCAGATTATCACCTTGCTCCAAATCCCTTTTCCCTCTTCTGATTCCTCCTATTTTCTGAAGGAAGACAAAGCAAATCACATTTACCTTTTCTCTGGGCACACATTGTTCATCCAGCAGCTACACAGAGTCTGACTCCTTCTGCCTTTTGAGGAACTGCAGATTTCTTTGATCTCTCTGGCCTAACCTCAATTTAATTTGTCTTTCCAATCATTTGTTCCTCCTGCCAGTGTTGTCAATGTCAATACTAATGTTCTCAGGAGCAGGAGAGTCATATTTTATGTACTGTGAAAGGCTACTGCAATAAATGCTGCAGTATCTAAGCTGTAGCAGTTGCCTTTTTGTCACTTCTGGGAATTGGGATTGATTGAATGTCACTTCAAACAAAGTTGAAATTATTGTAGAAGGATGAACACCTTGTCTTTATCAGTAAATAATTACTTACATTTGAAAACACTGTTTTACCCTGTTTTTCAAGTAATGTCTAAGCTATCTGTTAATTGCTGGAATACTTTTATCTGGAGTTATTAAATTCAATATTTACTAAGTTTGTATGCTTGACAAAAATACAGTGCTTGTCTTTTCTAAAGCTTAGTTGAGAAAAAAGATGGCAAGGTGATTTAAACCCTTTATTGGGAATCTGAGCAAAACCAAAAGCAGGGGCTAAAGTCAGATCAGGAAATATCCCTGAAGTGACAAGGCAGAAACTGCTAATCATGGCTGAGTAAGAATGTTCTCCTTATTTTACTTTTATATCTGGTTAGTTATCTGCAGGGTGGCAACATTATAAAATTAGTGGGAACAAAATGTCAAATCATCCAAGTAATTTCTCCTGGTGCATTTTTTCAGTGCTAGGACGACTTTTGGAAGGTTGACAAAGGAAATAACATGGGCAGTGGCATTATACCACAATATAATGAACTGGGTATGATAAAAATAAAAAAGCAAACTGAGGAAATGCCTCAAACCAAGTCTTTGCACAGAGTCAATTGGAGTAGTTTTAAGACTGTTACCTGCTAAAAAAGAGTCTTAGACAAAATGAGCTAATGATTAAAATTCCAAGAAGATTAATTCTTACTTCAGTGGAAACTGAATTGATCATTTAAACAGTAGTCTGTAAGCATTTGAAATATGCCTTGAGATCTTAAAATTATTTTGCAAAGCAAGTTCATGCCAAAGCTGCAAGATTGAAAGCTGTGATTAGACATTTGGGGAGGTGTAGCTGCTTTGTTTAAATTAATAGCAGTTTTGCAACTCCATTCTGATGTGTTAGCTCACAGCATTTAAAGGATGCTGAACAGAATTTAAAAACAAAAAAATTAATGGAATTAACTTTGGGAAATCAGAATGTGGTGGCAGAGACACGTGGGTTCTTCAGGGCAATGCAGAACAGTAACAGTCCTGATAGATTTGCAGTCTGAGTCTGAAAATCAGTATGTCTGAATTTTTTAAATGTTGGGGATTTTTAATAGCTAAAGCACAAGATTCTGTATCCAGAAATTTAAATTTCTTTCCTTTTTTTATTTTTTTGGTTTTTTTTGCAAAGAGGAGACAACAATTAATTTTTTTTTTTAATTTAACTTTAACTAGAAAAATTTAGTTCTTGGTTTGTTGAAAGTCCACAGAAGAAAGTGATTTTCAATGCCCAGTTTTGGAGCACTTTGATTGTCCAGGGATTTTTAAACTACAGCCATACAATAAATCCAGGAGATTGTTCTATTCTCCTACTGGCCAGAAGTTTTTGCTGACCACAGAGAAAATGATTCTTGCTATTTTCAGGCCTCTCTGTCAAAAGGAGACCTTTCCCAGATAAATGGAAGCTGTGCAGTGTGAAATCTGCAAATATTCTTCTGAGACATTTCCCAAAGCGCAGCAATTTAATTTTTTTTTTTTTTTTGCCATTAAGATTTAATCAGGCTAGTTGCCAAAAGGCTTTATGTTAGTCTTCCAAGTGATAGATCTCCTCAGGGCTAGGATCCCTAAATCCTTAGAACAAATTGAAGAAGCTCTTCAAAGTGATCCAGAGAAACCATTCTCCAGTGGTAGATATCTCTGTGAAATTAAAGCAGTATTGGTTCAAGTTCAGAAGAAGATTAGGAGGATGTTGAAGTCAAATTTAGAAAGGGAAGCAGATTTTCATCATCAATTTTACATAGAAGGAGACATCCTTCTCTCAGACCCTTACAGGCTGGTTTGGGGAGGGGGTTGTGCTTACTTTTCACACAGACTCCACAGGCTCATTGCTGCTTATGTAGCTGCTTCTCCTGAAAGTAAAAAAGTGTGTTCTGTTTGTTTAAGGAGCTTTTCATAAGGCAAACAAAACAAAAAACAAACAAAAAGAAAAAAGAAAAAGAAAACAATAAAAGAAAATATATTGATTCTGTGCCAATACATTTTCCAGCTCCTGAACAGAAGGGGACTGAAACAGTTTATAGTGAAATCAGAAAAACTAATAATGGTAAGTAAGCTAGTGAAAAATTAAACACTTTAAGGAAGCGTGTGTGTAGAGGTTAGGGATAAATTTGTGACTAAATATTTTATAAGATAATATTTAGACTGAATATTTAGAACATAATTGCCATAATAAAGAAGAGCTGCAAGTCACATTGGATAGGAACATACCAAAGTGCAGCTACAAAATCACAGAAGTTGATAAAATGCATGACATCTTCATGGCTCCTTGCAAATCAATGGTATTAATATTTGTAATATCTACTTCATCAGCCCATTTGTGCTGGATCTGCTGAATATTTGGGCCATACATCTGGATCTGAATCAAGATCTCTGTTAGGGATCTGGATTCTAGGTCCTGTTATCTCAAACTGCTCAAGAGAAATATTTGTCTCTGAACTGACCATTTTATAGCATGTTTGTCACATGCTATAAAATATTCCATTTGCTTTGGGTGTAACTCCAGCAAATATCTATAAAGGCCCCAAGAGCAGCCTCTCCAAGCCTTTACAGCAATGTGATCATTTCAGCAGCTCCTCTAACACAGACCTGTGTGTGGGCAGTGGCAGCTTGCTGGCAATTACTGTCTGTAAATGTTCTGGCACTAATCAGTTCAGAGAGTGCCTTAAAAGATTACTTTATTTCATTATTTATTTCATCATAGATTGTCAAAGTCTGAATTGGAAAGGATTTCCTCTCCTCTCTTGTGTTAGGAAGTCTAGATTTGTAAATATTAGGTTGCAAGCCATTCATATTTTGTCCCCATTCAGGCTTTGTTGTGTGCCATTTTTAATTTTTGGTTGTGCTTTAAGTTTCTATTTTTTCTATAAGGCATTTCCCACCTCTGACACAGTATATCTCTGGGGAATCTTTTATTGTGAGGGTCTCCATGTACTTTAGAAAACATTACTTAATTTTTCCTTGTTAGGACTTACATGGCAATTTTTATCTCCATTTTACAGCTGAATAAACAGAGAGATTAGGTCATGCATTAAGGCAAAGTGTTTAGAGAGTGACAACAGTGGCAAAGGAATTTCAGAATCCTTGGTGCTGTGCCTGTGTGGTGTACTCATTTTTCACAGCCTTGCAGTGAAAATCAGAATATCTTTCACACTTAAGAGTGTGGCCAGACACATCATGCAGAACCACCAAGAGAAAAAACACAGTTTATTTTAGGGCTGAGCCCCAAGGCCACAAATGTTCTGAAATGTTCTCCAGTGAGTGTGAACTGGACCTATAAAAAGCTGCAGAAGCTGCTGTGTAACCCCCACCTGCTCTGCCCAGGTGTGAGGGTGACTCTCACACCACTCACCAGCCCTGCTTTTTTCTGGTACATAACAGAGGGTGCAAACTCCAGGTTGGTACAGCAGAGCTGAAATTCAAAGACCATTTAAAAGACTGTAATACCATAAAGTGGGAACTCAGTAAAATGGGATATGATTGAAATTCTGAGCTGAATTAAGCAGAGGTTCTGCAAACACCCCTTAATCTTGCAGTCCACTTGCTCTTTTAGGCATAACATTCTACAGCTTCAGTTATTCTTGGAAACACAGTGCCAGTTTATTGTTTCAATCACGTCTGTTTTTCCTGACTGATACACAGGAAAAGTGTTTCAATTAGATAAGCAGTGCATCACCCAGCAGTGCAGTGCTAGCTTACAGTTAATGTAACACTACCTTGGATTTTTCATAGGCTGTGTGATTGTGAGGTGGTAAAGTGTAAATGCAGTGGAGGATCCCTATGAAATATTCTATTTTAATATCTATTAATATAAGCATATTAAATTATGCCAATTGTGACAGATGTTGAACATGACTAGTGGGTGCAGAAGTTGATTTACCATTCTATTCTTTGATATTTTTGAGCAAAAGCCCAGGAGTACAAGCAGCTTCAGGAAGGCAATGATTCAGACAAACGTGTCCTTGGGGAAATCACATGAGTTTAGGAATTGGTGTCAACTACACAGTTTGACATATTTAACCCCTGAGACCTATGTAACATTTTATTATTATTTGTTTGTAGGTAACTATTGTGGTTTAATTAGAATTGAATGCTTCATAAGCAATTTTGTCTTATGAAGGGGTTTCTGTGCATTCCATAAATTGTGTGCACTAGAGAGGAAGCTGAAGGACACTCAGTATTTGTTATGTCTGACAAGTTCTTTGTGACTGAGCTAAAACATTTTTGCTCTTCATTCTTCTAACAACTCTCACTGCTACCCCCAGTAAGGCAGATGCCATAGCAGGAACCAACTCCTGTATTTTGAGTTCTGTAGCTGTTGCTATAGAGTTTTGTTGTTATTGAGTTCTGTAGCTGTTGCTTGCTCTTATCCAAAATCTGCACCAGGAGCCCATAGTGCTGATAATGCTCTGATCTTTCCCAGGCCTTTGGCAGTGTGCTGAACATCTGTCATTATGATTTTTCTTTTTATTTTCCTGGTGCTGGCTATGCTATCTCCTGCTTCTGCCATCTGAGTGCCTCCACCACACTGTGGATAAGACTCCCCATCCTCCCTGCTGTGCTGTTTTCCTCCTTCTGAGTGTCAGGACTCAGGAGGTGGTTTTACATTTACATAGACAGGAACAAACTGTCAAATGCACATTTAACTCCCAGAAGACTTGCAGGTGGTTGACTACAGTTAACTCATTTGCAGTGGGAAAAGCAGGTGATTTGTGAAATTCCATTCTAGTCAGGTATGTTTTGATTGAAAGTCAAATAACGTCAGTCTCTGGTTGGTTGGATGCTGGATTTCCTCTGCTGTAATGAGAGTTTAAGGAGGATGCTGCTCACTTTGCTCTGTTAGCAACTGTGAGATAAGAAGTTGTCCTTGCATTGTTATTGAAAGATTAGTTGAATTCAGAAGCACATTTGGTGTTCAGGATGTTTACATGGGCATTGTTTTTAAGCCTTTTCTAGAGCAATGGGCTTACTTTAGTATTTTACATAAAATACCAAAAACTTCAAGCCTCAGCTTTAAATCAGACCTTACATCCAAATGGCAGTTTGGGGAATGGTCAGTGAGTGCCATTCAGGTCAGTAACAGCTTTGTGTAAAAGTCCTTCAGGCTCACCAGGATGAACTGATTTCCTTAAAATCTTGCTTTCTCTGGTTGCTCTGTGAAAAGGCCAAAGCATGTTGTGAGTCAGGAATACCCAGCCCAGTTCCAAAGTTGCTGCTTTTTGTTCAGAAAGAAGTGATATGGTCTAAAACTTCAGCAAAACAGGCAATTGTCCAAATCCCCAGGCTGCCAGGAGCGATAAAATGGCTCTGACCCTGCTGCCTCCTGTAGCTGTGCTGGATCCAGGCTGGCAGCTCTTCCTGAGGGAGCCTCAGGATGTCTCACACCAGTTCAGCTGCCTGGGTGGAGGCTCTTTCAGGCATGATTTATTTCCATCACACCTTTCCTCTTCCCAAGGGGCAGCAGGAGCAGGAAGCCCAAGCATCTCCATGCTGGTTCTTTATCTCAGCTCCAGCCCTTCCCTCAGTGTTGATCCCAGGTTTTGGGATTGCACAGGCTTGCAATCAGGCTCCTGTTCGTGTTGCTGAGGAGAATTGGAGCCAACTCCAGCTCACAGATTTCCTCACGTTTTTCCAGGACACTTCCTGTGGAAGATGATGTTATTGGTACAGCCTTTCTCCCTCAGTGAACTCTGTCTTTGCTGTGTGTCAGACCCAAAGCTCACAGAATCCAGTGATAAGCTTTGCATTGATTTTATGTGCACTGGACCGAGCTCACTGTGGCTTATTGCAAGATAACAATTCCCAATTTCTTATAGGAAAGTGGAAATCCAGCAAACAAAATGCAGAACCAGCCTTTATGCTGCTAAGTCTGGAAAAATGAGTTGGTCACTTTGGAAGCAATTGCAGCACTGAGACAGGAAATTCTAAGAGTCCTACAGCAACCAACAATGTACTATGGAAAAATAAATATAGCCCAGTGGAAAGAGGCATGAGAAATCCCCTTTGCATTCACAGGGTTGGAACAAATCTATTTGAAATCAGCTCTAGCAATCAGGAAATCTGCTCAAATACTTTCCTGCTACTGAGCCTCGGGCTTAACACCTACATCTTAGCCAGAATAATTTCCCACTGGATCCTTTTCCAGCATAGGAAGAACTCACAGGGTCAGGGGATTCATTGTGCTGCTCAGAACTCAGGTGTTAGGGGCACATGATAGTTGCAGGCAGTCCAGAGCCAGGCAAATAACTTGTCCTCTCTCCAGTATAAAAATTCTTTGGATCTTTGGGCTTCTAGACATATTCTAGACTCATGCCTGGATCTGTGAGACATTGATTCCAGAGCCAAATGCTTACAACAGCTTCAGCCAAAAATCAGGCAAAGCCAGATGGTTTCAGTGAGGCACAAATATGCAGGGAGCTTCTGACCTTGCTTGAACCTGCAGAGCAGAGCTGCATTACGTGCATGCCCCGTGTCAGAGCTGTTCCCAAGCTGCCTGCCAAGATTCCCTGATGGAAGCTACTGCTCCAGTAAAGGTCTTGGCAGAACTTTGTGTGTGTCTGCAGCTCAGCACCTTTGGTTCAAGGTCTGACATCTTGGCTTCCACCAGGGCTGGAGGTGCCTTGGAGGTGGATTGACAATTGCAGCTGTTTAGGCACATATTCTCCTCTCCATAACCTCTAGCAGCAAGAAATGGAAGAGCAGGTGGGGCTGACAGTGTCTTAAACTCCTGCTATATTCACTTCTTTGTAAAAATGTGTTCTTTGAGTTTAAAATCGCATCAGCTAGAAGCAGTACCAAGAGTTTAGATCCATCAGAAGTCCGTAAAACCACCTACCTTTTTTAGACTTGGGAATATTTTAGAAATCACCAGTATCAGACCTTCAGCTCTGATTCCTTTCACAAAACATGGAGCTTTTTCTGTGTGTCTAGAATCCAGCATTTCTCAACTCCCCAGTTTTGGCAGTAAGGGAAAGCAAGGTGTTATGAAAAATCTGTCAGTTCTACAGTAAAACTAGTTAAAAAGTAAAACCACCTCTTTTTTATTATTTATTTTTTAAAACAAAAATGAAATAAAAAAAGATTGTGAAAAGATTGACATGGTAAAGAATCAGCAAAAGCACTGTGTCATCGTGCCTTTATTAGTGGCTGCCCTGAGTGGTACCTGTAGAAATCAGCCAGGCTCCCACAGCACTTCCCTAAGACAGAGTGTGACATTTCCTGGCAGGGCTGTGACACTCAGCTAGAAAGCCCCAGAGTCTGGAAGTGGGTGACAGGTAACAAGGATCACTGGCACTGTGACCTCCAAGCCCTGGGTAGCCAACATCCCGTTGTTTGAAGTCTGGAATTTACACAAAATTTCTCATTTCCTCCTTCCTGTGAGAACAATACATTGTGACAGAGACTAAATGACAGCTTGTTAATGCTCATTTCATAGATCTTATGTATGGTTTTGTCCACTTAAAGCCAAGCTTTGATGTAGCACTGGCTCAGCAGTGGTTTTGTTCAATTCTGTTGGCTTTCAGGACACAAAAATGCTTTTGTGTGTGTTCCATGTAACTTCTTCTTTTGTTTCCTAATGTCTAGTCGTATGTGGATCAATCTTGCCAAACACTGAGATCAATTTTGTACTGAATTTGAGTTCATGCACTGCTGTGAGGTGCTGTAGTCACCTGAGTTTTTAATCCTTTACTTAGGCTAAAAGTTCTGGGTAGAAAACTCCAAATGTACCATGCCAGAGACCTTCACCTGTGCTCAGTTTCCTTTTACTTCTGCTGGCTGACAAGGGAGTTTCTAAAAGACTTTTATTAGAGTCTAATAGTGGTATAGTGCTCTGCATAATGTCCCTTTATTTAGTGATTTCAGGGAACTTCTCAAAATTTACATAAGTGTTCTGCCTATGGAAGACTGATTTTTAAATTTGCATTTAAAAAATACATAATTGTAAAAAAACGTAGATTGAGAAACTAACTTCCATTTACATAAAAAGCACAGGGAAGATTAACCCAAGGCCCAGTCCAACCCCTTTTTTTGAACATTTCATGAATTTCCTTCACACAGCCTCTCTCCAGTGATATATTTTGCAAGAAAATACCCTTCAAGATTCAGCACTTACTTTTGTCACATGTGAAATATCTCAACAGAACATACAGATGAGCACTCTTAACCCTTGAAATCCTCTCCTAAAACTGGAGTTACTTTGAGAGGGGAAAGAAATAGTTATGTTTTGGTATTTGAATGTATTCTGTGAAATTTCTGAGTAGCTAAATCCACTTTTTTTAAAATAAGTGTATGATCCAGTCTTAAAGTTCACTGACCCTAAAAGGAAAGAGCTTGCTGGCCCTCAGGTTTTTCATTGGGAACAAGGAACTTTATATTAATAAAATGTCAGGTGTCTTTGCTGTTATTTCAACAAAGATGTTATATATAACAAAGATGTTATTTTTGCCCTGAAAATTATATCCTCGACTGGAATTCTGCAATACATTATTTTCCTGGCAAGGAACTGGATTAGGAAGTAAAATGCTGATGAGAACTTGCCTCTAAAAGGAAGACTCTCTTGTCCAGTTACAGACTGTGCCCTCACTAGAGAATTCTACTCTAGCACATGATCAGGGGAGCTGCCAAACAGGTCCTGCTCAGTGTGGGCTTTGAAATGTCTGTCTCACCCCTGCACTTGGATTAAACTAGAACTTGGATATTCCTCAAAGCCCTGAGCTTTAACCTTAGCTGTAGGTAGGAATTTTACATCATTGCAAAGTGAACAAAAGGGTTGAAGTACCTATACCTGCATTTTCTGGAACATAAAACTGGTCACTCTGCAAGGTACCATTTCATAATTTATACATTGTATTTTATTTTGCAGATTCTATGGAAAACAGGCATTCTGTAAGTATATATTTTATGCAATCAGTTAAATACAGAGACATGGGTTGAGGTGATTGTGCATCTGGTGAGATGGTGCTCAAGGGCTGATGTGGTTTATTTGTTGCTGGGATCTTTGCAGGACAGATATGGGACAATCCCTTTGTATTTAGTTTCATGGATCAGACTTTCAATCCTCTGTTTGTAGAATGGTTTTAGGAGTCTGTGGAAGGGGCTGGAGTTTGGGGGTGCTGGTGCACAGATAACATCTCCCAGGAGATCATTGTCACCTGCACAGCTTTGGGTCTGTGCCACCAACACTGGCAGGGTGGCATGAGGTGAGGGATGGCTCCAGATGAAAACTGCTCACCTGTAAATGCATCACTGGGGACAGAGCTGCTGCTCCAGTGCCCTCTGTCATCCCCAGTGCCTGTGGCAGTGCCAGGAGTCTGCCTGCTCACACACAGCCCCGGGGACTGGGATGCCCAGAGAGGTGAGCTCCTTCTCAGGTGTGCATAGGGATGGGTTCAGCCCAACCTGCAGAATTCCCTTCTGTTCACTCTCTGGGGCTGTTTCCTCCTGGGTTTTGGTAGAGCAGGTAGGATGACTCCAAGGGCTGTTAGTAAACTGAGACCTTGTAAGAAGTTTTGAAGGCAAACAGTTTTTATTGCAGAGCACAAAGCTGGGTCATAGCTGGGTCACAGAAGTGGGACTAATACCATCCATATAGATGGAGGATCTCAGCTAAAGATGTGGAGTTTTGTGAATGTTCTGTGGGTGGTGAACAGCTTCATAGTGCTAAGAAGCCAGTGGCAAAATATGGAATTTTTTTAAATAGAAGAAATCTGTTGAATGAGCTGTTCCTCTGCCCTCAGGAGATCTGAGAAGCAGGGAACTCACATTTCAGGAGTACTTTTATGAATGTTAGATATGCTATCAAACCCAACTCAGACTAAGCAGACGGTTGTTTTTTGCCACCCACTTTGTGACTTTGGAGCTTGTACTTAAAAAGAAAAAAAGGAGAGACTCATAAATAAGAATCACAATAGCCCAGTCTACGTCAGCTCATGGCATCCATTTGAGTTTTGAAAGGCTCCATCAGCACTCCCCTCCCCATGGGACACACAGGCAGCCCATTGTATTATTTACAGACACTGGCAGTGCACTGAAGGTCACAGATTGTGTTACAATAAACAGACTCATATTAACACAGGCCAGCAGGGTTTATAGTGTCATTGTCTCTCTTAGTTAAAAGGTCTGTTTTTATTCTTTGCTCTCAGTTTTCTAAAAATATGTTGAGCTGAACCCTCCCCTGGGTTATACCAGGCATTCCTTGGAGAGTCATGCAGAAGAAAGTTTGTCCCTGTCCAACACAAAAGAAAAAATGGTCAAGGGTGGCTGTGACAGACATGAAGTGTAAGCTCAGGGAGGAGGTTTTGTCTTCTTTTTTCCACAGCCTACATAATTTCTAATGGACACAAAGATGTTTTTTTGTTTTCCTGTGGCCAAAAGTGAGTAAAATATGGAAGTATAAGAAAAGTCAGTGCAAATAAACTGACCACCCTGTGTGAATAACTTTCATAATTAATTTGGCTATTAAAGCTTGCTAAACCAGGCAATCCGTGAAGTAATGTCAGATTGAAGGAAGAAAAGTGTCAGCTGAGGGCAGTGTTTTCTTTGTGCTTCTTTTATTGCTCTCATGTTAGCAGTAGAAGGGTAATAAAAGTAGTTATTCTGTAAAACTAATCTCATTTTCAGAAACACCCCAGAGCAAAGTCAGTTTTATAACACTCGCACATCTTGCTTGAGTTTTCCTAGAAGCTGCCTGATTCAGTTAATATCTGAGACATTGTCCCTCCTTAGCTGTACTGTTCATGTATTAACATAGAAACTATTCCTTTTTTTCATTATTAGTGCTTTAAAGGGCATAGCAAAAGAACAGAGCCTTTTCTTCTGCTTCTTAAATTCCCACTTCTGTTCCCAATAAAGCCTGTGACAAAAGCAGCACCTCTCTCTCCAAATAAGTGACCGAAAATTTCTTCATTTTCCATTCCCTCTACTTGTCTCTCAACACTTTACAGGCCACACAGATGAACACAGAAGAGGCAGGGAGCTGCTAAGGTGCTTTTTAACATCATTTTGTTGCAACTGTTTTTTTTTTTTTCAGTAGCTCATTTTCACACATGCTTAACTGTGATGTATCTCAGAGGTTTGGTCCAAATGAGGAGCTGTTGATCCTACTCATGAAAAGGAAAATGCTCCTTATAAAGTGATCAAGTGGCTTAAACTTCCTCCCCAGCTGTTCTGCTTCTTGATAGCCAAATGAAGGGTTTGGCTCTGAGGTGAAGTTGCATTTGATCTGCTGCTCCCTCATTTGTGAGTGGAAGGGGCCTTCAGGAGCTGGACTGCTCAGCTGGCACCTGAATCCCAGGGAATGCCACAAGAAAACTTACAGAATTCAATTCTTTTTAGGAAGTAATAGATGTTCCAGAGCTGTGAGACAAAGGAGTACAGCACAGAGGAGTATTTTGCTAAGAGCTCTGTTTTCAGGGAGGATATGCAGCCTTTTTATTTCAGTAATGGTGGTGGAGACTCATCAGATCCCAATGTCCTTTTAACTCCCTAAATTCCAATAATGTGCATTCCACTGCTCAGATAAAGTCTGTTAGCATTCAGTTCTGCATTGCTCTTCCAGATGCCTTGGGCAGAACAGAACACTGCTCTGTGGAGAAGGAAGATGCAGCAAATCATTTTAATGGTTGCTAGTCCTGCTTTTGTGCATTTGCCCCTATGTAGTTTCTGTCAGAATAAATATAATCCAGCAGGGAAAATTAGGAACTTTGTTTCTTCACTGAGAGACCATGACAAAATTGAGTTCAGACTTTAAGTAAACACTGTGTACTGACACAGGTGCATTGAAAGGGTTTATATTATGTCAATAGAAGTGATGCATTTAGAAAAATAATTAGTCCAAGTTTGAGTTTCTTGAACTATATAAAGGCTCAGTTGCAGTACAGGTTGTGACTGATTTGCAGTCCAGAGTACCTTGAACCTGAATGTCTTGGATTTTTAGGTCATTTTGAAAGAAACCTGAAGTTTTATGTCAGAGGTTGCTTCCCTCCATCTCCTCTGTTTCAGAAATTTGTATCTTAAATGCAATCCATAGGAAGTATTTGCAAAAGAAATGAATTACTTAGAGAGGAACTGGGAGGAGGTTTCCTTCCTGAAATCAGAGCTGGCAATCTTTCTAAGTTATTTAATGGTCCCAGTTTCTGAAAACATATTGAAGGAAATATCTTGACAATGAGATAGCCACTTCGCCAAACACTAATTGGTATTGTGTCAAATTTACCTCAGCAGTACATTCTGACTTCACATCTCCTCCTCTCCTGCTCCCTCCTGGATGTGTTTGTGTATTTGTTTGTTGGGTTCTGTCCTAGGGGTTCAGGAGGACTGGCAGTACATGAGGACATTGTGTACTTTTAGTGCCTATTTGTCCAAGCTCAGCGTGTGCCCTCTGAGACAGAAACCTGTACAATTTACATCTCTCTGCAGGAATTCCTAGGTGTTATTCAGTGACTTTCTCATCTTACTCAAGTGATCCCAAAAGTGTTTTCTCAGTGTTAAAGGAATTTCCATTGCCAGCTCCAAAGGGGGACTGGCCTGTGTTTAACTGTGCACATTAACATGGCACAATGGTTTCAGACAGGAAGGGAAGATGAAGGATGTGTCCAGTTAAAATTGGGGAGGGGATTTCAGGCAGTCAGGATATGAAAAACAAGGTGATACTCTGAAATAAACACTGAATTATAAACCAGGAATTCCTCTGACTCATGGGGCAAATCCTTTGGGGGTAAGTCCACAAAAGGAACGAGGCGCCTCGGTGCTGACAGACTGAGCTGAGGTTAGAGGCCACCACGTACCCTGAGCAGAGACTGTTGGAGGGAGACTTTGGCAACCAACACCAGGAAAGACTTGACAGCTGTGTATCCCCAGTGGACAGAATGATTTCTGTCAGATATTGTAAAAACAATGAAGTTTGGGCTTTCTCTGTGCCCTTTCCCACTGGCTGGAGCAGAGGGCTGCTCTGTGTGCCCTCTGTGCCTGCCAGTGCCAGGCTTTGCCCTGGAGATCTCCCCTGGCACGGCTCTTGCAGGAACACAGTGTCCAGAGTGCAGGTGCTGCATTGTTCCCTGTGAGACACCACCCTTAGGGAAATTTTGGTTTTATTCTCCTGGACTGACACTGGCGTCTGACTGTGGCTCCTAGTAAATAAAGGATCTGACCTCCAGGTGTGTTTAGTGCCAGCAGTTCCCTTAAAAATCCAACTTTTATCAGTAAGCATCCACTTAGAGATGTTGGTGATTAACAGTTTTGGGGTCTAGCTTGTAATTGTTACTCTAAATCTCCCACTGTCTTACTTCTTTCCCTCTCATGAAGATAATACCAATGTTTCCCCAGAGAACAGTGAGGGTTTATTAGCTCACTGTGGAGGGTTCTAAGGGATATGTGACAGGACAGAGGGTAGGGGCACAGCTATACTCACACCTCGTTTTTTTCTCTTTTGCTCTTTTTGCCAGCAGAGAATATATGGGCATCCTGATGCTACCTAGTACAGTCATCTCAAAGATCAGCTGGGAGAAGAAAACAACACAAGATGGAAGATGTTGCAAGTGTTCCAAAGGCTTTGCAGCAGTTATTTATGAGTTTGCCAGACTCATCTTTTCAAAGTTTATTTCCTTAGGAGGAACAATAGAGATGTTCCTAAAGCATTTAATGGAAAAAAATTACAAATAAAAATTCTCATAGGAAAGTGGCTCTAGAAACCACTGACCCAGGTTCTCATCTGTAATTTCTCCTGCTAATGCAATTTTGCCTTTTTTGCCTCCAATTCATCATGCTCTAAGGAAACAAAGGGGGAGCTACAGCTGAGGAAGTAGATTTCTACAATGCAGCAACTACTGTGATACCAGTAGGACATAGAAATATCTAGGCTTGCTTTAAACTTGCTAAGTTGGTTATCAGTGCCCCCACTGTGGCAGAACAGAGCTCAGCACAGCCTGGCCAGCCATGGATGTGCCTTGGCATGGCTTTGCAGCTCGTGCTGAGCTCCCTGTGCTGCAGCAGCAGGACTGCTACCAGGCTTGGAGCCAGCTCAGTTACAACCCACAGGGACGTGACACTGCGGGGAGCTCGGGGCTCCCTAAAATCTTGAATAACTGTTCAGAGATTCACACTTTGCCCAGTGCTTCTGTCAGAGGCACAAACAGCCTTTATTCTTTGCTAAATTGCTTTTCCCCTTTAAAAGTTCTGATGCTTGTTGGTTTATTTGATGTGATGGTTCTTCAAGAAATGATTGGCCATCACAGCTATTTTGGATGATTCTATGATAAGTTTTCATTGAGTGGATATAAAACACCCAGGTCAGTGAGTTTGTACCTGAAAATCCTGTTATGTACAGTCCTAATTCCTCTGATTTTATGAGAGATCTGAAGTTGTTCTTGTGCACAGTTTGTCCAGTATGGAAGTCCATAACAATCCTTTTTCTCTATAGCATGAGAAACATGAAACTAACACAGATCTAGTTTGGACACAGATGTAATCCTGCAGCCCATGTTATCTCAGCTGCATTAATTTAAAAAAGAACACAAAACAAAAGAGAAAAAATACTGCCTCCAACCCCTTAACCAGACAGCCTTGGACTGGACATTGCAGTTGCTCTCTTTTTCTTACTGCAAATTAAATTCCTACAACATCTGGGCCACAGGTAAGAAGGTTCTCATTTTAATTAGAAAGTAGTAAAAAAGAGGCCAGGGGTTTGTATATAGATATATAATTATTGCTTTAAGCACTGCATCAAAGGTGCAAAACCAGCAAGAAACACAAAAGGGGTTTATATCCTCCATTCCAAATGTTTAAAATTTCAAGCTCCAGTTACTGATTAATATTTCTAATTTATTGTTCCCTGTGCAAATGTTGTTTGTATCATGAGCCTGTCACAACTGACTGACTTCATAGCTCTCTTCTGTTGACAAATGTTCTTTCAGCATCCCATGATTGTCCATGCAAATGCGTTAGTGTAAGAAATGTGAAAAGGTATTTTAATAAAGAAAACTCTGAACTGACCTTTGCACTGGATCTTGCACATTCATGTTGCAATGAATGCCTGTGAAGTTTTTTATTTGTGATGAACCACAGGTCCATTGTATGGATTTGCATTTGGAAGATGCCCTCTCTGCACAGATTCCAGGCTCCTGGATCTGGAGTCAGGAACCCGTTTAACAGCAGGTAAATGCACTAAAGTGCTTTAAGAACTGAGTGGGGGAGTGCTTGCATTCACAGAAGTCTTTTACTAAATTACAAAGGTAAAAGTTCCACCACAAACCCTTCCCAGCCTTTGGCAAAGCTTGGGAAAAGTGGAGTTTGGAAAGCTTCAGAATATCATCTGGGCATGATGGAGCAGCAGTGGAAGAATTCATTGCTCTCTTTCAGCTTGTCTCTTGCCTGGAATAATCCTAAATTGTTTTGGATTTGGTTATCTAGTACAGGTTGTTTGCCCTACTGAAACGTGTGAACTGTCCATTTCTCAGAGTGCTGTGCACTGCTTTGAGCTCTTCTGTTTTGTCTTGCAGATAACACAAACATTTCAGAGCATGGGACAATAATCACCAGTGAAGAACGAGGTAAGTGGGCCCATGAGTAAACACCTACACAAGGAGTCCTGAAATGAGCATGTGCCAAACAGGCCTCATGATTCTATTGGAAATATTTGGGAAATAAGTATTGAATCTGTTACCAAACAAATGAAAACTCAGATTAGAGCTCAAAATACATTATTGAAAATAACAAAAAGGATGTGGGGGCCTAACTAAATATATGTACTGTAAATATATGTATGGCAGGGATCTCTGTGTTGTATTACCCTGATCCTAGTTGCTGTAAATGGGCTGCAGCTGTGATGTCCTCGATTGGGCAGCAGCTGTAGCCCATGGAGGTAGCTGGGATAAAAGGGGGTGAGGCATTCACAGAGGAGCCTCCAGCAGAGAGAGACAACAACGACGCTGCTGTGAAGATTACAGCAGAAGGAGATTTCTGTATTGTCACCAAGTTAACCTCAGCAAACAGAAAATGAGGTGTGTTGGTAAATGTTTACTTTTTGAGCAGAGTAAGGGATGGCACAGACCAGGTCCCTGGTGTCATTCCTTGTTGGTGCACTCCCATCAGGTGGCACAACCCGGGTCCCTGGTGCCATTCCCTGTCCAGGCAGTTCCATTGGGATGGCACAACCCGGGTCCCTGGTGCCATTCCCTACCCGGGCAGTTCCCCCATACCCTGCTTGCACCCGGCCTGTTCGGGACGAGCCTCGCCCACCCCAGTGGGGAGCTGTGGATCATTTTCCCATTGCCGAGCAGAGGCTTTCGAGGTGCCGCTCAGAAACACCTGAACCGAGGCCTCTCCTCTGTCCACGGTTACTTTCCTTTTCCATTCGCAGCCGAGCGGCACCGAGAGTTTCCCGGTGTAACGGGAGTTTCCCCGTGTAACGCCAGTTTCTTTGTATAATGTGAGTTTCTCCGTGTAACGCCAGTTTCTTTGTATAACGTGAGTTTCCCGGTGTAACGGGCGTTCCCCGGTGTAACGCAGGTGTACCGGGAGTTCCCGGTGTACCGCGGGTTTATCGCGGGGCCGGGCGGTGCCGGGGCTCCCCCTCGTGGGCTGCGGGGGCACTGCAGGGGCAGCCGGGCTGGGCCCGTCCCGGCCCTTTCCCGTGGAGCCGGGAATGGAACCGGGAATTTCTGTTCCCGCAGCGCCCGCCCGGCTCCGCCCGACCGCCGCCGCTCCTAAAGAACACGGTGCTAAATGCAGCCTCAACCTGCCCACCGTGCGTTCTTCCCCTCTCCCGCAGGGCAGTGAATTGTTTGTGAATGCCGGGGCACTGCTTTGAGCGGTTCCTGATAAATCTCAGCGTTTATTTACTTTTCTGCTGTGTTCCACCTGCTGCTCTGTGAGCTTGGTTCGGTTCAAGCTCTTTGTGCTACATCACTGAGCCGTACTGAGCCCAGGTTTTGGGGAGGTGACACTGCCAAACTGAGTACAGCCCATGTCGTGCAAGGAGAGGGCAGGCACTGGGAAATGTAACAAAGTTTGAGAAAAACAGATGTATCAAATGGAAAAAACCCCCCACCAATTAAATTGAACTCAATTCAGTATCAGTACAGATTTAAAATGCTAGCACATTTTGTTGTTTAGAATTTCAAGGCCTTTCTGAATAGGTGAAAGCAGAATAAACATCACTTCTGCAGTTGTTTGGGAGGTAATAAGCAATTTGACATATCTAAGGAATCACAAAAAGTGGGGCTTATTGCCTTCATGCTATGAAATGTTCCACTGTAAATCACAAGTGCTCCCATTAGAGAGCTGAGCAGTTGTGGGAATGTCACTTGCATGGGAGGTTTCAGCTAAATGGGAGCATTTATTTATATAGGTAATTTATTTTCTCACCGGCCACAAACATGATGAGTGGAAAGGCTGAAAAAAATCCTCAGCATTGCAGAAAATAATCACTGTAGTTAAATTGTAAATGTAATAGCAAAAGAAATCACAGTTTCCTTGGGGAAGGAGTCACTGCAAAGTCTGATGGCAGAACAGCAGCATGAAGCTGAAATGAAAGATTGGGCACAAAGCAGCAAAGGGCAAAGCTGTCACTGCTGAGGCTCTCAGGCTCTGCCCCCATCAGCCTGGATTTGGACTGCATGCAAAGCTCTAATAGTGATTGTTAGAAATGGACCTCACACTGCTTGGACCATGTTCCCACGGTTAAGAGGAATTCAGATCCAACAGGAATTGTTTGAGAAGAAATTCCACAACTAAACTGTTAGTCATAGTAAAGATGGATTCTGCCTCTGAAATGAATAGATTAGCAATATATTTCTGTGTAAGAGTGGGAGATGAAATCAGGGTCTTCTCTGGGGCAATGATAAAAAATGCATCAATTTTTTCACTGAACAAAAATCAGAAGTGACCAGTGTGACAGTTCACTGTCCTCTGGTTACTGCCCTGATTTTTCTGTAGTTGTCTTTTTGTTTTAATGTTTTACTCAGGAGATAAAAGAAGATTTCAGCATGAAGGCTCAGTACAGTGAAGAAAGAAAATAAGAAGATGAAAGGAAAGATAGAAAGGAATGAGCAGGGTTGGTGAAGAGAAACCCTCCTGACTGTGAAAGGTTTGGAAGAAACAGCCCATCAGTCCAGTTACCTCAACAGCTCCACCCTCCATGGAGTTGGTGCTGTGACAAAACCAGCACTGTAAGGTGGCTTGTCCCCAACATTCCTGTGTTTATCATTGTCAGTGACCATAGGAGAAGCAGAAAATAAGTATGTTAACAAAAAACCCAGCTTCAGGTAAAGGCAGCACTGACCCAGGTTTCTGCTCCTGGGTGGGGATGTGGAAGGGGTTTCTGCTCCTGTGTGATGCACCAGCCTGGGCTTCCAAAGAAAACATCCCATTGCACTGCATTCAGCTGGCATGATCCAAGCCCTGCTGAGTGCTTGCAGAGGAGCTGAAATCACCTGTTCCCACAAAGCCCTGTCAGCTCTTCACAGGGAGAGCTTGGCTTTAAATCCTGTGCTCTGCCTTGTTGTTTATTCCTTGTTTAACTACATGCAGGGCCAAGTCTCCACTGTGACTGACACAATTCCACTTTGCAAATCAATGAGACAGCAGCACAAGGGCAGAAGAGTCTTTCCTGAGAGCTTGTGTTGCTCAGAGCCCTGAGTGAGTGCAGTCCTCATGGAATTAACCTGATGCAAACTCCTGAGCTCCCTGGGGCTCTCCCAGCCTGTCCCACTGTGGGACCTTCTGCAGTGGCTCAAGCTCCAACCAGCTTAGGAAACTCTGCCTTGTGTGGGGGCAAGTGTTTACAAGGCAGTGATAAGGAGGGCTGCTGGTCTGTCCCAGGAGCAGAGGGGACAGAGAAGTTGACAAAGACAGGACAGAGATGAGAGCTTTGTCTTAAGTGGGCCAAATCATGGTATTACTGCAAGGGGTGAACCTGGCATCCCTTCTTGGCTGTGAGAGTGTAATAGGAGAAAAAATTGTCAAGTCTATTAAGATATGGTCAGAGTGTAAGTCAATTAATGAAAATTACAGCCATACAGGTTATTAAATTAACATGAGATTGTCAATAGGAGATATAGATTGCTTTTGAAAATTTTAAAATTATTTAAAGCATGATGAAAATCTCTCAGTCTCCCATAATGCAAAGCTTAGGTTTGATTTTATTACTGAGGTTTTAGAAATATTTTTGCTTCAACTTCATGCTGATTAAAGGAACAGGAGTTTTGAAGAGCATTCTCATTAGGAATGCTGAGAGCTGCAGTGGCTTGTTAGAAGCTCAGGGGTGGCTGGAGGTGAGCTGTGATTCTCAGTGTGATCCATGGCAGAGCTGGGAGCACAGAAAGCCCAGGGTGAATGCAGTCTTTGCACACAAGTGATGGATCACATTTCTGGCACTTCCTCAGGGCTGCAAGAACACTCTAAATGGGCTTACAGCACACATTGGCACTGTTGAAAAACTGGTTCTACCTGGGAATGCTGAGTCTGAAACAGCTTCCAGATGATCTGTTCACCCTGGCCGGGAGTCAGGGACCTTCAGGCAGCAGAGAGGGGAAATTTGCAGCCTCTGAAGAGAGATTCACATTCCTGCCAGGAGCTGGGGACCAGTTGATCTGTGCAGAATCCTTCTGGTATGTTCAGCATGACTGAAGGTATCAGCTGGCTCAGCCCTGGAGGCTCAGAACATTGTGTGCACTGCAGAAATCCAGTTTAGTCATGGCTGGAGGGAGGCAAGGGCTGGTCTGTTAGAAACAACCTGACACACACCTGTGCTTTGTCAAACAAGAAACACTGAATGGGGTGTTGTCACTATCATTTCCTTTTCCTTTTTTTCTTGAAGCTAATCTTTTCCCACTGAGTTGCTTCCTTTCTGACTGTTCCAGAATGAATCACACAGCCCTACATGTCTATCTGCATTCCCAAGGGGACGGTGGAAAGCAAACCTGACTAATGTCCCCTGCAAGGAGAAAATTATAATTGATGCTTTTTAATTACGAGTTTCCTGCATTATGGTCTAGTTTTTCAGCTTCTAATCATTAAGAGTATAATAGAGACTTAAGTAAATTGTTGCTTTTGCCTCTTTTGTAGCATATGTAGGTCAGATTTTCGTGCATAAGAGTTATTATCTCTGACACACTAATGAGTGCACTGACTGCTGAAAAAAGTCACATCTGTGTTTTCTTCATTGCATACAAACCTGGAGAGGGCTGTGTGCTCCTCATTGCTGTGTCTTCTAGAGTAATTTCACTGGTCCAAAATCACTTGGTGCTTTTCACAAAGCACAAATCACAAAGCTGCTTTACACCTGCTTTGTCCTTCTGTCAGTGAAAGAGGAGGCTGAGGGCAGAGGAGTGTCAGCATCATCATGTTCCCAGCACATGTCCCCTTCATGCATCCCTGGCTTTTCAAGATCTCTGCCTTTGCAGTCAAAGGGATGAAGTTGCTGCCTTTCCATGAGGAAATGAATGGGGCTTTTAAGTCCTGTCTTTGACCAAAGCACTCAAAAGGTTTTATGCCCAGTAGATTGTTTCTAATAGCAGGGAAAATTGATCACTCGGGTACTTTGATGCAGCCCTTTTATTAACAAAGAAAGTACAAAACTCTGTTTCCTCTAAAATCAGAGGAACCAGACAATATTCCCTTTCTCTGCATGCAATTTCAACCATTTTAGCCAGCACTTATCCAGAAGCACTTTTTTATTCTCAAGGTCATTTTTGTAGGGCTCATCTGGTTTTGCCTGGTTTGCAGAGAAGGCTGCTCCTGCAGGACCTGGGGGCTTCCTGTCACCCCAAGCACTGCCCTCCTCCCTGCATCTCCCAAACCTGCATTTTCAGCTGGAGAAACCTTGAATGCACCAGCTTCCCCTCCAGATTTGCCCTTTTGCCTTCTTAGGATGGCTGCTCCTCTTTCAGCTGCCTGCTTGTGTATCAGAACTTGGTTGTTTCTTATGTAAAAGAATATCCGTGAAAGGCAACATTAAACCTGTTTGGGCCTGGTAAGCTTTTGCCTGACTCTGTGTAAATTGGGGTTACACAGGCAGTGTGTGGCATTGTGCTGATGAAGAGTAAGATCTTTGCACTCTTATTGTCAGTGACAAGGAGCAGGAATAAGTGATGGAACTGGGGCAAGATGAGGTTCTCACTGCCCAAGTGTTTTTACTCCATACTCCCCTTCCAACAGAGAGAAATACCCCTTTGACCAACCAGCAGGATGCATTGCTAATAGCCATTTGGATTTCTCTGCATTCCTTGCCCTGTTTATCATATTTAACCTTGGATTTATTTGTAGAGAACTGCTCAGAGAGTCTTGTTTAACAGAGGAAGAAACCGGAAGAAAGCCTGGGCATGGTGTGTTTTCTTGCAATATTGCCCTGGACAGTTTCCAATCTGTTAATGGATGAACACTGACATCTAAACCATCCCCAGGGGAGGTTCAAGATCCATCTGACTTCAGTAAGAGATTCCTAAATAGCTGTAACAAGCCTATACTTCAAGAGAAATAAATTTTGCTATTTTTGAAACATGCAGGTTTTGGAAGGCTTTGAATATCAAGATTAATTCTCTGTCTAAATGCAGTGGAAGGCAGCATGGACTGGTGATTGTTACTCAAATCTTGAAGGTTTTAATATTGTCTGGAATCTGGATTTGATGTTCTAAAAGCTTTGATGTGTTTAGTTTACTGTTTATTCCAGGGCAGACACTGCATGTACATATCAGATTCCTTAGTATAGCTCATTGGATTTTTGTGGAAAACATACTACATTATCTATCAGCACTTGAAATTTTGACTCAGGAATTATTGCTGGATAGACTACTGAGCAATATTTAATTGAAAGATTTAATGGCACTCTGAGAAAACCCCAAGGTCACATGGAGCCAGATGCTGTTTGCAGAAATGGCAATAGGGGATGGCTGCAGGAGCTGGACAGAAGGCTCAGGGCACCTGGGCAGGTTTGGAGACTGGATTATGCATCAGGTCATGAAAATTACACAGGAAAGGTGAGCAGAATATTCTCAGTGCCTCACAAGAGCATGTCTGAGCTAAGAGGCTGCTCTGCTCTCCCATCCTGCCACTGAGAGTCCTGTTTGGAACCTGTCCCTTTTCATTGCCTATAACAGATCTCCTAAGGACAGGTTCCTTATTTAGCCACCTGAATGATTGTCACAGTGGGATGTTAGTCAATAAATCTGTGTGCTGAGATCTTCCTCCTAAGTGCTAAAGGAGGATGTGAAGTCCAGAACAAGAATCCAGTTGTGAAGGCACTGAGAGCTTTTGGCTTTGGAGGCTGGGTCAAGATCTGTTGGAGAAATGGGCCAGGATGGAGCTGCCACTGGTGGTTGGCTGTAGGGAGAGCAGAAAAGGATTGAATCTGGCTGTGGTCATTTTGTGTGACTGGACAGGCACTGAGTGCTCTGTCAGAGGCAGTTCTTTAACCTGGGAAAACACCAATCCTGTGTTTGCTTTCAAAGCTGGGCTCTTGTTTGTTCTGGGGTGTGACTGCATCTTCATGTTCTCATTGTTTAAGCCCAGCCTACCCACAAAGCCCAGCTGGATAAAGAAGATGTGCAGATATGGGCCATAAGATGCTCAGTGGAAGGTTACAAGTTACTGTCACAGAGACAGCTCTTCCTCAGACATCTGTGAAGTTCATGTAAATGAAGGTTCTAGCAGCTTTCAGGTTTGAAATGACAGTCTAGAACTGCACAACAGCCTAAACTATATCAGCCTTATGAAAACAATGCACACTGTTTACACCTTCAGAACAGGAAAATGACCCTGAGCACCTATGCCTGTTCTCCATCTCAGCTGGAAAAACCAAGGTCAGTGTTTTATCCCTCTTCTGTAACTAAGAGTTCACTCCATGCTGCCATTTCTGATTCCATTTCAGCAGGCATACATTCAGCTCTGGGTTGGGTGTTAATGCTCTCAGAACAAAAACATCTAAGCAAGATGTGGCTGTTTTTATGATAGTGATGTTTTGATCTCATGCCAGCACAATCGAGGAACAATTCCCATTAAGTCTATTGCTGTGAGTCTTTCCTTGAAGGGGACACTCAGGGAACCTGAGCTGAATTACATTTTAAAGTAGATTTGTTTAATTCTATTAAGACCTATGCAGATATTCATATTAGAATTAAGTGGCATTAATCTGATTTAGTGTACTTTACTTGGAAAATGAAGAAAGCTAAATCAAATGAAGGCCACTTAGAGTAACAAAACTCACTCGTGTAACTTTCAAGTCACAGGTGTTATTAATTCAGGTGAATTTCTCTGACTTTCCCTGTGAAAACAAGGGGCAATAAAATCACCAGAGACAGCCAGACCATATGTTCTCCTTCTGCCCCCAAAAAACCATTATGGACCTCCTGACAGTTGGTTTGACTTGTGGATATAAAGGCTGCTGTTCATTTCTAGTCTTTAGTCAATGTTCTTTTCCCTTAACTAACCATTTAAATTAGGCCCATCAGTGCAGAGCCACAGCATCTGTCCAGGGAGCAGGAGCAGGAGGTGCTGCTGCCTGGTGTTAATGCTCCTGTGCACGTGGAAAACTTGCAGTGTATGTGGCTGATTTAAACAAGTATCTTCAGCTGTTCTGTAATGTCAGAACTAAATTTACTTGTAGATTTAAAATAGGTGAATGATTTGGCAGCTGAAAGGTCAGGACATACTGTTTATTTTGTGCTTTGCTTGTCCTGATTACCAGAAAATGGTGTGTAGCACCTGACATTATTGCCAAGGCCTTGTGGTGCAATACTTGCACAAACTGCAGCTTCAGTGCCTCAGTGTCCCCCAGCCTTCCCCCAGCTTTGGATTTTGCCACAGTTGCACTCTGGAGCACTCCAGTGCTCAGCCACAATATCCTCCCTCACCAAGGTCTCTGTGGAGGGAGGAGTATTGACTTCTCACCATGTGCAGATCAGATTTCAGGCTTTTAGAGTTTTGTACATTTGCCAGGTACACTGAAACACAGACACCAGCTCCCACAACCTTGCTGTGACTTTGGCAGCAGGCACGTGGCAGTTCTGGGTGGCCAGGGACCTGTCCCTTCCCCTGTGATGGGTGGCATCCCTGCAGGTGTGCCCTGGCCATTTCCCCAGTCTGGATTCAGTGTCAGGGAGAGACAAACCCATGGGAGAACCATCCAGAATGTTTTGTAGGTCTGAGAGAAACCAGTGCAGATTCCCAGCACTGAAACTGCCTGACCCATTCCTTTGGATATTTTATTTTGCAGCTGGATTTGAGACCTGCCTGCTTTTGTAACTGAGGAGTTATGAATGCTCTGATCTAGCTGACAAGGTGATGATCAGTCAAAGGTTGGACTCAATAATCTTGGATGTCTTTTCCAACCTTAATGATTCTGTGATCTACCCTCAGCTCAGCTTTAAAAATGAAGCAGCAGTAAAAAAAAAACCCAAACCCTAGAATAATGTGCTTTAGCACAGGAAGCAACAAGAGCTCAGAATTTCTGCAGTTCCCAGGGGCATTTTAGAAACAGAGCAGCAGATTTGGAGTGGGGAGGCTTGCTGGGGATGGCATATCCAGGCTGTGCCCCTTTGTGCCAGCAAGGAGCCAGGCCCAGGGGCTGGGATCAGTGGGGAGAAGGGATGGGGTGGAGGACAGGATGGGCAGTTTGCAAGGTAGACAACTCAGATCCAAAGACAGCAGCAAAGCCACTGGCAGAGAAAGAATCTGGGAGGTGCTGAGAACACTCTCACTCATTCAACAAGCAGAAGATGGGCCCACAAGAGCTGTGGAAGGAATGTGGCTCTCAGGAAGCTCATACTGCCCTCCACACCCAAATCAGAGCCAGCTGAAGCACTGGGGAGCCCCAGCATTGCCAGTCCTTGCTGGGCTCTGTGCACACCGGGTGGGCTGGGGCCTTGTTTGGGTTTTCCATGCTAAACTTCTTTCCGTTGTGTTTGATGTTGCACTGGTAACAACCAAACAAACCAACAGTAAAGTTGCTCTCACACACACCCCTGTGTTTGCCAAGATTCACACGTTCAGGCTCAGCTGCTGCCTCATTCCTCTTAAAGCTTCTCAGCACAAAATTGTAAGCAGGGCTGTCCTGCAGCTCTTGGGTCTTCCCCAGGATCTGATGGCAACGGGATTTGTGAAAACCATGTGGAGCCCCAAAGCTCTTGTAATGTTCTTTTCTCACAAAAGCAGAGGCTTTAAACTGCCCTGAGCTGTGAAATTCTGGTGGGGGCATTACAGAAATGAACTGAGCTTCACATAAGTTCTGGGGGAGAAATATTACCTATTATTTTACTGCTTTTAAAGGTTTTTAACTGTCTCCCTCACATATTCCAAAAGATTAAAGTAATTCTTTTCAAAAGCAGCTCCTGACTGTAGATACCTGTTTCTAGACTCTGCAGGCTGCTGCTTCTCAGAATGACTGTATACTTATACATGGGATACTGAAATATTAAAAATAAATAAGCATTACTTTATTCTCTTGTCATTTTGTAGGATAGGTGGAAGGTAAATAATCCAACAAAAGGATTTACTCTTACAGCACTGAGTGATTCAACTATTCTGAGATTTTCCTTCTGCCCCCCTTCCACCTGACTGGGACTTGCCTTTAGAAGAGGATTCCCATGAAGCCCAGACTGTGGTACCCTGGTCAGACACAACTTGTGCCCAGTTTTTCCCACTGGCTGCCTCCAGCCTTTGCTCAGCATGTACCATGCTATGGAAGAAGCTGAGGACCTAACTCCAGGTGCACAAATATTTATCTTGAGGTCAGGAGTTTCAGTCCACGTGTTGCTGTCTACTAAAATGGTTTCCTCTCTCTTGCCCTAGGTACATGCAAAGAGAGGGCAGAAAAAGCTTCAGAGATTCCAGTGAGTTGATTGTAGTTTAATACAGCCAAAACCAACCTGTGAGCCACAGCTTCAGCTGTAGGCTCTGTCCTGCAGGGAAAACCTGTTGTTAAGGAAACAACCATTATCTTATCTGCAGATTCTGGAAACATTAACATCAGCTTTGTATCTTTGTATAAGGATTCAAAGGTCTTCCTATACACAAGGACAACCGTTAACAGAAATGTGTCTGAGATGAACACATGTGTATCTGTATTTCAAATAGAATGTGGTCTTTTTCATTAAAAAAATTAAGACTAAATTGAGGTTCTGCAGTGACACTCACACAGTGCAGTCTTTTGCTGGGTTCCTTCAGTTCCTTCAGCTGTGACCCTTCAGACTGCTGAGTTTAGTGCTTGGACATCCAACAGCTTGAAGGCTCTGACCATCCATTTGGTGAGCTCAGGCCATTCCTCACTGAAGCAGATTTGGCAGGTGCTGGCTGCTCTCCGTAACTCTGGTTTTCCATTTCATGCAGGAATCCTGCTTTTAAAAACAGAACTCAGAGATGCCTGTGAATAATTCACTTCCACAAGCACTGAAGTATTGCTGCCATTTAATGAGAGAAGCAGTCTGAGTGCTACCTGCACCTACTTCTGACCTAGACTGCAACCCCTCCATGTGCCATGTGTATAACGCCTGGTGCAACAGCACCCCTGACCTCAGCACAGCTACAGCTGCAGGTAACATAGGAAAGTGTTTGAAAATTAATAATTTATATTTAACTCTTTGCAATGGATAGTTTGGAATAATTTGAATTCTGCTCACACATCTCACTAAATGTTGGTTAGTAAATAAATTTTGTCCCATCACCTCATAAAGTATCATAAATTTAAAGGCTGGTATTACATAAAGAGTCTGAAAGATCTTGCAGGAGTCTTTATGTTTTAATTCAAACTGAATTTATTAAAGAGAAGATAATTGGCACAGCCAAATTAACCCAAGGGTTGACTAAAGAAACCTGGGCCAGCATCAGCCTGACCCGGTGTAATGCTGTAATGTCATCATTAACTGCCTTCAAAGGCAAGAGCAATTAAGTAAAGGGTAAAAGCAGTAGAAAGGCTGTAATTTGTTGCATAAGACCATTATTGAGAAAACAACCTTTTGACACAGAGAATTAATTTTTTTTCTCTGTCTGCTGCAAATTGGGAAATACGAAGGGTAAATAAAATGACCTCTGCCAGGGCAGGTTTCCCGGGATAAGTGCCTGCTCGGTGAGGGAGCCGATAATTTTTGGCCATTTCTGCAATGTTTAGATCCCAACCAGCTCCTTTCTCTGTGCCTGGTCGCGCACACGCTTCCTGCCGCAGCCGATGCCCCGCACCGAGCGCCGCGTTCCCGGAGCCGGCGGATTACCGGGGCGGCCCGCACGGGGCGCGGGAGGCCCGGCACGCCCGGGAGCGGCCGCAGCTCCGCACCCGCGCCGGCCGCGGGCCCGAGCGGCTCCTCGCCCCGGGGGCCGTTCCGAGCGTCACCACCACCGGCCGCTGGAACACCGGCTGCGCCCGAGGGACGGACAGGGCCGCTCCGGCTGCCAGGGGTGCCCCGGTCCCTGTTCCCTTGTCCCTGTCCCCCTGTCCCCGTCCTCGTCCCCGCCCCCGCCCGCCCCGCTCCGTCCCGCCCTGTCCCGCCCCTCGGGCCGGCGCTGCGGCGGCTCGGGCAGGCCCGTCCCCCCGCGGGGCCCGGATTGGCGGCGCCGCCGCCTCCCCGCCGCTGCCGCCGCCCGGCGCGGGCAGGAGCGGCCAGTGCCATGAGCCGGGGCTGAGGCGAGGGGCTGGGGCAGTGCCGAGAGCCGCGGCTGAAGGTGAGGGGCTGGGGCAGAGCCGAGAGCCGCGGCTGAGGGGAGGGGGCCGGGCAGTGCCGTGAGGGCGGCCGGCAGCGCCCGCCGGTCCCCGCGGGCTGCGGGCAGGGAGGAGAGCTGGGGCCGAGGGCGGCGGTCGGGCCGGGCCGCGGGCGGCCCCCGGGGCCGGGCAGGGCGGATGGCGGCCGGGGCAGAGCCGGGAGCCCGCGGGGAGCGGGGCCGGGCCGGTGCGGGATGGAGCCGCCGCTGCTCGGCGCGGGAGCGGCGTTTGCCGAGCCGGGGCTGCCGCTGGGCAGGAGCTGCCGGAGTACGAGCGACACCTTAAAAACAAACGACGGAGGAGGCGGCAGCGGTCGCTCCTGCTGAAACCGAGGGAGAATTTTTCAGTTGGCTTTTGCCACCAAAGGCGAGAGGTTTCCTGTCTACTAAAATTGTTTCCTCTCTCTTGCCCTTGCTGTTGGCTCCTTGGTTTCTGCTTCTCTTGTAATTTTCAGTGTCATCTGTGTTATCTTCATTGCAGTTCAGGGACTAAACCCGTATACTGTGTCTCTTCAGCGTGTGCTAAAGTTCCTCCTGAATGTTTGTGCTGAACTTCTTGGGGATTTGTGTCTGTCAGCAAATGTCTTGAGGAGCTCCTGATCATAATTTTGGGAAATGAAGTGTACAGCGGAGGTTAATTTAAACTTTTGTATGCCACTTAAGTATTATAGCCAGAAGATAAATTAGTGTAAGTCTTCAGTGCTGTGAGATTATCTTCTGTTAAGATGCTTTGTCATACTCCTCTTTCAAGATGATATTGCCTGTGCAACTCAGGAAGAATAAGGGGTTACAGTTTCAGGGGTGTATATTTTTACAAGAAGATGTTGTCGTTTAAGTGCTGAAATAACTTAATATTCCTAAATTGAATAAAATTCAGGCAGCGTGAGTACTCTGGTTTGATTTTCTTGGAACTGAAAATGTGCTAAAATGAGAGGTAAAAGGACTTTACCTTAAGCGTAAAATGATAAACTAGTGACTTGGGATGTTAAAATTGACTCTTAAAGACTCTGACGTGATGCTGTTTTATGATTTATGAGAGGTTACTACTCTGACTTCAGAGCTGATCCAGCAAGGTGCTGTGTTGTGGGTGGCACATTAATTATGCTCCAGGTAGGCGCTGAGGCTTGAGGTGGTGTTTCCAAAGCAGTGCAGGTGCTTTCTCCTTTGAGTGAAAGACCAAGAAGTTGATTCTGTGCTCAGAGGTGTCTCACACTGGAGTTTGCTGGGGTGTGATACAACCTGGGAGTTGTACTGGCAAGCTGAACACTTCTCTTGTGAACAGCACTTCTGGTCCATGCAAAGAGCTTATTGAAATGACCTATTTAAGGGAAAAAAAAAATTGAATAAAATCCAAAGTTAAAACTTGAAGAAGGACATGGCCTAATAATGTGTATTAATTACATACTTCTTTTTGTGTGATAACAACTCTTAAGACTTCCAGCTTTTAATACCAAATACTTAGCTGTTTCTAACTAAAGAACTCCTAATCCAACTGTTTTTCGAAGTAAAGAATGTGGAGCAGGAAGCCTGGACATAATGGGTAATGCCAGTAATTTCTGTGTTGTGGTAGGTGTGTAAACAAAGTAATGGGAGATAATGAAACTTACTTAGCAAATAAAAGGCTAATATAACTGAAATACATTTAAAATCATGGAGCTGGAGGACTGAGGATGCATTGTGGCATTCAAAGAGCTTTTTAGCTGATCCATTTGGGGACTGTGCTGCTCTACCCCACCTTCTGTGCCAACTCAGCCAATTCCCTGTGATGAAATCAGAGGGTTTCTCCTGTAGCACACCAGAGTTCCATTGTGTGGATGAAGGTGACCAGTCACAGGCATGGCAGTGGCCATAAGTAAGGACATGTTCCCCTGTCCTGCTCTCCAGGACTGAGCTTTAGCAGTTTCTGCCTGTGAGATGAACAAATTGTGGTGCTGAGTGTGCAGAGTGTAACTGACACCTGCCCAGGAGCTGAGGAAAATGAGAGCTGTTTATTAGGATAAACTGGGTTCCAAAAGAATGCAGGGGAGGGTAAGTAAATTCTGGTCTTAAACACAGTTCTTAGAGCTTGGAAAGTCCCTCAAATCTCTGGATTTTTATTATTTTTCTTTGGTAAGCTAGAAATTGTGGTATCAGATGTCCACAGTAGTAATGCTAATTCAGTGTGCTCTAAAACATTTATCCATGAATAAAGGCCTCATGTTCTAGAAACCCTTACTGCCCTAAATGAAACAATCAGATGACAATGTATGCTGGAAAATGAGAGCATAACGTAGGCTTAGAGATTAGAGAAAAAAAGATAAGAGTTAATACTGTGAGCTGTCATGAGTGTGTACTTTGTATTAGAAGAGATGTATTCAGAGTAGAAACCAATTCTGGAAGTGCACAAGGGTTCCACATGTGCCTGATAAAGGGCATGGACATTTTTAAGTAATGCAAAGTGGACACTTGAAAGGATGTCTTGTGCTTTCAAGGTGGAGGAGGGTGGAACATTGAGCTACTGAGAGAACAATATCATATCAGACCTGTTGATAGAAAAAAAAATGTGTACCACTCCTTATTGTAGAGGATTGTGCTACATGGTTCAGATTCACAAAGTAAAGGGTATGTTTTGGGGGGGTTTGTGCTGCAAGTGGTGAATTAATCATCTCTGCTGGACAAAAATCCCAATTACTGTGTCATGAAAATATATGATCAGCTGTTCTTGACAGAATTGTGAATTATCTCTTCTTGGAGGTCGGCTTCTATAAAGCTTCTGTTAACATGGCAAGCACCGAAGTTTGAAGGCAGAAAGTTGATAATAATTGATCAAAATCCCATTTCCAGCTCAAGACAACAAGACCTGAAGGTGTGCATTGGCTGGGAGGGTTTATCCTCCCCCAGCAGCCTCAGCCCCTGTCCCTCAGAGCACTGTGAGGGATGAGGGTTGAGCTCCTGCAGAGATAGCACTGAAGGAGTGTTCTCTTCAGAAGAGCTGTAAGTGAATGGATTTGCTTGGATTTGGGCCAAGCTTTGTGTATCACAGGTCCTAAAGTATTCACATACTTGACAAATGGAATTTTAAGTCTTTAAAGGTGATTTTTATGTTCTTTCACACAAGTCCTCACTGGAGTTTTGCACTGGAGGCTGCCTTGTGTTAACTTGGTTTCATGAGTTTGAGTCTGTACAGAGGAAAATCTGCTCTCCTTGGTCAGTAGCAATGCAAGCAGTGTAGTGCAGGACTCCCAGTCAGACCAGTTCAGTAATGCAGAATCTGCCTCTTTCATAATTTCCTTTAATGGACTCCTTGATGACCATTATCTCTGAAAAATAAAACCCAAGTGTCTTGAGTTGGAACTGCTCAACTGAAGCATCTGAGAGGCTTTGCTTGAAGGTTTCCTGTGTTAGCCACAGCCAGTCTTGCTTCTGTTGGAAGTGGTGAGAGAAAGGAAGCAGAGGAGCAAGTTTTGATGGTGGAGTAGGTCAGAGTGTCTGAGGTGTCTGCACTGTGCAGAAATCCCTCTAAGTTTTGCTGATGTTTTTATTTCCTGCTTCCCCCTCTGGGAGGAGAGGAGTTCCAGGGTGTTGTGTTACTTACCAGTCATATTTATTCTCTGGGCACTGTTGAAGACAATTGTTAGTGTCTTTGGAGGGACATGAGAATATAATGATAAAACAGGATTTATTCTCTGATCTTGCCTGTCTGCTCCTCAAAACTTCTACTTCTCTGTTCATTGTCATTCCTATTTGTGTTAACTCTCTCCTCTCCAGACAGTAAGGTGTGTTACTGTGCTGTGCAAAGTCCAGATCAATACCTAGTGCAGTTGGGGTTCTAAAAGGGAAGAGGACTGATGGACAGTGGATAACAGGAGATCAATAAACATGGTAAACACTGGTGTTTCCCCATAAAGGCCAGCAGAAATGAATTGTTGTGTGAACCAGGCTTTAATATTCATTACCCTGTGTCTCAGTGGTTTATAAAGTGTTGTGACCTCTGACCCTGCTGGTGTTGGATGGCAGGAATATTGCAGGAGAGTGTCCCTTAGTGCTGTGATTGTGTTGTTGTCCTGCAGGATTATCCTGGAGCTGTGAGAAGATGGGATGCTCAAGCTTAGAACAGGATCTCTTTCAAGAGTATGAAAATAGTTATTCAGGCATTGGAGTGCTCTTTTAAAGGATCTTTTTGGTCTAAAAAATTGCTATATTGGGTTTTATTAGTGGAAATAGAAGACAGAGCTACAAGACTTTAGATCTTACTCTGGATTTCATGTGTTTTGTTTAAATTACACTTCAGTTGTAAAATAGGACTGCAAAATTATAAGCACAAAGGTATGGACTCCTTTGAAACTGGGAATTTCAAAGCAGATGGCAGAGGAGTGAAATGTGAGTGTGACCTGTCATGAGTGGCAGTAAAGTACTGATCTGGAATTAAAAAGAGAGATGTAAAAAACATTCTATTTCCCTGGAGGTCAGGATTAAGGCTGAGAAAAGAAAACTGTTTTTATGAGCCCAGACAGGCTGGAAGAATGAGGGTTCTGTGTGGGGAAGGAGCTGGTGGTGCTCACACGGCTGTGTTGTGGAGCTTGGGTAGGAAATGTCACCCAACATGTGACATGGAGAGGCAGTGGAGGCTGCCCGAGTTGTGCTCGCTGTGTCCTGCCTGTGGCTGCAGCCTGTGCTGCTCCCTGTGCTCTGCACCCCCAGGTACCCAGAGCCTGCTGGGCTCTGCCAGGGATCCATCCCAAGGATGGTGCTGGCAGGGCCAGAGCATTGCAGGGCAGCGTTCCCACAGCCCTGCCTGCTCTCACCTCCCACTGCTGCTCCCCATCTCCCTGCCCCACCGGGGCCAGGCAAGGTGGAGATGCTCTCTGGGTGCTTTCCAAGCCAGGCATTGCCATTCTGCTTGCTTAATATGTATCCATCATCCCTGTTGCCTGGAGTGGCTTCACTTCTTTCTTTGTACTCTTGTGTAATACTTGGGGTTGGTCACATAAATAAATGTACTTTGGTGGGAAATGAAAGTGATCTGTACAACTCTTGACTTGTTTGCAGCTGCTGTGACGTTTGATAAGGCTTATCTTTGTAGGACCTCCTCAGTAGCATTTCTTTTTGTCTAATCATTTCCACACTTCTTCCTTTTCAACTTAACTTGAAGTATTAAACAAAGGAATTAGGAGAAGTGGAAAGAACTAAGGGGGAGATAATCCTGAATGTCTGTCAACTCAGAAGCGTGCTGGTTAATAAATGCTCTGCCAGGTTTTGAATAAATCTTCTGAGCAGTGCATGACTTTACAAAAGTATTGTTATAGAAAAGAAAAAAGTTACTCTTCTGTTTATATGTTATTTTTAGCAAGTAGAAGGAGATGTGGATGGAGAACGGACCAGCTGTGCATACAAACTTTCTCCTATTTTGTAATTCCCTTTATTCCCTTGTATCATTCCCTTTTTGACAACAGGTTGAGTGTTCCCAGAAACCTTAACACTGCTGAGAGATTTCAGGCAAGCTGAAAGCAGTGCCTGACAGTTTCAGAAAACTCTGTGAGTGTCTGAAAATGTGCATTAAGAGGTGTGTTATATTTAAAAGTGTAAACATTCCGTTGTGTGGCTCTCTGTTTTGTCATGCAGCTTTGAGATGTGGATTGGCAATGGTTTTGGAGCATTAAACAGATTTTATGAACCTTTGCTTTTCTGATGAGTTGGGCCAACTTTCCAGTTTTACTTTTAAATCCCGTCTGCATCCCAGCTATCATTCTTTCTTCCACATTAAATGTTCACAACTGAAATGATAAAAATGAGTAAATACTGGTCCTAGCCCATGAATGGATTTGCTTTCTCAGGATGTATTTTTTTAATCTGCTTCTTCCATCCAGCTGCCCTAAGCAGTGCATTTACCAGTGAAGATACCATGGGCTGACTGCTCTGCAAACATCTTTGTGGACAGAAATGGGTGAGGTGTGAACAGTGGCTCCTGGAGCCTCCTCCTCCATAACCCCAGCCAGATCAGTGCTGGTTTGTGTGGTCTGTTCAGATCTCAGGCTGCTGGGGAAGGGATTGTTGTTGGCAGAACACTTCTGGTCCTTCCTGGAGCTGGGAGAGCTTTGGAGGGGGTGTGGAGGCTGTTCCTCATTTTCACAGAGAGGAGCTCGTGGTGAGCAATGGAGGTGAGAGATTTCCACCCCATGTGTGCATTTCCACTTGCACTGCTCAGTTCAGTTTCCCCAGAAGAGTGCCCAGTGCTGTCTGAAGCCTTGGTTGTGCAGAGCATGGCAGAGGCAGCTCTGCAGGGATGGAGCAGCTTCCTCACCCTTCACTCCTCACTATTTTGTCACCTTATCCTGGAAGACAGCCTGAGCTGCCACTCCTGCTTGGCTTCTCAGCCCTGACCTCTCTGAGCAATTAAAAGCCTGGTTTACACACCCACACCCTGAGTGTGTGCTGTGCATACCCACAAACCTGCTTGGAATTCAGAGCTTGGCTCTCTTTGGTAAACAAATGCCTGGTGGATGAATGCAGCATGGGTATAGGAACATTGCCCTATGCCTGAAATTAGACTTGCCTGCATAATTCTGTAATTGGACCAGGCAGGATATGGCTCAAAGACACTTATTTCCCTTTGCCCTTTTGAATCCATCTGGTGGCTTTTGCTGTTCTTTTATCTCCCAGCAAATCAAGACCTTAAAATTGATGACCTAAAATTAATTTCCTTGAAGCTGCTTTAATGACACTTCCCTTGCTGTGTATGTGTGTGCACAAAATGTAACCCACATAGAGGGGAGTGCATTCGCCCTTAACTGTTTCTTAGCTGGTTGAGACTATAGAAATTATTTCTAAATGCAGTAGTAGAAACTTTGAGGATGTTGAAGGCATTTCCTGGACAAATTACACTGATGATACCTGGTTTTTGAATAAAAATATAGGATAAGAAATGGAAGACTTTAGCTTTTTTTACAGGAAGTAAGCCCAAAGGAGAATGACAACAGAGAGTTTGCATTAATACAGCTTGAATGTAAAGTAGAACTGGAGTTCTTAAAAATTCATTAATTTTTTTTTTAAGCTGTTCATATTGCACTGTGAATTCAGCAGGTAACTGGTGAATTTTGGTGTGTATTGCTACAAGACACCCACCTGCTTTTTTACTTTTCAGCTTGTGGAGTTGTCATGAAATTCCTTGAGACAGCTCTGCTGATTAATGTTCTCAGAAGTGAGATCTGGGTGTGTGTTTTACAGCTCCCTGTGTAGCTGGTCAAAATTTAGTATGTGCCTCTCTGAAATAGAGTTTTGGAGGAGTGATTTCATTTACAGAAGTCCCATTGCACTGGTCTGCCTTCCAGTAAGTTAAGGACCTGTGCCTGTGTGCTATGACTGAATTATACCATAGAGGAGCAAAGGTAGAGAGAAAATGAGTAATGGGTGAGAACACTTCTCAAGAAGTGCTGCAAAGTTGAGAAAACCTTTAACGAACTTAAACATTTTAAGGAAAATTTTATTTTTCTTTAATTTCACACTGGTGGCCTGGTTCACTCAGGGAATGACCAATGGGGTAGATCCATGCTGCTGAAAAAAGAAGAGAGGTGAGCTCTGTTTATGTTTTTCCCAATCTTATTTTGTTTGGTTTTTTTGGTTTTTCTTTTTTGAGTATTCACATGACGAATGATCCTTCCAGGCTTGTTATCAGTACCACATTTTGAGAGAGAAAAACAGAGTGGGAAGGATCCCCATATGCCCAAGGACCTCACTTTACCCTCTCAGTGTACTGACTTCCTTTCTCCTTTGGAGCAGTACATGCCTTTACATTCCTGTGAAATGATCATTTAAATTCAGAATGCCAGCAAAACTGGGGTATTTTTTTCATCTATCTCCCATGGTTTCTTAGCAATTAGGCATAAAAAAAATATGTTGTGGGAGGTGCTCATCATTTTCTGACTCAGTTGGTTTCAATGGGAGTCAGGCCTGTAAGGCAGCTGTTAAGGTCAGGCAATCTGTAATTGACCTGTCAGATGTTGCAATTAAAGTGTATTGCAGCTGTTAGAAATAGGAGTTACCTCCATTGCTCCTGAAAAAAACCAAAAAGCAACCCAAAACCAAACCACCAGAAAGCTTTAATGTATTTCACTGATTCATTGAGTACTGCTCTCCTCTGTGTGTAATGCAAGAAACAGAGGGGAATGCAGATGGAGCTGCTGCCTTTGATTTCAGTGCTGTTTGTGGCAAGGCCTCTTTCATGTTCTGAATTACAAAGTCCAGGGAAAATTCTTGCCAATGTCTGTCAGTCAATAAATTTACACCTTGAAATGCTCAGAGTTATAAATACTGTGGGAAATCTAAGAAAATGTATTTACATGAAGACACACGTGGGAATGCTTTTGCCACATTCTGTTTTTTGCCTTAATGCTTTTGTGGATTTTGTGAAATAGTAGAATGTACTGTAATGGAATAACTAGGAATTGTATAGTTGCTTCAGCCCTGTGCACTTGAGTGAGTGCTTTTGTGTCTGTCTCATAGCCCAGTGTTTTTAATCATGAAATACTTTAGCCACTCTTTAATTCAAAGTTAGTCATTGAGGGGTTTGCAATGTTTGTAACAGTTGCAGGGTTCTAGAAGCTTTTGACAGCTCCCCAGAGCCTTTATGTCCTGACAGTCAGCTGGGAAGCTGGGGAGGTCTGAGTTGTCTGTCCTCATGTTTTTATTGAGCCTCACTTAATATCTGTGCTCATTGAGGGTCTACAGTGGTTTTATGCTGTGTGTTTGCTTGGGTTTTTGGCTTTTTTTAAATAAACAAAATGCATTGTCCTTAGCATGGTGAAAATTCAGGTCGTTTGGGGCCATCTGGGTTCCATTTCAGTGTCTTGGATGTTGTCCTGTGCTTATCACTGTCCTCCAGCTGGAAAGCCACAGTGGTGCTGAACTTTTACATTTTAGTTTCTAGGTATCTGAGCTGAACATAAATCTGAATGAGTGTTGCCTTAAGCAGAGAGAGAAACGTCTGGTGCTCGCCAATTCCAAATGTGACATTTTATTTTCTGGCTATTTTTAGGACAAGGATTCTTTAGAGTTTGTTTTGTTAACCTTCTATGGATCTTTCTATGAATTAGAAGTTGAAGTATTTTGTGCACTGAAGCTGTCATCAGTAGTTTATGATCTCTGCACAGTTCTTGCTAGAATATGTGTGATTCTGGAGCTGCATTAATGTGGTTCTCAGTCTTTGCTGTTGCTGCTTTAAGGTGTTAGTAACTCTTTATGATCTTATTCCATAATCTGTGTGAACACTGCTCTTCAATCAGGTAAATTAGAGCAAAATTTTTCTAACCCTCCTAATAATACTGAAACTAAAATAACTAATAACTAAAATAGCATTATTACCTGCACAGGGCATTCAGAGAAGTCAGGAATTCTAGTCCATTTTCTTCCAAAATTAGATCACAAAGAGCTTTTCTGTTCTTGTGGTGCTAACTTATGTTTCTTTTGCAGTTTCCAGGTAGGAGGAAATGCTGATAATTCCTTTCTCCATTAATTTTTTTCATGGAATCCAGTGACAGGAGAGACCATTGGATGGCCTGGAGTGATTGGCAGGACTGCATCTCTTAGGTGCTGGGAGCAATTATTTTAAAGAAACTTTGCAGAGAGGTTTGACTTTTGGGTAGAATTACTTTTGTCCCACCTAACTCAAACTTGATGGCAACTCTTAAAAAACTTGCATGTTTTGAAGTCCTGTTTATTGGCCTTTTCCAAACCTTTCCTGTCCTTTGGACCTTCTGGGGAGTATGCTTGCAGAAGCTTCTGGGAAGTCCTGATCTGTCATAAATGCATTTTCTGCATTTGTCAGACACTTTTCCTTGGGCAGATGAGATTCAAAGAGGTGAACAACTGTAATCCATGTACCTCTATCAGCAGTTCCCTGTGTTAAAATTTGCAGCTTGCTCTGCATCTTCAGGTGCCTTAAGAGAATTAATTTTCATGTGTTAAGTACAACTGCCTTTCTAGTTAGGTGTGAATACTTTATTTGTGTTAAATGTAGCCCTCCTCCCTTCCCCAGATAATTTCAGCTTTCTGAAAATAGCCTTGCTTTGGTTTGTTGTTCTTGTTTCAGTTTGTGCCAGCTGCCTGCTCTGCAGATCTTTGCCTGGTTTTTCTAATTGTTTATTTTATTTGAAGAGTTATTACCTTGCTTCTTAGGGATGTGCTAGGTCTGAAACTAAATACTTCTAAGTATTAAAAGCTTGAGTACTATTTAATAACACCAGAGAATGTCCCCTTCTGTTATTTTGAAAACATCTCTGAGACCTGAGGAAACCATGATTGTCTACTGTGTTTTGTCCTGTCAGCTTAAAAAGCCACGAGGCACCTTGCATGCTAATCCTCTGCAGAACATGAAATGAAAATGAAGGCTGTACATAAGAAATATGAAATTTGATTGATCATTAAAAATCCCCTGATAAAAAAAAAGTCTTTTGATACCTATGGGTAAATGTGTAGATTCCATTTCTTTTTTACTAATCTCTCATAACTACATTTGACATGGGGACCTAGAGGTTGAGTTACTAATTGGTGCTGCTCCTCTGTGTATCTGAGTTCAGCCTGATATGGACAAACCTGTTTATTTTTAAAACCTTTTCATATGAAGGTGTGTGATGGTTGTTTTGCCTTGGCAGGTACTGTGACCAGTGCTGTCATTTTTTTGTTAAGGAAATGAATGTAAATGTAAGAAGAAGTCTTTGAATGCTCACTTGCTACCTGTAGGCAGTTCTACCTATTGATGTGCATTTGCACTGGGAAAAAAGAGCCTGCCAGACAATTCTGATAAGCTCTTTTTAATTTAGGATTCAGGGCACCTTCTTGTACTTAATTTTGGAAACATGCTTTTCTCTAAGTCACTCGGTCAGAATTTCCCCCAAAGATTTCATAGTGACCTTTAATTTAATCAGAGATGTGGGCAGAGTTTTCAGCTGTGGATAAATCCACAGAGGTTTTAGATAATCTTTTATCAGATTAATGAGGAGGTGATTTTTTTTTTCACCGAGATAAGAGAGCAAGTTACAATTCTGCAGTTTAACCTCACCGTTTACCCTTTCCACTGGGTGTTATTTTTTACATGTAAACTTTTGATGCTTTATTATTACAGAAATCCAACATGTTCTGTTGAGATGCAGAACTTATGCATAAGATTCTGATGTAGACTCTCCTCCCTTTTGGAAGACAGCAAATGCAGCAGTTATGTATTTATTGCTCACAACTGTAAGACCATTGTTGGGTTTTAGAACCCAGCAGTCTGAGGAAAGTGGGAAAAGCTGGCTTGAGGCTGGCTCTGAGTTTGCCCTTGTTTTAAAGTGTCTATTTCTGAATGCCTTGCTGCAGAAATTTCAGATCTAGGTCTGTAAACTTGTCTTTTTCTGGGGCATTTCTCTTCTCACTTGTGGCCAAATTAGTTTTTTAGGTAATTTTGATGCCAGCAACTAGCTACCTGGAAAAACCACATATTTTAACATATTTTTAAGGACATCAATATATGTTATAGGAAATGACTAAAACCCTAAAATCTGTGATGGAGGGTGAGGGAGGGGATATGGTGCTGGTTTGTTACAATTTTATTTTGTTCTGGAAACTAATGAAAGGTCCTTTGAACTGTTCAACGTGGAGTGTTTTGGAAGGAAAAAGTGCTACCTGTTGTTTGCAATTACAAATGATAAACAAGAATATAGTTCATAGGAGCAGAACATGTGAATGGAGAAAGTATTAGGTATGTACTAGAATTTTTATTCATTCTTATTGTGCCAACTGGGAGTAAATGTTCTTTAATATAATTATACTCTGGTGCAGTTTGAATCTGTTCCAAAGAGCAGAGCTTTGCCTAAAAAATTCTTTTATTTCTTCTGTTAGGGAAAGTGTTGGATTTCTTAAAAATGCTGCTTCACTTCAGCCTTCAGAAAATCATTAAAAAAGAAGAAATTAGATTTTTCTGAGTTTCTGGAGAACCTTTACTGCTTAGCTTTTTGTGTTTGTTAAAATGGGACTGCAGTGCAGCTTTTAAAGATTTTAGTAAGTGGTGTGTACTGGAAGGAGAATAGGAAATAATAATAATAATAATTCTTTTATCAGTAAAGGCAGAGGAACTAATGTGGTAGCTGACCTTTCTTAGGTCTCTGGGGAAAATGTTAATATAGAATACACTCACTTAGCTAACATTAAACAATTTTTGCTTGATTATTTTTGAAGTGTTGTAAAGACAAGCTTGGGTACCTCAGCAGCAGCAACAAAATTCCAGTAATTTTGTCTGCAGCAAAATTCCAGTAGTTTTGAAGACTCTTATTTGCCATTGCAATTTTACTTGACTTTTCTGTCCTGGACTTAAATTGACTCTTACTTATCTCTTTGATAGGTTTATAATTTTCATTAAATGTATAATCTCATTGACAAGACTTTAGAATTTTGCCTAGGATTCTCTTCTTAAGTATGCCTTAGCGTACTTAAATGGAGATTATTTAACTTAAATTTTTCTGAACTTAAAAGCATTTGCACAAAAATGTTTGGGTTTTTAAAAATGATGCTCAGAGGGCTCCTGCTGGAGATGTTTTAGCTCTCACCCAGCATGGTTGTGCTGACCTGGGTGTCTCTGTCAGGGGTGTGTGCTGTGTGTGTATGTTGTGATCCATGGTGGCATCATCACTTCTGGCCATGATCTGGGATTGGCTTCTGCTCAATGCATTTAAAACACAGTCCTTTAATAATAGTTGATGTTGATATCAACTTTTTCATTTCTGCCCTTGGATTTAAAACAGGTTTTATTGCTTTTGTTTTTTCCCTTTTTTCCCCACCTGTATATCTCAAATCCATGAACTTGGAAAGGGAAGGAAACTTCCTTCTTTCCTTCTTGTTCCTGGTGGAAACTGAGCTCTAAAGGCTGATCTCCAGGCTGGGTAACTGGATCCCTGACAGGAAGGTTTCACAGGGCTATTGTGTGATAGTAATTACCAACCCTGGCTCTGTAGTTCATTTAAAAGTAATGACTAGTGCATGTAAAAGGAACAATAGATGTTAACTATGGAATACATTAACTCATGGAGATGCCAGGGGAATTTAATTGATCATAATTAGAAATTTGAATGGGGATAGGAAAGAACGTTGAATTTTGCATTTTGTATCCCTTCATTTTTTTGTCTTTTATGATATAGATCTGCTGAATGAGATGAAGTGCATGTGACAGATAATGTCCCAGCAGCTGTGCTCTCTACTTCAGGGAGGGCATTCTGGGCTAAATGGGAATTGGCTTTACTTCTGTGGCAAAGCAGTACTTTTCACTAATATTGTGCTTTGAAGGACCTGAAATGAAAACTTCTTGCTCTCAACAGAGAATTGTGTCTGATGCTGAGAGCTCTGTTACTTATTTTAATTAAGTACAAAAAATTGCAGCAGTTCTCCCACATATCTAAGTGTTGGAAGGCAGATACTGCTTGAATCTCTAGTAAATCAAACAGAATCTAGAATTTCTGGGAGCAAATATGAATTTCAGATCATATTGCCTTGTGTAGGTGTTCTCTGTCTGAGAGAGATTTCATGTGCTGCTGGCCTGGTTTGGAACAGGGCTGTAATGTGTTAGTGGGGTCCTTTTTCTGTTAAAATAAAATCTCTCACTCCATAAGGAGGCTGCAGAGATTGTCTAAAATAAATATACTGCTGCTTCTTCCTGCCAAATGAGGGGTGGATTTAGAGTATGAAGGTTTGAGTCTGACCCTTGAAAATTACTATCATGTAGCCCAAAATGACAAAAAAGGCCCCATGAATCCTAAAGAACAACTGGGTGTTTTTCCCAGTCTGCCAGAGCAGTTGGATGAGTGATGGCCCAGAAGGGTTACTGGGGAAAGCAGAGGAATAACCAGTGAGAAACATTCCCTGTGAGCAGCTGTGGCAATCTGCGTGAAGTTGAATTATCAGGAATGAAATTCGTTGTTTCCTTAACAGCATTTAGGACTTGTTCTTCTGGTGCAGCTGACAGATACAGGGGAAAGCATTGCAGTGCTGTTTGGTAACCTGTGAGGCTTTTCCTTTACTTAGGAGGAAAGGAATTTCTGTTTTGTGGAAAACACTTTTTTTTGGTCTGTGTTTAGTAGCAACAAAAATGCAAGTGTTGAACCTTGTTGCACATTTTTCTGAAAGCATTTTGCTAGTAGAGTGCACTGTGTACCCTTTCCCCCTCATGAAGATGTTGTAATAAGTAAAGCAATGTCATTGGAGTAGTTGGCTACTGCAAAACATGTGAATTTAGTTACCCAATCCAGCCTGTTTCTCCAACTAAATGATTATGACTAAGTGTGGTATATGCAACGTTGACCTTCTAAGTTAGTTCCTAGTTTGCTGCTTTGTTGTTTCAATCACATTTCTACATTGTTAATATGAAAATAATTGTTTTGCTGTATAAAGTTGTTGAGATAATTGTCTGAGGCTCTGGATGGGCTGTGTGTTCTCTCAGGGCTGTGAGCTGGTGCTTTCTGGGGCACAGCTGAAGGGTGGGGTGTGTTTGTCCTGCAGGAGAAGGGAGCAGGAGGGTGTCTGTGGGCAGAAGGACACATTGCTGGCTGCTCGTTTCTTCCTGTGAACTCCCAGTTAGTCATTCCTGGGAAGCAGCACAGCTACTGCAGTGACACCCAGAAGAGTGTCATGGCCTAACCCACAGCTGAGCTCTCCCTCGGTGTCCCTGTTTGTCACCAGGTGCATCACAGCGTGCTGGGGACAGAGCCATCCTCAGCTCCAGCCCTGCTGCCTCCCTGCTCACAGGAAAGGCTGGGGGAGGAATGTTGTCTGTCCCAGGAGCTGCACTCCCTGTTTGCCTGGCTCAGTGCTTCCTGTTGTTGGAGCTTTAGAAGCAATGCCTGTAGGTGAGGATTATCAACTGCTCTTCTGTGGGAGATGGGCATGCAGTGCCTTGAGGTCAGAAGTGGAAATGGCAGCAGTTGGTTGGCAGCTATCTCATTCCACCCTGCAACAGCATTCAAAATTCAAACCTCTGGGGAAAGGAATTATTTTCTGAGCAGCTTCTTCCTTTCCGGGTAAAAGTTCATGTTTTGAATCATTTGAAGCCTGAGGATGTGAGACTGTTACTCAGATCTGCCTGCCACATAAATAAAACTGGTACCTTGCATCTTCAGAATCAACAGAAAAACCTTGAAGAGGCAGCCAGAGAATGGGGAACAGTGTGGCCTTCAAAAGAAGGACCAGTGAAAACCTGTGTTTGTGCAAGTACCAATAAAATCTGCAAACAATCAGTTTGGATTTGTGCCACTTCAGATAGTGAGGCTGGAACATCAGGTCTTCAAACAGCTGGGAGAGGAGCTGAGGAGTAGGGGAAGGAAATGAGTGAGGAAAATGTAGCCAGAAATGAGTAAGAAATAAATCTGTTAAAATGATATAAGAGTTAAAAATGTATAGTTCAAGAGCTTGATGAAATAGCTTTATCAAAACCTAACAACTACAGAAAGAGCTGTCAAGGAAAAACTTCTCAGCATCTCGTTTGGGAAGAAAAAAACAAAACAAAAGCCCAGATCCTCCACAGTAAAACAGAGATTGTGTTCAGGAATGGATTGAAAACATGCTCTTTTATATGACATAATTTGTGGTGCAGTAACGTGCTTGAGGTAGGCAAATACTGGTTAATCAAGGATTTCCTTCCTTTCTCTGTTAAGTTAATCATGATGTTAGGAAAATCTTGCTTGTTCAGTAAGCAGTAAAATCTCTTTTCAGTACATTTGGTGTGTGCAAGTGGAGTTCATCTGTTTCAGGTCATTAGCACTGCATTAGCACAGCATGGCAACTGGTGTTTAAACACCAGCTAATTAATGTTCAGTGTCAACACAGTGTGCTAAAGAGCTATCCAAACCCTTGAAGTTCTAGCTGAAACAAAATGCCACACTGAAAATTCTGTTGGGGGATGGGAGGAATTGCTAATCTTTTTTCTCCTGCTTTCCTAGATTATTGATAAATTATTAAGCCTGAACAGCAGAAGGGAAAGGGTCAAACTGATGCCAACAGCATTGTGTGCAAGGGGGATTTTGTCACTGTATTTGTGGGGTTTTGATGTTAGTTTGTTTTTTCCTTCCTTGGTGTATAGTGTTGTGATGGCTCAGTGACCTGGAAAATGTGTAGGGTTTTTGTACTTTCAAATTTTGATGAGTTCATTTTGCAGTTTCACAACTGGGCCACAATATTCAACATGTGTGATAGCTGATGGCCCAGCACTGTGGAAATGAGGTTGGACACCTGTCTTGTCCAGTAGTATTTTTTTCCCCTCTCCAAAATAAATTTGGGTGTGTTTGTCCAAAAAAATCTGGTATTTTTCAGTCTGACCTATGTGAAACAGAGCCATGTCTGTGGTGGACAGCAGGCAGAAGCATGGATTCTGTCTGCTGCTGGTTCCCAGGTGTGCTCATCCAACAGGGAAATGAGACACTAAATTTCCTACCAACCTTAGCACTCACCAAGTTATACACACAGGTGGCTGATAAGTGTACATGTAAATCTCAGGTAACTGAGAGTTCTTAATATTTGGGTAAATAACTACTGGATCCACAGATGCAGTAAGAAAGGGAACAACCTACTGAGCCCCAGGTGGGCTGGAGGCACAGCTCCATCACTGAAAGGAGTTCTCTGTTAATGCTGCTGAATGGGTCAGATGGGTTTTGGGGAGGACAGAAGAAAACTTCCACGGTAAAAGCTGAAGTCAGAAGTGATCTTTTAGAAAGAATCTTTGTCTCCTAAGCAGTCATCAGAGCAAGGGTGAGATGTCAAGTGAAAGCTTGGCCAGGGTCTGAATGTTTCTTTTGGTTGTTTGAACTCAAACTGGCTCCTGGTCATATGCAGCAGAAATGAGACTTAAAACAACAAACAACCAAACCCTGAAAATTGAATTTCTGAGGGCTTTGCACGAAGCAGGTTAACATCCAGCCCCTTTTGTACAGCCTGCTGGGGAAGTTCTCAAATGCTGGAAGAAGCAAGGAATTGTCAGCAATTTAGGAGCCATAAAATGGACAACTGTAGTGTGTAGGAAGTTGTGGACAGATACTTGCTCTGAATAAGCTGCGTAGCAAAGATCTGCTGGTTTAAAATGTTTAACCCAGCTTAGTTTAGTGACAGGTTAAAAATGTTTACATGAGCAGCTCTGCTAGGAAGCAGAAAGGGCTACAACCTTCAGCAGGATGATGATGCCGAGCAGGTGGCACCGCCTTGCTGGATAATACAATCTGATATCACAACTGTTCGTGAAGTGCAATTTCTTCACCACCACATAATCATTCTTCTGAACTGCTCTTTAAACGTCAGCAAAGGCCTCGCATTAATTCAGCCTGACAGTTTGATTACAGCATTTTAACAGCTTCTGAAAAATAATTCAGTTACTGAAGTGGTAAACTCGCTGTCTTGGCAGTGGAGATAAAGTGCTGCCTCCCAGCTGGAGAGCAGAGCTAATCCTGTAATTCCTGGTCCATCTCTGTGCATGGTCGCCACTGCTTTGGTTTAATTGCATGCTATTTCCTCTCCATGTAAATATTTGCTAAAATCGCTTTCATGGGTCAATGAAATGCTTAAATAATATGCCCCCCACACTATGACCTTTACATATTTATGACCTTGCTTTGAGTTTCAAATTTGCTTTATTTATTAGGTATAAAGCATTAAGTATTGCATGTAGAAGGGACTGAGAGTTAGGAGTGAAATATTTCAGTGTGTTGGGGTGGAATGGGGCTCTGGAACTCAGAGGTACATCTGGCAGGGAAAATAGAAAGGTGGTGCTTCAGAGATGAACTGTAATTTCAGGATGCTTGAGGATAATTTTAACAGCCTGGTATGTTTTAATATTGCCATTTTGTGGTATGTGGAAATATCTTATGTAGCACACAGCAACCTAGATCTGCAATTTTCAGCATAGGCTTCTCCTGCTTCTTGTTTTATTTTTTGGTGTAAGTTGATTTGGGATTTTTTCCTATGTAAAATTGTGTTTGACTTAATGCTTGAAAATAAGGGTATTTGAAGCAGGGGAAAATGCATTTAATGTGGTGTTATGTTTTCTTGCCAGACTCTGACACATCTGTGGAACCTGCAATGACAAGTCGGAACAGTAGCCATGCAGACAAAACTGGTGAAATGTCCTCAAAGCAGTCAACACCAAAAGTGCAGGTCCAGCGATCTGTCTCCCGAGAAACCATCACAATTCATTTCTCTGCATTTGGGAAGGAGGAAGAAGAGGAGGAAGAGGAGTTTAAAGAGTTTCTTGATGAGGAACTAGATGACCAAAGCATTGTAACAGCACTTGAAGCCAAGGAAGACCTCTGCTTTGAGCATAGCGGCCATGACCTTTTTGGTCCAGCTACCTCGCTTAACATGGCCAACTCTGCATCACCGCTGTCCTCGTCGCCTGCAGTTCTGCCAGCTGCAGAAACTGTGAAGCTCTTGGACTCTACTTCCCCATCCCAAATACTCAGTGCAGTGCCACCGGTCCTGTCTCCATCGTCACACTCATGTCACACGTCTGGCTCATCAGGTGCACCAGCACCACCTGTGGAACAGAAATCCAGTCTGTCTTCCCCATCCTCATCCCCCTCCAGGTCAGTTGCCTGCTCTAGTGGCTCATCCACAGTTTCTAGTTCAAAGCCTTTTAAGGGGTTGGTCAAGTCCTTTTCAACAGAAGTGGAACCAAAAGAACCCACCCCACCGATGCGACACAGACACTTAATGAAAACCTTGGTGAAATCTCTGTCTACAGACACTTCTAAACAGGAGTCTGAAGCTGTGTCTTACAGGCCACCTGACTCAAAACTGAACTTGCATCTGTTCAAACAGTTCACTCAACCTCGAGCTACAGGTGGTGATTCTAAAACTGCCCCCTCCTCTCCATTAACATCCCCCTCTGACACTCGTTCCTTTTTTAAAGTACCCGAAATGGAGGCTAAAATTGAAGATACAAAACGACGCCTTTCTGAGGTAATCTATGAGCCTCTGCAGCTGCTCAGCAAAATAATGGGTGATGAAAGTAGTAGCCACAGGCCCAAAGCCTTATCTTCAAGTGCTTCAGAACTCTCAAACCTTTCCAGTTTGAATGGCCATTTGGAAAGCAATAACAACTACAGCATTAAGGAAGAGGAGTGTGATTCTGAAGGGGATTTCTCTGGGGGTGACTTTAACTTGAATAAGAGTGATCATTCAAGATGGGCAGAAGAACATGCAAAAGAGGTGGAGACCAAAAGCTCTCAGTCTGCAAGCACAAAGGATGTGGGGTCAAAACCTTCACTTGTACTTGAAAAATGTTTGTTGTCTGCACTAGTGAGCAGGGAGGATGAGGAGTTTTGTGAACTGTATTCTGAAGACTTTTTCTTGCTAGAGGAAGAAAGCAAAACTGATAAACCTGCTGAAAATGTGGTGGAGCCTGAGATGACTGAGGAAACTGTTACTATGCTCAGTAGTGAAGATGAAAATAATCTGGATGTGCAACAGTCTGAAATACCAGTGAAAACTTTATACTTATTAATACTGTTAGTCTATGCTTACCTTATTATCCCTCTCCCTGGCTATTTAAGTGGACTTTTACTTGGAATGGCCCTTGGATTTATGGTAGCTGTCTGTGTGATTTGGCTTCTTATTCCACGTACTCATGAGTATCTCAAATTGCATAAAAGCATGAAAAAGCGATGGAATACAGGAGCTCTGGACATCAAAGAACCTGAAATACTGAAGGTGAGGTCCTGGCATTTTGTGTGTGTGTGTCTGTGTGCATTATTTTGGGTAGAAGGAGTAAACTAGATTTATCCTGAGGGTGTAAATGAGCTGAAATGTCCCCACTTGTAAATAGTTTTTTAGGGTCAACTCTCTTTGGCAGGGGCACAAATGGTTTAGTATCCAAGAATATGTAAGACTTTGGTGTCTTTAGGGATTAGTAGAAAATGGAATTTCTTCAAAGTAAAAGGGCAAATGGCTTTGCTGGTAGATTTGAAACGATCCAACTGGAATACTGAGAGCAAGCAGTGTCAAAGTTTAGTGTGTAAGATAACATTTGTGCTTGAAGCTGGGTCTTGGGAGATATATTTTGTTTCTGGGATATTTTGTCTAGGCAGCAATTTGTTTGTCTGGTCTGTTCATAAGCAGAGACAAAAGCATTGTGTTCAAGTAGAGCATAGAGTTGGAGAGCATATGGGTCCTCCTCAAACATGAGCTAATTGAAAAGGGAGGAGGAATTACAGTTCAGCAAAATGTGTCTGAGAGCTGGGTTTTGAATGAAAGTTTGTCCTACCTGCTCTCTGCCCTACCCCTGTTGTTGTTGAGATGTTGCAAATTTGCTGTCACTTTGTGTGTCACTTTGCTGCCTGTCCAGCTGTGATCCACTCACCCCCTCTGTTCCTTCAGTGCCTCTGGTCCCTGTCCTGCCCTCCTCATCTCCATCTGTGATGAATTCCAATAATATTTTCCCAATTGCAGAATTCCAAGCAGTGAAACATCTGCTGGTTTCTGATGTGCAGCAGAAGCATTTCTGAGTGCTGGTGGTGTAACCTTCACTTGATATCACATGCTGATCAGAGTGTTTGTGGAGGCATTTTTTGTATTTGTGTAAATATTCAATTGAGCTTTTTGAAGGTGCATCCCCAATTGTAACAGCAGAAAGGTTTCATGAATTTAAATTCAGATGGGTATATACTGTAGAATCTATAATGTATTGATGGCTAATTTCATGTGTCTTTAGGTAACTGAAAAGTTAGAAAAAGTTAGAAAAACAGAATATAAATCTCTACTTTTGTTGCATAAACAGTGGTAATTGCATGTCTCGCCCTTATTCTACCCTGGTGTTCCTTTTTTGGTGAATGAGATGAGTTGTGGTTATTATTTGCTGTAGTGAATTCAGACTGAACACTCGTGTCTGCCCAATTGAATTACTTGCTACTCCCACGGACAAATTGTTACAAACTTTCACTTCAATCCTTGTTATTTGGAGCCAAGACCCTTCCTTGATACTTGACAGCTGATAGAGATCCTGGTGTTCATTATTGGCTGGTGTTAGGCTGTCTCTGAGATGTCAGCTTTTGCTCAAAAACCTTTAAACTATATTTTAATGCTTTTATTGAGGATTTACATCTTATGAAAATGGCTGTAGGCAAGAAATGAACAGTGCAGAGAAGTCTGCATAAATGCAGATTAATGGTTTTTATGACCTGATGAGTATTTCTTGTGCTCATAACACACAAAGTAATTGTCTTTAATATGTAAATGCTTCAGGAGTTTACAAACCAGCTCAATGCCCATATTGTAGTGGAAGGTAATGTAATATGATTTAGCAGATTGCAAGTTATTATTCCCACTTCAGACAACTATCTTTTGTTTGCATCTGTCAAAATTAGTACTGGACAGCTTAGATCCTCTGAAAAGGATCTGGAAAGGCAGCTAAAGACTTCATCTGTAACAAAACTCAGGGGAATATAGGAAAAGCAAACTTGATGCTCTTGCATAAAGGTGTTGTCTTCAGAACTTGTTGGTCTGGTATTCTGGCCTGGACTGCTGTTGTGCAATTGTGATAAATGCTCTGAGTAAAATGCCTTCATATGGGGCTCACAGAGTTGGGATTCTGCCAAATTGCTGTCAAGTTATTTTTGTACAACTATGTGTCCATTCTTCCCCATGTAAACGTTGTTTGAGAAGTTTGCATTTCCTAGGTTTTGAAAACTAGTGCAAAATTCCCCTCAGCAATTGCTGAAATACTTGAACAGATTATTGTCTCCCACAAAACTGTTCTTGGCAGTGGGAAAAAGTAAATAATTCTTGTGCTGGTAAGTGTGTGTCTCTATAGGTGTCTGTACTTACTTCAGTCACTTGTCCTTGGTACTGGGGGAAAACATCCCCCCAACCAGAAAATGCACAAACCCTCTGCATCTTCGTTGCATGATTTGTATCTGCTTATTCCCTTAATTTTCAGTTCTCTGGCTTCCTTCTTATCTTTTTCTTTTTTTTTTTTTCCCTGCCCACATTTTTTCCTTCTTTAATCCATTAGTCTTTTGTAACTTCCTTCTTGGCCTTTCAGCTCTGCATTCTCTTGTGTCATGCTGATTGACACAAAAGGTTTTAAGTAACAGCTAAAATGGAAATTATATATTTACCCTTTCCATTAGAAAGAACTTTCTGGAGAACACGGTGGCAGTGCCTGCTGGAGAAATTGGAGGCTTTGAGCCACAGTGTACAGAAAGAGAAGCTTTTTATCAGCGTGCTATTCCTGAGCACCATCCAAGGGATTTCATGGTTGATAGTGGCCTCTGGCAGACAAATGTTTCTTCCAGTTAAGGTGATGGTTGCTTCTCCTACCTCAGACATTTTTGTGCCTTTGGATTCCCTGTGAAAGAAGCTGAAAAAATGCATTATATTTTTCCCTCATTTATGAAGCAAAATACTATTGAAGTGTTATAAAATAGTGGTAATAAAAAGGGTAGTAATACAATTGCATGATTTCAGTGATCAACAGTCTTGAAAAAATTTTGGTGCTAAAGCATTTTATGATATAATTTAATAATAATGACTGTTAACCAGTTAATATCACTAAGAAACTTCAGGGACAGTTTTAATCCAGATTTGGGCTTGTATTGTGAAAGTGGCATTTGCTGATTCTTTTATTTATGTATTTGAAAGTATCATAAGTAATGATTTTAATTGATTTTTACCCACAGGCCAGGTTTGTGCCCCCAGCCCTCTGGGTCCTTCATAAGGATCTTTTGCAGTTCTTCCCTTCCTCCCCTCTCAGGTTATGTTGTAACACACCTGAGACCTTAAATAAGTAACACTAAAAAGTTGGTACCTACAAAGCCTTTTACATGAATTATTCTGTTGAACTGCAGTTTGAATAAAATATTTGGAGCCTGGAGTCAGGAAGGAGGAAAGTTAAACTGAGGGGGTTTTTAAAGCTGTTTTTGCCCTGTCCCATGAGCTGAGTGTTGCTGGGGCTGGAGCAGTGGCAGCAGCTGTGGGTTGGAGCTGTGACCTGAGCTGGGAGAGCCGTGGTGCCCAGCCCAGGGAGCAGCTCCATGGCCAGGCACGTTCTGCTTTCAGCTGGGAGCGTGGAGCAACTGCTGACCTTTAGAAATGGGGATCACAGGATCAGTGTCAATGGCCAGCAGCTGCACAGTGGCATATGACTATGGTCATTGTCCTCCCAGAATTACTAAATTTCTTATTTTAACAACTTTGCTAGAACAGACAAGACCTATCCTACAGTCACTCCTCTCCTACACAAGGAAATCCATTGTTGCTTCAGTAGTTTGGGAGAATTTATCTGTTGCTAGCAAGTTATGGTAACACAATTTCTCTGTTTGGGTGCATTGCAAAACGGTTTCCGTGGGCTGTGAATCTTTTGTTCCAATTTGGTTTTGCAAAAAGAGAGGCGGAGGTAATTCTGCTGAAATTGTTCTTAAAGTGCAGGAACTTTGGAATGACTCTAGGGGCTTCTTGGATAAACTTCTCAGTGTTTTTTAAGCTAGGTGAAACAACTTACAGAACTGAAGATCGCTGAAGTGAGAAGGCAGGTGGTGTTGTTACCTCCTTTAACACTGTTAGATAAAATTCCTGCAGCTGCCACAGATTTTCAGATTCATTAATAGAGCAAAGAATCACCATTTAGTGAAGCATTAACAGTTTACTGTCAGCCATGCAGTATATCTCTGTAACCAAATAACATGAAAGTCAAGTGCAAAGAAGAAACTTCATCCGTAGAAATTAGAAAACTAAAATTTTGTGTACAAGGAGGGATTGCAGTAATGTTCTGTCTCTTTCATCCTGACTGTTGTCTGAAAATAAAACCCCAAATAATTAAACCTGAGCTTGGTTCTCCAGTTGCTGGTAACCTGGTGGTTGTGCTGTGTTTGCACCTCTGTTGGGTTGTGGGTGAGCAGGGTGTGAGAATTATGTGTTTGGCAGACTGTACAGATAATCAGTTGGTTTGAACTGGAAGGCCTGGGCACATGGAAGGGATCAGAAAAGCAGGAGGGATTTTTACTGACTTTGACACAGGGAAGTCAAGATTTTGATGGGTAAATCGCTCCTTGTTTTCATCACAGTTCCATCTCCAGCAGGCTGTTAAAGGAATGTCAGGTGCAGTGTGACCTTCCTTCCTGGGTACCACATGTACCCATAAGTTTCAAACCTTTCTACTGAAAATAGAAATCTTATTAGACTTAGAGAAAGGGCTCATGTGACTGAGCTTCCTATAATGACCAACTCTCCAAGCAGCCCTTTGCTCTGTGCCAGCTGGGGTGGTGTTGGCTGAATGCCCCTCCAGGAGAAGACAGGAAACTTCTGAGGCAGCAAATTCCCATCTGTGCATTTGCCTGGCTGCAGGCTCCAGACTTTGTCTGAGCTAGAAATAGCTTGGAGATCTGATGGGGGCAGGTGGGAGTTGCTCCAGAGATCTGTGGGCCATATGGATACTCCAGTTCCTGCACACGGTGGCTTTGGGCAGCTCATGTGATGTTCTTGTGCTTCACTAAGTCCAGCTGGAGTTCCTGGCTGAAAATTAATTGCTGTCTGCTCAAAGATGTCTTGGCTAAATAATTTCTAGGAAGGAGATGGGATGTGCCTCAAACCTACGTCATCCCTGTTGTGCAGTTTGATGGCTTTTATAGAAAACTCTTCCTTGTGCATTGGATTTCCTATAGGGGAGCTGTGCATAACCCACTGTAAGAAAAAAAACAACCATAAAGCTTCTTCAAAGAGTATGTCCTGGTACAGACATTTCTATTAATAAAAGACATAATCTGCTTTGGAGCTGAGCAAAGATGAATGACTTAATCTTTCCTGAACATAAAAGAAATGCTAATTTATCTAGTTTTTTCAGGGTTTGTAGTGGAAATGGAGCTAGATGTTGGAGTAAGCAAAACAGATATCACTGTTACTATGGCACCTAAGAAAGTGTATGCTGTCTACTGTGGGAAATTATGTGGCACTGAAACCAAAGAAAATTAGCATTAAAGTAAATTTTACATTTCTGTGTGTGGGTGGAAACTTCTTTAATAAGTTGAAATCTTGCAGTAATTTTTTGAGATGTTTTGCATAAAGTAGTTATGACTTTTTGTTTTGAGAAATACTGGGGTGCTCATTCAGCTCTCCCCACTTCCCCCCTCTGAAATCACACAGGTGTTTGTAAAGTTGCCATTTGACTTTCTGCTCCCCTTCACTTTCTGTTGACATTGATGAATATTGAGTACACTGAATTCAAGGTTCTGATGTGCAGATAAAAACAATGATCAAAGAATGTTGCATGGCAGGTTAAGAGAAGGAAAGCTTCTCCTTGAATGAGTATTCTGCCTACCTTCTACCCCATTTATCATCTCTACTTCTGTAATCAGATACTGGAGAAGAGAAGCAACATCACCCCCATGGTCAGAGTCAGCACTTAGAGGCTTGTTACAGCAGGACTGGCTGGTTTGTTTTGTGTTTCTTTTACAGCACAGAAATTAATTGAATTTAATCCACATATATGACTCCTGTGTTGTAGCTGAGCAGTTACACAACATGCTAAATGATCTCAAACAGTGATGGTGCATGAAAGCAAACTCCATTGTGGTCTTCCAGTGAGTCCTTAATTGTGGTGATTACAATGTCAGGGCTGTCTGTGAGCACACAGGCTGTTTGCTCTGGGTGATTAAAGTGCTGAGCTTGCTGGGAGCAGAGGGACTGCTCAGCCCTCCTGCCCTGTGCCTCTTCCTTGCTGTCATTACATTGCAGGGTTCCCTATTGCTGGAGCTTTGTACCTCCTTGATGTTTCTCGTAGGCAGCTCCTCTAGGCACTGACTCTTCCTTCTTCTCACAGCAGCCAACTGACTCCAGTTCCCTTTCAGCAACCAAGCCACTCTTTTACAACACTCTTCTTCTTATTGGCTATAGCTGTGGCCTGTTAAAGTCAGGCCTGTTCCTTAGATATAATAAATGGGTCAGCTGCAACTCCTTAGGGGTAAGATGACTTTCTATACTACCTTTAATTTCTTATATTGTATCCCCCCACACTTCCTGGCATTCTGCATCTGCAGATCCCACTGTGGCTCCTGGGGAGGAGGTGAGAGCACCCTGTGCTACATAACCAAAGTGACTGAGTCAGAAAGAATGCCTGGTGTGTTTGAGATCTCATCCTCACCTCCTGCTCTGTTGGTTTGGTGCTACCTCGTTCAGGGCATTTATTGCCTCGTTCTGTTTGTCCACTGAGTGAAATAACTTTGGCAAAAGCTTGGATAATAATTTAAAGTTTTTAGGTATGTGCTGTGCTTGATTTTCCAGCAGCTTAAAAGCCTGTTAACAGTGTCTTCTTCTCTAGGGATGGATGAATGAAATTTATAATTACGATCCAGAAACGTACCATGCTACATTGACTCACTCTGTCTATGTGCGACTCGAAGGCAGCACCCTACGACTTTCAAAACCCAATAAAAATATTTCTAGAAGAGCTGTGTACAATGAGCCAAAGCCTGAAGTCACATATGTCAGTCAAAAAATTTATGAACTAACAGACAGCAAGGTGAGTGTCTTACTTATATCTGATTTTAACAAAGAACACTTTGCAAATTCTTTTTAACTCTGAATTTTGTTTTTTCACTTGTCTATTTTCACGTTCTGTCATTATTTAAACAAAATTGCTGTCATGACTAACTTGCAAAATATTGTGCTGGGGAGGAAGATTGAGCAGGATTTGGGAGAAAGTACATATTTACACAATAAGGGAAAGGCATGAGTTTCCTGTGGCACTTGAGAGCAGTTAACTCGTGGGGGCTCTGAGACTCGTTCCCAATGCATGAGGTGACTGTTCTGAAGGTTACACCAAAATGCCTCATCTTTGGTGGTTGTCTCTACCCCAAGGCAGCTGAGACAACATTTGTATTTCACTCAAAGAGGGAATGTACATCATATGTGAAGGAGGACAGTGAGAGGTGTCTGGAATGTGACCTGCTCTAGGTACCCCCAGTCTAGGGAAGGAGATGGGCTTTTTGCAGTTGGAAGAGTGCATTAACAGTAATGCTAGGACAGTTTTCCTACATGTTGTTTGCCTCTCTCAAATATATCAAGAGTTGCTGTATGAAGTTGATTCCATTGACATTGTTTTAAATAATACATCAATACCTAATTATTAAGGGAATGGATTTTTTTAATGTGCTGCATCAATCGAGGGCTTTGGCAGCACAGATGTAGGAGGCAACCACCCTTCACTTGACTGGAAGTGAGAGGGAGAGAGGGACCAAGGCAACAGTGAGGAAAACCTCCCTGCTTTGCTCTGAGTCTGTATGGGAAAGGAGTGTGCTGGCAGCTCTGCCTTCCATTAAAGGAAGACACTGAAAAAGATAAAGAAAAAATTAGATTCCTGCCTTTTGCAGATTTGTTTTCCCATCATGAAGACAAGCGAAGCTGTCATGTGGGAGCACTTGACTGATGGTGGTTCCCCATGGTATCTTAGAAAATTTCCAGTACTTCCCCCCACCCAGCCCCAGTTGATTACACAAGGCCCAAGTGCCCTGACTGTAACAAAAAAAGGATGCCTGTTCTTCAAGGTACTTGCCCACAGGTTTTGGAGAACACTGCTGAGTATAGACCACCACATAAGATTTTGTAACTCTTTTCTTTTAAACCACTCCTCTAATCACTTGCATTGTCTTAATTTGATATAAATATATTGAGTTTAGAATATAATTATTTGCAAATCAGTCTTATAGCTTGGCTCTTATGTATTTGATGTGGCTGTCACCAACTTCAAACACTGAATTTCATAAGGTGGGCATGAAAAGTTGTGTTCAAAACTCAGTTTGGACTCAGATTATCTTATCTTGTTATCTATTTATCTCCCCATGCTCCCAGAAATAAGTTCTTGGGTTTTCTATTTTTTCTGCAAATCCATGAGAATAAGATCATCTAAATCAAAACAGTTTCTAATCCACATGGTTTAATCTGCTTAAATGGCCTTTGTTTTAATTCCAAGGCTTGGCTCACCAAAGACTTAGTGATAGGAGTGGGTTGGACATCCAGCAATTTTGAGTCAGTTAAACTGGCAGATCCGGTGTGGGATCTTTATCTCTTGCATACCTGTGTTCTTTACTTGAGTATAGAAACATAGAGGATACAAGTGAAAAATAAATTAATTTAACCCTTTCGTGTATCCTTCAGATTTCCCTGGTTCCTAAGAGCCTGGCACGGAAACGCATTTGGAATAAGAAATACCCAATTTGCATTGAACTGGCCAAACAGGAGGACTTCATGGCCAAGGCCCAGACTGAGAAGGAGACTGCAGAGGAGAAACCTGCTGAGAAAGTGGACTTGAACATTGAGGAATCCAAGAAGCCTCAGGATGGAGTGAAGTCCACTTGCCAAAAGGATCAAGTGCTTTACCTCTTTGGAAGGACAGGGAGGGAGAAGGAGGAGTGGTTCAGAAGGTTCCTTCTTGCATCAAAGCTCAAGTCTGAAGTAAAGAAGCCACCCAGTGGGAGCAAGCCAGGTACTCACATTTTGTATTCTTGTAGAAGTCTGTTAAAAGAAACAAACCAAAGTTATGTTTTGGTGGTGCCACAGTGATCTTTACAAGCAAAATAAAAATAATACCAAAGATACTCTTCTCCTTACCTTGGCCTCTCATTGCCACCTTAGCCCCACCTTTTTCCCTCTTGGCTCTATGCTTTCAAATATTTTACTGTTTTTAGACTGTTTTATATAAATACACTGTTTTTCAATGACTGTAATAACTCCTGTCATATTTTTAAGGAGGAATTGTTCAGTCTCTTCTTTTTCTGCATCTTGGAGCTGATGTCAATATTTGCAGTATTAGACTCAGTTCTCTCATTACCTGTTTTTCCTCCTCCATCCTTCCTTCCACTCTAGTCTCCTGTAAAGGATAGAGCTTTGTCATGGGTTAGTGGCACAAGAAAACACATTTCTCTGTTTGAATGAAAGGTCCTGCATGAATATATGTATGAATATGTATGTATATATATATCTGATCCAACAAACATTAGTCTATAGTATTGATCAGTTGTTTGGAATATGAATTTAAACCCATCCTTTGATACAATTTTGAACCTGAATGACTCATGCTTTTCTGCCTTTATTCTCTGAGAAGCTTTTAAAAAATTAGTTAACATTATTGTTTCTGGCACATAACTTCTTGAAATGCAAAATTAATGCAAAATTAATAGCTAAATAAAATTCCAATAGTTACATGCTTTTCACAGTCCTTCTAATTGTAACAGTCTATAATTAGATTAGTAAAAAAAAAACTTTAGTCATAGGTGCATTTCAATCACCTGACTGTTATTTTAGGCATTCTCCAGCAGAGCTGTTGGGAATTTTGCCATGTGTTATACATATGTGAGTGTCCATATTTAAATATGCTATTGATCAGCTGACTCCTCCAGTCCCACACCCTGCTGAGTGCTGAATCATAGCAAATACTGACTAATTTGGGTTTAGGACCACCTAAACACACAGCAGTAGAATTTACTTTTAGCCTTTAAAATAAGAAAGCACCATGCTGGTCTTTTTTCAGGAGAAATATCTGTGGAATAAACATATTCCTTTAAATGTTGATGATACACTGTGAGATTTGGCTGTCAGGTTGTTCTCTGTTGAGCAGGTATTATTCCTTTGTATTTAGGGGTGCTGCCAGCACACAGCAGAGCTGACAGTCAGTCTGGAGTTCTCACTCACAGCCGGAGCAGCAGCAAGGGAAGCACAGAAGAAGTCACAATCCTTCTAAAGCACAAGGACCTGGCTGGCAGCATGAGGCAGAAAATGCTTCTGGACTACAATATTTATATGGCAAAGTGTATTCCACAAGAAAAGAAAAGCCCTTCAGGTAGTCCAGTCGTCAGTGCAGACAGCAGCCCTACAGCTGTGAAAAAGGTAATACTTGTGCTCCACAGGAACAGTGGACAGCTTCTGTAGCTCTTACTAATCCTTTGATCTCCTGGACTGCATTTGAGTCGCTCTCAGTAAACACAACCTTAACACTAAGTACAACACTCATAATAAACATACCTTTAATGTTAGGCATGACCACTTTTTATTTAAAATAGTGGTAATTCATATCATGCATCTTTGTTTCCCCTTTCATACAACCAGAAAAGGGAGTAGGAGGCCATGGTGTAATGTATGAATAAACACATCTTGTGTTCCCCCAGAAAAACGTATTCTTGCCCCCAACCACTCCTGAAGCTGTGATGGATTTGCTGCTGAAGCTGGCACGTGTCAGAGCCTTTCTATAAATAGCTGAGCAGTGCTGGCAGGGAACCTGCGTCACAGCAGAGGCTCCTCGCCCTGGCACAGCCTGGCTGCAGCCCCTGTGAGCTGTGGCTGCCAAGAGATGATGTTCAGAACTGCAGCATCTACCTGCCTGTCTTAGAAAGTGCTGCCTTTCTGCTAGCTTCAGGAGTTCTGCCTGGAAAATGTCAGGTGGTGAATTCTTCTGTCAGTGCAGGCAATTAATATGTTGTGTTTCCCTCATGGAAGCTTCCTGTTTTTCTGTGGTAGTGTGTGTACACACCCAAAATTATTTCAGCTGCCTTGGCTTTTGTGTGTGCAGTCAGTGAAGCATTGAATGTATAATATTTCCAGGTGTTTCGAGATGGTTCTCAAGGAAACCAAGACAGAATTCTCTTGGACTGTAAACAAACCTTTAATGCAGCAGAGGGGACAGTATAGTTCCCTGAATCCTATATGCAAGCAGTGGAAGGAGGAGTGTAATTCCCTGTTCTGTTTTTATCATGTATTTGTGGTGTTTCTGAATTGGATTTAAGGATGTAAGGTTGGGTCTTGCTTTCCAATTTTTTGATAAAACTAAGGAAGAGTACCTGTTCTTTCAGATCTGACTGGCAAGAGAGAGTGTCTCTTACTGCAAACACAGTTTATAAGTCTGCCCACTCTGGGTTTATCTGCTTTTTCTGCCAGAGGTTAAATTACACACAACTTTCTCATTTCATTGCCAGAGGTCAATCTATATCTGTGTGGTCTCATTCCCTCTGCTGCATGTCAGGATGATGACAGGCTCGTGGCAGCCCAGCTGATGCATTTGTAAAGCTGCTCCCTGTGCTGAGCTTTTGGTGTTCTGTGTTGACCCAGGCTCTTAACACTGAACTTCCCATATAAATCAGGCCTTTTCTTTCCTTATTTTATAGAATTTATAGAGCTGAATAACCTGCTCTGTATTTTCAGTTGCCAGATGCCAATGTGGAAGCTGAAGAAGAAGAACAGGAGGCCTGGGTGAACGCTCTGCTTGGAAGAATATTTTGGGATTTTTTAGGAGAGAAGTATTGGTCTGATCTAGTGTCAAAGAAGATCCAAATGAAACTTAGCAAAATAAAGGTACCTGATCTGGAGACTTGCATACACAATCCTTTGAAGGAAGTGAAACACACAGTCTTTGAGTTTTAAAATAGTACAAGAAAGACTTACTTCACACTATATGTAAAAGATAATAAATGTGCTACAGAATGGCTGTTCAGTTTCTGATGCATGTTAACTTTGCTGCTTCTGTTTAAAATGAGCTACAGCTGGATTAGCTATTTGTATCTGTCAAATTTTTATGTAAAAATTAAAGTATTATTGTATTTGCATTAGGGATGGATAGAACTGCATATAAATGAGGAAATTGCTTTGGGAAATAGTAGATTGCTTTTAAGGTGGAGGACATCATGGAGCCACATCTGTAGTGTGTTCCTGTTAACTTCGGACATAAACTACTTGCAGGAGGTCAGTGGGAGCAGTAGTTATGGAAAAAGCTCTGTGGGGTGACAGGACACAGCTTCCATCAGCTGCACCATCTCAAGGGGGAAGGGGCAGTGATGCTTTTGAGTGACTGCTCAGTCTTCCCCTTGCCTTCTGTAACCCTCTGAACAGCAGCAGTTCCCCTCAGCCTTCAGCTCCTGGTGTCTGGGGAGGAGCTTGCTTGTTCCTAAAGGCAAAGGAAGTTGTTGTCTTGCTTACAAAAGCTCAGACATTTAGCTGCCAGCCCCAGCTGTGAGATAGTGCTGCCTTTGCTGTGGGAAATCACCAGCAGCCTAAACCTGCCCTGTCTGCTTCCACAATTGTGACAGCAGGGTACCCAGACATCTCACTGGGAACTTTGTAAGTGGAAGGACTGGAAGTGGGGACTGGGTGTATTTTTTGATGTGTTAAGCAATGTCTATTCACAGGAGATATGTTTTCTGTCAATTAGAAGAATAAGACACCTGAATCATGATTTCTGGGCCTCTCTTTTACTAAAATTATGATACAGATTTAAAAGGTAATGTTCTATGAAAGAGTTTGCCAAAGATAAAAGAAGCTGAGACATTGATAAAACATCAGTGATAAAATATATTACTGAAGTTAAGATCCAAAGAAATCTTTGATTTTTATTCATAGTGAAATAGGATTTACACTTCATTCTTGAGCTTTTTATATAGTTTGACTAAAAAGCGTGCTGATAGTTTAAGGTCAGCATCTAAACTTCAGCATAATTTAAAAAACAAATTCAGATGCCCAATCTGTCCCTAAAAATTCTTTGCAACTGGCAACTGTGAAATTCTAGAATAGTAAGAATTTTGTGTAATTATATTTGTGTTCTTTCACTGGTGACACTTCAGCTCAGTCCATTCCTTAAGTTTAATGAGCTTTCTTCTCTCAAGAGACTGATGTCTAGTTCCATAACATGTATTTGATTTTTGAATATTCTGTCCTTTTAGCTGCCCTACTTCATGAATGAGCTGACTCTGACTGAACTTGACATGGGGATAGCAGTGCCCAAGATCCTTCAAGCCTTCAAACCTTCTATTGATCACAGAGGTAAAATACAAAAATAACAGGTGTTGGTATTGCCTTTGTATCTGAGAACAGAATGTTGATCTGTTTATCTTGTGTATGTTTTAGGTGCATGTAATAAGAGCTTATTCTGAGACACTCATGGGTCTTTATCTCAGGCTTGGTGTAAATGTAATTCTGCAAATATGGAATTGTGATCATGTCTTTCCATAGGAAATATTTACTGAACTAAACTAAAATTTGCATGCAACAGAGATGCAGACACTTATCTGATATTGTCAGGCACTGCAGAGGGCAAAGCACATCTCCTTGGGACAGATCTGGTTCTGACCATAGGAGAAAACAGGTTTGTGTCTCCAAGAGAAGCTGCCCTGTTCTGAAAACAGGGATTCAGAAAATATAATTGTAATCACTTGGAAATCAAGAATAATATTGTTTTGAAAATAAGCTTCAAAATACAGGATCATTTTATGTTCTTAATATTAAATACAGCTTTTTTAAAGCTGAATTACTTTTATACTGCTGCTGTATGAACTAGAACTGTTTGTTTTCTATTCCTTCTGGCTTGCATATGGTCACATATATGAGGATGCTCATGTCACTTAAGTAGTCTTGAAAAAAGTAAAAACTTGGAATAATGCTTTTTAGCTTCAAAAGCATTTATTCTGCATGTTCAGGAGAGCTAGATACCATTTAAGATGTAATCAGAACAGTTTGTAATTTTAAATTGTATCAGAGTTTCTCTACTCAACGTGGAGAAATTTCTAATTGGCCTAAAGGGAAATATTTCCTTGGAAGACCTGGTGTGGTGTCACCTGACCTTTGCAAGAATACCAGATGCATGGACTTTAGGAGGAGATTGAGAAACTTTAGTACTAAAACTTGGTGCCACTCAAATCACTGACTAAAAGCATGAGGACAGTAAGTGCTGACCTTTCCCTCATAAGTCTGAGCAAAGCAGACTTTGGGGAAATATTAAAATCTTCTTGGGCATACATTAGTTAATACTGCCTGTTGTATCCAAATGCTGTTGTTTGCCCTTATCAACTTCAGCCTTGCAACCATTGGGGAAAATCCTTATCTATAAAACACTGGGTACTTTGCTCTCAACTTTTCCAGAGATTATTTTCCACTGAACTTTATAAACAAAGCGTGTTTGAAAAGAGCAAACTGTTTGGTTGTCATGAGGAACAAAATCTGTCTTTTTACGAGAAATAAGAGTTGAATAGGTGGAATAAGCTGGAGTGCAGTCAGTATTTGGGGAAGTAAAGCATCTTGTGCTTCCTCTGTGGGACAGCAGGTTCTCCCAGTACTTGGGAAGTCCTCCAGTGTTCCCCATTAAGTGGTTGCACCTTTGGTAGAAGTTTTATTTGGGGTAACAGAACAAAGGAAAACTTTAAAAAATCTTTACGTGTGTGTGGCTTGTGGAGTGGTTTCATAGTTTCTTTTTAATCAGGGTTCTTGACAGTGTGTTTTCCTTTGCCTTGATTTAAACATTTTTTGAATTCTTTTTGCTGTTCTCATAACTTCAGTTGTAACCAGGGACTGTAGTTCTAAGTCATGAGATGGGATTTAGGAGCTGAACACTTGGCTTCAATTAATTGCTGAAACAGCAATGGGATTAATTAGTTCCTTTAGTTTCTTGTTCAGTTCAACTGTGACAAGCAAACATTTATGGTAGGATTTCTAATTCTTTTAACTTCTTCCATGCTGTTGAATGTGAACATAGGTGTGAGCTCTTAGGGTTTTAAAGAGCTTGCAATGAGTAATTACTGGAATAACTTTTTATACTTAAAAGGACATAAACAAGGGGATGATAATTGGAAATGCTTGTTTTCATAAGAATAAATGTGTATTTCTTGGTAAGTTACCTATAGGTAAATGACTTGGTTTATTGGGAAATGTGGGGGAAAAAAAATAGTTTCAAGGCAGTATCCAAAATGAATGCTTCTCAGTTTTTGGGGTTTTTTAGTAAGTGTTTGAGGCAGTCGTTGGGGGTAGCCCTTTGTGAGGCTTTAAAGTGCAGTTACTAATTTTAATGTGCTTTGTTTCATCAGTGCTTCTTTTTATCAGTGCTTGATTACAAAAAAAATACATTTTTTGTTATATGCCTTCTCTAATGAGCTAAATTTGTTAACAGACAATGTTAGAAAAAAAGTCTTGTTTCTGTTAATACAGTCCTGCTTGGGTGACAGCATATGTGTGGCTTTTACTGTAATTCTGTCAAGGCTAGGGAACCAGAAAACAGAATAAATTGTACCATCTGCCCAGTTCTTCCCTCCCTCTCCCTCCCTTTTTCCCTCTGGAAAAAGTGTATGAACATTTTCTGGTCAGAAGGAATTTTCCCTCCCAGTAATGGCATCCTTTGCTTAATTTAATCTACTGTTAAAACTATATTGATGATTGAGTTCTGCTGACTCATTGATTGTCCAAAAAGTCTGTTAAGCTGTTTTCATGGTTTTTATGATCTTACTGGTACCTTCCTACTGTAAAGAGAAAAAAACACCCTTATAAACTTGTGTTTGAGTTCCTGTGTTTGGTTTTTAGAACAATGTTAGAAAAAATGTGATGGAAGAGAGTTATTTGGGTTAGTAAAGCACCAGCTTGCCTTAATCCTGCTTCCAGCATGCAACCTCACAGGGTGCCAGGGACCAGGTCTTTGGGAGCTGCCTGTGTTTCTGTTACCACATGTGTGTGGGATTGTGATAAGGATATGTTTCTGCAGAAAAGAAAACAATAGTTCTTGAACTGATAAAGTGTGACTTTTCTAGAACAATAAAACACAAAGGGTAGTTACCATTTGTCCTGGTTTCAGTTTTATTCACCATTAATTGCTTCCAAATAAGTAAATAAAAGTGGAATGGGTCAGTGGTTGATGTGCCAGGTACTGGTGAGGGAATGTTTTGTGCAGCTGCAATATCTGAAAAAGGAAGAAGTGTTTATTGGCATCTGTTTTCTAACCTTCTACTGCTTTGGTGCAGGGTGTCACTTGAAAGGCTTGAGCTAATGTTAAGGTATTCCCAAAAACATTCTTTTGGAGATTGTAAAAAGCAAATAGTTTGCACAGACAATAGGATTTAACTTAATATTGCATGTCTAGAATTGTGTAGGTAATGACCCTGTTTGCACTGAATCATAAAATAGTGCCTGTAGCTCAGTTACTGAGGGAACCTTGTCACAGATCTTCAATAAACCACTGGCAAAACAAGGGGCAGCAGAGAGAGAAGCAAATGTTGCTCTGGGATTTCAAGTTGTGCTTCACTTGAACAGCGTCAGTGATGCAGAGGAGCGTCCCCATTACTGCTTGGCTTGGAGCAATGCTGTAAATAGTTTTGAAGTGAATCCCTGATGGTATTCTATTTCCTTTATCTCATTTCACATCTCTTAAGCAGTTTAGGTGTGTGTAAATCACAGTATTTTTTTTTAGACCATTAGCTATACTCACCACTCTCTTTCAGTGTGGCTTGGGTTTATATCTGGCTTTGTTCCATGAGCTTAATGTGATCAGAAAGGTTGCTTTGTGATTGCCCTTCAAGTAACATCTTTTCTGTTGTTTATTTTAGGACTTTGGGTTGATTTGGAAATGTCCTACAATGGATCTTTTCTAATGACCCTGGAGACCAAGATGAACTTGACCAAACTTGGGAAAGAGCCTCTTGGGGAGGCATTGAAGGTTGGCGAGATCGGCCGGGAAGGGTAAGGGATGGCAAAGGTGCTTTCATTGTGAAAATCTGGCATTTTCCTTGTGTATCTGCTGTAGATTGAAAGGAGTTTTGGGGATGTTTCATACAAGTGGGTGTGGAATGTGGCTTTTCTGTGTAACTTTATTGTTTGGTCACACTATTGATAATAATTTTAATAAAAGGCTTCTGTGGTATAATTATTTTATATATATATATTTCAGTTGGGTTTTAGAATGTCCTATGACTAAAATTTAGTTTTGTCTTATGCTTGATTTAGGATTTAGTCAGATAAAACTCTAGTACTGGAGATAAACACATGCAGAAATAGACAGGTGTAACAGGGTACTGCAGCATGGTGCAGCTGCAGCTGGAAACCATGGAGTAGTAAACAATGTGCAAGATAAACAAGCTCTAATTGTTATGTAAAGACCTTTTCAAAAGCTTTATTGCATTGTGAGAGTAATCACATCGATGCTTTAGTCTGGATTTTTCCTCATAGCCACCTTCTGTTTGCCTGCTGTGCCTAAGTTAAATGCCTTATGTAGATGAATTAATTAGCAGACACCATACAGTAACTTACCTCCTTTGTATTTGTGTTTTCCCTCTCAATTTGGCCATGTTTGAATGTCATCCATTGTCCATTTTTATTAACCTAGTGAGTGGCACCCATCAAATGCCCATCTCTGGATGGATCCACTCCCAGCTCTGATGTCCAATTGTTTTGGTGCTGTATTCTCTTTGTACCTAAATCTGCAGGTCCTGAACAGTAGGTGGTCTCTGATTTAATGTACAACCACTGCCTACAAATCAAGAAAATAGTCTCTAAACCTGGCCATTTGTTTAGCTATGAACAAAATGGTATGGTCTTTCACAATTAAGATACTAGATGCTTTGTATACTTATGTCATAGCTCTGGCCATTTATTCTGAGATAGCTTGAAGTAACACTCACAGCAGCACTATATTTCAGTGCAAGCATGACAGGAAAATAAATGTGAAAAAAGCTAATGGCTGAATGATCTCATACACTGGTAGAAATTCAGAGGATTTTAAACTGACCTAGATTCTCATTGTCACTGCTTGAAATAAATATTTCTGAATTTACATCACTATAACTGGTAGGTGTGAATTTTTTAAAATCTTTTTAATCCTGCCTGCCCAAGAAAATAGGGGATAGAGGAGGAAATGTCTATACAAATCAAATGCTTGCTTTTCTTCCCCACCCCTTCTGGATTTTCTTTGTGGATTTTCATATCTGTTCAGTGCAGGAACAGCCTCAGAAATAATTAGTGAACACTCTGATTCATATTTAAAAATCAGGTTGCTGCTGGCTGAGCTATAGGCGCCCAGCAAGCAGATTTAAGTGCCTGTAGCCAAGCAACCAGTTACTTGAAGGTATCAGCATTGACTGCATTGCTCCCTGCACAGGGCTGGGATGTTTCAAAGCTCAGGGCCAGGTAGCAGTTTTACATAAAGAACAATCTAATGTATTCTAGTTTGGATAAAGGTTATTTTGTTGCTTGTTTTTTTTCCCTGTTTTTCCTTAAAATGGATATTAAATAAATTGAGGACTGAAAAGTATAGAACAGTTTGATTCTCATCTCTGCCTTCCAATGTGTTAGTTAATTTTAATTCTACCGGCTTTTTAAATTATCAGTTGACAATTGCTGTGACAAATCAAATTACTCTGCATGTGTTTGCATCCATGGTCACATTGTCAGTAAAGTGATGTGTGCTGGTTGCTGAGCTCATTTCTGGCCCTTATGAGCTCAGAACAAACCATCTCTTGAGAAGCAGTAACCACAAAGTGGTGAGAAAGGCACCTACTCATCCAGAGAGAGGAGGGGGGCACAGCTCTGGGGTGTAACTGTCTGTGGCTGTTGTCACTGGAAAGGAAGACAAATGGGTCACTGTTGCACTGGCTGTTTGAAATAGAAGTGAAGTGTGCTGAGACAGTCTGGTAATGCTGTCTTGCAGGCCCTCTCAGGAAAATGCTGCTCTCAGAAAGAATAAGAAACTATTTAATTGCCAATTTTATAAAAGTAATACATTACAGATGCTGCTAAACAGGAGTTGAGCAAAAGCAGGCAGGTTAACCCAAAGTTACTGCACCTTCTTAACCCATCAGTCCTTTTGGCTTTGTTGAAACACATAAAAACAAACTGACAAATGGCAATTCATAAAATATTGTGCAATCTTTACAGGAACAATACAGTAGCTCCAAAGTGATTTTTTTTCTGCCAATGTTTGTGTCATATAAATGGTCCATTGTATACAGAGCTCCCCTGAAATCTCACTCAAGCTTATTTATTGTTGCTTTGTTTAATGCGAGGAAATCCTGTGGTCTGAGCCACTTGGTGCTTGAGGCACTTCAGAGGAACCCTTCAACTAGGAAATAAAACACCTTGTAAGAAGGTGACACTTTTGAAAGACCTGAGGATGCCCTGAGCATTTGAGCTGGATGCTGAAGTGCGCAGGAAAGAGAAGTGAGGTCACACCGTGGTGGAAAACGTGCAGTTTGAATCTGACCTAAAAAGGTGAATTTCTGTGAGGAGCAGCTCCAGCCCTGCTATTTGGGCCAGTGACAGGAGCACCCAGCACCCCCATGTCCTCAGGGAGGTGGCTCACTTTGGTTTGCTCCTTCACTGTTCTGCAGGTACAAAATGCTGCTCTGGATAGGAAGAGGTTTGCAATTGTGATTCCACAGCCTGGGTAGGAAACACTTCAGTGTGGACAGGTCCTGGGATTATTGCTCCAGTGGGGAAGGAGTCTTGTGCACTGTGAGCTGCAATGACTGTCCCTTTACATTAGGACTTCATGCAGCAACCACCAGTTTGTTCTGTGTACAGAATAACAGGCAGTGGCCTCAGTCCATGCCCTGTCTGAGGTTATTAATGCTTCAAATACATTTCCAAGAACACACACACACAAAGAAAGAAGGCACAGCTATAAAGTGTATTCTGAACATGCTGTAGAGTATTATATTCCTGGGTATAGTCCCTAGGGCTCGAGCCATATGCTTTTGAAGGCTGTGTTGTGTAACTGTTTCAAGCTCTTGCATTCAGTAAAGATCTGCTAATTCTGAAGTGTATCCACGGTATCCTTCTCTCGTTTAAATCCGTTTAAAAGATTTGAAATTTTTCTTGTGACTATGTCCATAAAATCTTCCACAGTTCAAGTCTAGGAATTAGTCACTACTGTGTGGTATTGTGTACCCAAGGGCAACACTTGTTTATTACTTCACTTTTTTCCCCGTGACATTGAAACAAAATGATCTGTCCAATCCTAATTCTGATCAACTCATGCAAAACCATGAGCAACAACAGAGATGCTTCCAAATGTATTTTGAATAATCTCCACATGTGATTTGAGTATGTAGAATAGCCACCCCGGTGCCAGCCTCTTTCATGAAGGATTATGTTCCACTGGGAAAAACAGATTTCTGTTTTGAAAGCTGGTTCTGCCAGACAGGCTTCAGAGTGGTTTTGGTTTTGTTCTTTTTAGATAGCATTTATAATAGAGGGGAGGGGACAGTTCAGAAACCTGTAATGTCAGCCAAAGCTGTACAGGATGAATAGCTATTTAAGGATATTACATTTGACCTGGAAATTGCCTTGTTTCAGTTTCAGGCCAAGGGCATATTGTCTTGCAGACAGCGATGAGGAATCCTCCAGCGCCGGCTCTTCGGAGGAGGATGATGCTCCTGAGCTGGCAGGAGAGAAGCAGCTGACCCCAGGAGGAGAAGGGTGAGCTGTTTGTTAATCCCACACCTGATGGCTGGTGTCAGTGCTGTGATGCTCTCTGTGCCCCAGAATGCAGAGTGTGAGGTGTCCAAGCAGTGAAGCAGCCCCAGCGCCCATTGCCAGGGCAGAGGGCAGCAGAGGAGCCCTGATCACCCCACCCTGCAGGGACCTCTCCCAGCTGCCCTGGCACCTCCCTCCCATCCCTCCTCTGCTGGATTGCTGGGAGGCCAGAGAAGCTCTGGGGACCTTCCCCAGCGTGTTCTACCTGGTAGCAGAGCCAAGAACAGGATTTTGTGTGAAACCTTGAAACCCTCTCTATGCAGTATTACCCCTGTGCTTATCCTGCTGATCCCTTATTGCTGGCATTCTGTCAGACACATTTTATGAAAAATCCTTTCTTTAGCCTCAAAAACAATGTAAACAATAATTATCTGCTGCTGTGTTATGCAACAGGTGCATTTGTGATTGGTCTCATGTTGTTTCTAATTAATGGCCAATCACAGTCAGCTGGCTCAGACTCTCTGTCCGAGCCACAAACCTTTGTTATTCATTCCTTTTCTATTCTTAGCCAGCCTTCTGATGAAATCTTTTCTTCTATTCTTTTAGTATAGTTTTAATATAATATATATCATAAAATAATAAATCAAGCCTTCTGAAACATGGAGTCAGATCCCCGTCTCTTCCCTCATCCTTAGATTCCTACAAACACCGTCACATCGTTCCATTTTCTTTTCCTTAAGAAAACAACTGTTACTCAAGACTGTTTTTCTTGATCAGTTTTGGTTTTTTTTTTCCTTGAGGATTTCATGTGTCTGGGCTGTGCAATACTGCCCTCTGATGCTCTGCATGGATTTCAAAGAAAATTTCCCAACATCAGTGATGCCACATCATTCCTTGTTTTGGCTGCGGCTCTGATTTTTTGCTTTCTGCATCTGATTGCAATTATGCCATGCAATGAGAAAGCTGAATGTCTGAGCCCAGAATGTCTGAGACAGTCACAATGTTTTCTATGTCTGAACATATCCAAGTGATTTTTACAGTGAATATATCAGCAGACTCATGACTTATTCAAAATGTTCCAGAGAATTTTAGTATTTTACTCCTGAACACCTCTGAAAATTGTGTGAAGAGTTGTTTGAATTACTGCAATTGATATTTTTTAACTGCATTTCATATCTTTAAATTCATAGATCATATAAAGAACTCTTTATCAAGATGACAAAGAGAGATGATGAAGAATCTTAATGTAAAATACTGAAAAAAATTTCTTACACCTATTAAAAATCTGCATTGCTACCACTATAGAAAGTGGTGGGAGAATAACTTCTTTCTCTGGGTAAAGATACAGCTAGTATAAAATAAATTTTCTTTTCTTTTTTATTTCACTGAACAGTTTTTTGTCTTATGTTGTGCTAAGAACAAAACTGTAAAAGTTTGTGTAAGAATAATTTTATTTTTTTCCCTGGATAAATGATGTCATTTCCTTAGGAAGGTTATCTCTGCTATGTAACACCAAGAGCCACAATTAGACATGATATAGTGTGTGGAAAATACCAAATGTGCTATTTTTGGAGTGTGTGTTTCAAACATGAGATAGGGGTAAGAAAAAACATATTCAGCCCTTAAAGCATCTGTTTGAAAAGCCAGGAATGCTGTCTGACACAATTGCCAGGAAAAACCCACTTTCAGCAGACACAGTTAACCATTTTTGGAATATCATTCCACCCACTGCCAGAACTGTTTTCCTCTTCTTTTTCAGCATACTTATACTTGTAAATGCTACAGTACCTTGAAATGAAAACATTTTTGTTCCGCATACACAGTTAAATAATTGGACACAATGGTTGGGCCTTCTATGCTGATGATTTGTGCACATCTTGGTGTATCAGAGTCTCTAAAATTTTTTTGGAATGGTAGTAAAGTTGTCACTTCTCATGCCATCCTGCTGGCATTAATGATCTAAGTGTATTTGCAGTTTTGAAACTTGTTGTGTTTCCAGTGCCATCTGGGAAGGAGTGTTCAGGCTGAACAGAGTTTCTGCCAGACACCTGTAGCTGACAGAATACAGCTGCTGGGTGCAGGCCCTAGGATGAACTGCTTGGCCACATATCTGTTCAGAATTTTTGTATCAAAAAAACTTTAATGATTTAATAGAAGATCCATGTCTGTCTTAGCAAATAGGTTTAAGAAAATTATCTTGATGTCCTTTTTCTATTCTCTATCTAAAGGTATGTTGGAGGACATCGGACAAGTAAAATCATGAGAATCGTGGATAAAATTACGAAGTCAAAATACTTTCAGAAAGCAACAGAGACTGAGTTTATTAAGAAAAAAATTGAAGAGGTCTCCAATACTCCATTGCTGCTAACAGTTGAAGTACAGGAGTGCAGAGGAACACTAGTGATTAACATTCCACCTCCACCCACTGACAGAATATGGTAAGAGGAGCTCAGAGCAGAGCTGGGCAATGCTTCAGGTGTGCTATGTGAGGGGTTGCAGCTAAGAAAAAAAGTAAAGCCTGGCTCAAGTGTGTCACCCTGATTTTTTAAGATTTTCTAAGCCTTCTGATGCTGACATTCTTGTAGTGAACTTTCTCACACACTTCCTGTAAATAACTCATTGTTTTGCATTCCTTTATGGAGGAGGAGAAGGCTGATGGACTGTTGGTTTGTCCAGTGTCATTGGAGAGGTGGCACTGTCAGCCTCCAATCCACTGTTACTTTTGGAGAACTGTAAATGCTGGAGTCAGAAAATAAACTTCCCTTTTTTCTTCATCTTGAGAGGAGCAGTGTGCACTTGTGTTCTTTCGTGTCCTGTAGCGACACAAGTGGGTTCTGGGCAAGGAGCAGTACAGATTGGTTGTAACTGAGGTAGGAACTGTTCCTAAGAGCTCATTGTTACAGGTTTAAGTACTTACTTTGTTGGGGTGTCTGTAGTAAATCCTGCTCTGTGTTCTCTCCCCAGGTATGGCTTCCGAAGGCCTCCCTACCTGGAGTTAAAAGCGCGGCCAAAACTTGGTGAGAGAGAAGTGACTCTGGTTCATGTAACAGACTGGATAGCAAGGAAACTGGAACAGGAGTTCCAGGTGTGTTTCCTCTACATTCCCCTTTCATTTGATGGTAGTTTTGGAGTGTTTAATTTTCACATGGCCTCTATTTCATTTATAACTAGTCATGTACTTCACTGCTCCCAGCCACTGGGATGGATGTTGAGAGCTCAGCTGAAACTGATTGCTGGGATGGTCTCAAGACTCATGTGTAGATCTGGGTGGAAATCTGTTTTAGAGATGAAAATAACATTTCTTTGAAATAGGTACCATGGTAAAATTTGCTATACTCAAATAAGAACATGAATCTACATGTTCTTAATGATAGGGGCCCAAATTTTTGCCTAAAATTAAGAATAGATAAGACACTACTTCCTCTTACTGCTTCCTTTAAAGTAATTTTTTAAAAAATCATGTTGACCATAGTGCAAAAAGGAAGAAGCCCTCTCCAAATACATGTAGGATAAGAACAGTGACCAGCTAGATTCTGGACCCCAACCTGTACAATCAACCAGAAACCAAAATCAGTTATTTTACTAAAAGTACATTTTGAAAGTATATGGATGGGTAAGAGCTGAGAAAGCAATTAGGAAAAGTTGGTGATGTTTCCTGTAGTGCCATTTTAATTAAATGAAATATGCAGAGATATTAATATTTCTGAGTTTCATTTACAACTGTAACACAACAAAATGGTTTCAGTTAATGGACACTGCACTGACTCAAACAATGCTGAGCTTGAGAACCTTTTCTCTGTAAATGTGTTGCATTTTCTACACTAAAATTGGAAAAATAAGGTTTCAAGTGACATGTGTAATGTAACTTCATTTCATTGCATCTTTTTCCCAGAAAATCTTTGTCATGCCAAACATGGATGATGTCTATATTCCTTTAATGCACTCAGCCATGGATCCCCGCTCCTCCACGTGCCCTCCTCAAGATCTGAGCACGGAGGCCTCTGATCAACCATGACATGTGAAGACTCTTGCAGTTTACAGTATTATAAAAGTTACTCTCATGGTTTTCTAAACTGTGCTGTAGTTCTTGTCCTTAACTTGTGCCACTCTCCCCCCTCCCAAGGACTGCCTTTCCCCGTTCCTGTGTGCTCACTTGCCTGGTTATTGTTCCCGTGTACTTCAGCTACATGAAGTTCCATTCCATTAAGCTGATTTATTTTTGTACTGGCTGCCATCAGGATTTTAACTGGGAGGCTGAGGTGACCTGTTCTTTGTGGGGAGGGAGGAGGAACTCAAATGTAACAGATCAAGGAGCTTGTTGATGCACCTTTTGTTCAGCTTGTTTTCACGCTATGTTAATGTGCATTAAAGCATTGAAAAGTTGTTTGGCAGCAAAGGAACTGCGTGCCAAATGGAAAAAATCCTAAATAAGGAATGAATTTATAAAACTGGAAGAATATTTTTCTTTCTCAGGCAGTTGGAGGTGTAGAATGAACTGTTTTTTGTTCTTTCACTTCTGCAGTCAATAGCTTGTGTCAAGCAATCGAAATATGAAATGCTTTCAGGATAAAAGAATGTAAATTGGATGTATAGGTAATATTGTGATTCAATGTGCTGTATACACATTACTTTTTTCATACAGAACTTGTGCTTTTTTGGGGAAGCAATTAGCCATAAAACACACAATTATCAGTGAAGGTGGGACTGCCAGATTTTTGTAAATGAGGAAAAATAATTGGTAAAGCCATGAGACCAAACCATTGCAAGCCGCCTTATAGTGAGGTACAATCACCTTGGTTCCTGATTAATTCTGAATGTTTCTAGACATGAGCACACACACCAAGTGTCAACACTGCACATCTCCAGTAGTGACCTAACTGTGCATAGAGCCTCTTGCTGTGATGAAACACCCAGTTCTTTCTGACAGGAGTTTGTTGCTGTGAGTCTTTTCCATTGCACTGTGTTTACACCCAGGGCATGGGCCCAGATCCTCAGTTACAGCCCCAGACACAGCAGCACCTGCTGCTTGTGCAAGCAGCTGTGGCTGACAGATGTTGACCCCCATGCATTGGTTCCTTGGACTTTATGGCATAGGAATTGAAGCATTGCAGTTGTTTGAGCTGATCATGATTAAAGACTCTTTCTGCTAATTAGTGGCCAAAACTAAAGGGGAAGGGGGAACTGCCTTTTATTTGTCAGGTGTAATGAATCAAGGCTAAATGTATGCAGTAAATTCAAGGTTTGAACACTACATATCCACTCCTTAACACTTCATATTTTTCTGATACTCAGTGTTGCCAACTATTCATGGCTGTCAGAAAACGTTTTATTAGTTTACAAAGAAGGTGAGTTTTGGCTCTCCTTTTATAACATGTTTTCTTTTTTTTCCAAGTAATTTTTTAAGAAATTTTTTGTATGTTGTGTTGTCACATTTGATGTAAATCAAAATTTCCATGTATAACTTGATGATTTGCCATCTCTAAATGAAGCTATTATATTGAAGGTTTTTTAAGCAGCACCTTGCCTGAAACAAAAGCATTTAATATATTTAAAATTAATTCTATATTTGAACACCTATTTTGGTTACCTTTAATTGAAATATTAGTAGTTATATTTGTTACCTGAACTCCTCCTTGACCATTCCAGGCTGTGTATATTCTGGGGTTGCTGATTTTTGTAGGCATTATTTGCCTTTCATGAAGTCTGCATGTCTTGTACGCAGGTCTTTTATATGAGTTAATTTCTATGTGCAATAACTAAAGTCAAAGGACTAGATGCACTAATGCGTAAACAGATTTAGAATTATTACACAAGATTGTCATACTGCACTTCATAAACTGTGGGTAACTACAATCTGCTTGCTTTGTTTTATTAAATAAATTTATCCCATGTCAAACAATTCGGTAAATTTCATTTCTACATTTCTACAGCATTCAGCTACTGTCTAGTCCAAGTTGTTTTAAAAACTTCACTAGAAAGCCAGCTTCCTAATATGAGTGTGCCCTTTGTTTTGTAGACTTATACTGCTACGTTCACCACAGCAGCTAGTATTTATATGAGGAATATGCTTTAAGAATGTTTGCATACCTGGTAAAACTGTGAAAGGGTTACCAGCACTTACAGAACAGAGCTGCCGTGCATCCACTTCTGCCAGCTTTAAGAGCCCCTGGGAGCTCAATGATCCCTTACAGTCAGCCTACTCTGCCCTATTCCTGTATGTGTAGTCCTGTGTGGTTACAGATCTTTTGTACTGACACAAGATGTTGTACCTCCCCCTGCTGGCATTTTAAAAGAATACCGCCCTTGAGAAGCTGCAGCTCAGTCACGCCAGTTTTTTAAGGTGTTTTGCACCACGGGCACAATGGCCCCCGGCCCTGGATGCATTTCTCCTGCCTCCAAGCTGGTTCACCCGGCAGCTGTACTCCTGAAACAGCTCGGCAGGAATCCCAAGACTTTTGTTCCTTTTTACAACCTAGCCCTGAACTACTGATGTAAAACTAGAGCCGCCGCCCCGGCAGGTTCAGTGGCACTGCGCCGCCATAGTGCCCCGGCTCTGCCTGGGCCTGGCACCGCCCTCCGGCCGGAACGGGCTCCCCTTGCAGGATCCGCAGGCCCCGCGCCCTCCGCCGCCATGTCCCCGCGAGGGTGACACGCACTCGCAAACAAATGTCACTTGCTTTTAAAAGCACCGCCCGGGTTAGGCCGAGCAGCACCAGTTATGAACAAGCGCTTCGCTGTAGCACCGCTGCTTGGCCGGCGGCGCCAGGCGGGCACCGCCGGGTCAAAGGCAGTGCGGCACGCGCGGAAGAACCAGCCGGACACGCTCTGGGTGACAAAAGCTTTATTTACCGCCGCTCCCGGCCGCCGGTCGCTGCACGGGACCTGCAAAACACCGAGAGTAAAGGGGACGTTATTGATGCCCTACACCACGGCCGCCCCGCAGGGTGGAGGCAGCCGGGGCGCTCAGAAGTAGTTTTGCTTCACGTATGTCAGCAGTCTAACACGTGTCAAGAGACATCATCGCGGCCCGGCCTCACGCCCGCCCGCCCGCCCCGCTCCGCTCCTGCCGCCGCGCTCACCTCGCCGGCTACGCCGAGAGAAAGACCCAGAACCCGCCGCGCTCATTTTTATACAGAGGCTAGCCCCGCCCGCCTTGCCTTGCCCAATAGGATTGGAATGCAGGGTCACGTGTCGATCTGGTTGCTGCGCGCGCGAGGGTGGGCGGAGCCGCGTGAGGGCAGCGGGCGGGGCGGCCCAGGGAGGTCAAGCGCGGGGTCTGAGGGGGCGCGGTGGTTTCGTGTCGCCCCCCGCCGTGTGAGGCAGCTTTTCGCCTTTTCGGGAACAGTAGTACTCTTTCTAGTTTGCTCTAGCACTTTGTTGCTGTGAAGAAATAAGGCTCAGTATTAAAAATTTAAAAGGTGAGGCTTCACTCAGATCTGCCCCGGCGGAGCAGGTGCTGAGGTGGGTCCTGAGGGGAGCAGCTGGGGGGCTGAGGGTGCTCACCAACACCCGACTCCCCTCCTACCTCAGCTGGTTTTATTTTTTTTAATCTCCTGTGAGGCCATGGGAGACACTAGTGTGAAATAACTCCAGCTTGGATCTGGCACACTACAGCATTTATACAGCAACTGATAAATTCCTCCTCTAATGTAGCAAGGTGCTGCTGCCATGGCACACACAGTGTTTAGGGGTTTGCTTGTTCTCACATGGCACAAATTCTTAAAAGCCAAGGCCCCATAAAGAAACGCATTGGGGAACTGGAATCACGGTGTGGTTTGTAGCTCCAGTATATTTTTATGTATTTAGACTTACAGGACGAGTTGTCATTTGGACAAGGCTCTGAGGCACTGGGATTGCTGGAGTGTCCTGAGCAGGAGTTGAACTTGATGATCCTCAGTCCCTTCTAGGGCAGGATATTCTGTGATTCTGGGTGATTATTACATCTCCTGCCCACTATCAAAGGCAGCTCACTGTGGGAGCTCGTGTGTGCATATGGCATGCCCAGAACTCCGTGTGCCCTGCAGCTCCATTAGTGATATCACCATTAAAAAGCAAACAATATGTACAAGGACAAAGTGGCTTTGTTATATAAATAGGTGGCTGAACACTGGGCCTTTGCCAGGCACTCTAAATTTACTCTCTTCTGTTTGAAGCTTCTTCCATCTGGTTCAATACTTTTTGTGTTTTATTTTTATCTGTTCAGAGAAGCCTGGACCAGTCTTTTGGTTCAAAGGGGCATGTAGGGGCTTCTTTTTTGGCATTTATTGAAGGCCTTGCAAGGCCCAGAGTTAACCATGTCTGTCAAAGGCAGGAGCTATGCCAAATACATTTGGCATGATCTGTTCTGAAAATACAAAATCCGTAGGAAAACAAGAATCACAGAGTCATCAAGGTTGGAATAGACATTTAAGATCATCAGGTCCAACTGTCTGCCCAGCATTGCCACTGTAGCCCCCAAACCATTAAGTATCACTCAGTGGCAGATCCAGATGCCTCAAACACCTCCAGGTACGGTGACTCCATCATCTCCCTTGGGCACCCAGTTATTCCGGGCAGGGTGGTGCCGGGGGAGGGAGGCGACTGACTCGTGCTGCCTAGATTTAGATATTTTTTTACAAAAACAAAGCAGCAGTAGCCAGCTGCCACCGCACCTCGCGGTTCCCCATGGGCTGCCAGCCGGGCGGCGGGTCGGTCGGGGCTCACCCGAACGGGGAGGCTCCGGCAGCGGCGCGAAGCCGCGGAACGTCTCTGGCCGCTCCCGGGCCCCGGGCCTGCGGCTGCCCGGGCGGTCCCTGAGCGCGGTGCCCGGCGCGGCCCGTCCGCCCGCGGCTGACGTGAGTGTCCCGGCCGGGCGGTCCCTGAGCCCGCCCCGCCCGCCGCGGGGAGCGCCGGACGCGCCGCTCCGGAGGCAGCGCCGTGCGGGGGGAGCGGCCCCGCGGTGCAGCCATGGAGCCGCTCCGCCGCCTCCTCCTCAGCCTGGCCGCGCTGCTGCTGCTGCTGCTGCTGCTCCCGCCGAGGCTCGCGGTAAGCCCGGGCCCGCTGGGCCGGAGAACGGCGGGGGCGGCCGGGGCGCGGGGAGGGCCGCGGGAGGGAGCTGGGGGGGTCCCGCCGGGGTTAGCGAGGGTTTGCCGGGGGTGCCCGCAGAGCCAGCACACCGCCTGCCCGCCGTCGCTAACGCCGTGTGCCCCTGTGTGCGCAGGCAGCCCTGGGGGGCTGCAGCCCCACAGCCTGTCCCAGCCCAACAGCCCTGTACCTGCAGCTGAGCCCCACCTGGCATGTAACCTGGACGTGTATCTCATAATCCTCGCAATATGAAAATACAGTTCATTTCCCAGGAGACAGTTGCAAAAAGTAGCACAGAAAAACTTTTGAAACAGTAGTACAAAGAAACTTTTGTAAACTGAAACTATGTAGATGTGTCGGGAACCAGTGAGACATGCTAGAAAGTCTGCTGTCCCTTAATCAGTATGGGGGTTTGGTTTTTTTTCTGGAAAAAAACCCCACACATTGTATTGACATGTATTGATAACCAAATACATGTGTCTGCCTACATACCTTCTATACTGTCTTGGCATTTTGATCATTCTGTTTCCAGAGCAAATACTGCAATGTGCATTAACGTACATGTGGTTGGTTGGGATCCAAATCCACAGTTTTAAATTCAAAGGTGGAAGACAAAGTGCACGAGTCACTGCCCTACGAAACCTCTTAAGAAATAACCAGGTTGCTTATAAGGTATTGCAATAGGTGGAGCAATAAAAGTGCATGGAATAGGGAAACTCGTGCAAAGCAGATGGAATGCTGAGGAGATTATTTTTACAGAGGTAATAATTTTAAACAGTGTACTTTACAGTGGGTGCTGTCTGCTGTGTGTGTACTGAGATGGAGAGCTAACTTCAAAAATTTCCTTCTGAAAGGTGTGCCTGCTAGCAGGTTCTGCAGAGCAGGAGACAATGAAAAGGCCATCTGGCATTCAGTTTCCATTATAGTCACGTGTAGCACAAGAAAGCTTTAGGTTGTGTTCTTTGATGGATTGTTCATTGTTACCTGAAAAAGCTGCTGTAATATATGGGGTTCTAGTTCAGGTTTAGCAAAGCTGAAGGTTTTGTTTTTCACCTGTGATATAATAACTCCACTCCCCTTCTTTAGAAGTAAAGTAAACACATTAGCAGTTAAGCTGGCAACATACCTAGTCTTGTTAGTTGATTAGGAAACTGGAAAAAATTAAATACAGGCTGTCAACAAAAATTACTTTACAATCTTTATTGTAGAGTGCTAATGTGTTTGTCTTAGACTGGACTGTAAGGTTGGACTGAGGTCTTTTCAGGGTGCTCACAGGTTTGGGTTTCAGATTTTGCAAGGAAAATAGTGATTCGCAACTCACTGAGTTTTAAAAACAGTCCTGAATAAAAACATTAAGGAATATTTTTAAATACCTAAAATAGTTTTGAAATCAATAGGTTATTGCTAAATTCTATATAATTTTACTTGCATAATCAGAAAAGACTGGACTCATGTCCTGATAGAATTCAGCCCATCTTTTCTCTAGATTTCCCTTTTCCCTTGGTTTCCCTGCTCTGCCATCTCACCTCAGATCAGTGTCTGAGTTCTCCATTTCTGTTCCTTTTCTTGGCTCTTACCTTGGTCTTTTTCTGCAAGCTGTAGATCCTCACCATGACTTCCAAGTTGAAATCTCTTCTGTAGTACAGTTGCTTTTCAGAATTAGTTTTCATTCCTAGTCATGAACTTAGTCCCAGTCATCTCACCTGTGAGTAACCCATTTAACTGTGGAGGTTTATTTAAAACTATTCATGTCACTTGAATAATGAACTCCCATGAGAAAGACTGGCATACAATTTCGGTGTTGAGGTAACTTGAAAACATGAGGTTGCCTAAAGATTTTGCTGATTGTTTTTTCTGTAGATTTCTTTTAAGAGTAGTGGTGGTGATCTGCTGTTTTGTAAATTCTTTGGCTGATAAATGTACTCTTTGTTACCCAATATCTCATCTCTAAATTTTTATTTTTTTTTTAGTTTGTATAAATTCATACAAGGTCTTCCTTTCCTGACTGTTCTTTACAGACAGGAAAATGCTGTTTCTTGCTGTTTGGGTACACAGTTTACAGCTCTTGGAACTGCCTTCCAATGAATGGGAGCACATTAAAAAGGTGAAATCTCAATAGAGCAATGAGAAATGCAGTAGAGCTGTCAGTAAATTACAGTTGCCATCAATATTACACAGTAATGATTTACAGCTGTCTTTAGAGTGAAAAATCCCTTGTTTTTTTGAGCCCTGGGATGTTCCAAACCGTGTTTGTTTGTGGAGTCAGTGCAACTGAAGAGTACCAAGCTGTCTGGGATTAAAGTGGCATTTGGAGCATGGCTCTGTCCCCTCCTGCAGGCAGTGGGACGGGTTCAGTGCTGGGTTACCCTGTGTGGGCAGCACCTGACATGGAAAAACCCCAGCCTCAGCCAGGTGCTGTTTCTTCTGCTGTGTTCTTTATCTCAGCATGAGGTGTTTGGCCAGAGAGCTGATAGGTGTGAAAACCCGTGTGAGACAGCAGAAGGTTTACAGAGGACATATTCAAGCACTGAGTTAATCAATACTTTTTATTTGAGTTGCAGATCTCCTTAGTTGCTCAAAAAATAGTGTAATAGGGTTAAGAGGTTTGTTTGATGGAGGAGGGAAATGTAAATTTGTCTTGCACACCTGAATTATCATGGACAACTCTGTCCTGGAGTATAAATTCACATGTTTATAACTCTGCTGTCATTTGGGCTATGGGTGTTCTTGTGGCTGTTGAAATACATTTGGGTTTTACACAGAGAATCAAATGTGAAGCTCAGCTGGAGAGACCACTCCAAGGTGAGTCCAGGCAGGGAACAGGAGTGGATCTCCTGCACTGCTCAGTTTTTCCATTGCATGGAGGGTGGGTGTATGAATGAGAACTCACTGAACTCGGTTACAGCGTGATGAGAAATGCCTAACAAAGACATGGTAGGATTCAGTTTAAGATTGAAAGATCTGTGGATTTGATTTCACTTTCTAAAGAAGATAAAACATTTTTGTCAACTCTCTTTCATATCTTAGCTTCATTATTAGTTATACTGGAAGACTCCCCCCTGTAGTTTACTGAATTTTACAAAGACTTTCTTCATGGCCTGGTTTTATCATGGCCAGGGAGCCTTAGCCTGTAGCCTGGCAGTGTAATGAGATAGCTGTCAAAAGCAGGGTAATGATTCACAGGCTGTCTGTGATGAATATGCCAAGTGCTTGCAGTGTGTGCTAATGTCTAAAAATATTTTGCTTTGGGTCCTTATTGGTTTACCAGCTGTGCTTCCAGTAGCATCAGTTATGGTATAGGCCTTTTGTTGTTGTGAGGATAATGTCTGGGGCTGCCAATTCTGAAGCTGGTTTTTAATAGTTTTGGAGTAAAATGGGAATGCACAGCCTGATGATTATGAGGCTGAGTATGGAGTGAGGAATATAATGGATTTTTTTTCCTTGAGTGATAATTTGTATCTTGTCAACATTTTGGTTTGGTAAGCCAGACATTATCAAAGAAATTAGAGGGCTGGTATAGTTAGCAAACCATCCATCATTTATCATCCATCAGCCCAACACATTAAGTTTGGTGCATATGTATTCCTACTTGACTCAGAAAAGAAAATTATTTCCCTGCTAAGACATGGCCCGGTTTTATTTACTCATGAGCACACAATTATCTCTATGAAATCAGTTCTTGAGATCAGCACACCCTGTCACCCATCCGGGGTCACTGGGAAGTGTTTTCCTGTTCTTTATTCATATTGAAGAACCTCTTGTGGTATCACCCCCACAGCAAAATGTATTTCTGGGTTGCAGAGCTGTGACCTCAAGGAACTCAGTGGCCTGGTTTTCTGTCTGCTTCCCCACTGACTTCAGTGCAATTTGTGCCTTCCTGGTGACCTTCATTTCAAAAATGGTGATTTTAAGCAGATGAATTAATAGAAAAAATTATTGCCATGGGAATCTGTTTTCTTCTAACACAATAAAACAAACTAAGGCATAGCTTTGCTAACCCTTAGAAAAATCTGAGCTATTGGGGTGAAGGAAGATGTTATCACCCTTGACACTGAACTGCACCACACACACCAGAACTTGTTCTGCAGCTTTCACTGACCTTCCCTTGACTGCCAGGTCCTTCAGAATTGTTTTGAGTAATTTTGTTACTTGGATTTCTAAAACATTTTAACTAAAGATGTGGTAGATCTAGACTGAGAGGAAGATTCTTATGGGAGACTTAACTAGTATATATAAAGTTAATTTCTTTTTCTATTAGATAGTATATTTCTATTCTAGCTTAAAAATGCTGGTTTCTTCTTAGTCACAAATTTTAGGCTGTTATTATTAGCAGTCAGCTTTAAAACTTTTGTCAAATTTGAATCCAATGAGACCTTGAAATTTTGTCTTTTGAATTATTAAAATTAATTCTAAAGCAGTCCCCATGTAATTTCAAATTATTGTAAATTGTTAACCTTATATAGCTGTTGATGTGGAAGATTGTTGTGAGTACAGACTGCCAGGGCAGTAGAAGCTCTTACTGAATTCCAAAGAGGGTAGGTGTTAAAATAGATGCTGCAATTTCAGATGAAATGAAAGAAGGAACAAAGCCAGGTTTTCCTTCCGTCTCATTTTCTTTGTTCACTAAATTAAGTTCTTTTTGCTTAGTTGCTTCATGTCCTGACATATTTTTTTTGGAGTCAGTTGATGTATCTTCCTAGAAATAGGATTGCAATATGAAATGAAAGTCTCTTAAGAATTTGCATTGCATCACAACAGTTGGGACCTCACCCTTGCAGGGAGGGAGGACAGGATCTGTGTTACCAGTTAGCACAGAGTCTGTCTCAGGACTCAGATTGTGATGTCTTTTTGTGGTGGAGAAAGCTCTTACATACTTCATAGAAAAATGAAAACAAGTGTGTCTTGTACATACAGATTTTTATAATTTTTGTCATTTTTCATTGCAGTGCTTATCCCAGGCTTTAATTAATCCATTAATCAATTAATTACAAAGCTTTGTGTTCAAAATCAAATCTATTCAATATTTGCAACTTTGATACTTCAGTCTCTAGCCATTGATAAAAGTCACTAATAAAACCGAGAGAAAGTATTTTTAATTTTTCTGTCTGGATGAAACACAAGTAATTATTTAAATAATCTGTTCCATTTTCTACCACTTGATAAAATTTCAAAGAATAAAGCCTTGTTTCCATATTATTATACTAACTCTCTAGCCTTCTCCAAGTGATTACTGTAGATACTGAGCAAAATAAATGAGCAATATTGCATAGCAAAATCTACAGAGTCATTGGGATTTTTTAAATTTAGGTCAGATGCTTTACCAGGGTCAGTGTGCTACTGAGCTGGGTAATGTCAACTGCATGGTATCATGTGCTTTGAGAATTATGAGTGAATGGCTGATTTTAATAATGGCATTTTATGTATTTCATCTGTGTTCAAATACAAATTTAGAAGTAAGGGAAGAACTAATGAAATGTGCCCTATATTCAGTCTTTCCCCCAAAGGAGATGTTATCTCCAACACACAGGGCTGCAGTGACCACATCAATGTGACTTTGATAGCTGAATATAAGAAAGCCCTTCAGAAGAAGTGAAACTTAAACACAGACCTGAGCTGCTGGGGGGAAGGGCTTTGAGGGAGAACATCAGAAAAGCTGTGCATTTTAGGGAAATGATGCACAAATGTGGCAGCATCTCCTTGGCACAGGAGCCCCAGAGCTGCAGTGCTGCTTTCTCTCCCAGGGAGCAGAACTGGGCCCAGAGCAGGTGGGTTCCCTGGCTGGAGACACCTGATGGCTCTTCCAGGGTGCTGTTCCTGTGGTGCCTGTGAATGCCACAAGTCCTTCCACCCCAGGAAGGTTCACCTCTCCCTGTTAACCATGCCAGACACCTGTTAACCATGCCACAAGTCCTTCCACCCCAGGAAGGTTCATCACTCCCTGTTAACCATGCCACAAGTTCTTTCCACCCCAGGAAGGTTCACCTCTCCCTGTTAACCACACCAGGCACCATGGGATGTAGCTGGAATTGGTGCTTCTCCCCTCCCACACCAAGGGTCCTACACTGAAAAGCTCAGAAAGAGCTGTTGGGGTTTCATGATCTTGGTCACATATGAGAACTGCAGAACTGTTTAGGCAACAGCCAGGTGTTCATTTGGTTTTCCACTGAAACTTGCAGGAGCCCTTCTTCAGCTACAGCTTTCTTTCTCTGTTGTTCAGCTTGTGACTGGAGGGAAGTACAGAAATGTTTTCCTGCTCTGAGTGCAGAGGAACCCTTTGCATGTTTGCACTTTCTGTTTGGTCCCAAGTCCTAGGGACCTGCTAAAACACCAACAATCTGGAAGACAATACTGGTTGCTGATGTTTTGATCAGAGTTTCAGAGCTCACATTTAATTCCTTAATTTCTGTATCCTTGATGTCCCAATAAATAAATATTCAGATGTTAATTATGAAAGTGTTAAATCTACAATCTACAACAAATAATGTTCTATACACTGTGTATTCCTGGTATGTGATACCCAACCATACTCATGGGGGTATTTTACAGGCAAATGTTTTGTGAAAATGTTACATGTATTTATTTCTTAATCAGAAGACAGGAAGAGAACATGGTTTATGAAGAATATACTGATTCTGTAAGATAAGATAAAGATAAGACTTATACAGAGAATAAGAAGTAGCCTAGAAAAACAATCTTACCCTGTGTATGCAGACAATGTTGTGGATTTGCTGTATGTTGTATTTTAGTTGCAACTAAACTTCAACACTAGTCATTACATTCTGGGTGTCAAATTCCCACCTGCAATTTAAAGGAACTCGAATAGTTTTAATTTCCTGTCTTTAACAGTTGTATTTTCTTGCTCAATGTACTGTTTCACTCTAGGTGCAGTTTCACTGTGTTCACTAAACTGAGCCTCACAATCAGATGGTTTTCAGCCCTGAAGGGTTGTGAGAGTGGAGCGTGGGCTGTGTCTTACCCCCCTCACTGCAGAATCAGTGAATCTGGGTTGTTAAATGCAGATTTAAGGAAGACTGGACTAATGTGGTTAATCAACTACACCATCCTAAGTGTAGTTTTGTGTACAAAAATATCTAGGGGACAAAATTTTCATTAATTACTTTGATACAGTGGCTACAATAGTTTAACAAAAGAAATAATACAGATGACTGAGTTCTCCTAACTTTACAACAGAGCCCCTCTGCTCTTACACCCAGTCAGGTTGTTGGGCTGGGAAGGTGCTGTGGGTTCAGCTCTGATCAGTAACATCTTGAGGGGCTTTTTTATGGGGCAACTGTTATGCACTGTCCCTTTTGAACAAACACTGCAGAGTTTAATCCCAGATGTAAATATTTTATCTAAGTGCAGATGGCTGTGCAGCCTGCATAATTTAACAATGTCATGTAATGAATATTGTATTTATGTGTTAGATACTTCTCCCATTTTTTTCTGACCCTCCAGCAATTATTTCTGATCTGTGGTTGCTATACTGTTGACTTGTACTTCCATTTTTTTCTGCACTGTGTGTTTTACAATGTGTGTGCTCCAGCTGATTGTGGCTGGAAATAACCATGTACAATATTTATAGGTGCAACCTGAGTGTTGGCTAGTTAGCACTGTGTTATATTATCCTTTTAGCTCTGTGCTTTGCCTGAAAGTATAATGCCTTAGTTGGATTGCACTAAAATGTATAGCTGTTCAAAGAAAGTTATTCCTTGTATTTTAATTTGGCAATTAGGTATTTTGCTTTGCAGTAATTTTTACATGACCAGTAATTGTTTTTTACAATAAGTCATTGAAGACATTAATTATGTCAAGTGAATACATTTTCATTTTGTGTGGTAGGTTAAGAACTATATTTAACTGTGAAACTTTGAAACGTGGCAGGTGTCACACAGATGAGCAATGCAAATACAGCCTGCAAATGAAAAGTTACTTGAGCAAAAACTTGAGCCCTGGAAAACAAAAATGAGTCAATCTTAGGATGTCTGGGATCATCTTTAGGCAGGAAGAAAAGAGCAGGCATTAAATTAACATGCTTGTTCTGCTTTGTGTGATGGCACACCTTGGACTTAGCTCCCACAATAACTGCATAGTTCTGAGTCCTTGGTGTTTGTGTGATGCCCTTTAATAAAGTTCCTTCTTCTGCAAGGGCCAAGCTCAAAACCTGCTTGGGCTGGAGGAAGGACAGTGGCACCAAACTGCTCCCCAGGGCAGAATGAATTGGATTGGGAAATGGAGGTTTGAGCCCTGCAGCCAGCTGCTGTCTCAGAGATCACTGTGCATGTGCTCATCCTTATGGTCACATGCCTCAGCAGTGTTCTTTACTCTGTACTGCAGAAGGACAATATTGGGAGACATGAGGTGTAAAACCACAATTAAGAGATTTACCAGTATGGATCTGCTCCAGCCTTTAAACTGCATCTCTCCTGAGTATTTTGCCCTTGCTCAGAGCAGCTGACTGCTTGCAGCTCCATCTGTCAGCCACAGGAGACTTTATTGGTCATTGTTCAGTTGCATTTATCCAGGTTCCACCCAGGCAATGTCTCTTCATTTCTAGGGGACTGAACCTGGCAGAGGATGTTCTGTGTGCCTGGGAGGAGAATGCCTTTGACATTGACATGTGGCTTCTCTGAGCTGCTCTGAACTTCCCCACTCTTCACACTTACTGCATGGTCCCTTTGTCAGTCCTTCCCTAGATCAGCCCTGCCTCTGGTCTCTCCTAACTCTAGTGCAAGAAGATTTGATGTCACATTGAAAATGGAGGTGGAGTTAAAGCATATCCCAGTCTGTTTCTAGAGGAACTTAGCACAGTGACATCTGCAGTGTTAACAGCAAATTAACCAAACCAAACCAAAAATCACTGAATTTTCTTCCAGGGGCAAGAAAATTGTTCAGTATGTGCATTTAAAAAAAGAGATATTCTAGCCCATGTACTGTCTGACAGTAAACTCTGTAGTAAATAATCATACTCATCATATTGGTTTTTCTTTTCCAGAACAGCAGCTCAGTAACTGTGCCAGAAACACTGCTGTTTGTTTCAACCCTGGATGGAAGTTTGCATGCTGTCAGCAAGAGGACAGGAGCAATCAAGTGGACTTTAAAAGAAGGTGAGCAGGAGGAGTCCTGATGGCCTCTACTCAATTGCAGAAATAACAGGCAAAATAATTGGCAATTCCAGCTCTTGTAAAATCTGGTGAATACTTTCTTTTATTTTTAAATTTTTTTCTTGTTCCAGAATTAAACTACAGTTTTTCTAGAGTCATGTTCATCTTCATAATTTCACTTGTAGGTATTTCCAGGTTTATGTGAGTTTTTTTTTTTTTTTTTTAAGTTTTGGGGAGTTTTGTTTGCTTGTTTGTTTCCCCTGGATGTTTAAGGTGTGGGGGTATAATTGGTAGGTGTCATGTTTTATGGGAATGACTGCAATATAAACAAGCACAGAACAGAATAGATGTGTCAGCTTGTGGAACTGATGGCAGAGGGATTGCAGGATTCTGTCTCTGGAATACCCTACATTCTCTGGTACAGTGCAAACCTCAGGGATTTTTCTATAACAGATGTTTAGGAACACACAGTTTTTTAAAATAAAAGAACTGAACTTGTATAAAGGAATTTAATGTTGTTCAGTGACTGGAAGTGATTTTGTAATTTTAATTACTGAGCACAGCTAGCTCTGTCTTGATGAAAAAATTAGTATTTGTAAACAAAAGTAGCAAATTTTGTTTAGTGGGACTCTGGTTATGTATGGCAGAGGTGATAGTAGCACCTTCACCTCTGGAAATAAATTAGAGGGTCAAGTGGAAGGAGTCAGTGACAGCATCATTCTGGCCTGTGCTTTTAAACCTGTGAAGGGCTGGGGAATGGATTGTGCCTATCTGGTGTCTGCAGCACCCACCAGTTGTTTTCTTTGTGAAGCCATTTGTATTTGAAAGCAGATCTATCAGACAAAAAGTTAACTTCTTAAATGAGCAAAGAAGGTTTTTGTATCTCTTAGAGTAGAAGGGGCTAAGCCAAGTATTTTCTTGAAGGATCTTGGTCTTCTCCCATCTCCTGTTTAAATTTAGACCCCTCCTTTTCCTGAGCAGCCCTGCCTAAAAGCAGGTTGTCATCTTCCCAATTTAGTGCTGCTGTAGGCTAAGAAAAACTTGCTGCTCTCTTTGTCATTCAGTGACACAAACATACCCTGCCTAGTGCCAGTCTAGAAGGGTATCACAACTGGCATTGCTTTGAGCCACACTTAGTAAGTGGCAAGAGGTTTTTTGAAGAAGAAATGAACACCCTTTGGTAACAAAAATGATCTTGATCAGAGTGTGTTGCTCAAGGAACTTCCCTTGTTTAAAAAAGAATTGTTGCAAAACTCTTGTTGGTTCTGTAGAACTGCCAGACTGGATAATCTAGTTTTATGGAACTTCTTGTTTCCTCTCTGCTGCTAACTTCTGCATCTTATGTACATAAATTGTGCTCACTCAATTTTTGCAAAGCACTTAGTGCTCCTTATTTTATTTCTGTGTAATAGGGCAACACACAGGGATCAATGAAAGAAGAATTAGTGGCAGGTATCAGTGTTCCAAGATGCCTCCTGAGTTAACTGAGTGAAGTGGACATGGAACAAGGGCCTGTACATAGAAATTGGTGACTGAATTTGTAATGGGAGGGGGTTTATTTATTTTAGCAAATCTGTGTTTGTTGGTGGTTGCCCTGTGGGTGGGAGGCCCAACAGACAAGACAGTGTTGGAAACAAATGAAAGCCCATTCAGCTTTCTGTGCTGAACCCCTGGAGAGACCTAATAGTGCAGAATTCATTATTAATATTAGTGAATAAACACAGGAGTTGGGTGCACTGTCTGTCAGCAACATGGTGCTGTAGCAGAGAGTGCCTGGCAGGAAGCTGCCTGCACTGCAAGCAGGGCTCTTGCAGGTGCCATTTTACCCTGATTACAGCAGATAAACCATGTGTTGTAGCTCAGGTGCTTTGAGAAGGTGTGGAGGTCACCTGGAGCACTGCAGTGGCACTCACCAGGAAAGGAACATTTTATTACTGCACTTGAGCAGCAAGGTATTTAACAAAGGGCAATTCAGGTACATTTTATTTTCATTAGGGAAAAAAAAACCAAGGCCATGTTCATTATCAGGCATTGCTTAAACAAACATGAATATCTTGCTATGTGTGGCTTGTTTTCATTTAGCACTGAAGCTTATCTTAGGTGTGTGGAGTAAATGAGCCAATGATTATCACCACAATAACATGTTTGGGTTTCCTTCCTTCATGCAGTGCTGGCAAGAAAGGCAGTCAGAATAGTTGTGCAGCCCATAAAGCAGGCAAAAATTAGGTCAGTTTGGAATAGGACTTTCCACTGTCAGAAATAAGCTGTGTCTCTGCAGTTATATGTGATGAGACTGTGGACTTGTTGAGGGTGCTTAAAATCTTCATTTCCTGTTGGCTTCAATGGGTCTTGTTCTCTGGCAGCTCTCAGGATTTTTCAGTGAGCAGGTAGCTGATGCTGCTCATTTCCTGGGCCTTGGAAAGCTGGCAAATGGTTGGAAAGTTCAGAGAAAAATCCATATTCCTCCTCCCCTGTAATTTCTGAGAGGCACCTTTGCTTGTGCTGTGACCCCACACAAAGAGCTGGTCTTGAAGGCTGTGGAAAGGCTGTGGCTCACATTTCACAGCACGTTTCACATTTCTCTTGGTGCCACCCCTGATCAATACAAGGAGCTGTCAGCCCTGAGTGACAATGGGACAGGCTCCCATAGGCCCCCACATTTTCTACACTTGCCACTAGCAAGTTACTTAGTCAGCATCCTCAGTAAGGTTCTTTAGGATGAAACCTCTTTCCCAAAACTGATGGCAATAAAACAACTTCTGTCATTTCCCTCAGACCTCTTTGAAGGGTACAGAGGTGCAGCACTTCAGATTTGTGTTTATGTGCAAGTGGACAGAGAAAAAGATGGTCATGAGAAACTGCTGGCAAGGCAGAATCTGGAGAAAGCTTTCCTCCTTCCTGCCAGACTTCATTTCACAGTTTTGATTTCAGTGTGAGCTTTAAGAGTGTGATTTTAAGATTGTGCTGTTCCCTCACATCTTTGTAAAACTCACCTTGTATGTCTCTGTTAACTCAAGAGTTTGCTTTATTGAGCACAATATTGAATTTGAGATGCTAAGGCTGCAGTGCTGCAAGCTGTACTCTTGGGCAGGCTGTTCCTCTGCTCTCTCTGTCCTCTTGTATTGTTCAGAGGGATGTCTCTTTTTTTTTTTTTTCTTCATTCACTTGCTCCTTAAAGCTTTCCCTTAAGAACTAATTCAAAGTATTTTGCCAGAAGAACATTTAATTTATGCAGATTTGGATCCTCATTTAGAGCCAGTAGGAATTTTATTTGTTGTGATCTTCAGTTCTTTGTAGCAGTCAAAAAATGATGGTCCACAATCAGTTTAAAAGGTTTTGATTTCCAAAACCTCACTCATAACCTATAGATTTTAGAGGATGCTTATGATAACACAAAGGTATAAAGGTTCTATTTATGGGATCCAGTATACAGATTTTAAAGGGCAAGTCTGAGGTCTGTAGGTCCTGCTTTAGTAACATTGGTTTTTCCCACACAAGAAATAATATCTTTGTGCATAGCTGTATATTAATAAGGATTGTCAAAACAAAACAGTTGTAGAACAATAGTGTTTTCAACAAATTCCAGAGCTCAGTTTGTGTCTCCAGCCTCATTTGCAGTCCCTGCAGCAGCAGATGAGGGTGGGTTTCAATTGGCCCGTTAGCCCAAACCTTGTGGTAGAGCCTCAGGGCAGGAAACCGTTTTTTCCAGCTCACTCCAGTGGGGCAGTGACTCAGTCACTGTTTCAGCCTCCCACTTCTCCTTTCCAGTCATTGGCTCTAAGGGCACATTACAGTGATGACAACATGCAACTTTATCTTTATCTTTATCTTGTATGTTAAAAATACTCAGAGTTTGGGCAAAGGGCAAATTTATCTTAAATTTTTTTACATTATTTATGAAATATGGAGAAAAGTGAAATGCATTATATTTAGTGTATGGGTATAGTTTCATAAGGCTTTTTTTCATATATGTATGCAAAGTGTGGGTCAGAACCATCTGAAATGTGTAACACATTTCTGCCCACTCACAAATATATTCTGGCCATGATGCAACCAAAACTGGATTGGGACATCTGCCTGCCAGGTCAAAATGTTCCTTTTGGGGCAGTGGAATAGAGCCAAATAATTGACCAAATTACTGGGCAGACATTGTGTTAACGTGTTTCTAATAACTGCTGTACTTGTAAACAAACACTTGGAGTTCTAGAATAAATCTTTATAATGCAGGATCCATCTCCTTTTAATTTTTTTTTTCTTAACAAGGTTATTTTACAACTTTTTGCTAGTAGAGGCTGTGTTGCCAGTTCAGGAAGCTAAAGATTGGGTGTGCTGAATTGCAGGTTTTTAATGTAGGAATCAGTAACATAATCCATCTTAGCAGAGGCTGCAGGGAAAAAAAAAATTGGAAACCATTGGAAATATCTATAGAAAACTCAGTCTTCTCTCCAGCTCTGGAGATATTTACAGGATGGTGTCCTGCTTCCTAACTCACCCCCACCATGCTCCAGAGTTATTTTGACATTTGTTTTCTTAGTCTAGAAAGTGGAAAAAGCTTTCTGTAGGACCTTGCAAGAACTTGGCTTTTCCCTGCTACATGGGATGGAAGCTTGAGGGAGAGGGAGATGCATTTTTCACTTTTATCACATTTTCTGTCCAGCTTTCATTCCAGTACAGAATAGTTGCTGCTTTGGAGCAGATCAGGACTGTAAGAGGGACTTTCCCAGCTACAGGAACTGCAGTGCAGGGAGTTTTGAAAGCAGTGACGTGCTGCAGTCCCAGCATGTCAACACTTGAGTGGGGAGCAGCAGGAGAGGAGAGCAGGACTCAGAGCTCTGACTTTTGAGAGCTTTTTCTGTTTGACCCCTTGTGCAGCAAAGGTGCCTTCAGTCACAAGAGGGCTCACTCTTTTACTGCTCTGTGTTCAAGCATTTGAAAACTATTGTAAGAACTGGCAACAATTAATTGAACTTGAGATTCTCTTTTTATCTCAGAGCAAGTTCTTATTTCAAAACAAACTTTGAAATAGAGGTTGGAACAGGTCCCAAACCACATGAAAGTGAATGTGAAGAGTTTATTGTCTGTCTTCAAAGGATCTCTGCAGAGCCACAACCTGGATTCAAGGTCATGAAAGTGTTAAGAAAATGAGAAAATTTACATCACCTCAGTAACTAAAAATGTAGAAAAATGGCTTTCCACAGCCTGTCTTTCCAGGTGGATGGTGCTAGTAGTGACAGGGGCATTCCTTTCACTTTAGAAAACTCACTCCTCCATCCTTGTGAAGAGCCTCATGTGTGGAAATGAATCAGAAATCCATAAATGCTTTCTAACAATTCACACACAACACTTCAGTGTGCAGGAAGCCATCAGAATAATCAGTGTTTTGGCTCATGTGCCACTAAGTACTAAAAAAATTCCTGCTGCTTTGTCATAAATTCTTAATCTCTTCTATCTCCCATTTTTTTATCTTTGCTCATAAATCAAGTTCCAGTTACTAAGAAATCAAGTAAAAGCAGGATTTTTTTCATTTCTGATGAAGAACATGATGCTGAAGACATAGTACTAAAGAGAAGTTCAAGGACTTTCATGACAATGATGTTTCTGTACACACTGAATAGCTTGGGATTTGCCATAAGAATCCTTCATGTCATCTGATAGGCAGCAGTGCTTCAAAAAAAACACTGCAAAACATAGAGACATTCATGAGACTTCTGGCATTGTTTATTAAAGTGTAGAAGACATTTATTGATGACATTGGAAACTGCTTTAAGTGACATTTTCCCAACAGCTTTCAGAAACACAAGCTGAGGGATAAAAGCTCAATGCAAGTAATCCTTGCACATAGATGTATGTGTGTGTCCTTTCACTGTTGTGGTACTGTGTGGTCAATAAAACCATGCAAAAGTTCTCAGATCTTTAACTGGAGCAGAGGGGAGTGCTTTATTTTGGTTGATAAAATTTTCTAAGGCTGGGCAATCTATTTAAGTAAAACCAAGCTATTAGCCCAAAAGTGTTTTGCTGTATGATTACTCTCCACTGTATTTTCAGGAGAGAGAAGGAGCTCTAGGGAAGCATTACTAACCAGGCTCTCCTGCAAATGTCAAGGACAAACCAGGATCAGGTGCTAGAAGACATAATCTACCTTTGAAATTTCCTGTAATTGTTCACATTTTCCTGAGCAGTGTTTGAAAAGCCCCTGAAATACTGAGAGATTTGAGGCAATCCCAGTCTGTGCTGCTCTGTGAGGTGTCCTGCCACTAACAGTGCAGTTAGCAAAGTTGGAGATTGATCCAGGTTGTAATAATTTTACACTGTAATTTCATCTAACAACTTCACACCACCATTTAATTCAGAGAAGAAACAGTCCTCTAATTAAAATTAAAAGTTTCTGAAGATTATTCTGACAATAAACTATTTATGTTAGTTAGTCTTATCTTTAGCCCAGGTTGACTAGAAAGTGATTTTATAGAACATCTGCATTGTTAAAAATGAAACAATAAATATGCAGTCACTTCAAAAAAGTTGTGCAGCTTTGTTACTCCCAGTGATCCCTTGAGGGCATTTTTAGGAATAGGAAAGAGTTGCCCCAGTGCTGCTGGTGAAGCTGCTGCTGTCTCACAAGAGGCACTGGCACCACAGGTGAGAGTTTCTTTTCTTACCATGTGAGACACTCTCCGTGTAATCAGTTCTTCAAGAGACTTACAAAGTTTATTTGTCTTTTGCCTTTAGCAATGCTTGTAGCATTTGCATTAAATCTTACTTAACTGAGCCAGGTGTTGCTTGTTCTGAGCCAGGTGTCACTTGTTCTGATTCATGATGCTGTTTCTTTCACAAAACTGAGCATTCCCTTCCCATGAAGCATTTGTGATTACAAAACCTCTTGCCTTTGGTTTTTAATGTCTCTCTTCTTTTAGGTCATTTCACCCAGATTTAGGGATACCCTGAGTCCATAAACTTGGTCTCAGTTTGCCTTTAGTAGTTCAACCCAGCAGCTCAGCTCAAGTCAATCCACTGTCTATGATGGGCAAAAATTGCTTTTACCTTGCTTTTCCCTAGGGATGGAGAGCTGGTGATGTAAATCACCATGTGTTATATTAGATATTATAAAGCTTGTGGAATACTTGCAGCAAACACTGAGAAATAATTGACATATAATCAATGAGAGGGGCGTCCCTCCCAACATATCCTGAAAGCAGTTTCTTCACACAAAGGATAGAAATGAATTGCTTGATGTAGTTAATGCAATAGAAGGTCTGACTAAGCAGCCTGGTCTGTAGAGACAGGTACAGAAGATGAGTCACTAAGCTCCTTTGTTTCAATGTTAATTATTCTTATGGCCTTTGATGTGTGTTTGGGTTCTCAATGAATTAAATGGAGTTTATTTTGACACTTTTGGGAGTGTGTCCTGGAACATTTTTTAGGCTTGAAGAGAAAAAAATTACATGTGGTTATGTACTGAACAAAGCTGCTCTGAGAGTGTTTACTGTTGTAAGAAGAAATCAATGAAATAAAGATAACTGTACTGTTATCCCTCATATCCTGTTTTCTTTCTGTCTCTGGCATGAATGTTCTTCTTTGGGTGGCTGCTGCTTTCAGCTGTTTTGCAGCCAGAGATCTGCTTGGGTAGGGGGTTATGATTTTTTAATCCATGTAAAACCAGGTCATCCTTGCAGGCCATTGCCATCAAACCCAGCTCTGCTGTGCTGCCCTGCAGAGTGGCACAGACTCTGAAAGCCCTGGGTACTGAGCCCTGAATTTCCTGTTCTTGTCTTGCTTAGCTCTGCAGATACCCCAGGACACTCAGGCTGCCCAGAACCTGTGCCAGTTTCCCAGCCAAAGGCTGTCAAAACATCAGTGTTTTTGTTCTCATTTCCTTCCTGTTGCATCATGATGTTTGCAGGGAGACAGAGGAGGTGAAAAACAGTGTTTGCTTGGTCATTTGTCATCCTCTTACTCAGACTCATTCCAGTGGAGTTTGGTTTTCCCTGTGGAAGTGGAGATACTTAAAGGATTGCATCCTCTTGCCTTCTGAGGTATTTTCTGCCAGTATACCCATTAATAAGCACATGTTTGTCTTGGAAATTGTAGAGCATGTCTTGTAAATCAGGGTACTTCTATGGTGCTGGCATCAGGAGTGAAAATCCTGTGATTCAGGATTTTGTAAGCTCTCAGTAATTTTGAGGTATTTGGTGTTGGTAAAACTGAACTAAGGATTTCAGAAGACTTTCCCAAGTGCTTTGTAGTTTCCCATTTTGTGAACCAAGTTCCAGGAACAAGAGGAGGCTCTGAGAGTTTACTTTCAAACTGTGCATCAGCCTTTCTAGAAGGAGCACGATGTTGCAGGCCTGACTTGATCCTGTATCTGGTGGCATCAAGGGATTGAATTGCTGCTAATTTGACTTTTTCTTTTTCTCTGTGTGCAGATCCTGTACTCCAGGTGCCAATCCATGTGGAAGAGTAAGTCTGTTTCCTTTATCTCATTTGCAGCTTGTTCAATTTTCACTGACAACTTAAAATTTGGTTTAATTTTAACCAAACCCATCTGTGTTCCAGACAAGCTGCACACCTTGCAGAAGGCCATTTAAGGTGGCATGGGGAACAGATGAAAGGTTAGAATTAGCTACATACAATAGCTGAGAAGAAACATCCTGTGTGCAGCCTGTTCTCTGGAGCCCTTGCTGGGTTTGGACATCAGGGCTGTGAACTGTGCCAGGGGTGGCAGGTGGGGAGTGACAGAGCCAGGACTGGTTCTGGGTTCTGTATTTATCCCCTCAAACAGAGACTAAACCCAGTGAAACACAGGAAACTACAACCACCACCACAACCAGAATCTGCAAATGACATCCTCGAGCTGCGAATTCAGATTGCTCCCTGCAGCAACCTCACATTTAGCTAGAAAATCTGGGACTTGAACATTGTCTCTGAAGTCAGTGCTGACATCCTTTCTTTTTTTGATCACAGAACTATAGACATTAGGGTCAGAGTTTGTTTGGAGGTCTTTGTGTACTTTGGGTGTAGGGATCTCAATTTTACTTAATTCTATAAACTCTTTCATTGTTTCCTGCCTTCCTTATGCTCTCTGGTTTTCTTTATTTATTTAGGTTATTTCTAAATCTGTACCATTTTAAGAGCTTGTAGGTTAAGTTTAAAAGCTTTCACCTGAGCCATTGCCTGCCACATTTGGATCTTTGTGCATTCAAATACATTAGTGGTCTTATGTTTTATCAGTTCTGAAACTTCCTTATATTTTTTAATTTTCACAGTTAATAAATTAAACTTCAAAAAATTCAATGTCAGATGAACTTCTCTGTAAAGCCAGCAGTGACCACAGTTTATTTCCTGCTCTCTGAGAATCACAGTACATTTTCATCATATATAATTGCTGTTTAAATCCTAGGCCAGCATTTCTTCCAGACCCAAATGATGGCAGTTTGTACACACTTGGTGGCAAGAACAGTGAAGGCTTGACTGTAAGTATATTTTAAAATTCTTTCCTAAATAAATACCCCAGTCAACCTCATGGCTTTGCAGAAGGAAAACATACTTTTACTTTGTTAGAGCAGAATGTTGCCACCTTGTGATTGCCAGGAAGTGATTTCTACTTGAAAATATCAACACCACTTCTTGTCTCCATGTACGAATTTTCTGTAACTTGCTAAAATAATGATAACTACAAATAAAATTTATGGTTTGTTATCCAAATTCTGAATAATCTCAGTGTGATTTGATGGGAAGGCATATCCAAAGTAACATCAATTAGATGTGTCACTCTCTCCAAACACATTTCTAAAACCATCTGCCAGAAGCAAGATTAATAAATGCTCTGTGCTAACCCCTTTAGCAGATCTTTATAGGATTTAGTAAGCAAACAAAAATGCTGAACCTTTCAAATCACTTACCAATCCATGTAGGCCACACCAACTGCTTAATGCTTGACTTTTATTTTTAAACTTTGTGGTGATACTCAAATAAAATGTTTGGCTTCCTACGAGAATTTTTTCCTCAGCTGCTATGATTTCCCTTAGGAACTTGGGCATTGTTAAATATTTTAGTATTTACTCTGGCTGAATTCTCAGGTATTATAATAATAGAATAATTATAATAATAGAATAATTATAATAATTATAATTCTCAGGTATTATAATAATAGAAATAACCAATAAAATGTTTGTTTGTTTGTTTTTCCCCTAGAAACTTCCATTTACAATTCCAGAGCTGGTGCAGGCATCTCCCTGTCGCAGTTCTGATGGGATCCTGTACATGGGTGAGCTCAAATTTTATCTCTTTTAGATTGCAACATGTTCAGCAACTACAAAATGTAGAGACTTCCCGACAGACTGAAGGAAATAGGCCTAATTTTGGGTATTAATTATGATTTTTCATTAATCTTTCTGATAACAGAAAATCTGATTAATATAGAATGCAGTTCCTCTGTGATGATTAAAACCAACTGGTTTTCCTGAAGGAGTAAATACCTTTTCTTAGCAGTGAGATGCTTGTATGGGGATTTTTTATTTCTTGAGATGCAGTCTCTCAACAAAATACGACTTCTACTTAAAATCTTCTTATGATTATAAATGTCATTGACTGCCTGATAATTAGGATAAAATTAGCAATCCCATTGCACCACAGTTAGACATCCTCCATTGTCTGACATACAGTCAGTTCATTTGCAGTACAAATAATAAATTGCTCACTGTCCTGACTCATTCTAACTGCAGATGGATTTGGGAGGAGAAAAGGAGAAGAAAGGACAGTTATTACTTATCACAACAGTAAAATATGTGAAGATCAGAGTAAGCTTAGTTTCTAAATCTCCTGAAGGGCCAATGCTCCTTCTGGTTCTCCACTTCAAGTCTTGCCAGTAAATGAGAGAAAAATGTTTATTTGAAGCTTCTAAACACGACATGCATGTATTAACTTCAAAGAAATTCTTAAGGCCATGGCTCACATAGTCTTGAGTGTGTTTGGATTACAATCCTTAAGAAATTTGTAAGGTGTAGACCCTCACTTTTTTTTTCCACCTCCTGTCTTTCACCATGAGCACTTCAGTCTCCTCATCTGAGAGCTCCTGAGATCTGCTGCACTCAGAGTTCTGTTAGATTTTATGTTTCAAAAAATCATTCAGCCAATAGTACTTACTCTTCTAAATATTGTATTTGGGTTTGGGGTTTGTGGCCAGTATTTGGGATTGGCCAGTAGTGCTAAATGACAAATCTAAGCCTGACTGTGAAAAACTGTTTTGTTAAAAATGCTTTATTTGTGCTAAGTCCATGAGTCTACTAAAGAAAAAAGAAGACTGAAAAGCTGAATGAAAGTGCAGTTTTTCTAGCTGAATGGTAATGTGATTTCAATTATGATTTCAGGTAAAAAGCAGGATATTTGGTACGTGGTTGACCTCATGACTGGGGAGAAACAGCAGACCTTGACTTCCTCTTTTGCAGAAAGTCTTTGCCCATCAACATCCCTCCTGTATCTTGGGAGAACAGGTCATATGCTTTTTTTTACTGTAGTTTTAAAGAAAATTCTGATTTCTAAAGTTTAGGCTCATGACCTGTAGTCAGTTCAGGTTTTCAAGTTCATTTCTTGGAAAAACTTCTGTGAATTATGATTTTAGACTGTACACAGAACAATTATTAATTTTAGCAGCAGAGAGATAATGGTTTTTAAACTTTGGCAGTAGGTCCATTATTCTTTTTGTTGACAAGATGGCATTTGTATTGTAATTAATGGTGTATTCCACTGCCAGCTGTGAACTGTTTGTTCTGTAACATACAGCTTTTAAAAAACTGTTTAAAGAAGATGGAAATAGAGCAGATCCACTGACATCACAAGTGCAGTGTGCTAAATGCCTGGTAAAGTCAGACCAACACCATGGAGGTGCTGACTAGAAACAGGAATAAGTGTTACAGGCTTGTTCTTTAACCTCTCTATCAATGTGTCCCTTTACATAGGACAGTGTTGGGAAAAAAGGAAATGTTGACAGCAGTGAGTGCTGTGTGGTGTTTGAGGAGTGTCTCAGATTTGAGAAGATTGATTCTATTCTCTCATAGGTTTTTTTGCTTCACAGACTGTATATCTTTTAACAGAGTACACGATCACAATGTATGACACCAAAAAGAAGGAGCTGCGATGGAATGCCACCTACTTTGATTATGCAGCTACTTTGCCTGATGAAGACATAAAATACAGTAAGAATTTAATTGCTGTCTCCCTCCTGCAATGGAGTTTTGTATATAAGCAAAAATATTCTGATTTTTTTGTGTGGTGCAAGTACTTCTGCCCATTTTTACCCATCACATACTGCAATATCTAAAGCCTGTTAGGTAGCTTCAGGTAAATTGAGTCCAGCAGGGTGCAGCTCTTGAAGGTGTGATTCCTTAAAATCAGTGAGAAATGGCAGGAGAGGCAGCAACTCTGAACTCTGGTAAACAACCTGCTTGCAATGCTCTTGAATGGCAGCTGGACTTGTGTGTGCCCGGTTCTGGCCGAGGCTTTGCTGCTCAGCTGCTGTGCAGTGAAAGGTGTGGTGGTGACTGCACTCCAGAGCTGTTCCTGTGTATTGGTAAAGCCACAGAATCCAGGGCAGCTCCACACGTTTGTGCCTTGCAGAGATGTCCCACTTTGTGTCCAACGGGGACGGGCTGGTGGTGACCGTGGACAGCGAGTCCGGGGACGTGCTGTGGATCCAGAATTACGCGTCCCCCGTGGTGGCCTTCTACATCTGGCAGCGAGAGGGGCTGAGGAAGGTCCTGCACACCAACGTGGGCATCGAGACCCTGCGCTACCTGACCTTCATGTCCGGGGAGGTTGGACACATCACCAAGTGGAAATATCCCTTCCCTAAGGAAACAGAGACCAAGAGCAAACTAACGTGAGCCTGAGATTCTGCTCTTCTCCCTGCCCATTTGACTGCTTTGTCATTAAACACAACAGTTAAGGGTTGTGCTACAAGCTGCAACATGGGGAAAAGAATGCATGAAAGCATTTCTAGTTCTCCAGGTGTTCTTTTTTATAATATTTGATCTTTCAGTCTGAAAGGTCAGAGACCAAACCAAAAACCTTATAAACTTAGGAGTGTATATTCCTAAGTTTTATCAGATGTTCTGTGTTGAATAGTTTCTCACAATGAGGAATTAAATTGGTTTTCCTAATGTGAAGCCTTTCACACTATAAAAATGGTGCACAGCATTTTGGCAAATGCCATTTATTGAAAAATGCAGAAAAAGGACACGAGTTATGTCAAATGAGTGATGGTGCTGTGAATAATGAACTGACAATGCTTTCATAATTAAAAAAAAGCTTCATAGTACAGCAGTACTTCAAATAATTTTACAGATCAAGGCTTTTCAAGATACAAATACTGATGATTTGGGAAGCTCCTGCATTGGTTCTGCAGGGTTGTGCTGCCCAGGTTTTAGCTGAGATGTTAACAGATCCATTTGCCTGCTGCTAACAGTGCCTGTGTTTCTGCAGCCCAACCCTGTACGTGGGGAAATACTCCACGAGTTTGTACGCGTCGCCCTCCATGGTGCACGAGGGAGTCACTGTCGTGGTGAGTGGGGAGCTGCCGGGTGGGAAAGTGCCTTTCTGAAATGAGTGCTTTCCTGGCCTGGGAAGAAAACTGGAAATGGAATTGTGCATTAAATTATATTAAATTAAAATAGAAAATCAAACACTGAAGACTGTACATCTACAGCAATTTGAGGGTTTGGAGATTTTTATCAACAAATGCATAGAAAATTAAGTATTTCCTGAAACAATTAACAACCATAGAATACATGACCATGCTTCCAGGATGGTTTCCAATGCTGCAAAGCAGTAACTGCAGCTCCCCAGGAACTGTGCCAGGCAGGCTCAGCAGGAGCAGACCTGAGGTTACTGCTATTGTTGGTGCTTTGTGGTTCATCTTAAAATTGCTGGTTTGTTCATCAAAGTAACTCCCCACAGACAGGAAACTGCATCATAGTTCTGTTTTGCTCGTTGTGGCTGCCAGGTAGGCAATACAGATCCTGCTTAAGTGTAGGAGAAAACATAAAAAGAGTAATCTCATCTCCCAGGCAGCACGTCCCTGAAAAGGTCCAATGTCCAAGGCTGTGGCAGCAGCTGCTGAGGGCGTAATGGCCTTGTTTACTCACAGTGACTTTGCTGCCAGTAATCTTTGCTTGCCCACCCGTTTTGACCTCCAGATTTTAAATTTAGTTGCCTATTTCAATATTCTAAGGTCACAGTAACAGTAGCAGTAACATGGATCTCTCTGCAGCCCCGTGGCAGTGCCATTCCCTTGCTGGAGGGCCCACAGACAGAAGGAGTCACCATTGAGGACAACGGCGAGTGCGTGATCACGCCCAGCACTGATGTCAAGTTTTCGGGCAGGCTGAAGGAAAAGCACAAGCTCAACTACTGGAATGACTGGCTGCTGATAGGTGTGGGAGGCCCTGCCTGGCCATAATTACTGAATTCTAGGAATAGTGTCTAATTTGTCTTCATTTACATATAAAATAATGTGTTATATATCCACCTGCCTTCTGTTTTTCCCAAGGCTCCTGCCTTATTCTGTGACGAGGTGAAGTGTCCATGTGTGGAAAGTGATTTATTGCTTATTTACCCCCTCCCTCGGAGAGGGGTACAGTAATTCATTATTTACTGTAAATACTGTATTTGGGTCCATTTGGATTTTTTTATTGTGCATGTTGTTACCTTAATTCTCATCATATGGATCAGACAGTCATGTTTTCTCCATTTTGTAAATTGATCAAAACACAGAGGCTGAAGATGTTTATTTATTGTCAGCCTGTCCTGTGTGCCCCAAGTCTCTGAATTTTGGAATTGACCTTTCAGTGCATTTATAATTTTGCTTCAAAAATGAGTAACTGTCTGAGGTTCAGTTTTAAGTGATGACTGGTGATAATTGAGTGATGTATGTGACAGGAGCTCTGGGGCAGGGACAGTGTGCAACTTTCAGTTTATCAAGGTGCTATCTTTCTCTTCCCATGATCCCTTTCCTTGCTAATATCCTCTGTCCTGCATGTCAGGCAGTTCCCTGAAGCAGTTCATGTTCCCCTGCAGCTCTCAGTGACCTCTGCCCTCCATTTTCCCTCTCCTTTCTCTTTCCTGCTCTATACACGAGCATCATGTTTTGTGATGTTCTCACTCTTCAGCAAAGATAATGTTTATTTATTGCTGCAATCAAGGATATCTTTCCTAAAAAAGGACAACTTTCTGTTTCAACAAATGTGTTTTATTTAAAGGGCACCATGAAACACCATTGTCTGCCCCCACAAAGATCCTGGAGAAATTCCCAAGCAACTTACCAAAGAGGCCTGAAAATGTGATTCCAGCTGACTCTGAGAAAGCCACTATTGAAGAGGTTTGTGATGAGAATAATTCTCTTACTGCATGAGAGAATAATATAAAGGAGTGGAAGTTGGGGAAGGATGCAGGAGGAAAATGCCTGGAATTACTTCACAGTTTTTGTGTCAGATGTTCATGTACTTAGCACATAGAATCACTGGTATGAGGAAGTGTCATTCCTTGTTTCAGAGTTAAGGCTTTCTGCTGCATTGATTCCCCACATGCAAACTTTGACTTTGGTAGGTTTAGAAATGACTAAAAATGATGCAGCAGAAAGGCTGGCTAGGAATGCCTCATTGCCCACAGAGATACTGAGCTAACAGAGCTTTCTCTGCCTCAGGTCATTGACATTGTTGAAGGTTCCTCAACAGAGGGGCCTCCAGCTGCTCCAAAGGAGATGGAGGAGGCTCCTGCTCGGCCCGTCCCACGGCCAGAGGCTCCAGTGGACTCCATGCTGAAGGACATGGCCACCATCATCCTCAGCACTTTCCTGCTTGTGGGCTGGGTGGCTTTTATCATCACCTACCCAATGGTAATGCTGACCTGGCTTGTTGTGCTTTTGAGTGTTGGGGGCATCAGGAATGTTGTAGAGCCCAGAAAGGATACAGGAGTTAGTGACACACTCCAGGGATGTTTCCCTCTTCACAGATGTGCACTGGGGAGCAAAGGCACAAGTTTGACTTCACAGGGATTTCTCTGGCCAGATGTGCCAGCTCTAGAGAGGTTTTCTTTTCCATCCACCAGTTGTGGTTCTTGTAGGTATTACTCTTTTTGGACATGGTCACAGCACTGTTGGCTTTGCTCCTCTCTTCCTCACCTGAAACCACCATCAGGTTTTCCAGATTGTGAATCAAAGCCTTTATCCTTCTGTGGTTTAAAGACTCCTGGTTAACCTAGAAACAGCTTTTTTAAACCAAGCCATGTGATTTCTCATCTTGGCAATGGAAGTCCAGAATGAAATAGAAATTGTGAGTGAACGTTCCCCAGGCTGTGTGGTTGGCAGGGACAGGGCAGGAGAGTTTGGCTCCCACCTTTTAGGAGTGGCTCCCCAGAAGCTGTAGCGTCCCCTTGCGTAACCTGAGTGCCAAAGCTTCACTGAGGTCCTTTCTGACAGAGTGTCCACCAGCAGCAGCAGAGGCAGCACCAGCTGGAAGAGAAGATCCAGCTCTTGCAGCAGCAGAAGCTGCCCTTTGGTGCTCCCGGTGAGCTCCCACCTGAGGCAGATTTCCTGGACACGTCGTACGGCCGGACGGAGAGCTCAGCTGCCAGCACCCCAAACCTGTCCCCCCGAGCTTCAAACCACTCTGCCTACTCCAACATCTCCACATCTGATGTTGGGAGCTGCCTCTCCACTGAGCAAGAAGAGGGAGGTAAAGTTGGCTCAGTGTGGTTTATTTTGTTTCTATTCCCCAGTCTGTGTGATGGTACAGCAGAACAGTTATTGATGATACTTCATAGCTCAGCAAGATGAAAAGAACCATTCAGGCTGGGCCCTACACCTCAGCAGGATTGTTGCTTTACAATAACAGCCAGCTGTGGGCTTGTGATGCCCAGGGCAGTGTGTTCCTGTCACTTGCAGCCATTCCAGGGAGATACTCATTTAAATAAAAACATGTATTATGATTAACTGGACTCAAGAAATGGGGATTAGGCAGCACAACCTTCCTGCCTGGTGTTCCTGTGCACTCATTTTCCCTTCAAAGGCTACTAAACCCACTTCATGACTGTCAGCCAGCATTTCCTAAATGCAACATCAACTTTTATAAAGAGTTTGGCTGCTGAGTACCACTCATTTCTCACAGCCATGAGCCATAAGGTGTGTGTAAATGTGTTTTGATTCTTGATCTTGGCTCATTGGGTCACCACACACTATTTGCCTACTCAGAGTAAATACCAACATGGACATGTTCATTTCCTTTGATCATATGTGTGTTAAATTTGAACATGAGCTAAAAGACTTTTACAGACTGGCCCCAAGGTCTGTGCAGTTGTAAAAGGCTGCCTTGCCCCATCCTAAACCAGTGCTTGTTTTTCTTTTCTTGTTCAGATGAAGAAGCAAACCGAGTGATTGTTGGCAAGATTTCGTTTAACCCTAAAGATGTACTGGGACATGGTGCTGAAGGGACAATTGTTTACAGGTAGAAAAGAATGTGTGCATTAAACAGACCAATGTTGTGTTTGAATTAGGTCCTTTTAATTTGTTTTTTTATAAAAGCCCTCACATCTACTATGAATAGAAATGAAACTTTTTGCATGTGTCAGGAATATTTTCATGCATTGTCTTCACCAGCAAAAACCACTTTCCTTCCCTAAGAAGTGTTTACTGGCCAAGTGTTCCCATTTCCAGCACAGGAATTGCTTTCATTGGCCTCTACAATTGCTCCTGTTGTCAGGTTTTCTGTACATGCTGTGGCTCCAGAGTGTGATTTGTTGTTGTGCCTTCCCTCCCTGGCTGCAGGGGCTCCTTTGACAACCGTGACGTGGCAGTGAAGAGGATTCTCCCCGAGTGCTTCAGCTTCGCAGACCGGGAGGTGCAGCTGCTGCGCGAGTCCGACGAGCACCCGAACGTGATCCGCTACTTCTGCACGGAGCGGGACCGGCAGTTCCAGTACATCGCCACCGAGCTCTGCGCCGCCACCCTGCAGGAGGTGACCAGGGCTGAGAGCATCTGCTCCCTGCAAGGCCTTGGCTTCCCTTGGCCTTCAGCTGCTGAAGCGCCTGTCACAGGGGATGTCCCATTTACTCCCACTGTCACCTCTGTAAAAATTCCAGGCTCCTAGAACAGGGGTGTTTCCAAACCTGTAGCAAGACATCCCTATCCCTGGACTGATTTATGGAGAGAAGCTGTTGTCCTTTGATTTTTAACTTTTTAACTTCTTGTGAAGGACTCCCTTCTAGTCATCCTCCCCCTCCTACCATGCAAACTTTGGAGACTGTTCTTCTTTCTGGAGCACAGTGCTATACAGAATTCGAGCTCTGAATGAGACTTTAGAGATCATCACGTTCAGCCAAAAAAAAAGCTCTTTGCTATGTGTTACCAGCTAGCAAAATTTATCCATTTATCTTTTAGTAGTGAAGTGCATGGATGTATTATTTATGCAGCTTCTAAGCAGTGCTGGGGCTGACTCTCCTGGTTCTCTGTTGCAGTATGTTGAGCAGAAGGCCTTCAGCCACCATGGCTTACAACCCATCACTCTCCTGCAGCAGACAACATCTGGGCTGGCTTACCTGCACTCCCTGAATATTGGTAAGAATGCCTCCCCTTTCAGGACTGGATGGAGGACTACATTTTCTTAGCTGTAAAGTTAACTGGTCTGGTACTGTTCATCTGGTCTATTGGAAGGTGACCCTGCCTTTAGCAGGGGAGTTGGAATGAGATGAACCTTGGATCCCTTTGGACCCAAACCATTCTGTGGTTCTATTATTTCTATTATTTGACACTGGCCTTGTCCCTGCAACATTCTGCAGCCCTGGAGTACTAAAGCAAGTCCTTACTGTTGCTGCAAGGTGCTGAAGGTTTTAGATAGGGATCATATAGAACGTGGTGGAATAAAAAAAAAGAAATTACCAATGAAAATCATTTGAAGTTATGACTTTGGTTTCATGAATGGTGGTTCGGCCTTGTGAAAGGTTCACTTAAAAATTTACAAAGATTGCTGGGACTGCCTGAGTGATCAAGTGGGTGTTTGTAACAGTCCACAGGGACCTGAAGCCCCACAACATCCTCATCTCGATGCCCAACGCTCACGGGAAAGTCAAGGCCATGATTTCAGACTTTGGGCTGTGCAAGAAGCTGGCAGTGGGCAGGCACAGCTTCAGCCGCCGCTCGGGCGTGCCGGGCACTGAGGGCTGGATCGCCCCAGAGATGCTGAGTGAAGACTGCAAAGAGAACCCTGTAAGTCCCTGCAAAGAGAACCCTGTAAGTGCTCACCCTTCCCAGGCTGCCCAGCACCAGGCCAGACCCTAAAAGAGGCAGCACCTCGTGCCTGGGCCTCCAGGCTGCCTTGCAGCTCAAATCTGTGAGTCAGGAAATTTCCTTCTGCTCTCAGATGCAAAATAACCACCCTGTGAGAATCAGAGCTTCCAGGGGCAAATATGTCAGTGCTAGTGAAGGCTGTTTCTTTGCAGACATACACCGTGGACATCTTTTCAGCTGGCTGTGTCTTCTATTACGTGGTGTCTGAAGGTGGCCATCCCTTTGGCAAGTCCCTGCAGCGGCAAGCCAACATCCTGCTGGGAGCATACAGCCTGGAGGCTCTGGAGGCAGGGAGGCACGGTAAGGACTGCACTGCAGGGATCACTGAGGGCCCAGGCTGCTGAACACCAGCACCAGTGACAGCACCAAGGCCCACAGGGACTCCCAGCCTGGCAGAGAGGAAAGTACTGGCTGTACTCCTCAGGTCCTCCTGAAGTAAAGGGCCTACAGTTCTTGGAGTTAGTGCCCCAGGGCAACTCCGTAGTCTTGACTGTGAAGTTATTTCCTGTATTTAAAGAAAGAGAGAGCTGAACTTTGATATTCTTAGTCTTTGATAGTCTTTCTGTTGGTTGTCCAGCACATCTGTGAGGGCAGCACTTGGACTAGCAGGACAGGAGGAAGTAGAGACCATAATGAATTTCTGAAGTACAAAATATTATAAAATTACAAAATTTTACTTTTTACTACAGCTTAAGAACATAGAGAAAATAAAACAAAAGAAGTAAATTTCCTTGCACACTCTTCCTTGCAGAAGACATTGTTGCTCGTGATTTAATAGAGCAGATGATAAACATGGACCCTCAGAAACGGCCATCTGCCAGCTGTGTGCTCAAACACCCCTTCTTTTGGAGTCTAGAAAAACAGCTCCAGTTCTTTCAGGTTTGTGATGACCTTTTCTCTCCTCTCGGTTCTCAGAGCTTTTTCAGGTCTTGAATTCCGTCTCTCTTTTGTGCCTGAGGTCACAGAATCCTCAGCCTTACTGAGAGGAGTGAGGCAGCCCACTTGTAAAACATGGCTGGAGCTCCTAAGCAATTGGCTCAGTCTCACAGCAGATCTGTCAGAGGGGCCAGAGCTGATGGTACCAAGGTCAGTTGGTGGGAGAAGCAGCACCCACAGCTGCAGTACCCACAGAGAACATGGCCAGGAGGGTTTTCAAGAACAAGAGTGAACAAGCATTGAATCCTGATGTGGGGTGGGAAATGGCTGAGGGCTTGAGATCCTTTCCAGCCTTATCTTCTCCTCTGTGCTAAAAAGGCTTTGGAAGAGGGTGAAACAAATAATCTCAGAAACTTCTGTATCCTATTCCCAAGTGCTGTCATGGAGTAGAATTCTAACTTTACTACTAGGACGGGCTGTAATGGGCCAGAAGCAGCAATTTAAAAATACTGGGAAGAACTTGGAAATAAAACTAGAAATAATCTGAATGTCTCTTCCAGGATGTTAGTGACCGGATAGAGAAAGAATCTTTAGACGGTCCAATAGTCAAGCAGTTGGAAAGAGGTGGAAGAGAAGTGGTGAAAATGGACTGGAGAGAGCACATCACTGTTCCTCTTCAGACAGGTAAGGGACAGCACTTTGACAGTTTGCTGTTTGCTGGGACAGGAAAGTAAGGCTAACACTGTCTCAGTTCTGGCACATCACTGTTATTGCCAGTAAAGTGTTTCTTCAAATGGAAGTACGTGTTTATGTACTGAAACACACCTACAAGGATCTGTGGCTGCAGGCAAACACCCCAGCACCTAAAACTGCATCACAACACACAAAACAATTTGTTTCTCTTGCAGATCTTCGAAAATTCAGATCCTATAAAGGTGGCTCCGTCCGGGACCTTCTGAGGGCAATGAGAAATAAGGTAAAGGGGTCTTTTCCTCGTGCACTCTGGGTTCCTGTCTCTGGCTGCTGTTGTTGCCAGCCTCTATCAGACCCTGATTTAGGTACTGGGCTGCTTTACAAGAGCCCAGTAGGAGGTTACTGTGTCCAGGAACGCCAGCACTCTCTTTACAAGAGGCTTCTGAGCAAACCCTCTGACTGAGCTTTTCCCTCTTCTGTTTTCCTCTACAGAAGCACCATTACAGGGAGCTGCCTCCCGAAGTGCAGGAGACCCTGGGCTCCATCCCAGATGATTTTGTGTGTTACTTCACAGCTCGTTTCCCTCGCCTGCTCCTGCACACATACCATGCTATGCACATCTGCTGCCAGGAAAGACTCTTCCAGCATTACTATGCTGAGGACTCTGCAGAGCTGAGCCTTACAGGAGACACGGTTTGAGAGGAGAGGGATGGAGCTTTCTTCTCTGGGACCAACATTCCAAGCACAGGCCTACCCTTAGCAGGGAAAAGTGGGATCAAAGAGCTGAATTCTCTCTCTCTGAAGAAACCAAGCTTCCAAAAAGTGCCTTGTACCTGTGGCTGTGCTGGAGCAGGACATGGTGGAGCTCAGGGCGCCAGTGGAAAGCGATGAACCCTGGCGATGGAGTTACTGACTCCAAGGCAGTTTTCAAGACTGTGGAAATGAAGAGCAAAAAGCTGGACATAACCATCACTCAATATCCCTGTACTGTACATGATTTTGTAATGGATGAGTTTTACTACAAAAAAAAAAATCAAATTCAGTGATTGAAACCATATAATTACTTGGGACTGGGATGTGCAAAAGGAGCCCTTTGGTTGCAGCAAATTATCTGAACCTGCCATTGCACTGCTGCCACATTAGGCACCAGTGATTGTAAAGGGAATCATTCATGATTATCCTAAAAATGGTATGAAAGTACCATTTCTGTTTAACCAGTACTACTCTGGAAAGTTAGTCCCTTATACTTGAGCAGAAAGAGTTTTAAAAAATACTGACTTGAAACATCAATTCAAGGTTTTCCTACTCTGAAAATAAGCCTTGTTGTTTAATATGAAGCAGAACAGGTTCAGTATTCGCAGAACAGGTTGAACAGCTTAACTCCCAGTATGAGAACAGATCTGCTGAAGTACCTGCAGCAAACAGCAATGGCAGCTGGGAGCTGCCTGTGACTCATCAACTGCAAATGTCCCTCAAGGGCTAAGGAAAGGCCCCAGCCACAGAGCCAGGGGTGAGATGAGTCCTGGGAAAAAGAGCTAAACAGGAGCCAAGAGCTGCTGAGAGCAGTGAAATCAGGGCAGTGTTTAAGGGGTGCCACAGAACCCCATTTCCTGTGTGTGTGGGCTGGTTATTCCATCCATGGGAGCCTGTGTGCTTAAAGGTGCAGTATTTCTTTACACTGGCCCTGAAGCTGTGGCAAAGTGTCACATGTGTGCTAGGATGAAGAAATGCTGAATTCTAATGTAACTGGGGTGTTCTTTTACAATATATTTATTTAATGTATTTATATTTATTTAATTTTTACTACAAAGTGGTATCAAATCCACGTGGTACAAGTATGAAGCATGCCAAATCAGTCTTAATCAGTTTTGTCTTTATATTTAATCATCAGATAACAACTGGAAGAGGAAAGTGATACTGCATCTTTCAATGGAAATAATTAAAGGAGAAATTACAAAGTGACAGTTTGTATGACTGTGCCATTGTGTCTTAAATAAATTATTGCTAGTAATATCCCATGGATGATGGGGTAAGTACAGCTATTTTTCTGGAGATACTTTACAGGATGTTTTTTCCTACTTTTACAATGTGTGAGAGCAATTGACCTAAGATGCCAAACTGTGCAGGTTACACGTTCTAAAGCTTGAAAAAATAACGGTAATTTTACCTACCAAGATTCAAAGCCTATTTCATATTTTTGTATTTCTCATGTAAAGGTCTTTTATAAATCTACTAAATAAAGACTCGGATTAAAACCCCACAGCTTTGAGTGCCATTGTGTGGCCAGGGACCCCAGCAGGCCTGGAGCTGGCAGAGCTGAGCAGGGAAGGGCCAAGGCCTGCAGCAGCCTGGTCCTGCCTCCGCTGTCTGAGCCTGCTCAAACCATCTCTGCCTGCTGGGCCAGCAGCGGCGGCAGGAGTTGTTCAGGCCGGGGGGAGCCTCCCTGAGGCACGAGAGCCTCGCTGGTTTCTCTGACAGACCCCAGGCACCAGCCCCCTCCAGCCTGGTGCCTGAGGCAGGTGCACAGCTGAGATAAAATGGCAGCTCTTTGTGCTGCTGTGTGATAAAGAAATACCCACAAATAAATAGTTTTGGTGAAACTGAGCTGGTGACTGATGACGTGCTTTACAGGAAACAGAAAGCCACCGAGACAGTTCTGCTGCAGCCCAGCCTTCCTGGGCCCAGGAGCCTCTCCCAGCCTCTCCACTACTTGGTGGGGGCGCCTGGAGTCAGTAGGTAGCTCATATAGAGGGCAGTGAGATGGGTCTGAAAGTTTAAAATACAAAACAAAGAAGAAATACATTCCACATTATATTTTTGGACATATACCTCTGACACCTTTTTTCGGTGAGGCTGAAGCGATTGGATTTGTATCAGCAGCACCAATCAGCAGCAGCACTGCTGTGAAGTGGGTGGAGACTTGAACCACGAATATTTGTCTAAAGCAGTTTCCTCTTTTTATTTCCGGAATAATTTTCAAGAGACGCGCGGGAGCCGCAGAACACCCACAGTGCTCAGACTGCTGCCCGTGCCGAGCCTGGCACCAGAGGTCTTGGAGCACCTTCCCTCCCTCCCTTCCTCCTCTGGAAACCTTTCCCTGCGGGCAGACCGCGCTGGGGACACTCGGCTCTGCAAGGTAAGCTCTCCGAGCGCTGCTCATTCTCAGCAGGGCGGGTTGCTGTACTGGGGCCGGGTTTAACCAAAAGTGAGCCTGTGCCTCCACGGCCGCCCACCCAGCTCTGTGCCCCGGCCACCCCACGGGGCTGGGAGCAGCTCGGGGAGGCGGCAGCGGGGATCAGACAGCTCTGCCCGCACCCGCTCCGGGCCCCCCGTGCAGCCCGGGGTACCCCGAGCCCCTGGAGCAAAAACCCCGAGTGCTCCCCAGAGCCCCTGGAGCACAAACCCCGAGTGCTCCCCAGAGCCCCTGGAGCACAAACCCCGAGTGCTCCGCTCCCAGATCCAGGAGGCATCAGGGACCCGCGGGCCCCCTCCAGCCGTGCTGCCCCAGCCTCGCCCAGCTCTGCTCAGCCTCCGTTCCAGTTTCGATTCCCCGGCTGTCTGCTCTGAAGCGCTTTCCTGACGTCAGCTCTCACCGGGGGCTGGGGCAGAGAGACAAGGGCGGGACGGGATTCCACAGTACAAGCCCAGCCCTGGGAGGTGGCCAAAGGCACTGAAAGATCACTATTTCAGGGACATTTTTAGCCGCCTTTATCGGGGAAGGCTGCACCAAGTGCCAGTGGAAATCCATCTCCCACCACTTTCATAACCAGCCTGGTGGTTACATTTACTCCGAGGGATGCCTTACAGCTACAGCTCATCAGGGCAGTCCCGTAACAGGCTCCCCTCTCAGAGCCTCCTGCTCACACCAGAGCTCCAGCCGTGTTTGTGCCTCAGCCAAGGCTTGCACAGGGCTGACCGATGCAGAAAGGGTTAATGTGCACTCGTTGGCTTTCTCCAGCATACCCTGCCCTCCCGGGCCGGTATCTCCCCGGACCACCCCCTTCTGCTGAACCCACCTCCTGCCAAGGTTTTCTCCTTTCCCCAGTCACCACCATTACACCGGCAGATACTGTGGAGACCTCGACCAGCTGGACAGCTCCTTTGACACTGTTTTAGCACCACGAGCTGCAGGGGTGGAGCTGGCTGAAGCACAGAGCTGAGTCTCCCCACTACAGTAAGAGAAGCAACAGCAGCACCAGCACAGTGCACCTTTCCCTGTGACCGGGCTGTGGTTACTGCTGAATGTCACACTGAGCAGGGGTACTGAACCTGTGATTAACGGATATGATTCTTGCTACAAAATTGTAACTATATCACTATTTTAGAAAATAATTGTTATAAAATAAAAAGGAAAAGTATATGTGGTTAGTGTTACAAAGCAAATGTGTCCCTTTGCACATGTTATTTGTGAAAACCAGGATATAGGCTGTAGTACTGACATAAACAAGATCCCAAAACAGAATTGGCCTTGGGCAAACTTGGGACAATTTCAGATACAGAATCTATAGTAGTGGTTTTATCTATGAAATGATAATACTTATTTGGAATATAATATTTACTTACATAACACAAAGCTTAATGTCCATGTGCAACCTGTAAGGTTATTCAGGGGAGAGCAAGGCAGACAGCGAGCCTTCCTCCGAAAAGACCAGAGCCAGGAGACCCCCCAACAACAAATGGAGCATGAGCTGTGCAGTATAGTGACATAGATTTCAATATTTGAAAACAAGAGATTTACAGGAAAATACTGATGAATATGTACTAGCATGCAGTAGATAAGTTGGGTTTGGATTCCTTTGTTTCATACGTGAGGCACGGTGAGAAACCGTCCCCATACCCTGGTCAGTTTTGCTTATGCTTTATACAAACCTTAATCATACTTAATTAATCACTGCCAAATTTCTGTATATGCTTGATTATATTTAATATACTTGATTGTATTCATTTATATAAAATTGCTGCTCAGTTAAAATTGCTGCTAAATTCAATTTTGTTGTTTATTAGATCAGACATATAGAACTTCATTCATAACAAACCCATTCCTCCTGCAGTACAGAACAGGCTGTCCGTGCTGCCACCCATCCTGAACCCCTGGAATGGAGGCTGGGCACAGGAAGGATGGCACGACTGAGGGGAGGACACCCCACTAAACAGAAAACCTTCTGCTGAGTTGGGCAGTGAGTCAAACTGCTTCTTGGAAATTTTGGTAAGCAGCAGAACAGATGTGGGACAAGAGAAGAAGCAGGGGAGAAGTGTACCTGTGAAAAAAGAGCAGGGGAAAAAGCAAGTGTGAAAGAACTAAAGGCAGGGAAAATGAGATAAAGCAATAAAAAGTTAAGAGACAGAACCTGGGGGATGCAGTGGTGAGGGGCCTCCTTTTCTCCAGGATGTAACAGAAGGAATTGTTGGGCTCAGCTGTCAGCACAAACCTCTACAGCAACCCCCTGCTTCTGTCACATCCACCACGTGTGCAGAGGCAGGAGCCGCTGCCTTCACACAGGCACACAGCAGCAGCACAGCTGGCAAGAACAGGCCTTTAGAGGTACAGAAATTACCTTGGGCAAAAAGTTGGGGAGGAAGTTGGGAAAACAGAACACCAAAGTCAGCTTGAACTATCACAGGAGGGTGAACTGTAAATCTGAAGACTTACTTTTTCCCCCCTCTAGGGTTTTGTTCATTAACAGCAGGATTTCCTTCACCAAAGACAATGGGTATGTATTGCTTTCAGATAATTTCTACTTTCTATGTAGCAATTTGCTTTAATATCTGCATTTGAAAGATTTCTCTCTAGTGGGGAACTAATCAGTACTCCTATCATCTTAGGGTGTACATTGATGCTATCTTTATTTAGGATAAAATAATCAGACTCAAGTGGTAAATGATCTACCCAAACCTCTCCAGTTTAGGGAATCCAGCCCTGTCAATTCCCATAAACCTTATTATGCCCTGCAAAAAATATTTTATTTCCTCAACTCCCTTTGAGGATCATTTCCAAGTTTCCTTCCTACTTTCCTGCTTTGCTGATTTACTGGTCTTGCACCATTTAGAACTGCTTCTGATTACGGTTATGGATACTTTATCATCAGAAGTGACATATTTAAGACCTGCTCTCTCACTGTGACTGGTAGAAAGAAAAGAATTGAACATTCAGTGTGGCCAAACAAACATTAGTTTGTATTAGTAACACATGATTTTAATGTCTAGATTACAAAACGTTACCTGTGAGAGAATGGGTTGAGAACCACGTCAAATGCTGGCTGGAATCTACCGGAATCAAGAAGGAGTATGTAGATAAACTCCATGCAGAAGAAGTGACAGGTCCAGCATTAATGGAACTGGATGAGTCTTTCCTCATCAAAGACATAGGAATGAAGAGAGGCCAAATCCAGATCTTAATCCACAAGAGAAATGAACTTTTGCGGCTGCAGGACAACGCAGAGCAAGCTGAGGACTCCAGCAGCAAAACACGCGACAGAAGGGATGCACAAACAGCCCCAGCCAGAGCCAGCAATGCCCCTGCTCAGGGCACGGCGAGTGAAGGCAGCTCTGGTGCTGTGGGTACCACCAGCAGCGAGAGCACAGCTCCTGCTTCTGGCAAGAAGCCAAAAAGCAGCAAGAAATCCCAGCTTCCAAGTGCTGCTGAAGTTTTAGAGGTCAGAAACTATCGGCCATTTAGAAGTCAGGACACCGACTTCAGATACGTGAAGGACACGGTTCTTCCTCCAGAATCAGGAGTCAGTGATTTAATCATTCCTTGCCACGAATACAAATCCTGTGACACTGCTGCAGAACTGAACAAACAACAGCTGCAATCAAAATTTGCCTCTGAAGTGATACGATTTGCTTCAGCCTGCATGAACATTCGAACAAATGGCACCATCCATTTTGGTGTCATGGACAGTGTTGAGAACAAGGGCTGGAAACACGGACAGATCGTCGGCATAAAGGTCAAAAAACGAGAAGACTTTGTTGATGCTCTGGATTATAATATAGAAAAGTGCTTTTGCAATAATTTACAAGAAATTGCAAGGAAATGTATTCATCCACCTGTATTTGTTGAAGTGATTTCAAAAGACTCTCAAGAACAAAGATTTGTAGTGGAGGTTGACATTGAACCAACATTCAGCTTGGTAAAGAACAATTGCTTTGAAGTTTATTTGCCAAAATACAACGAAAGCAGTCAGAAGGTGTTCCTGACCAAAGAACCAGCTCTCTACCAGCGACTGGGAGCGAAGTCTGAGCCTGTGCAGCGCAGCAAACTCACTGCTTTCATTCAAGCCATGCCAGACAGGGATGCTCAAAGAGAAAGAGCTGAGCTCTCCAGCACACAAGTACCTACGGAAATACCTCAAGATTTAGGAAGAAAGTTATCAATTCTATTAAATGATGGCAAAAGCTACATGGATGATTCCCTACGGTACATCCTTGTCACAAACAGATGTGAACAGGATAATCTGAACCACATCGACTTTTTAATGCACTTGAACATTTTCTGTGTCTTTGACTTTGATGAACATTCTAATGTGTCAGGGCTGTACAGCAAATACAAAGAGCACCATGAAACAAGTTCTTATTTCTTACAGGATTTTTTCAAAGAAATTAAGACTGATAATTCTCCCTCTCAGAAGCTGTTTGATCAGACCAGCTGGATATTCTGCAATGGGCGCAGTGACTTCCTTGGGGATGAGAAAGCTTGTGACGAAAATACATGGATTAGAACAAAAAAGAAATACCTGAAGAAAGTAATTACTTGTATCTGCGAGGAAATTCTGCCAGAGGGCTCTTTCATTGTGCTTTTTCTATTGCTGTCACCAGTGCAGAAACCACTTGTGGACACTTTTCAGGAATTCTATACAGAGATGAATGGCATGGAGTACATCATCTGCATTGCAGAGTCCAGAGACAATTACAGGAAGTGGGCTAATCTAGCTCAGGAATCCTGCAGCATTGAGACCCTGGAACAACGCGGTGTTGTGGGTATGAAGCTCAGTCACGTAGATGCCACCATCCAGTCAATGCTGCCTTCTACAGCCCAACCCAGACACCTGCCAGCTTCCACTGGAGGCCTGTGTACACTTCCCTTGCGAGAAGAAGAGAAATTGTGTTCCCTAGAAATCCTTTGTACTGATCAATGTGATGATATCAGATTAAATCTTTGGACTGAAAAACAAAAACAAGAAATAGAACAAGATTTTTACCGTGGGAGAAAAATCACATGGGAAAACTTGTGGCTTGCTGATAATAAACACTGTGGGGACATCATTGAACGTAGCGCATGTGCAGAGGCAAGCAAACTGCTGGATGGCATTTTACGAGGAGGTGTACACAATTATTCTGTGGCTAAACTAAAGATATTTCACCATCCTGGGAGTGGAGGAAGCACAATAGCACGGCAAGTTCTATGGAAAAACAGGAAGCGTTTTAGATGTGCTGTTATCAAGACCTCCTATCCACCCTTAACTGTTTGTAACCATGTGCTCGCCCTTAGAGATTATGAAGAAAAGGAAATAATTCACTGCTTTCCTGTGCTGCTCCTGATCGAAGATTATGATGATGAGTACCTGGAGGACCTACAGAGTGAGTTAATAGAGGCTGCAGCAGCCAGGAAAATGAATACCTCCAGGCCTTACTTCATCCTCATATGCTGCAGACGATTCAATGACCCTGAAAGGCATTGCAAGGCTTCGCCACTGGACACAGTTGCTGTCACTCACAAACTGACAGATTTAGAGAAAGAGCAGTTTAACACCAAACTTGAAAATCTGCAGCAGAAATATGATAAACCAGAATTCATACTTACATTTGTGCTGATGTGTAAGGAGTTCAGTAAAACATATGTGTCAGACATGGTAGAGCACATCCTGCAAGGCATCGACCTTTCCTCTCGTGACACCTGCTTGATGCGTTACATTGCTCTGCTCAACTGCTATGTACCAAACTCATACCTTTCCCTGTCACACTGTGAGGCTTTTCTGGGCCTGGGGGCATATACAGAGAGTACAGCAAGAGCATACGATTTCAAGCATCACTTGAGTGAACAAGCAAGAATGATTTTCATTGAGCTAAGGGAAAGCACCACTTATATTTCAACTATTCGGATAATACACTGCCTGGTTGCAAAAGAAATTCTGCATCAACTTTCAGGGAATCAATCACTAAGTCAAATTGCAACAAATCTTCTTCAGGAAAAGACACTCTTTGAAAACAGATTTGGACGAGAAGAATTCAGAAGGTTTATCAGACATCTGTTTATTCGACGTGATAAAAGAAGCAGGGGGGACAATACTGACACTCTCTTCTCCCCATTCATTGAACAAGTCTGTGAAACCGAAGACTGTGAAAAAGCCATTGCTGTTTTAAAAGCTGCGTATGAACTCCTTGGAAAAGATCCTTTTTTTGCCCAGCAGCTTGCCAGACTAAATTACAGCAATGAAAAATTTGAAGATGCTAAATACTGGGCAAATGTTGCAAAATCACATTTGCCAACTGATTCTTTTATTTTGGATACAGAAGGTCAAGTCTACAGGAGATGGTTTAGTTTCACTGTGGATAAAATGACAGAGGAAGATACTCCTGAAAGGATCACTGAGAAGATATTGCTTGCTCTTGAAGCTATGAAATGCTTCAGGGCTGCACAACATGCAGCAAAGGAAGAACGTGAAAGTATGAACAACGCTGGCTATTTTGGAGAAGTAGAAGTAGGTTGTCGCCTTCTTCGATTTTTGTCCACACTGCCTGTATTCCACAGAGGTCCAGAGAGGGAACATACTGAGCTTGTGAAATATCTCACCACAGATTACATTCCTGAAGACATAAAAAGACCATGGGGAAGGCTTCATTCCCGCTTGAAAGGCTTGCGCCAGAACCTGTACAATGCTCTGGAATGGATTTCAGAAGAACTAAGTTACTTCCAAACAGATAAAAACCAGGAGAAGGATGATGAAAATGATGATAAGGAAGAACAAATTCATAATCCCAGAAAATGGCTGAGAAAGCAAGCAGCTGTATACGCTAAATTCTTCATCTCAGCATCACTTCTAGATGACAGCACCAATGGTCCTGACACTCAGCTCATGAGACAAATGAGTATTTATGGGAGTGGTGGAGGAAATGTCACCAATATCCTGTCTTTCTTAACAGATAAGAAAGAGAAGAGGTCAGCTGAAAAGCTAGAAAGGATCCTTAGTTTCTATCCAGAAAACCCACTGAGGAACAGGTTGGAGGACAATGATTTGATCAATTTCATTTTGTGCCACATCACATTAGCCTGCTTAGCACCAGGATCAGCCAAACTCCTTCCACTGCCAACTCTGCGTGAGCTCAGTCTAAGATTCTTCAAAGGAAAGAGACAATTTCCAGCAAGTGCCTATTTTTTGCTCACCTTGCTGTACTGGCCAGATGAGGCATTAGACAAAGAGCCTAATCCCATTAATGATGAAATTTTAACTTCAGCTCTTCAAACCCTGAAACGCTTATATGACATCAAAGTGAAAGATGTTCCTACCAGAAAGAAAAGAATCTACACCCATTTTTTTCTGGGAAAGGGTTATGGCTTAAGTAAGATAGTGGACAAAACTAAAATTGACAAATTGATGGTGGGGTCCTTAGATGAGAGGAGAATGAAGTGGCTGCATGGAACTGTATGGAATGTTCCCAAAATTCGTGACAACCTCAAAAGAGTTTCTGGCTGGTCCAAGGACAGAAATTTATTTATACGAGGTCACGGCAAGGAACTCCAGATCTTGCCACTCCATCGTGAATCAGTGCCTGCTGGAAGTGAAAATGTGACCTTTTATTTAGGCTTTTCATTTAATGGTCTTGTTGCTTTCAATATTGAAGTTGAAAATGATCCAGCCATCAAAAGAACCTAAGGTATGTAGTACAGTACTGTATGCACTGTGCTCTTAGAGGGTACAGCACTGGAAGGGTCCAGTCTCACATTTAAAACTAAAAGTGGACTGTTCTGGGTAACCACCAGACAACATTAGAATTAACAACCATAATACTGACCAAATAACTCAAAAAAATTTAAACTATTAACAGAGTGAACTTAGAGCCAAGCTATTGATTGTTCTGGAGTTACAGAAAGCAAGATTTCAAACCAAAGACCCAAAGACAACAATTGATCTGGTTTTTCTTACCCCACAGACTAGCACTTCAAGTTAATCTCTGCGTAGTCTTGTAGTCTTGATCAGTAAAAGAATTTGTCCAGTGCTGTTGTCATCTTATTGCAGAAGTTCCATACCTTCTTGTTGATTTCTCCAGGGCAGCTCCTCACAGCACTGACTCCTTCTTCCAAGTACAGCCAACAACTCCAGGTCTCTCCTCAACCAGCTAAGCCACTCTTTTGTAGCACTCTTCTTACTGGACACAGCTGTGGCCTATTAAGGGCAGGCCTGTTCCTTTTGGTGATTAGTACAGCTGCAACTCCTCAGGGGTGAGGTTACCTTCTGCACTATTTTCTTACATTCTATCCCTTCCACACAGTGTAACTAAATTTTTCTTCCTGAATCAGCAACAGAAAAATGAACTCAGACCACATACCATGTTGACATGTGCCATGTATGAAATACCTACTGACTGCAAAGCCAGTGTCAGTATGGAAGCAGTGTTAAAGCTGACTTCACAACCAGACTGGTAAAAAACAGGCCCCAAATTCTGCATAATCCTACATTGCTTTGCATAATCCTACATTGCTTCTCTGTGTAAATAGTACCTTACTAGACAATATCTATATCTGGGCTGGGGTGGGAGATATGTGAGCAGAGTCATGGGTGGCATAAAAGATCAGTTGTAAACACTGTTATGTGTACATGGTCAAACAATTCCTGCACTTGGTGAAATTATTTTGCATATCAGCCAAGGAATACCACAGAATACAGAACTGAAATTTGTCTAGAGCATACATCCATGATTTGAAAATGCAAAGGAGGTTTTCAGTGCTGTGTCTGCAACCATGATGCCATATTCTGCTTCTAATAACAAAAATGTGTGTTCTTGGAGTTTCCCATTGTTTGATACAGGATATTGTGACTAAAATTGCCAAAACCCTGTCATATAACTTGTTTTAATCGAATAAATATCTTTTATGAAGTACTACCATTTCTATGTGAGCTTGATTACTCTACCTGAGGATGTATTTCCAACAGTAGCTAGGTATGATTTGCTTTTCCAACTGCAGCAAGGATCTGGGCAGAGCCAAAAACTGCAGAATGAACTGCAAGCCATGGCGAATTTAGAAGGAAGAAGATGGAAGATTATTGTCTAATCCAAGCCTTCACATTCTGGCTTCAGGAAGGAGAAACAACTGCCAGAAGGTAGAGAGCTGGAGAGGGCAGAGAAATCCCCCTCTGCTCCCCAGCCCTGATGCAGGGACAGGAGTATGTTGGAGAAGGTAACTGGGCAAAGGCAGCTTCCCCAAGTCTAGCCTGGGGCATTAGGATGGCTTCAACCCAAGCAGAAACTTGGCATGTAAACTTACTGAAAAGCAAAGCACTGACATACACAACCTGCTCAAATACTGTGGCAGAAACACAGACTTTGTTTTTGAAAAGGAACTGTTACCATGATGAAAAATTACAGCCAGCTTGGCCAGGAGGGTCTGTCTTGTAATTAATTTGCTTACTGCCTGCCCACACCCAACTCGATCCTGCAGACAGCAGTGCTTTGCCCTGTAGCTCACATTACTGCACAAGCTCGAGTCTTTGAGGTATAAACAGGGCTCATGCTCCTCATATATGCCCACTTTCACCTTTTAAGAAATTAAAAGTTTAGATTTAAACTCTTTATTCCCCCAGCCCCACAGAAAACAACAGCAACAACAAAACAAACAAAACAAAACTAAACACTCCCAAAACAACAGCAACAAAAAGACAAAAAGAAGTTTTAGAGAAAAAGGGTAAACTCACATATAACTCTTGGGGTCCCACACTGCAAGAACAACCAGCTGAGGCTCACAGTGTGACAAGGACAGACCCACCCTTTCTATTTCCTACCAGTCATGTTCACACTGGGAGGGCTTTAACCTGCCAGGCAACCACAACTGGCTCTTAGCACAAAGCAGCTCCCAAATGCCTCTCAGATTTCCTGGAGCTGGAAGGGCCAGAGGACAAATGCCTGTTAGGAACTTCTGCACAGCAGCAGTGATCCCTTGAAGGGTCCTCTACTGCACCTCCTCCTTGTCACACACTGCCAATGCAAAATGCCTTCAACTGGTCCATGCCATAGCATAAAAATATCTATTTATCTTCCCTTTACCAGCTCTCAGAAAGTAACCCATGAGTGAACAGTGGTAGCTAAATAAGCCCCACCAGCCTAGCACAGTAATCCATTCTCACCCCATACACAGGAGGTGCCATTTCCCAAGCTACCTCATCTCTCTGCTCAAAAAGGATTTAGAACAGAGCACCTCCCAGCATGCCCATGCCACCAACTTTTATGAAAACACTGTTAGAAATTTTTACTTTATATTCTTCTAATTTCAATAGCTTTTTACAGTCTGCTTAGCAGCAGGACAGCGGATCAACAGCAAAAGGAAGTTACAGGTCAAGAAGTTGGATTCACTTGTTTGTGTCCACTTTAAATCACAACTCACACAAATGAGTCTCTGCAGCTTACAGAGAATCAAAAAGCTGGTACCAAGTTATTCTCACCATAACATCTGTTGCAATAATAATTTAAATAGGTATTCAAGAGGAGAAAAGAAAAATACACACAAACAGCGGTTCACTTCTGTTTAATCAGACACTGTTACAAAATGTCACACATTGCAGATGGCTGTGTGTGCAATGACCCATTCCTCAAGAACAGTTCAAGAGAGGGTTCCCAGTGGATGCAAATCATGTCAGCTTCACATTTTCTTTTAATCTTCTTTGTAAAGTGAATGCTATAAAATTAAGCTTGTTATTGTTACTATTATTTGCATGCATTAAAGTGATGCACATACTTACCAGTCTCTCACTTTCTTGAATTAAATTCCACACCAGTATTTTGCCACCACCTGTCTTTTGAAAAAGATCGGTAATCCCAGCCCTTTCATCCCACTTAACACAAAAGCAGTATCAGTTAAGTTACAGAAAAAAGCCCTTCACAAGACACTAACTTCTGTGGCCATACTGCTACCGAGAGGGGACACTGTTCACTCAGGTGCTTCAAGGTCCTTTATGAAGGTACTAAAACCAGCTTGGAGTTTGCTCATTTTGAGTTTGCTGCATGGTGACCAGAAACTCAAAAAGGGCAACTGGGAGTCAGCAAAGAGTGGAAGGAAAAAGTGGGAAATGACAACCCAAATACACAGTACCAGAACTGTGAGGGAAGACTGCTAACCACTTCACAATGGACAGCTGCTCTAGTGGTGTGTCAGAAGTTGAGCTACAATTTAACACTGTTTACCTGGTAATCAAAGTTCAGATTTCCAGTCTTGTTTTGGTCCTATCTCAAAAGAAAATAAACTTTATTCTCCCAAAAAGTACCACAAGTAACTGCCTTTTAAAGTGTCACAAAGAGATGTCTTTCTACCAGAGTTCTACTACCATCTGTCCTGGAGAAATGCACTTTTTTTTTGTTAAGACCCTATGGAACACACTCTGCCCTTTAGTTATCCCCACTGACTGCCAGACCAGTGTACAAGTAGTGCAGGTCTGCATGCAGCCACTGACAAAACCAGGACTTGATAAGGTAATTGAGCAGCCAACAGCATTTACTCACTCCAACTTCATACTGCACATTGTATTAATGCTAGCATCAGCTACGGTCAACCACAGGTGGTGTAAGAAATACAGACACATTCTGTTAACAGGGTTAACCTCACAACATGTATCCTTTTTATTCCTGCATACCTGCAATTAAGATTAAGCACAGAGAGATAAAGCTAATTTGTAAATATTAATGTATTTTGTATATAATTAATGACTCCCCCTTTTCCCCCTTCTAGGAAGAAAAACCTATGCAACATTAGTCAGAAATTTGTCTGCAGCTCATTTTGAAGATAAAGCAATTTAGTGTAAATTACCAAGAAGTGATGTAGAGAAGATAACAGGCAATGGGCTGCAAGAGTAACTATCCTAAAATGTGGGAAGCTACAATTGCCTTGAAACCGTGCATGTTTTTATGATGAATTCTGCAGCACTGTTTAAGATTTTGGAACCCTAAACCAAGAATTCTGCTGGAAGTGGCAAGTCACTCATAAACCCACTCTTAGACTCTTCAGATGAGCCGGCAAAACTCAAGTATCTGTTCAGCTACCACATAACTGTGACCTTCCCAGTGCTGACTAAGTAATTACCCACCAGTGATGACAAAAGCCCCTCAAATTCAGAGTGGGACATCATGGCCTCAAAAGTGAATTAAAGCACAGTCTTACAGCCCATCCAGCTGTGGATCTCTGCTTCATGCTTACAGCACAGAAAAGGTTTTCATCTCTTCTACTGGTACGCAGAGATGAAATATACAAAGTCTAAATAGAAATAAATGTGTGCAGCCATTCCAGAGAAAGCTGCATCTTTTGTTCATTCACAAAGAATCCTTCCTATTTTAAGGTATAAAACATTCCACACAATAGAAATAAAATACCAGAATTTCTGGGAAGATGGAATAGGCCAGAATTAAAATAGAGGCAGAGCAGTAACTCTGATGTAAGATAAAACAGCTGGACAAAACCATGTTTGTAGGCAGCCTCTGAAGTGCTGAAACGAACCAACAAAAGTAATTTAAAAAGCACAGAAGAAAAAGCTCCTGGCTTACCAGCGTAACAAAGTAAAAATCTGTGGGTAAGAAAGGGTAATTAGCAATAGCTAAAGAAAACTGAAAGATTACAAACTGATATGGATTCTTAGAAACAGAAATGCTTAATCCCCAACACAACAAACATAGGATCCTGCAGGTTTGCTGGTAAAAAACAGCCTCAGTAATAACTGGCAAGTTACCACATGATTTTGACTTCAGATTTTCACATTCTTCAGTAACATCAAAGGCTGCTTGTCAAGATTCTGTATTAAATTTTCCTTAAAGGTGCTTGCAGATATTTTTACCTGTCCACAAGCATAGTTAAATCCATTATAGATTTTCCAAAAAAGTCTACTCTGTTCACTCACTACTGGAATCAGTAGTAGTAACAATTGCATTTCAGAGATCAAAATTCCCCTCAGGTATTTAAGTGGTATCATTTGAACAAATTATTTCAAATAGGAACATCAGGTACTTACAGATTAAACTAACCTGTACTGGCAGTTCTGTGGAATTTTTCTTCTCTACCAGTAAGTAGCAAATGCTGAAATTCTGCTGCTAGTTAACAGAAACACAAATTGTATTAAACCAAGGTGTTTTACCCATAATTTAGCTTTTTATTAAAAAAAAAAAAAAGCTGCCAAACTTCAATTACTGCAATTTGTTGCTTAAGAAAAGCATGTGAAGTAAAGGCAACTATAAAACTACTTTCAGTTTGCCCTTGTGATTTTTCATACATAACCCATAAGTTTAACCAGGTCACCAGCTGCCTACTAAAAACAAAGGAAATTAAAATACTTACATCACCAGGTTCCAATAAAGTCCTAAAGTGTGTTTTCTCACTCTGGACTTTACAAGTGAAAGAGAAAAATGTATTTTTCCCACTTAAGTTTATGAGAAAGAAGCTAGAGAATTCAGTGCAAGTAACTAAGTGAAAGTAAGAGAACAGAAAAAAGCTCTCCATGACATCTTTGTCTCAAAGCATTACATAACTTCCTAAGTTGGAAAATGGTGAAATAGTTGCTTTTGTTGTACTGCATTCATTTCAGGTAATTAAAATTACTGTTAGCAAAACCCAATTCTACATAGTGGCTACTAAGAGCAGGAGAAGCTGAAATTCTACAACCCATGCCCCCTTTCTGAATATGGTAGAGATTTAAGACAAAATTTAAGTGAAAGAAAGTTTAAGATGTCAGAAGTTTGAAGCTTGTATAAGGCAGCTAGCTGTCAGAGACACGCTTTAACTGCTAACAAGAGAATCTTTAACAAAGCTTTCAGGCTCTCGATGCCATGTGCTTCTCTGCTTTCAGTTAAGATGATATTGGCATTAAGATTCTACTATTTCCTCAAAACTTTTTTACTTCTTTATATCCTCAAGAAAGAAAAACCTTAAGATAAGTAAGTTCAAGACAGTATTTCTGCAGAAGTCAAATTCACTGCCATTAAAACAGCAGTGCTGCTGGCTGTCCCTACTGCAAGAAAGCCCACAAGAATTTAGGTGGTTTTGTAAACTTGTTCAGAAGGTACAAGGGCCTCATTATTCACACAGTGTCCAGGTATTTAAGTACCAAGCCTGACAATTATTCATACCAGGGACAGTCAAAACTGACTGAGCAGGATGCCAGGATATGTCTGGCTGCCAGAGCAGAAGGCTCCAGGGCTCAGCCCCTCAGCCACACCTTCCCAAGAGTGCAGTAAAACTGCATTTCCTTCAACAGAGCCTTACTGGGAATCTGTGCTCTGGCAATCAACACTGCACTAAGTTGCTGTTTACAGTGTGCCAGAAACCTCTCCCCAAGTGTTTTTCAGAACTTCAGAAAGAACTTTTATATACATTACACTTTACAAACACTTTGATTCCTCTTGATCCCTTAAATGGCTGTCCCAAAACTCTTCTTTCCTCTGAACTACTTCCAACTTAGCCCAACCATGACAGACAGAAGAGCAGTCACAGGCAGCTGCATTCTTACAGAACCCATTTTGATTGCAACCATACAGATTTTTTTTAAATTCTCCATGTGTGGTATGTACTTTATTTACCACATTTCCAAGTTACTTTTCTTGTTTAATAGATCAGGCGCAAATTTACCCAATTTAGCAGAGCATCAGTAACCCCTGCTCCTTAAAAAAAGTTATGTGCCCCTACTTAAGCTTAAAAAAACCTGAATTCCAAGACCTCATTTTGTTAATATCTATAAAAGTCACATTACTGAAATACTGTTACCTTTGTAAAGAAATTTCACTAACAGCAAGATGTCCAACTTTGTGAAACACAAACTGCTGCAATGAGAGCTGAAATACTGGAATATAACTAAGAACACACTTCATCCCTCAAAATAAAGAGGCATTTCAAAATTGCCTATTTTTTATTTTAAGACTCTAAGAGATTCAGATACTTTAAGCAAGAAGTACAAAGCCCCAAAATGTATTATTTTGAGTTAAACAGTTTCCTTAGACATTCTAGGGAAAAAATAACTAAGCCAAATGGCCCTATAAATGAAGCAAGTGAAAGAAGTACTAGTTGCAGTAGTTTATCTTGAACAGTTGTTCTCATCTTCACTGTTATCAGGGGGAGCACCACAATGAGAATTAGCAAAGCAAGACCATGCTCAATAACCATCTGAAACAGTTAACATGGACATGTAAATTTTCCAGTCAGACAAAGATTTTGGGGGGGGGGGCTTCTACAGGAAAAATGCAAAGGGCAGAGTACAAACAAAGAAGGGTACAACAGCAATGTGCAATCCACTCTAAGTGAATTACAACTCTATCCTTGAATTAAAATTACTTGAAATCCCATTAGGGGTCAGTATTAAACAAAATCTTGAAGAAATAAACAACTATGTTCATAAAAAAGCCTCACCACAAACTTGAAAAATATTTCAAAAACTTAAAAAAATAGTCAAACCAGACTCCCACATTAGTTTATTTACTATTTCACTGCTGTTTTGTATTCTACAAAACCAGCTGTTCTGAACCTTTCCTTAAGCAACCTCAAGCATTCACAAACAATGGATCTGCAACAGAATCAGCACCTTTTTCTTCACTAAGGGTAGAAATTTTTGCTAGGCCCTGCGTGAAAGAAGGAACATCAAATAAAGCTAATTCTGAATATGCAACAGAATCTCACAAGGTTTAAAAGAAAGTTTTTCAACTCTTACTATTGTTGCAAGAGTCAAAACATTTTCAAATTTGACGAATTTGAGATGGAGGAAGAAGTTCTCCCTGAACTGAGGGAGGAGAGACTGAGGAAAAGGTTCTCCCTGAAACTGGCAAGTCAAAAAATCTGCAGCTTTGATTTCTCACTCTTCTATTCTGTGTTACCAACGAGGATCTGATCTCTATTTCTTCACAGGGCTCTACATTAATATTTGTTGAGGTGCAGCTCACAAACACAGCAGTATTAACACCTTAACCTTCTTCAGAAACTGTATTCTGTAATTTGGGCTACAAATTATTGTAGCAATTAACTTACTAGTTCAAATCTATTTTAAGCTTTTCAACAGATACACATCCTCAGAAGAGAAAACATTAATAATTGGTATTTACATGCCACTAATTCAGAGACTACACAAAATGAACACTACCAAACCCAAAACCAAATACAGCACAAAGGCAATGCAGGGAAGATGGGGATGGAGAGTCTTAAGGATCACCTGAGCAGCCTTGAAGGAAATGCATTCCATTAAGAGAAAAGGTACCCACACATCTTAAAACAGGTTCCCCCCCCTTAAGACTCTTAAAAACACAGTGATAATAAAAAGAGAAATATTAATATAGAGCCCATCTACCAAAAGAGAATAAAAAACCTAAATTAAAATAAATTTAGGGGCCTTCACCAAACTTGCTGCAAGTTTGGGGACATAAATATCCAACAGCCATAAAGCTGTGAAAGCCCCCAGAATGAATAAAATAAATCCCACTTGCCTCAGACTGAACAGGGCAACACTGAGACTCTGCCTCAGCCTGTCCTATGGCAGGGCTATAGGAAGAAGAAAAATTTGAATTTTAGAAAAAAACATGACCCAATTAAGTGAAAGACATGCATTAAAAATTAACAAAATTCCACTGATCAAGCAAACAAAAGAAAATGACTGCTATAGCACCTCTTTTGTTAGGTCCAAACAATATTTTTTGTTGCTGGTAGTGATTTCTGAATTGGACAGCTTGTTTTGCTTTGTATCTTGATCAATGGAACATCAGTTGTCCTGGGGCATTTCTCCCATAACTGATCGTATTTGTTGTACTAGTTCATGGAAAGTTGAGTAAAAGATTCCACCAGCCACTGAAAATGTTCACCCTTGTCTTGGTGTTCATGTAGAAACTAGACCAGTACAATTATTAAGACATTTACTAAGAAGTGTCATCAGTTACCATTTTAAATTGTGGCCCCAGCTCACGGATGGTTTATCAGTCTCAATTTAAATGAAGGTCATAACGACCTTCTTGCTGTTCATAAAACTGAAGTAATCTTGGTATTTTTGTTCTCATTTTGTATCCAAAATTATTTGATTCCTATAAAGTAACGGCAGGTTATCTATGCCATTCAATTTCATCCACATTTTAAGACAGTAAGTTAACCAGTTCTGTGTCAGTACTGCTCAAGAGCTCCTCAGACTAAAATCCTGGCAGAAACCACAGAAGGCAGATGCAGCTGAATGTGTTTCTAGAAGCTTGTTTACATTGTCCCATGCATGCACAGAGCGAGGAATAGTTATCCACTGTTATTAGATAAACAGCCCAGCCTCAAATTTATTATCAGCACCTAAAATATCATCTGTGGGGGAAAAAAAGTAATCCAGAGGTTTCAGAAGAAATTTTCAGCCTACATATGCCAGCTAAGTAGTATTTTATTTAAAATAACTTTGCCAATGGCAGAAGGCTATTCAAATGGCTGTATGGTAGAGTTACACAAAGACTTCTAAAAATCTAACCCAGGCTTTTTCAAGGTTCTTTCATGCCAGTCTCTATCCATTTTGCCCTAAAGATCAGCTGCTTATTATAATATTGAGACCATGCATAAAATAACTGAGAACCTTCTACAGAATCCTAGACGCAATAAATTCTGGCATGCTTTCTGTTAAACCTATTTTCCCACCTGTGTCTGAAATTTTCTTGTAGCCTAATCCTTTGTATTCCACATTTGCATTATATTGCAATTTCAAGGCTGGTCGAAATGCACTTGCAAGTGTGAATTTTAATGCAAGATCTGCCGTGGCAGATTTAGGCAACAACTGAAAAACAAAGCTTGTGCCCATGTAATTACATCACCAGGGTCCTGCAACAGCCCCACAAGATATGCTTTTCTGTAATCATAAAGGCCTCTGCAATCTCCTTCCAAGAAAGGATTAACTAAAGCAAAAGCCTGTTTTCATGGCTGCATTACATCAGGGACTTTGCTGGCAGAGCTATGTTGATTACACTTGGTACTGTAAACCAAGTCTTTGTCTTTATACAAGCAACTATTACATTCAAAGTACTTTTACTGTTTTTGGGTAAATGCACCATAAATCCAACTCTCTGAACATTAAGAAGCAGTATCCAAAGAAATGAAGGCAGGGACCAACAGACAATGCAGGCACTGAAACATTTGCCTGTTTACAGAAGAATCACACAGGAGACAAAAAGTAACTGAAGACTGAAGGCAGCCACATCACAGCTCTTATTGCACAGCAATGACAGGAGCAGGAAATGAAGTATCCACGTGAAAATCACAGAAAAATTGTTCACCCGCTTGTATGCAGTACCAATGAAATACACGTGGAAGCATCTACTCAAGGGGTTTTCAGAACATCACTAATAAGAAAAGATTATTTTTAAAATGCATTCAAGCTTGAAGTCTATGCAGTATTAGCTACAAAATGGTACCATTATCACAATGTGACATTCACTGTTTAAAAGAGTGAAACTTAACTAATACAACTTGCAGAATATGCCAAGTTAACAGTGCATGCAATAAGGTTTTATCCCAGGAAAAGTAGGGGTCTGGAAACAACATATGGAAAATTACAGAAAGACACCAGAGGGAGAAGGAAATTACTTGACTGGGGCAGAAGGGCAAAGCATCCTTAAAGCAGCAGTATGATCTTCAGAGAAAAGTGAGAACTTTTATAGTTTTACAAGCAGTAGTTAATATCACTTCATAATGTACACATTTTATGTGTAATATTATAAAAAGGACAAATATAAGACACCATAAAAATCTCTTCAGTATTTTGTAATAATCCTAATTAGGTAAACAGAAGAAAATCAGAGTATAAAAGTGCTGCCCCAGCAAAACAAGTTTTATCTGTTAGACTTGTGTCTAAAGCAAGATGAAGAGCTAACAAAAGAATTGACATCAAGGCCCACTCAGAACATTTGCAAGCCAAATACTGCACATGTGACAGGTGATCAGCAGATACCAGTGATCAGAGAGGACTGCTTCTCAACAGAGGCTTGGACTTATGGTCTTAAAACTGAACACTTCAGAAAAAGATGCCTGGCAATTCTTAATGGTCAAACCAAGGCCATTCAGCTGCAACTAGATTGCACTGGATGCTCTAGTGCTTTTGAGACATTCTGTGACCACAGTTTAGAAGCTGAGACAATGCAGCATCTTAGCTGTACTGTTATTTTTGTACTTTTAAGAGACAGTACAGAATAGAGCCACATGAAGGGCTTTAGTGCAGCTACAAAACCCCAAGACTTCCAAGAAACAGTGCCATAATGCTCAGTATGAAAATTAAGTGAAAAACTTCCACCATCTACAAAACTATGAATACAATGACACAAAAATGCTAATGATCCTTCTACCCCACTCTAAAGAAGAGATATCCCTATTAATTAAACTGCAGATAAGGCTTGAGGCTGGAACATGTATTTAAAGTTGACCTGCAAATGAAAAATTCAGCTCTCTTTTTTCCCTGTTGAGAAGAAGTCAGAGAGGCTCTCACTTCCCTCCCCTCCAAAAGGTCTCCCTCTACATTCTCATCAGAGGTATAACACAGGAACACATGATGCCAGACTTAATTACAACCTTAAGAGGAACTTGTCACTCTACTCTTATAAACAGAGAAATTACTAATTCATAGAGGGAAGATGTCTCTTTGATAAAAGGTCTCTTACTCCAGAAACTTTCACTGAATGGCTCACGAAAACTTAGACAACATCTGATCATAGCACACAACAGATGGTTCACCTTTCAGAGACTGCCAAAACATGAAACTCTGAACATTTAAAGTAAAAACACAGCATATAACACATTACTCTTGCCTGCTTTGCCTCTTCTGTGCACTAAGAGGGTTAAGCTATTATTTCTCTTTTGCAGGTCAACTTCAATACATTAACTGGAAGTCACTCACCCATGTGCCATGCACCTAAGCTTCTAGAAATCTTCACCTAAAGGATCCTAAAATTCATCTCCACTTGCACATTAAAAAGCATCGTTTGCAAAGTGAACTAATGGGACACACCCTGGCACTAGGATATATCTCAGAGCACTTTCACATCCTACAAGCAAATGCCAGGACTAGAAATCACTTAAAATTTATTGAGGACAAGAAAGCACAAGTAAAGAAACATATGCATTAAGAGAAGTTACAACCAAGAGTTAGGATGTGCCTCCTTCAGCCTCAATTTTGAGGAGTCAGTTAATAAGTGTACAGGTCTTAGTCTACTCAGACGTACAGCTAAGGAGTGACTTTTTAGAACAAGGAATTCAGACTTTATCAAAACAGCACCAATAACTGTGTTCATTACACCAACAGCTACCACAGCATGCATCTGTACAAACCTTTCAGGCAGTTGTCCACAGCTGGTCATGAATAAAAAGGCATGTAAATTTTTCTCCTCTTTTATTACAATGAAGTTTATAACAGTACAGAAAAGTCACATGACCTTAGTGGGTCAGTTTACTTAAACCCTGGAACAGGAGGAACTCTGAATACATTAAATATTGTTACAAGTTCAGACTTTAATGTACAAGTAGTTGGGAACAGTTACAGCCCTCACCAAACTATGTTGGGGACATAAGTCCAACAGCACTTGAAGTGCTGTGAAGGCATCATTTCACAAAGAGCAACGTAACATTACAGAACTTGCCTTTAAGGTGGTATGTTCATGTAATTCCAGCGCCTTCACAATTTAACGAACCATATTTACTATACTTCACTTCTAAAAACCTAGATGAAACATGAAAAAGAAGCCATACAGTATAAATTGCAACATCAGGAAAAGTTCCTGTTATTATTCCAAATAATTTTTCCCATGTAAAATAAAATGTCCAACAGCTCCTTGCATGTGGGAAGATACTTATTTTTTTTAAGAGTCACAATGAAGCCTTAATTGACGGAAGCTCGGCTATATTAACAGCACAAGATGAGAAAAGGTTTAATCTCCAAACCTATTAGAGTGTGAGTAGGAGCATCAGTAGCGGCCACCTTGCGACATTACGGGCGGTCTCATTCCCATGGGAGGGCGAGGAGGTCCACTCTGGTACGGGGGCACCATCGGAGGTCCCTGACCGTATGGAGGCATTGCCCCAGGAAGGTATCCTGGCATGCCCTGGTGATGAGCACCATACTGACCTATAAACAGAATAGTTCAGATGCAAAGAAAAATTTTTAAATTTTTTTTTTTAATAGTGAGAAGTGTATTTTGTGAAAAGTTTCACCCCTCCCTGCTACCATAGGCAACTTCATGAATCTTTCCAAAAATAGGAAGCTGGGAAACATATGATTACCATGAGGTGGCATGGGAGGTCTCATTCCTTGCTGCTGTGGAGGAATTCCTGGCTGTGGTGGCATCATACCTCCAATTGGTCCAACCGGTGGATTACCCAGGGCAGCCTGGCCTGGTCGAGGAAGGTTGCGCTAGTATTTGGGCAACTGTGCCCTTCTCTCTTCCTAAAAGCAGGAGAGACAACCACAACACATCGTGTTAGAACTCACCGAAAGCAAACAGAGGTGCAAAAAAGCAGATTACTAAACTATTTTAACTACCTTACAAATTCAAAGACTACTAATAACATTACCCAGCAGCAGTAGGATTTGCCCCCCTTTCTGCAGACTTTCTTCCTTAATACAGACCAATCTGAGTATTCTGAATGGAACTCAAATCCTCCCTTTCCCCCAACTGAATAAAGCCTTTTTCTCTTAAAAACACACACCTAAAGATCTCTGAACTGTAATTAATGTTCATTTGTTTTATCCATAAATTCCGTATTTCTAACTGCTGTAATAGCACCAAAACAACTTCAAACTGTTCAGTCTTTTGTTCTACACAAAAGTCCAAATGCAGTAGAAGTCCAAATTGTATTTTGGATTGAGAAATTTCCCACCACCACCAAAGCTAAGGCTTAGACTGCAGCACTGCCAATATGCCAATCATAACTCAGTTACATTTTTTCTGCACGGTCTGCACTCTCACCATTACTAAAATACACATAATGCAGAGCACAGATGAAATTCCATTCACCCTGCCATATCATCACAAATCGCATTTTTCAGTAAGACAATGAAAACATGTTACTTACCAGTGATATATCCTCATCTGGATGGATCAACTTACTGGTTGCACTGGTTGTTGTGAGGGTAGCAGGCTTACTTGTGATAGATGTAGCTGGTTTAGCTGCAGTGCTGTTTGTTGTGCTAGTGGTTGAGGCTGTAGACTGTGTGTAAGCCGGGAATGTTGGTTTGGGGGGTTCCGTTGTTGTCGCAGGTGTAGAATTCAAAGGTTTGAAATCAGTACCAACTGGCCCTGGCACAGCTGCTGCAGCCTGTGAAACACACAGACAGGTCAGTGTTTATTTCTCAAATAAAGTTTTCATTCAAGAAAACTTAAATGACGACTGTTAGACCTCTGAAACGTTCCAGTGAGATATATGATTATACAAGCTTGACAAAAGTAAAGTTCAGCCTTTTGCATACTAGAGCAACTGAAACCAAGACAAAATAAACCCCAGTATGTACACATATACACACACACACAGGAAAGTCTAAAATCTGCAGGTCAAAAGCCACCACAACAAAGGAACAACAAAGAAAAAAACACCCTATACTTTATCTCAAACACCGAATTTGGCAAATATGTAAATCTTTCCTGAATCACTATTTTTAGGAGCCTCTAAGCATAGATTTATTATTAGTCTTTCACTAAATTAACATGTTTCAGCAACCATTAGTTTAGAGTACAGCTCAAAGTGCTAGTATTCATTAAAATTAGGTATTTAAGAAATATTTTAATCAAATATTTAAGAAAGCTCTATTGTGTCAGGGCTTTAAGTGCTCTCTCTATAAACACAATGTAGTAATTTCACAAAGTACTATGCCTATCCACAGAACTTGAATCTTATTTGTAAATGAAGAATCAATGGAAGCAGGTAAGAGGTCCACTAGAGATTCCAACATTTCATGTCTCCTACTCCTTTGTTACAAACACCCAGTAAAAGTCTGTTTTGCAAAGCTGTATCTGAAGACACAGCAATCTCCAAAGCAAACCCTAGTTATGAGGGAATTATTTTGTTTCTAGTCACTGGATATTTACAACTATCTGAACGTCTCAATCAAAAAAAAAAATTAACATTTTGCACATAACACAAATTTAAAATCCCCTACATTATGATGTAACATTAAACAGCATAAACTAAAAAGCCTTCACCATGCATCAAGCTAACCACTGCCCACTAAAATGCATTTAACTGCTTTCATGCTCTTTTAACCCTTTAGAACCAGGATGTTACATTTCATTCTTTCACACTAAGAAAAATTGAGCACTTCGACATGCTTATTTCTGGTAAGATGCAACTCATAATCAAGGACTCTGTAGTTTTACCAGCTAAACATAATCAGGAATATAATAAAAATTATCTGAAGATGTCTAGTCAATTTTAGATTTTACAGAATGGTCCAAAGGGTTAAGTTGCAAAGCAATTTGTTTTAAACTGTGACTTCCTGCGTACTTGTGCTGTGCTAGGAAACAGAGCGTTAGAAGATGCTGAGAGACTTTCTGAATTGGAGGAAGCTGCACTTGAGCTTGTGACAGGTGTCCCCATCTGTAGCATAAAAGAAAGGAAACAGTGAAAAGTCTCCAAACAAATGGGTGGAAAGTATCCAGATGAAAGGATTTCTTATACTAAGCCCTTTCTTATGAAAGGACTGTATTTTTGTAAACATGTATCGTCCCCGCAGAAGCCCAAAATGCAAACAGTAAATTACAAAGGCCTCTGTAACATACTTGAAAGCAAGTAAGAACTCCAGGGCCCATAAAAAAGTGCATTCAAAGGGAAGAGGTCACAAGCCACTATCAATTCCCCACTTCCCCCCACAAAACACTGAAATTAACTTTTCACTACACTGACTTACTCCTAAACTTTTTGAAGTAAGAAACCTCCTATCTCAGGCAATGTTTAACCAGTTTAACACAACTACAGAACAAATTCGTCCGTTTATCAGTAGAGAGCCCATTATGAGCGAGAACAAGTCATGCAAAGATTTTTAACTTGGAAAGGCAGAGTTCTATGCAATCAGACTCCTGTAGCTAACACAGCTTTTCACCCACCCAAAGTTCCCTTAACAAGCACACAATTAAAGGCCTTTAAGAGTGTTTCGCCTACTCCTTTCTTCCCCACTGCTTATAGAACTTCTGTCTGGTTTCAGAGCTGCTTTAGGACAAACAAAAGAATATTTTAAAATTCATTCAAGCACTACACTGAATTAAACATCAACCCAAGCAAAAACCTGAACCAGTCATTTCTCAGACCTCCTCAATAATAAATAGGCACTATTGACACAGTGGCAATTAGAAGAACATGACAAAGATTCCAGGCTCTGGGATACCTTACCTGCCCTGCGCTTGGGAACAGTGGTTTGGTAACTGGAGGCTGTGGAGTTGGTGCTGTTGCAGCAGGAGCTGGAGGCCGGTTCAGAATGCCCGGGGCTGTAACAGGCTGTGCTTGTGTCATTGGAGGCATGCCAGGCCGAGGCCCAACAGGAGGGGGCATCCCTACAAACCACAAACAACGGGCGGCGGATCAGGCTCCAGGAAGCACCAATATTCCTTTAGACAATCCCACTCCCATGTTCCTTAGAACAAAGTTTCCCACTACAAGATGTATTTTTAAGGCAACAGTAAAATAAAACATGACAAAGGGTAATGCCAGCAGTCAACAGTCAACGGCTATGCACAGGCAGTAACCTCTAACACTTCAGAACAATGCTGGATTAAGTTGATTTTTACTAAAGCTGCAATAATGAAGTTTATGCTCTCAATAAACCAACACAATTCATGCAGTAACTGTTTCTGCCACACTGCAGGTATGCTGCCAAGAGCACGGATGATACTGTTACAAAATCTGAGAGACTGAATTGTTTCTGAACAGCAGCAGAAGTGCGAGCGAGCCACTGCCAGCTTTACTGGGGTCAGCAGTAAAGTGCACTGGGACATCTCACAGTGTCACCACAACACCTGCACTGGGTGTGTGTGGAGCTCTAGGAGAGGGTCAGTGGCAAGTTAACAGCTCCCATGGGTTCCATCAAGCAAACCAGTTACTGGTCAGTGGAACACCCAGGGAACTCAGGGCTACTTAAGAGCTGCCCAAGCCCAAAAACATCTTTTCTAGCTATGGTAAGAGACCAAAACGTCAGTTAAGTTTCTTCACACTGCAGGCTCATTAGCTGGGTAACCATTCCACTCAGCTATTCCCCACTTTGCACATTTTTAGTCATTACTGTTTTCCAACCGCAGCCACAAACATTAATTTAAAAAAAAGGGATGGAGACCAGGCAACACAACAGTGTGAGAAAATGCAATAAATCAAAGAAACAGTATTTTGTTTTTTACTTTAATAATGGTATAAAGGTAAAATAATTATTTATAATCAGAAGCTATGAATCAACCACCTCTGCACACAGTGGCTTCTGTGGCAGTCCAACCACATGAAGGTGGTGGGTGGTGGCATAAGTCTGTATATTCATTACATAAATTCTAAATCTTAGCAGAAAGAAATAAATATAATTAAACTCTCACCATAGTACGAGTTCGACAACCCTGACCTACCTGGTGGCATACCAGGCATAAGAGGTGGGATTCCAGGCCCAGGAGGCATCATTCCACCCATTGGCATCATCCTATTGAAAAGAAAATGAGCACTGGTATGAACACACATGATCAAGTTTTAAGACAATTGGCACATCCCTGTATTAGACAAAAAATAATGGTAAATAATTTCAAGAAGCTCTCAAGAGAGGGAATTCCAAACCAGCTCCACAAGAATAAAACCAAAACATAACCCAGCACCCAAAACCCCAAACACTTATTTGAACTTTAATTTCTCAAGATCTCACTGTCTCTAATATGAGATTTCCAGAACTAGTGTCTCTTGAAATCTCTGTCAAGACTACAAGCTGCAGCTGAGTGTTCCAAGAACCTGATCTCAGTACATTCATGGAGTGTGAATGTAGGAAAACCAGCTAGCTCCAATCACACCACAATCACTGGATATCTGCTACTACTCCTCTCTGACACTGACTGGCAGATAACCCAGAGCTGCAGAACTATCCAAAAAACATTGACAAAAGCAGAGCAGAGATCGCAGGGCAAGAAAGATTCCAGAATTTCAAATACAGAAAACAATCCATATACTAATGATAAAGTGGGATTTTGGTTTTTTAATATGAGACATCCTCATTGTAACATATTTTTTCTCCACATTAAAAAGAAACCATTTGGTTTCTCTTCCTAAATGAATATGTTTGAGCCCTTTACAGGGAACAAACAAGTGTAGCTTAATTTTGCTTAATTTTTTGCAGACATTCAAAAACGGATTAGGGAAACAAAATAAAAGAATGTTTATTACTTTAGTGAGCAAGATCAGCTGATCTGCAGCACTCCAGTACAAACCAAAATCCCACTAAGAAGCAGTTTCTGTTTGTATGACAGTTAAGACACCTTCACCACTGCTGTTTTCAGATCAAATGCCATGAACAAGTGAGCATTCTTTCTGGCAAGTCTGATTTCTGCTCTCAACTCATCTATCACTGCAGAGGCAGCAATGACTGGGAACACACACAGACCCATCGTCCCTTTTTTGGTTGGAGAAGGCAAGGTCAGTCTTGCCACCCAGCAGACACCAAAACAAGTGCTGGGTGCTCACTGCCTGCTGCTCCAGAATGACTTCTGAGAAACTGCAGATAGTGCTAGAACTGGTGTCACACCAACACCAAAGTTGCTTTGTCTCTCCTAATTCTTTGGTCATGGTTAAACAAAATTTAATCAGGTTAAGAAAGCAAAACTTTAGATTAGACAAAAGCATAATGCAACATCATCCTCTCCCCCCAAAATGAAATGCAGTGAAATTCTGGCAAATTAATTTGTGTTTTTACAGGTGACATAACATACACCTGAAGTTAACAGGGAATTTAATGAGGACTAAGTGTCTGACAACCTGATTAAATTCTGTTGAGTTTCCACCCAGAAAAGCTAAATTTCTGATCAACATCCACACCATGTTGGACTATGATGTGATTTTTCAATTCAAAGGCTGTTAAATCAATATTTATGTCTCAGAAGTCAAGGAGCTTTCCCCTCAGTTAACTTAAAAGTTTAGATTAAACTGAGTTCCTGCAGAATGTCCTGCAGTGTGAAGGATCAAGCACATGGAGCTGCTCAAGCTCTGGTTCAAGAGAGGCTTTAAGTCTCTAAGGGTCTGCTTGGTTTATATTTTGTAGAATGCATTTCACATACAGTATTGTAATATTCATTTAGATAAAACATAAAACCTTCACATATTATACAGTAACAAAACCTAACTAGACACCTTCCCCAAATTCTTAGGCAATATTCAAAGGTTTTCAGTAAAACAATTTCTAGCTTATCAAAAACATGACATAAAATGGCATAATGAATGTACCTAGAATTACATTAATGAGATGCTTACATGTTTCCACCACAAAATGACTGCATGTATTTTCTCTGTTGATGTAATCTGTGAAAATTTATGACAAAATCAAAAATCTAACTGTGAATTTCCAAACACATTGTGATAGGGTATGGTGTCAACCCCGTAACAAGCATAAAAACCAACATCTTTTGCCCAAAACACAAGAAAAATATAAACAACCCAGTACTTTTTTTCCTGTTATGTTGATGACTGATAACCAGATGCACAACATACGTGCAATACACAAGGGAATAGTGGCTCACAGAAGGCTCTAAACCAACACAACAAAATTTTGTATTAATATATTACTACTTAATAACTATTAAATCAGGAGAAAGGCAAGATACTTTATACATAAACCCAGTTTGGCCATATTTAACGTGTTGGTTTACAGCCATCCAGTTCTTTGGCTAGTCTTAAATATTTAAGTTACAGAGTTCACAATTCCCTATTGTACATTCTTTTAATTAGCTTTACTTTTTCTATGAGTTTAAAATGCACAGTATGAACATGTAATATTAAGTCTTTCTTGCTACTCACCCAGGTGGCATTCCAGGCATAACTGGAGGCATTCCAGGCATCATAGGTGGAACACCTGCCATTAATGGGGGTATACCTTAAAAGAAAAATAAATTGTCAACAACTCTGATAACATACAGTAGCAAGCAAGTGTCATCTGATAAGTTTACACTGGATAAATGCTTTACAGCAAGTCCTAAAAAACTGGGTTCTGAAATAATACTGCTTACAAACAGTGCAATATAAGCACTATCTGCAAATTTGACTTTGATTGATTGTCCTCAGCCCTGCAAGACTGTGAATTTCCTTAGTGGTCTCCAAAGAAGACATCTTACTACAAGAGACCATGCTTCACTCACTGATCAAACTCTTTCCTCACTGCACCTGTGGCCTGCATACACAGGTATAGAACGGCCTGTTCTGTGTTAGAAGTCTCCAGATGCACAGAGCTCTGCCCTGTTTCCAAACCCTGGGATAAACAGTATGAACAAGCATCACTGCTAGAATTCTGTTTGAAGCACTAACCTGCCTTACAAGCACAACCTTCAATCTACATGCCAGCATCAGGTATCTGAATCTAGTCCACCAAGGAAGATGTGCTCATGCACAGAGGAGGGAAGAAAATGAGAAAATGAACAAACTGCTCATGAGCACCTCCCAGAACTATTCTGTGACCCCAGTGATAAAAGGGCAGATTAGCACTCAAGCATACAGGCAGCAATTCGTGTTTCTGTGAGGTTTTCAGCAATGACCTACCAGAACACACCCACTCACCTGGAGGCATCCCTGGTGCACCTGGCACAGGAGGCAAACCTGGCTGTGCCATTGGGGGAATGTACCCCTGCTGTGGCTGAACTTGCTGGGGTTGAAATGAAGTTGAAGCTGCAGATTCATCATCTTCATACTCATCAGAATCATCCTGTTGTTTCTTTTTCTGGCTCTCTGCAGACATTACAACGCATACAGTCAAATTGAACACAAATTATATTCCATAAAATTAACTAACAGTAAAATTCAAACTTTGCCAGTGTTCAAAAAGTCACAGAAATACAAAGAAAGAATGCTGTGTGAGCCCACCTGCAGCCACAAATAAAGGGAAGGAACGTGACTCACACTGAACATACAGAGGGATCTGCCCTTGTATCAATATCATGCTGTCCTGCATAAACCAAAGCAGTTCAACCAAAGGCTTGAACAGCAAAGAAACTGAAGCATTTGGGAATCACCAGGACAGTTTTACCTCTAGCCTTTCCTCCCCTTACCCTCACAAACAAATGACCATGTCCATATTCGTTAGGTAATTGTAGTAGCTGCTCTGGCAGCAGCTACTTCTGAACAGGAAAGGAAAAATCCCTCCCACGTGGCTGGCAAATGCCTGGAGCTGCTGTCAGAGAAGGAATTAAATCCCACCCTCACTGAGTGCCACAGCTGAGTAAGGAACACACCAGGGAAATGACAACCAGCCACATTCCACCTTACCCTGAGTTTTTTGTTCAAGTAACCTCCTCCGTTCCTCCATGTCTTTTTCTGGAATGCCTTCCATTCCATAGATTTCCAGTTCAATGTCTGTTCTTCCGGGAATAGCATTTGGAACAGCATCTATTGTTTCTTTATGTACCTAAAGAAAAAAAAAAGCCAAATAAAACCTGCTGACCACATTTCAGGGTAAATTCTCTGTGCTCTTCAGGCAGTTTGAAGACAGAAAAGGAACCCCCTTAATGGGACTAATCTCTCTGGCCAAGCATTTTCTTGATCTGTGCCTCCTAATCTCTGGTAACTACCATTACCCCTAAAACCAGCTTACATTAACTTAGAAAAACTGAGACAGCACAATTCCTTCACTCCTACAAAACACTCCTGAGCAAGATCTCTGCTGCACAGTGGCCATTTGACTGCTGACACAGCAGGACTCCTGTGCTGCAAAGAGGCCATTGCTGTCTTTTTCTCACCCATTTTACAGACTCTGGAAGCCCCTAACCCCCATCTTCAGGACACTTAAATTTCAGATACTGTAAAGAAAAGCTCACGTAAATCTAAAACTCCTTACCTGCATGCAGTGTATAGCTAAACCAGGTCCTGTATAGAGTTTCTTATGACATATATGGCATTTAAAGTGCTTTGCTTTTTGATGCTGTATAAGGATTTTCTCATCATCAAAGTCCCTATTACAGTACCTATTGAAGACTGTTAAGGAAACATTTAATACTGGAAGTGACCTTTTAGATAGGACTAAGGTAATGAGCATCAGTGTGATTTTTCTGAAGCAAAAGAAAGGCACAAGAAGCATCTCTGAGCATTCAAAGGGTGACAAATATTTAATGGATGTCTGAAAACAAACACCCTCATCCAGTCCAGCACACCCCTCTTTACACAGGTACAGAAGTGGGAAGGTGTCTGCACACAATCAGAATCATCATCTGATTCCATATTGCTTGACTCGTGGTTTTCAAGTCCTACCTATTTTTCTCTTCAGGGGTGTGAATGCTGCTACAGCATTAAAGGAGAAACAGGCTTGAAATCAGCAAAAGGGAAATTACGCAAATCACTCAGAAATGCCTCTTTAATCAATCACCAGTAATGAACAATCATAAAAGAGAACAAAGGTTTTAGTTTAAAATTCCCTTCCTCTTCCAGTTATCCAGCGATCAATTTTTATGACACAGCATAATTTGCTGCAGTAAATGAAGAATTCTTCGCTTTTAAAAAGAAATATTTTAAGCAAAGAACTGTTTGGACGTCTACGTAACACCAGAGGCAAACTGCATTTCCTTTCTGTGGGCCAGCATTGATATTTCAGCAAACACTCCACACATTTCCCTAGGTGAGAAAAATACACATTATCTATTTATTATTAAGAAAATGTTAACATTGCTAACACACTGTGTCTCTTGCTTCCACCAAAACGTGAAATAATGTCTAAAACAATCACAGATGCCTCCCAAGACAAAATGGTAAAATACCTCGGAGCACCTTTTAAGCTTCTTTATTAAGCAATTCTAGAGAACAGAAACGTAAGAGAGAGGGTAGATTTATAATCACTCCAAAAGTGAGTACATTCTGAAGGAGCGCTCAAATAAAAATTCACCAGTATTTCTGGATACTGAACAATTAAACCTGATCATGATGCAGCAATTATAAACTGAAAGCTCCCCCCGTCACGAAGAAAAAAAAAAAAGCTTTAAAAATTCTCTTTTAACCACATCCCACCTCATTCCGTGAATAAACGTATTTATCAGTAGCAGGATTTTCTCCCTTTAACATTCTCCCTCACAAGGGATAAAGACAATTCTCCATTTCCCGCTGCCCCGGCTTTAAGGATCGGGCGGGAGGCCGCGGCCTCGGCGAGAGCGATAGGAGCGGGCCGGAGGCCGTGAGGGGGGTGGGGAGCACAGGAAGGCCACGGACTGAGCCCCATCCCGAGGAGCACAGGGCTGGAACAGGGCCAAGCACCGCGACAAACTGTAAGGAGCGTGCGGAGAAGGGCTGAGCCCCATCTCGGTACGAGACGGAACGGGACCGAGCCCCGACCGCGCCAGGCCGCGCCGCTACCCTCCCCCACCCAGCTCTCTGCATCCGCCGCGTCCCACACAGAAGGATACCAGCACCAAGGCTTCAGCTGCTTCTTCTTCTTACGGCCCATGGCGGCGTCACCCCGACCTACAAGGCAGGAGAGCCGAGCGTTCCCTCAGAACGGCAGCGACCGCGCGGCCGCCCCGGACCGAGCGAGAGGCACAAAATGGCGGCCGAGCTCCCTCAGGCGCCGCTGCGGCCTCCGAACTCCCAGAACGCACCGCGCCAGCAGGGCGGGCGGCGCCCACGTGACGCGCTCGCGGTCGCCCCCGCCGGGCTGTCCCGTGACGCCTCACGGCGCCGCCGCCATTTTGCCCAGTCGGGGCTGTAAAGGCTCTGCCTGCGGCCCTGAGCGTGTCACGGGAACAGTCATGGAGTGGTTTGGGCTGGGAGGGTCCTTAAAGCCCATCTTGTTCCACCTCTCTGCCATGGGCAGAGACACCTTCCACTAGACCCGGTTGCTCAAAGCCCTGTCCAACCTGACCTTGAACACTTCCAGAGATGGGGCAGCCACAGCTTCTCTGGACAGCCTGTTCAGGGCCTTAGCGCTCTCAGAGCAACGAGTTTCCTCCTAATCTAAACTGTTGCTTGTCTTCGTGTTTCATGTCACAGAGAAACTGTGTTTTCCCCATTAAATGTTACTGGGCAGGAAGCTGGCTGCTCTGTGCAGTGTTCTGGTACTGGCTGTGCCTGTGTTGCTGGGTGCGAGAACACAATAAAATCAACTTAAATGTGTTGAGCCATCAGTTACCTGTATCTGGATGGAGGATGGTCCCTCTGTTACAGTGACAATCCATCAGGGTGTGTGTCTGTGTTACCCCCATGGCTCTCCAGCTCACTTACGGGTCCACCAGGTGCTTAGAAGAGAATCACAGAATCATTGAGGGTGGAAAAGACCTGTAAGATCATCAAGTCCAGCCATCAGCCACGTCCAGCCCCTGGCAGTGGCCCAGTGCAGCTGGGGGTCACAGGTGCTCCCTGCGGGGCTTGTCTGCAAAAGGAGATTGTGGAGTCTCCGTCTCTGGAGACATTCCAAGCCAACCTGGATGTGTTCCCGCGTCACCTGCTCCAGGTGACCCTGCCTTGGCAGGGGAGTTGGACTGGATGATCTCCAGAGGTCCCTTCCAACCCCAACGATTCCGTGATTGTGATTCCGTAACTACCCGGTAGCCACAAGGCCGGGTTAACAAACGTGCTGTTTTAACACGGAAAAGGTATTTCAGAAGCAGAACTTTTTAAAAGCAGACAGCATGGCTGATCCTACCAAATCCCCTTCCAATCCAAACCATTCTATAATTCTAAATGTGATTTGAGTAGATCCTGCCGTTAAGTCAGTGACCGGTTTTGATGGATTACTTGTACTGACAGAGGCACTGCGGCGCCTGTATTGCATTTTCCTGTGCTTTACACAAACGGAGGAGCGGCGGCAGCCGGAGCGGTTTCAGCACGGCTCGGTACCGCCCCCGGTGGGGTGAGGACACGGCCCGTGCGCTCCGAAGGCTCCTCCCAGCTCCGGGCCCCGGGGCGGGTTCACGGCACAGCCGGCGGGGCGGGGCGGTAGCGGGGCCCGGTGGCTCCCCGCGGCACAGGCGGGGCCGGGGCCGCGATGCTGCCGGCGCTGCCGGACGGCGATGAGCGGGAGCTGGAGAGCAGCGAGGAGGGCGGCGGCGCGGGCGAGGAGCGGCGGCCGGAGCGGCACGGCTGCACCTACCACGGCCTCTATGGCTACCGCAGGTGAGGCGCCGGGTTCCCCCGCGGGGAGGCCGTGCCCAGGCCTTGGCCGTTCCCAGCTCCCTGAATTCCCTTTATTTTTTTCCCCCTTCTGTTTCTCCCCGGTGAGATTCATTCCCTCCCACAATGCACGGATTCCCTACTCCTGCTTTTATTCGCCCTCGGGCCGTGCCTTTTCCCTGCTGCAGCCGCTGTTCCCTGTTGCGTGTCACGGCTGTAAACTCACTCCGGCAATCCCTCGGGTTCCAGGTCCTCGCAGGCGGGAGCCGCCGCCGGGGATGGCAGTGCCGGCGGCACCGTGGCGCACACACCCTCCACCGAGGACTTCAGGTAAAGCCGAGCCGCAGAGCAGCACAATCGCGGGAATACCCCGGTTTGAAGTCTTTGCCGTATTGCTGTCAGATCACTGTTAGGTCCTCTGCACTCCTTTCAAAACACAACCTCCCTCTGAAAGCATTCTGGAGTCCCCATGGCACTTCTTTTGGAATACCTAGGGAATGGACACGCATACAGAGCTCAAGTAATGTATTAAACAGAAACTATCATCCTTGAGTTTGAACTTTTTTTTTTTTTCTACTAGTACTTGATATTGCTGTATTGACTTAGTTTTTCATGTAGGTAACATACAACAAGAATTTATTAATTTTCAAAAGACATCTTTCCATAAACTCTGTATTACAGTTGGGGAAACGTAGGAACAAAGAGGGCAGTGTTTTGTCTGTAGCTGCTGGGAAGGTCAGCATGAGCTGACACCACATCTCCAGACTCCTGGTCAGTGGGCAAACCACTGACTGCTCATGATGGGCCAAAAGTCACAGAGCTGCCTTAGCTGCCACCAGAGAGATATCGCAGGGAGTCCCTGCTAGAGGCAGGTTCTGCACATCCTGAGAGACACTAAGCAACAACATTTGCCTTTGGGTAACGATTGCCTCTGGTTTTTAAAGCCTCTCCTTGCTGGACACCAACCTGCCCGCCGAAGCGGAGACGGAGTTGCGCAGTTTCATCGCTAAGCGCCTTACTAAAGGAGCGCTCTTTGAAGGAATGGGGAATGTAGCATCAGTGGGGCTGAGGTAAAACGTTGGAATTATTGGTGAATGAGAGCTGTAAGGAACATTGGCACATCTTGCCTGCCTGCTGCTGCACTTAGTTTAATCCTGATTCCATGTTCCCAGTCTGTTGTTGCTGTTAATAATAGCCTTACACAAAGACACTTTCCTTTTTTAAGTAACTTTGAGAAAAGTACTGTTTTAAATAATTTACTGTTTGAATACTTTAAAAATACTTTAGATGTTTATGATTACTTCCTTTTAAACAACTCTTATCACACAGAAGAAAAAAGAGAAGGTCTAAGAGCTGCACCTATGGCTGCACCTACCACTGCCATTGGAGCCAACAGTGCTACCTGTTAAAATTACCTCAGAAATAATGTATGTCTGCTTTTTGCACTCATTTATTGTGATGTGTCTGGAAGAAAGTAATTTTTTTTCCTTTTCTCATAGCATACCAGAAGGTAAAGTTGGGTGTTACTACTGTAGTTTCCAACAAGAAAGTCTTCTGGAAATGGCAACGTTGGAATCAGACATTAATGCTCCAGAATATGTGGTTTGTTTCTTAGGTGGCTCAGAGAAAGGTCTGGAACTATATCCTTACCTTGAACTTTCTTTGCCTGTATGGAGAGGGGCACGATGTATAAATTATCTTGTCATTTTGTCTGTTTCTACTTGAAATCACTTGTTTGTGCACACCTTTCAGTAACTGCAAAAGTCAGTGACAGCCATATACTGAAAGGAAAAAATACAGGTCTTAACTGATGCATCTTATTTTCCTTAAGAAGATACTTTCAGACTAGAGCTGGACAAATACATTCAAAATCTGAAGATAAATCTTGATTTGGAGGTAAGACCTAACTTTTTTTTTGTAAGTGGTGAAAATTAGTATTTATGCAGGTTAATTGCTAAAACCATCTGGAAGATCTAATCTATAGAGACAAAATAGGTGTTTCAAGTACCAGTATGAAACACAGGGAGAGATGCTTGACTCACTGTAGTACAATGAATGTCTAAGGTGCTATCAGCCACACAAGTCAAAATAAAAAAAGGAAGGGGGGACCTTTTTGTGTCAGTCATAAATCTCTTAAAGGTCATTTACCGTTAAATCTGGAGAGAAGAGTAACCAATAAAAGCTAATGGTCTATAAGGAACTTTCAATGTCCACCTCAGTTCTTACCAGTTCTGAATGTTAAGAAAGGACATTTGTGGGTTTCTTGTCACAATTTTCTAGTGGAAGTTCTGCATTTTAAGTCTTTTTTGTCATCCCATCTGCTGTTGCATGGTTTTCTCTCAATATATACCATAATATTACAGTTCTGGCTGTTTCTTAAAATGCAGAGCCTTTCATTGCTGATAAATCTCAAACTCATTATTTTAGTTCACTGTGGTTTGAGATTAAGAAGGTTCCAACATCCAATTATCTGAGACTGAGTAGATTATCAATAGACTTCTATTGATGTAGAAATCTGATTTTTAGTTAAAGTTTTAATGCTTCAATGTGTTACAGCAAAAAAACTTGGAGGCCTGTGTTAGCCCATACCTGAGGAGCTGGTTTGAAGATGCCATCTGCCCTATCCAGAGGGTTGTGCAGCTCTTCCAGGACAAACTTGCCTCTCTGCTACATGCTGTAAGTGTATTTAAAACTGGCTAGCTAAAAAAAGCTAAAAAACATTCAGAAGGCATCTCAGTGACTCCAAATATTTAAAATATTTCTTTCATTTGCTTTCCCAGCAGGAGGAAATTAAAAACCCTCATTTTTTTTGTTGGGTTTTTTGTTTGTTTGTTTGTTTTTTAAATTCAGAGCAAGCATTTTCCCCTGCTTATTACTAAAGAAGCACATAACAATTCCTTCTGTCACTTAAAAAAAATTACTTAATGGTGTCCACACTGAAATTAGAGTAAGAAAATCAGAAATAGCATGAGCAGTCTGTCCATGCCATAATTGTCTGAATGAAAAGGGATGTTATATTGTGTGTCTTGTGTAATTTACTGGAAACAGAAAAGAGACTATTCTTAACTCTAGTCCCTGAGTTTGAGGAGGTTCTGGGTGGAATAGCTAACAGAGTATAACTGCTGAATTTCTTCTGAGTGCAGAACCAGCTGTAATGGCAATAATAGTACTGCCTTGACAAGAGCAATTTTTAAAGTACCACATTACATATTAATTGCTCATAACTGCAGTATAGCTACAAAAGTTACTGAAATTGCATCCATCTTTTTCCTTTTTTTTTCTCTTTGTTTCTTTTTTTGTTTAAGGCTCTGAGTTACACTCCTGTAGAAGTCAAAAATGCAGATGAAAGAACAGAAAAGGACATCAGCAGGTAAAGATACTTAGAGCCCAAGGAACCTTTGAGTAACTTGGCTACTGTGTCTGACGGTCCCCTCAGTGTGCAGGAGCTGGAAAGGAGCAAGCAGTTGACAAGAACTTTCTGTGTCAGGTTCCTGGCAGCTGCCAGTCTCCAAGGACTTGTCCAGGAAGGCACAATGACTTCTCTGTGCATTGCCATGACAGAGGAACAGCACAAGTCCATGGTTATAGACTGTAGTGGACCTCAGCCCCAGCTGCATAATGCAGGTGAGATTACAGCAGGGAACCCTTCCTGTTGCTCCCTTGGATCCATCAGCTGCTGAGAGCTGTGACATTAGAGGCAGTTGAGGATATTCAGATCATAGGCCCAGAAACTTTAGGTTCTGTTTTCCTATGAGGTACCAGAGTAGTTTGTTACACCAGACACACTGGAATTCTGGGTTGAAAATGCTTGGCAATAAAATCCACAGTACATTTAGTTTGTGGACCGTGAAAGTATGACTTGTACTTCAGGGAAGTATGACTTGTACTTCAGGGAATCTGCAGAACTTTTTTCCTGTTGCGGTTTTGACAAATGTTGGGAAAAGGGATTCACCAATCAGAACACAGTCTTGTGCAATCACTGTCACTGTGTTTGCTTTTCTTTTCCACGTGTATTGGTTTTCCTTCAGACTCATTTCCTGGCCCAGGTATATTGCTATCACTTGTTAGGTGGGAGTGATTAAACCAGGTGAGTGCAGCTGTATATTTATGTGGAACTTATTTGCTTTTTCTCATCTCTTCTCTGTGTTCCTGCACATTTAACAGGAAGCAACAGATTCTGTGAGGACTGGATGCAAGCTTTTGTGAATGGTGCTGAAGGTGGAAATCCATTTCTCTTCCGGCAGATTTTGGAAAACTTTAAATTGAAGGTACCTGTTCATATATGTTAAAGACTTGAAGAAGATATTTGGGTTACTATGGGAGCAAATACTACATGCAAAATATTATTTTTCGCTGAATAAAAGTTTTAGGTTATTATTACGTCTATATGTCTGTTAACTGACTAACTCTGAAGCTTAATTTGAGGGCTGGCTTACTGTAGTTGACAAGAACAGCTGTAAAGTAGTGTCAGAGTTTCTTCAGTGAATGCTCCAAAGGTGTTTTCTCAAATTTAAAGTAAGACCCGCCTTCATTGTTACTGTTGTTTTCTTCAAATATCATTAATCTGGGACTTGCACACACAGTCTCATGTGACTGGTAACAGGGGTTCAGTAGCTAACAATTCTTAGGTGAGCTGCCATAATAGAATTCATGCTACAAGTTGGATACATCACGTTGTGTCCACACATTTTGCATCATTACAGTTCCAGCTATAATATGCATCCAAGACAATATTCAATTCTTACAGTACTCTTAAGCAGTAATACAAAATTTCTGTTGGAAATGCTTTTGCTTGTCCTGCTATTTATCCTTTATTTTCCACAATATTGTGTTTTCATGCCATGCAGGAGGATAAGCAAATGCTCTGTTCCTCTTTGCCAGGCTATCCAGGACATTAACAACCTGAAGAGGTTTATCCGCCAGGCTGAAATGAACCACTACGCCCTCTTCAAGTGCTACCTGTTCCTAAAGAACTGTGGCAGTGGAGACATCCTGCTGAAGATTGTGAAAGTAGAACATGCAGAAATGCCAGAGGCCAGGAACGTAGTGACCGTCCTGGAGGAATTCATGAGAGAAACATCAGTGGCTTAAAATTATCTTATGTATAAATCATTAATTTCTTCTGTGCAGTGCAGCTATTGCTGGATTTTTAATTTATATTTAAAAGTATTGTCCAAGTCAAATCTTAGCTGCAGTTTCACCTGCCTTTTCTTGGTTTTAGACAAAGCACTATGAGCTTTTTTAATGTGTACATATCAGATAATACAAACTCCTGCAGAGTTTTCAGATTCTCCAACTGACTTGCTCCTGTTCTGAGGAAATCATGACATTTGATTTTTATAGTCATTGCAAAACCAAACCTAAATCCCTTACCTGGCAAGCATGTCACTGTTCTAAATAATTTAAATATCTTTAAAATAATTTAGATCTGGCTGCTTTGTTTTTATAAAGAAGTGCAAACATCTGGATAGATCTAGATAATGAATTAATCATTTTAGTTTAGAAATGAGAATCTAGGTACCAAGTCTGTGTCTGGTTTCTGCTTTCAAACTGCTGGTTTGTTCTGCTGCCACTGGATAAACAAGTTGGTAGCTGTATGAAGCAGAGCTGCCTGAAGACTGAGCCATTGCTGTGGTCAGTTTGTATGTGCCTGTATGTGTGCATACACACACACAACAGGTACCTGAAATTTCCAGGCTATTTGATGTATCCTCTTCTTCCTTAGGCTGAGATGTGATCAAGACCTTCTTTGTATGTTCTTATATTACAGTTTTGCATAACTGTCAATAATGCTATGTTTTTCAGTCATGAAGAAACTAAAGAGTTTCTTCTTTAACATTTAATATTAAGACTTTTCCAGAATTTGAAATAAATGAACTTCCCAAATTAATTACTCAGACTTTAAAACATGTCAGTGTATCAGCAATGCATTCTTACCCATATCATGGGACACAGGCAGCAGAATACCTGAAGGAAATCTTTGGCTACAGCTGGAATAAAAACTTATGAAGTCTCTGAGTAACCTCATAAAGAGAGCAATTTCTGCAAACCTGTTACAAGCAGAATTCCCTGTTTGTTCCCTTTGTAGCAGAGGATGTTTGAACTCCCCTGAAACAGTGCCTGTAACTAATGTGGTTCAGTGTCACTTGTGCTGGTGCTCTGTACTTAAGGGCAGGAGTTGCTGCTTTCCTGTGACACCACATGTTGAACCTATAATAAGGCTGACAATAAAACACGTTGAAATCCTCAACAGTGCACCTGTAAATTGTCAGTGACTGTGGTCCTTGATGTCTCCTGCTGAAATCCATTTATCCCTCAATGCAGAGGAGCTGCAAGTGTGGCATTAACAGCCATGGTGGCATATAATGTATTGGAGAGGAAAAGTAGTGTGGAAGAAAACAAACCCCTCATTCAGTGATTTGCAGGAGCTCTGAGAATCAACAAGTGTTTTCCTTCATGAGTACGTACAGCAGCAGCACTCAATAAAACATGTCACCTTTTGTTGCTCCTGTACATTCTAAAAACTTTGGAGCACTTGTTGAGTTTTCTGGCTGATCAGGGCACAAGAAGGAGCTCGGTGCTTAAACAAGTAAGTTGGATGTGAAGAATAGGTAGCAAGAAAATGTATGGTGCTAGTAGGCTGAAACACTTTTTGTATTAATTGACAAAAGCTGACAAAACCCACCTTACCTTCATGCTGAAAGTCCTCAGCTAATGAATAGAGTGATTTGAGTGTCTCAGAAAGTTTCATTCAGTGCAGAGAACTGACAGCAAGAGCTGAGTCCCACACATGGTAGCAGGGATCTGCCTCCCTTTGGAGTAGCACATCTGACAGGAATTGCTCCTACATACATCTTCATTCCTACAAATTACACTTTAACCCAGTGTTTCCCAACAGAAACACAAGGTACTTTTCAAAATAAGCCTCTGCCTTCCACACTGGTAGAAGGATTTTTACTTTAGTCAGTTGGGGGTTTACTTTTTTCTGGAGATGTTGTTTCTACTCTTGATTTGATATGAGTGTTGGCTCAGATTTGAAAACACTCAGTAGAGCCTGATGTTAAAAGAGCACAACTCTCCTCCCCAGTAAAAGAAATTTTTTACATTTAATCAAATGTAAAAAAATGTAGAAAAATTTACTCAAATGTTGTCAACTTCCCTGCAGTTCTGAGGTCACGGCAGTGAAGGGACAGCTGCCAAAAGGTGGGACAACACCAGAATTTCCATACATGTCCCAAGCCAGCTCTGCATCCTCATTAGATCTTGTAGAGAAATGAAGCTGCAGTTCACTCTCCCCTTTATCTGTTAAACACATAAAAATGAGTTACCAATGTCATTATTAGAAGATTACATGGCAGAGCTCCAAACCAAGGGCTCTTTTGTTGAAAACTATGTTAACTGTAGACAAACTTACAAAATTGTCCTTGAAAGTTCTTTCTTGTTTTTTTTTTTTTAGTTTGTGATATAGAACAACTCAATTTTATTTAAAAAAATAAATAAAAGAGAAATTAAACAGAAAACAAAGAAAACCACAAAAAATTTAATGGATTCTGCGCTCAAATAATATTGTCACAACAAAAATATACAGAATGTACACAATACAAAAATATTTGGAAACATACAATAGCATCTTACCTTGCAAATATCATTTTGCTTTACTAGCCCTTTACAGGGAAAGTACCATTTGTTCAGTATTTTAAGGCAGAAAATTATGTAGTTTAGTGCTTTGTGTTTCACACTTGGATGTGTTGTTAGCATTACTAGTGTAAGCAGAAGAAAAGCTGCATAAATCTGGCTTTATTTGCAAACTGAATAGACACTGTGGGAGTCAGGAGAGAGTCAGTGACAACGTGTCTATCAAGCTTGCTGAAAACAAGGTACTTTAGCTACTTGAATCATAGGGAATATTTTGTGCTTTGTGCTGTAAATACCCTGAAACACAAATTTTCTGTACTCCTACTGGCATATTAGAAAGCTTTTTCCAATTAAAAGCCAATGATTAATGGTGACATTAAAATACATTTGCCTTTAAATAAGCTTGGTTTCTGTCTTAGGTGTGATTCTTTAATATGGAACTGCAAAATACACTGCACTCCTTTATAACAAGCTCTTGGCATCAGTGATCAGAGAAGGAATCTTTGAGTTCTACCACACAAAGCACTGCAGAGGAGCAGGGGAGCAGCAATATTCAGAGGTGCTGGCCTGGGCTCTCTAGTCCCAGCTTGCCCCAGAGGTGGCTGGTGCTGAACTGCCATGTCCCCATTCTCCAGTTCCACTTGGGGCAAAGCCAATGGGTGGGATGGGTGTTCCAGAGCAATTGGGCTGAGCTTGAATCTTTGTGAACAGACTTTGAGCTCTTCACTCACTGAAGGATGTGTGAAAGTCCTACCCACCATCTTGTGAGACTAAATATTGGCAGAGAACAGCAGCTGCCTTGTGAGGTCAGCTGTCATGTCAGTACCAGCTCTAACATATCAGATGCCATCCTCCAGAGCACAGTTCAAACTGAAAGGGCCCAATCTGCTCCATAACATATGGCCAGTATAATCCATCAGAAGCAGCAAGGTGTTGGGATACAGAATCCCTGAGCTTTATTTCTAGTAACAATTTCTCTAGCTTCCCCCTTCCCTGTTGATAGCATACTTCCCGCTGCCAAAGGAGCAAGTAGTGAAAAAGCACAATATGCCACGTAAGTGCTAAGATTCCTCATCAACTGACAAGGAAACAGTGACACAAGATGTTGTTTTAAAAACTCAGCAAAAGTAAATTCATCAGCATTTTTATGACTACTACACCTCACTCAGAGATTGTGTCTGGAAACCTCCTCTCCCATCACTGCATCACAACTCTCTCCCTCCTCTTGCCTGTGTTATTACCGCTGTGTGTAACACTAATCTTTACCTGTCTGGGAATAACAGGTGCCACTGCAGTCGCCGTGCACTTCGATCTGCCTGCTTCTTCTCCCTCCTCCCTGCTCCTCCCGGCTGCGGGAGCGCCCTGTCCGGCCGCTGCCGGTGCCGGTGCCGGTGCGGCGCTGCTGCCCGCGGCCGGCAGGGGTCCCCGGCAGCCCCGGCTGCTCCCCCGCCGCACCGCTCCTCATCCTCATCCTCACCGACCGACCGAGCTCTGCGGCAATCAGCTCACCGCACGGGAAATCCACCCCCGCTTCTTTCCTTTCCTCCCCCACGTGTTGTGTCCTCGCTCAAGGACACAGCGTAAAATAACTTGCTCCGAGGTGCTCTGCTCAAACCTGTACACTGGTGACAGTCCTTGCCTTCTGCTCCAGCACTGCACAGTCATAAGCTTCAATAGATTCATGGTTTATCTCACTGATAGAAAATCCTGGCAGTAGCTGAAATAAAACCACAACAAATCACTGAAACCAGTCCCTCAGTGGATGCTCCTCCAGGAACATGCTGCTGACTGTGACAGGTTGGAACCACAAATGAGCAGGATGGAGAATATTACATCTCCAACAGGAGCCAGCAGCTTCAAGGACATCTGGAGGTAACAGAAAAGCCTGGTTGCTGTTAGCTCTGTGGTGCTGCAGCACTGTGGCACTCCTGGGTGCCTTAGAAAAGAACATAACTGGAATTTACAATACTCTGTAAAAACATAGCAAGTTTTCACACTGTAATTTTAATGATTAAAAAATAAATTTAAAAGCTTAAGCACTTTGTGCTGCTTCTGGCTCCAGGGGCTGATTGATTCTTAGCAGACAACAGGCTCTGTGCACAAACTGCTCCATGTATGGGAGGAGATTTCAGCTCAATGAACAGGAATGTGAGAGGGTTTCATTCCTTCACCTACCATAAATCTAACACTGCCCTAAAGTCTGGCCTTTCTGATCCCAGGGTTGTTTGTAAACTTGCTCAGGCAGGGTATGGGGACACAGAATGAAGTCAGGAAGATGAACAACAGTTTAAAAGAGCAAGTCATAAGATCAAATTCAGAGCTGTTTTCAACCAGTTCATGTAAACTACACTCATCTATGGAAAAAGGAAGGAAGACTGTCTGCATTACTCTGTTCAGCTCCCTCCCACTCCTGAGCTGAGTAAAGACATTTTGGCCATGATCAAGCTGTTCAAGAAACTGGTGATTCTTGAACTTTTATCCTCCTGCTTCACCTCAGAGCACACACTGGCAGCAGGAAAAGCATGGAAGCCTTTACTGGTAAGAAACTCATGGGCAATAAGTAGCTTTCAGCTGAGAAACCAAAAATAAAAGTCACTTGGTGCACATTGCACTCTGGTAAATTATAGGCAAAATAATCTGGGCTTTTTTGCAATTGAAATTTTCTAACAAAATTTTAAAAGCTTTCCTAAGATTTCAGGAGAACTCCCATTCCTGGTCACCTCTGTTTTCAAGGCATCTGTAATGAGAAAGGCTTAGCAATAGGTGAGGGAAGGAATGTCCTCCTTACTTGATAACCATGTCAGAACTCTCCTTGCTCCCACTCTCCTTCCTGCCTGCTCCCAGGGGGATCCACAGCTACAGCACTCACTGGGCCAGCACCTGCAACAATCCATGGAACCCTTGTGACTGATGGGATCTGGACCCAAACTGCAGAGGTAAAATGGCTCAGGGAACCAATCCCTTCTCCAAAATGATCAGAGCTCTGGCCCTTATTCCTTCCTCTTGGTCCTCACTGAGGGCCCATGAGCAATGTACTGGCCATGCAGAACAAGAAAAGTGCAATCGCCCTCAGAAATCCCATTTCTGTGCACAAAGGTGCCAAAAATTGTTTCTTTTGCAGGTAAGGCTTATTCCAAGCTCCAAATACAATTATTTTCTATCCCCTCCTTCTGAGGCAACAGAAGTTTTATGAGTGCATCTGGTAGGAGAAGACTTCACCCCTCAGCCCAGAGTTATTTTTCCATAAGAGGCAAAGAAGGGGGCAGCTGATAAGCACTTGTGGGTGTCCCCTCTAGAAGGACAGGCTCCTACTAGCTTGTGGTATCATCTGGCAGCATGGAGAGCATAGCTGAGAGAATAAAGCCCACAACACAGAGACATTTTTCTACAGAGCAAACACAACTGCTACGGTGCCCGTGGGATGTGCTGTGAAAGACTCTGGTGGCTGTGCCTGGGCACCAGCAGGAAATAGGAAAAAGGAAGAGAGGAGCTTGTCTGGAGAGACTATTATGGCTGCTTTGTCCAGACCATTGGATAGGTGGGTAAAGGGCAGAGAAAAGGAGGGCACCCACAGTCCTGGACTGTAATTTGGCAGCTCTCTGAAGTGACAAGCAAAATAAGCACCTTACAGAGAAGAGTACCTATAAGCTCTGCTTGTGCTACAGATGTCCCCATGTGGTCCCTAAGTCTGTGCAGGCAACTGTGTGAACTGTGCCACAGCCCAGTCACAGATTGCCTGAACTGGGCCTGACCAACATTACAGAAAAAGGCATCACTCAACTAACTCTTGTCTGGGGCTCCTGAACATCCATTGCCTCAGGAGGAGGCATCCTCAACATTTTAGAAATCATATTAAAACCAGTTTTATCCATTTCACAATGATCACTGCAGCAAATAACACCCTCTCCACTTCATTGGGAAACCAGTGCTACATACAAAGTGATTTAACTCCACTGCCTTCAGTGGACTTGGCCCCAAATGGATTGTATGGCTGTAAAGACTGGATAGTTCCCACCCTGGGCTGCTGGAGGTGATCATGGTCCCATTTTCCTAGTAAGAACCTGCTGGAAGAGTTGAGATCCTTGCTAGGAGCTCACTGCAGGACAGGTGTTAGGTCAGTGTGGTTGGAAAAATAGTGAGAAGAAAACAGCACCTGATTGTCATCTGATAAAACCACAAATGAACATTTGCACTCCTTTTCTTCATCCCTCAAAAAAAACCCCTAAAAAACCAAAAAACCCAACAATCCAGCCACACCCTCTAGCCACAGCAGGCTGGGGAAGGGGGAATAATTAATGAAAATCAAGTGAAACATGCACAGGAAAAGTCACTTCTGGCTGGGTATCCACAACACTCTAAGATTCCCAATGTTTATAGTGCAATTTCATTTGACCTGTGGTTGAAGACCAGTCTCCATCACTTTGTGTGATCAAGTTCTGCCGATTCCTTTGAAAGTTGTGCAAGACAAGTTTCAGCAGAGACTAAAATACCTTAGGAACCATTCAAGTAATTAGACAGTGGCACTGGTATGGCTGAACAGTCAGATGTGTCCAAAGAAACCAGACTCAAGCTGCCTTGTGAGTACCATTTGAGTCTCTAATTAGTAAATGTCTGATCTTTTTCCCTTTTGGTTTTCAGTAACATAGAGGAAATTCACTGAACAATTGGCCACAATTCCAGCACTGACCTGGAAAATACAAATATCTCATAGAAAATATTGATGTGTGATAACAACCCAAGCAGTCAGTGCCCAGGTGCAGGGCAGAAACTGCAGGGCATGGCCAGCCAGAGTTACAGAACCTGCTGGATTTGTGAACAAACTGATCAGGCCATTCTTTCATGAGATCTTTAAGCACCTCCTCCAGCACACTCATGTGTTCAGAAGAATCATCCTCCCAAGTTAAATACAAAAATAGATCCTCCATCTTCATTCATTTAACACAGCTGACAGATGACTTCTGCTCTCCAGTTTTCTGTCCCATGTTTTCAAGGAGGGGGAGGTAGCTTTAGATCCAACAGACTGTAGGCAAAAATATTCCAGAAGATGGCAAACAAGACAAAAATGACGTAAATAGAAAGGAAGATCCACCATAAAGTCTGATCCTGGAGTCTCTGCTCATAGTTCCTCAGGATGATAACACCAAGGGTGATTCCAACCATGACCCCTCCCAGGTGGGCCATGAAGCTGGGGTGGGGGCAGGGGGGGTAAGCAGAGGGGTGGAATCGCAGCCACACGGCTCTTCCAAATTCAAAGCTCACTGGAACAAAGAATAAAAAATGAGTTAATTGTCTAGGTTTATCCTTCTTAAGTCCATGTTTTGGGCAGCACTGCATCCCTGAGGAGACAGAGAGGGAGAAATTGCCTTGTATGGTGAGCACAGGGAAGCTGTGGCTATGTCAGGGCTGTGGCACACATGAGGTCTCTCCAGTGGCTGGAAAGCGGTCTGGGTTTGTGAGAGTGTAGATAGGTTGGGGAATATTCACCTTCTGAAATTTATGCCAAAAGCATACCAAAAATGAGTTAGAATTTGAAGACAGTTGTCTGTGATGAACACACAGCTTAGTTTCCCTTATTGTGCCCCCCTGAGGATAGGGCTGGAAGAGAATTCACCAGGGTGGGTATAATGCTGCTGCCACCCCAGACATGCTCTAGGAAACCCAAGTATTATCATTATGAAAGCACTGCATGTTTGAGACTGCAAAGAGAAGATGTTTAAGCTCCTTCACAAACATCACAGGCTACAGATGCTGGCCAATGACAAATCCTTGTTTACAGAGGCTTGTGTTGAAAGCCAAAATCTGCAGTGGAGAGCAATGTGGTTCCTGCTGCCAGAAGGTCCAGCTGCAAGTTCCTACCAAAACTGCTGCAAAGTCAAAACCCTCTGAATCAGCATGAAGTATTATGACAAGGACAAACAAAACAGGACTGGCTGCACGTGTGCCAAGCACTGTGTGGTACTTACTACAGATCAAGGCAACAGCCATGCGCAGCAGTTTGAATTGGCACTTCATTCCTGACCAGTTCTGGAAAAGAGACAAGGAAAACAAAGTAATGCTGCACACAAACCTGAAGGGATAATACACTTAAATCTGTCACTTGTCAGGCAACTTCTCAGTGTATTCAAGACCTACTGTGCTTTTTCAATGCTACCTTCTGTGCCTCAGGCTCCCTGAAATTCTGCAGCTCAGATCTTTGGCAGAGCACAGAGGAACAATAAAGACTTCAATAAAAGCATGTCAAGGAAACAGTGCCATAAGAAAGCCTGGACTTAGTCTCCTCTGTCTTGAGGCTTGGTTATTAATCAATATAGTGGAATAAAAATCTCTGAATGATAATCAGAAATAATGGAGAAATATTAAAAGTCCTCCTTTTCCACTTGCACATAATTTTAAAGCAGGAAAAGAGATCATGTTTTGAGAAATTCAGATGTATGACAACATTATTATTATTTTATCATTACTATTATGTGACTAAATGAAAATTTGCCTATTGAAGGCAGACTGAGATACCAAGATAATAATGTTTCTTGTGAAAAGCTCCCTATTTGTCACACTGAAGAAATAAAAAGAATGCTTGTAAACTCCTCAGACTATCTCTAAGGACACCTGGGATGGCAAAAAATGCAACCTCCACAAAATAAGTAACTGATTTTCTCTCTCCACAGAGAGATCTAACCCAGTCAGAAAGCTCTGAGCTCATGCTGATTAATACTGTGCTGCCTCTTTCACTTTTAATTTCCATGTAGCTGCTCTGAATCCCTCCCCTCACTCTTTTCCTTGGGGTGACATGCTTTATTGCTTCCCCCTGTTGGTTATTTTATGTATTTCATTCCAATAATATTTCTTTTTCCAAGCAGGAATGTTTCCATTTCCTTTGGTTACCAGGAGGGAACAGAAGATTCCAGAGACCCTCCCTGCCACAGTCCCTGCTGTCCCCAGCTGTGCCAGACTGAGCTTTGCAGCAAACAGCCAGCAATGCCTTTCAGTGTGCAGGAGCATTGCATCTAGATAACAAGTGAGCACAGGGAGACAAGGGCGGGGAAAGGAAAGCAAAAACATCCCTCCACCAGAACTGGAAAGGCAGCAAAAATAATTTTAGATGAGAAGAGAGGCAGTGGATAATGGAGAAATAAAGATGCTAAGGTAGCAGTCGCTAAATAGATTTGGCAGAGGCCAATGAGAAGTGAAATGACAGATCACTTTGTGATGTTCTAAGAAGTCAGGGAAGGTAACTGCTGAAAACTCTTCACACATCTCTGGAAGAGCCTGTTCCTCTAAAGCAGACTAAAATTTCCTCCAATGTCCCCCTCTAACCCTGTGAATTGTGGTGTTAAAAACCCAGAATCTGTGTTACCACCCTGAGAGACACAGGAAGCTCCCTCCTGCTTCCCTTGGCACAGTGCAGGGAACACAAATCACACTGGGAAGAACTGAATGTAGGGGTGCAATTCCCCAGCAGAAACCCTGTGCTATAGGGGTAGCCCCTCTCCTCCCCTCCTGACCTCTCTGCCAGCCACTCAGCTGTCTCATTTGGACAGCAGCCTCAGCTCACTCATGCTCTGAAAAGCTTGAAGAGGGTGAAGCAGAGCAATTCTGCTCAGGATATCCCTCACTTCCCAGCTGTTACAAAGCTGTCTGCAGCAGCACCACTGAGGGTCACAGCTGGAGCCTGCTGACTTTGCTGCAGACAAGCATCAAGCACAAGGTTTTCTTTTAGGCTTGGCTCCACCACCACTACATACACATCTCCCAGCACCCATAACAGATCTGCTGTCTCTACTGCAGCCACCTCACATTATCTTCCCACTCAGACCCAGGGGAGGAGCATTATCCTCATTTTTATGGTTATTCTGCTCTGATATTGCTGGAACAGGACACACATGAATCTTCTATCAGCAAAGCCTTTTTTGCCCCGTGTCAGCTGAGGAGTCCCCAGGGCAGCTGTGCTGGGCTTTGCCACCACCTAGCTGAGGGCTGGAGACGAACTCCTGTTTCCAAACTGAGAATGACAATGCTGGTGTTTGCTCACCTTTGTAAAGTATTTCATGAGGTGAAACAGCAAAGAGATGCATCATTAGATCACCCAGGGTTCATCTTCAGTCTAGGTTTTACAAATTGAGATAAGGAATATTCTGCAAATGAATCCACTGAATGCTAAACTTCCTTAGATACTCATTAAAATTACATAGCAGATCGAGACAGAAACAGGTCTGCCACTTCTGCACAGCCAGTCTGCTTTTCCAACATTTGTCAGCCATTGCATGGAGAGTTGATAGCCTGGAGAACACTGATAAATCTTGTATTACCAACATCTTTAGGTTGTCCTGGCAAACTGTCAGCTATCAGGATACCAAGCCACCAAGTGCAAGGTAATATTTCCATTCCAGAACCACACCACTGAGACAAAGACTCTTATCTGGGGCAAGCTCTGAATGACCAACAGCTGGGTCAGGCCTTACTTCCAGCCCCTTTGGGCCACCAGACGTGGCTCACTCTGAGGTCAGACAGTCACTCTGGTACTCACCATCACAATATTGGCCAGGTGAGCAGAGACAAGAGCATACACACCTCCAGAGGAGCCCACCACCGGCGCCCTCATGTCAGCCACTGACACTGCCAGGGACCCTGGGGGAAACAACAAGGCTTTGTGACAATTGTCCACCAAATAAACACACCCTCTCCTACCCTACCTCCCTGCTATGGCCTGCTTGTGCTAATTGCTGCAGGTCAGGAATGCAGAAAGAGAAGGAGGGGGAAATTGATTGACTCATGAAGCCAAATCAGTCCTGTCAAGGCCGTGACTGATTGATTCCTCTGCACCTACTTTAAAAGCAGCCAAGCAAGGCAGCAATGTGTCTTTAAACTTGTCCTGCAAAAAGGCATTTATTCCCTGATTGAAGGAACAAGGGAGCAGGAGACAGACATACGCCTGTGTTTGTTTCTCACCTGAAGATAAAAAAGAAGTAGCTCCCGTATTGGCAAGAAAAATATTAGCACAGGGAGAAGGAGCTGGGGACTTGTAACTTAGCACAGACCTCTGATCAAAGCACAGCCTATTACCTGTAAAACTTCAGAGTAAAACTAGTCCAAAATAACCTGGATGGAGGCACTAGGCACATGACAGCAAAATGACAGGTCAAGTACATAAAGGCACCACTAATGACAATACAGCCAAACACAGACATTGCTTCTTCTTATCCCAGTTGGAGGCTTGGATCTGCTCAAAGCTCCTTTCATTGCTGACTTTAAGAATAATTTAAGTGATAGAGGGAAAGGCAGATTTGCTGTCACAAGGAAGGGATAATGAAGATCTTTGTGGCGATTGGGAATGGGAAAAAGACATATTGGCAAATCTTGAGAGAGCCCTTGGTAGCACAGAATCTAATGAACTTCTTTGCTAATTGCCCAACTGATTCCAGGTCAAGAAAGTGCTGAGCTTCCAGCAGCCAACTCTGCTGATAGCTCCCTCCTTCCTTGTATGGCCCTGAGAGTTCTCAGCTCTTACACACTGTCATTAAGGAAAAAGTTAATGAGAAATAGAGGAAGGAGTAATAAGAACTTGCAGTTAAGTCCTCAGACACTGCACTGAGCGCCTCAATTTCCATTCTTAATGTGTCTTCTTAGTAAAGCCAGACAAATGAGAAAGAACCACAAAAGTTGTGGCCCAACTACATTTTACGACATTTTGTCTATTCCTGATTATTTAGCAGCTGAGTTATCTTTATATTGCCTCAGCATGAATATACCCATTTTCCTCTCTCTTGGCACTTGACAAAGAATAAAGGATGTTTCATAACTGGCAAAGATATCAGTGAAGCCCTAGGGTTTGGTAGGTGTATCTGTGTAGAAAAGCTTTATATAGGAAGTTGCAAATTGGGCACCACTTTTGTTAGTGTTTGTTAAAATAACAGCCAGGGGACAGTGGAGCTGCTCTGCTAACTCCTTTCTCTGCATTAAATAGCATTGATGTTTGTACCATGCCTCATCCAGTGTCCTAGTCCAATTATTCTTTCCACAGACTGTCTCCTGGAATGCAGGATTTATTAGTACCCAGTGCAGCCCATTCTGCAAAGGGTTTATCTGCTTATTATGGAAAAAGTAATTATGTGGCTGGAAAAAACCAAACAAACACTATAAATCTTGAACAAAGGTAGTCAATCACTGAGTTCCACTGTAAAGCTCTTGGTTGTTTTCACACCCTCCTTCTGTTTTAACTAGATTTTGATCTATTGTCAGCTTCCATCACCTCCAAACTGCTGGTAATTCCAAACATAAATAAAAGCAATTCAGCACAAACTAAAAATCAATCAGACCCCATGGCTTAATAATGAAACGAATTTTCCAGATTTCTGTACACTGCTCACAATCTACAACCAAATACTTGTTGCTTACTTAGGCTGCAGAAAGGTGACAGACAGGACAAAAGGAGGAAGAACTGCCACAGGACCAGCATGACTCCACATTCAGGAAGATCATCTAAAGCAAGGCTGTTTTAAAATAACAGGCAGTTGGTGCATTTTTAGCAGGCCTCCTAAACACAGAGTCTATGGCTGCATAGAAATAGATGTCAAGTTGTACCATATTTTCTATGTCCAGCTCTGCAAAGGATTTCAATGCACAGAAGATCAGTGAATGTTCCTCTCCTAATCCCAAATGTCACAAAACATTTCTCCAACTCAAAAGCCAGCACAGACCATTTTCACTGCTCCTCCACCTGGGGCATGCAGAGGTGTCACCTACCTGCCACAACTCCTGCAACGTACACAAAACTGATCCTCGCAGCTCCGTGCACCATTTCCAGAGGAACCCCAACCAAGAGCTGAAGGACAACATTGAGCCCAAGGTGTTCTATCCTGCAGCAAGGAAAAACAACAGTTGTCCTCTTTTCCAACTCTTCATCTCCTTTCTCTACCACTGAGAAAATCAAATAGCACCTGATTCACATAAATAGACTAACACTGGGCAAAACAGTGATTCCAGAAAAAATCAGACCCAGAGCTGCAATGTTTCTTCCCTCCTTGCTGCTTTTGTCTTTTCCATATCCACGCAGGTCCTTTCAGCTGAAGACCTTGTGTATTTGGTTCTTAGTCAGACATTTTTTTTCCTTTTTCTTTGCTTGAAAAAGTTCAATGACTTGTCAAAAAAAAAAAAAAAAAAAAAAGCAGCAAGATGGCAGCAGAGCCTGGAACAGAAGCCAGAAATTTGACCTGCCCTTCTCTTCTCCTCTCCTAATGATTCCACTTTTCCCTGCACACATCACACTGCCATGATGGGGAGTGGTTGTTAAGAACGAGGTGGATGTAGAAGTTCCAGGAGAACTGCCAATTCCTGGTGCTGTAATGCTGCTTTACAGCATGGGTGTCTGACCCTCACCCTTTCCTGCTGTGCCTACTTCCGTGGTCAGAATTGGAAGCAGAGGGCATTTTGATGTCTGCTGAGGTGCCCAGCTGTACTCACTGAGGCTCTCTCTTCACCCACCCTTGTTCCCATTACAGCCAATAGCAAAACTCCAAATCTCCTGTTGAATACACAAGAGAAAGTTGGGCTGAGGGAACCCCAGCAAGCCCCACTACCAACAGTGCAGGACCACTTGCAGCCTGCAAGCAGAGTGTGACAGCTCAGGTGTGTATATTGGGTAGAGACTCCAGGGCAGCAGAGCTCCCCTGAGCTGAATCAACAGCTTCAACTCAAGTTCTCTGTTGCTTTAATCAATACTACCTAACAAACCTGACCTGCCACTTTTCAAAGCTCTATACAGACATTCATCTGTAGGGTCCTCCAGTGAGCTGACACCAGCACCAGGCCCTGAGCAGGATCCTCAGGTCTCTGCTAGTGTCTGAGATTTACCCTTGGCTCACAGGACTGTGATCTCACTGAATGGTGACATCCCACTGGAGCCAAGGGTATCCTGCTCTTTGTATGAAGAGAACCTGCTTACAAAATAGATGGATCTAAATAACACAGTGATACCCTTAATGCAGAAGGCCAGCATCTTTTGGGGAAAAGAGAGCAAAGTACCTAATGCCTTGAAAATACACATCCTATTTTATACAAGAGAAGGGTTGCTCACAGGCAGGCACTAGCAAACTTTGGATTAAGTTATATGCATTTCCACTGTTTTGATCTTTTTCATGTTACCATAGCAATTTCCCATATACAGCAGAGAAAAACACTGATGGTGAGATTCAGTAATGACAGAACAGTCTCATAAATGAGAATGTAAAGTTGGACTGCAAAAAAAGTGCTAAAAATGATACTGCAGAGAACAATCCTCTCCTGATATCTTAATAAGTTTGCTTCCATTGAATTTCTCTCCAAAGATGAATTTCCCTCCTGCACAAGGCACTCAGCACTGCAATTTTTTCATCATGGGAACCTGCTGCATGTAACTGAGTTCCTTCATTACCTTCCTCAAGCCTTCTGAAGCCACTGGGCATGGTCAGCACTCGCTCTGATCCCGCATGCTCACAGAACGCCGGGAATTAAATTAGGAACAACCAGCAAAGGTCAAACTGAGATCACTGGGATGAGTCCAAACATCCAAGTGCCCTTTCACAGAGGGGAGGGAAGGGAAGAAGCTTTGGCTGGCACACAGTCAGCATCATGAGGTGGCACCTGACATTTCCACACAAAGCACTGGGTCTTATTTTTCAAAGGAAGCTTTTGTAAGAGCTCAGCAAAGTTTATCCTGGACTCTGAAGTGACTGCTCTGATTCACAGCTGTTCTTAAAAGACTTCCCAGGAGCAATCCCATTCACTTCTCTTCCCCATCATGCTAAGAGCTTTGAAGGCACCAGAGTCAATAAGTGCCCATAAAATATAATTACCCTTTGCCAGTGCTGAATGTGTCATTCTTGAAATGACAATTTCATTGATTTATTAAGGACTTTCTCCTTCCCTGGGACCAAACAAATGGGACTGAGCATCAATGCAAGTCATTAGTTATGGCAGTGATACAAATGTGTGGGCTTCAGATTATCAATGTCTGCTTTCCATGAAAACAGAAGGGCAGAATTTACAACTTTGCCTTTTCAGCCCTTGACAAAGCTCTCTCCATCAGAACCAACACACAGCCTGCACATTTTTGGAATCTTTCTAGAGGCACAGCCAGCCAAGCCTTAGCAACTGCTGCCTTCTCAAACACCTTCCAGCTGCCACTTGCTCTTCAAAAAAAGACACAGTGCACTAAATTAGGAGCAGTCCACATTACCATTTAAAAGTCTCAGCTGGAAGCAGGGTAACAATAGACCCATGGCATTGTGTTATCCCTTCATTTGAAAATGAGAGAAGAATGATGGGTGTCCACTAAAAGACAATATTACCTTTCCAAGATTTATCTGTTTTCCTCACAAGAAAGGAGCTTAATACAGAGAACTTAGAAATAAAGGAACGTTTAGCTTAACTCCAGATACTGCAGATAAATCACAAGGTTTATTGTTCCAGTGGGACTCTCCATTGTTTTAAGGGCTGTGTAGCTAAAGGACTTGGAATCCATCATGATGAGTCCCCTGCTCACCACCTTCCATTGCTCCACCCTGAGTCAGCCAGAGGTGAAATAAACCTGAGGGATTTTTGGCCATTGAGTGTGAAGAATGCCAGGGAACTGCCTGCTACAAGGGTGACCTGGCACAGGTTAGGAAACCATGCCACAGAAAGGCATTCAATGCTGGGAAATTGTCCTTGTGCAGGTGTTTCTCCTCCAATGTATCCTAGAGCAATCTGTAGTTATAGAAGGGATATGGTAAAACACCACCACCATCAAAAGAAAGCCCAAATACAAATTAACTAACATTAGTTAAAATCAAGTTTTTCTTTCTTTTACAAACCCAGTTTTCCCCATATTTTCAGTGATGGAAATTTTCATTTCTCATTTCATGTAACCAGCCTCATGTCTAAGCCCAGCAGTCCCCCTTGCAGGATGAAATCTGTGTAATATGGGCTCTCTGGAGGGATTCAGCATGCAGAGGACAGAGGTTGCCACATTCAGAAGTTTCTTCTAAAAGCTTTTGCCTACTCTTCCCTTGGGTGGAGTCTGTTTTTATCCAGGGATCTGGGGCACATCTTGTGCTCCAGGGCAATTACACACCAAGGAAGTTATTCCATGGCAGGGAAGAGACATCAGCATGTCTTCCATCAGAGATGTGGAAAAAAGGCAAAGATCAGCTTGATCTTTCTGGCCTTTCATAGAAGAACATTGAGTGATGGAAATATAGGCTTTCTATTTAAGAACAAAGGGTCCTTATGCAGTTTCAAGCTCTACACTACTGCTGAAAGGCTTTCTGCTGTCATTTTTCAATGACAGAATTAAAGAAAATTGCAATTATCTGTCAGGAATGTGTGAAGATAATGATCTGAGAAACTCTTCAGAGGGGGTAGAATGTTTTGTACAGGGATGAACTTTCCAGTGACACTTACTCATCACCATGGCATCACAAACATCACACAAGTCTATTTAAATTTTGTGAGGACTAGGACAGCTGAGAAGAACAGAGTTAGAATCCCCACACCTTGTATATTCTTCCCAAGTCTGCTACATACCTCCCATGGGATGAAGGAGGATTCATTTTATTGTGCACCTTCATTTTGCATGGACACCATTCTGTGTCCATCTGGTCACTCAAGACTGTCAGCTCTTCAGGAACACTGAGTTTGCTCAGTGTGTACAAAATGGGAGCTCAGGCTTGACACAGCCTTCTAGGCATTAGCTCAGTCCCTACAGAAGGGGCCAACATTACTGAGTGATGACAGGTCCCAGGCACAGGAATTTAACTGACTTTTACAACACCCTGTATTTTTAAATACCAGTCCAGCATCTTTGCAGACTTGTGCTACCACCTGCACAGCTCCTTTACTGGAACACTGGGCTTTGACCTGGTTTTAGGAAGTGCACAGTAAGAAGAAAGTGTGGTCCCAACACTGTTGGGGAGGAGAGCAGCATCTGTTGAGTTCCTTTTATTGCCTTTTCCCTTCAGAGAGTTGTGAAGGTTTGCACCTCATTGCCCACCAGCCCACAACATCTTCAGATTTTTACACACAATTTATAATTGAGCTTTTCAAATTTAATTCTGAGCTGATTCTGTCACTTCCTCTATCTCTCTGGGGAAGCTGAACTGTTTGTAAGTACTCACCCTGCATGCATGAATATGTAGGTTAGATACCTCCAAGCCTGGGCCCGAAGCTGGGGATGGTACAGCAATGCATTCTTCAGGTACAAGGGGTGGCTGACTTGCAGCACAAATCTGTCTAAGACCACTCCATTGTAAAGAAAAAAGGCAACCTAGAAGAGCAGAGAGATTCATTGGTTACCAAATGCCTTTTCTCACCAACAAGTACCTTTTGGCTAAAATAATGGAGAAAAAGTAATATATAAAAAACTTTTCTCCCATTTGACAGCTTCACACAGCATGAAATTCCCTGTTTTGAGGAACCTGCAACACATTGATATAACTGTATTTGTAACACACCAGCCCCTGAGTCAGAGGAACCTGCTCCCAGTCAGCACCCTACTATCAGTGTCATATCCTACTCTGTACTTACTTGAGCACATTACTCAGCAAATGTGCAAAGATCTCATTTGGGCAACACATGAGCAGGTCAGAATATTTAACCCAAAGGTTCTCCCCCCTCCTTTTTCTCTCCACTCACAAACAGAGGTAGCTGTACAGACATTTCTAATTCCATTGACTTATCCATTTCTCTAGAACTGTCCTGTTTTCACTCCTCAAACAGTTTTGCTCTCATTTCCCAAACTGTGTAATCCCATATACAAATTGTTCCAGTGACAGGATCACAGTCCCCACTTAAGCACACACACTCCAACAGGCAACCAAAATGGCCACTGGCTTCACATCTGTCCTTGTCCAGGTGTGAACGAGTCCCTCTCTGTGGTGGTGTTCACAGGGGTCTTAGGATGAGGGAAGAGATGAAAATGTTGACTTCATGTTTCAGAAGGCTTGATTTATTATTTTATAATATATATTAAAACTATACTAAAAGAATAGAAGAAAGGATTTCATCAGAAGGCTGGCTAAGAATAGAAAAAGAATGATAACAAAGGCTGAGACAGTCGGGACAGCTGGACGGTGATTGGCTATTAATTAGAAACAACGACATGAGACTAATCACAGATTTACTTGTTGCATCCCACAGCAGCAGATAACCAATGTTTACATTTTGTTCCTGAGGCCTCTCAGCTTCTCAGCAGAAAAAATCCTAAGGAAAGGATTTTTCAGAAAACACCATGGCTGCACCTCTCCAACCCTGACTGTGTCCCAGCAGGGCCCTGGGCAGTGTGGGGAGCTCCCAGGGAGGTACTTGCCTCCACGATGGTGATGGTGATCATGAACCAGGGCGGGGGGCAGCAGGTGTAGCTGTCGTAGTACCACTTGCGGTCGATCTCCCGCGGGAGCGTCTCGTAGGCCACGTGCCGGATCAGCCGCTGCGAGAGGCTCAGCCCCGTCTCCTCCAGCAGGGCCTTGCTGCACAGCCTCCTGTTCCCCTGCAGGATGGCCTGCCGGAAACTGTTGGACCTCTTGTTGCTCATCTGGGTAAAAGGGAACAGAAGAAACCATGAGGACAGGCCTGGCACAGTCACCAGGGAGAACAGTGCCAGTTTGGCAGCACCAGATCCAGGCAGGGAGGAAAGTCACCACCAGGCTGAGCTTTAGGAACCAAGACTTGGGACAATGACAGGGTGACCTACTTGGGGTGCAAGGAAAACGAGTACCTCAGTTTACCATTATAATGTCCATAAATGAGGTCAGGGCAGAAATCTGGCAAGGCAGAGCAGAGGCAGCTGATGCACCTGGCTGAGCTCTATGGCCCATTCTCCAGCCTTCCATGGACTGTCTTCACCATCAGTTATCACAATCCATATTCCTGTGTCCTCCTTCCCTCTGCTCCCCCGGCTCTCTCAAACTTCCCTGCAGTCTCGGGGCAGGAAATTTCTTAAATGTAAGAGCAGGCAATTTCAGAGCACATCTAACCCTTGGGGCAGGAGTTAGCTCTGGGCAAAGAAAATTATCTCTTTGTGTAAAACAAAACTGCCTGAGCAACAGCAACAAACAACAAATTAATCGCCTGTACAAGCTGTCTTAGCTCCTGTAAGCTTGCAAGCCTTTACAAGGCTTCTTTTATAAGTTATCCTCAGTGGGGGCAGGCTCTGAGATGGCACAGGCTTACAGCTAATTTGTATATGCATTATCACCTCACATGCATAGATTTAGCTATCTTTCTGAGCATACACTTTACCAGTTTGGATGCATAATTAAAGCAATTGCATTTGCAAATTATGCAGATGGAATCTTATGCTTAGCCTTCTGGGGGTGGAGGAACAAACCAGGTCTGAAAGAGCTTGCTCCAAGATTTGTATAATTGTTAATTAGCCCTGATGTCAAACAAACCTGCTGCATTAGAGCCACTGTCTGTACTGGCTGAATGTTTGGCAGGGAGCTCCAAAGGCTCACTGTGTACACAGGCTGCTGCAGGGGGATCTTCCACTGAGCAAACATGACGGCCTGGTCCTTCTGAGAGAGCTGCTAACTGCTCTCAAAGCACATCCAGCCTCCCAGAACCAAGCAAGACAAGACACTCAGCAGCAGTTGTCTTGGATCATGCTGGTTTCAGCTGATATCCCAAAGCCAGCAAAGCCCAGAGCTTGTGCTCTCAGTGCCCAGGCAGTCAGGGAATTGCTCCAAGCTGGACCAAGCTGCTTAAACACAGTAATCACTGCAGGGAGCCTCCTCCTGTTAATCACTGGGGGAAGGCAAGGGGCCATCTGAGGTGATGGCACTGCGACCTGCTCTGCCCATCCCTCCTTAGCCTTCATTTGTAGCCTGTCCCTCCAACACAGAAGAGCACTGACCTCCAATTGATGTTCTTATACTTCTTTTAAACTGAGGAAAAATGTGTTGCTGTTGTTCTCTTTGAGTTGTTTCAGTGAGAAGATGTTTTACCCTAACAACTCTCCCCATTGTGGTATTTCTCCTTTCTTTCCTTCGTTGATTTAGAAAACACTTGAAAAAGAACTTTTCTTGTAAAAAAAGCAGAAAAACAAAGAAGAAAAAAATGTCCACACAGTATCTCTCTCAGTCTTCTCATGTCTATCATCCAAAGATCTGTATCTAAAACTGGGGAAGATGAGGGGGGAAAAATTGTTGAAATTGTTGTGGTCCTCTGTTGCATTAAGGAAGCCTGTTCATACTGAAAGATAATATTTTCATAGAGAAATATCCAACAGGTACAAGGCTTTCTTTAGCATGTGTGAGATGCCTTTTGCTAGGTAAAAGATGTACCTCTGTTTCAAAGATACTTTTAGCCACCTAATGACCTCTCTGTGTCCACAGAAGAAAGCTTAATCCCAGGTTACTTCAGAACAGCCTTTTAGAGATGTTCTGCATGTGCTCCCTCACAAAGTTCATTCTTTCTCTCTGGCTTTGCCCCTCTTATGGACAAGAATAAATTCAGACTGAAACTATAAAATTGCCTGAAGATGCCAGACAGTTGACTGGAGCTGCTGATCTGCTTATTCCAATTACAGTGATAAATGGGATTTCCTGCCTACCACAAAACAGTCAGTGCTTTTCCCTGTTGCAGCACTTCAGTGGAAAAGATAATCATTTCCAGAGTCAAGGAAAATCATCATTTCAGCATCAAGAAGGGCTGGCCACCCTCAGTAGACGATCACCTCATCAGTGCAGAGATTGCCAAGGGAGATGGGCAGGAAAATCCAAAGGCTGCTATGTCCATGGTTAGGATCATATCAAAGATTTCTTTGCATCTGTTGAGCAGAGGATCCTAAGGGAGGCACCCTGAACTCCTCTATTACTGTTACAAGGGATGGCTCAGTTCAGTCACCTGAACTCAGCACAGCCCCATCAGCCCAGTGTCCTCTCTGCAATAATGCTTGTGCTGCCCATGGAGCCCAGAAAACAGCCAGAGCACTGCAAATTCATCACCATGACATTTCTGAAGATTCTCCTCAATATAACAAAACAAAACAGGGAAAGGTCTTCTTAGATTTAAGAGGAAAATATTGCAAGATCACTGTAGATGACCAAAGCCTCCACTGGCTCTTCTGAGGAGGTAGGAAACTGGTCTACTGTTCAGCAGAAAGCTCTGCCTTCCTTCTTCCAGAGAGGAAGATAAATCACAGGACTTTGCACACCCTACACAGAAGCTAACATGGAAGGGACATGAAAATATTTGCCAGACCCTCTTTAGAGCCAAGGATATGGAGAGAAGGTCCAGGTTCCCTCTACATGCTGCAGTCTTGGCGTGGTTTTACCTCTCAGTGAAGCAGGGACACAGTGTCAGGAGTGTGTCAGACATGCTGAAAAGCCCCCACAATCCCTCAAGATGTTAATGAGTGGATGTACTGAGCCCTTGTTAAAATCAGACCTCTCAGGAAGGAGGCATCCTGCTGGTCCCCACCTGCACACATTGCCATGGCACCAAGGAGGAGGTGATCTCCAAAGAGACAGCACAGCTGACTGCCAGGGCTCACACACAGCAATCCTGGCCCCACTCACATGGCCTTTGGATCAAGCTAGGAGGAGATGGGCATGAGGAGAGACAGAGGATTAAGTCAGTATTGCTGCTCTCACCAATTCTTGATGAGAAGTCTATTTTGTTCCTCAGACTGACTTTGGAAGACTCAAATCTTCCCAAACAGAATCTCGCATATGGTCACAATTTGCTGACTGGATTTTGGAATTACATAATATTGGTATTTATGAGCCAAGTATTTAATCATCAGCTGAAAGAACACTAGCCCCATTGTTGGCCTGCACATTATCATGGCTCCAGGAGCCCAGGGCAGCCCACCCCACTTCTCTTCATGCAATCGATCTAGGACTTCTTTAATGAGTGTGATATTAAAGCTGCAAGCAGATGGGTACAGCAAACAGTATGTGGAGAGAGAAGATAGCAGTGGGGAACAACACATTCCTTTAGCCCTTCCTGCCTGCAAAATGGTGTTCTGCAGAGAGAAAGAAATTTCCCTTGCAGAAGAGCCAGGCTGAGCTGACTGGTACCCAGGTGGTGCCATCTCTGCCCTTTGGCATCACCCTACCAAAACAAACCATGGCTTAGGGCTGGACCTCTGCTCAAGGGCTGGGTCTGATACCTCTGTGCAAACAGAAGATTTTTTCCTACTTAGATCTGAACCTGTCTTCAGCACTGAAAACGTCAACATTTAGGATGTCAAGAGTAGAACCGTGACAAACTTTGATGAAGTACAAAGCCCTGGTTTTGTTTAGCACACATGGCACTCAAAAATTACTCAGGGATAATCTGCAACTTGCAAAGGCATCCCCACTGGCAGACCAATTTCTCTGTCTTCCTTGGATATCTGTAGTACTGTGGCTACCTCAGATAATCAATAGCCAAGGCATGTAGTATTTCCCCCATCTCCAGTTTCAGGGCTTGTGTGGGGCACAGCACCCTTTTTATGGTTTTATTCAGCCTCCCTCAGAAGGTTTGGAAAACATGGATTTCTGCTGATTACGTATTGGCATCTTTGAGACTGGTCTTGAGCTATTTTTAAACACATGCAGCTCTGTGACAGGCAATGCATTCAGCTCTCCAGCTCTGATCCTCCAAGACACAGAACATTAAATCAGAAGTTAGCACAAGCTTTTTAAAAGCCTCTGCCAGCTCCAGTTTTATAACCCACTTTACTTACAAATGCAACCTCTCCAATCAATTTTGCTTTCAAGATTCACATTTATTTCCTTCCCTCTGCCCACACTTCTACAAAATGCTAATGTGGGTAGAGACAGCTTTCCCCAAAATGCATATCTCAGCATTAAGTTCATCTGTCACAGATGTTCACATCCTCTGAGCCAACCTGGTAGCACTTTCCCAAATAGTATCAAAGGGAAAAAAACCTGAATACCAAATACCAACATTCTGATCTGGTTTGACCAAGTAGTGGTTTACTCAAGGGATTCAGAGAAAGAAGCAGGAGAGACAAAATAAATTATCCCTGCTCAAGGTTTTGCCTGATTCCTATTAAATGTGCCAGGCTTAGGCCTTCCAGCACTTCCAGTAGAAAAGGTAAAACACTTTCAAAATGCAAGGTTACTTGAAAGAACATTGCTTGCAGGACAAGACTATACATTGTGGTTCAAATAACATTGCTACACAGTGCTTCAAAAATGTGCCTTGTTCACACTAAAAATGAGGTAGAATTAGCCTGTCCCTAGAAGCCAGCAAGGCCAGGGAAATCAAAGCAGGTAGTGATTCTTGATCTGGAAAATAAAGGATGTGCATTTAATTAGTTATCATATTTTGCTCATTGTTGAGATATTACATCAACTTCAAGTTACTACAAAGCCACAGCTAAACATTTCTGTTGGAAGCAGCAGTGTTTTGTTTTTCCCAAGTCACATGAACTCTGTCTTAGAGCTCACTACTTACTGCAAGCTTTATTACAGCTCACGGGATATTATGTGAAGTAACAGCAACTGCTGTTCAGCAAGAATCCCAGCAAATGATATCTCAAGTAAAATTAACTCCTGGCTTGTCTCTTCTCTGAAAGTAGCAAAGTTAGTTAAACACCTTGGTTCTCTATCTCCTCCTGTGGCCCATGCTGCTCACAGCCAGAATTTTCTCTGTGCATCTCTTTTCACAATGCTGCAAAGCAACCAGAGAGCACAGATGCACAAGATGTCTCCACTTGTACAGGAAACACTTTTGTTACTCTGCACTGTCTCAGACACAGCATAAGAAATCCCATCTGAAACTCCTTTCTGCCATTGCTACAAACCACAGTGCAGAAACAGAAATGGATATGATTGCAGCATTGTGTTTTACAACTACATGAGCTGAATTTCACACACACAGAGGAGAAGTAATTTCCAATGAGCTGCCTATCTGATCTTTTTGAGCCTTTTCTGTTTGCAGATCACACCAGGAATTTTCATCTTCCTTGAATTTATTCATTTCTCAATTTATTTCCCGAGTGCTTTCTGGGGTCTAGTCTCGTATTTTAAAAATTTCAATTTCATAAATTTAAGTTGCTTTGCTGAGAGCAGGCATACGTGTGGATGTTGCTATTAAGGTGAGAAGTCCTATAATTACATTTTTGATGTATCTAGGAGTTCACAAAACATTTTGGACATCAGAGGATAACATAGCTTTGCTCAATAGCAGTCCTTTAGCTGGGGATCACAGTGCCTGAGAGAGCAGGCAGAGATCTTGGTGCTCAGAATGATGCTGGAGAAAAGGAAAATCATACATACAGAGAGCCTTGCTTGTAAAGCCTCTGGTTTAGTAAAAGGTCAGCCTTTCCATCCCCACACCCAGCAACATCATGTTTGGCAGCAGATCAGTTCTTGCTAAACTAGTGAAACAGACAAATTAACCTGAGCATAAAGCAGGGAGGGCTAATGATCATCAAGCACAAACATGCACCTAAACACCACCACACTGAGGGTTGACAGCTAGGAGGTGAAGGAAATCCCTAATTTCACAGTGATTCTGCATCAAATGTGCTGCTTCTTTCCATCAGGAAGTTCAAAAGAAAGTTCAGAAGGAGCCCTAAAAAAAGTTTGGATGCTGGAAATCAATAGAAACTAGAGGAGAAGTGAGAAAAGAGATGTCATTTGTAAGTAGTTTAATGTTTTGGCATTTGCATTGCCTATTGATTAGAAAGTGCAAAAAATGCAGACAAGGATAGAGGGGCTGGTGACAGGAAAATCAATGGCTTTTTTATAGGAGTCACTCAATAGTAGTGAAGGAAATTTGCTGTTTTGCAAAAACCACATCACCTGGGTGTGAGCTGGCACAGCCCCCTGTTCCCAAAGGGGGAGAATGTCCAAGCATTTCAGCTCCCACCTACCTCTCATTAGTGTGTGCTGCTCCTGAGCCCTGTGGAGCAAGGAGAGAGAAAAAAGCCCAGTTCTATTCCTGAGCCTGTTGCCAATGTGTTGGCTTGGCCCTAGGCCATCATTTCTGTAAAAGAAATTCGATGATGCCTCTTCCTGCTACCTAAGGGTTGTGCAGCCCAATTAGTGAATGCTTGAACACTACTTTGAATATCCCCAACTGTGGAACAAGCAGCTGTTACTATAAATACTCTGCTGAGCACTGAGGACCACACTGTTTGTTATGCTGGAGCTGAGGAAAACCTCACACTGTGTAATCTGTTTAAGAGTTGCAGCATTTATTCTACTGTGTACCTAGACACAGGCAAGGGGCTTACAAGACTGCCTGATACAGCAGGTTTGTGTCATTCCAATAAAGTCACTTCACCTTGACACTGCCCACAGCCTGATGGAGGTCATGACCTGGGTCCTTGACAGCTGGGCCATGTTATCATAACTCTCTGATTAATGAAAACAGGACCTATGCAGGACTCTTTCTAAACCAAGAACATGTGCTTGAGTGACCATGACAAATAAAGGGATCAAATCCCACATTGTCTGCAGAACACACAGAGATACAAATTACTGTACTCAGCAACAAGGACACATCCAGCTTCCCACAGAAACCTCAGAGATGTCACCAACTCCCATTCATCTTTGACTTTGTCACCCAGGCTTATATTAATATTGCATTAAATCTGGGATTCAGGTGTTCAATGACAGAGTAAGAACAAGGCAAAGCCTCTGAATGGCCAGTGTCCAAGATACATTGCAAACAACATTTCTAAGCCATCCTGGGCACCTGACAACACATGTCTGCAATTGTGTTGACTCAACAAACTGCCTTGTCAAGAAACAGAGCGATCCCTTCACTAATTGACTCATTAGTAGAGATAGAGAGGCATCCAGATCATGACTCATGCACTCTGAGACACCTCACCTGGCATAAAATGAACGTGACCTAGAAACAACTTATCCCTGTTGCTGTTGATGCCTACAGCAGTGCAATATGACTCCACCCAGCATGTCAACACAAAGTTATCTATACATTTTTGTCTGGAAGTGGTGAAATCTCTAGATAAAACAGGAGACATCCAGACTGACAGACCTCTGCTTGCAAACAAATGGCTCATTATAGCAGCTAGTAAATGATACTGAGAGCAAAAACTTCCAAAGTAGCAGCAGCCATTGCTTCATGATATTACTAGAGTTCCCACAGTTCCTTCCCATGCAAATTTGTTTCCCTGGAAAAATCAGAAGCAATTTGACTCTTGCTGAAGCAAGTCCACACAGAATATGATGCAGCAAAGACTGGTGTTAATAAAGGGAGGGAAAGAGACACTGTGCCTCAACAGCCCATGTTTTAAGCAGAGCCCAGGACTGACAGGCCCAGGCAGCCAGAGCACTCACCAGGTTGACAAAGTCCTGGTAGCAGATCCTCCCCTCAGAGTTGCTGTCTGCCAGGGCCAGCAGCACCTCCAGCTTGTGTGGGTCCAGCTCCGAGCCGTGCCTCTGGAGGAGGGAGCGGAACTTCTCCGTGCTGATGTAGCCAGTGTTGTCAGGATCAAACTGGGACAGGAGGGGAGAGAGCCACAATTAACAACCCCATGTTACACACAACTCTGTCCTCCTAAGCATTCATCACCCACTGCAAACCCACAGGGACCCAGGGGCTGCTCTAGGCTTTGGTGACACTGCCCTGCTGCAGAGAGGGGTGAGTCCAGTCATCATCCACCCAAGCTTCAACTACATCAGCTCCCTTCACCTTCCTGCCCTCTGCATCATCATTTCTCTTGTCTATTTTTTATATCTCTTTCTAGCTGGAACATCAAGCAAACCAGAGATACAGTTTGTGAGATAAAATGCACTGGAAACAGTTTTACTCCACTATTTCCTAACACAATTGCACAACAGGAATATGCCACCCCTCCTCAAGCCCCTTCCATGCTCAGTGTTTCTGACAGTCACCTTTCCAGATCATCTCTACAGATGCCTTCACTATGGTAAGTGCTTTCACTGCTGAAGAGCTATTTTAAGACAGTTGGGAAAGAAAATCTTTGGACAGGAAGCAAAGCAGATGAACACCATGTCAAACTAAAAGTGACAAAGCAGCCACATGCCATTTTGAGAATGCAAACCAGAGTCATTAGAAGGAAAGTCCCAGGTGAGACCTGGAGTGAATCCCACTCTGACCCAAAACATCACTGTTTTCCCTGAGCCTAAGTGGCTAATCTAGACATGCCACTGATGAAAAGAGACACCTTTACAAGGCTGTCCAAACTAATGACTGCTCCAGTGGCCTCTAGGGCACTCTGTGAGGGGCTGCCAGCTCACAGGGCACAGCCTCAGCGATGACAAAGGCAGTGCTGGCAGCACACCAAACACCTTTCTGATGATCTTGGAACACGAGTGGCTGCAAGCTGCCAGAGCAGTCTGCACTAGCCCTGGTGCAGTCTGATCTCTACCAGTTCTCTGTTGCTGGGAGATTTTGCCTTTGATTTCCCAAACTTGGCCGTGAGGACCCTGGTGCTCGCAGGCCTCCTTTTGTAGATAATGATATCAAGCTTGTTGGCTGGATTGAATGGCTGTCAGGGGGCAGGGTGGTCAGGAGGGAGTCTTTTCATGGAAACATTTGGGACATAATAGGCCTTGGCAGAGCCAGAAAGGTCCTATCAATCCTCACTCTTTCCTAATGGAGAACAAAAGTTGAACAGGCGCTGGGCCTTCGATCAGACACAGTGGAGGGAAGTGCCTTGGCAAGGGAGGGGTGGGAAGGAGGATGTGGCAGAGGATGCAGCCTGCCAGCAGCAGGGCTGGCTCGGCTCTGCAGTGAGCACAACAGCTATAAAACAGAGCAGCCTCAGGCATGGCTGCTTGTTCAGAGGCTGTAGTGCCCATGTGTGAGGATCTGGCTCTATCTCTTCTGGCCTGAACACCTTTGTTCCTCTGCTCTGCTCTCCCCAGCTGCTTGGCTGAGGAGGAGCTGTCCAACCTGAGGAGGGCAGGTCACAGCTCCTTGCTGGAGTAGGACTTTGGTCAAAGCAGCAGCCCCTCTGTGAAGAAGCTGCTGGGGATTACACAAAACAAAATAAACCAAGTGACCTGTGGACAGTCAGAACTGGGCACTCTCCTGTTCTCTGCCAAAGGTTGTCCTGCCCTTGTGAGGTGGCCTGGATGTACCTCCCTGACAGATGGCACCCAGAGCCAAAGGTGGATTTCATCAGCTGTTTACTGTTAAACAAAGGCTTAATATTAATCCCTGGAGAAGTTTAGCTCCTCTGCTCTGTCCCACTCTGATGCTTTGAGTTAACAGATCAAGCTCTAAAACCAGCCCCAAAAGTCAGGGCTTCTGCACTCAGGCTCAGCTCTGATGAGTTTGGGCTCTTGCTGTGACTCAGGCCAGCCTGTTTGTGGTGCACAATCCCAGCCACACATACCCAGGAAATAAAGTATTATTAGCACAATACCTGGGATGACCTTTCTCAAGGGGAGTTTGTAGGAGCTGTAAGATGAGTCATTCAGTGAATGGATCTAAGACCAGCAGCCCCATGGATACTGCTCTGTTCATCCCCGTTTCTCAAAAACATTTGACCTAACCAACATCTTACCTAACTGCACCACTTTAACTGTGTCTTGATATTTAAAATATCAGAACCTAGCTTGTCTAGGATAAAACCATTTGCTCCTTGAAGGCTTAAGTACCTCTCTACTTTGAGGGCCAGGGTCAGCACCCAATGTGTGGGACTCTCCCCATGCTGTGTGGTCACTGACTTGGCAGGAAGACCAAGGGCTGCAGCCCCAGGGAACATGGCTATTCCTTCAAAGGGCAGATGAGATACAGAGCTGCAGCACACAGGCCTCCAGAGAACAAAAGAGCTGCTGAGATCACAAACCACTTTTCCCAGATTTTGTTCTGCTTTCAAGCCTTCCAAAAAGAAGCATTTTGTAACCAAGAACAGAAATTACACAACAGCTTCAGAGCTTCAACCCAGCCCACAAGGACACACTAATGACTTCAGGCTCACTAGTGCTGGAGCTGATGCATCCTCTCACTCAGGATGTTGTTGTGACTGCTGCCTTCCAAAGGCACAGCTGAAGCTGTAGCTGTCTGGTGGCTACAAGTGAATCTGCTTCTTTCTCACACCAATAGGCCCCAGCACTCCTCCTTCAGCTCACTGAAGTCTTGCTGCTTGCTCCACAAAAGTCAAAGCAGTGGCAGAAGGTGGCTGGTGTTTTCTGTAGTGTAATTTGGCTATCGAGTCTCTTCTCCTCTTTCATGTTATTATATATAATTATTTTTGGCACCATGTTAATGATAATAATTAGAAATAAGTGTGAAGTAAAACAGTGGATCTAAATAATGTGAGAGTAAGAGATGAACAATGAACAACTGGCATCTGAACTCAAATACCTCAGAGCAGGGCCAGAGCACAGGCTCTGCAACCTGGAGCAGAATGTTTTACTGTCAACCTCAACTGTAAAGAGGTCCTCTTATTTATGTTGAAACAAATTTTTAATTGTGCAACATTTCTCTATAAAAAGAATGTAAAAATTTCATCTGTCACCACTCAAAATCCACACCAATACTTCAGACTGCTTCAAACCCTGTTTCTGATATCACAGCTATCCACAAAAATCAAGGGGTTGAGCAGGTCCTGCATATCCTATGTCCCTACACAAGGCAAATCACAGAATCACAGAATGTGCTGAGTTAGAATGGACCCATTAGGATCATTGAGTCCTCCATGCTCCATCCAGCTCCTGCCCCTATGCAGGACAGCCAAGAATCCCATCATGTTCCCGGGAGTGTTGTCCAAACATTTCCTGAACTCAGACAGGCTTGGTGCTGTGACCACAGCCCTGGGGAGCCTCTTCCAGTGCACAACCACCCTTAGATATTCACCCTAGACCTCTCCCTCACTCAGCTCTAGCTGTTTCCTTGGCTCCTGTCGCTGGTCATAAGAGCAAAGAGATCAGAACCTGCCCCTCATGCAGATGTTGAAGACCACAGTGAGGTCTCTCCCCAGGCTCCTCCAGGCCAAACAAACCAAGATACCTCAGCTGCTCCTCACACGGCTTCCCCTCAAGACCCTGCATCATCCTCATGGCCCTCTTTGGACACTTTTTAACAGTTTCATGTCTTTTTCATAATATCATGCCCAAAACTACACACAGCAGTCCAGGTGACGCTGCACCAGCGCAAAAACATGTGACAGCAGACTCAAAACACTCAGCTCCATCAATTATAAAAGAGAAAACTGACCTTTGCAAGCTGCTTCATGCATTTATCCATGACAATCTCCTCCAGGGCCAATTGTCCCCCAAGCCCAGCCGAGCAGCAGGGTCTCACCCGAGGCCAGGCAGTGCCTGCAGGCAGCAGCAGGGCCGTGCTGAGCCTGCTGCAGCCCCACGGGGAGAAAAGCTCCCCCAGCACAGGCACCGCAGAGCCTTCCCCCAGCACAGCTCCTTCTGCCTGGGCAGGATCTCGGGCAGGCAAGTGATCAGGGATGAGGACGCCGTGTGTCCCCCCTCGTGCCCCCAGACAATGGGACACTAACGGCAATTTCATGCAAGGTTTCATCCGCATTTCAATGACAATCACCCTTAACTCCCCTGATCCTCAACCCGGCTCTTAAGCAAAAATGTAAATATGTTAATGACCGTAGCAGCCATCTGACCCAGGATCTTAATTCCCTGGCCCAAAACAATCTGTTTTTCTCCTGTTTCTTCCTTATATTAGAGAAGACACACCACAAACTAAAGGTCTCCCAGCAAAACTACAAGACAAAAGTAAGGTGACGGGACCTCACAAAATGTGATGAAAATAGAAAATTCAGTTGAGGAAGGAAAATGAAATCTCAAATTGTTCCTCTTCTTTAATTAAAGACACATCAGCCACGGTTGAGTGAGCAAGTAGGGTGGAGGCTGGTGCTGCAGACAGACAATGAGTATCTTGGGAAAACTGAGACATTTCAGAGTGCAGCCAGCTGCTCCTCTCCCCATGGCAAACAGCCCTCAGGGCCATGGGGGCAGCTGGAGAGTCAACAGCTGAACTGGGCACAACAGCAGGATCCTTGGCTGGCTTTAGGATTGCAGGAACAGTTTGCTACCACCCATAGTTTCCTCATTGAAGGGCTTTGTCTCAACATCACCAAAGCCACAGTTGTCTTTCCAGTGGGCAAGGCTCCAAGCAACTTCATCTAAGTTGGAAATCAGCCTTGAGTTAAACCAGTTCCTTGAAATCTGAGTCATTCTAAGGTCCAGTGGTGTCTTCACGTTTGGCCTGGCAGTGTCAGGCCTCCTGGCACTGACCCCAGCTCTGCTCCACACTAGGAGATTCTGCAAAGAAATTGCCCTGAGCTTCAGCTTCTCCTCCCTATTTTATAGAAATGACAACTCCTGATTCATTTCCCACCAGAAAGGAGCTCTCAATAGTTGGCCTGTTTCTTATTTACATGTAGGTCCTTTTCCACTGGAAAGTGGAAATTGCATGCAACATCTTTTCATCTTCAAGGATTTCAGAAACCACTCTGAGCTCTGCTGGATGGAACTCAGGTGGCACAGTCTCTGCAGTCTAGGAATACTTAATGATCCTGCTCTCTCTTCCAAAGGAGAAAAGTGAATGTGAGAAATCCTGATCCAACAGAGAGGAAGGGCAGTCAGAGGTAAATGCATATCCCACCACCCTGAAATCCAGCTTCCCACCGTTTAAAGTCACCTCATCTGAGTTGCCTGAGCACACGTGGTAAACCATTAGTGCTGGCTCCAGTGACGCACACCCGCCTCCCCTGTAAATAATGAATTTACTCACCACTGCCCAGACAATATAAAGTGATTAAGGGCTGTCCAGCAGTACTTTTAGGGCATGTTAGATTGCTTTGACCTGAGGTGAACCCGAGGGCTGGAAACATCACCCAGCTCTCAAAAGCCAGATTGCTTTTAAGCACAGAGCATAGTCCCTCACCAAGCAGTGTTCCCAGAAACACCTGCTCCTCAGGAAAGATGCAGTGAGAGCACAGAGCTGCCCAGCTCAGCTCTCAGCTAGGCCAGGAGGCATCCCACAGAGGAGGGCCTGTCACCTGGATTTGGGTGTCTCTGCATGTAGCACATGGCAAAGTGGAGATAGAGGGGGCTGGTATAAGATTCTCTTTTCCCTGAACAGCAGAATAGCCTGAAAGACCAGGTTCATGAGCTAGTTGGCCAATCTATAGAGGCATTTCTGTTCTAATTTATTTCTCCTACTGTCTTAGGCATAAAGACAAGAAAGGGACCTACATTACTACCATCTGTTGTTACCTTCTGCAGAAGCACTTCATCTAAACAGACAGTAGAAGCACAGATTCAACAAGAATGAGAGAATCAAAAGATTCTCTCAGGAGTGTGCCACTACTCAGTTCTGAGGCAGACTGGAAAGAGCCAGATTTGATTTTTGGTTTTGCCAGGATTGCTGGAGTGAGCCCACAGACTTGTGTGGTGTTGTGACCTCCCCATCTACAGGGCACAGGCACCACACCTGTGTTTGTGTGATGCAGCACAGTGAGGGCTGGGCAGAGCTCAGAGTGTGGCTGGATGATGGCTGCAATGGCAAAGGGCAATGGCCAAGCCACCAGGCCAAGCAGCACAGGGACACTGTGAACAGAGATGGCCTTCTGGGGAGGTTTCAGGTGCAGAAAACCATCAGACTTCCCAAAGCCAGTGACAGCTGGACACCACACTGAACTTCTTGACTCTGCAGAGCTCTGCATGACCTGGTCCATAACCACCATAGGCCAAGGAAATCCTACACTTGGAGACCCCAGTAATTTCTGACCCAGAGCTTGCAGGGGAACCCTATCATGCTCAGACACATACCCAAATTCATGTTTCTGTCTCCATGCTCATTTTTAACACAACTCTCTTCCTTATCCCTCCTCTGCCTGTGGGTTTCTTGCTGCAAGTCCTTGCTAAGACAGGACAGAGCTGAGAGGTGCTCACAGGACCAATGAGTGAGTTTTCAGTCCTCGGCCACCTCGACATCCCACCACTCTGAGCAACCCCTCTGCCTCTCTCCAAATCAGCCTCCTGGCAGAATACTTCCAGAAACAAGCCTCTAGTCTCAGCTGGGGAATTACAGACAGTGTTCAAGCCACCCAGAACTAAATTATTCAAAATACACCACTGTGCTGGCTTTGAAACCAGAGCCGCTCCCCAGAAAGAAGCCAGGGTAAATAAAAGCTCCATTACCAGCATCACTGACAGGGAAGGAGATGCAGCACTGAAAGTGAGGGAGATAATTACATGATTAACGAGACAGTATGGGTGGCAGGAGATGCCCTCCATTACACCACAAGGCCTAATGCAAAGAGACATGTTTATAGACTGAGCCTTCTCCAGCTCTGCTTCTTCCTGTTTTATTATTTATGGCAGTGCATTAAGGCTACTGGAAAGAAGCTGAGGCATTCTAAAAAGTCACAGGTGAGGGTTTTTTAGGTGAAAATACTCTTTTTAATCTTGATCCAGCACTGACCATGCTGCACGTTCCTACATGGGCAGTTGTCTCAGCTGCAGTAACAGGCTGGGCAGGCAGTGACCCAGACAGGTGAGTCACGTATCCAACAGCACCAGCCCAGCCTCTGGTGCTCTCTCTCATTCCTGAGATTGTGGACAAGATGAAGCCAACAAGAGACCACCTAGTGATTGGTGTGACCAAACTCACATGAACAGTTAAAATACTTTCTTAAATCCTGAGGCAAGGGGTTTATAACTTTGCAGAACTGCTTGTCAGCACTGGCCCCAACATTCTTAATGTACGAATGCCCAATCTCTTGCTCTCCCTTTTGAATTCCTCCAGTTTTTAGGCCTCCACAATCTCCTGAAGCAATGAGTTCTGCAGTCTAGATAAAATAAACTCCACTTTTCATCGGATGGTGTAAGGCATTAAATATCAAAAGCTGAAAACAGCAATATCCTTAGTATCATAAGACACGTGATATTCTCATTCACCACCACATAATTATTGTTTAGGTGGTTTTAGACATGTCTGACTGGAAAATCTCAAAATTCTCTATTAATATTAATTAAATCTCTCAGGGCTTCTACATGATGAGGGAATGTAATATGTGAGTTACTTCATTCAGATCCAAAATGCAACACACTCTGTGTGAGATGCTGCATTGATTTGCATTACATAACTCACCAGAAGACATAAGCATGCACAGTCAATCTCACAACTGGGAGACAGACAGGCTCTAATCACTACTGCTACAAAAAAAGCTAAAAAAGAAAAACCCAAAGCAAACCAGAAACTGACACACAACAGTGAGAAGAACTGTTCAGGGGGGGCTGTATTTCACACCAAGCTCCTGCAGTCCTGCAGTAAGCTCCTGCTTACCCCTGGGTCAACTAATGATACATAAGATTTCTGTAAAATTCACTGCTACAGATAATGTCTCCTGTCACAGCTGCATCTGTGCTAGTACAGTCTAGCAAATGAGTCTGTGAGTCTTCTCATTCAAAACAGGTTTTTGGTCTGATATTATCTGGAAAAAGTTGTATAGGTGATATCAGTGTGAAAGAGTCAGGGGAGTTGAACTGTTTGTGGTTTTTATGTGGACAAAAGCCCAATGAATTATCTCTATCACATGATGATGATGATGATGCAGCACTTTCTGTCCCAGCAGTAACTCTGGAGAATGTTACACAGCAGCTGCTAAAGTTAGTTTTGAATCAGCAGGTCAAGGTAACTTTCATCCAAAAGGTTTTAAAAAGTCATTACAAATACTGATTTTCTGCAAGTCTGGGAACACTGGAAGAACATCAAGATCTGCTTGCTCCCGTTCTTCCAGTTTTGAATCAGCAGTACAGCCCTTCCAACCATGGCTCCAAAACTCCTGTGCAATCACAGTGACAGGCACACACCCTGCTCCCTGAACTGCCCAGCAAGAATTTAATGGCATACAGCAGGTCCTGATGGTCTAACAGCAACCCAGAGCAAAGGAACAAATGACTGGTGTTGAGTAACACACACTTGAAGGAGGACTGGTCTAACATCAGTCAGAACAGGCCATAGAAAACAGATTATGTCCAGCTGATATTATCTGGATGAGAACACAAACTGGGCACAGATCATAAGCCAAAGTCACTGGTATGACTGATTTCTGCAGGGCATCTGACATCACCAGGCAACCCTGAGTCTGAGGATTTACTGTGACACAAACTCAGGCTGTCACACATTCAACATGCTGAAATCTGGCTATTTGACAGGTCTCAAAAATAAATCTAAGCCAGAGAGCCACCATCAGGTGGCAATGCCACTAATGGGGTCCCAGGAGAATTCATTCTTCCTCCTACAGAATTCTCATTAGTGACTTTGGAGCAAACTAAGGAAAAGTCTGTTATCAGGCTCACAGATGAGTTAAAGCAGCAACTTACTAAGTGTGAGCAAGGTCTTTTGGTAAATCTGGGCACTTGCAAACAATATATTTTACAGTAAAAATAAACAGTAAGCTATCTGGCCAGGAGCCAAGAATGCCAGCCAGTGCACAGGGTGGGGAATGCCATCTTCAGCAGCAGCCATTCCCAGCAGGGGAAAAAACCCTTGCTTGTTATAGACAGTGCTCTCAAGGTAACACTGCCTGCAAAAAGGGAAATGTGACCTGCAGGTTTGTAAATGAGGTGACATTACCTCTCTGGCACTTTTTACTGGTACAGTCTGACTGGCTGCACTGACAGGCTCAATTCATTACCTTATGAAAGGGAAGGTTAAGCAATGACTTGATCACTGTCCACAGGAACAGATATTTGTCAGTACAGGAGCCTCCACCAAGACAAAGGTATAATCACATCTAGGGGCTGGAAGTCAAACTGGACAGCCTTAGATCAGCCTAGGTTGATTATTTTTATTATTAACAAAAGAAATGTCTCATTAACTTCACCAGAAGTTTTACAATTAAATTACAAGTTCTCCTAGGAGATGAGGTATGGTTGAGGTCAAGCAGAAGATCACTCAGAAAACCTTCTTGCCTACATTAGGAGAGACTAGATGATCCCAGTTCTCTTCTGACCTGACAGCAAGTTATGAGGGCTCAGAAAAGCTCAAGCTAAACAGATGAATTTAAAACTCCAGCTAACAAGTGCCATAGCCCACATGTAGCCAAAATGACTCACCTGTACTGGAATTGAAACCACACTCCTGGTTACAGCAACAGCCATGGAGCAAAACTCCTGCTAAATGGACTGGGAAAGGTATTGAACTCCTGTTGGTATCACAACTGGCTTTGCTCAGTCATGGGGACTAGAAGCTATCAAAGAAACTCTGCTTTCCAAGTGAAACTGGAGCAGAAGTTTAAGTCAGCCTTGTGAAGAGGAGACAGAGCTATCACATGATTCCTTGAAAGGTCTTGTAGGCACTGGCACTACACTGCAACGACATAACCAGCTCAGAGGTACTGCAGACAGGCTGGTTCCAAATGCAGCCTGGAGCTGGGAGCATTCATTATTCTCCAACTTCTACCATTTAAATGCTTGAGAGCAAGAAATCCTGACTTGCATCTTTCCAGGGTGATCACAGGAGTTACAGCTCCAGGAAGGAGCCAGACTGCTGGAAGTTGTGGTGGTTTGAATTGTTTCTTAGGTGATCTATCCAAATCATTCCTGGATGACACCCAGACTGCAGGTTCCCTGCATTGATCTGCAATAGTCATTTCTGCAGTGTTTGCACTTCACCAGTGTCTGCTATGTCAAATGTGCTTTGGTTTAAGGGTAGAAGAGATTTGTCCAAGTGCCAAAGTTGCAAAACCACAAGTCAAGAAAATCAAGCTGCATTTTGGATTCCTATATGCTCTTACTGGATACAAGAGACAGTGTTTCCAAGGTTCTCTCTGCCACAAGTTTTCAAACAGAAAGAAAATGTGTCTGACATTTTAAATCAAATCATGACTAAATAAACTCCACAGCAGGAATGCAACTAACTTCACAGGGAGAAGTGCTGTTTGTGCTGGGTTCCCAGTCCAAGCTTTGCTGCCTGCAGGTGACAAGATGCAGGGCTGGCCTGGGGTTAATGTGCCCTGCCAGGTTCAATGTCTCTGTGGGGCACAAGCACAATGAACAGGGATTCTCTTTTACACACTCACCAGCCTGACAACAAACCACAGCAGGGTTTGAAATCCCACTTTGAGGCAGTTATCAGGGAAAAGGGTCCTTCTCAGAGAACTGACAAGTCCTCCCAGAGCCTGGCCCTGCCAGGCTGTGTCAGGGGCTCCTTTCACAGCCTCCCACACAACAGAGAGCTGTCCTGTCAGCCGAACCTGCAGACACTCACAGAGCCCCTCTCCTTGCCTGTCTGCACCTCATTTCTGTCTCCTTTTCTGAGCTGATCAGATTTCCCACAGGCACAGGGAGCACACAAGCTTTCAGAGCACCTGCTTCCTCCAAGCCTATCCACTCTTCCCAGGCTCTAATATTCCCCTTTTATTTGACCAGACTGACTTGAATGCAGTTTACCCATCCAAAGCTGAAGCCCCCCATGGGCACCCACGGGCCAGCAGACCTCCCACTTTGTTTTCCTGCCACACTGCAGCAGAGATCTGCTCCTTCAATACCATGGGGTGATGTCTGCACACTGCTGGCACTGTGGGAGCTGCAGGGGACCGGGTGCTCAGCAAACTGAGAAATCTTTGGCAAGGCTGTGGTCCATATTTCCTGTGTCTGCATCACAAGCACAGGGTCATGGCTGCATTGAGACCCACAAACAACAAGGCCTGGCTAATACAATTCATAAGCTCTGTTTCCTGGGGAACACTTAAAACACATATTGGAGAGCAGAGATGGCTTGACAAAACTGATACAGCCTCCAAGTAGACGATTTAAAAGAAAAAAGCAGAGAAGACACAGGCAACAACCATAATTACAGAGCCAGCATAATTAAGAAAATTCATGTTACGTTCCTCAGGAATGAGGAAATCCAACCAACCTCCCAAGGAGTCACCTGAGAGCTGCAACTGCTGCAAACAAAGGGGAAACAAGCCAGGAGGGAGAGACAGAAAGACCAGACTGAACAGGAAGGTTAGGAAATTGTAATACTTTTCCTGTTCATGCATCATGATGCATCTCCAGGAAGTGGAGGTAAAAGAAATCTTCTCACCTGCAGGGTAAATAGAGAGACAAATCCACCCAAAACAGTCCCACCAGGTTTCCACTGAGGATTAATTTGCTCATCAGCTGGGGCCAACTTCTAGAAGAGCATCCTCACAGAGCACACTGCAGACTGCTGAGCTTTGGATGGCCACAGAGAAGGGAGTGCAAAGACACAAAAGGAGGACTGTGGAAGGGGCAGGAGGAGAGGGCAGCCCAGCCTGGGTGAGGGGAAGCCCAGATGAATGGGGAAAGGAAAGCAGGGAGGTGAATGAGCAAGAGGTGATGAATGGTAGGGAGGGCATGGAACTTTTACACAGGGCAGAGAGCAAAGACAGAGCTTGAATGGGGGAGACTGAAAGATGCCGCCTGAATGGAAGGGGAAAGAGGGAGGAGAAATGAGGCAAGAAGAGAGCTGAGCAGCACAAAGTGGAATAGTGCAGACAGAACAGCTTCCCACATGGACTTGACAGGGCCTTAGAGAGACAGACAAGCAGCACAGCATGAACTTTAATCCAGGAGCAGAAAAGCTGCCTGGAGCAGACAGTGCTACCATCGTCTGTCCCTGAATAATCCCTCCACCACTGGGCACCTCCCTTGCTCCCAGCCAACAAATTCTCATGAACCCAGAGCAAATCAAACAGCAGCCACCAAAGGTCAGACTGCCCCCATCAAAGGGAGCTGTAGCAAAACTGAACCAGTGACATGGAAACGGCCGATAGGATAAAGCACCAGGATAATTACAAGCAGCAGCCCAAGAGATGCAAGTGTAACACTGCTCCAAGGGCAGGACAAATGCAGTTTATATGCAGAATATTATGTTTATCAGCAGTGTTATCTGCAGGGCTTGTCTCCCACTTACACAAAGGATAAAGTTTTTCCAAACAAAACTTTTCCAAGCAAAGAGATTTCCTGAGATTTCAGTCATGCCAAGACTTTCCTGAGAATTTGCCTTAAATTTGAATACTGATTGTTTGAATACTGATTGTTTAGAAGTTCCTTCAGATTCTAAAATTCCAAAGCACTGGACATTGCCATTTTCAAAATGTTTCCTTAAAAAATGTCATTTACATTCCTATTTAGAGTGCCCAGATGGTTCAGCTCAAATCAAATTAAATATTTTGCTTGAAAAGGAAAAAGCACTGATTCCCCCAGCCTTTTGGTGAATTTCAAACAAAACTCCCTGTATTATTATTCATCCACCTCCTCCCTTTGCACAGCTGGGGAAAACAAAGCATTTTAAAAGGGCACATCTTATTACTTGAACCTCACTGGCAGAGCTGAAAACTGGGTGCCCTCCTCTCCTCTTTGGGTGGCCAATGTCTCTGTTTTCCTCCCAGGTCCATCAGTCACCACAGTGTGAATATGTGCCAAAGTTATTTTCCCAAAGCAAAGCAAAAGACACAGTGACTCAGCTTAAAAGAGATAGTAAGTACCTAAATCACAGTATTTCACTTCATATTTGTTAGGAACAATGATTTAAAAGCTAATTCAGTGTCTGGAGCACATGTTTTTCTTGCTTATAAATAGACCCCACTAACACATAAGCTAAAATGAGAGGTCATAGAAATGCAGAAGGTAGGACACTCCCTGCAAAAACAAACACAATGGAAAGAACCCAAATTTAAATGTAAGACTTGACCCTACTTTGCCTTTTCAATATCAGGGAAGTCAAACATACAAACTAGCTTTTAATGGGTTGCTAGAGGAACCATGAGGGGCCCATCTGTGCCCCAACTTGAGACTCTGTCCTGCCCCTTCCTTTTTTGATGTTCCTTGCACCTAGAAAACATAACAATACCAATGTGGGTAATTTCAGGCAAAAAATGTGAGTCCTGGAGTCAGAGCACAAGCAGTATCTCATCTGAGAAAACACATAAGGATTTCTTTCCCTGCTCCATGTCCTGCCAAAGAAAGAACAAAGGAATTCCTGAGAAATCTGGGCTGGATCATCAATCCCTCAGAGAGATCCAAAAATGTAAGGACAGAGACTTGGGACCTGGCTGTCAGCAATCAGGTCTCTAGGACATAGTACATTTTGAAATGATAATTTGTGCTCTTTACAATTCACAGTGGTATCACTTCATAAGGAGTTCCACTTTTGAACTGGGAAATAGGCAAAGTAATTTACCCAATTAGCAAAGTAATTTGCAGAGACAAAGTAACTCACCCAAGGATGCAAGAGGCTTAAAATGCTACTGTAGCTGAGATGAGGTGCCTGTGCTCCAGCCACCTCCATGACACACTCCTGTATTGTCCCCTAGTAACTAACTAATAAAAGCTTTTAATTGCCAAATACTGGAGGGGGGACTTTGAAGGATAGAGCAAGATGGAGTAAAGGTCAAAGCATCTCCACAAAGCACACTAAGCTTGGTGATATCCACAAGCAACAAGGGAAGATGTCCAAGAGCAAGGGTCTCTCCTGGAAGCAGCAGGGAGATAAGACATGGATGTGGGTCTGTGCAGGCACACACCCAGCAGGGCAGGGGGACAGAAAAGCTGCTCTGCCAAAGCTCACAAGCTGGAACACTGCAGCTTCACAGACCAGGTGAGCCCATGAAGAACCATTACTGCAAACAGAAGAGTTTTGGGTTTCCATCTGCCAGCCTGGGCACAGGGAGATCATGTTACACGTGGCACTGGGGGGAAGGGAGAGAAAATATGATTCATTCTCAATCCAATGAGAGGAGTGAGAGCTGTGCAGCTGCTGCAGTGCAAGCACGTCCTACCAGCACTAGCTATTGCTTTGGGTCAAGAGATCATACCATTTCAGCCTGCTTCCTGACTTCTGCTCCATCCCAGCTGCTTTCCTCTTGCTTTAGTGCCTGCCTGCAGGAACAGCTACCTTTCTGGAAAAAATCCAAACACAAGGAGGAGAGGTTGCATGTGCCTGAGGGAAGTGACAAACAGAGCAGGCCACTGCTTAGTCTAGAAGCATTTGAGCAGGGTCAACACCTACTGACAAAAAAATAGATAAATACACACATACACACCACACAGGGGAACATTTCCTTGTATGGGACAGCCAGACACTCAGGCATGCTTGGGGTACCTGGAATCTGCATCTTTGGGAAGCTGGCAGCTCTTACATCTGAATCAGACACAGTCAGGGACTTGCAGTGCCTGAGATCTGACAAGTTATCCTCCTTCCAGGAAGGGCTGCTGTACACCCATGCTGCTGGGGACCACAACAGCCCCCTCTCCCCATCCTACTCAGCCTGGGGATTCCAGTTCTTTCCTGCTTCCCAATGACAGTGTCCCATATCAGACAGCCAAGGCAGGGGCACTGCCACAGGCTGGTCGATCTTCTTATGCAAATGAAATTAGGGTAATTGGGACAGTTACAATGAGTCCCTGACAATGTTTGCCTTTGTGCACACCAGTGGTAAATATAGACTGAGCTGCTTTCTAAGGATGGGGTGAGGGGAGAGCTGCACCCAGGGACAGCAGCTCAGCTTCTCACAGGGATGATGAGGAAGTAAGTGCTGCTTAAACACAAGAATGCTCTCAAAAATGTCAACCTGATAGCAAGGAAAGAGGCAGATGCTGCAAGTAAAATCACTGCCTGTAAGTCTCAGAAATACTCAGGGAGCACAGCCCTTTGGCAGGTCTGTGGAGCTGTCCCCTGAATTCCAACCCTCATTCTACAGACAGAAGGATTGCAGAGCATTCATCCCACTAAGGATCTCAGCCCACAGAGTCAGAGCTCTACAACTGGACATGGCACAAACAGCCCAGCCAGAGCAATTGCTGGCAGTCTCCAGGCTGCAGGAGCACAGTGGCTGGTCAGGCTCAGCCACTCCTGCACTGAGAGCTTTGCCCCATGAATCTCATAATACAAGCTCTACCTTTGTTGTAGCCCTCCAGGGCCCATTGCTGCAGCAGTGGAAGAAATCTAAACAAAAAGCAATGCCCTCCTGAAATCCTGTCATGCAAACAAGACTCTTCCCACCCATTGCCAAGAGGCCTGAATGGAAAGGGACTGAACAGCCCCCACCCAGCCCTGCCTGGTGGTCTCTTTGTCTCGTGACCTTCCCCACACAAACACAACCCCACAACAATCAGACAGCCAACACAATGTGCCAGCGCCGGCTTTCCCAGCCCTTCAAGGCAAGCTGGGGAGGGGAGGGGGAGCTGGGGAGAGCTGAAAGGAGCTGGGGGTGACTAACAGACAGCATGGGCAAGGAAATAGCAAGCAGGGCTTTAATTCCTACTTGTACAGTCTCATGAACCGGGATAAAAATAGTTTTATAAAGAAAGAAACAAAAGAAATTTTTTCATCTCAAATGGCTTAAAAGAGACATGGGAATACCAACCAGTGAGATTTTCATAGAAAAATAAACAAATCCAAAAATGCTTCTAAACACTGTGAGCATCTCTTAACATCCCCTTCAAGAAGCCAACAAAATTGAGCCCTTTGGTGCAAACTCTGCTGGTTTTACTTGGCTATCTTTATGATTTAGAGTCTGAGATGAATTAGATATAAAGGTTTCCCTCTAGACTGGGAGAAGACATTTTTGCAGCTGCTCTAGCTGTAGAAAGCATCAACACACATGGAAACCCTTCCTGGTGTGATGGCTTCAAAGCACAGAAAGTTTCTGCCAGTCTGTCCTGAATATGGAAAATAGAGTCACCACTGTGCTACTGCCAGCCAGCAGCAACTGCACCTCCAGGCCCAGGCTGCCCTTGCAAGGTAACTTTTGCTTACTGCAGGACACATTTCACCTTTGGGAAAGAGCAACAAGGGTTTCCAAGGGCTTCCCAGGAGCTGACCAGGAGACCAGCCAGGTAAGGGGAAACTCCTCACCTCCTGAAATGCCATGGAATACTTCCATGCTCCCTGTGCAGACACAGGGAAAAATACAGACTCCACGGGAAAGCAAACCTGATGAAACAAAATGAAATATAATCTCTCAGAGCCTGGATTCAGTGAGCTTAGCAGGGCCCTCAGTTAGGCTTCAGGCACTGGAATTGTATCCCAAGTACCTTTCCAGGGAAAGGAGGCCACGCTCTTGCCACAAGCTGAGATCTGTGTCCCATGAAACCCTGGCAGCTGAGGCAGCAGCAGAAAGCAAAGCTATGGGAAAGCACTTGTGTGATTTACAGACACATTAACCACCTGGGGACCATGACATGGTAAGCAATGACATCTCAGCTCCCCCTGCCAGCACTCCCACTACTCTGTTAGTGTGATCACTGCCTTGATTAAAGCTCTGTGATCACACAGTGGTCTGTGCCTGGCCAGGGATGGTGCAGCTGATGTAGACAGACAGAAAGTCTCCTCGAAGGCCATGTGCAGCAGCTGGGTGCAGGAGGCCTCTCCCAAACCCTGACCAGACCATGACTGCCCTGATGTGCTGGTCAGAGGTCATGGAGCTGCACCTGACCCTTGCCCATGTCCAGAACTGGAGTAACTGGAAGAGCAGCAGCACCAAGCATGCACACACCTGGCACACTTCCCACAGCAAGGATGCTGCCTCCTGCCAATCCACTCCAGCCTCAATCCTGCATGGAAAGATCCCATCAGCACTGTGCTAAGAGGCAATCTCTCAGGCCAGACATTAACAATTTGTGATAGCAAAGATGATGAGGAAGGGACAGAGGGAGAACAGATACAACCAGGCTCTGCTCATCACACTGACTTGGAGGAGCTGGGCAGGAGATATAGACAGGATTTTTAGTTTTGGTTAGCCTTCAGTAAAGTACTACACATCAGCATGCTTGGGCCAGCTAGAAAGCAAGCCCATGGCCATCACCCTCTACTCTCAGCATTTCTTTGCTAGAAAATCTCACTGCATAGAAAAATGTTCATTGTAGCAAGTAAGGAAGTACAACAGACTGGTTGCTTTGCTCAGATCAATTCCTGTCCTATTTTATTGCATGAAAAAATTAATTATACTATACCTTAGTCTTATTATGTCAATTAAAATTATATTGCCATTTTAATTGGCCAGTATTCCTTGCTCCAGTTCTCAACTCTAGAGAGTTTGGAGGCAGCTAAAGTAAAAATTGTTTCAGAAACTGCTACCTGGTGTCACCAGAAGAAGCAAGTCCTGGCAAGCAGCTTCTCCATTCACTCTTCCCTTCCCAGGCCTTGTGGTCCTGGTCTCAGACAAGCTGAAGTGAGAATCTCTCCTGCACCAAGGAAAAGGAACATTCTAGAGAACTTTAATCTGCAGTGGGGGCTGATGGGAAAGGGGGTGAATTTCCTGAGGTCATTTTCAGCCCTCCACATTCATTGTTCCTTCCCCCTTGAGCCTCATGAGCTGTGTGCAGGGCTGTGAGCTCAGGCAGCTCAAGCCAGAGCTCAGCTCAGTGGCACCAGAGCTCAGGGACACCAGAGCTCAGGGGCACCAGAGCTCAGGGACACCAGAGATCAGGGACACCAGAGCTCAGTGGCACCAGAGCTCAGGGGCACCAGAGCTCAGTGACACCAGAGCCCAGTGGCACCAGAGCCCAGTGGTACCAGAGCTCAGGGGCACCAGAGCCCAGTGGCACCAGAGCTCAGGGGCACAGATCTGGTGGTTACACTGACCTGTCCACAGTGCAATGCTGCTTTCTGCAGCCCCAAGGAGTGACTGGTAGCCAAAGCTGCCAAATACCTTCAGCTGCCACTGAATTCATGGACTTGACACAAATATGAAACTACTCATGAGAATCTTATCTGGGAGACCAAGTCTCCAGAAGAAAAGCAGCTGAGGTTTGCCTACATACTCGCTGATGTCCTTCAAGGAAACACAGCAGGTTTCTTACAAGTTGAAAGATGTGTTTACAATAACCCAGAGCAGGCTGCAGATCCCTGCAATCACAACTAGCCAGTTTCAGAGCCAAGACATCATAACCAGGCACCCCTGCTTGCCTCTGGGGCAGTTTTCTTCAAATGCCACAAAGAAAGAAAGAAATGTCACGGAGGTGCCACCCACAGCCTCAGCCACTCCACACTGGTGCTTCACCCTGGTTCTACTCCTGCTGCCCACACAGCAAATCTGCCTCTTTCAATGGCCTTCTCAGAAACACAGCAAACCAGGGCCCTTTTCTCACCCTGCAAAACTGAGACACTGTTCAGTCTGAGCCTGGCACACATCCCTTGAGAACAGAGCAGGCAGAGGTGGATGCAGTACCCACAGAGCAGCACATCATGACAGCAGTGACAGACTTTCCACAGCCAAACTCTGCTGTGCTGAAATCACCAGGATCTGGAGGGGTGGTGCCCAAGGAAGACACAAGTAAAAGATTTTTTGTCTGACATGAAAGATGCTGGCTGGTAGCGAGGCTTGGATCCAGCACTTCACCTTAGAAAGTATTAAAATAAATCACAAAAGCCTCAGGGGAAGGGTTCATTTGAGCCTGTATATTCCTTTCACCTTGGCACAACTTTATGGTGCATATCACAATATTCTCCCTGCATAGTTGTTAATGTCCCTTCAGCCCAGGCTTGTGGAAGTGATGAAAAACTGAAGTATTTGCCTCACAGTGCTAAAGGGAAAAACAAGAAGCACCAATGTTTTCAGAATGTAACTCTGCAATATCTGAGGGATCATCACCATCTCATGTGTTTGTAAAATGCAATTTATCACACAAATGCTCTGCCATGGAAGGGGTGTACAGCTTCCTTTAATGAAACCCTCAGCAAAAGAAATTTAATATTTCAATGCCTGCATACTAAAAGAAACATTGTAAAATTAAAATCAGTGGAAGTCCTTACCCTTCTGAAACCAGCAATGAAATTAGCATGGGGCCCAAAGGAAGCACAGGAGGCCCCTTCCAAGAGGCCAGGATTTAATTTTGTATTTAAAACCCCACAGTGGCAGATCTGTACTTATTTTAATGACCCACCAAATCTTTTTAGTCCTCTGTATCCCTCAACAAAAGCCTAATAATGAAATATTATCTACTAAAACTTGGCTTTTCCTGAAAAATAATATCTGAACAGATCTCCAAAGACAGCTATTTCTATGGGCACCATCAATTTTTACATCAGTGTTTTGTTTTCAGATATCATTGCATTTCCCACTTTCACAGCTTCCTTGGAATAATATTTGATACAGAAAAAGTTGAAGTGATACTCACAGACAACAGAACAGCCAGCCCTCAGAAACCACAGAGCCTCTCCATTTGTATTGCTTTTTGTAACAAATACAGCCAGAGCCACAGAATTACAAGAGATCCTCAGGAGACTTAAAAATTCAAGCACACCATTGCCATTGAAACATTAAATGCATTCATTTTATGAGCATCAAATTCCACCTATTAACAGATCAGTCATCCTCTGCAGCTACCAATTTACATATCCAGCCTGTGAGCTGCTGAGGGGCCAGTGGACACAAAATACATGAATGCATTAAATCTGAGAAAGGAAACTAATGTCCATTATACCTCACCTTAATGATCATGTTTTCTCGAGGAGCAGCAGCAGAGCCCATGCCTGACAACCACACACCCTGCAAGGGCACCCCAGGTGCCAAGAAGCACTGAACCCTCTGCTGTGAGACTGTGGCTGCCCTGCAAGCAGTGCTCACAAATTAATTACATTCAAGCCCTGTACAAAGAGGGAATTCCTTGGAGCCACCTTCTTACCAAGTCACTGAAACCCTTGCTATTGTACATGGACTAAATCCAAAGGCCTGAACCTCGCTGTGGAAGATAGCTTATCTGAATACATGTTAAAACCCTGGAACACTTTGTCAGGCTTTTGCCAAGCCAGGCAGTATTACCAGCTTTAATGTAACTTTTGATCTTGAAACAGGCAGTTTGTGGCTGGTACATCTATTATTGCTCCTGGAACAGAAGCGTGGCCTGATACCACACCTGCAATTCACTCTTTGTGCACAGCTATCCAGAAAGAGATGTGAGTGTCTCAGCAGCCTGTACCCCCCCCATCACCTCTCCAGCCCAACCCAGCACCAACTACACCTATGGCCAGGAGAAAGGTTTCTATTTTAAGCTTCTTGAAAAGGGAACTGGGTGCTGCAGGCAGAAGAATAGACAAAGGGGGGAGTACTCCCCTAAACTGGTTCTCCATTTTTTCAGTCGGGCACCACAAAGATAGACAACACCTTGAGGAATTAGGGGCAATTCCACAATCAAATGAATTCAATTCCTTTTTCAGGTCTGCAGCAGGCAGTTCCCCACTGTAACAGAATATGATTACTGATCTCCTTATTCCATTTTCCCATCTATGAAACTAAATGAACTGATACTGGAGAATGAGCTTTGAAGTCCTGGAAGAGGAAGGGCTATTGCAGTGCTGAATAAGGCAAATTCCCTCCAACCCACAGCCACTGTGGTGATACATGCAAAAACCCTGAGGTGCAGAAGAATCGGGCTCTGAAGGAAACTAAAAAGCTCAGAGAAAAGATGAAAGAAACTGAACATGGAAAGTTAATACTGCTTTGAACATTTGCTGAGCAGAAATCCTTCCCAAAAGTGACAGAACTGTGGTTACCAATCAGGGACTCTGGGTTCAGGCTGTCAGGCAAAGCCCACACCTCCCAGGAGATCTGACTGCAGGGCTTACACAAAGCCATCTCACAGGCACCAGCTACAGCAGTGCCTTAGAAAGGAAGGGCAGGAGCTGTTAGCTGAGCAGTGGGGAAGAAGCAAACATTGCTTATTTATTCACAGGTCTTGCTACTCAAACTTGTTGCTTCCATCAGATGTCACAGTGATAAGTACCTGTTTAAGAAAAAATCAGGAACAAGAGCAAAACCACCCCCCTGCAGCTAATCCAATTAAGACACAGCATAAAGTTGTAGAGGTTAATCAGATCTGAGCCACTGGGTCTCTCTCTGCTGCTGTTTAGTGACATGTCTGGTGAGCAGAAACACCAATGACCCAGCCAGCCCCAGGAGACAACTGCTGCTCCTCCCTTTTCTGCTCCATCAGGCAGAAGAGTGGAGCACACTGCAGGGCAGCCCCTGGGAGAGCTGCTGGGCTCAGAGCTTGGCTGTGCCCCTCAGCCTTATCAGGTGCCAGGGTGCTGTGACCCATGGCTGTGCTAGGCACCCCTTGCAGCAAGGACCAGGGCTGTGCCTACCCCGTGCTGCAAGCTGGAAACCAGGCTGGAAATGTACTCAGCAAGGAGAAGTTCTTCCAATAAAAGTGCAGGGAACTCCTCCTGCCTTGTGTTTCATTAGCTGTGACTCTGTGTGTAAAAAGGCTGCAGCAGGGCAGGTGAGGGCTGTCCCAGTTCAAGGGGCACCAGCACAGAAACCACCTGGACTGTCACACACAGCCCCCCCCAGCACTGGGAGCCAGGAAAAAGCTGAGCTGGGCTTTGCACTGAAGCAGCTCCAGCAGTGTGTGTTCAGTGCAGATGTGGGAATGTTGCTCCTGTCACATCCAAGGTTTCCTGCCTACTGCCTGGCCTGAAGTCCTGTCCTAAAGCTACCTTGCAAAGCTGAGCACTCTGCTTTTCCCCAGCTCCAGCCCTCCTGTACAGTCATGCTCTGCCTCTCTCCCTCCTCTTCCCTGTAGAGCACACAGCCAGAGGCCTCAGCCCTTATTGCTGTGACCAGCATCTGCACCCTGGGAACAACTTGCTATCCCATCAGCACATCCCAGGTGCAGGACACTCTCAGCATGGAAGGATGGACCTGCTCTGGAGAGTGAGCTCCCCTCTGGCCCATCAGACAGGGCTCAGGCACAGAAGGCACATTCACTGGGCAAAGGAGGAAACATTTCTCCATGCATTTCTTCTGGGCAGGCACTGCACTTGGACCAGAAATTCATCTTCTCTCCTGGACAATACAGGCCAGCCCTTCAGGAAGACAGGTGGAGCAGGCACTCCAGTGGGATGACAGAACTGTAGTGACAGCTAGAAGGTGATGAAATGTTTGTAAGCACCATTCTGACAGTGATGCCAATCTCTCTGGTTGCCAGAAATACTGATTCAGGCAAATGATTCCTAATCCAGTGACTGTCATCTTCCCCCCTGGCAGAGAACTGGATCTTTTGATACCACTCTGCCATACAAGACTTTTGTTTGTCTCCTCTGATTAATTGTTCCTCCTTCTTGGTAAATTCTTTAATATGAGGACAGTGACTGCCACTGTTTTTCAGTTTCTAAAAGGAACTAAAACATGTATCCTCCAAAATCAGAACTTCTGCCTTTCCTGAAGGAAGTTTTATTCTTCCTTTATAGACATGAAGCTTTATAGCAATAATCCATGAAACCTGTCAGGAGAAAAACTACATTTTCATACTCTGGACTCAAAACAGAACATTTCAGAATATTGCTTAAATGAAATAAAAATAGCTTATATTAAAAATAGCTCCCCTTTTCACTGTCTGCCAGATCTGGGAGGAAGGTGAAAATACACAGGGATTTGATTTGATGTGTGAAAAACAGAATTCTATAGCAGTGAGTACGTGCACACATTTCTTTTAGGTTAATAATAGCTCTGCAATAATACTAAGCTTTGTGGAGAAAACTAAAGCTGGGATAGACCCAGGCTGGCTGGTGCTCTGGTACTGAGTACCATGACAACTTGAGCACATCCATCAGAAAGAGCATAAATAATTTTTTTAAATCTTGTCACATCACAGTTTTCCTGCTTTTAGGATACTTTCAAATTCCAAATACCTGCTCCCATATCAGCAATCATGACAAGCATCTTGGCTAAACTGGTAGATCTTAGGAAAGGATAACAAGAATCAACAGCTTTGAGTCTAACATGACAGAGTTAAACATCCAGTATTAGGGGCTACTGAGTAATGCAGGAGTGAGGAGAATGAAGGAGAGTTATCTCAGTAATCTGATTAAGGGAGAAGGCAGTCATTGCCTCCCTCTGAATGGTGTCAGATGACAGAGGCTGGATCACCTGTACAGTGCTGGTCAGTGCCTTGGCACTGTGAGGAACACAACACCAGGGCAGCCAGAAACATCTCTGCTCTGATGTCAGCATCACAGCTGGCACACACAGAGCATCCCCACCACGGGAGACAGGTCCTGAGCAGGGCTGGCTCTTTGTCTGCCAACATCAGAAAAACACCTTGGTGTTCCCACTGAGAAAGGGCTCAGTCACCTACGTGTGAGGAGCAGAGAATGACCTCAGAAAGACTCCAGTACTCCCACTGCAGAGAGCAGCTCTCCTTGAATGAACTGCAGCAGCTCAGCGTAATTCAGGCTGCTTCAGACTACAAGAAACCACCCAAAGCAGCTCTGTGTCAAACCTCCACCTGCACACCAGCTACATAATTAATAAGGATGAAAGAGAACTTTATCCCAAGCTGGTGTTCAGAGCCTTGGTGATCAGTAAAGCTTGTTATGCTCTGTTCAGCTTTGGAAGCCAGCAAAAGGAACATGGTTCACACACTGCACTACATGCTTGGTCATTAAACACAGGCTTATAAACCCATAAAGTCACTGCTGCTTGCAAGTGTGGAGCATTTTTGCATGATTTTGTTTGTTTTGCAGTAGGCACAAAAGTTAATTAGTTTTCACAGTTTGATTACTCCACATGGTCAGATAACAGTCTGGAGCTTCCAGGCAGCTAGAACTGCATAAGGCCCAGAAAATTCTTACTGTGCTTTCCAGGACTGTTCACTAGGGTCATAAATCAGCAGCTGGCAAATGACTTTCTGGCTCTTCTTGGCCACCAGTACCAACACTAAAAGATCCCATAAATCAATGCAGCAATGGCAGCTCTCAGCTCATGGAGCACAGGGGGAATAAAGATGGAAAACACTGTTTCAGATACATTAAAACAATTATTTGGGAGGAATTTTGGCTATCACTACCCTGGAACAAGCCATCCAGAACACTGGTCTTGTTGAATTTGGTTCATTAAGCCCTAGAAGAGACAACACCAGAATATTTAATATGTCAAAGGCACATCCTGCACACAGCACATATGCACAAGACCTGCCCAAACAGTTCCCAGGGTTGGCAAGTCCAAGTGTAATAAAGCAAATACAGCTTAATAAAAATTCTTCAGACACTTTATTCAGGTTGGAAGGAACTTATTCCTCCAGCCATGGTCTCCAAGCACAGCTCAGAGACCAAGGACAGCAGCAGCAGGACTATCTCCCAAGCTCTCCACAGCAGTCTCCCCCAAAAGGGCTGCCTAAATGCAAAAATAAACATTTCCCCAAGACATAAATACTATTGTCAGAGGACATATGAAGGAAAAATATTTATGCCTTGCTTATTGACAGGGAGGAGAACAACCCAGAAACAGAAATCCAGTCTGTGTGCAAAAGCAACTCCTCTATCAGCAACAAAGCAGTAGCTGAGGGAAGAGACAGCAGTTCCAATGGAAGAAGGAACCATAATAAACACTTTGATTTTCCTCCCCAGGGCAAAAGACAAGGCTAAACCCCAACATCATTCCATGGAGGCCACTGCCTAGAGTGAGAAAAAATGCTCAAGTCCTAATTTCCATTATTTCTCAGTGTGAGCATAAATGTGAGAGGAGTGGCAGGAACACAAGCATCTGGCTCTGTCTTAGAGCCAAGGGGCAGAAGTAAAATCCCACTTTGGTCTCTAAATTCCTTAGGGCACACCCCATTCTGATACCCACCCCGGCAAAACGTAGTTTATTCAGACACAGAAACAATCCAGGACACTTGTCACACTTGTTTTCAAGTGCTTTGCTAAACCAAGCCAGAGCATTCAGGATCAGGTCCTCCAATAGTTTTTGTGACAGTTCCAGTTTTTCACCTTCTATAATATTGATCCTTCCTCTGCCAAGAGGCAAACAAGGCCACATCTCACTGGCTGCAGGCTGCCATCAACAAACCCTTCCACTGCCACTGTACATCATAAACAAGTATGCTCCCCAAACCAGGCACTCCTATTCATCACTGGTACCTTTTTGTGGAGGCTCACTGAGGCAGAGACGTTTCCTCAGGGAACACTGCCCTGAAGAAATGTATCAGACCAGAGGTTTGATGATAGTCACAAACAGCTCTGCCTCCAGCTTCTCATTCATCTTTCCCTCATGAACTCAGGAGCTCCAGAGTATTTGCTACTTACAAAGCATGTCATGTATCAAAGAACATGAAGAACAGTTCCTAGGGGCAAGATTGATCTTGCTTGTTTAACATCAGTTTCATACATCGTTAGTCTTACCAACAACACAGGGTCACTGCAGATACCTGTTCCTAAGCAACAGGAATGGACACTAAGAACTCATAAATTCTCTGTGTCTTGCTAGTGTGGGGTTTTACTTTTAAAGTTGAAAGAATTCAAGGTTCAAGTGAGACTCAGAGGGATCACAAGCATTCAGGACTTTCACTACACTTTTCACCAAGAAATATTATCTCTAGTGAACAGAATATTCCCTGTGTCACCCTGAGCAGCCAGATTGGGCTTGATGCCACCACTCAAGAGACTGGGAGAGGGAAAGAAGTGCTACAGCTTGAACAGGCAAACACAACAAGGTTTGAATCACACAAAAACCCAGGGCATTCAGAGATCAGCTTCCCTCAGGAGCCTGTATGTACAGTGGTGCAGGAAAACAGCCCATCAGCTGAATCCCATCAACTTTGTCTCATGGTCTGCTGTTACTTAACTGATTTCAGACCAACATATAGTACAACACCTAGTGAGGAGGCAGAGAGAGATCACAGCTTTCTTGGCTGCTGTCAAACACTCCCACTGCTGCATTTAATTTGCAAACGTGCCCCAGTACTTTTGCACTGATTGCAAATACCAGAAAGCAATGGGAACATCATACTTCCTATTGTAGAGGAGAAACATTTGTTTTGTCTGGTAGACAGTAACTTTAAAAGTCCAGTAAATGTTACAAGTGTAAGTGATGATGGTGTAGAAAAGCACCTCCAAACTATTTCCACTGGCTAAGCAGCTGGCTTGCTCCTCTGGAGATGAGATGATCTCTTCCCCTTTTCTGTCATGGCAGCACACAGCCACAGAGCACAATGCACCAGCTGATTTGCAAAACAGCATCAATCCACTCTGTGTTTATGGCTTTTTCTCCCCTTTCTTTCTAAAGATGCAGGCTTAAACGTTTTTATTGCTTCAGTGATTTTCTATGTGCAAGACAGGATTTGAGAACAATGCATTAGCAAGGATCTATGTGCCTAAATCCCATCCCACACATCCAGCTGAAACAGCAGAGCAGAGATTCCAAAGCCCCTCAGTGCAGCTGGGATCAGGAAGCAGCAGAGACACACGGCTCTGGACACTCCAATGTGCAGGTTTCTAGGCTCATGGAAGGTACACAAATGTGTAATGAGTAGGAAGCCTCCTGAGGCTTTTTACAAAACTAGAGACATCAAGCTGCCACTAACTCATGAGCTGTGTAAGACTGACTCAGCCTCCATGTGTTTTTTGGTGTGTTTGTTATGACTCCTTGAAACATTTCAGGAGATGCCTGCTTTTACTGGCACAGGCTTAAGAGTGCTGTGTTTGCTATGCTGCCAGTATCTGGTTCATATTGATGGCTTCTACTCCCAACTTTTTGCACTAGTCAAAGCCAACAGTCAGTGTACAGGCTGGTGGGATTGGAGAGAAGAGTGCCCAAATAGCCAGGGAAAGGAGAAATGGGATAGCTGACCACAAACTTTTCAAGCTGTAGGGAAGGTGTAAAATAAAGAGATCCACATTCAGCGTAAGGGCTGGCTGGTGCTCCATGTACAGTGATAGAAGATTAGGGAGGAACCTGGGACATTTTTGCTGTTCATCTTGCAAGGGATGAGAAGATCATTAATGATCTCCATGTGGCTTTTTCATGCTAAGCCATCACTCCAGGGTATTTTGGCTAAAAGTCAAATCTGGGTATAAGCCTGGAAGTGCTGGGAGATTGCCATCCACGGTAACAATACTGGGGATGGACAGAGGCTAATCCAGGCATGGTAAAGGACATTATCCTGCAGAGGGAATAGTCACTTGGACATATATTTGCTGCTCAATGCCCAAGTTTCCCTCCTTGACTGAGGGAAGGATAAATTCCCCTCCCCTTTCCCAGGTTGTATTCAAAAAAGCCTCTGGCTGAAGGCAGTGAGGAATTGACAATCTAGAGGGCAACAGCAAACCAATCTTCAGCAAAAACACATCTCCTACCATCCCCTTCTTCCCTTCAAGGCTATCCACAGGGCCATGAATTTGAAGGGATTCTTTTTTTTCCCCCAACCCCATAACCCAAAGTGGAGGAGTCAAAGGGTTAATGCTGTTCGGCAAAGGTCAGCCCAGTTTGGGGAGAGAGGAGAAAGGGAAGCATTGTGGCCACAGACAGCTCGCTGCGACCACAACGCCACTTGAGAAATGTAAAGTGATGGTGCTGCTCAGAGAAAAGCCTGAGAGCCCAGCCTAAATCCCAGGGCTTTATCACTCACAAAAGCCCAGCCCCTCGAGTCATTAATCGTGTGCTCCATGGCTGGGTGCCTCAAAGAGCAGCAGATGACACACGCCCAGCTGCCACTGCCGCCCCTCCTCAAGGTAGCGCGGCAGAGGCAGGTGCACTCCCCGTGCCCTCTGCTCGGGACTAATCTATTCTCCCTCCTTGTCCTCCGCCTTTCATCTCCTCCAGCAGCCCACGCTGACAACTGTAAATGAGATTAGACTTCAAGGCGTGGGGCAGATGCAGAACCCCCTCTGTGCATTGTAAAGAGACCCTTGTAGATTTTAAAATGTCTCTCCCCTTTACAACGCACAGCTCGGCAGAGGGGGAGAAGGGGACACGTTTCCTGTCACACTCTCAGAAGCATCTGATATGGCAGACGAGACAGACGCTGGTTTGGGGCCTGGATGCTTATCTCTTATCACCATGGACAGTCTTCCCAGCAGCACCTCTGATTCCCCACTCACCTCAGCAGATGTAGAAAGTTGATGACTATTTCCTACTCGCAGTTTCCACAGCCTCCTGTCTGCAGCACCACTCCATTTAAATGGGGACAGATGTCCCAATGAACACTATAAAGGCAGCAATAGTCCAAAATTCAGGCAAGGACTTGAAGGCTACACAAAACCCTGGGCTCAACCCCCCTGGCTATATGCTGCATCACTGCCATAATTTCCTATTCTTTATATTACAGTTTGTGCTCCACCTGTTCCCAGTGATCCAACAAACCAGCAGTGAGGCACAAGTTGTTTGTTAGAGAAAGAGATGAAATCTCAAGGCACAAACCACTGCCTACAGCTCAGTGAGACCTGCCTGGAGAGGTTTTGCAGCCACAGCTGGCAGGGGTTTGCCAGCAACAATAGGCAGGGGAATGTTTCAAAGTGAAGGGTCATGTTTAGCTCAACAGTGCCCCAGTAAATAAACTGGAAATTCTTTTACAGCGTGGGAAATAGCTCTGCCTGCCTGCACTAAAGGCTACCCAGAAAAAAGGGACAGTTAACATAAAAGATCATTAAGTTCAAAATAATTCCCTTCCTCTGTTACCACCAACAATGATAATAGCTGCCCCAATTTTATGGATTGCTCTGCAATTTCAATTGTTCAGGAACCAGCCCTGGATTTAAGGCAGCTGCAAAGTCAGCATCTTTTAAAGCATATTTTAATGTTTTATGAGACCATGGTGGAGCAGGTTCAGCTGCACCCACTGCTGGTGGTGTCAGCAATTGAACTCTTCCTGGCAAGTGCATGTCTGTCTCTACAGCCTTGTTTCTGAGCTCAAGTTTTCCATTAGCTGCCTACACAGACTGGGTAACTTGGCATCTCTCTGCATTCCCCATAAACTCTGTTCATCTGTTGCCATCACACCCACATACAAGTCTCAGGGAGGAATCTAGGATTTCTAAAGCAGCTGCAACAAAAACACAGCCTGGATTGACAAGCAATAGGATCAAGGTGTTGAGGCAGTAAGGAGGGTCTTTTTAGAGAGTTTTTTGTGTGTCTATTTAAAACAAGTTTGTTGTCATGACTACAAACCAGGGTATGGGTGAGAAGAAGTGAGAACTCCAAGATGAGGGCTGATAATGCTAATTCATCCTCAAAATCTCAACAGCCATGGGGATGGGGAAGCAGAGAAGATGACACAAGCTCCTAGCATCTGACAAGGTTAAAAGCCACCTTCAGAAGGCAGGTCTGTCCCAAGAACACTGATGTCCTATCCAGCCCCTTTCACCCAGCCCAGCCAAGGGCTGGGTAACACCAAGCAGCTGCACTCATTGCCAAAGCAGGGGCACTGGGGACACGGTGGCAAAGAACTGCACCCAAGGCCCTAGAGAGGATGCAGCAAAGCAGGAACAGCCCCTCAGGACACTCATCTGCAGAATCACTCTCCAACCATCAGACAACTTGGCTTCAGCAAGGACTGGGAGATGTTCTCATGTCTGAGTGCAAGGCAATTAACAAATCTTATTAACACAGAGAAGCATGAAACTGTCAGCAGCTGCTCCTGGGATTGCTGCATTTTCAACTTTACCAGAAGATTAACAAAAAAATGGGGCTTTGGCCACTGAAGAACAAATGAAGAAACCCCAAGTGATTGCAGAGGGATGGAGAGAGCTTGCTCTGCTCAGAGCTCAGATTCCTCACAGAGACAGCACAGAGCAGGCAGCGATGGTGCAGGCACTGCAGAAGGCAGCAGATGCAGAGCTAATGTGTGTGTGGGGGTGGAGGGTGTTTATGAGCACAATAAATAAATGTATGAATCCCTATAAAAGTTCCCATATAAAAGTGAGTTAGAGCTGCCCGAGGGCCATGGCCTTGTAATAAAAACCACATCTTGCAAGCACAGTATGAGGCAGCAGCTGAACTGTAATTGTCTGGCTGCAGCACTGAAGAGCTGTGAGTCTGCCTGTTCCCAAACTCTTGGGTGAAGTGCTGACCCCACTAAATCCAGGAGGAATTTCGGTACTTGCTTCAGTGTAGTCAGGATTTTGTCCTGGGAAGGGCTTCTTTGAACCTCAAAGCATAGGAAGCAGTTCTGGTTTGAGTTTTTGTCAAATTTAAGTTCCTTTAGTTCCTAAATAAATCAGTCTGCAAGTGGCTGAAGATCCTGGCTTGAGATACTGACAGTTCCCAGTGTGACAGATTAGAGCTGGATCAAAACAAATAAAAAATTCCTACAGAAACATGGTCAGTCACTCCTCTCTCCTAAAATAACCAAGCAGAAAGCACTGCTTTATGGCTGAGCAGCAATTTTTCCATCAAGAAGTTCTGAATTTTTAATTTAAGCTGGGGAGGGGGAGATCATAAAAAAACCAAACCCCTTAAATTTTGTATGTCTAAACAGAAAACTTGCTGCTTTTTTTGGTCAGTAAACTTGAATGAAAGTTTTAAAAATACTTCCTAAAAAAACCCCAAACCAAACAAACAACCATTAATAATAATTTCATTCCCCTCTCAAAGGCTGGGGGTGTGTGCACTGACCTCTCCTTCACAGTTTTCTGGGGTGACAGAGTATAACAGCAACAAGCCACTTGCAGACTACCAGCCTGTAAATTCCCAACTACTCTTAACACTTTCTCCGAGCCTTCTCCTGCTCTCTTGGGAGGTGGTGAGTGCAGAGGCACACGTGTCTCAGCTCAGGTGGCTCCCAAACCTCAATCCCAGCCCAGGAGCCACAAATGCCCGTGTACCCTGGGCCACCCATTGCCACTGCAAGTGACACCCAGTCAGGTCCTGACTGCCAGGGAGAGCTGCAACTGTTCCCAGTGCCAATACACAGGCTTTCTCTAGTTATTGAGACTGTCCTCATGTTTCACATGTATGCCAATCAGAGCTACACAAAGTGCTTCCCTCTCCTCCTAGCACATTGCTGCTGGGAATAGCAACCTTGCTCCATGACAAACAGCATCTTGCAATTCACTGCAGGACTAATTGCATTGCTTTGCTGATATAATGCTCCAGGAAGACGTCAGCTTTGCCCACAGGCAACAAGGACATCATTGATTTATTCAGGACTTATGTGTAATTGTCACAGGTTGCATTCTCTTTGATAATAAAATCTTACAGACAAGGTTTAAAATTCAGCTGCAGCCCTAATTGAAACACAGCTAATTACTGAAGGTCTGTCTTTACAGCCTGTTCCATTGTTACTGGGCTAGTGTTCTGTACATCCAACAGTCAAACTCCCTCCCCTTAAAAAGAAAAAAAAAAAAAAAGAAAAAAATCCCATCTACTATTCATATAAGTCCAATGGGAAATTACAGATTCCTCTCTTTGAGCCTGAGGTAGCTACCAGCCAACAGCCCCATCCCACAAGGCTCAATGACTTCAAAGGATGCTTGTAGAATAAGACTCCAAATTAGGGCCAGTGTTGGAGACAGGAGAATTCAAAGCGGCTGAAACAAACATTCAGCCCAGACCACAAGCAATTTATTGTGCATCAACCTTTTCAGTGGCAGCATCCCCTCTGAGCCCCAGCAGATTCAAACACACCACACAATTTAGGTGTGATCAACAATCATAATACCCAGCTCCCAACTGCCTGCTGACTGTAGCACAGCCAACTTGCTGCAGTCCAGACACGTGGATTAGCAGTTGGTCACGGCTAACCCTGTATAAATGAGCACTCATCAGAACAGGCAGCCCCAGTTAATAGCTGAATGATAACAGGACCCCCAGGGTACCAAGGACATCCTTGTGCAGGCTGCACCACAGCTTTGGCTTTGTAGTGCAGCCAGACACAGAGGCAAGATTATTGCTTCATAAAGCAGGGATGAAATCCCATCCGAACTTTATTGCCAGGATGATGCCAGCGTCAGAGGAAGCTCCCTCACAGAAGGTGACATTTACATGCACACACAACAGCACAAAAGTTTATGACATCAAGAGAGTGCTGCAGTTTAGAAGCAAATCAACCCTGGAAAAATCCCTGTTTATAGCTGCTACACATTTCAACCTGGCAGATGGAAGGGATACCACAAAGCAAACACGTCCATTAAAGCAGCTAAAAACATCATCTACAAACTAGAACCCACAACCCAAAACCTCAGCAGCTACAGTCTGGAGCTCTTCAGAGCTGTGCTGACTTCAGCCAGCTACAGATCTGTCCCAAGGCTTTTACCTGACACAACCAGAGTCTTTGGTACAGAAGCAGATTCTTTGCTCATCCTGTGCAAGTTTAAAGCAGCAGGTCCTGCCTGGATGATGTAACCCTGCAGAAGTCAGTTTATCTGCTGGGGAGCCATTTCAAAGAACCCTGTGCTGGTTTTACAGGTCTTAGTCTGCCTGCCTGAGAGAGCAGAAGATCCTTTAATCCCCAAGCAAGGACAGCACAACTGGCAGGAAACAGAGCACCTGCTGCAGCACCTTGGCTCAGCCCCTGGGTCACCAGGGATGGGCTCACTCCTGTCCCTGGCTGCTCTGAAGAGAAACTGAGAAAGGCCCAAAGCAGCCGTGATAATTATGACTTGCACACCAGCATCCTGCATGGGAGCATGCAGCACATTTCTCCTAGGCTGTATTTTAAATGCAGGGGAAAGCCAGTACAGAGGGAATTAACCAGAGGTTAGGCTCTTTGCTCACAAGACAGAGAGAATATATCAGTTGTTCACATACCTGATCAAATAGGGCTTTCCAGTGCTGAGAGGCAGCATAAGGGAGGAAAAAGAGTAAAAAGAAGGTATAAGAGCAATGACATTAACATGCAGTAAACTGTAGAAGTATATTCTAACAGAGAAATAACCAAATGATTTAATGCCATTTCCAACATCCTTCTTCATCCCAGAATCACCTACCCTTCCGGAGGAGGAGGAAGGGGAATCTACCAAACACAGGGAGAACAGTTTTCATTTACAAATCCAAATTTGGATGAACTCAAAACATTCATGTGTTAATTCTGTTTTCTCCCACTATGTCTATTTGCAGGCAAGCAAGGAAAAAAGGGGTTTTTAGTCACAGAGATCAAGAAAGCTCTGTGTATACTGACGGAATGGATGAATTAGCAATGTTTTTCCAGATCACTTTCTGAGATCCTGTGGCCCAACACTGACCCATCAATTCCTTTGCTGGGTTGTCAGAGCCCTGTCTGCTGCCTGCTCCTGAGTCTGGCTTTCTGCAGGCTTCTGATAAGCCATCAGTTCTCTGAGCCTCACATGTCCACATCTGAAAAACAGCTAATTCCTCTTGTGCAAGGTGGGAGGGTGGAAGGCTGGAGAGAGCCCACTGCAAGGATTTACCCCACATCTTCTGTTCTATCAGATCTGCCTTTAAAATGCTGTATAGGAGGAAGCTCCACTTTGATGCTCACAACCATGTGAACACGCCACAAGTCCTTGTCACTTGGAAACAGAAAAAAATAGCTGGAAACTGGCTCTGATTTCTGCTTTGTAGAGAGACTGATATCAACTCATCTCCCTGCCTCACTGTCCCATGAAACAGAGGAAATTCCTACTGAATTGTTTAAGGCTCTCATCTATCCTGGATTTAGGGGCCAGTTGAGAAGACAGCAACTTCCATGGGGCAACAGTGGGGTAACTACTGGCTTAGGATCCCCAGAAATATTTGAACATTTCCAGGTCTGTTGTTTTGTCATTTACCTTCCCAAAAAAGAAACAAATTGAGTAAAACAACAAATATCAGACCTTTATAAGCAAATCTCCTCACAGTGCTATTAGCAAAGCAGAAATCTGGTTAGAGTCTTATCTAGTCTTAGAAGAACATTTCCTTTCACATGGTAGGCAAATCTAAAGCAGAACTGACTGAAGAGACAGTGGGGCATCAGGCCACTGAATTACTTTTCATTAGTTAAGTTGTTGGCTCCCCTCCTCCCATGTCTCTCTCCATTTACAAGCTCTCATTTATCATCATAAATCAGTCCAGCACTTTAAACAGAACATTTTGGGACTGTCTGAATCCTGGCTTTATGGAATGCTGCTCTGAGAGCTACAATGACATCACAGCTGAGCTGTTACACACTGTCAAGGCTGTGACAGCCAAACCTCCACTGTGTTATATTTTTGTGGTTAATAACACATAAAGAACTGACCTTGTGTCAGTTCTTGCTGGCCAAGCCAGAGAGCTTCCATCAGGCTTTCAGATATAATAGCAACAACACAAATCAACCCCCAGCTAGGTCTCAGGGGGCACAGAGCAGTTGAAATTTTCAGAGATGATGCTCTGTAGCCTGCTTGTTTCAGCAGGAAATCTTGGCCGAGCAGAAGGAGGGCATTTACACCGCTTCCTGCTTTTCTGACTTGCAGATGATACATGATACCTCAGGCTTCTGTCACATCATCTATTGCCAGGTCTCAGCAGCTTCCCATAACCAGTGCAGCTGCAGGCTTCGGTTTTGTTGATCATAGAAAACAAGGTACAGAGTCAAATAACAATGCAAGTAATGGCAAGACACTGCAAGCTGGATCTGACCCAAGCTCTCCTACCTCAAGGTCAAGCAGGAAGGCAGCAGTGGAACTGGGATAAGAATTTAGACTTCATGAGGGACAGCTCCTGTCCCAGGAGCCCAAACCTGCCAGGCACTCAGCATTTCAGCATCTCCTGGGCCCCCTGGCAGGATTGAATTGCTAATGGCTGCGTTTGTGTAGAGGCTGGAGCAACTCCAAGGGGCTCACATGTATCACAACAGGAAATCTTTCCTGTAGGACCATCCAGACAAGCACAAAATTTGTCAGAGAAGAAAAGGTCACAGTCTGATGTAAGCCAGCAATGGGATTTGGAAACCTGGACTGTAAAAGCTCCAGGAAAGCCACAATTTCCAAGTCATAGCTACACACACTCCTGAGTCAGGCATCTCCTCTTAGGATTGTCTGGCAGTGCTGTAGCAGAGGTCAACCTGCATCACACGCTCCCTCCTGACTGCACTGTGCTCAGGAATACAGACTGGGAATGCAGCTCTGGCAAGCAAGTGCACTTCCTCCATTGCCCTCTGGGAGGAAAATCCAACAGTAACCGAATTCTAGGTGATTCAGAAGGGCTGGGGGGTGAAACACTGGCTCTGTCCCTAAGCATGCCTGGGCGGCTTCCTCCAGCAGCATCAAAAAGGCTGAGAGAGGGCCGAGGGAATGTAACGCTGCTGGACCTTCAGCTCCCAAGTGTCCCTTTTGTAGTGGCGCAAGACCCGAGCCAGAGCCCGCTCAGAAAGACATTTAGCATCCCTGCTCTATGTCTGACAGGCTGGAACAGACCCTGCACTTACCGCTGCAGACTGAGCAGACACTTTTCAGTCCTCATCCCAGCCAAGTTTGCTGGGAATGAGAGCTGTGAGCAGTCCTGGGATGCACCAGGATCTCTCACGTTCACTCCCTCCCAGACAGGTGCACGGCAGCTCCTGCCTCCGGGTCCGGCAGATGCAGAACGACTGCCCGAGCTCTGCAGGCACTGCCGCCCAGCACGGCAGGAGCAGATCTGGAGTGCGCAGGACCCCTTCGCGTCCTTCTGGGCTGGGTGAGCAGAGAGCGCTGCTAAGTTATCCATCCCTCACGTGCCTTCAGAGCTCGGAGGGTGGAGAGAAGCCATCAGCCCTGCCGAGCCGAGAGAAAACTTACTCGACTGTTTGTTGCTCGGGGGCTGGAAGAGGGAGCAGCTCCCGAGAGCGGGAGCGCTTCACATCTGTCACCCTCAGGGTGGCTGTGACTCTGGAGGAGCTCTCTGTCCCCCGGCAGCCCGTAGAGACAAGGCGTCAGCTCCTCGCCAGGCTCCAGAGTCGCGTCCGTGCGCAGTCCGATCCCCTGCCCGATCAGCCGCCACCCGCCCGACACGGGCACCCAGCGAGCCGGGAGCTGTCCGGGCTGCCGCGGCTGGGAAGGACGGGAGCTGCGGCCCCGGGGACGGAGCCAGCCCGGCGGCTGCTGGAGCCCGCAGACACCCAGCGGCGGGAGGCGCGGAGGGCGGCGGGGACGGCGGCTTTCCCTGGTCCCGCAGGGTCACCGGCCCCGCTCCTGCGCCCATCCCGGGCTTCAGCTATGAATAGCTTGAGCCGATTATCCCGGCCCGGGGGAAAGGGGGGAAGACACCGAGCAAAGGAAACTTACATCCTCTGCGGCCATAGGTAGGACATCTTCGGAGTCCAGCACCTCGATTTCTTCCGCCTCCGAGCTGGCAGCCACAGCAGGGGAAGAGCTGGCGTGAGGCTCCGGCAGCCTGTCTCCCATGCTTGGAAACGGTCCCCCTCCAGCCCCCGCCCCCCCGTCTCCCCAGATCCTTAAAGAAATTAAACCTAGCTGCCGGTTGGCAAACTTTCAAGCGCAGCCGAGCCTGCCTTCATGACTCCCGCAGCCGGGAGGGGAGGAAATCCTCCATGCACGGAACATCCAATTAGCGCGGGCAGCGCCGGCGGGCGGCATCCCCGCGGCCGAGCTCCGGCCGGGGCAGTGACCCCTCCCCGCCTCCCGCCCCTGCGGCCGGGCGGTGCCCCCGGCCCGGGCACGGCCGGCGCCTCCCCCGAGCCATCGCCCGGGGACGGGGGTCCGCCCTTCCCGCTGCGGGGGGAGCCCCGCGGGCGCTCGGAGGCAGAGCCCGGAGCTGCGGCACGTCCGGGATGCGGGCCGGGCGGCGGCGGGGGGGCAGCGCCGGTGGCCCCTGCCCAGGGCCGGCACCGCCTCCCGCGGGGCGACCCGCGAGGCTCGGCCGTGACCGGCACCGGCACCGGGCAGCCCCTGCGGCGGGGCCCGGCCCGGCCCTGCCCTGCCCTCCTGCCCGCGGACAGGTGACCAGACGCGCCGCTTCATCGGGGCTCCCTACACACTTCTCTGTCCTAGAGGCTCACCGGCAGAGGCTGGTGCGGGGGTTTACATCTTTTACCATAATTATTTGTTCCTATATGTCAGGATGGGCAACTTAACCATCTGGAGCCTGGATTAGGAACTTGAGGAATGCCTTGACTGCCGGCAAAAATCCAGCAGTTTTAGCTTCTCCCAATCAAGTACAGAAATAGCAGGTTGGCAAGGGGGAAGGGCGAGCAGAGCCAGGCTGATCCACATGGTGCCAGTGCCTCTGCTTTCTGCTAAAAGCCAGACAGAGCACAGTCAGAGCAGAGTCCAGCACCACAGGCTGTGTTTTCTTCATGAAAAGGTCCAGTACCAGATCAGACACACCTCAGCCACGAGTACAGAACCAAGCTGGAAGCCCCTCTTTTCTCTACAACCTGTTTAAAAATCAACCAACCACAAAACCAAAAACAAATCAGCTAGAATACCTCTGGAAAAGGAGCAGGATCTTCCATGCTGCAGTAGCAGGGCACACAGCAGAGAAGTAAAACCAGAGCCCTTGGACCTCAAGAGAACTTTTCAAGCTCAGGATTCAGGTAGGAAAATGACAACAAAATAAAAGCTCTTCTCAGGTCTTCAGTGCAGCTGACAAAGAGGAGGGCTTCTGTCCCCTTAATGACATCAGTGAAACAGAGCAGACCTTCTGCACATTTAAAGGCAATTCCTGGAGCCATTTCTCCCTGGTCTAGAGCCTGTCCAGCCTGCTCTCCTGAAGCATAAGAGCAGGATACCAAATCCAGCACTTCTGAGAAGCACTAACCCACTTCACTCACACCACTCCTGCCAAAATATTCCAGGCACTAAACAGTGATTATACAAACAATCTCTTTTTGATTGAAAAACTAAACCTCATCAAAACTTCAAAACAGATGGATAAGCAAAAATATGCTATGCCAACAGAAAGAAACAGCAGTCATTATGTCTGTAGGGAGGAGGGAAGTGAGTTTTTAGAGTAAAGAGAGAATACATGAGCTGAATTTCAGGGGTAACAGGTTCCATTCAGCTGGGGACTGTATCATCTCTGATTCCAGATGCTAGTGGGAAAATGCCAACTGTGAAGTCTAACAGGAATGCAATCAACAACAGCGAGAACCCCCAGAACTTCTTACCTTAACACCAAACTCCCACTAAATTGAGAAATTGCTGCAAAATTACAAGTTCATTTTTCTTCTCTAAGGACTGTTTTTCACTACTGGTAATGATAGGGTTTGGGTTGTTTTTTTTTTTTTCAGGGAAATATCTCTGCACATTGCACATATGAGCTAGTGCTGTGCTATAATTGCCACAGAAAGGAAATTAACAGTATTCTAATGAGGAGTTTTGTTACAGACAAATCATCATCTTGCAAGTGTGTGAGAGGCTCTTAATTTAGAATGCCATTTCTCCCCACTGCATACCCTGGTGACTCTACCTTGGAAGACAGTAATTGCTAGATAAACTGGGGGGTTGTGGGCCTCCCCAGAGCAGATGCAGACAGAAGGAGGGACTTCAGAAGAAATGCAGACAGAAAGGACTTGAGATAATAAACCCCAAGCCGTTTTCACACTCAGTCATATAGGCAACTTTTATATTCCAAATACTGCACCCAAAATGTAGATGTACGGCCTCCCTGCATTGGGAGTGGCTCAAAAGGTCAGCTCATGAATATGCAATAACCCCCTCAGAGCAGGGACCCAGCCAGCATCTGTTAGCTCAGCCCTCTGGGGCGAACCTGAACACTTTGTGCACCAGTCCTTCCTCCACCCGAAGGAGCCCTAAAGCTACAAAACTTCCCAATTCTTTTCTTGTAGCTTTTACAAAACTTCCCAGTTCTGACAATTGGAACTATGTGGAGAAAGCTACCCAGCTCGATTTCCATACCAGAGCTCAGCCAGCTGGCCAGACTTGGGAGGCAACTTCTGAAGGAAAATGCAAAATTTTGGATCAAAACCCCAGAATGCTACACACAAACACAACCTTAGGAGGATATTAGATTGCACATACACAGCTGGGACTGGATCAGACCTGTCAGATGCATTCAGCTAAAAACCTCTAAGGACCACAGATGGTTTGAGACAGGGGCTTAAACTCAAGCCCAAAAGGTAACAGCGGTAAAGGACCCTGAGCATCACACTCCTTGTGCTGGGACAACACAAGTTTACCTTTCAGAACCAATATGAATCAGACTATATGTGCTACCATTTGGCTTCCCCCTGACTCATGGGTACTCTCCCTCTTGAAGTGAAGGAATAGTGGGAAAAAATAAACTCCAATCTCCTCTGTGATTTCTAACTTGTGTTGAAAGACCATCATCATGACCCTCCCTATTCCATGTTGTACTTGGAACTTTCCAAGTGCAGCACTGAAAAAGCACCAGTCTTTCCACCTGCACCCCTCTCTGCCACAGTAACTGTTATTGGTTGCAGCTGGTTCAAATTGTCTTTTTGGTTACTGTTAGGGAAATAATTAAACCTGCCATTAACCCTTTTTTGGGGCAGTTGTCTTAAAAGGGAGCTCTCCTATCAGGTCAGCCTTGTGGTATTTTAAAATGTCTGCTTGTTTTTACCTGTCACCTGCTGGGATCATAACACAGGTTCATTCCTAAACAAAATAATTGTTTGAAATTGAGACCAATTAGTAATTTAAGGTTAATTTCCAACATAAAATCAAGTATTGCTTACTATTAATCCTGAACTGACAAGCTTTCAGACAGGAGGTCAAAGCTGAGGCATGAAGGGTGTGTCTCCGAGGAAGATGAATCAAGGTCTTTGTCCTGTCAGTGACTTTACACCATGGTCAGGCAATTCATGCATCAGACTGAGCAGGAAGAAATTGAGTCTGGTTGTGGAAAATACAATGAAAGAAGTTATTAGAAAACTGGTGGTGCCAGAAGAAAGAAAACAAATTGCTGTTGAGAGTAAGTGGGCTGGGGTGCTGCTCCTTCTTCCCAGCACTTAATTGCAGTAGCTAACTTTTGGACATTCTTCATTCTATAGAGCAGAAGAATTTCCCCTCACGGTAACTCGAGAAGAAGAATTTCCCCTCACGGTAACTCTCACCCTCACAGGATTCATGACGGCTTGGCTGGCGGCACCAGGGCTCCCTCAGGGAGCACCAACGACCCGCCTGGCTGAGGCCACAGCAGAGCTGGATAGCAAGACTTGTACGCTGTTCCCTAAGAAAATTCCGGTCCCCAAACCACTGGGGAAAGTCTGTTTTATATAAGCAGGCGGGGATCCGCTCCGTCCCTCACCTGCGTTGCCCGCCTCGGGCCGTGAGGGTGGCCAGGCAGCGCCTCAGGGCAGGGGCGCTTCCCTCAGGGGGACGGCAGAACCCGCTCCGGCCGGGCCGGGCTGATGAGGCCGGGCCCCTCGTTCCTCACGGGGACCGCCGCTCCCGCCGGGCCGGGCTGATGAGGCCGGGGCCGCTCGTTCCTCACGGGGACCGCCACTCCCGCCGGGCCGGGCTGATGAGGCCGGGCCCCTCGTTCCTCACGGGGACCGCCGCTCCCGCCGGGCCGGGCTGCCGGGGCCGTTTCCCGCTCCCGCCGGACCCAGCTCAGCGCGGCCCCGTGAGCTCGGCGGCAACGCCCCCTGGCGGCCGGTCCCGGGCGGGCTGGGGTCCCTCTGGGGATTCCCTCGGGAGCCCCCCGGGAACGCCGCACTGCTGGAGCCTCTTTAATCAACACGAAAATATTAACTAATTCACTGCCCACAGCTTCCTACACCACCCCACGGAACTACTTGGTCTTTTCTCCCTACTGTCCGTGACAGTAAATTCGAAGTTCATAGTTGACTATTTGCATTTCAGCTTTTAAGTATCATAGAAGGCACTTTGGTCTTCTGATATAAATCAGAAATAAACCTCTAATGGAGGCATGAGAGAAACTGCACTGCCAAGATATGTGAACTCCAACAAGTGCGGGCACCGGCAGCATCCATTTACGTAAAGGAACAAGTTTTGGTAAACTCCACCTTTCAGGGCACAGGAAGGTAAAGAAAAAGAAGAAAAAGGCAAACACAGACACAGTACACAGTTATTTTATTGAAATACTTGAAAAGGCCAGCAATGGAAAAATAGGTTTGTCATGAGGAATTTAATGTTTGGTTTACTTGATCATTAAAAAAGCTGTGTCTATAGGTAATTCTAGCCCATTACAGAATGCACTGTGATCCATGCAACTAATATACTACAGTAGAATAGGCACTGTGTACTATTGCAGTTTTCTCTTATACACAGCTTTTAATGAGTATGACTGACAGATGTGAGAAATTAAACTGTAACACTTCCAAATTATAACTGTTTAGAACATACAAAATTTGCTCATCTGATTCATGAGGGTTATAAAACACAACATAGTGAAAAATGAAAAACACGGGTTACACACAGTGTATGAAGTTGGTCTGGCAGTTTTCAAAGTTTTACTTTTTTCCTCTTAAAAGAGACCAGACTCTAAATATGTCACTGGTCATGTAAAATACAAAATCATAGGCCAGGACAGCAAAGGTGATTCTTTCCTGAAAGACATGATTAGAGGGGCAAATTTGTTCATCAGTTAAAAATATGAACAAAAATCACAAATTCTGCCTGCTATAGCTTATAGTCCAAAAAGATGAAGTCACTTCAGATGAATGTGAAATAAATAAGCAATCCTTGAGGAAGTATGATCCTTGAGTTGAGTCTACTCTACTGAAAATGAATTTCACCTATACACTAGAATGTCACCATGGTGAACATCTAAGAACAGTATTTTGAATAGGTTTTTGGGAAGCAATGTCTTACTTGCTTTAATATGTACAGGTTATTTACAACAAATTCCCTTTTGGCCTTACAAGTTAAGCCATTTTAGCTGGCTGTTAAGATGCAATTCCTTTTTTCCACACATTATGCAATACTGTAGTTGGAGCTATAATTTAAAATAATCTTAAGCATGAATTACAAATATTAATAAAGTAACTCTGCATATATAAATATTTCTAGCAGAATTTAAAGCATTCAGAATGTACATAAAAGTGGTTTTTTATTTATTTATTTGGTAGGGCCAGATGTGCTTCTTCTCAGATCATCGCTGCTTTAGTAGTGCTTTGTACATGGCAAAACCCAAAACTGCAAACACAGTAGCACCAAAACTTGCTCGGAGCCAGAACGTTGAGCTCTTGAGGTCCGCTTGTGTCACATGCCTGAAATTTAACACACATACAGAGCCAGGTTAATTCCATGCCAGGAACTCCCGACAGCTTGTGCTAAACTACTCTGCTTTTGGAAACTCATCACTACACTTGTCACAGGCAAACAGCTCACAGTTCAGCCTTACGAGCACTTTACACTCATTTTGCTTTTCTTAAAGCTCAGGATTTGATCTGCAGCCCTGAGCACATCCGATCCCCCTGAAGTCAGAGTGCTCACACAGCTGAGGAGAAATGCAGGAGCAGATAATTTATCATGGATATGGAGAGGGCAAGGTGTCTCCTTTGAGAGTACCAGCAAGCATTCAGGAAAGGAAAACAAAAATAGCTACAAATAATTAGTAACTCATAGTGAGAACAACTCTGTCCAGCAAAATCCTTTTTTCTTTGTTTTCTATATGTTGAGTTTAATATTTCTGCTTTTCCATTAAAAACTTCCCAGTCCTGTTGAATACCTACTTATTCTACCCCCAAAAAAAGTTTACTGACAAGTAGCAAGTAATATTTTTCCAAAAGCTAGAATCAAACCATTTTAAAATCCCTTTCTTCCCAGTAGTCACAAGAACAGAAGCAGTCATCCAACACCAAGCTGAAAGCTAAGAGAGAGTGCGAGTGAAACAGGCAGTGACAATGGCACCAACAGAAAAAGACAGTATGGAGTGACTGTATGACAGAAAAATCCACATCTCACATGACAGTGGAGACAGGCAATGACCCAACTCTCCCAAATATTGCAAGAAGTCTGTGAACATGCTCAGTTAAGCAAGGCTGACCACCCTTAACAGCAGTCTGAAGTATGACAGCTTACCAGAAAGCAGGAGCTACCATTTAAAACAAGTTATCATAAATGCCATAATTCAAAGCACAGGAAGTTCCCAAACAATGGTAAAGTTGATTTTTTTGTTTGTTTGCTTTAGAGATAGAACTTAGAACAGAACTTCACTAGCCTACATGTTTTAGCCTGTGTTAATCGCCATGGGTTACTCAGTGAAGCTGCAGGGGGGTTAAGGAGAGGAGCACAGAGATCCTAAGCACACACAGGAGTTCATAGAGGGAGAACTGCAGAGCTGTAGCTCACAAGCTGTTTAACAGAGCAGGAATTGCTACTTGCTATCAAAACACACAAATCCAGTTTTGGATATGCTTTAGTAGACTTCTGCAGGAGCCATAACAGCCAGATAGTTAATCAGAGTTCTGCCATACCACATGCTGAAGAACAGGCTCTTTGATGCACACACAGTTGCTCTTTAGTCTAAAAAATCCTGATCTTATTTAAGAATGTCTTGCTGGGTTATAGAACAGACCAAATCCAAGAACTCCTGCAAGCATTAGTTTTTCTACAGCTAGTTTTGACAAAGTCTCTGCAAACTGGATGTCAGGTGGCTTGCTGGGGGGAAGACAGGGAAAAGGCAATGGCAAGGTCACCTGGGTTTGGCTGTTGTTACCTGGCTTCAAGCAAACGTGGACCAAGAGATGACTCCATGAAGATGGAATCTTCTACAGAGTGGACGGCGTGCACCTGCTGCATAATCCTGCTCTCCTCGTCTGCTACCAGCATGGCCCCCACCTCAGCTAGGTAGGCTCTTAACCTTTTCACACACATGCACAGTGCATTCATTGCATGGCTCAACACAGCAACCCTCTCAAATCAAAAAGCCCAGAGAATTCCTGATTTATAGCCACCTAGCCCCTGATTCTTGTGCAGTTGTTAAAAACTTAAGTCTTGGGGAAAACCAGAAACAAATCAAGTCTGTGCTTTTAATAAGCAAAGTGAAATGTATGATTTCATGTAGCTAAATGCTACTGCTTTAGGGACAAAGAAACCTGTTTATGAAACTGGATTTCTCTTCCCACTTCATCTCCACAGCCTCAACTTCCATGTGTCCCACAGGACACTGCAATACCTCTGCACCATATGCACATCAGCCATAAAAATGAGATCCCACTACTGTTGAGAACTCAAAGACTGTATTTTATCACTCCAGTGGTAGTCTGAGGTAATTTCTTAGTAAAAGGATGTGAAATCCTTTTCTTCAGATATGTAAATTAAAAAACTAATCTGTGTCTGTAACATGAATCACTTGTAGGTTACATGATTTACTAGATTACATGACAAGCTCTGTTTGGTAGTTCACAGTGCCTGTCCCACTGCTGGATGAGTATTTGTGTAACTAACAAGTCTCCAGTTTAATTTGGTTAATTCAAATGCCCAACTATTTGTACTATTTAAAACCCCATCCCTTTAAATATGTAAATCAATGTTTAAATTGCAAATTAATGCTTTTGCAGTGCCTCATAAAGCACTATCTCTCACATCTAGATTTTCTGATTCCTATCTATAATTTGCCTTGTTTTGCACATGTCCATATTTAATAGTATGCAAGAAACTTGCTGAGCATGCTTCATCCTTCTAAAAACAATTAATATGTTCTCAGCCATGGTAAAATCCTCTTGTAATGTCTAAAGGGAAACTAAATTGGCTTTGATCCCTTTTCTAAGCCTAACAATAGCAGATTCTTTCATTTAAATAAGGAACTAATTCGAGACAGGGACTTGTCTTACAACCTCAAGGAAATCTACTCTGAATGTCTCAGCCTGAAAATCCAAAGTTCAAAATGCTTACTGAAAGTCAGAACATTATGGATGTCTAACTGCTTTACAACTTCATAAACATCCAATTTTTCTTCTTTCAATGTTCCTTATGCTGTCATAAAATCCATTTTTACAACTTTAATCTCTAATATTGTTTAGCTGCCATTAAAGGAACAAAAAAAATCTGAGATAATAAAAAAGAATCAATATTTGTTTCTAGTGTAGGTTCTTTGACATGAAGGTGGCTACAATGCACAAAACCCTTTTTCAATACACACTGAAAAATTCAACCTCATCAAATAATAACTTTCAAACTTAACTTCAGTCTAGTTGTGCTTATGAAACTAATTTTCACCAGTGGTGGAAATTACTACTGCCTTGTTAGTAAGAGAGTAACCCTGAATTAGAAAATATTCTCTCCAAGGGTAAAACATCTAAATAGATGTGCACTTACACACACAGAGAGTAGTAGCGAGGACTCCATAAATGAAGCTGCATTTGAAACTCTTGCTTATTAATAAGAATGATTTTTCAAACTTTCCAACCAGGCTGCTGTGTGTACTTAATCATACAATTAGTTCCACAAATATATGGAAGTCTAGAAATTTTGCCTTTGGCACAAAATTTGGATTTTAATGCATATTTTGGAAAGAAAAAGGCATGTTTTTATTCAACTTACTCTTAACAGTGAGTCAAGTACCTTGCCACTTGTTGATGAAGATCTTTGAAATCTGGATGGGATTTTTTCCAAGAGACTTTAACAACACACAAGAAGTTTGTCACATGCACTTGCTAAGAATTTAACTGAGCATGCCTGCCATGGGTACACACAGAAAACTGCTGAGTTACACACTGATGCTGACACTTCTCCCAAGGTCAGCAGCAGAATAATTTCCAGGTCTGGGAAGGTTTATCCTTAAATACAGGACTTCCAAAACATTTCTATAGTAACTTCCAAAGCATTTTAAAAGCACAGTGCTGGGGCCAACAGGCTGCTCACATGGCTACTCACAGCAGAACCCAAAGCAAGATCATGCAGCAGCCTGCTCTGACAAAGGCTCTTAGCATTAATGTAAGCAACTGAATTCCAAAAGCATCACATAACCTGCACGAGCTGCTGCAGCTTCCCTTCAGGCACATATTTTCCTAGGTTGCAAACTAAGTCCAGCAGTTAGAATTTTCCCCCATGCATTAGTAATCTAAAACGTGAAAAGCTCCAAATGCATCTTATTATCCACAAAACCTAAAAATGGATGTGGAATGCCAATTCATTACACTTTGTTTAGAAAGAAATCAAAGGACACAGCTTTGGAAATTTCTATGCACTCTGGGGCATCAAACAGCTTAGAGAAGGAGGAAAATAACTTAGCAATTTCTAATGTCCTAATGTCATTTTGGGGATGTCATTTAGCAATGTCCTAATCTGGGGGACACCTAAGTGTAGAGACAGATTTCTGCAATTAGATTTAAAGGCAACATGCAAGTTTTGAAAAGAAACCTGTGTACACTGCACATAGGGAAAGGTAAATTCTGGGCTATACTCTTAAAACTTCACCATTATTACAGGAAAACACAATAATAATTTATTGTCTTAGCTTTAATTGCACAGAAACCAAAACCTTACTAATAATTCCTGAAACAACCAGGTTTCATGTGGAAGTAGAATTTAATTTCAATTCCACAGTGTTTTAAAAACTTTTAAAGAAAAACTTCCTCTGAGAAGTCTCCTTGATGAACACAATTCTCATGCATTTGGATCATCTTATTTTGAAATGAACTTAGTTGACAGAAAAATGCCACTACTGTACAAGCAAAAAGCAACATGGATGATTTGAAACCAAGGGAAAAAAAAAGCCAAAAATCCAAGCTCATCATTAAAGGGTTAGAATGAGTGCTTTTGGTAAAACAATGTAGTAAAAAGAGATTAGGTGCCAGCCAGCCAAATTCAAGTGAACACCTAAAGGAAAGAACATATTAAAACTACAGAGATACTACAGGATATTAGCAAGTCTCATACATGCATGTCCAGTGCTTGGAATGCTGTGCCTCCTTCCTCAAAGAACCAACAAATTGTGACCCTGGGCAGTTCAAACCAACACAGCAACCTCCAGGCTGAACCTGCCTTTCTGACAGCCTGCAAGCTTCAGGGAACTCCTGAAATTTGTCCAGAGAAACTGAGGGGAGCATGAGCAGGTTTCTCAGCTGCACAGAGGCAATGTTCTTCCTTTAATTATTACAGTGGGAATATTCAAATGTGAGGTTTTGTTGTGCCTTGGTAACAGTGTTTAGGGGTTACTTAGCAACAAAGGGCACAGGAAGGGGTCCCGTGTGAAACATTTCAGTTTACCTGAAAAGCTCCCACAGCCTAAGGGAATAGAAGGGGACCAGGAGAATAAAGTACTCACTAGAAACCTCCTTCCCCCATCAGCTATCTAACTTTTGTTCAACTAGCTGACTTAATGGTAAGCACTTGTGAAGGCAGAGTAAGAAAATTTATAGAAAATATCTGAATCAGAAAGTCCTTCTTGATCCAAATGCTTTCTCTAATCACACATCATTGGATGTATGATTTTTATAAGACAAGAAATCCATCTCACCCTCCTGTGCCTACAACTGGGAGCTATTTCCTCTTGTTTAGAGGTATCCCAGTTCTACCACATGTGCTGTTATGCAGCAGTTCATGTGCTGAATGGTAAATAACCTCAGTAAGGTGCTTGGTTAGGGACTTGGTGAGATGAAGTGAGCCTGCTGGAAACCTGGAACGATCCCTAATGACTGAGAGACAAAGGGATTCTAGCAAATAATTCTTTCAGGAGGGAAGGGTCTGTGAGGAATTCTCCTCACCTTGAATTACAGACTTTTCAGGCAGTAGTGGATTCCTGTTTGTTATAGTCTCCCTAGTGATAAAGTGTGGAATGACAGCATCCCAAACCTCAATAAAATATTTCAGTACCCTGAGACCCTGACAGCACTTCAGAGGAATGAAGTTCAATGTCTAATGCAGGACTCAAAAAAACCCACACAAAAGAGAAACAATCGCAACAGCAAATGGAGCAACCTATACCAGTTCCAAAAAATGAAGATGTGTTAGAGGAGATTTCAGCCTCAATAATGAAGAGCTGGGATTTTCTAGTAGTGACTGCTCAATGAAGTTTTAGAATGATAATATGCAGAGATTGCTGTTTCCCATTTCTGTCTATGGGATGACTGCTGTAGAACAGATGCAGCATGAAGAGCCTCACTCATTCAGTCTTTTCCTAAGCTAATGAGTTTTTCACCCTTGAATTCTCACTCTGTGGTTAACACTTGTATCTTGGATTAAAGTGGTATTTGACAAGGAATATGCTCACTCCTGTAGGTGGGTGTATCCACAGACCTCCTTACATGTGTGTCACTTGCATTAAAAGGAGGCAGACACTCTTACATGGAGCAGCTACATCTGAAACCTGTAACAAGCAGTAACATCCATGGACCAGCAGCATGCCAGGAAACCTCAACCATGGCCTCCAAATAAACACATTTCCCATCTAAGCCTCCAAGAAGGCCATGGAGGATGGAACCACTGCACTGCAACAGTTGTTTGGTTTGAACTCCCATTTGCTGGGGTGTGATGACAAGTGCTGAGGTGTTAGTAAATCCTGTGTGTCCAAAACTGCCTGCAGAACAAGCTCTAGCACTGTTTTCAATGCTGAAAACCAGTTATCTCTCTTTACCAATTGTTTTTCCAAAAGTATCTGGAAATGCAAATGTTTAAGCATTTACCACTTACATGTTGCATTTCATTCAGAGAGGAATTGGATGTTTAAACATCTGCATTATTTTTTAAGACAAAATGCCCACTCTTTGTGTAAACCAAGCATAACACACACACACACAGAAATTCTATGAACTCCCAAATATCAAATTAGCAATTATAAACATGTCATATATTACACGATGCTGCTGTAAGTCAAGCTGTGCCTTTATGAAAATACCTGTGTAACTGGGATCTAAAAGGCACTACCTCTAATCAGTACTAAACAAACCTGTAATGCCTCAAGTGAGAAACATTACACAGCTTTGCAGACACTACTTAAGGACTATTAGCAGTTCCCTAAAAACACAGTCCTAATTCCTGCAATCACAAAGAGCCTGAATCAACAACCAAATCGGTAATGTTTCACAAAAATGTCTAAACTAAGCTCAAAAGAACCTCCAAGTTACACCAAGTTTGATAATTCTATGACAATTATTAAAGTATTGGCCTATTTAGTGGATATGGAGTGAAAAACCTGCAGTATATAAGGTTACCAATTGGTATTCCAAAGACACCCTTTATTTTAAAAGCACACCTGGTACCTAGTAAATAAAGTTAAGGACCTGTTAAGAACTGCAGTGAAGAGTTTGTTCTTTACAGATTGCAGCAAGTCTGAGTTGAGGAAGTTCTGACAGATGCAAAATGTGCACCTGTTGCAGGCGCACATACAGCGTAACCGGGCATGGCTGCGAAAACACACAGAAGGACAGGAGTTGAAATCTTGCTCATCAAATCAGGTGCACATTAGGACTGTGCCACAACCAAGAGAGATTTAGGAATAAAAGGTACATTTGAATGAGTAAGGAGAGGAGGAAAAAAAAAAATACACTGGGGAAGAAAGGGTACAACTACAGCTGTGCAGAATTTAAAGGTTAGAGGTTCTACATCTTGGACATTTTGGCATCACCACCATATACAGATCTTACCAGCAAAGCACAAACATGAATGAAAATGTCTGATGAATTTATACAAGTTCCCATAAAAGAGAAGCATTTAAAGGCTTCTGAGTATGTCTGCACAGCAATAGATAACACCCCTTTTTCAAAGAAAAGGAAGCCACATTTTCTACCACTTCGAATGCACTCTTTACAGGGTGAGCGTTGCCTCTATGTTTCCCACCCTACCAAACACACATGCTTGAAAACTAAGGGAGAAGCAGGAATATTGATATGACAGACATTTGGTCAGTGCTACACTTTAGTGGTTTCCCAGTATTCCAGTGCTACAAAATGAACACAAGAGTAAAATAAAAAAAAACCCAACCCCAAAACCAAAACTACAGCTTTACAGATGTAATTCAGTAATTTCAGTTTCAAATAATTAAAAATACCCTATTATTTTGGGTGAAAGTGACATTAGTTCTATTTATTTTAAAGCAAATGTCAGCTGTCATACTAGACTCCATCTGCTGTAATATTTATGTAGTTCATCACCATATTAAAAGCTTCACCCACCAAAAAAAAGAGATGCAAAGTGAGTTTAGCAACAGTGAGATGCGTAGTGAAGAAGAATCTGAGGTTAAGTATCTTGTACCTGAAGTCCAAAGATGTTTATACAAAAATTCTATTAAAATCATAATAATTATTAGATGAATGACCATAGCACATAGTAATAAACACCATGAAAACAAAAAGTATTTTAAGCAGTGCACTGAGGGAACTGTTGTGCACTAAGGGTCCATTGCAATCAGCTGTTGAGCTACCAGCAAGGACTACAGTACAACTCACTCTCAAAAATACCAAGATGTAAAAACTTATGTACTTTTTATATCACCAATATGGACCAAACAGAAGCCTGTTGGCTGGAATTTGCATCATGAGCTGGATGAACTAGGGCATTCTTCAACTTAGCAACAATACCTGAGACTGATTTCTGTGTTGGATCTATGCCTAGCTCCTCAATTTGAAATAGTTTAAAGATCCCACTGAGGCCATTTGTGTCTCTCTGTTGCTAAAGCTCGGTGAGGCAGTTCCATCCTGTGGCTAACGATGGCATGCAGTGAGTGCTGCTGTGTGACCATGCACATGGCAAACAGAACAGCTCCAGTACTTACGGATACATGGCCATAGTTGTCAGTTTTACAAAGATATCCTTACTCGGCACATCAGCAGTATTACAAGTAAAGGCTTGGGGTGGAGGCATTTTGTGTTTTCTGCAGAATTCAGCAGGAGAAATACTATATTCCTGTCTAACTTCATGCAAGTCGGACTTGGCAGCTACCACTAAACATGGTATTCTGCTGTCCATGAAGTGCTGCTGCAAATTTAAAGAAAAAGAAGTGAAAGAAACAGTATATGAAAAATTCAACCTGGAACAGGCTGTATTACACTGGTTGCAGCAGCATTAAGATACATTCATGCCACTGAAGTCAGGCATTTCTAGAAGCAGAGTAGTTTACATAGAAAAGCAGATGTTTGCTTTGTATGAGTAACAGAAGTGCACAACTGCTAAGGCATCCTGATAAATAACCAGCACTTAGAAATAAAATGTCTTTTAAGCACTAGAACCAGTGTATAGATCAGGTAACTGATACTGAATATTTAGTCAATGAGAAGAAATATAAATGTAGAGGTTTGTAAATATAAACTCTACAAACCTTAAAAATCCTGGCACAGTACTCAAAGGATTTAGGATTACTGACATCATATACCAGGCAGACAGCATCGCATATGGTCTCAGCATCAGTTAAAAAGTCTGAGTCACTGACATCGTGTAGCTGGAAAAAAGATGGTTGCACAGGGAGGAAAGCTTGTTATTATGCAGTTCAAGGAATTTTGTAACTTGTCTCATAATTTTTATAGCTTATATTTATGTATCCTTCAAACTAATGGACTAACAATAGGCAGAATCAATGAAAAAGAACAGTAGGAATTTACCATGCAGCCAGCATATGTGAGCTGTTAACATCACATCTGCAGGCAATCACCACCTCAACATAAAAAGTGATATTTACTTTAAAACAAAGGATTAGACAGCTATAGAAATGGGCATGCATCCTATAGAGGAAAACCACAGAGCAGGACTAGATCTCAGAAAACAGAGATCATATTGTCATAAAGAAGAACTAGAATGGAACAAGCCTTAAAGAAGTGATTTCTCCCACTGAATACTAATTTTAGCCATTCTAATCACTCTGTGTGACAGACACTTCTTACTGAATAGGTAGACTGACTTTTGATCATTTATCACATGTTATAATTTGATATGCTGCAGTGTAACCATAAATGGACTAGGTTTTGTACAACTCAGGTCAAGGTTTCAAAAATAACAGGGGTCTGACCAGGTTCGGCTAAATTATCAACAAAAAACCCCAGAACTTATTTGGGACAGAAAATAATTGGGAGGAATCCACGTTAAGAAGAGAGAATTAAAACTAGTTTGTTGTAGAAGGCTCTGAATAATTTACAGAATTTTAACATTAACCAGTCTAAGGCAAAGAAGAAAGAGGCAGCCTTACCAGCAAGTACTTTTCCTGTCCATATACATAGACTGTGTTAATGGCATAGTAAGATTTGTGTTCTGCACGTATTTGCCTCTGTCTCTGAAAAGGCAGAATTTCATGTTAGACCACAGCAACTTTTCCCTTTAACCCTTTTCCCTTTAAGTTAGATTTGAACAGCTCATTTGCTCCATTTATTAATAAATTAAAATTATAATTATCTTTGGGTTTTCTTCAAGGAAATGCATAGCTATAATCTATGATGTACAAATCATTATTGCATGCAATAGCCACTACCAGAATAGAACAAAACCAAAAAAACCCAAACTCTTCCTTAGTAATTCTGTATATCCTCAAAGAACTCTGCAAACTGAGTAATAACCATTAAAGCTCTAAGATAATCACTTTTGCTGTCTAATCTTAACTCAAGAGCATATATAGATGAATACTATATGTTTCTTACTATTAGATTTCTTCCAAGAAGAGCTTGAAGAACTCCACTTTTCCCACAGCCTTTCATTCCAACAACATTGCATCGGAAGACATTTCGCTGAGTCTGTTTTTTCTGGAGGTCTATCTTTTTATCTCTTGTCACTTTTGGAAAAACACAAATATTTTTCACAAGATGTAAACACATGTGAAAACATGAAAATGCACACAAATCAACCTTTCAAAAACATTAAATCAAAGGTTTCACTTGAGCAGAAAGTAAAAGAGAGTAAATGAAAACAGATGAACCATCAAACAATTTGCTCTCTATTATATTTCTAAATTTAAATTTCTGTGTTGTATCAAATTTTTATTACCTGTGATTGCTGATGCTTGAGACTCTTGTTCTGCAAGTATGGAGTACCCCAAATAACCCAGGTACTCCAGGCAACGCTGCACATCCAGGTATGTGGTTAGTCTGGCAGAGGGGACAAAAAGAATTTTCAATTGTCACCATCTGGGGTACAAGTTATTTATAGCACTGAAACAATCCTTATCTCCTAACTCCAGACTGACATGATAGAAACATTCCTGGCACTATGCAGTACTGAAGGACAAAAGTCACTGAATCAATGAGTAAATGGTGGTAACTCTATCAGTATTACTGGTCACCAGAACTCAACAAAGGCAGTACTTGCAGAGGCCTATCAACCCACACTCTATCTTCTTATCTCCCCAAATAACATTTTTCTCATTTTCTGTATTTTAAATTGGGGAAAAAAAACTCTCATTATTGAGGACCATTTTTCAAACCATCTCTAAGGGGCAGAACAACAGCAGTAACATTTCAGAAGGGATCATAGGGATTTCCAAATTTTGAAGAGAAACTTCTTCATTGTCAGCAGTAAATACTGGCCAAACCCTGAACAGGTTATCACAACAGTCTGAAGGTCAGGCCACTGGATGGATACAAAAACTTGACTGCTTGGATCAATTTTCTACTATAAAACTTCTACTCTTTCCAATAGTCTTTAAGAGGAATCTACAAACACATGATCATACCCAGAGTTCTCAACTACTAAAATGTCCTGTATCACACTTACGTCCACTGCGAGAGAAACCCTTGGTATGTGATCCATCCTCTTTCATTTGTACAAACTGTGTTGTTCACATCAGGTCCCCATGGCATGTAAGGGAAGACTTTGAACAAGTCCTTCAATTCATCAGGAGATAAAGCACAATCTCTATCCTGAAACAAAATATGGTATCAGACATAATTTAATTAATGTCTATTCTAAACTGGCATTTTCTTGCTGTACATTTGCAAGATTCAAGAAATCATGCTTATTTCTTTTAATCATTGTTCTTTCCTTGTTTTTAATAAGATTAAATGTATGAGCTAGTTAAAAACAATTTGGTAGTACAGCTATAACTGCCAACTCTCCTTGTAGACCATCATAAGCTGCAGTTAGTACTGACTCTATAGGTTAAGCTGAATAAAATGACATCATGATAAAAACATGTTTTTGTTAGCAAAACTCCTGACAAACCAAGGCTTGTAAACATAAAGACACACACACACGCAAATTAAATGCTTACCAAATCATGTTTATCAAAAATACTTTGAAGAAACAAATATGCATGATGATTTAGTTCTGTTGTGCAGTCAGGGGGAATTTTTAGGCTGTTCATTGAAAACAAACACAGATACAAGAAGCATTAATTGTTTATGAAATACAGAATACTAAAACTCAAAATATATACTTTATGAATTATAACATTTAGTATCTGACTTGGCACTTTAATAATTTATCTTCACATAGATCAAAGCACATACTTTTTATTAGGAATTCTAAAATGATGAGTGAGTGCCTTTGGTGATATATAGCTCTACAGTAATCACATTTTTGTTGGTTTGCTTTGTTTTCGTACTTTGGGGTTTGGGGTTTTTTAACAAAAAAATGATGCAATTACATTTTTTAATAGAAGCCACAGAATTGGTCAATCTCTTTTTAATTTGGGGATTTTCAATAGGTCTCAAATGCTATGAAAATACTGACAAGTCTTTTAGAATTTAATAATAATAATAATACAATTAATCACACATAATAATCAACTGCTCAAATTTATGTTCCAGTTTTACACTAACAATCTCTTCTGCCACCTTTCTTATGAAGAAAGAGAACATGATTTGGCACAAGGGAGTTCTTCCTTTGCGTTCAGCCACATGAAGATTTTGGCTGGGTGGCCATTAAGTAAGGGAGGTGCTTGGTGTAACAATGTGTAAATAAACCCAGTGGAATAACCCTCTCCTCCTGGCAGAGCAGGGGCAGCAGAGCCTGACCTCAGGCTCAGGGGGCTGCAGTGGTACCTACGGAGGGAACAGGTACTCTGGTGTGAGCTCTAAGTCGTCGTCGTAGCCAAAGCGACGCAGAACAGTCCAGGTTGTCTCGTGCCTTCCTCGCTGAATGAAAAGTGTGTGTAGAAAAAGAAAACCTAAAAATCAAAAATGGTGAAATCTTAAGGCTCTGAAGTGCTCTACCTGCTACAAGTGTTTTCAATAGAATCAGCATCAGATATGGAAACAAAAAAAGCTCAAAATACACATTAAGATTTTAAACCTCCTGGGTGATAGTACAGCATTATCTACACAGACTGAACATTCAGAAATCATGGTATTTGTAAAAGTGTTCTCCAAGGAACTGTTTCCTTCAAACAATCCCTTGATTTTCTGTTGTTGTTTGCTTTTTCCAGTACCAGCATTTTAGAGCTGTATGAAAATAAACCCAGTATTTTCAATAGTTTAAACCAGAAAGCTTTAGCCTGGAGGAGGCTGGAAGGCAGTTTAATGGAAGACTGCTTTGAGTTTTCTTGCATCAAAATAACTGGGTAGGATTTTTGTTTGGCATTTCCCGAGGCTTAAAGAACACCAAGATATCACTGTTTAGCAAGCTCAGTCTCGCAGTCTGAAAATCAAGACAGAGATCATATTCCTAAAGACCACCATTTTCATGTAAGAGTGATTGTCAACTGTATAAAGACACATTTTTTAAGAGTTAAATAAGACTCACCTTTTAATGTCAATCCATTATCTGCAACTCCATCACTCAGGTTTTTCCTGACTACATTCTTTACGTCTTCCAAAGCTTGAGGCGCCAGTGGTGTATTAAAACAAATTCTCTAACACAAAACCCAAAAGCAGCATGTTAGTACCACTGGCTACTGAGCTGGACAAACAGCATGTCCTGTATGAAATACAGCCTTAAAAACTCTGACAAGCTGGCTAAGGACAACAACACAATCTCTTAGTGGAAATAAAGGCATAAAAACTGCATTTGATTTTTAAGTACATTAATAGATTTTTTAAATTATGGTCTTGAATTCAAACTTGAACAATGGTTAGAAATAAAAATAATTTCATTTCTGTTTGTACAAATCCATTCTTCTATGCTGCACTTGAGACCAAGTATTTAGGCCTGATTCCCTTACAGTTTCACACTTCTATTATTTATTCAAAACCAATCATTTGTTTTCTAGAATTATACAGCATATATATACCATTATATAGCACTTTTAAGCATGGTGGAAAGATAAGCAAGAGAGGTACCTGAAAGAAGTTGAGCTCTGCATCATTGAGAGTACCATCATTATCTTGATCAGAAATTCTAAAAATGCGAGTCAGTGCTTTAATACAGGCAGGTTTCATCTAAGGAATAAAAGGAAGTTCAGTATCTTTCTAGGCTTGAATAGAAAAAGATTACACTGAATGACACCAGGCAGCTCAATCACATGGAAACACACATTAGTCTTCATTTACAGTTTCAGAACAGAGACATTCATTCACATGTACACAAAAGTAAAGAGCAAGAGGAAATAAAAAATTGATTTAGCAAATTTATATTCATAAATTTAAAACAATTATTCCACATTAAATGTTTTTCTATTCAATGATTAGAAAAATCTCAAGCTCTTCACAAGCTGAAGGTGGCACTACTGTTATTTAAAAAAATAAAATTCAGTTCTCTAAATTCAATCTTACTGCTAGAGAAAACTTTGAGAAGCAACTAAATAAGTTTTTTTTTTCCCCCCAAAACATTTTTTGATGGGAAAAAAAAATCACCTTAAATTCCCAGTGCTTTGCAAAACTAAATAGGTCTAGAACTACAGCCAGCTCACTTCAAACATCAAATACTGAAAACCTTCACAGGGCTCATTCATCTACCAGGCAAAGCATGGAGCATATGGACTATCTCTAGGACATAAGAACTGCTAGGATACCTTCCAAGTGAAGGAAAACAGACACTGGCAATGCTCTCCCAACAACTACCGTGATGATGGGCTCTTCTCTTCACAGAGGTCACACAGATTGCATAGACATTGGTTTTGGAAAACCAAAAAGATTTCAGCACAACAATTTTATCAGAACATTACTAACTCATATAGATGATTCTGATGGAAGAAATCAAAACAGGGTTATTCTCTGATTCTCTGCTTAACAAAGTATTTACAGCTGAAGCAACTTTCCTACTTCCCAATACTAAATGGATACAATTAGAGATTCTATTCGTATTTGCCCAGAAAATTTTAAAAAATAAAATACTCCTTCATAATACACTCAGCTAACCACCTGATCCCTAAAAACCAGACTCATCACTTGTTTCTCATCCCTTCTGCCAAAGTTTCCCAAGATTCTCAGGAAAAAAAAAATTCTCTTAGATCAGGCCAAGTCTAGAGTGCTTTCCCTGAAATAAATGGAGTTCCTGTGAAATGTACATCTAAAGGAGAACTGAATTGAAGACACAATTTGGGTCACATTACATTTGGCTCAAAGCCATGAGCAAAGCTTCTCATTTTACCCAGCAGTTCATACAACAAAAAACTGTCCTCACTGCTTTGAAGGGAGAGGAAAGACAGGCCAGGTTCATACATCAAAAACAGCCCCACTGGTTCTGGGATGCAATGCCTGACATTCAGGGGTGGGGTGCTGGTAGCAGAACACACTCAGAGATGCAAAATCCACTGAAAAGGAACAAACAGGAAAGTGATTCACTCCCCCCAAATTATTTGCGCTCTGAGAATCTATGGATAAATACCTCTTTCTCCTCTGGGCAATAAAGAGGACCTGTAGGATGTAGAACAGCTTTCTGTGCATAATAAAATAGCTCAGATATATTCTTCAAGTTTTTGGCTGAACACTGAAAGAGAAATCCTCACATTGATGAGCAAGTTTCTTGACTATTTGGCGATTTCTTCTGAAATTTAAGTAAGCATCAATTTTTTAAAGACTTAATCCCCTCCTGTTGGTACAGGGCTGGTTTGGAAAAAAGACATCCAGCCCTTGTACCTGTTCAATTAATTAACAAATGAGGTTTCACTACAATCTGCTGTCATACCAAGAACAGAAATCAAAAAGTGGTATCTGCTTTGGAAAAAAACCAAACCAAAACAAAACAAAAAACTCACAACATATCCACACATTAAATCAATTCTGAATATTTTGCTGACATCTGTCTGGCTTAACATTAAATAGAAAACCCTTGTTAAAGGGAAGCATGTAAGGAGGGAGGAGGCTCTAAATATTAAAATTTGACAGTAACATTTGATTATACAATTGTGTAACCTTCCCTAAAGAAAGATAACATAAAAACTCACTATTATAATTACTCATGCTTGAAATATTTAGTTTGGAAAAAAACCCAGAATCCCTTTTTCTACTATAAAGTTGCCATAAGTGCTTGGCAAGAATGTATTCCCTGTTACTTTAACTTCAGAAAGTCTTGCATACCTCTACACAGGTTTCTATCTCTGTATATTGATTCATAATGGGAAGGATCGTTTCCATACTGCTGTACTCCACTAAATCAGACTTGTTTCCAACTAATATAAGAGGAAGCCTAAAAACAAAGAATATTAAGAGCTTTATAGACAGATGGATAAAAATATGTATCTTAATTCAGCATTTTATGTCCCACCAGAAAGCACTGTATTATTTTCATGATGTAATTAAATGCTACTGGAGGCAATGGGCAAAACTAAATGCCAGCAGTTTAAAAAAAGTGTTTTGATATACACTTAGACAGAAATGTACTTCTTGTAGATTCCACAAAACCCACACATTTACATACAATGGTAAGTAATCCCATTGTTATTAGCCAAACCAGCATCAGCAGAAAAGCTATACACACCCTAGAGCCAAAGCCAGTTATACCATGGCAAATATAAACACAACTGGTAAAAGCTGCCCATGAAATTCAAAATAAGTAACATTGCTGGCACATGTAACAGACCTACATACTTCAGATCTCCTGCTTCTTGGACTTCTTATACAAACTTTAAGTTTAGTATTTGATTGTCTTAAACAATTAACAGCCTCAACACTGTTCACTGACACCCATGGATGTGCAGCCCAATTCACACTTCTCATCTTTACTTAAGCACCTGCTGTCTTTATCTGTCCTTTCATTGATGAGAGGGATCCATCGACTCGTTACCTAAAGTGGGATTAAAAACAGACATGAAAAACACAAATTCAAATTAAGTGTGACTGAACTGTGCACAAGTTTCACTACAACTGCTTCTTTCCCTAAAAGGCACACACTGACCCACAAAGAAGGAAACAAAAATTGGAGCTGATTAATGAGCAACGTTCTCAGACAAGTGAAATGACTAAAAACTTGGATGTGGAAATGGAGCAGAAGCAAACCCACATCTGTTCATTCTCTTAACAACTGATCTCAAACTCCATCTCAGGCATTTCAAATGTCTAATCCAGATTCCAGCTTGACATCAATTAACAGTGCACAAGTTACATCTCAATAATGGGATAAAATGTGTTACTGTACCTTATCAATAGAATTCTTGTTGTTAACAGCATAGACTATACAAATCACATTTGCCTGAAATGAAGAGAAAGGAAAGGCATGGAATTCCTCTGCTCAGAACCCCTGAGCAACACAGACAATTAAAGACCATACAAAACAGCATCAGAGTAAACTCACTATAGAACTCTGCTCCTGGCTTGTTTAAGCTACTTGGAGCCTGACCAACAAGATTAAAACAAAGAACTTATATGGTGAGAAGTGCCAAAAACCCTGTCTTGCAGTGTGACAGTCACAGCTTGTGCCTGCAGAGACCTGTGCCACCAGGAAATCCAAACTGAAGAGTCACAATGTGCAGCCTCCACTGAAGCACCAAACTAAATGCCAGAAATGGAACACAACACCATGACAGACTGTGCAGAAAATGTGCAAAGGTGCTCAGAAAGAACTGAAAATAGGAATCAGAAGGGATGACAAAGTCACCAAGAAGCCTGTGCTATTCATAAATGCATCAGTACCACGTGACAGAAAGAAGCAAAATGGATCTTTTCAGGACAGAATTATTTATACAAAACTGGCTTGCTTATTAAAGGATATTTAGGGTCTGTCCTTTAACTTGGAAGGACAAAGCTCAAGCTCAATTCACCCACACAGTACCAATACCTACTTTCTTTAAGATTTCTTAAATAGAGGTATCTCTCCTATAGCACAAGTCACAAAACAAAATAGAAAATGCCAAGCAAGAAAGGTTTTTTCCTTCAATTCAAACTGAAGCCCATCTAATGCAGAGAACTTTGAAGGAAAATACTTTTTTCTAAACCAGTTTCTAGCAAACACTAAAATACACTTACCTGTGATATTTCATGATAAAGCTGCTCATCACTCTGCTCTGCTTCTGCAATTTGATAGAAGAAATTATTCATTAATACTAAAATTTTTGCAAACAAAATAAAAACTTCTGAAACTGAACTTGGGTATTTCAGAATGCTCATGAGGCAGCTTTGTCAGAGCTGTCTGCCTGTGCCAGGGGCTGTTGAGGCAGACAAACAATTCCACACCACATCACTGAGGGCCCTGAGCAGCCCCTACCTGAGTAATCCACGATGTGGGTGGGCACTCTTTCAGGAGTCACATCAGCTGGAATGGTGATTTCTTCTGCTCGGGGTGGAACCTGGGGTTGAAAGGAACACCAAGAAAGAACCTTTCAAGATAATCCAGATGTAGAAAAAAGCCATTCACTATAATACAGCTGCCATTTAGTCAGCTTTAAACAGTGCAACTACTATTAGTTGTTCAGGTATTCGACTATTTTGGGTTTTATTTGTTTGGTTTTCTCTTTTTAAAAGTACTGAAAATTCACTGCTACCTTCTCATTTTTACCTGTCTAGTTACTGCACACAGAACTCCCTGCATGCTTTGCAGAAAAGCAATGCTGTTGAGGATACATTCAATGAATACTTCTATAAAACTCAAGCCCACTCTATCCAACACCTAAACAAGCATGACAGACAAAATACAAATCTCAATTTTTACACAATTGTAACCTGACAACATCCTTGCTTCTGACAGTGCTAAACATTAAATCTAGAAAATGCTGCAAAGCAAAACATGATGCTAGAAAAAGTTAATTCTGAAAAATCTGTAAACTCTGATAGCCCCGTTTTCCAAAGAACCCTAATCCATATTTGGGAACAACCAACTTAAACCTAATTTTAATGAAAACCTCCTGCACATCTATTTATTGCCTTTCACCTGTTGACACTGAGCTCCCATGATACTTTACTTTGAGTAAAACAAGGGAAAAAGAAAAGTCAATCACCACAAGAATGTCTCTTTGTAAAGTTCAGGCTGTGCTCAGCTCTTCCTCAAGAGTGATTACTGATAACAGCCTGCATTAAACACAATTCCAGGCCTGAAGTGCCTGTTACACCCCATAATGTTGTTCTGATCTGCCTGACTGGCCTGAGGAACTGGGCAGGTCTCTTTCAGCAGCTTTTATAGGATGAAGAATTTTTACAAAAGTTTTTTTCTGTAATTTCAGGAAGATCTCGTGTTACACATAAATTATGTTTTCTCTCTACACACAAATTTAATTAAATATTCTAGGTTATACTGCAGGAAGAAGTGAGAAGTGAACAGAGGACTACAGCTCACTAAGTACAATAACAAACAACTTGCCAAAGGAACTGGATCTCCTTTTTAACTGCAAGGTTAGGAACTAAATTCAATTATGTTAACAAAATTGTTATGTTTACACTCCAGTCTTGACTCCTGAACTGTGGTAAGCTGCTGATTTGCATTAAACTCTGAGCAGAGCAGATTCAAAGAGCAGCACATGATGTCTATTTTAAGACCTGTGATCAGAAGAAATAAACATTCATGTTTATATGTAAAAAGCTGAACTATTTGCAGTAGCTGTGGTTCTTTTTATGGTACAAAGAAAACTATGTGCTGCTTTTCAAAGGAATAATATGTAGAAGTAGCTTTTTCTGCAGTTTTTACTTCAAGAGTCAATAAAACATTCTTCAAAGACAGAAGTAAAGGCAATGTCTTGCTTAGTCACAAAAAATGGCTAAGTTATACAGTGTGACTTTTAATTCCTCATTCTCTATCATTTTGCATTCTAATTGCTCTTTAAATGCAACACTCCCCCAAAAATAACTGATGGTCCTGCCTCTTTCAGCACCTTCCCATTTCTGTGTCCCTCATATTGAAACGTGCTGACACTTGGGACCAATTCCAGCTCCTTAAAACACCTACCATTCATCACATATAAAACAATTTGTTTAATTAACAATGTGAAAAGTAAGGAAGGAACTTAGATAAAACTTCACTTTCACATCTTCATGCAGAGATAGATTCAAACCAACCTACATCACTCTTCCTGAAGTCATCTTTGCCATTTTAAACTTTATTTTGTTTTTAAACTTTACTTTAGAGCAGAGTCTATTAGCTTAGTATATGACAAGATAGAAATAAAACTTAGAAAACAAATAAAAGTGCTCTACCTCTTCTGGGAATTCCTCACTGACAAGGGACATAATTAGTGATGTCTTCCCAACTCTGGCTGCAAAAGCATTAAAAACAGATATTAGATAATTTGTTTTGTTACACTTAACAGTTACACCCCATCTTAAAATGGGAAAATTTAAAAAGCATTTTCCAATTCTCCACATTAAAATTTTTTAAGCTATTGTTTAATTATTTTAAATATGGACAATCATATGAAATATGGACAACAGCAATTTTCTCATAATTCTTTTATTGCAAAAACTTGGGCTCCATCTCCCACTTCTGTATTTCCTCCAGAAGAGAAGTGAATTCTGCTCTGCCTTACACAGAAAAATTGCCAGATTTAACCTTAACACAGAGCACTTCAACAAACAAATAATCAAAACAAACTAGAAATGCTTTAATACAACTTCAGAAATACAAAGATTGCAGACAGAAAAACATGCAGAAATTAACTGTTTTTATAGAATTCTTGAGATGATGATTGCACTTTAGTCTTAAAATCCCAAGGATGAGAGCTGGACAAGAGGACAGGAACCAATCTGCAGTAATTTGACTACTTTAAAGTGCAAGAGCTTTAACCCTTTGATACAAATGAGCTGTCCCCCACTAAAGGTGAAAAATACCCCAAAGCACCAACCCTTCTAAAGTCACAATTTTCTCAGTCCAAGATGATCATCTCAGCTTCAGTACCCAACACCATTCAGTCAAATAAACAATTTTGTTTACCTGCAAAGTTCAGACTTCTGATATCACAACTTAGCTGTTTGTTTTGACAAGCTCTAATGCAACCATTTAAAACCAAGAGTTGGTAACTTCTCTCAGGGTTCTACTCTCTCTAACCCCCCTCATCTGTGAATTTTCTGGCCCTCTGGAAGCCTTGTAGGACTATTACTGCTTTATTTAGTTTTGAGACATTTCTTGAAACCCAAAATGTTCATATTTAAATATCCCCTGGGAGTGTCTATTTCCAACACCTCTCAAGTCAAGCAAAACTCAGTTTCAGGCTGGATGCAGCAGCCCCTGTGCCAGCAGGGATGTGTCACCAGGCAGGGCACTCACAGCCTGTGTCACTGCTCCTGCTGAAACCAACAGAAAATGGCACAGGGGACAGCAGGTGTGCAGCTGAAATCACTGCAGTTACACATCTCTATAACTCTACAGAATTCTGAACTGGAAGATGAAGAGGAGTGATTGTGCCACTGGCTGATTCTGAGCAGGAACTGCTGTTACTGAACTGATGATCCAGTCAGAGCACACTCCTCTTATCTGGGTCTATTTTTGGTACAGTAACATGTTCTGACATCCAGAAATAAAACCTTCTCTTTAACTTCCCATGATGAACAGTAGTTGTAAAAGAATTACAAAAAGCAAAGAAAAGCTGTGCTAAGGAGGAAGATTTCTGTTTTCCTTACAGACAACAGCTGTCAACTTTTCCCCAGGGGTGCTCCCTGCAGAGCAGCAGGTTGCAGGGCTCCCAGCAGCAGTGCAGTTGTGTTTCCATCAAAGATACTCAAAGGAGATAAAACCCAAACTTAAACTGCCAGGCATCCTCCTGCATCAACTCCACCTGAATTTTCATCCTGACAGAGTCAAAAGAGCTTCAGAAGCTCTCCTACTTCCACAGGGAAAGAAGATGAGTACTTTCCTTACAGGTAAGTAAAGTTACCAATTAGTGAAAATAGTGAGGTGTGCTTTGCACCTGACCAAGACAGTTCTAACTTCAAATAGTGGCAAAACTGGTTTTGCAGATATAGAAACACACTTCTCATGACTGAAAACAGAAGATTATGTATTGCTGATGAGTAAAAGTTCAGTATTTAGAAACTCTTGATACACTTTCTAGTGTCCTTGGGTTTTATGAAAATCCATAGGTTCTAGTGTAGAGATCTGGGTTATTTTGTTGAAATCTAGGTCAACCCTCTGCCTTTCCCAATCTGTTCAGAGTCTTAGAAATAACAGCCTAAACAGCATCAGCTGACTGGGATGAAGGAAAGCAGCACAGCACTTTATGATAATTAAATTGTCCTTTTCCTCACACAGAAGTCTTTTACATCATACTGCATAACATGCTGAACATATGCTGAAAATTACTGGTGCATATGAGGACTAAACCAACTTAAACCTAAACTGTGCCCCACTGGGAATGGGAATGGCTGAGTTTTGGAACAGGCTTACAATAAAGAGTTCTTGGCATATTTCAGATTCTGAACCTGTTCTGCTGTTACCATTAAAAAGTTTATATGGTCTGGACTAACTTGTGGTTTCAGATTAATAAACATACATGAGACACATACAGAGCAGGACTGGCACTGTAACTTGCAAGTTTTACCAATTTGTAAAACAAATTTCTCCCTCCTCCTCACTAAAAGTCCAACAGAAGTGTAACATAGCAATGCTCCCAATCTGATGTGTGCCATGCAGCACACACTGCTGTATTTAAGAAACCTTTAATATTCCAGTTTGGACACACTGTGAACCTTGTTCCCAAAACAAAGTACCTGTTACACCTGTGCTGGAACCACTGCACACAGCCAGCCCAAAACACAGCCTTGCCAAAGACAATGAGGTAAATCAGGCATGTATTCTAAAGAGGAATTAAACTGTGTATTCAAAGGCACCGATTCCCAAACACAGTCATGCAAAACTAACCAAACACAATCTTAATGAGCTAGCTCTTTCTGCACAATGACAGCTCCCTCAAGATTCCTCTCCAGAAGAGTCACAGAGAACCTTTCTATGCAGCACAGACAGAGCCAACCTGCACCATAAAACAACAGCATAAACGGCACTATAAATATATATGGGGCATTCAGTCCTCAGGAAAGCCTTGTTAGCAATACCACATTCTTAGTATAACTAGGTAATTTTACTAATAACCCTTGGTAATTACTCTGTATTCTTTCCCCTGGAGGAACTTAAGCTCTCTTTGCAAACTAACAGAACCTCTCTGCTATTTATACCGATGAGAAGCCGAGCCTCTGGGAGCCTTGTCAATTATCTGGGTACCTAAGCGTGAACTTCAGGACACAATTTTAAGAACACATGAAAGAATCCAGACCCACAGCACCTCTGGGATGCACCTTCGTGTGTGCTGGTTATCCAAGGTCACACAGAAAGTTAAAAGCAAAAAAAGGGATGTGGACTCTCTGACTCTCTGGCCCTGTCCTGGCCACAAACCCACAACAGCCGACCTAGAACCACTGGGAACACATCAGGCCACTGATCTCCAAAGTCAGTAAACGGGAAACGTGCAAGTGTGATTTTCACGCGGGCAAAAAAAGAAAAAAAAAAAAAAGAAATTAAAGAAAAAGAAAACCAAAAGTTTAAATCGGCCGTGGCCAAACACCGGGCACGAATTTCACCCCGGTGTCATCTCCAGGGACGTCCAAGCTGCACAGTTCCACCGGGTGCCGGCCGTGCTGGTGCCCGGAGCAGGAGCCGAGGGCTCCAGGCCGCGCTCCGAGCGGTCACGGCGGGCCCGCCCCGACCCCTGCCCGCCCCGCGGGGCCGCCGCTGCCCCGCGCCCCCCGCCCGGGCCGGGCTGAGCCTCGCCGCACCGGGGCGATGTGACAGCCGGCGGCCCCATCCTTCCCCGGCCCTCCTGCCTCGGCACTCACGTTCTCCCACCAGCAGGATCCGCACGTCCTTCTTCATGGCCGCGCTCGCTGCCCCCGGCCCGGGGCCGCTCACATCGGGCGGGGCGGCGGCGGCGGCGCCGCTGCGGCCTGGGCTGCCCGGGCTCCCCTCACGGAACGCGGCGGGCGCGCTACGGCGGCTCGCGAGGGACCTGCCGCGAGCGGCGGCTGCGCGGCGGCTGCGCGGGGCGGCGGCCGCCCCTGAGAGCGCGGGCGGGAGGCGGCGGCTCCCCCGGGCCGGCCGCGACCGCAGCGAGCGCTGAGGGACGGCCCGGGGCACCCGGAGCACCCCGGGATGACAGAATCAGTGAGGGTGCAAAAGACTTCCGAGATCATCCTGTCCAACCTATGGCCAACACCACCGTGTCACCCAGCCCGCGGCACCGAGAGCCAAGCCCGGTCCTTCCCTGCACCCCTCGGGAGGGTGGCTCCAACCCGGGCAGCCCGTCCCAAGGTTTAATCACCGACTCAGGAAATTCTTCCCAATGTTCAAATAGTGACACAGAGGGTTCCCATCTGCACTGTGTGCTGTTAGGTGTGCTGTTGCTGTGATCCAAACCACAACAAATTGCTGCCCCTGGGCACTACGGCATAACTCATATGTGGGAAATTGGGGATGTCCAGCGCCTTCATGCTGCAGCTGCTGTTTTTCCAGATAAACCAGCAAAGGACACCTCAACACTAACAAGGCAGTGGCTTCGGCTGTCCCAGGAAAGCCACCCCAGCCTTGGAGACGCTGAATGGCACACCCTGGGATCACATAAATGTGCATTTAGGCCATCAGTGTTCAGTGCCAGCAGAGAGCCTCTCTGATGGAGAGCAGCAGTTCTGTCAATCACTTTAAAAGACAAGGAGCTCCATTCCATTAAATGAAATAGTTGAATCCCACATGCTTTATTCACAATAAACTATCTATTTTGTCAATTCTGGAATGCCAGAGTCTTCCTGAGAAAGCTTTTGCTTCTTGGGAATGCTGTTTTCAGTGTGCCTGCATGAAGCAGTGGATCTCTCAAATCAAGCTGTCCATAGGTTTTGTGGGACCTCAGCTCTGGTTCCTTCACAACCCACAAGCAACTGAGAACCTCTTGCTTTGTCTCAGGCTCGCTGGCAAGACCAGATGGTCCTTCCCATGTCAAAGTCCTGTTTGCAGGCCCTTTAAAAGGGCACTAAAGTGACCACATGATTTATTAGCTGGTATAAACACACCCCAACATCTGCTTCCACAAGCATGCCCATGGTCACACCACCACCAGGACAGACAACCCTTTGGCCAGGGCAAGACTAAAATATGGTTCTGGGGAGATGATGTTCTTCTGGGACACCTCCCTGAAGTGTCAGGTCCTCAAATCCAAAGCCTATTTCACAGTTACTGCCTACCCTAAAGGGAAAGATTTTCATACCCAAGATCAGTAACATTCTTACCCTCTGAGCATTCCTTAATCAATCAGATCTGTCTAAAGAAAACTCAATTGACAGAAAGCAATGGCATAATCTGTTCTTCTGTATTTTTTCATATCAATATAGGAAAAATGAGGTCAATGAGAAAGGCTTATCCCCAACATTAGAGCTTCCATAGTCCATTCTTTCTAGAAATATCCTGGGACTACTTAAAGCTGCTTGAGAAACCCATCTGATTCCTACAGGGGGGATTACTGCCTTTAGCACAGGCTGAAATTGCTTTAATGAAGTTTGGCTAGACCAGAGCACAGCATGAAGAGAAGCACAGCAGACAGAAGTATCAGTGGCTGATTCCCAGGAATTCTGGGTAGTTATGCATTCATTCCTTGGTACACTCCTGTGCTAAACACTGAAGCTTTTATAGAAACTCTGCAGTCACTGGCAAAATTGTCCCTGTTCTCAGTAGGCTTCATCTCCTGTTTGGCTGACTTATAGTTAAAGATCCATTTCTTTCTAGAGTGTAGAGCCAGAAAGCAGGGTAGAGAGGATCTGAGGTAGTGATTTCAAAGGTGTGCAAAAGCATTTCTTTGTCAGCAATGGAGTAAAATGACACAGTCTTCTTCTGTAGCTCCAAGAAAACTCCAACCTTCAGTGGTTTGTCCTTATGCAATAATGTTTCTTGATTCTTATGCCATGCTGACAGCTGTTTTTTAGGACCCAGCCATTCTACACACCAGGAATGCTCAGTTCTTCCCAATTTGTCCCTTTTACCAATCATCTCATGAGCAACTCCAACAGCCCACCCATCACTGTCCTTGGTAATTACTTCCCAGTAGTGGCACCCAGTAGAGAAGCCCTGTGAACACATGACCTGGCTGATGCAGAATCTCTTGGGTGATGGTTGATAACTGGCCAGGTGGCTGGAAACCATCACCCTCCTGTTCTGGGCTGTGAGTGCCAGGCGCTCGTGTACTCTTGTGGGGTCAAAAGTCACATCCTCTGCCCCTGGAAGGCAGAAAGAAAAATATTCTCACAGGCAGGCAACAAGAAGGCAGGTGCATCCCTGCTCCAGAAGAGAAATGAAACCAAATGATCAAACCATAAACCTGAATCAAAGTTCAAAAATCCTCAATCAAGCACTACCAACTGTATCCTGGGCATACGGAAACATTTAACAGGCACAACTGTGTAAATATCCATGACAGACTCATATGCACTCCAGTGGAAAGGTGAAAGTACCTTGCATCCTACCAGATGGATTTTATTCCTACCCACAATATTTTTTTTTTTTAAATTACCTTTCTGTCAATAACAAATGGGATGCTTACCTTCATAAAGCTTACAGTCATCTGTTCACTGGGACAAATTCTTACTTACTTTATCAGCAAAAACATTTGTTTGCTGTGTTAAGCTACAGCTGTAGTAGAGTGTGTTGACTGCAAAAATGGTTCTGTCAAAATGCTGCAGAATTCAAGTAACAACTGCAATAACTACAGCTTAACAGCAAAGAGCAGTGGCTGCCTGAACACCAGCTCAGACTCCACAGGCAGCACAAGCCACCACACAGCTTACACAAAACAGGTTTCTTATCTCTTTTTTATCCTACATCCGCAGTCAGGTACAATGTTACATTATGTGCCAGTAACTGATTCATTCATGGCAACTCCATTGTGTTCCATGTCTCAGTAAACAGCCACATTTCCTGCTGATATTTTCTTCAGCAAACTCAGTCTCAGGGTCACCTGGATGTGTTGAGAGTCCTGCTGGCTGGGATACTTACACTGGGAAAACTGGCTGGAAATGGCTGGTTCAGGACTTTCAGCTGCAGACTCTGGAGGTGATGAGCTGACACTTGGCTCCTGGTCTGAGTCTGGAGGATGCACTAAATACAAAAATGAGTGAAGTGTTAAGGCATTTCTTCAAAATGTACACAGGAAGTATTTAAGCTTCTAAAGGAAAACACACGTTAAATAAACCCAGCTACTTGCTCAAGTGCAAAACAAGGAGCTGCATTTTTTGATTGTATAAATTACAAAGAACACGTAGGCAAACATTTTAACCCAAAATTAACAAAACACTCTATGCTGCTGTGGTCAGAGGGGAACTGTCAGAAGAGTGAGATGAGTAAAGCAGTTGGATCATTCTGTGAAGATGAAGCAGTTTCTGTCTTAAAATTTTTTACAGTGTTCTTTAGTATTTGCTGAGTATTGTGTTTCTTGTTTTATCTGCACAAAGTAATTTTTTACTCTATTTGCTAAATCCACTGCCTTTAAGAAAAAGATTTCAAAATAAGGGAAACTCACCTGGTGGGAGATGCTGAGCATAATTCTCCAAGAGTAAAATTTCCAACTTTCTCTTAAGATCTTCTACAGCACTTTTGACAACATTAAGCTTTTCATCAAGTGTAATTTTATTTATTGTCAAAGGTGAGCCTTCATGCCTCTGCCCCTCACATAAGTCTCTCTAATAATGAAAGAAGGATCAAGGGAAAGATGTAAACAGCAGCAGTTATTTAATCTCACAGATCAGATTATAATATAAAGGCCAAGTGGAAAAAGAGCAGTGATCTCTCCAAGAATCTTACTCTTTGTATCAAAAGGTTCCTTTATAGGACAGTTACCTGAGCAAAACAACCTGAAATCTCATAGAAAATAGTGAAGGATATTCTTATTAAAAAATAAAAAGACTGTGTTTTCCCCAAGAAAACCAAGAATGCAACTAATTTTTCTTTTATAGATATATATCACAACTTCCTTAAGTATTCATATGAGTACACAAAGTTGCTCTCTTTACTTCCTTCTTCTTCTTCTAGAACCGAAACCAAAAGTATGAAAATGTCTCCGTGTGAGGAAAGGGTAAAGCTACTTTGCCTAAATTTAGAAATTGTGGAAATCTACATCTGAAGTTGCTCCGTTGGTCTGTGTGTACAGTCTGTAGGAGGAAACAGCCTTTTGGAGGCTGGATTCATCTCCTTTGCAGGAGGATATCTCAGGTAGGCCAGACAACTCTGAAAGTACCCATTCCTCCTCACTGCCTGCAACAGGACCCGGGATCAGGTGAATTCCAGTGTGGGCACCTGTGCCTGGGTCCTGGAAGTCCAATTCTGCCTCATGGCACTGCCCCACCCAGTGAGCCCCACTCCAAATTCCTGCTGGCTAACTTGCATCACTTGGCACTGCTGTTTTCAACATCAAACCCGGCTCTGCACAATCTGAAGTGCTTTAACTGCACCTTTTGAGAGCCCTTGACGTGTTTTCCACAAGAAAACAAATATTGAATAACAAAATATTGAATAACTCTGTGAGTTTTTTACCTTGCATACCTTTGTGTAAATACAAATTCTGGAAAATAAAAATATCATGAAAGATCTTAACTTTAGATTTGACTGAGGACTGAATTTCAGCACTGCAGCTCCCACTTCATTCCAGCTCACCAACATCTTCAGACAAAATCTAGTTCTGAATTCCATTCCCAGCCTGTGCCTCTCTCAGTACTTTTTTTTCCTCTGAATTTCTCAGCCCAAACTCTCCCTGCTGACAGCAAAGTCCATGGATTGGCACCATTGTCTTTATGAGAATGGTGCAGTGGGGACCTCAAAGGTGCTCTGTACATATTCAGCTATCCCAGACAGTGAGCTTGAGTTTCTACCCACATTCTGCCACCTCATTTCATCACTTACAGTTTGGGCTTTGATGTCTGTGAGCTGGTGAATAGTCTCTTCAATTTTCTGTTGAGCAGCTTTTTGCTGTTGTTCAATGAACATCAGTGTGTTTCTCTCCTGTCTTTCAACATATTCCTTCATGCAACAGAAATCTTTAATAATCTGGCTTTTGATCTGAGATGTATATTCCTGAAAGGCAGAAAATATGGAGATCATTGTGTGGTTAGGAAAGATGCATGGAATATGAGAATTACTGCCCTATCCAATGTGCTCTTTGACTGACCCCTGCAGACCAGAAAACTTTGTTCAAAGGAATAAAATACATTTGACACTATCCTGCATTACATGCAATGAGATTTTGGGCATGGTAAGGATCATGAATATTTTATGGCCAGTGGAGTCTGCTTGACAGCTCAGAAAGTTCAATATTCCCTCTTATGATTTGTAATTTGCATCTCAGTGTACCAGAAACATTCAGGCTACTCCTGGGATAAGGAGAAAAATGCAACAATCCACAATTCCAGTGGCCTTTGTGCCAGCCAAGACACAAATTAGTGCAGCTGATGCCATATATTCATTCTCATCAGTAAAAACAGAATTGTGACAGAAAGGAAGGAAACAAAAAGGCAGATTCCAGCTCTGAGCTGGAAGGCAACCCTGCAGTCAAACACATCTCCAGCCCAGAACAGTGCAAAATTTACTGTAGGTGATGACTGTACAATGTGTACCTTTGTTTTATTGAGGTCTTTCCTCAACAGGTGGATGCTCTCTGCAGTTATTTCTTGTTGCTTGGAGCTCTCCCATATTTCTTCCTCCTTTAAAGTGACACATTGGACTATTTATCTATATAAACCTCAGAGAAAGCATAACTAGGCTAAGCTGCAGGATAATAAAAATTCCCTACATGACTGACATTAGTTAAGCAATGGACTGTTTGAGGAGGTGCCTGAGAGACACAATTCTGAGTAGGAATAATCACAATGAAGTCAACATCAACAATCACCAATTAATTAGGTATTCAACTATAATTGTGAGCTTCTATATGCTCTAAGCTTGACTGAAAAAGATACATATGTGCTAAAATAATGAAGGTCAATATATTTTTCTCATCTCCTCCTCTGGGAGTCGTTTTAAGCAGAGACCTAGATCATGAATCTGTCCCATTTTGTGCCATGAAGCTGGGTGGAGCTGTAGCACTGTCTAATAACGCTATGTATCCTTTCAGCAGCCTCCAATGCAATGCTGATGCAATAAATAACCCCCAGCACAAAGAAATCACTTACTACTTTTGTGCATCAGCTGAATATGTACAGGAATTAGTTCTTCTAATTGAGCAGTGCAGCTCTCAATGTGTCAGACACCAGCACTCAGCCCCAAACACTGTGAGCCGAACCCATGTGCTCAATGTGTTACTGTGCCGCGGGATGGAACCCGGGCTGTGCCGTGGGATGGAACCCCGGCCATGGAACCCGGGCTGTGCCGTGGGATGGAACCCCGGCCATGGAACCCGGGCTGTGCCGCGGGATGGAACCCGAGCTGTGCCGTGGGATGGAACCCCGGCCATGGAACCCGGGCTGTCCCGAGCGCCGCTCTTGCTGTCCCAGAATGCGACGGGCAGGACTCCCTGGGTGACGGGGGATGTCGGGGGATGTCACCCCGGGATGTCCCGGGGTGTCGCGAAGGAGCCCCAGGATGTCGAGAGGTGAAGCTCCCGGTGTCGGGGAGCCCGGGCTGCCTCCGGCCGTACCTTCTCCCCACGTCCCCGCCCCGCCGAGCTCAGGCCGTTGCAGGCAGCAGCTCCCTGGGCTCCCGGCTCCTCCTGTGCATCCAACTCTTCCTTCAGCTCCCGCGGGATGAGGCTGAGCAGCGCGGCCAGCTCGCGGTTGGGCCGCAGCTGCTGAGGCTCGAAGGGGCTCCGGCAGAGCGGGCAGCGGGCGCTGGGCCGGCCCGCGCAGTAGAGGAGGATGCAGTCCCGGCAGAAGCTGTGGCCGCAGCGCGGGAGCCGCACGGGCTCCTCGAAGAGCTGCAGGCAGCAGGAGCACTGCAGCTCCAGCCCCTCCAGCTCCAGCACGGCGGCCATGGCCCGGCCCGGGGCGGAGCGCAGCGGCCGCGCGGTTTCGATTCCCCCGGGCCCCTCCTCCGGTGCCGAGAACGGCGCGGGCGCGCCGGCTCTGCCGTGCCCAGCTCTGGCCTGCTCGGCTCTGCCCTGCCCTGCTCGGCTCTGCCCGGCTTTGCTCTGCCCCACTTTGCTCTGCCCTGCCCGGCTCTGCTCTGCCCCGCTCTGCTCTGCTCTATTCTCCTCTGCCCTTCTCACCTGCCTTGGTCGCACGATTTGGGCTGCCGGTGGAAATGAACTGTGACGCAGAACTCTCTAGAGCCTGGCCTTCGCTTTCATTGACTGTCCAAAAAAGTCCCCGTTATCTGCACTATTTCATTTCCGCCGTGAATTTCCCGATTTTGTAATAGCGAGAGTTGCTGACATGGGCAGTCTGGTGACCCAGCCGGGAGAGCAGGGGCACAGCACAGCACAGTGCAGACCTTGTCTGACTGAAGTCCGGGCTACTGGAGGGACCAAACCCTTCTGAGGGCATCCCAAGCTACTCAGGTCATCTCAAAATAACAATTAACAATGAAGACTGGCATTGTGCCTTGTACAACTCAAAAGCTGCTCTCTGTTGATTTCAGGAGCTGTAGGATTAGGCTGTTTAATAGAATTGCTGAACCACCATGTGAGCTAGAACGAATGGGGTTGTGTGGGGCAGAGCCTGGAACACAGGGAAGTTCATGGGAGCATACCAATACATAAAACTGCTGCACATTACTCGGAGCTGGACAAGGAGCTGGCTGAGAAAGGCAGAATGATGAACCAATTCAATTCCTTTGCACTATTGGGAGAGTGGGGCTGGGGAGAAAGAAGACTTAGTGTCACTAATTCCTGCAAATATTGGCACTTCTCATTTCTGTAAAAAAAGAACTATTTCAAGTATCTCAAGACCAGCTGGCAATTGTCAGCAGAAGGTAGAAGCCTCACCAGAAACTTGGTCTGCAAGACTTCCTCTTGATTTGCAAAATAAGGCTATCTGTAAAGAAGAATTAAATGTGTGAATTACTTGCTGCTTGGTAGAACCAGATCTCAGACTTTGTCTTGAGGCATGGAACACTCAGTGCTCTGTGTCAGCCAGGGCAATCTCCATCAGCTCCTGCACACAGTGGTACCTGATGAGAAGGCTCCCCTCCAACACTGAACATCAGTCCTCATTCATGGAGTGTTTGTGAGCAAGTCACTAAAGAAAATACTTTTAAAACTTGCTTCTGCCTTTCAATGTTCAGTTTAATCAAGCTCATTAAGCTTCATCTGTTCCTGGGTGAACCAGATCAATGTATGTTCTTCCTTTACTCTTGACACATTCACTGAGGCACCGTCTGGGGTTGTGCTTTGGAAAAAAATCATTGGATGTTGGATTTGCCACTCACATAACAGCCAAACAGTAGACTGCTGAAAGCAAGGAGCTAGAAGAATCTGTGTGATTCCATTACAGGACTGGTTCCATTACAGTATCCTCCACACCTTAAACTTGGCTTGTTTTTTTATTGTGCCAGAAATGTAGTGCTGTAAGAAACATTTATCCCACTCTGCTGAAAACAACCCTCTTCCTGTGTGGCCAGAAGCTGCAGCTAGATGGAATGTAGCTGCCTGCCTGCTCCTCCCTGTGGACATCAGAGCTGGGTGATGACTCCATTCAAGGCATCCATCCACTCCTTCTGCTGCCTGTCATTGTCACAGATAAACACAAACTCTCTCACTGGCGTGACCAGAGTGATCACTGGCTTCTTCTTCTTCACCCAGACTTTCTGGGGCAAATCATCTCGTACTTCATATCCCTCATCCTTCCTTCCAATGGAAACCTGGCCCTGTGCAAATGCATCCTGGGAAGAAGGAGGCAGAAAACAGCCATTAGCCAGCAGAGAGTGGAGCTCCAGCAGACACTGCCCTGTCCTTGACATGGGACAGGATGTGGGGATGTGTGGAGGGGAACCGATGACACAGACTGGTGACACCAGCAGGGAACACACAAAAGGCATTTTGCACTCACAGGCATTCTAAGGAGGAGAAGGCAGGGTCCCACCCTCACAGAGCTGGTTGGTGGGTGTTCAGAAGGGACAGGAAAGGTCACTCCCATGGCTAAAGCAGGACATTGGGGCTGTCAGCTGGAATATTGCTCATCTTGGCTAAGGTTACAGGCACAGAGGCACTAGGGCTGGGGGAGAGGGGGCATTACTTTTAAAAGATCCTTCTCACAGCCACTGTACAGGCCAGAGTTCCCCACCAGCTCAGCTTCAGAGACATCCTTTGGCAAGGGAGATGGGCTCTCGAGGCTGGGCCTGCTCCAGTCTGGCAGAGCCACTGGAAAAGGTGGATGAGAACAGACCCTTCCTCCCCACCTGCTTCGTGAAAGAACACTCCTCTTACCAGTGGATTTTTAAAGTACAGCAGGTTCCTTTCCTGAGAATCCAAGCAGAACCAGCGTACCTTAAAGGCCTCCTTCTGCTGCAAGGAAATGGTAGAAATTCTTTAAAGACCCAAGTCTCAAAGCAGACTTTGGTCTATTCAAATCCCAGGACCACTTAAATGACTTGGAGCTGGAGTTCAGTTTCCTTCATCCCTGCAACTGATAACAGGACTGCTGTGTGCAGCCCTCAGCCCTCTCCTCTCCCTGGGCTCAAAATACAGATTTACATTTAATAACAATCCTTTGGGCAGGGAAGTAATCAAATTAACAGGATTAAGGAAGTTGCATGAAATGGATTGAAAGCACTGCAGAGAACAACCCCTAAGTGGTGATAGTGAAAAGAGTGAGCAATCAATTTCAACAATCTGATCAGGGAGGTTGTCCCTGGAATTTTGGGTGTACAATATGAGTTGGGTTTTTTTAGGTGCCAATTCCATCAGCTACACTTACCTGACCACTCCTGAGCTATTAATTGCTCCAGGCTGAACGGAAGAGGCCTCTTCTAGGACTCAACTCAGTTTAAGCAGAATTTAGGCCTCAGTAGAAAAACACAAAATCTTTCATCCTCTGTGCAAATACCTGCAGAAGAGGTGTTGGGACACTGGCACCAAAGCTGGGCCAAAACCCAGCATATTCAGTATCAGCACTGCACTGCTGAACTTTATAATAGGACCTGGCTCATGGTTCACTCAGAGGAGAGCAAGGCAAGAAGTGGCTGTGTTCAAACAAGACCTCAGATCTTTATCTCCTCCTTCAGCAGTGCCCAAAACCCTGCTCTTCTGTTCCAAGAGTACTGGCCCAAACACTTCCCACAATAAAACAAACCAAACTATTGGCTTCACTGTAGAGAAATTTGCTCAAATGACACTTTGCTGCTCTAAGTAGATGTGACTTAAGTGCAATGGACTCTTAAGTGAAACAGAGAAGTGGGGGAGGTCAGCACATCGTGTTCTGCTGTAGCAGGAGCTGCAGCTAGCAGATATAACAATCCCTGTGGTGTTGTGTAATAGTACTTTGCATGTCCATTGACAGCTAATCCACCTTGCTTATTCTTCAAGGATTCTTCTTCCCAATCTTATTTTCCACACAAAATAAAACATGGTCCCAAAGAACATGACAGGTTTGAATACGGTTTCTTTTATCAACCCAGGAAGCAGAGAGTCACTGAGCAAATAATTTACAAGTCAGGATCATTGAACTACCAAATATTCTCTATCTGGAATGATCCTGTTTGTGTAATGCCAAATGTGCACTTACTTTTGGTCCTGTTTTCTCCATATATCCTTCTTTGACAAAACTTCTTGTGATCCTGGGTACGAGCTAGGAGAACACAAACACAAAAAAAGTCTGTGTCTGTCCCAGCCAAAACCAGGACAGGCTGTCTCATTCAAGATTGCATTTCTGCTCTGTTTTTGTGAAAGTTAATCACCATCAATTGCGGCTTTTGGGGTCTGGGATTTTTTTGGCTGCTTGGTAAAGGGAAGTAAGAAGAAACATAACATTTTTTCTTACAGATTACACTGTGTAAGAATCACATGGAGACTTTAAGGCCTTAAATGTCAACCAAGTTTTGGCATGTTATTCAGTGTGGCTTTTCCTTCTACCTCTTCTGTCCATTCCCTGGACCCAAGTGCTGCTTTTTAAGCACCTGACTCTGTCAGAAGAAGTGAGAAAATGTCTTCCCATGCTAGATTTGGCTAGACTGCTTCAAGCCCTGTTGAGTTCTCACCTCAGGCTCAGGGAGATTTGGGAAGGTTGTTCTGAGATAATGGTAACGTGCTGCCCGAATGGCATTGAACCAGTCAACAATCTCCTGGGGAAACAGCAAACACAAACATCAACATCAACAAGAAGAGTAAGAGCACTGCTTCTCCAAAATGACTTTCTCCTTCCTTGTGACCTCTTTGTAAAGAGGTACTTTCTCCCCAAGGGGCAGAGAGGGTCAGTGATTTGTCCCAGACACCTGAAAAACATTGGCCCTTGAAAATAATTTAAGAATGCCCCTCCTGGGAGGTCCAAGACATTCTCAGCATGGACAGTCACCCAAGTCTGTATACACAGGCTTTTTCAGTTGATTCAGTTATGGGTTGTTTAGAAACCTCTACCTGGAAAGACACAAGAACTCTGGTGAAGGAAGAAACAGAAGTCTAACAATATCTATAGGGATACTTTTTTAAATTATCATTGTTGGCTTGGAAATAATGTAGAACAATATTCTTTATGCGTGCCAAGAATTTAACCATGAAATTGTAAAAAAAACCCACATAAAACCATGAGGCAGTTACCTTACAGAGATTTACATCCATGTACCACTTCAGACTATCCAAAGGGTGAGGTTGAATATATGCCCCAACAGAAAAGGAGCAGGATGCTACAGTTAGATGCTACAGTTAGGAGTATCAAATTCTGCAACTTGCTATATTCTACAAGTCTTAGTGATCCCAACTAAAACCAGATCTTGCAGACACAGTAACTCTTCCAAAATACAGATCCAACATCTAAGCATCTGCTTACTCCAGAATCTCCATTATATTCACCTTTCCACTTTCGTGATAGACAAAAAGGTTCCTTGTTTGACCATCTGTGATGTATGTGATCTGCAGCCCATGATTGTGTCCTATTTTCTCCACCTGGAACATTGCATTCAGAGTCTCAACGCTGATAACGGCTTTTGGAACTTTGGACTGTGAAATGAAAAGCATCACTTTATTAAAGTGCTCTCAGGGAATGTACTGCAGGACAGATCAGCTGCATGAGACCAAACCCCTACTGAGAAGAAAGCAGATGTCCTAAAATATCTGAATATTGCATATACTGAAACATAAAGCCTTAACTACATGCAACATAAAACCACTTAGATTCCTCCACAAATGCTGGATCACTACTGAAGAGGGCTGGGTGTGCACTGCAAAGGACAGGGATATCTCCAGCCTCCCAGTCAGAGAACAGTTAGCTCCAGTCTCTCACAGAAAGGAGTCATGAGAGAACCCTGCTGCAGGAGCAGATGAGAGGATATTTTGGTAATGGAAGAGGTAACAACTGCCAGCAGATCTCTTCTTTGTCTTCCTATTCAACTGCCAGTACCCATTTCCTTTGTTCACTTAGAAGGAGGAGGCTGCAAGGCTGAGATAAGGGAAGAGAAAAAGAACTAAATCCAAAATTGCCCAATATACCACATATTGGAGAAACTTGTCCACTCCTCTAAGCACAGGCTGGCCACAAAACTGGAAACAAAGCTACTTGTGCTGGGTTTTGCCGACAAAGAGCAAGGTCTGAGGGTGGGTGTAGACCTGCTACCTATGGCCAGCTCTGGCTGAAGAACTCACTTCTTTGGTGTAGTACTTCATCAGCCCTTCCTTTGCTGACAGGAGAAACTGCCTCTTCTGGAACTGTCTGCGTCCCTTCCCAAGCTTCCAGAGGCATCCTTCACGGCTGCCTGCAGAGCAGACAGGAGAGTGTCAGACAAGGGTGGCACAAGGGCAGGACTACTTAGCTAAGGTGATATGGCACAGTTTCAAGTCTCTTCTCCATCTGAGAATTTTCCCCTCATGAAAAAATAAGTGGAAGAAATAGAGAACTGTAAGATCTGAATATACCCTTGCACTTGTGTAAGTGCCTTTTCTTAGGAGTTTCTTCTCAAAGCTAGACTCAAAGCAGTGACTGCACATTCAGCAGTTCAAATGTGACAAGCCAACCTTAGAGATCTCCAAAGCTGCCAACAGAACATTGTGCTGTTGGCCTTGAGACTGAGACCTCCCTGACAATCCTTTTACCTGCAGAACAGGGATCGTGGCAGACTCCAGTGTCAAGAAATTCCCCACGCTCATATTTAGCTCTAATCCACTGCTGTCTTAAAACCCTGAAAGAGGAAAACATGGATAAAGCTGATCTGTCTCTACTCTAGCTTCAGCAGCCAGCCAGGGAGACCTGAAAGGGAAGCAAATGCAAAGGTCTGCAGCAGTGAATACACCATCAACTTACATGCAGTCATGGGACTTGGGGATGTAATAGTATGGAGGGACCTTTGCCTCATATTTAGCTTTGGCCCAGAGATTTCCGTGATTCCTCATAAACTGAAATACAAAATTAATTACAGTTAGGTGTGCCACTGCAAATCAACACTAAGTCATAAACATAGAATGTGACTTGTATCAAAGGGTGTGCTGCACTTTTTTTCTGAGTCTTGCCATAACTCTCAGTGTGTATTTACATACATTTATCAATTCACTTTGGCATTATAGTTTGCTGGTTTTAGGTGGATGCACCTTTTTCAGTATTTACAGTTCCGAACCATTTGTGAAGAAATACAAACTGTGGTTGTTCATGAAAAGAACAAAAGAAAAATAGGAGAACATTTATATATTATCTCCCCATTCCTTCATCTCCTCCCAGATATTAACTGTGATTGTATTATTAACACAATTCAACCGAATGCTGAGAGGCTGAACCAAAATTTAAGAAGGGTATGTTTCTTTCTTAATTGAACATACTGCCAGGAAATATCTGTGGGTTTCTAAGCCACAGGAAGAAGTTTCTGTGTATACAAAAATACACACCACAGACTGTAAGGAACATGGTCACCTAGCAGTGACCTATCAGTGTAATTTGATCGAGCAGGTCATAAAAATCCCCCTAAAATAACCCATGCATTTACATGGCTCTGTTGCACTGTCCATGGTGGATGGCACAGGAAGGGTCCCTTCCACATGGCAGGGAAGGTTATGAAATGTGGAGAATTATTACTTTTTCCTCTATACCTCTATTAAATTGCTCTCCCAGAAGTCAAGCCGAAGGGATTTGACTCTGCTGATTTCAGGAAGATTGCGATGAATTCCAGAGCAATTCAAACAAATGAATATTCCAAGTTTGTAAGAAGCCCACTCTGGATCTAGATAAAAACACAAACAATCAATTAATACACAGGAAAAGGCACATCCACTGGCAAGGATGAAAACCCACATCTGATGCACAGTCCAGGCTTCACACCTAGTAAACACCTCGAATCCCACCCCACTGTTTATGGCTGTAACTTCACTGTGTTCAGGGGAACAATACTGGCTTTCCCCAGGGAACGATGTGGCCCCTGCACTTGTACATTCTTTAACTGCCTATTTGCTTTAAAATTAAGGTGACTGTGCAGGCAGGTGAGTGGTGATGGAAAAGCTCAGCTAATTATTATTTCTGCACAAAAAGCTGCTGTTGCTGAACTAACAGTGGCAGGAAGGTGCCGACAGTGCGCACTGTGGAGAGTACAACGGAGTACAACCCCGACAGCGCGGGCTCTGTCCGTGCCGCGAAAGCTCCGGCTCTTGCTGCTGCTACATCCCCTGCAGCAGCTTTGACAGGCGCATCCGTACGGGCACTGAGGGTTCTGGCAGGAACATTTCCTTGGATTGCGCCACCGCCCACTTCTCCCTATCACGCTGAACAGAAGCAACTTGACGCCTCCTTCAGCTGCCGCTGGCTCCCGCCGGACCCACCCGAACGGGCACCGGCGCCAGCGCGGCGCGGGGGCTCCGCCGGGTTTTCCGCGCTTTTCCTGCCCCATTCTCCGAGCTGAAAATCACCGCACGCACCCTCCTGCTCCTGCAGCCTCGTGCCCTGTCCACAAATAACCTGGGGAAGCGCCGGGTGCTGAGGTCGTTTCCCGCTCCCTGCTGCGGTTCCCCGGCCCCGCGAGGCTCCCGAGCGCCGCGTCCCGGAGCGGGCAGCGCCGCGTCCCGGAGCGGGCAGCGCCGCGTCCCGGAGCGGGCAGCGCCGCGTCCCGGAGCGGGCAGCGCCGCGGGACCGGCCGCAGCCGCCCTGCGGGACACGGAGCGAGCACGGAGCGAGCGGCCCCAGCTGCGGACCGGGCCGGCCGGCGCCCACACGGCGCCACGGCTCGAGGGGGCGGCCGGCCCTCGTCACGGCCGCCGTCTCTGCTCTCTGGGAACCGAGGGGCGCTGCCCGGCGGAGCCGCCTCACCTGGGTCCCCGCAGTCGGCGCAGCGATCGTTACCGGTCCCGGCCGCCCTCTGCAGCTCCAGCAGCAGCGCCTTGTTGTGGTCGTAGTCCATCGCCCGCGGTGCCCGGCGCGGAGGCTGCGGGAGGCTCGGCCCAGCCGGCAAATGAGGAACCGGAGCGGCCCGGGACGCCCCGTCCCCTCCCGTGTCCCCGGGCGCCCCCTCCCGCCGGCGGCTCGGGGAGCGCGGCCCCCCCGGCCCGGCCCGGCCCGGGGGCACCTGCCCACTGTCCCTGCCCCTGTCCCGGCCCGGTCCCGGTCCCCCGGCACCTGCCCACTGTCCCTGCCCCTGTCCCGGTCCCCCGGCACCTGCCCACTGTCCCTGCCCCTGTCCGGGTCCCCCGGCACCTGCCCACTGTCCCTGCCCCTGCCCCTGTCCCCCGGCACCTGCCCACTGTCCCTGCCCCTGTCCCGGCCCGGTCCCCGCAGCTTTTCCTCAGAGTCGCAAGTTCTGCGCTCACATCCATTGCTAAGGGGCCCGTGTCCAGCAGGGCTCGTCCGCGCCCTCCAGGTTTGCCTCAGCCCCAGCTCTCTGTAAAAGTTTACAAAGCTTGCTGGGGAACAGAAGGGCAGCATCGACCGAAAAAGCCCCGGTACCGCCGGGGCAGGCGAGTCCCGCTCTCCCAGCGCAGCTCTGGGGGAGCTCGGTGACACCAAGCAGGGCCAGAAAAACTCTGCCCACGCATCTCAACACAGAGACAATACAGCATTTCAACCCTACTGAAAATGTTCCTCTTCCATGATAAAGCAAATGCCAAAAAGTCGTGCCTTAATATTCTGTTTATCTAAGACAAGAGAAAAGACAAAGAGAAAAATTCGAGACAAAGATTTTCAAGATGGTCAATTAATTCAGAAAAAGATTGAGGTATTTAAATATTTTCCTAGTTTCAGGTTAAATTGAATTTGCATTGCTATGGTGCAGTAGTATACACAATGCTTCTTTAGTGAAGTTTATCTAAAATCTTGTAAAAACACTGTAATTTTGTAGATGACTAAACACTACACTAGACATGTATTAACAGTTCCAAGTACTGAAACCTTTTTTCCATCTTCTAGGCACTAAACAGCATTATGCCTTTTATCTATTTGTAACTATTGTGAAGTTATGAAATACACAGCAGCAGAATATCTGAAAAAGCTGTTCAGCTACTCACATAGAATCTCTTTTCAGCATTCTCCCTCTAGGAACTGTTGCATACTGGAATGTAAACGTGGATTTAATTTTCCCCAGGTAATCTTGCAAGCCATACCAAAGCTTTTTGCTAGCTTAATTTTTGTAGTGTCCTTACAACTCCTGTGGAATAAAAGGAACATTTTGTATGACATTTGGGGAGTGGTTATTTACATATATATATTTCACAAAGCCTTAAGATTGTCTTGCTCTTGAATGGGTCCTTCCCTCCTCCAACTTCTATTCTGCAGTAGCATTAACACAGTCTAAGCCTTTGAATCAGTCTTGCAACCATAACTGCTTTTTTCTATATTATTCATGGGATGGTAGAATAATGTCACCTAATTTACATTCTGGAAAGCGATATTGGAATGACAGTAAAGAGGAAAAAAAGCTTGAAACTTGGTTGAGATTTCCCCAAGAAGAACAAAGTTGTTGGCTTTGGTTCAAAGTTGCTGTATACCTACTAATAACTGTGCTTGAATGAGAGAGTCATTGTGAAACTCCAGGGTTGTTTTTACTTCTGATTTCAAGACACAGAAGTTAGCTGGAGGGGCAGTACATAAAGGACTAACCAGGTCCCAAACTATTGCAGGAAAACGTTTTGCATCAAAAGTAGGCAAATTTCACAGTACTGGAATGGAGCTTGTGAAACATTTCCTTCTAAGCAGAGTTAGTCAAAACCAGCCCCAAGTCCCTCTTCCTCAAGCCCATCCCTCCTGGAAACTTGCTTTATTCTAGCTTACAAAAGATGCTCACACCTGATGCATTAAAATCCAAAGGTGCTAATTTATCAGAACTCAAATTATCACACATGGATTATCCTTCATTCAGAGCTTGAGGTAATTTCATGTGGTAAATATCTGATCAAGAAGGGAAATACCTGAATTCCACCTTACCTTGTGGACACCACAGCAGATTCTGTAAACAACTTTTAAGGCAGTTATTAAAACCAGAGCTGACTTCAAAAGAAGGTAAATTGTCTCTCACTGCTTTCTAACTTGGGTCTTTCAAATTATCCCTGAATTTCCCAAAATACTACTGCTTTATAGGACTTGTTTCTAGTTTATGCAGGTCCTCACTGTAATCTAGTTAGACTGATAGTGCCCTTAGAAAGCGGTGAACAGATACACTTTTAGTTTATTATTTTAAAAAAATTTAAAATGTTATTTATTTTTACAAATCATACAGGAGAAGCATAGACTGTTGATACAAAAAATCAAGCCATGAAGATTTTAACAGCCACCACTGGTTTTTTGATAATTCTGGACAATGGAAAGAGTAAACTATAAAGATGATCTACAATGCAGAAGCTTAAAATAATTTACTGTTTCCATAAATATTTCTAATTCCTGAACATCTTTAACACATGGAAAATGTAAGATGAGACCAGAACCAGGAAATGCCTTCCTGTTTTTACAGAGACACTGAGGTAAGTGGAGCACCACTGCATGGCAGCAGTCTGACTCAGTTTGAGGAACAGGAACAGTCCAACTGCAAAGAAAAGGCAGAAAAGTACATGGCTGAACTAATTCCAGTTTTAAAATACTTTAAAAATATGTTTCAGGACTTTTACCTTCCATGCAATAGAAACATTGAGATTGTAGCAAAGTCTCACAAATTTATTGTCGTATAAAAAAGGATTCAATTACAAATAATCAGGCTGAAGTCTTGTCAAATACAAAAAAAGAAGCTTAAGAATGGAACACAATATACAAGACTAGAAGTAGTTAAATATTCCTGTACCCAAAGCAGCACTGGGATAATTGTTATTTACAAAATCTTGCCTAAATCTCTTGAGACCACGTTGAGCTACAATAATAATTTCTCTACCTTTTTAGGAGATTAACGTGCAGATCTGACAGCTGTGAACAATGAAAGGAATGTATACAGATATATGTACATTGAGGCACAGTGCTTTGTAAGGACTTTGCTCCCTGTGGTCAAAGTGAAGAGCTGCTTTCAGTCATTTAGACTCTGGAGGATTTGTTGCACCCTCTCTGTGCCCCCTCCCACCTGAAGTTATTTACCACTTTAACCTGAAATTCAGAAACAAACTTGTTTGAACAAACAGTCTCCTCAGAAAACAGCAACTTTGCTGTGGAAGTTGGGACAGCTGGTTGTTACAAAAGGACTTCTTGCTATGTGATCCACAAATTGGAGAGAAAGAGAGCAACAAGTCCCCACTGAATAGTTTTGCATTTAATATTATGAATGCCCTCACTGGACAAGCACCAAACAAACCCACACTTCAGCTGTGGAGAGCAGTATAATGACAATAGATATATACATTATTTTAAATAATTATAAAAATTTAATATACAAATGGCTCTGAATATACAATAATGTGGTAATTAAAAAAACCCCGAACAATCTATGGTGAGAATACCACCATTAGGCACAAAGTATTTCTGGAGTTGGCAATTTTAAGGGAAGTCCAAAGACAGACCATTTATCGTTTGTCTGGGTATTTCAAGATGAATCCCTTCAAGATAATGCAAGAACCTATTAAAAAAAAGTAAAAAAGATTGATAAAGGAACAAAGTTATTTCCAAATATAAGGCAACACTTTTATTATTTTGAGAGAAAAATGTCCACCTTCCTTGCCTAGAATTATTTGACAAAATATTTTACTAAAATCCTTAACTACCTTCTACAATGAAATGTAGCAAGATTTAGGAAAACTCAAACTTACCTTCTTTTAGTCTTCCCTTGCTCTTTAAGCTTCTCAGACCTACAGATACTGCGGAGAGTGGGGAGGTATTCAAGGGTACTGGCTTGCTTATTGCCCAGGTTTAAAGGACTTCTGGAAAATACAGTTTTGATGACAGCCAGCCTCTTCTGTGCTTTTTTGTGAGTGCTAAAACAGAGAACGAAGCTTTATTGTTTCTTATTCAAGAATGCACAATGATGATTTCATTTCTTTACGATCAAAGCCCTCGGTTTAAAACTCCTTTAATTGGTATCCAGAAGTGCATCCCAATGGATCAGATGTCTGCAGCTTCTAATTGTGTGCTGCTCACACAGCATCACAAAGCTGCACCTGGACAGAAACACCAGGGCCAGCAGTTTGTTTAGCCAAAGCTCTTGTCTTAATCAGGAGTCTGATCTGGTGAGCTCTTCAGCCTAGAAATGGATGTGAGGTTCAGTACAACCACAACTGAAAGCATCTGTGGTCTTCAAAAATAAATATTCTGGTATTTGTCAGTGTCAGGTCCAGTGTCTAACCCATGACAAACTTGGTGCCAGGATGCATGGTCAGATCCATTCTGCCATTGCTCCTCTGGGTACTGATTTACAGAAGAAAGGTTCTAAGCCATCTTCCTGCTCAGACCCCTGAATGAGCTTTAAATACCCATTGTGCCAATTTTACCTGTGATGACTTGCTTGTGTTAAAAACAATGTTTCATGGACATACTTGATAGTATGCCTTGGGCTTTTACAATGTATTAAAGGTTATTCTTTGTTAGCATAAGTTACTACAAAGAATTTACTTTGGATTCTGTTAGGTCTTCATCAAGCAACACCTACCAACACACTTAACTTGAGTTCAGTATGAGCAGGTGACATTTGGTAGTTGCAGAATCCCATCTGTCTTGAAAAAGCCATTCCTTTAGGGTTCTGTTATTCTTTTGGGGGTGGTGCTGCTGTTTGTCCATTTTTTAAATAACTGGACTAAGGCCAGCATTCCTTAACAATGTTAGAGTCAGGCTGTTCAAGAAACATCACTTTTTGCAGATTGACAAGAAGTTAATTTAAGGTTGGAAAAGCACAATGAACAATACATTGCAGTGTTTTCAGGCACAGTGTCACAGTGGTATGAATGTGTATACATCAAATCTGAAACAGTCCTGCACCCTGGGAAATGCTCTGCTTGACAAATAACTGCATTACACTCCAAAATATTAACAAAGTCTTACCTTGAATCAGCTGCCTGACTGAAGGATATGCAGTTCCTTGTGTCTGAGAGAGGCAGAGTAAGTCCCTTCAGCTGATCACTTTCAGGTGTTTTACTGGTAGTTGAAAAGGATTCCAAACTTTGTGAAATATTAACAGAACTTTTAGTGAAGCTGAGTGCTTCAATAGCTGCCTTTATTTCACTACAGCTCTGGGAACTCCACCAATCAGTATTTTCTATACTGAACTCATCACAAAGACCATTTCTGATTTTGGCATTTGTCCAATGAAAATCTTCACTTTTAGAAAACTCCAGTGGTTCCCTGGTGGTAGTGTTTACACAGCAATCCAGGAAGGACATGTTTTCCACAAACTCAGTCAGTGAATTCAGACACTGAAAAACAACTGCAGACCTTCTTTCATTTACTGAGGTTTTAGTTTTAACTTCTTTTTGCTCTTTATGCACCAACAATTTTGATTTCTTTTTACTCACTTCAACACATGATTTAGGACTGTCTGATGGCAAAGTTATGAATTCAGCTGAATAGTTCAGCTCAGAATCAAATAAGTCACTATCATCCAATATCTCAAGCCTTTTCTGAGCCTTTGCCTTTTTAGACCTTTTTCCAGGGCTACTCTTCCTAGAGCAAGAACTGTTAGTAGATCTGTCTTTTGAGGAAACTGCAGTAGTCCTTTCAAGTATAGCCTTTGAGGCTTCAGACTGGTTTGACAGAACTTGCATTGGTAAGGGAAGAATAAGTTCAAGATTGCTAAATACAAAATCCACATGCTTCATCTGGAATTCTGTGAGAAGCTGCATCAATTTATTCCATTCCTCCATAGTTGTGATTTTGTGCTGTAAAATAATAACATGAAAGCTTTATCAGCATATTAAAATTAATTTATTTTAAATAAAATGTTATTATAGAAAATCTCACACTCCTGGCTTTGTGCTTATGAAGTGAGGGACTGTTTTGCCTGTAGACCACCCCAGTTCAGATTATACCTAACCACAGAATTCTCTAATTTCTACAACAAAGCTTTTCAGAGATTTGCTTCTAAGATGATGCCATTCCTGGTGATGGTTACACTCAATTGTTTGGCAATCAAAGTATTACCAAGTCAGTTACAAAAATACCTTTAAAAATGTAAACAAATCTTCTGAAGGCAAGAGGATGTTCTTAAGGCCAAGCAACGTCTCTACACAGCCTGTATCACATTTTGGAAACTCCTGAAGATGTGAATCATCAGCTTGAGAAAAATCCACCTTGGAATCCTTAGACTTTGCAGGATGAATGATATTATCTGCCTTCCTTCTCTCCTCTCCTGCACAGAGATAACAAGATTTACTTGAAAGGGACAACTCCATGATTAAATTGATTTTCCACCTCTTTGCCTCAATTCCTGGCACAAGGGATGCTGTGTCACCTTTTCCTGTGGTGCTGGAGGAACAGAGCAGCTGAAATGAGACATCCCCATGCCCACACCACTGCTGTCAGTGTTACCAACCTGCTCTCCTGCTTCCCAAGCAACCTTTGAAGGAGGCTGTGTCTCACTTGTCTCTCCCTGCCACTCCCTCACACCCCTAAACTCCTCCTGAATCCTTTGGGATCAAGTTCCTACCCCTGCCTGCTTGCCAGCTGTGCCACTTTTATCCCTTTTTCAGCTCTGCTTCTTCTAGGTGGATTGCCTACCAGCTATATGGATAAAGAACTGCAAACTGAGGAAAATCACTACTGATTCCCTTCTTTGCCTGGTTTTGCTACTCACAACATGAAAGGGAGATAGTAAGTACCATAATGAGAGGCAATAAACCCTTCAAAATTAAGTTCCTTATGCATTAATACAAGGCTTTGAAGTAGCTAAAAATAGCAGAAGCATTCCCCTCCAAATTTAAGAGTCTTACAAGAAGTTACCATTTATTCATACATGTCTAAGAATGCTTCTATTTAGTCAAATTCATATAAATAGATGGATATTTTTTAAAGATGAAATTAAAACAACATACCATGAGGTGCCAAATGCTTCTCTTTCAAGCATCCACCTCCACTTCTAGCCCAGAACTGTAAGTACAGGACACTTTGTCTGATATCACAGTTGTTTGTGGTCAGGAGGGCAGCCAAGTCCTTCACATCTGTCCGCAGGTTCTCAGCCAGGCACAGAGCTTGGAGGTAGCTCACAGAGTTTATCTAAACAAGAGTCACACACAGACCACTGAAACAACTCCTGAATCACACTGCAGGAAGTCACACAAGAGCAAATTATTCTATTTATGCTTGTAATACATTTTGCCTTTTAATACAGAAGATTGATTTATTAAATTAGATTACAGTTAGATTAAATCCTGTAAGGAAAAGCAAGCTACCCAATGTATGCAGCCTATGTCGGAGAATGAAGTTCAATTTAGAAATAATTAAAAACAAACACACAAACCTATTCTGCTTATGGTCCTGAGGCTACCTACACCTTGCTTCTTATCACCAGTGATCAGCTTTTACTGAACTATATTCATTTTGAAGGTTTTTCTTGCATTCTTTCTTTTAACTCTGTTGCCTAGAAGTACAACAGGTTTTCTGTTTCACATTAAGAAATTTCCCCTTCTCAATAATTAAGTCCTTCAGATTCTCATTTATTTAGGTTTTTCACCTAATACATAGCTGTAAATAAAACTATTTGCTACACAGAACACTAGTGTTTGTATTAAAGGAATAACCCATAATACTTCTAAAATAACTGCTATAGTTTTTAATGAATGAACCAGTACTGGCATAATCAACCTTCAGATCAGAGCTATCAGATATTTATCTAAATACATTCTACAAACTAAATTAATTGATTAAATGATGTTCTTATTGTAATTCTCAGTACTACTAAATTGTTTGGAAAATAAATCTTCCATGCCAGTGAAACAGCTCCTACATGAAAAGATAAATACATCCTACACACCCTTACATAAACCCCAAAAACGTGTCTGTCTCTGATCAAACAAGTAGGTTACAACAGAAATATATAAACCTACCCCAACATTTAAATTTCAAACTGAAATCAGCTGATAATTACTTGCTAAGGGTGTACCTGCATTTCCAGACAGAAACTTACCAAGGAAGGGGTTTTAAAGTTGATCTCTTCAAAATAGCCATCAAACATTAAACTGAATGTTGGATCTATAAAGAGAAATCAGTGAACTGTCACGACATTATGTCAAATCTAGTTATTTTCTTTATCAATTAGAGCAGCCAGTACCTTTATTCAAACTCAAATACTTGCTTTACAGTCTCCACTCATTTAATTTTGCATTTAGGAGCAGTATTCAACCATCACCATTTACAGCCTCTAATTAGAAGTGGCTCTTCTGTCTGTAAAGCCTAATTACTGTCACAAACACCACTCACCATTGGTGGTAAGAATCACAGGTCTCTTTGCAGTTGCCATGAATGTCTTTATTGCACTTAGAAATCCTGCATCTTCATCAAATATTATATCCACCTACAGAAACAAACATAGCATCAACAGCTTGAGCAGCAGTTACAAGCTGTGAACAGTCACAGAACATTTCATGTGAATTTTACCTCTTCAAAAAGAATGAGAGAAGTTGCACTTTTCCTGTTGTGTTCTTCTCCTCCTTCTTTGTTTATTGATGTAATTTGAGTATCTTTCTTTACTTCCAGTGAACTCTGGGTATTTCCTGCAGATGGATGAATAATTGAGCAGGAAGGAGTGAAACCATTAATGCTTTTCAGATATTGGCTTCAAAAATCCCTCATGTATCAAATGCTTAGAGAATCTGTTCTTTTCTCCACACAGCTCCATACATGGTGGAGCATTTCCACCTCCAAAGGTAATTCATTATTAAAAAGGAATACCTACCTCCAGCTTTCTCTTCAGATGTTGCTTCTCCATCAGCATCTTTACGTTTGGCAGAAATTTTGAAGTAGTTTGCAAGTGTTTTAGAGGGCAAGTTTCGTTTTAATCCTGCTCCTTTGGGTGACAGTGGTGGTTTTCTTGGAGAAATGACTTTCTTTGGAGAATACATTTTTTCTGCAAGGTATGTTTTATATTAAACTTCATCTGGAGATATCATGTCAAACTGATATTTCTCAGACAAATTTAAAGTAAAACCCATTTTTTATCTATGGTAAATACAGGATTACTGTGCTGAGTTTTTGCTTGTTTTCCTTTTCTCTTGTTATAGGAAAAGCTTTCTGTTCAACTTTCTATTCAAATGCCAAGCACTTGCTCCACCCACTGCAGAAATAATGTAACCAAGAGTCAGTATTTTAATAAAGTCATTATTTCATTTGGTCTGTAGTTGTGTTAACCAACAGACCAGTTCTTACTATTATGGCCAGGTAAGCTAAATCTGCTCTTTCTAAAAACAACTGATATCTAAAATTTGTTTTGGGAATTCAGTCTTTAACAAACTTCTCCCCTCTGTAAAACCCATCCCATAATTCAGACCAAACAAAGAACCCCAGATAAGAACACAACACTTACTTGGTGACTTGGTAGTGCCACAACTGTTAAAAAAGCAAGGCTTGTGTGCATTGACACCTTTTTTGTCCACTTGATGAGACTGAGTAGCTTCTTTCAGCTGAGACAAAATCTGTCTCCCACTACGCTGGCAAGAGGCATTGACTTCAAATATCTGCAATGGTATTTAATTCACAAAAAGAAAGAAAATTAAATTGTAAATATCTTGCATTGCAAATGCTTTTGTATCATGAGCTATAAATAAGAAAAATGCACTGAGGAAAGAAAGAACTCCACAAACCTTAAACCCAAGCTCCTGAGCACAGGCATACACTGCAGCAGTTTTCCCCACTCCTGGTGGGCCAGTTATCAGAACTGTATTGCAAAGGGTTGTTTCTTCCTCAAGATCAGATTTACTATCTTTAAAGTCAAGGCTGCTTAAAGAATCTGTAGAATTAATAAAAAGAAAATAAAAGATTACTGTTATTTTTGCCAACTTTCAACAAAAGAGAAGCTATATTAATTCTATCAGTACCTTCTAGCTCTTTGTCCTCCTTTTCCCTTTTCTGATTTCGTTTTTCTTCCAAATCAGCTCTCTTTTTCCACTCTTTTAACCAACTATAAAGGAAAGAATGAAAACAAGAATAAAAATTGCTGGTGAATTAAGTGAACCAAATTAATATGGAACAGAACATAAATCTAGGGGACATCAGCCACTTGTTACCCCACAGAAATCTATCAAGTCCTTTCAGATAAAAGCAAAGAAACATTCAGGATTTGATTCTTTTGTAGAAAAGGTTTCCTTTTTCATTCTACATTCTGTGAGCTGACCAGTATAAAAACAAGTCATTTGGTGAACTATTTATTCACTCATAATTCAGTGCTGTTTTGTCAGATGGATCTTTCAATTCTGTGTAAGAGCCACACCAGTGACTTAAGCACACACAGAAAATTTAACTGAAAGCACGATGTGTTAGGTGGAATTTAGTGCTGAATTCCTGTGAAAAGCAGACAGTACAGCAAGGTCATGATCAGGATGCTTGTAGGGAAGTACAGACAAGGACTGCTCTCTCAGTACTTGAGCACTATCAAGTAACATGAAGTTTTGAGTTATTTTAGGAATGGATCCATGTTCCAACTTCTGACCTGTGTAGCCTTTCAATTTCTTTCTGGTTCCCTACAAGTTCACTGGAATCTTGAGGCTGATATTTTTCTGTCCAGAGCATGTCTTCCTTTTCCACACCTACAGAAAAAATATTGTCCATTTTTAAAGTTCTTCATGCAACAGACTTGATCACATCTAGCAAAGTATCAGGACTAGATTTGATTTTTGCATGTCAGTGGAAAGCTGACATAGATCACACATACCCTTCCTCAATGGAAAGATTAAAATGAGACAGGAAATGCACTTACCTGAAAGTGCACTTGGATCTGATAAACAACCACTGCCTTCTGTCACACTATCTGGTTTCTGGATCTTGTTTTTTCCCAAGTGTGTGGCTTGTCCTGCCTCTGCCTGTTTTTCTCCAGATATGGGAGGAATAAGGCTCCTGGAAACTCTTGATTTCATCTCAGTCTCTGTACCTTCCAGTTGCTTTCTTCTTTTTGATCTGCGATCTTCTGTTTCTTTCCTTTTCCTCTTTGTTTCCTTCCAATTGTCAGGATGTTTCTCAGTTACCTCAAGATTTGCAGTGCCATCTCTGCTTTCTAAGAAAAAAAAATGGCTTCAATTTAAAATTTCAGGCCATGTCCACTACTACTGTACATTTGCTTAAGCTATATTTGAAGAATTTGTTCAAAACAATCTAAAATGTGAGGATCAATGTATTTTCAACAGCATTATTCCTTCAGTTATATTTTTTTAAATTTTCAGCTGTTTTTTAACGCCAGAGAAAGTGAGGGTGGTTTTCTCTCAACATAGATTCCTAACCTTGTGTGCTGTTTTCCAAAGCCAACTGCTGTGTTTGCTTTTTCAGGAACCTGGAGTAGTATTTTCTCACTGGAAACTGAGGATTAGAAGCCACAATCTCATCTAGCAAATCCTTCTTGAATGCATCAGGAAAAGCTGGTCGGTGGCCTGAAAGCTGGAATACACACACAAATTACTCAAAAACTTTACACAGAATGCTTTGCATAATTTACACTGGAAATATCTTGTTAAATTCAGAGATTAACAGAAACTGATGAGAACTGTCTAATGGTAAGATGCAAAATGGATAACTCACACACAGGGAAATTAAAAAAAAAAAAAACCAACAAATTACAGGATTGAAACAAATTCAAACAACAGGATTTATTAAAAACACAACTCCAAACGAATAACAAAACAATTTGAATTTTAAGTACTCACCACAGGTGCAGAACAATTTCCAGTTTGTTTTGAATTCACAGTGGAAAATTCACCAAGTGAGAGAGTGATTTTTGTGATGTTGGTGACCTCAGTACTCAGTTCCCTCAGCTTAGTTAATAGAGGACATGATGGTGATTTCAATTTCCACATTGGAGAACCTACAAAAGAACCCCCAGCAAAAACAAAACAAGAGTTAAGGAAAAGAAATGGGCTGGTCTTCTATCTTTTGTAAAGTCTTTTGCATTTGTCAGAAGAAAATGATTTCTACCCAAATCAGTCCAACACAATCTTTATTCTCCAAATTGGAACTTAACAAACCAACTTTTTTGACTAAATATTAAGAATTTTGCATCCTTACCCATGCACGTATAGTCTACTTTAGCATCAATTTAATTTGTAAATTTTGTATTCACAAACATCTCAGTGGAAGCTTCAAGTTTTGTTCTCTTACTCGGACACAAAACAAGAGGAAACTCCCACCTACTATTCCAGTCCTAAGCTGTTCAAATTTTTTCTTTTCTGCACAAATTCCTCAGAAATTATTATGTACATTTGAACAAAACCCAAAAGCTTAACACAAGCTTACAGTCATCCTTCTGCTGCACATGGACAACAGTCTTAAAACAGGAGCTTGCAAGGGAGTATGCTTCCATTGCTGCTGCCTTCTTTGCAATCTGCCTTTTCAGAGACTCTGGCAATCCACTCCTCAGGAATTCACGTTTTGCTCTGAATGGATCACCATCCTGAGAATTTTCAGATGCATCTTGGCTTTAATGAAAACAGAAAAGAAAAAAAAAGAAAAGAAGATAGAATTAGTAGAACTTCCAGCTATGCAAGGCTGAATTTAATCACATTCTCTTCCAAATGAGTTGAAAATGGTCTATCAAAACTGCTGAAATTAATTTTAATGAGGTTAGTTTGAAATTAATTCTGTGTTAAAAATTTTAATCTAAAAAAAGTTCTTTTTGGTTTTGTGTTTTTATGTGCAATTTGGGATTTCTTTTTAATCAGTCACCAACTACATTTCCAGACATCCAATATGGTTCTAAAATGGTTGAGGAATTCTCCAAGAAACCCTAAAATTTTGCAAGTGGATTAAAATATTAATGAGGATAAAAGTAATGAATATTTATAGCACGTTTCAGTGATGTATTTAAATCTGTAAAATGAAAGAATGTTAAAATAACCTTGGAACGTATTTTGATTTTTAAGCAACTGCACTCTTGAAAACTGACCTGCTTTCATCAAAGATCACAATTGGTTCACCTGCAGAGTTTGGAGCATTTCTGCCTAGGCAGGAAGGTGGACATCCCAGTTTCCCTTTAAAAAGGTAAAAAACCTATTATTAGATTAGCACTGATACAAGATTCTAACCTTGCTTCTGTGTTCACTACCTGTATGTTCCATTTAACATCATCAGGGAATCTCCTTTTCTTAAGGGAAAGTTGAGTATTTTAACAAAACTCATTTGTTTCTCATTCTTAAGCTTTGTTTCTAATTATTTCCTCAGTATAGATGCTATTTTCTAACATTGGGGAAAAAAAGGAGACACAACAATACATGGTATATGTTGACAATTTTTCAAATAAACAGTTTTCCTGAATGAATAAAGAGCAAATCAAATTCATATAAAAAGGGAAGGTATATATTGGAATATTATGCAAGATAAATCAGATTATTAATATACTGCAAAGGCAGCTCTATGAAATAAAGTTACAATAGTCAATAATAAAAAATATTTCTGTTATAAAAAATAAAGACATTCAGTGTGTTTATTACCATTGGAGTTCTTTGCAACCTTCAAGGTTTTAGGCTTCTTCCCCAAAACATCATTTAAGCTCCGAAGTTTCTTTTCCTTCACACTCTGCTCTGTAGTAGTGACACGGTCCACGTTTGAACCCAGAATTATCACTGATTCCTAGAGGGAAAGCAAATCAAGTAAGAAAGGAAACCCAGCTTCTCCTCCTTTATTAACAATACACTGCAGATATCTACCTTAGCTTGCAAACATTTCTTGTGAAGAACCCAAGCAGGAATCATTTGTGTTGCTTATATCAATAACAAATATATAAAAATATCCCCCCCAAAGTACATCCTTACATCACTTTCTTCCAATTTCTTCTTCTCAGCCAGAGCTTGCTGGCGAGACGAGCGCCTCACAGGAGCTGCTGAGTCTTCACTCACTTTGGATCTGTTCTGCTGGATGGCCTTTGCTTTTTCAATCAGCTGCTTTGCTTTAGATCTGTTCTTAGAAGTGGAGTTTATCTGTTAACAAAGAACAAAAAAACTGAAATAGCAATTAATAGCACTCTTCACTAAGTACTTTGCACACAAATAGAATTTTTCACTTTCATAGAAATAGGTAATCGTTGCAAAATTTCATTGGTTTAAAAAGAAAATGAAATAATTGAAAGAACAAGCAAACCAAGATGATATCACAGTTCTCCAAAGGGAGTGAAAGCCCTGCAAGATCCCCAATTTTTTCATGGAACTGATATGGGCAGTGACATTGTTGAGTCTCAGCTGTTCTGCTGTGCCCAAACACTACCACAAATCACCGAGTCATTTAGGCTGGAAAAGACCTCTGAGATCATCAAGTCCAACCTCTGGCTAATCATTACCTTGTCAAATAAACCATGGCACTAAATACCACATCATTTCTGTATCCCATCCTGAGAACCTGCAGCTCAGGAGCATGCTATTTTATGGAATTTTTCTGTCATGAAAGGTGGATTTTTACTAATAAAACATGTTTTAAGATCTAAGGTACAAGAAACTATCTGAAATTTCATCATAAATCAGAGTATATTCCCTTTCCATAGGGCAGCTGGGAAGTGTAATATTGTATGACACAATACTGAATACACCATAAATATACCCATACAGGAAATGACAAAATACTGACACCAATAGTTACATAAATTACCTTTGAGTTTTTGGAGTGAGACTCTTCATTTTTCACTGCTTCAGCTTTATTTGATTTTGTAGCTGCTCTGATACGTGTAAACCTCATTCTAATTGGGGAAAAAGGCATTATGAAATTACTACTGGATAATGAAGGGAAATGTTACTCTCATTTTCAAAAGCCTTTAAAAATACAGTGCTGTAAACAGAAGCAATCCCCCAACTGGTGGATGAGTTTTTTTGTTGTTTGGTTGGGGGTTTTTGGATGTCTTAGTGCAAACACATTTAGTCAGCTTTGATTCCTCTCTATTTTTACCCGCTGTGATCAGTATCCATGCAACTTTGATAATATTGATATTATAAATTAATTATTTATGTCTTATTTTAAAATATTTGCATACAATTAATGGGCAAAAAAGCAGAATATACTTTAAAAGGTTTACCTTATTGGGCTGCTGCCATCAAAGGGCACAGTAATCACCTCAGCTCTGTACATGTTGCTTTTCTTGCAGGATTGTCTGTGTGCTTTTGGGGTGGAAGTCTCTAATGGGCAGGCACTTAATTCATCTGCAGAACAGGCACTTCTGGCCTTGGGCTTTTTAGGTGTAACATTTGTTGATGTTTTGGTTTTCTGTTGCCTTAAACTCCTCCTTAACTCATTCCCTTCTGGACTTGATAAAATTATTACATCTAAGGTGTTTTCCACGGTAACAACATTAGCACCTGAATCCTCTTCTCCAATGTAATTGCTGGTGTTTGAGACATCAGTTTCCTTAGTTTCTGAAGCCTTCTTTCTTCTGTTTCCTTCTTTCTGAACCTTGTTAGATTTTCTGGGTTTAGCTCTATTGCTTTTAGGTTTAGAATGTGTACATTTGTCCACCAAATCTTCTGGTATCCTGCTTTCTAATCCCTTATTTGAAGGAACAACATCTTCAGATCCCTCTTTTTCTTTTGAGGACTTGGCAGCACTGTGCTTTTGTTTTCCAGGTGCCTTTTTAACTCCACTTTTTGTCACATCTGCTGTTGGCTGTCTAAAAGCTTTCATGAACTGATGCTTCTCTTCCTGGGTACATTTTGGCCTCAGAGAATCTGCCCCTCCAGTCTCCAGTACAGCCAGCTCCAATTCTTCCTCCTCGATAACGACGTTGGATTTTCTTTTCTGAGTCACCTGTTCAGTCTGCTCACTGTCCAAGAGGGCTGGGCTGCTTTCTCTTTTCCCTACATGTCCCTTCTGCTTCAAAAAAATGGAAGCTATTTTCCTAGAGCCTTTCTGCTCCTTATTTGAGGGAGGTAGTCTGGGGGGAATGGAATGAACTTGTGCAAGCACAGTCACTGTTCTGAGTGGCAGCTGCTGGGATTCCTCACACTTTTCTGGGTCACCAACACCATCACTTTTGTCCATTTTATTTGCAGCACCAGAAGTGTCAATTGCTGGCTTTGTGTCTTCTTCAACATTATTTTCTCCCTGACTTCTCAAGAAGTCCTCAAATGATACTGTTATTATACAATTATTTACCTGGGATGTCCCATCATCCATATGAACCTCAAAACTGGAATCACCAATAGCACCATCACATTCTGCTACTCTATTTGTCTTCTCCTCAGTTTCCTTTTTATATGTTTCATTAATCTGGTTTTCTGATAAAGAGCTTTCAGACAAACCAGTATTTACTTTGTGCTTCCTTTTCCTTGATTTTTTTATCCCATTTTTTGATCCATTTGTTTCACAACCAAAGTTTTTTGCATTTTTCCTGGAGGGGATAATATTTGGGCAGTTCTCTCTTTGATCACTATCTTCTGCTAATTCTTCTGCACATTTTTTGTCCACTAGAGTACAAGAAGCAATAAAGTCATTACTGTCTTGTTGCAGTCCTGTAGTTACTCTGCTGTCATCACTACTAATTTCTATTTCAAGGTCATTCTCAGATACTTTAATTTCTTTTGGCATATTACTTAAATTACCTTTCTTCCCTTTTCTCTTCCGCTTTAAAGATGGCTTGAAAGATGATTTACACTCTTTTTCATCAGTGTCCAACAGTGTTTCATTTTCTCCAGCTCCTACTGGGAATGCAGCATTCTCAGTTGCAGATGTCTTTTTAAAATAATCCAAAATATTGTTGGATTTTGGTGATGACAATGCTTTGTCCACAGGTTTTGCTAGTGGTGAAAAATACCTTGTGATGGTTTCTGCAGAAGCATCTTCCTCTCGCCGCTTCTTGCATGGCTGTAAAAGGTACAACACCAATCTTAGTTTTAAAAAACTTAAGATGACTTATATAGAACTTTTTCAGAAGATAAATATTAATGTTTATGTGTTCAGAGTGGGCATGCATGAACTAAATCTCCATGTTTTCAAGGGCCATCTAAGCCTGAAATACTCTGCCCTTTCAGATAAAAAAAAATCCTGTTCTGAAGCCTTGAGATGGTCAAAACTGAACGGGATCACAGGGTCTTCAGAACAGCTCTGCAGATATTTCACAATACTGGAAGTCTGAGAGTTTGGGTCAATTTCAATGATCAGCCTTGAGATGTTCCCCAGAGCATCTGTGGAGTATTTAAGAGAGAATTCCAACATCCCTTATAAAGGTCTGACCCTACCGTAAACATCTGACATAGCTTAGGAAGACAGTGCACCTTTAAGAGTATTTAAAGAAAATGAACACAAGAGAATTCTTATATAATGATTCAAACCATGAAAGAACATTTACTTCTACAGCTCCAAGAAAGACTTTGGCTCATAAAGACTTTTATAACTCCCGGTTTACCAGAAACTGAACTCCTCGGAAATGAAACCCTCCGAAGCGGAAAACGCCTCTTCCCAAAGCCCTCGAACGCGTTCAATGACAGCCGGGCCCGCGGGGCCGCGCCGAGCGTCAGCAGCGCCCGGGAGCCGGGGCCGGGGGCGGGCGGGCGGCCCCTCACAGCTCCGGGCGGCCCCTCACAGCTCCCGGTACACCGGACGGGCCGTGCCAGGGCGGGACGGCAAAGGGGAGAACGCCAAAGGGGGGCGAAGGCCAAAGGGGCGAATGACAAAGGGGGCCGAACGCCAAAGGGGCGCCCCCGCCAGCCGCAACCCCTCTCTCCGCCCTCACAGCGCGACCCCGGCCCGCGTCCCCACCTGAACGTCGCCGTCGTTCCCGGGGAGGACGGGAGAGGCGGCCGCCGCGGCCACGGCGACCCTGCCCACCATGCCCCGGCTGCTGCGGGCGCGGAGCCCTCCCGGCTCGCTCGGGGCGGGGGGAGCGCGGAGCCCTCGGCCCCGGGCGCTGCCTCAGGGGCGGGGGGCGCGCGCGGCCGCCATGGCCCCGATAGCGCCGCCTGACGGGCGCGCGCGCCGGGCGGGCGGTAAAAGCGCGCGCGGGACCAGATTCGGATCCTCCGCGCGGAAAACGGGGGGCGGGGCCTCGGCTCGCTCCCACGTGACCCGCGCCCGCTGACCAATAGCCGCCCGTTGTCCCGGTCACGTGACACGAACGAACCGACGCGCGCTCGCTCCGCCCCTTCTCTGCCGAGGCCGCGCCCCCTTCTGCTCCCTCTCCCGCCTTCGCCGCTGTCAGTCGGGTTTTCGCGCCTCGGCCGTGACGTCACGCAGCTAGCGCGTGCCCTGCCCGCCGCTGACGTCACGCTTCGCTGACGTCACCAGCCGCCGCTCCGTGCCCCGGGGCCGCCTCCCGCTCCCGCCGCGCTTCCCGCCCCGCCCCGCGGATGCGCGGCCCTTCCGGGGCCGAGGTCCGCCCGCCCCGCCCCGCTGCCGCCGCGGCTGCCCATGGAGGCCGCCGCCGCCGAGGCCGAGGTGCGGCTCCTCTTGCAGGAGGCTCGGGAGAGCATCGAGGCGGCGCGGAGCTACCGGCGGGAGCTGCAGCAGCGGCTGCGGGGGCTGCACCAAGCGCGAGAGCAGGTGAGGAAATGGGACGGGACGGGACCGGACCGGGCTCTCCGGAGCTGCCCCGGGAGGAGCGGCCGGAGCCCTTCCCGGGCTGTGCCTGCCCGGTGCCCGCAGGCGGGCTCGCTGGGGGCGGCGGGCACCGGGGACCCCGCTGGGGGCGGCGGGCCCTGGCCGCTCCTCTCCCGGTGTTTGTCCGTAGTTCCTGTCCGCCGGGAGAGCTGGGATGGGGCTCAGGTGTGGGCAGGGTGGCGGAGGGGGAGCCCCGGGGGTGATGAGAGCCCCGGGACCGGCGCGGGTGCCGGAGATGGAGCGTGTGGGAACGGCAGATGTGCGACGTGTCCGAGGAAAAGGATCCGAGCTGAAGTCTCTGACTGAGCTGGGCTTCGTTGTCTCGGAGCAGAGGGAGCTTTCCCAGGCACGAATAAATATCTTGCAGAAATACGCTTCCGAAGTAGCCGGGGTGCTAGGTCTGATTTAATGGGGGGTGTTATGCCCGTGTTCACACGGGGTCCTGCCCGGGCAGCCGCTCCCTGGCCGGGATGCTCCGGGCTGCTGTCCCCATGCTCCGCGGGGCCCGGGTCACGTACCCGCGGGTCGGGCGGGACGCTCCGGCATTCCCGGGCAGCCGGTTTGGCTGGAGCCGGGCAGGGCTCCCGGGGGACCGTGAGCCACCCGCGGGAGATGCAGGAGCAGATAGGAGGGACAGAGAGCCGCAGTGCCGGGCCGGCTCCTCTGCCCTGGCAGCCTCTCAGCACACGGGGTTTGCAGGCTGGAAGTGATGCCTTGCTGTCTTTGATTCAGCTCTGCGAGGGGTAAATAAAAACCCAAACAAAACCAAACTTAGGGAGTGTTTCCGTGGGGACCTCTTGGTTTTTCTGAAGTGGATCACGTTAGTGCAGAAACCTGCTGTGGATCTGCTGGGTGAGTGTCCTGCTTCCAGAGCGTGTGGGTGATCATTGGACATTTAATTAGGCAGCGCTGGAACCACAGACTGCTTAAGAAAATGAATTGTTCGTGGCTGTCTTTCATCCAAACCTTGTCATCTCAGTGTTGCTGGGCAGTGAGAGGCAGCCCGTGTGCCTTTGTGCAGTGAGTGTGTAGTTAGCTCACCTTTCCTTTTGCTCTTGGGGGCAATTCCCCTGCTGTGTGCATGTTTCTGTTTTCTGTCTTTCCATCTTCTTGCTGTTTTGTGCACATCCAAGAGTTCCCTGTGTTCCCAAGGTGCTGAGTGTGCTAGTCTGGGGTTTGTGTAGTGGCAGCTTTGTTATTTGAGGGCTGGTTGGCTGATGTGATGGGACTGGATCACTCACGTTGCTTCCTTTTCCTTTGGACCAATGGGATGTGATTTTCTGCAAACTTCACAGAGCTCTGTGTGTTCAGGGACTTGCATTTCCTCTTTTGCATGATGAGCAGTATCTAATTCTGTGGCTGAGCTGCTGAATTTGTATCTGCCTCTAATGGAGGTAAAATGCTTGGAGAAGTGAGTGTTCTGTCTTCCTTTGCCCCACCCCTTCACAAAGCTAAATACTTCCTTTTTTTCCTCAAGCATTGAACTTACAAGAAAAGGGAAACAGAGCTGTGTGGCAGCTGCAGACCTTCATGAGTATTTGGTAAAGAGGAAATTTATTTTACCTAACCAGAGAACTTCCTGTGTTGGTTGTCTGTACTTCTAAAGATCTAGAAATTACGTGTAAGGCTGTCAGCGTGCTGCAGCCTTTCCTTGTGTGCGTGACTTAGAAAAGTTGTTCACAGGGAGATGTTTACTTCTGATTTTTGCATCTTTAGGGATCAGGGATATTCAAGTGTGTTTTCTTCCCCAAAAGCCAGATTCAGCAAGTTTGCAGACATCTTAATGAGCACTTGTAGAACCTTCTGTGGTCGGGTTCTTCCGGAATCAAAGCAGACGTGCTGTTCACCCTGTCCGGTCACCAAGGGTTTGAACAAAATTGAAAAGAAAGCAGTTTTATGAGGATTTTTAAAATCCAGTGAAGTGATAGCACTTGGAAAAGTGCTCCTAGATAGTTTTCTAAAAGTCTGATAGGGTTTTGTTTGCAAGGATTACCAGAGGATGGCAGAGTGTTTTTTAAACAGGATTATGGCAGTGGGGTTTTTTTGAGGGGCAGCAGGGAGGAGATCTACAGAGCATTTGGATTTTTCTGACAAGAAAGATTCCTTGATTGAAGCACCCATAACCCACGTTGTATTTTGCTTAGCTAATATGCTCTTCCCCTCATCCAGGCTGGTTTCTTTGCCTCCCTTCATGCTGTACATGTACTAAAAATGACTTCACTAATTTGTTAACTGCCAGTGGTGATTTTGTAAAGCAGACTCCACTTGCAGCTTTTCTCCAGCAAGTGTGGGTGAGATGCTTCAGAAAAATAAAAGATGTGCATGGCCTTTGCCTTTATCCTGAATCCTTCTTTCCTGTCACCTGCACTCAGATCAAAGATAGTGCTACATCCACCCGAGATGTGCTTGAGCAGCATTTCAGCGATTTGAAGGGGACCCTGAAGAAGCTGCTGGACGAGCGGCTGACGTCGCTGCTGCAGGAGGTGGATGTCATTGAGCAGGAGAGCATCAAGCCCCTGGACGAGTGCCAGAAGCTGATTGAGCACGGGGTCAGCACGGCCGATGATCTGCTCCGGGAAGGTGAGACACAACCTGGTGCTGGGTCTGAGCTCTGCCTTCCACTGTGGCTCTGTCAAAAGTCTGCATATTCCCATTATTATTAGTGTGTTTGGCTCATTTTGGACTTGTCTCAAACTAAATGTTAAGAATTGGGTAGGTGTAGTGAAGAGCTGATCATTATTATCTCCTACAAATTTTTATTATCATCCTACAATGGTAATTATTATCTCCTACAAATCTGTATTTCAGCATTTCACTCCAATCCTGGGGTGTACATGTCTCAGTGTAGCCTCTCCTGGAGGGCAGGAAGGGTAGGAAGTACCTATTTGAGAGTTGTTTCACTGCAGAGACATTCTCTGCCCCTCCAGGGTAGACAGAAAAGTGTGTCAGGGTACTTTGGAATAAAATATATTGTGGGTACCGCTATAGCAAAGAGTCTGATTTGGTGAAGTAAATTATGTCTGTCTTGCTGAAATAGCTGAAATAAACACATTGTCCTGCTGAGTGTGATTTTGTTATTGTTGGTGGGGAGCATGAGGAATCAAATGGCCATTGTATGGGGAGAATTTCTCTAAAAAGTCTGAAGATGAGGCAGACAAAAATGGACATGTGGAATATTACTGTAAGGGCCAGACTGTACCCTGCTGATGCTAAATACCTCGGCAGAAAGGAATGTCACTGTTGCCTGTTTTCCCCAGGCTGGAGAACCTACTGGGAGCATGTCTGAGCCGTGAGTGTGTTGGCAGTTTCCTTGCATTGTTCTCATGTCTCAACTTTAACTTTCTTTCAGCATGAGCTCAGTTCTGGGAGCTGAGCTGTGTCCCAGGGGTGGGAAAGCTCCCAGTTCCTCCTCAGCCCTGAGCTTTGTGCTGGCTGGGGAGCTCAGTGCCTCCTGCTCACAGGAGCAGTGTTTAAGGATTAATTTGGGGTTTTTCCTACCACCACACTCTAGCCCAGCTGGTGTTCAATTGATTTCATTTTAAGTCTCGGGTTACTGACTCAGAGTGGTGGCAGGGTCTGATGAGGAGCTGGCTTGCTGCAGTTCCCATTCCCCTGAGTGCTCTGAGCATCACCAGGGCTGTGGGCAGGACCAGCACAGGCTGAGGCACAGAGGAGTTAAACATCCATGGTTATTAAATCTCCTGCTGCCAATTATGACGTGTGCTTTCCTTCAGAGATTTGTAACGTGTGTAATCCTCCACTTGGAAAAGGACTGAGCTGGCTGAAGTTGTAAATTACCCTAAAGTCAGCAGACAGGAGACTGGAGCATATGTCTGTAAGATGAAGTGTGGGCTGCTACTTTATATGGAAAGCTTAGGAAAATATTTGTGTTTATCTCCACACTTTATTGCATGGATTAGATGATTCCATTCATTGTGACAATGATTGTGATTGTAGCAAACAGAAGAATGATTGACATTATCTCTTGCTTTTAAGTGTCTGCTTTTTAATTTTCTGATCAGTGAATGTGCTTTGCTTTTTTCTTCATTTAAAGCTAGTGGAGAAAGGGATTAATAATCCTGGTTTTTTTGTCATCTGACCCCAGTTCTGCTTCTGTCTGAGACCTGAGGCAAATTATTACATCTGTTATGGGTGTGTCTACAGGTAGCTTTCAGAGCTTCAAAAGTTGCTAGATAGGCTTTATATTGTTACCTGTAATTGCATTTTCTAGCTAAGACTAGCAAAAGTGCTGAGAGTGCTTCACATTTAATTGGTTTTTCATGTCAGAACTGGTTATTCTTTGAAGCAAAGAATGCCTTCTCTGGATCTTGTCTCATTAGAAATATTTTTACTGTTTGGTTACAGGAGAGAGTGCAGTCGATGGAGATGTGGGACAACAGAATGAGAAACTTTGCAACTTTACAAAAAAAGCTTTACACATTCAGCTAGATAGGTAAGACACCAACATTCTGAGGTGGTCTGAGGCAGTGGCACATGTGTCCTTCTTTTTAGGGGATCTTTTCTCCTTTGAAACAGAAGCTTTCTGCTCCATTGCCTCAAAAGTTCATTTGAGGTGCTGCTGTCCTGCTTGTTTCACAGACACCCTTTGGGGCTGGCACTCACAGAATGGAGGGGATTTTCACCCTCCATATGTTCTGTGGGAATAGAGGGTGTTTATTTGTGAAGGATGAAGCCACTCCCTGTAGAACAGCCTATGTTTCAGAGTATTTGCTGACAAACAGTCTGGTTAGGGCTGAAACACAATGTTTGCTGAGTCTTTTAAGTTTGGAGTGCACGTGCCAATTTCTGCAGCTGTTCTCTCTTTGCAAATCTGCACGGATTCAAGTGTATGGATGAAATTTGAATTTGTGGAAGCTGGCCTCTCTCATTACAGCAAACTTTCCCTTCTCAGCTTACCAGAAGTGCCTTCCTTGGTTGATGTGCCTTGTTTATCTGCCCAGCTGGATGACTGCCTCCTTACTATATTGAAAAATCAAATATTCAGGCATGGAACTGTGGCATCCCGCCCACCTGTGCAGCTGGAGGAGTTTGTGGAAAAACCTGGAGGTATTTTAGTCCGATGGTGTAAGGTAGGTGAAATATCCTGTGTGAAATTCCTGTAGACTTGAGTTTTTTTCTAAAAAAAACATACAATGCACTTTCTTCCACTGCCTTCCAAGGAGTAGTTCACTTCAGTGTGGAGTTAAAAACTTAAGAAGAGGTTTTTATGCTGATGGTGTCATTTAAAGACAAGGCAGTGCAGTGATGGTGTGTGGCTGGTGCTGGGTTTGTTTCTGCCTGTCTTGCTTTGCAGACCCAGGAGAAGGCTGGACTTGCTCTGTTACACTTTTACCCCTAAACACCTTTGTGTTACTAGGGAGATGCAGTGGGTAGAAAAAGAAAATATTATTATATTAGCTAGGCCAGTAGCCTTTCTCTTCAACACACAAAATCTATTTTTGAGTAAACCACTGTAGTCTGATGTGGTTTAGTTGTTGTTGGACAGCTCTGTGCTCCTTGGCAGCATCAAACAAACCTTTGTTGTTCTAGCAGCAGCCACTCACTGCTGGCCACCCTTCAGTTGTGAAGGATGTGCACTCAGGTTGTTAAACCATAGGCACTGCTCTTAGGTGGGGCCTGATTTTCTGTGCTGTGCAAGAGTTCCCTGGATTTGGTTCTGCCTGGGGGATAATGGAGGGGTTTTTTTGAGGGGGTGTGTGTGTAAATATCTTTTGACTCGGAGATATCAAAGAACTGGAAATCATTCCCTGGAACAGTTTATGAAGGACAGCACTAATTTTCCCTTGCTGTTAAAAACTGGCACAGAATTTCTTCTGCAAAGTTGTTCTCAGCTTTTGGCTGAAGGATCTTTTTATATCTCTGCTAGAATGAACAGCCTTCTGTTAAATGTTTCTTCTTCTGTAGATATTTTCTAACTGTAATAAGATAATTCTGATACATCTGTTGGTTCAGACACTGATGTTACTTTCTGCAAGGCACATTTTCTGCTCCGAAGCACCTTGTGAGCGATCACCTCAGTGCTGTCCCGTGCCCCGCAGAGGGGAGGGACAGCGAGGGGCTCCTGCGTGACTCGGTGACCGTTTCTGCAGGTGGATGAGGATTTCTCGGCGCAGGATTACCGGCTGCAGTTCCGCAAGAGCCCGGGCAGCCCCTTTGAGGACGTGTACGTGGGCTCGGAGCCCGAGTTCCTGGTGCTGCACATGGACCCCCACGTGGATTACCAGTTCCGCGTGTGCGCGCGCGGGGACGGGCGCCAGGAGTGGAGCCCCTGGAGCGTGGCCCAAACCGGCCGCACCACGCTGGTGCCCCACGGTACGTCCTGAGCTGTCCCTCTGCCCCACGGTACGTCCTGAGCTGTCCCTCTGTCCCATGGTATGTCCTGAGCTGTCCCTCTGCCCCACGGTACGTCCTGAGCTGTCCCTCTGCCCCACGGTACGTCCTGAGCTGTCCCTCTGTCCCACTCTGCATTCCTGGCTTCCCTGGCCCAGGGACACTCACCTTTGCCAGGTGGCTTGCTGCTTCCTTAGCCTTAGAAAGCATGTGAGCCAAGAGGAAAGCATTATTTTTTCTTCTCCCTCACCACAACATAAGGATTCTTGATGACCTACAGTGTTGGGAAAGATGGAACAGGAAAGCCTTATAAATATGATAGTCTGGCAAAAGATTTTGAGAATATAGAAACTATAAGCGAGATTGAAATGAAAGCAAGCTTTGAGATCCCTCAGTTACTGAACAACTGGAAAACAATGGTGTGGCCAGCTGAAGGTGATCCCCTTTTGATGGAGCAACACCCTCTGCTTGCAGACAGGCCCAAGGGTCAGAGCAGACCCTGCCAGCTTGGCAGAAGGGGCCCAAAGAGGAGTTTTTAGGGTTTAAAATGTAACACAGTATGGTAATGTAATGATTCTTATAGGCTGTATGTAAATGCTGTAGGATTTGTATCTTGTACTAGATTGGTTAGTGGAGAATCAGAATATTCAGCACAGAAGAAGATTTATTGTACTGTAATGGGAACCTTGCACTTCTTACACTTTTGCTCTCTTACCCCTTTTACTCTCTCACCCTCTCATCCTCTCCACCCCTCTCTCAGCCTGCTCTGAGCTGTGGCTGGCAGCTCCCAGCAGGGCCCTGCACCCAGGCCCTTTGCAATAAACCCCAAGTTCCAGACCTGGCTGCAGAGATCTCTCATCTCTGTCCATCCCCACCATCCTACCCCTGACGTTCCTACACTACAGCTCATAACAAGCTCTTATCTTGGAGAGAGGAAAATTTAAATTTTCTCTTTACTTACAAATTCCTAAGTGCAGTGGGTAATGAAGGCTTTCCTTTTCTTACAATAAGACTTGGCAGGGATTGCAGCAAAGAGTGAACTCCTGCTGAACTCTGAGCTGGAGAATACTTTTTGTAATTGCAATTTATTTGAAAAACAAATCTCTCCATAAGAAAAAGGCAAAACCAGCCCCTGTTTTTAACATAGCTTAAGCTGCATGAGGTGCACTGAGTAGACAGTGGGACTGGCTAGATTTGGCACAGACAGGACCAAGTTGAGGTTCATAATTTTCTTGCTTTTTTTGTTTGTTTTTTTTGAAGAATGGACAGCTGGTCTGGAGGGTTACAGCTTGAGCAGCCGAAGAAACATAGCGCTCCGGAATGATTCTCAGTCCTGTGGTGTGCTCTACTCCAAAGCTCCCACTTATTTCTGTGGGCAGACTTTAACATTCAGGCAAGTCCTTTTTGGGTGGCTGGTGCATCCCCTGTGAGCTGTCACATCTGAGTTGTGTGTGAACCTGAGGCACGTTTGAGTTGTAAATCAGCTCAGCTCCAGTCCAGGTAGTGCCTCTCTGTGACATCTGACCTCCCTTTAGTTCTGCTTCCTGGCTTTGTAGAAAAACACCTGATGTTTTTGTAGGACCTGCACTTATATAAAAGTGAGTGAACTCCTGAGGAATGGTAAAATATAGCTCATGCTGAGCAGATCTGTGGAATGTTGAACTTCCTGATGTTTTGTAGCAGCTGTTACTGGCTAAAGTCTGTGGAGCTTTGCCTCTAGCTCCTTTTAACCTTGGGTCAGGGGTGCTTTCCTTCCTAGACTAATCCCTGGCTCTGAAGCCTTTGACATGAAAACACTGATGTGCTGTTGGGATGACAGTCTGGCAGCAATGCCTTTGACATGTGAGATAATTAGTGCTGGTCAGACAACTGCTTGAAACTGGCACTAGAAGATCCAGAGTGGGGAAGGGATCTTGTGAACTTCAAACTTTCCATCTGGCACAGAACATGATTAAAAACCTTGGCAGCTTTGCTGCCTGTCATCCTATCCCTGAGATGATGCTGTTTAACAGGGTATGAGGAATGTTCTTGTGGATATGTCAGTTGTGATTACGGACCTCAGAGACTCTGAAGCTTTGTTTAATCTTTTCCCTGGTTAAATAAAACTACTTGCTGTACAGCAGGCAGCCCCCACAGGCAATTGAACAGGGCTGTTCATGATACTTTCATGACTTATTCCATGGTGTTTCATTTATCCCTTCCTGATAATGGATTATGTTAACTTTAGATGGTTGTAGTGTGAGGATGTATTCAGTTGCCCTGTCTGAGATGGATAAAAAGATCTAAAGCTTTCATTTGAAATCTGTTGCTAGATTTAACTTCTCTTGGCTCAGCAATGCCTGTGAAATTAAAGGCAGAACCTTGAGGTTTCCCTTGGTTCTCTCTCAGTCCAGTGCTTTTTATCTTTTTTATTGGTAGCATATGAAAATGTTTTGCTTCACATTTTGGTTATGGACTTCTCTCCAAGTCCATAACCATCCTGATTGTTTCAGGATGGCAGAGCTCAAACAAACACGTGTTCACAAGAACTATCGTGACACGAATCTTGAGATTGGAGACCTCAAAAATTGGTTTTGTTCTTCTTCCAAGGTCCAAGAGTAGCTTCTTGCTTGGAAGTGTGAGAGATTTTCTTGGGCTGGGAGATGCAGTACTTGGTGCTTGACTTCCTCCAGCTGTTGGAACACAAGTTGTTATTCTCAAGCAGCTCTGTGTTCTCTGAGTTCAGGACCCAGGCACAGCTTGTCAGTGAGCAGTGAAGTTGTGATAAACACAGTGCTTTGTGTCTACATTCAAAGATAAACTGTGGCAGTTGTCCTGAGGTGAAGCATTTGGCCAAGCTGTAGGAAAACATCTCTGCTTTAGGTCAAGTCTCCTGTTGCCTTGCAGCCTCCAGGGAGCTGCCCTGGCAAGGGAACATCTCTCCACAGTGAGATCTCCTTCATCTCCCGAAAGCTGCCTTTGCTGAGGGCAGGCACACAGTGATTTGGGCTGACCCTGCAGGTGCCCTGTGCTGCTCACACTCTGTCAGGAGCCCAGCACAGCTCTGCTGAGGCAGTGCCTGTGGTGCCCATGGATGGACCATGCTTGGAGCTCTCTGGGGCAAATGGAAACTGGGGGAGGTTCACCAGGCCCAGTGTCTGGGCTGCAGTGACAGGGACAAGGTTTTGCTGTGCAGCATTTTTGTTGTGCACCAAAAGGAATTTGAAATCTCCTTTAGGGTTGCTTTGGGAAAGATGGTGGATCCCCTCCAAAGTAAAAGCTTCTTGGAGATTCAAGTAATCGTTTTTCCTTTGCTTTACAGCGCAGGGCTATTGCTCTCTTAGTGCCATTCCCAGGGGACTGAAAACCTAATGGAGTGCAAAAGTAAAACATGGTTCCAATTTTATCTTTGCCTCTAAAGATTTAACCCCTTGTGTGCCAACCCACTGTCCCCTTTAATTGCTGTTTCCTGAAAATTCTGCTAAAGTTTTCCTTTGTTTGCCAACAACCAAAGATCAGCCTGTTCTTTCTCTCAAGCTGCAATGAAAATAACAACTGCTTTAATATCTAGAAAAGACCTGAGTCACTCAGGCTCTCTGTAAAGTAGGATTTAGCACCTTTGAGAGGTGGCAGTACAGGAGAAGGGATTTAAGTCCAGAACAGCCCTTCAGTGTATGAGCTGTGCAGCCTCACTCCTCTGCTGGGGCCCACAGGGAAACTGAGTGCCTGGTCATTTGCACAACTTGTTTGCATTTTCTTCAGAGATTCTTTCCCCAGACTAAAACTCTAAATGCAGCTGAGCAGAGGCCAGACATGTAAATGCTCCTCTAGGTATTGCTTGGTTTGCACCAGGCTGATGTATTACAAAAGCCCAAACCAAATACACCCCCAAAGCAACACCCCATCCTCATCCCATTACAGCAGAATATGCCAGGGTCCAAAAAACCTATTTCAGTCATGCTTATTAAATCCCTGCTGAAGCTACAGCTGTCTTGCCATAATACATGATGCTGACCAGTAGTGTGGTATAGCTGATGGTCCAGCTGAGCAAATTGTATGCTTCAGACAACTGGAAATCAATTTGAAAGGTCATTTCTAAGCTGTGACAGTGGAGAATTTATTAAATAGCACTGGAAGTTTGCAGGAAGCAAAGGTTTCCTTCATATTTTGTACAGATTAATAGAGTATTGCTCAGTGGAGCTCTTGGAAACGCTGGTGGGAATTTTGTCATTCACCAGGGATCTCCACAAAAGTTTGGGTGAATTTGTTGAGAGCCCTGGAGCACAGTAGAGGGGTCTGGAGTGACTGTCTGGATTTCATGGTATGTTTTGATTTAAAGCTTCAGGTTTGGATTTAACCTTTTTCTTGCCAGGATTGAGACCGTGGGGCAGCCGGACCGGCGGGACAGCCTGGGCGTGTGCGCGGAGCAGCGCAACGGCGACGAGTCCCTGCAGCGCGACCAGGCCGTGTGCGTCAGCACCAACGGTGAGTCTGGGCCACAGAGCCACACCAACACCTGCGGGGAGGAGAATTTAAACATCAGAGAGCCCAACCCAGCCCCAACACCTCAGCCAAACCCTGGCACCCAGTGCCACATCCAGTCCCCTTTTAAACACATCCAGGGGTGGTGACTCCACCGCCTCCCTGGGCAGACCGTTCCAGAACTTTGTCACCCTTTCTGTAAAAAACTTTTTCCTAATATCTAACCCATATTTCCCTTGGCACAGCTTGAGACTGTGTCCTCTGGTTCTGTCAGTGCTGCCTGGAGAAAAAGCCCAGCCCCACCTGAGCACAGGCACCTTTCAGGAGCTGTGAGAGTGATAAGGTCTCCCCTGAGTCTCCTTTTTCTCCAGGCTGAACACCCCCAGCTCCCTCAGTTGTTCCTCACAGGGTTTTTGTGTTCCCAGCCCCTCTCCAGCCTCATTGCCCTCCTCTGGAAGTGTTTGAGCATCTCAACGTCCTCCCCAAACTGAGGGGCCAGGACTGGACACAGCACTCGAGGTGTGCCCTCACCAATGCTGAGCACAGGGGAAGGGTGACCTCCCTACTCCTGCTGGCCACACTATTCCCGATCCAGGCAGGAATTTTCCTTCCCAAAACCCACAGCCCCTGGCTCTTTAGATCCCTACGTGACACATGAGCAACTTTCATGTATGTGCTGCTTGTGCAGTTAAAAATCCTTGGTGAGATCACAGATCTCTTCCTGCTAGCAGTTATTGCAGCCTGTTCCATGTGACAAGAGAAATGTGGCAGGGTTACTTCCCTATTTGCCTGCAAAACATAGAGAGATGTATGTACAGAAAATGAGAAATATTGTTAGATCTGCTGACTGTTTCAGGGGCAGTATTTGTAAATGGAAAAGAGATGACAAACCAGCTCCCTGCTGTTACTTCTGGCTCCACTGTGACATTTGACATGGAAGTTGTGCAGTTTGGACCCTGCAGCAACGAGGGAGGAAACTTCAAACTTCGAGTAACCATCAGCTCTAACAACAGAGAAGTGGTCTTTGACTGGGTACTTGATCAGTGCTGTGGCTCTTTGTATTTTGGATGTTCATTTTCATACCCAGGCTGGAAGGTTTTGGTCTTTTAGCTGTGAGTAAAGGGATTTTTTTATTCTTGCTGTAAAGTTAAAAGCTGAGTTTCCAGCTGTTTGACAACAATCTGGTAACAAACCCCTGTCTTTATAGTACTTGAACTCCACTATATTGTATTTCATACTGGATTCATTTAAACAATAATTGTGAAACATTGGATTTGTTACTCCAGAAAAGCTAGAAACAAGCATTTGTAGGCAAATTAATTTAAGCAATCCATCATACCTTTCCCTTTTTTCCTCTAGACTTGATTTTTGTCAGTATTTCATTGTACTCGTCTCAGGGTACGCGCATTGTGTAGAATTAACTTTGCTTAAAGCTGCTGCTCTGTGAAATGAGTGTTTTAGGGGTGGTAATGGACCAAAGTTGTATTTCTGCCACTCAGAGCACAGTATTTAGAGCAGTGAGGTCCTGCTGTGCTTCCTTGTGCAGATGCTGCCTTAGGGGTCTGTGTGGGCAGCGGGGCTGCCCGTGGCTGCCTCCTCATGCATGGTACTGTTATCCCTCTGCAGCAGGGACTCTGAGCCAGCCTGGGCTCACAGGGAGCCAGCCTGTTCCTGTCTCACCTAAGTGCCTTATTTCCATGCTTCTTGAGCTGTATTCTGTGTTGTCACTCGGAATGTGTTTTCTGTAGTAGCTGCATGGTGATGCTGATGTTGACCATGCAGACCAAGCCAGAGCAGGATGTGATCCTGAGCCTCCCTGAATGTCTGCCCTGGTTACAATTCACACAGAGCCTGTGTCTGAGCAAGTCTCAGTGATTTGGTACCTGAGGTCACCCTGCAGATTGGCAGCTGTGATTCCTCAGAGCCCTCCTAACACTTCTCTTACTGTGTGCCAACACAGGTGATGTTGTGATGTGCAGGATTCCTGGCAATCCCAAATTCTGCCTGGGGACACTGGACTGCATAGGCTTAGTCTCAAAGAGAACCTGTTCAGTGCAGGTGCATGGCCCAAGCACTGCAGACTGACTGCAGCTGCTGCTGCTCCACCTGCAGTGAGGGAGATGGGCTTTGGGTGGGCTTCAGGCAGGCCCTGCCTGCACAGATTTAACCTGGGGCAGTCAGAATTGAAGAGATGGTGGTAATTAGGGTGTCTCCTCCATAGAGTAAGATGGGATAAATAATAGTGTGAATTAAATTACTTGGAATTCAGAAGTTATGTAGTTACACATTTTTCCTCTAAGGAGCAACTAAGATGGATAGGCTCAGTCTCAAAGAGAGCCTATTCCTGGTCAAAAGATTGCAATGCTACTGGATTTAAGGAATATTTAAAAGTAACATTCACTGATGGGCTTACCTCAAGTTCAGTTAAAATTAAATATATTTTATCATGTTAGAGTAGCACTATTTTTATAAAGCCTAGACAATCATACTGCCTTTCCTTCAGTGGCAATGTGCTACACTAGCTGTCTGTGTTACCATAATAAGCTTAAAGCATAAAGGCTTATTTTACAATTAATTAACATTGCCCATACTCACACTGTCAGTACAAAAATATCAGCCACCCTGCCTGAATTTTTCCCCATGAAGCTGTAGCAGGGGTACAAGAATTTCAGACAAGGAGAATGGCTTTTGGTATTTATACCATTTACAGGAGAAAAAAATGTGTGCATTTAGATGAGTGCAAAGAACCTGCACAAGGCAGAGCTGGGGTGGAATGGGCAGGAAGACAATGAAGTGAGGAAGACTGAGCTGCTGCACATCAGATCATTCACTGTTAGCCACAAAGGGCCTGCAGAACTCCTGGCTTTTCAAGCTTCACTAGTTCAGTGTTAGGGGAAAAGAGAATACTGCATATCCTGTGCTTTCAATGTTCAATTCTCCTGTGAAGAGTGTTTTCAGTACCTTTACATAAAGGTTCAGTAGATGAAAGTGTCAGTCCTGCTCAGAGGGCTGGACAGGCACTCCAGACAGCAGCTGACTTAGATCTTGCTCCATGTAGTAGTGCTGGCAGTTCTACTTACACACTTCAGGTATCAGGTACTAGTTGTAACTTAGTACTTCTACCATATGGAAAGTAAAATTGTGAATATCCACACTCCTGAGGTACCAATGGGTCAGGTACCTTTTCATCTGCTCTTGGAGGGGTTGCTCAGACTATAGATTCTTCAGGATATTTACTTACATATTAGAAAATAAAGCTTAAACCTTGAATTCAGGTACTTCCAGAGGTGGCAATGCCGTGTCAGGTTGTTCAGAATATTCATAAAAGCAGCTGAAGATCACTGTGAAGGGCCATGAGAGGCCCCTACTGCTGCCTGGAGAGCTGGGGAGGGCATGAGAAGTTTTTCTGCCTTCAGGCTTTAGCTGTGTGTTGAACGAGGGCAGTTTGCCAATGGTTCTTTTGTTATTGTGGTGGTTTTGTTTTTTATTTGAACTTGGCACAAGCCTCGCTGTCCAAATTGCCAATGAGGTACTTTCAGCCACCTCTTGGAGCTGCACCTTGTGAACAGAGGAGGAGTGAAGAGTCTCAGGGCAGGAGACCCGAGCACCAAAGGAACAAAGGATGCAAAGAGGCGGAAGAGGCTTGAACTGAAAGGTGTAAATTCTGTTCTTCCGCAGCAGAGGTCAGCTGGGTGGAAATCTTGACACTTCCTTTACAATTTGCACCTCTAGCTCTTGGAGCCCTGCAAGCAACAGAGTGTTAATGGCTTATGAAACCCAATCCTGAAAGTTGTTTTCCTAAGCTAGTACATTAACTTACCTCAACTAAGACTTATGTGTCAAGAGAAATTTGAATTTTTTTAAATAAAAGTTTTATCCCTCAACTGTGTATGGTCTAGAAAATTATTTATTGAGGCATAAAGCTGAGCACCACAGCATTCTAACAAGATAAGAATATGTCTTCTAGAGCATTGCTGCCATCTTTAAGAGCTTCTCCTCATTTATTTAATCTTCTGTCCCTCAGAAGTCCCAATTTATTTCCAACTTTCCCACCTATGCACTTACCTTTATGTCCAAATTTTAACTGACATCTCTGTAAAAAATCTTTTTCCCTTTTAATACAATTTGTTACAGCATCTGAGCTACCTCCCCCAATATTCCATCCCAGCTGATTTGTTTCTGTCTCCATTTTACTGTTCCCATCTCTTACTGGAGCATTCCGTGGTGCAGCTCTTACACATCTGTAGTTTTTGGCCAGCAGCAGAGGGATTTAATCACCTACAAATAAAGTCCCTGTTGGACTAACACACAGCTTTACTTCATTCCCTTAGTCCTGCTTTACCTGGAGCCTGTTCCAGTTCTTTGGTCTCTTTTAAAGGAAAAACAGCTTGTGAAACCAGTAAGTGAAGTTGCTGACTTGGCAGCTTTCTCTCATAAATACTCCATTCACATGAGCTTTCTTCATGACAAGATGCCAAGTGTTTCTCCTCCAGAGCTGCAGCTTCTCTCTCAAATTGAACAGCCTAAAAACTGCAGGTCAGAGTCAGGGAAGGACTTACCTACTCCAAAGCCTTTGTTTTCTTGGATGTGAAACCACAGTCAGATTTGTAACTGGGAACAGCTCCACTCACTGAAGATGGCACCAGACTTCTGTGAATTAAGAAATATTTAACTTGAAACAACACTGTCAAAATTGCCCTCACAGAATGCCTCCTGTATTCCCTGTATATTAGAGGTAAAACTAAATTTTTGGTTTGGGGGGTTGTAAGGATCAGGGAAGGCGTGGCTCGGCGCTCCGTGCAGCCGTGGCGGGGCGGCCTCGTCGGTGGGAGCTGATCCCGGGGGGCGGCGGGAGGAGAGGCGGCTGCGGGGCGGAGCCGCGGGGGGCCGGGCGGGCAGGGCCGGCGCTGCCGGGAGGCTCGGCGGGAGCGCCGCGGCGCCGGCCCGGGCTGGCTGGGGCGCTGTGCCGGGACCAGGGAACTGAGCTGAAACGCCGGCAGGGATGGGGTCAGGCCTGAGCGTCTGCCCTGCCACGGGGGGCGTGGGCAGCTCGGGGTGTGCTGAACTCCAGGGGGAAGCCGGCGCGGCCGTGCCAGGCGTGCTCGGCCCCGCGGATCCAGGAGCCACGGGGGACTGCACGGATGCAGCAGCGACGGGACTTGGGACGCAGCCGAGGCTGTGTGGGCAAAGGGGACGAGGGGGACTTGGGGGGGCGGGAGGAGCGGCCGCACTCGCGGGTAGCGGAGGGGAAGCGGTGGCCTCGGCACAGTGGGGAGGGGGCCACGGGGACGCTGCTGGGCGGGCGTGGAGAGGCAGAATGGAGGGGCGGGACCGCGATAATGGCCAAACTGGGGGCGGGAACCGCCGGAGCCGGGACAGCAGGGACCAACGGGACGGCAAAGGGCGGGTGGCAGGACCATGGGATGGGCCGGGGGGTTGGCTGGGGCCGGGGCGATGGGTGTCGGGACCGCGAGGGGGCGGCAGGGGCGAGCAGGACTGCGGTAACAGGGCCGTGGGTGGGGGGCTTGTGCCATTGGAGACTCACAGCGGCAAGGGGCGGACTCGCGGCAGGGGCGGAGCGCGGCAGGGCGGCTTCTGCGGGCATCCCCCGTGCAGCAAAGAGCTCCAGCAGCGCCCTGCAAGCAGGAGTTACTAATAAAGTCCTTTATTCAAACTGTGTCCAAAAAGTCTCTGGTAAAGACGGCTGAACGGTCAGCACTGGGGAATTCAATAAAGTCCATTCTAAGAAGTTTTTAAACTCCCATTTTGGTAACTGACTTGGCATGGAACTGAAAAAAGGCTTTTTTGCTTGGAACAACACTGTCAAAATTGCCCTCACAGAATGCCTCCTGTATTCCCAGAGGTAAAACTAAATTTCTGGTCTGGGGGATTGTAAGGATTGGGAGTTTTGTTTTGTTGATCAGATAAATAATCAGAACACTTCAAATCACTGCTTCATTCCAGGCAGTGAATTTTTACCCCACCCCTAAAATTCAAGGGCTACATTCAAGACACACTCCAAGCAATGTACACTGAAGGTTAACAATTCATCTACCACTTTTGAATATAGTGTTTAATGCACTGAATTAAAAATTCAAATCATACTAGGTTCCAGGTTGGGGTTCACAAACCTGTTGTGATCACCAAGTACCAAACATCATTAAAACCTGCCAGGAGCACACTGAAGGCCAGAACAGGAGAATCCAGACAAGATTAAAGACAAGAACGCACTGCCCAACTGCAGCCTGGGGTCCAGTTTGTAGAGCCCAGCTGGCACAACCTGCATTTCAGGATCTGAATCCTAACATGCAACAAGGTTTCCAGTGTGTGCCATTCCACAGTCAGTTCCTGACTTGTCCCACAGTACCTGGAACATCCATCCTCTGCAGTCCCAGAGAAATGGGATTTAAACTGATACTTATTTAAACTTTACTCCATTTAAGCCAAATACTCTGTAAAATTTCTGAAAAATTAACCACTTGCATGTAAAAACAACACAAATCTTCATTCTGTAACTGACAACACAAATAATGTTTCATTTGCACTCTAAAAATTACAGTTCTGTACAGTAAACCACAACTTAAACCCTTCTCAGGTATTCAAGTCCTACCCAAGAAAGGAGAATGAAAGTTATTATAATCTGGCTAAAGCCCTGGAGATTTATGGAGATACCTTAAATAGAACTGTAACAATTTGACAAAGCAGAGCACATCCAAATTTTGAGCCATGCAGAAGGGAGTTCACAGAGGTGCTGCTTGAGGTGTCTGCACATGGAATGACTGGACACCCATCATGGCAGATTTTGTATTACTGAACTTCTTGTACAAAAGCTGATTTCAAATAAAACATTTAATGAAAAACAATGGTTCATTTAAACAGCTGAACTTGTTTTGAGGGTTTTTTGGGGGGGCTGGGTATCTTTTGTTTTTACATCTACTGTACTGTTCAAATTCTTTTTAACCAGCTTACATGGCATCTCCAAAGGTACAAATAGAAAATGCATCTTTATAAATAGAAAACAAGGGGATTTTTTCAGCTTTTATTATAAATTGACATGACATACAAAGTTTACTTGACAGAAGTAATTTCATTACTATTTTTGGGGGGATCACCAACTTTTTGTGCAAACAATGCTAGCCTTCTTTTAAGCATTAAGAGCATAACTGCTTAAGAAATGACATAAGCAATAATTCTAGAACTACATCTCCCCTAAAATAATCTATTTTTTACATATGTGCACAGCTTTAGCAAATTAAAGCCAGAGAGAAATGCATGATGTACTATCCAGAGGCATAATTAGAGTTTGCTAAAACTCAAGAGAGCTGGCAATTCAAGGATTTTGCAATGAAAAGCTGCAGTTTCCCTCTTTCCTATTTTGTACACAAAATCAGTGACTAAGAACTTAATACTGGATGACAAATCACATCCACACCATTAGTTAAATAGTCTCACAGTTAAACACATCTTAAGGACCATCAAAATCAGTATTTACATTTTATAAATTTCTGAAGACACCATTAGAAAGCTTATATACCCCTTCAACAAATAGGGAACTGCATTTCATGGTGATGGAATGAAATAAAAAACAAAAAAATACCTGTATTTACAGCAGCATTGTTCCTTTATAAATAAAGAATATGAAAAATGAAATATTTTAAGGATAATAAAAAATTGAGGTGATGTCACTCAACCACAGTGCTTGCTGGAATAAAACCCTTCGGTGCTGATACTGTACCAGTAGTGAAACCACTTTCCATTGGAAAAAATCTGTAAACGTATGCATAAAATGTGTTAACAGCAGTGCAAAACTGCTCAAATATAGTTTAGTCAGCATCTTAGTATCTGTATTGAATACAATACATCACAGAATACTTACATAAGAAGTGCAACACATTTTCTGGTCCAATTTTACAGTGCATTTTTCCCTCAAGAGTGGCATCTCGAAAGCCAAAGCTAAGCCCAGGGCCTGGCCTTGCAGTCTGTGCTGAGGCGAGAACTTTGCGGGCAGTTGGCAGCGCAGCGCCTGCAGACGGACACGAGGCTCCAGCCTTAGCATGGCACCCAGGGTGGGCGACCCCAGGCACAGGGGGCTGCACCCAAACCCTCTCTGTAGCTGTGTAGATATGTAATAAAAATATAAAGGAGCTAAATGTTCAAGTTTAAAATGGTACACTGGGCGATCAATACATCAGAATTATCCACGAAACCCAAACTGCTGGTTAAACCTCAAAAAGCCAAGGTGGTACTTCACTGTGTCTGGAACGTGAAAAGCCAAGATCTTTCCAAACAGGCACGAGACAAAGGAAGTGCTAAGTTTGCCAACTCTGATAATTTTTAGTGTAAAAAAAATTGATTGGTAATTTATGATCAATTGATAAATGATTTCAAATACAAGGATCAAGGTTAAACTGTAAATAGTCAGACGTTATTTTCACAAAAAGCTAACTGGAGAATTTCTAAATAAGAAAAGCAGAAACTGTATCCCAATCCCCTTTCCCTAATGTTTCACAAATTCATGGTAGGAAAAACAGCCAGATACAGATGCAAAAATCTTAATATAAAAAACGGTTTTACATATACTTAAATTATGTAAATTCCATAAAGTTCTTAAGACACTAATTACTAAAATTACAAAAAGATTTTTATATTGCTCTTCATGCTCAAACTCTTAGAATATTGTCATTACATCACCAAAACCAATATACATGTAATACTTGCGTAAGTAACTGAATAAAAACCCTGTTTAAACAATATCCTTGTTGAAATCATTTATTTCCATCCAGCAGTGCCTGTTTGGAATCTCTGTATTTCTGTGTGTAATTCTTTATAGAGCTCATGCACCCTAGAACGTCACTTCAATGCTTGTCCGTTGAATGACAATTGACTTTTGACTTCAGAGCTTCTGCTTCTTGCTCTGTTTCGTGACACCTGAGATGCTTTCCACCTCTGAAATCCTCTCTCTCATGGTATTTTCACTGTATCCATTTGCTGTCCCACTTTGTTCCTCGGAAGATTCCTCGTCCGTCGGGGACGCCGATTCTCCTTTCTCCAACTTCTGCTGCATCTCTCGGAGCCTGGCCACAGCTTTGTCTATGGACATGATGCTGATGAGGTTAAAGTCATGCATGCTGACCAGGTGGAGCATAAAGTTTCGACACAAGTTCTTCTTAATGATTTTTTGTCCATAATTTTCAACAAATAGCATACAGGCATGATTCATTTGATTGTCAGCAATAAACCTGTCAAATAAGAAAGCCATCATTATGCAAGCAGAACGCTTTCAAAAACAAAGATACTGTACAACATGATTTATCAATATAACTGCAGAGAGCAGCTATTACACAGTCCAATATTTTTTCTTTTCAAAGCCCAAATGCTACTAGGCACAACTTCTTTAAAAGCCTAAACTCTCAAAAGCTTATTACAAATTATCCTTTAATGACCCTTTCCGAAACAGCTGAGCCAATTGAATTTTAAGTATTTAGTGAATTACAATGCAAAACGATCAACCAAATCTATATTATAATTTATTTGTATCAAAACTAAGCACAGTAACATACCCGTGCTTCATAACATGAAGATTCCATAATTTCATCACTTCTTTCTCTCCTTCGTTCACATCAGAAAATTCTTCAATTTGCTGGAGATTGAGAGGAAGGATAGGAAAAGAAACAAACACATCCATCAGAACTGTGTATCTGCTGCCAAGTAGTAAGAGCATACCCAAAATTCAACTTACACACAAAAATATATATAGACAATTCAGGCTCTGCAGTCAAATAAGTTAGAAAAATGTCATTTGATGTAGAGACTTTTGATGATAAACAATATTCTTATTATATACAGCCCAAACTGTGTGCTCCTGGTTCCAGCATCTCCTCTTTGAAGGAGAAAAGTAGCCACAAACAATGAAAACTTGTTCAAACACAAAGGGACTGAACTAACACTGCAAACTGAATGCATACTTGAAAAAACAAACTTTGATTCCAGGAATTTCCGAATTTCCATCAACAGTAGTTCAGCAAAATTTTCTGCTCCCAAAATGCAGGATTTTCACAACTGTTCCCTAAAAGAACTGCAAATCATCTTTTAGAAACCCCAATCTGCTTAAAACAACTTTGCACAAAGGGAATAATTACAGTAATGGTTTTCTCCCTCAGCCATTCCGGGTCCTTCTCGTCCTCACTGTCCACCTCCATCTCCTGGGGGCGCAGGGGCAGGCAGGTGTCGCTGTGGAAGTAGAGGCGGTTGTGGCCGCTGCTGTACGTGCGCTGCTGCTCCACCTCGCCGTCCTCCGACTCCAGGAACTCCGACATGCTCGCTTTCGTGCGCTTGGGCCTGCAAGGGAGAGCTCACTGCTGTCACCAGCACATCACAGAGGCAAATATTGACAACTGCCACTGATCACACAAGAGCTCCTGATCCAACCCTCCAATGTCACCTTTTGGGGAAGAAAAGTTTTAGGGTAAGGCAGTTAAAGAGAGCTACATTGTTATGAATGGATATCTCAATTGGAAAGATGTAGAAAAATCATGGGTGATGTTATCCTCCTTCAGTTACATTTTATTTAGTCATAACAGTGAAATCTAGCACTGTGTATGTCCACCTGCAGATTCACAAATCCCCAGGTATCAGAAATCTGGTTTATAGGCCAAAAGATTCTTTACAGAAAGAGTTGTTGGGCATTGGAATGAGTTGCTCAGGAAAGTGGTGGAGTCACCAGACCTGGAGGTGTTTAAAAAAGACTGGATATGGCACTCAGTGCCAAGGATTAGTTGCTAAGGTGGTGTTAGGTCATAGGTTGGACTTGATCTCCAAGATCTTTTCCAGCCTAGTTGATTCTGTGACCCACACAGAGCTGATTCTGTGACCCACACAGAGCTTGTTTGCCAGCTCCTACCTGCACACCAGGATGTGAGTGATGGGAGTCCTCTTGACGGGCCCGTTGCGGCTGAAGGCGAAGCCGGGCTGGCGATGGATGTCCTGCGGGTTCCCGGCGTAGGAGCCATCGTAGCACTCATTGATGGACACGTCTATCCGAGCACCTTTTGGATGATACTGCAGCACAGATCAAATACTCAGCAGACAGTAATGACAATGCATCAAGAGGTTTAAACAAGTGACCTTTAAATTCTGAATACCTTAAATATCACTTCTCAATAACCTGATATGGCTGTAAGTTTCCTTTCACAACACCCAAATAATTTTTAACCTCTAGAAGCAAATTACACTAAAGCTTCCTTGCTCTGTACCATTTTACTGTTTTGTATAAAACCACTCAAAACTAATTATAAAATTAAGTAAAGTATCAGCAAAAGACTGCTAGTAAGAACATTTCTAGATTTCCTAGAGCTTCAAGAGACTTCCAACCAAATACAATTAGATTGCTTTCCACATCAAAGAACACATTGATGCAAAAACAGTGGCTACATTTAGAATTCAGCCTCCAGTGGTCAGCATTATTTAATATATATATATTGAAACAAAGACAGTATTTCCCCTCCATGTAACACACAAACATTCACAGAAAGCAGCTTCTAACCTGTAGATACAGCCCTACAACTTCCTAAGCTGGAAACAGAATCCCTGCCTTTGTAGCATCTGTGACAGACTGTACAGAGTTTTATAGTGCTGAACTACAAAATGGTTACTTACAACATAATTAAAGATAAATCTGCTGTGGCAGAGTTTCAGATGTTTGAGTAAACTGTAGAGTTTCCGACAGTTCAGTGTGCACCAGGGGCAGTGCAAGTCATCGCGGGCCTCGGTCTGCTGCCTCGTGTTATTGTTGTAAAGGAACTGGTACAAACAACGAACAGGCAGAGCAAAATTAGCACCAAATGGGTTTCATTCATTAACTTCCAACCCCCAAAACCAAGCTGGATGTTGTTACAGGAGACCTCCACAGAAGCAGTTAGATTTTGGGAACACTATATGAGCTCAGTGTACTGAAACAATGGTATGTCAAGAATTTTGTTTCCCGTTGGAGACCCACCTGTCCCCCTCCAGAAGTCTAACAAGGAATGCCCTTGATCTTTCAGAACATCAGATGTATCCCCAAGAAGATTAGTTTTCTAGAATACCTCCATAAAGAGGAGTCTGTGGAATGGCTTTCAGTCTGTGAATCTGAGACTCTTTAAGGCATCCACAAAAAGGGCAAATGAAAATTTCCACCCAGCTCCCAAGCAAACATTTTAATCCCACACAATATTTCAATTCTAGTTTTTCCCTTTAATGATTATTTCTAATACCTGGTAAAATATTCGCAACTTCTGTCGAGGTTCATTTAAAACATCTCTCTCTTTTCTTGTCTGAAGGTCTGTAGGCAAAGATTCTTTCACAGCTGAAAAAAACCCACATATAGACACACGTTTCTTTGGTGCACAGGAACAGACAAACATTGTTTCTTACCCAACTATGGAAGTCCTGAGAAGGGCACTGTTGCTGAAGGAAACAGGATACTTGAATGTCCTTGGACATAAGTAGCTCCTACCAGCAACAAGGAAGTCTGGATGCTCAGTTTCCTTCACAAACCTACAGGCAAACCCACTTCCAACACAAGATTATCCCACGAGCTGAAGAATCATTCAGAGAACTTTAAAATGCTCAGGTAAAAAGCAATATTTTTCTTACTCCATTTCAGCAGAGAATTCTTTATGTATGGCTAAAAGCTGGGACATAAAAGCCATCCCTGCTTTCATATTGCTGCATTTAAATACATCACTTAAATTCAATTTCAGAAGTTCCACAAGTCTCTTAACAGGCAGCAGAAATATAAGTAAACACACAAAATATTTAACTGAAACTTTAACCCTTGAACACTGTTTGCATGTGTAATGGCACTGCTTAGTTGCTTCTGAGTCTCTTCCATACACTTTAATCTATAACAGTATTTGATTTCACACAGTTAATGAGAAAGCCCACAGAACTAAGCAGGTTTATAAATCTGCCCTCAAGAGAAACCAAGCAATGACCCTACTTGCTTCTGAATGGTGATAAAGATGGGAAAACAAGGCTCAGCTCTACTGACCTAACTTGTAGAAGATGCACTTATTTTATATTTAATATTTTGGAGAAGAAAGGAAATTTTATTTTCTGTCTGTATGAAAGAGAGGAAGCCTGACACTTTAGCCTGCACCACATCAGAGAAATCCCAATTCCATGGCTCAGTTACTTTCAGAACTTTGTAATTACAGCAAAGTTAAAGCTGCCATATTTAGAAAGTCTTTGATGTCTTTATTTCACTGGTCTGCCTTGGGAAATATGCCAAAGTAAAATGACAACACCAAATTTATGTCCCATTGGAAAAGATGAACTGGATCTTGATCAGAATATCTGATAGAACTTTTGTACAGTTTTCACTCTCACGGTATTCAGACACTGCAAACAGCACAACCATAACAAATACCCTACAATGCTGCACATTACACTACAATACATTTGTGCATAAGAGTTGGCTGTTCTATTTTGGAAGGTTGCTCTGGCTGTAACTTTATCAATTTACTGGAACATTTAGCTTTTCTGATGGAAGAAAAAAGTGGGTTCCTGGTTACACTGGCAATGCAGTCTTGCCACGTTCCTACTCTACATTTGTTACAGTAAACTACCACACACCTTCTGGAGTTCGTCAACTCAACTCTCATTTCTTTTGCAAGTCTGAGCATAAAACCTGCCTAACAAATAACAATACAGGTCTCCAAGAAACTCTAAAATACAAGGAAGCCTAGTACAAGGAAGTAAAGAGAAATCCACAGTCTAGGTGTATTCGTAAGTGTTGAAACAACAGGTGCAACCTGTTGTTCTCTGTACAAGTTTTCCAGATGTCCTTGAGCTTCACTTGCCAACACAAGGTTGTAATACAAAGTCACAAACAACTGGGTGTGAGACAAAGTAAAGATGGCACCTAAGCCAATTTTCCTTCTAGTTTCTATACTGAGCATGAAGCCATCCTTGGAATATCCCTCTGGCCAGTCTGTCCCAGCTGTGTCTCCTCCCAGCCCCTTGTGTCATCTGGCCTCTTTGATAGTGGGGTAGTGTGAGAAGCTGCAAAGTCCTTGACTTAGTCTAAACACTGCTTAGCAACAACTAAAGCATCAGTGTTATCAACATTATTCTCATCCTAAATCCAAAACACAGCACTAAAGCAGCTGCTGAGAAGAAAATTAACTCTATTCCACCTGAAAGTAGGGCACCTATAAACCCAGAAACTTACAGAACACTGATTGGACTAGGGCAAACCAGACAATCTCAGAAATCCTAGTGATGGATTTTCCCCAATGTATTTCACAGCAGGCTTTATGAGCATTGTATACAATCACTTCAATATTGTCCTGATGTATAGCTTTTAACCTTAACAAAATGACAAAATATGGGATACAACAAAGCCCACTTAGTTTTGCTTTTTCCTGCTGAGAACAACCTGAAGCAGCTGCACCAGTGAGCCCTAAGCACACAAGGGTTGAGCAGATGATTATTCAGCAGCAAAACCAAAGTTTGCTTACCTATAGTCTGAGTAGGTTTAACAGAATTTGGCTTGTTTTCTTGAGGGAGGCTCTCAGAATTTCGTGTTGCAAGAGGCTTAGCTATAGGAGCTGTAGATTTATCATTTGTGTCTCCTGTCCAACGAAGAGTAAACTGAAGTGTAGGTCCCTGAGAAAATGTTTCAAATGGAGGCAACCTCTGCAGAGGGGGGGGAAGTAAAAAAACACAGCAGAATTAAGTGTCTTCATAAAAACAATCAGGAGAATATATTCACAGAACATAAACTGTGTAATTTATGTAATTTATTTATTGCAGGTAGAGGCTGATCAGGATAGTTGAGCTTATAACTGTACTTTTACTATATAATTTGGATCATCTCTGCTTTTCTCATAATTATATGATCATGTTGAGACACAAATACTTTGCAACCATCTGGAATCTTCATGTTCTTCTCTGCAATCACTTACAACTCACACTCTCCCATGACACGTGAGCATGACTGTGTAAGTACACACAATCACTGCATCACTGAGTGTTGATTCACCTCAGTTAACAACTTCTCTCTGCTCAGCCCTTCCTCCTACACTCATACACACTCTTCTTTTCACCACTACATTTTATCAGCTTTCTCTTATGTACATAAGATCACAGCTGTCTGGGTTCCTCTTTCTTCCAATTAAATATTCTGATGTTTGCTCCTTTTAGATACATCTAACTTGTTAGAATAGCATTCAAACTGCCTGATTTTCTAGGTCAGGAATTCAGAAGTCTCAGCTGCCGTACTTACAGTAGTTGACACCTGCTTGTATTAATGATTCAGTGTAGCCAAAGCTATCTAAATTGAGAGCTAAATTAAAATATATGTCCATACATTCCCATAGGAATTATTTCCTGGCTTCTTGGCCACTAAAACAATCCATACCTTCCCATCCAGAATCGTTTCCCATGTTGCTCTTTTCTTGCTAATGGGACACTCTTCCATTTCCTGCATGGCCACTTCATATTCCCCATCCAGAAGTTGCAAGCGTCTGTCAAGACAAAATATGGATTATGTGTAAAAAGGCTCTTCTATTGTTTGTCTATTAAAATACACTATTTCACAGGAATTAAATTTCCATGAATCTAAAGACATATTTTCAGGTAAATTTTTTTGACTAGGTCTAAATCTTAGGCAAACATCATCCATAACAAAGAAAAATGTTAAAGACTAAACCAAAAATATATAAAATATATACATTTTATGCATGACTTGGTTCTGCTGCAAATCAGTCTCATTTATACAACAGCATGTCTGAGAATGTCCTTGCTTATCATCACTACAAAAACATCTAATGGTTCATATGTTGCTAAGCATATTGAAGTTATCCAGTGGAATTAAGTAATAGAAAAGAACAAAATACTGTCAAGACTTCCAAGATACAGATTAGAAAAGGACATTTCTTCAAAATTCTTCTCAAAATATACTTCTAAAACCCTGTTTGGATAAACAACCATTTTGTCAGAATTAGTTGGAGTTTTTCTTCAAGCTCCATTTTTGTAAATACCTACCTCTGCCTGAGACCTGCATTTTCCATGGAAAGAACCCTTATTTTCATGTACTGTATTTTGCCTGTTGGCACTATGATCCTTTGCAGCACAAACAACCAAAATGTCTACCCAGGAAATGGTCTGGTCCTTATCTTTTTAACTGGATCTAGAGTGCTCTAAGCTATTGACACGTGAGCTCACCACACTCCACCTTCCTTGAAATACATTAAGTAGTATCATGATAATAAATAATTAAACTACATGACAGAGTAGGCCTGTTATAATTTTAACTACTTGTTTGACTGTCCTCTAGTAATGGGAACTGATGTCTTCTGTAGCTGCCAGCAGAATGAGACCTGTGACTACACCAGCAACACTCTGGGCATGGGAAAAATTATGGCACTCAACAAAGTGTCAGCAGAAAGTGTATTTCAGAGATCTTTTCTTTGTTTAACTTTTTAATTATGCTGTCACTGATCTTGAACAGAACCAGAGAATTTAGGTCAAAAACTGGCAAGGAACAGACAAACAGATGCAAACTGCCAAGACAATATTCAAGTTCACAGATGGGAATTATTTACAGTAGTCACTGAATAGGTCTCAGTATAAAATGTGTTATGAAACCTGTAGGTTTTTAAAAAAACATAAGCATAAGTTATTGTAAATAACAACTAAAATGTAGCCAAAGACAATATACACTGTAACAAAGAAGATACTAAGCTTATTATCAAATTTCTAATATTATGATGATTAAAAATGATTAATAGAAGCTACATTTGTTTTTACAATATTACCTGTTTTTATCAAATACAGTCATTTGTGCTACAAATGTCTTTTCCCCATCTTCACGATTTGAAGAATTTCTTTTTCTTCTAGCTGGAAGCTCCTCATTGACATCTGCACATAAGAAATATGGTATTCAATCATTACATAAGCACAGACTCAAAAGATCCAACAGTCTCTATGCACTCACAAATATAACTGGCTATTGATTGTGCCATACAACAGAGAAGGACAATGCAATAAAAGACCACTTAGCTTAACAGTAATCATATTTTAGGTGTGCTCTCGTATATTTATAATTTCATTGTATTATTCTGTCAGCATAAGAATTTGGGATCTGATCTTCCTCCTCTTGTGGCTATAAAATAGTGAGAAATAAAGTTTTTCATTCTACATGTACTCTCCAAGCTGCAACATTTGTGTTGTAACACTTCTCAACAAGATTAAGAAAATAACTTTTAAAAATTTATTACTGAGGTATTTTTCTATTGGCTTGTCATTTAGTTTTGCTGAGAAACACTGACAGCACCCTCAGTGAGTCAGGAGTGACCAGTGCTGGTGGAGGAATGAGGACAGTCTCAGTGACCACAGGGCCCTCTTGCACTGTTCAACTCCAGCAGTGCTGCCTCCCACCTTCAGCACCACGTCAGTAACAAGTGGTGTTAAATTCACACAAAACCAGAAGCACAATTTCCAGCTAGCAGCTGACTTTCAGCCCCATCTCAGAAGAGACTGCAAACAAATAAAAGCTCAATCACTCAGTTACTACTGGCCCTTGTTAGTGTGACCCACACTGCTCATCCAGTCACCTCCACACGTGCCCACAAATAAACCCTCAGATTTAAAAAGCAGATTTCAAGGCTGAACTCACCAATGTTTTCATTCGTTTCACCGTTGATCAGTCCATTAAATTCTCTCCTTCCTGGGCGAGTGACTCTGAATAACAATGAGTAAGACTTCACCATATGGCTGTTGCTTGGTTCAAACTCATTACTGGAAACTGCAAGTGATGGGAAGTTGCCTGGTTTTATTTGGCTGAGGTCTGGGTTTAAAGGCACCTGCTTTTTACCTGTAGGAACCTGTCTTATTGGACAACTGACATCCTGCAGCAAAACAAGAAAGAAAAGGTTCAGGTTTTTAGATTTCAAAGTAAAGACATTAAGTATTTAAATTGATGCCATTTCTAAACTGCATTTGTTCTGCCAACTTTTGAAAATAAGCCTCATAATAAGTCTTGTAACAGATATAAATAAAAAAACCTGGAACAATCCCAGATTTTAAATGCAAACCCAGATATTTTTAAGTGCAAATAAAACTGGCATTCTATATCCCTTTCTGGCAGCAGACATCTTTCTCTATGTGAATAAAATAACATTAACATGAGGCACTTAAAAAGATTGTAGAACAGTCATTAATACTAATTTAATTCTGTTTACCTGAAGAAATTAAATGTTTTGGTTATATATATATATTTTTTCAAAGGCTTTCTATCTTCTCCTTGCAATATTTCAAAGTGCATTTTGTGCTATCTGTGAGATAAAGAACCACTTACCTAGGATTTATTATATTCAATTACCTCTCAAAGAGATCATTGAACATTGTGTAGAGTTGGGAAAACAAGACAAGATGGCCTAAATATGAAATTTGCAGGAAACATTTGGAATAACCATTAGCACCTCCTGATCTCACTACATTTATTCATACTACAATAATTAACAGAACTGGATAGAAACAGTATTAATTCTTAAAAACCAAATCAGTCTAGCATTAGGAAAGAACACAGAACACACAGCTCTGACTGCAAATCTTTCCCTTTCTAGTTAAACCTAAAGCATTACTGACCCTCCCATATTCTTGTAGTTGGGGAAATAATTTGCCAACTGATGTGAAATAAGTACAGCTAAAACGGCAAGCAAGTTGAAAGACGCTTTAAAAATAAATATAAAATTGCTTATGATTCATGGCAGCTAAAATCTGCAATAACTGAAATAAACTAAAAAACACAGGTAGAGAAAAAGCAAGGAAAGAGAGGTGTTGGCAGATGACTGAGGAATTTGAAACAATTACAGTTTGTTCCTTTTTACTCCTAAACTCTGAAAGGCACAGGCTACTTCATGATTTTGTGATTGCCTGGTTTCCTTAAGCCTCTGGACATCACAAGAGAATGAAAACTTTAATGATGTGACACACAAAAACTGAGGTAAAACCAGAAGTGGCTGAAATACACGAGTGGATGTGATGTACAGGCTGAATTCAATCAACAGACCTAAATGGTTTTTGAAACTCATTCCTCATAAAGCAGTGCAAAATGCAATAGAAAACAAGTTGAATACATAAGTTCTTAAATTTAAAGGCTAATTTCAACAGAAGCATCACTATAAGGCAGTGTTGCTTAGATATTCTAGAAGCAGCTAAACATTTTGCTTTAATGTTTATTAATTATATTAATAATTTGTCAGATCATTTTTACCTTTCGTTTCTTGTGGCAAACTTTCACCAGCAGTACTTCCAGAGTTACAGAATTTTGTTCATTCTCTGAGTTTTGTGATGGCTTATCTAAACAGAAAAGTATTTTAAGCTCTGAAAAAGTGAAGATCTATTCAATGATATAAATCCATCTGTAATTACTTTTTAACCACAGGCACATCCCAGGTACAAAGACCTCTAACCACATTCTTAGTTTCAACTCTCCCCAAACTTACTACAAATTTCCACTTGAGAATATATCCTAATTATTTTCATATTGGCTGATTTAAAGGCATAGCTGATCTCTAAAATTTAAAACAGCAAGCCTGTTACCTTTTTATAACAGAGAAAAATGTTATGGGTAGATTTAAGGACAGTTACAATATGCTAAATACAGAGGAGCTGAATTATTTTTCCCAGTTTTTTTTTTTCTTTACAGCTTGCAAACCTAAAATTTGGGCTTAAGATCTAGAGGCTATCAGGTAGGAAAACAACAAAATTACACCACCCCCCCCTATATATCATGTAAGGCTAAATAAATGCACAATAGCTGTTAAAGGACTCTCAAACTTGGAAAAAAAGTCTTAGAAAATAAGACTTTGTTTCAGAGACTGCAGACTGCACAATAAATTTCCTAGAGCCTGGAATCTTCAAGGCAGCTGCTGCCAGTGGTGTGATCAGCAATGGCAACCAAAAATCTAGGAATTTCATCTTATTTTAATGGAAAAACAGTTTTTACTCTCAGAGCAACAGAACTCTTCATTCTGGTCAAGGAAATCCAATATTCTGATATTGAGAGGCAAATCCTTATGTGCTTGAAGGACACCATGGAATGACCTCAAGTCACTAAAATATGATTTTCGTGGCTTTCATAATCATTGGCATGGCTTTCCTTCATTTCTAGACTCAACTTGACAATTTTTTTTCTTACAATTCTACTTTAAAGTAGAAGCCACTGAATCTTCCAACTATTTGAGGGCTGTGGTGTTTTTTAAAGCTACTTCAAACACCAAAGACACACTCCCAGAAAAATCACATTCTTTGGGAAAGAATCACTTTCCTCAAGGTCTATTTCCGTTTGAATGGGTGATGGCTTGAAGGATTTCTCAAAATCACTGTTTTGACTAAAACCCTGAAGGCTTATCTTCTTAACATCACAATTACACCACAGCATTTCTAAAGCACTACTGAATTAGAACTAATGAGACAGGCTGAACAAGTCAATTAAAACCTGCATCCAAACAGCAGAGAGTAAAAACATTCAAATATTCCCCTCACAGATCTCCACTAATTTCAGAGGTGTTATACAAATTAACAGTGGAATGAATAATTGGCAAACATACCATTTTTATGGAAGAACCCAGTAAATGTAAGTTGCAAATGAGCAGACAAGCTAAACAGGAGGGGATAAAAAAGGAAATGTTAGAACAAATAAGTGTTTTCTTCTCACAGCAACCACTTCACTGATGCTCAGTACAGAACTCTAATGATTCAGTCCATCCTCTTAACTTGGAAACTGCCTGGATACAGCAATTGCACTTGATGCAGAACTGAACACCAGTTTTCTCTTTACAGACTTATTCTGTGTACTCCATGACTTGATACATTAAATAAAAATAAAATAAACACTACAGTAGAAGAACATTGCCTGAAGACAGGAGATCCTGCCTTCACAGGCAGGCAAACACATCTGTTGGAAAGTCATCAGCAACAGAGCTCAGCTCTGGTGGAAATTTTCTAGAATTTCACCCTGAACCACAGTCTTGGTGTAAATTAAAAGAAAACCAAACCAACAAGTATTTTAGGCACAGTAATGAGAATTTTGCAAGGGGGAACCTGCACCTTTAGAAATAAAGGCTATCAGTTTAATCGAATCCAAATCACTCATAACATGTGCAATCAAAATAACAACTGCACCTGGTTTGTTCCACAGCCTAGACTGTTCTGCTGACCATAGACACATCTTATTTCAAATTGTAAAATTCAGGGCATATTTCTGTTGAAATAGGTATTCATAAATCTAGATTAAAAACAGTCCCAAAATCACTTCATATTCCTGAAGGACACATTGAAAAAAACAATCTGTCCCACTGCCCCACCAGACAAAACTTTGTGCACCTTCACTTCTCAGGCAGATACAATCTGACACTCCACACTTATTTTTAAACACAAACATTCCCAAGAGCTCTGAGATGACCAGCAAAAGTGCCCAACAGCACAAGCATTCAAAGGACTCTATCGACACCAACTTGCATCATTCATCCATGTTACTTTTCCACATTAAAAAACATTTTTTACAGTTTTGAAAGCACAAAAACCAACACACACAAATCAATACTCTATGTTGTTTCAACAAAGCAACTAAACACAATATATAGAGAAAAATACAATTAAGAAAAATAATATATAGTAAATCCATAAAACCTCTTAGAACACAACATTTGTAAGTTTGTTTCAGACTACATAGTCTGAAACACTGTATATAGCACAGCTGCCTCTGAAGTAGTCTAGTAATTTGCAAACACTGTGGGAAAAGAACAGGTTAAAAATAGGAAGTATACAACAACATAAACTACAAGCAATTACACTTTGTATTTTCCCAAATCCACCTCCTTTTCACTTTTAATTCCAACACACACAGATTACTTATTGACATAACTGACTCTCTTAAAAAAACAAAGTTAAGGCAAATACCTATTTGAAGTTTCTATACACATTTTAAGAGATGTCACAACAAATACTGAAAGTTTATCCCAGTACTGCTTTTCTCCAAGTTAAATGACCAGCATACAGACACACATTTTAAGATTCTGGAAGCAACATTTCCAGCAGCAACTACCTTGCTTCGAGTAATGACTCTTTATCACTTGCATTTTATCAGTCAAAAGGACTTCTGATTCACAGCCCATGCATGTACTCATTTGTACCCACACACAAATATACAGCAGGACAGTACCTGTGAGATTCTTGTTCTCCCTTCATTTTCTCTACTTTTGATAACATGTCATCTACTTTGAATGTTTTCCTGTGAGGAAAAAGCAAAAATAATAGTTTTACACAGCCACTATACCCACAGCTTACAGCAAGAAAATTCAGCCTGAGCTTTCACTTGATTTTCCATGTAAACTGTCTATATACACATATATATATATACACACACACCATTTTAGCCTTCTCTTCAGAAAACACCCTTTAGACACATACATACTTTTGTATGTAGTATGTAGTATCATGCCTGTGCTATAAGGGACACAACTGCTTCTCAAGTAGTATCAAAAATACAAGGAATTAAACCCAGAGCTTGCAACAGTAATCCTACTGCTCTAAGAAGTTTCATTTAACAGCAACATATTGAAATCCTTACAAAGAACATGTTTAACCACATTTCAACTTTGTCAAAGACAATCTTCCTGTTTTACTGACACCAACACATACCAGGAATTGACATGTCAGCCCCTCAGTCATTTCTATTTCAATCTTGAGCATAATAATGAAAATCACTCAAAACCTTACAGGACAAAAGAGTTAAAAGCCTAATTAAAACCCCAAAGCCTTATTTCTCCATACATCTCTATTAAATGGACACAATGCAAAGAGCAATGAATTTGGAAGCAACCTTTGGAACCCACTCAGAGGAAACAGGGCACAATGACAACCAATGACAACAATGTCAAAGAGAATAATCACTTCAAATCTTTCCTCTCTGTAATTCTGACATCAGTCTGCTCCTGCTCATATGTTCAGCCTGTTCTACCATACATACAATTTCATGTTCATTGCTAAATAAAGCTCACTGATGAGCAGAAGTTATTCAGCATGTTACAGAACAGTCTCTCCATTTTTCATTAAAGGCAAGTTAACATTTGGATCTAGATGCCCACAGAATTGCACTTGACTACAGTGACAACACAGGAGTGTGAGGGCACTTTTCCTGTACATTTATACCTTAGAAAAATGGAGTAAGAAGAACATAAACCATTGCCAAACACTGGATTTCTTGCACAGGGAACAACACCATGCTCTGGGGAAGCGGGAAGCATTTGTCTACAGAAATACCCTGACTGAAGAAACACTGATGTCACTCTGTCTGCAGTCAGCACGTAATGCTGGAGAATGATTGAGTTACACATCACATGGGGACCAAACAGCAACACTGGGCAACAAAAACTACAGGGCTGCACTCATAACAAGGAGAAAAACAATTATGATTTGTGTAGTAAACAATCACTGATTCAAAGCTCTACTCAGCCCAAGAGTCACACATATGAGACTGAAGAACCGACTCACCTACACTAAAACGTGGGATTGTTAAAATGAACACTGCAGTGCTCAACTTTAACAAGAGATGTTAAGAACAGAGCAATTTATTAAAAGTTTCATAGTCTAAGGTAAAAATGTCTCTGGGTGCACCTTGCTGCAGCTCATCAAAATCAGCCACTGTTCTGCAGAACAGCAAGTTGAGAGGGCTTTTTCCAGCCTGAGGAATTGCTTAAAACAGATTTAGACCAAAGGTATGTCATGAGCAGAATACGAGCCAAAAACCAGCTAAGAGACAAACATGATCCCAGAATGGGGGAAAGTTAACAATATTTCATAAAATACACTAACATCTGACCCAACTTGTATTTAGTATGTGACCATTATTGATCCAAAAAGAACAGTGGCACAGCCTTTGCTAAATCCAGACTCAGGTTAGTCAAAACAAGAGAGCCTTCCTAAAAAAAAAAGAAATCTTTCCAAGAAACTAAAAATAGCAACTAGTAAGAAATTTTTGCCTTTGAAGTTAACTTGTAAGAGCAGAAATTCCTTTAAAATAAATTACTATTTATGTTCCCATGCTCCCATGCAAAACAGACAAAATCAAGTTTTTATAATAACCATCCCTCATGCTCAGGATTTTCAAGACAACATTCACTTGTGTAACAAGTATGTGCATCTTGTGCATTCCTTTCTCCACCCACTCTTACTCCAGACAAGAAAAGTAATAATTAGCAAAGTATTAAAGTCACATCATAGCATGCCATTGTTTTGCCAATAAATAATATAATTATTCCTTTATCCAAATACTGTATGTGAAGCAATTTTACTAACAGTTACTAACTTCTTTCCAACACCATAATTTGGCCTAATAATACACTAACACCTGAAGACAGACCCAGAGACACAGTCTATTAGCTGACCAAAGCCCATCATCTCTCCAACAAGCAGCAACTTCAATACCTGTTTAGCCCAGGCTGACACATGCCCATTAACAAGTCCCTATGACAATTTTCCTATGCTCTAAGCATTCTAGGTGTTCTAAGCACTTTCTCAGTATTAAACATGTGGAGCAATATCAATAGATCATTTCCTGGTAAAAATGCAGTTTTAGTTCCCTAAATCCAAGTGATAAATTTGTCTGGCATTTTTCTCAGACTGTCATAGAGCTGGAGGTAAAAGATGCGGAGTCACAGTTACTATTCTTTAAGGAAGGTCTATTAAATTCAGAGATTAGTTCTTTATAGTTTACTTATGATACTGTTTACTGAAATGGAAATCAAAATTATCAGGAATTTAACAATGGCAACATTTAGGAGCTCTAGGGGAATAAATTTATATATATGTATAGTTCACAAAAGCAGGCAAACGGTGATGCAGTTCCAGAAAAGACTTCTTTGCAAAGAGAATTCTACTAACACTTCCACTGTTCTGAAACCAAAACGCAGATTTTTCTTAATATAAACCTCAGGATGATCTTCTATAGTTCAGATATTTTCTTTCTTTAAAGTCCCCTTTTCACCAAAACAACGAGATCATAGACCTTAACTACTTGTGTTGAATGAAGAACAGTGATTCAGGTCTTGAGCATATCTGTAAGTATTTGCCAGCACAGATCAGCAAACAAGGATCCTGCTAATCCCCTCAGGAAGCCCAGTTAAGACTCTTTCACCATTCTCTAAGTCAAAACTACCTTTAAATTACAACTTCTGTGGTTTTAAGTGGGCTGAAAGAGAAGGGCCACAGTACTGAGTGAGCATGGAAAGGGCAGAGGGAGCCCAGGGGGAACACACCTCACAATTACTTTCTGTCTTTTTCACTTTCAACTATGCTCACTCACTCCTGTTGCATTACTGTGTTTTTACAAAGAAAACATACTCACACTTTTTATTTAATCTTAAAATCAATTACAAGCATGATTTCAATTAGTCAGCATTGACAGAACTATTGAAAGAAACAATCTGTTGTTAGAACACCTCCCAACTAAACTCAGAGTTCTAAAATAAAGTGTTGAGGGAACTGGTACAAATGAGTCTGTTTCAAACAGAAATCAAGCATTACCTGTGCAGCTGAATCAACTGGAATTTGGAACAGTGGATAACAGTGCACAGGCAAAGAATTGTCTCTTGCTTCCCAGCAAGTATAGCAGATATCCAACAGAACATTTTCAGCTAACATACACATTTCAATCAATAATTAATCTAAGTTATAAGCAAGAACTTCCTGTAGCACAATTCCAGTAAGAAAAACCAAACAAAACTAAACCACAAAAAACAAAACAGCCCGAAAATAATTTCTTAACATTTTGTTCTGACTCACTTTAAAATAAGCAAAAAATTTGTTTTGATAACTTTTTAAAGAAAAAGCAAGCTGCAACTTCAAGTTTAAAAAAAATCAATAAATCTGATCATTCCTCTCCTAAGTGCCTGAAGTTGTATGTCATGGATTCAGTTTTAAGAAAAAGTTATATTGTGGCATTAAAACTTATAGCAGGAACATTAAACAATATCCAAGAGATCCAATAATGCCATAAACAGTTCCTTTAATTAAAAACATGTAAATTCTATTGATCAATAGATCATGCAAATATTACCTCCCTTAGATATAAATATGAAGTATAAATTAGAGTTGTCTGCACAATCACAATTTGTTGCATATTTGTTGTATTTAAGTCCCACAGCAACTGTTTCTAAGCAATAAGAACTTTGGTGCAAAAATATTTTAGACTAAATGTTCAGGTTACAAAAGAATTCTAAACTCCAACAAAGGATTTTCAGTGAAGGGGAAGTAACTGGAAGGGCCTTGTGATTCTGCTAATAAATAATGTACACTGCACTTGTCCCTCTGCAGTGTTTCTGTGTTTTCATCCCCACTGACAGGCAGCTGCAGCACCTCACATGACAGGAATGATTATTTTGCAATATCAGAACTGAACCTCATCTCTCAGGTGCATCCAGCTCAAAGCAACCTCTTCAAAGTATTTGCTGGAGTTCTTCTAAAATACTATAAACAGACCTGCTTTATTTTCCAGCTTTTAAAATAACTACAGAAATAATTACTGGATTCTTTCAAAATTAATTAACAAAGCCAATAGTTTTGTATTTGAGTTTTGATTTTTTCAAAACAACGGGTTAGGTTACAGTTTAAAATACTATGCTTCATATGATTGTGATTAAGCACCATTGATTACACGAGCTGGGATGCAATACAGTTTTGTTTGGGTTTTTTTTTTAAGAAGTTCTCCTCCAAAATAGAAAACAAACACGGGAGAATTAGTTACGGTTCTGCAGATAGCTCTCCACATTTGAATACTCCCAGTATCCACAGAAGTCACATGGACAAAGCTACACATACACTTAACATTGCAAAAAACCTCTTAGGTCTCAGAAATCAACTGTACACTGAAGTATGCATTTTAAAGTTCTTCAAAAGGAAAACAGGATGTTACCCTCCACTGCTTTTTGGACTTCTGCTACTTGGTGAACATTTTAGGATTACTTTACAAAAACAATTTTACCTTTTGATATTTGTTCGGGAGTTTCTGTGAGACATGTAAGTGAGAGTTCTGTGCAAAAATATTGGCTGCAGGGGAAAGAAATAGAAAATGGTTATGCTTTAATTAAAATTTTCTACAAGTGCAAAGTAAAGGAGTGATAAAACCAATTACTCACTGCTATTAGATTCCGGGTACGGAGAAATCTGTATATCTGGGTTGGTTCTAAGAAAAAGGAACACAGGTTACCCAATGCAACTTACACCTCCAGAAATAGTCTTAGAATGACAAAAAGTATCTTAGTGTGGCAATTACTTTGAAACAATTATCACAAAAGCCATTAAGTGAAGCATCACAATGTCCAAATAACTCCAAGTTATCACATTCAAGGTTACTTCACCAAACCTACAACACAAAGCAACTTCTTGTTTAAGGTGCCACAAATCAGGGGTCACAACTAAACTCTGCTCTACTTTCCACAAAATGGGTTTCTTACAGACTTTGAATGATTAAGGGGCAGAAAAACACCTCAATGTGTCACAGCCTATGGTCATATAGGTAAGTTTTCCTCACGAAGTCAATGAACACATCTGCTACGATACCAAAAGAGCACAATGAATTTACACAGCCAGGTAATTTGGATTCTGATTGCTTTAAACTTCTGGCAAGTACCAAGGTCACTTGCAGCACGTACTGAAACAAGAACAGGGACTGGCAGGTGACTGTGATCCATTATGGATCATTCTAAGGTGGGAAATTAATGCTGGTTTTAGTAGAGCAACTACTGTTGTCGGTGCAAAAGGAGAGAACATAATTCAGCTGTTCACAAAATGGACACTAAAGCACAGCATCATCTCACACAGGTCTGAGAACCAACATCCAAAGGATCAACACTTGCCTACAGCCAAGAGAAGGACCTTCAGATTACTTTTAACCAATTAAATCAGGACAAGAAGGGTTTTGTCTGATCAGGTTATTTCTAACAAGAATTCCAAACTAAACTGAAATACTCCCTTATCTGAACTGAAATAAAAGCCAATGTCACAAAGTAACATCAGCAAAAAGCTTATAAATGACTTAATACACATCAAGTGCAGAGAAAAAAGAGAATAGATGATGTACTGATGGCCATGCTAAGGCTGGTAACTCTGCCTCCATGTCCCACATAAAGAAAACAAAGCTTATTTCTAAAGAAACATAAAATTTTCTTTTCATACGACTGCAAAACATTCATTTCAAATAGCTGGAAACCTTATTGTGTGGAATTCTGTAATTAGAAGTAGAAAAGGACAGTTTTTAATATCTTTTATCCCTTTTTAAAGATATGATTCAGCCTTATTTCTACAGTTATGAATGTAAGACCCTATAGAACACATAATTAAAGAGATGTTATTACTATTGGAGAAGAAAATCTTAAAATGACCACAGTATTTCCTTTCAGAAGCCTGAAGAAAGCCAGCAAAAATCTGCTTAATGCAAATTATCACAATAACATCCGTATTTTTCAAATCAAGATAAAAGAAAGTAATTAAGATATGTGCACTTTGCCACAAAGTGAAAATACAGAGTATTCACAACTTTGAAAAGACATCTCATGTTTTTCAGTCTCAAAAAGCCCATGACATAAATATATTTTCTTAATGTATGAAAACATTAAGTCACATTCACAAGGGTGGAATTTAATTTAAAGGCAACACATTGCTGCTTCAACATCAATTTTCCCAAGTGGAAAAATTCTGAAACACTCTCTTCAACCTGCAGAGAGACATATGTCTCACAAGTCTGTATTACTCAGCAAAAGCTTAAAATAAATCTTTTATCTTTTCCTAGCATATGACCTTGAAAAGGGACAAAAACAGTCAGGAAGAATGCAATTCAGTACTACACGTGTTAGGATTTCTTTGATCCAGTATTTACTTACTGCAGTTTTCCCATGACATTTGCACACGGGGTTAACATATTATGTATATCTGTATGTACAGCTACACTGTAGCTTCCTCCTGATCCCCACCTGCTCAGCTCTGTGCTTCCCTTGTCTGACACACTCAGGCACGACCAGAAGAATTTTTTCCACCTCGGGCACTGAGAAAAAGCTCTTACAACTCAAGTCTGTGACTTGACCCATTTGCAGCACAGTATTTACTGAATACAGAGCGCCCTTACAAGGACTGGGCCATGCTTTATTCCACACTACACCAAAAACTCCGACACTGTCACCGTGTACAGCAAGCGTGAGCACTGACAGCACCAATCCCAAAACAGGATCGTGTCTTCAAGTAGGGCCTTAAAAATTCCCTTCAAATCCTGGCAGCTGCACAGAAATCTTTTAGTGCAATTTAAGTTTACTGGTCCACTGTGCTTTTAAACCAGATTTCCACAAATAACTTTCTAGCGAATTCAGGGGGACTCTCCACCCATGTGGTGCTCCCACAAGGGGAATGCCTGGGTCGCAAAGGTCGATTTCCAACGCAAAACCTCGACTACGTGAAAATTATTGCCAAACAAAGAAAAACCAAGTACAAGGAACTCTTAATCGCGTCCTGCCCCTGAAAGGGGCTCGAACGGCGGAGGCCAGAGAGGAAAGGGCCCCCTCGGCCCTCGGTGCCCAGAGCCTCCAGGGGCTGCGGGAGGAGGGAAGGGAGCCAGCCGCCCCGAAAGCCTGATGGGAAGCGCTGTGAGAACCAAGTTCATCGCTGGGCGCGGGCACACGCACACAGACACACACACACACCCTCGCCCTCCGCCGCGGGCCCCGGGCGCCTCTCGCCGCCCTCCCGCACACCGGCCCCGCTCCCCGCGCTTCCGCCCGGGACCCGCCGGCCCCCGCCTCCCCCGGCCCCGCTCCCTCCCTCCATCCCCCGGCCGTGTTTACCCCCGGAAGCCCCTGCTCCCCACAGCCCTCCCCTCCTCCTCCCGCCCTTTCCGCGGCGGCTCGGGCCGGTCCCGCCGGCTCGGCCCCCACTTCCTCCGGCGACCCGGTGCTCACTCTCAAAGGCCTGAAGAAAGAGGTCGTGGTCGGCCTGGATCTGCTCCATCTTCGGCTTCTTCACGGGGGGCAGCGCCGCTGCCGCTGCCGCCGCTGCCGAGGAGGCCGAGGAGCCGCCCGAGTACCCGCTGCCTCCTCCGCCGCCGCCGCCGCCCGCGGCACCGCCGGATTTGCCACCGGGAGCCGCCGCCGCGGCGGAGCCCCCGAACCCGCCGCCTCCTCCGCCGCCACCTCCTCCTCCGGCGGCGCCGCCAGCGGAGCCCGAGCTGGGCCCCGCTCCTCCACCGTGCTTCTGAGGAGCCATAGGGGTGGCCCCGGGAGGGCCCCGGCGGGACGGAGAGCGAGCGGGGCGGGCAGGGCCGGCCGGGGCGGGTGCGTGAGGCGGGGGGGGGACGCGCCGCGCTCCAACTCCGCCAAGTCTCCTCCGCCCCGCTCCCCTCAGCGCCGCGGCCGCCGAGCCCGACCGCCGCCGCGCGCCCGCCCCCCGCGCGCGCCCATTGGCTGCGGGGATGGCGCCGCGCCGCCCCATTGGCCGGCGCCGGCCCCGCCCCCGCGTGACGCGCGGATGGTTCTGGAAGCGTTTGGTTGGTCCGCGTTCTCGGCGCGCGCCCCCCCCACCCCCCGCCTTTGAACTGAATTCGCGGGAAAGCGGCGCTCGCGCTCCGGCGCGGGGCATGATGGGTACGGGGGGGGCCCTGCTGGCCTGAGGGGCCGCTCGCCGGACCCCGCCCTCGCACCCCGCCGGCGGCGCTGCCCGGGCGGCTCCGAGCCCCGGGGCTGCCCCGAGCCTCAGAGCTGCCCCGAGCCTCAGAGCCGCCCCGGCCCCCGCACTGCCCCGGCCCCCGCCTCTCCCTACCGCCCCCCCCGGCTCTGCGTGTACCCCCGGCCTCTCCATGCCACCTCCCGCTGCCCCCGCGGCCGCACAGGTGGCTGATGCCCCTCATGCCTGAGGGACCGCTCCGCTGTCCACAGAGCTCAGGAGGTAAATTTGTCCAAATAGAAGCTCAGGTATAAATCGGTGTCGGTTTTGCGGTGGAAGTGGCCATACTGTATCGGCCATGAGCTCCTGCTGTTATCTCTTTATTTAGCTTTAACCTTAGCTAACTGTGAGGGTCCCTCGGAGGAAGGCACAAGAAGTTGCCCATAGGCGCAGGGAAACTTGAATTCCGAGGTAAAATGTCTCCGGATTCATCAGACCTTCCTCCATCCCCGGCCCCGCCGCTGTGGCCGGAGCGCCGAGAGCCGCGGCGGGGCCGGGGCCGCTGTCGGGGCAGCGGCTCCGTGAGAGACGCCGGGGGAGCTCCGGCCGTGGGGAAATTCAGCAGCCGCTCCATTTAATCACCTCCTGATCAGCGCTGGCAGCTCATAGACAAAAGGCTTCGGCAGCCGTTCCGTTCTGTTTGCTTTCCTTTGCAAAACTTCTCCCGGGTAATTGTACAGGGTAGGGTAAGAATGGTCTATGTGTGAAATACAGCCTTGAATTCTGATACCAGATCCAATTGCTGGCACCCCATCGTCTCAGTTTATCTTCTAATTTCTAGCATTAAGAGAAATTAACTTAGTGATAGATATTAAGAGGAAAACCATATATCAAAGTCAGTGATGCAGTAAATGTGCCTTATATTATCAATAAAGGGAGATTATAAAGTAATTGTTGCCCATGTCTTAATAAGGAACCCCCATCTGTCCCTTATTAACCTGATCATATTTAAAGAAAATATATGTGTATACACCCAAAACATTCAAATAACCAAGTCTTTGTTGATTACTATCCCCCTCTTTTTGCTTTTTCTGCTATACCATTTATCTCTCATGTTTGCTCTGCAAAGATGTTCCCGTATCTTTTTTCCCTCCTCCTTCCCACATCAGGCATTGATGTTTTACTTGCAAGCTTTTCAGTATTTTGCTTCAGCCTTAATTTTCTTACATTTTTATAAATTCATTGTTGTCACCACTTTATCTACATTGTTTTCTTCCTCTGAACAATAGTGTTAAATATTTTATCCTGCTTATAATTGTCTCTACTTAGTATTCCAGCTTCTTTATCTTCTATTTCCTACTCAATTTCTCTACAGCCATTTGTTGTAACTGAGTATTTCATTTCATGCCAGTCTCTCACTCGTGGCAGCAGCACTGTTTGATGCACTGCACGTTTTTGAGGACCTCATGTGTAATTTCTTTGCTCTTAATACCTGGGACTCCCTGGTGATGCTTCTGATGTGTGGTGTTTGGGAGGCTGCACTCAGGCTAGAGACCACAGTATCCCAAATTATGGGTATCTTTAGGTGATCAGAGGCTGAGCTTGAGGCTGGTGACACCTGTTACAAGTGACACAATTTATCAATAAATATGTGTGAGAAAGGCTCCTCAATGTTGCACAACTGCAATTCAGTCCTTGGAAGTTGTTTATTGCCTGATTTATTCAACTGCTTCCAATCCTCTGTTGCTTCTGGTGGGTCATCCATGTAAATTTCAGAAGAAGACAGAGGGCAACTTTCCAAGCAGGAGTAAGAGAATTCAGCAATTAATCTCTGGCATTGAGTTGGATTTGCCTGTGAACAGAGGGACCAGGGCTGTGACTCCTGCCTTGAGGGCAGCAGCACATCTGAGTCTGAGCCCTCTGGAAAGGTAGGACTGGCTGCCAACAGGAGCACTTTGGTAGCTTGAGCCTGTTTTCCTTAGTTGGAAAAGAGTCTCTTCCTTTTTAAACTTGTTCAGATTTCCTGCCATGGGCTGTTCATAAGTCCTTAAGGAGCACAAAGTATTCATGAGGTACAGTCCTCAAAAACTCTGAAATGTCATTCCCCATGCCTGCAAGTGTTCAAGGCCAGGCTGGATGAGGCTTGCAGCACCCTGGTCTAGTGGAAGGTGTCCCTGCCCATGGCACAAGTTGAAAGGAAATGATCTTCAAGGTCCTTTCCAACCAAACCATTCTGTGATTCTATGTTTCATGCTATATTTGGAGCTTCACACAATGGATGGCTAGAAAGAGCACAAGTCAAGCATATTTACAAGTAATTTTTATTTATTTTGCACAATTAGGAGCAAGAAAAATAAATAATTTCCTTTTAGAAAGATGGAAATCATAACAATTTCTTCAGAAGAAATGAGCTGTGGTGTGAGACTGTTATGTCCTTGACCTGCCTGGTAATATAGACCCCTATAGATTTTACAGATGCATTTATTAAAACCCAAAACATTAAAACATTTTTCTCGTGTACATCTACATCAGATAACAGAAAGTTTGCCATATGTAGCAGATGACACTGAAAATGTGTTTTCTAATAGTCTAAAAAAGATGCAGTGCAATAGAGTGTGCCTGCCAGAAATTGATATAAACAGGTTAAATTAAAACAGTAGAAGATGATGATACTGTATCTTAGTGCCATAAAGATAAAAAGTACCCTAACAGAATGTGGGAGGGGAAAGGCAGTTTAATGAGTGTAAGATGATTAATGGAAGAAACAAACAATTGCAAACCAAGAGTGCTGTTGGAACAAAACCCTGAAACGAAAGCAGAAGTAGGTGGCAGAGGTGCTTTCATGCTGTGTCAGATTTTCAGTCTTGAGATGGTCAATCCATTCTTGTTTTCACATGCTGTTAGTGGGATTTGCATTTGATATCCAAAAGATCAGATTTGTTTCCTGCAGATTGAAAGCATATGCTACTTGTAAATCTCTCTTTCCTATGGTTTTTTTCAGTCTGTGCATGCCCAGCATTCCTGTCATCTTTAATGGAAAAACTGCTGTGATTTTTCCCCTTTCACATATATATGTAAAAGAACATGCATATTTTATAGCACTTTATGGATTTTTGTTTCCTTTCATAGTTACATGATTTTGTTGGTTTTCTGTAGTGCCCCTATGGCCACACTACTTCACTTTCCAGCTTCCTGTCCTCCAAATTATTGTGTCTCAGCATAAGAATATTCACAAGAGATTTTTTTAAGAGAAATAAATACTTGTGTATTTAGAACTCAGTCTAAATGAAAATTCTATCAGTATTTTTACACTGCTTTCCTCACATCTTTAAACTTAGATCTATAGAGATTGTTAAATCTGTCTAGACAGATTTATATACACATCTAAACATAGGTCTATATAGATTGTTAGTACCTAACTAAATACTACTACATATCAGTTTGTCTTCTGGGAAATTAATATTGCATGTAACTTGGGAACAAAACAGTGCTTATGAGCTAAATATATAAACTTTTGGTCAGTCTTCATCAAGGATTGGTTCCAGATTTGTACCATACTGAAAGGCAGGGTCAGTGTTTGTTAGGGAACATTGTTATTCCCCACTGGTAAGGCACTGGAGTTGGGTGTTCAGGGTGTAACAAATCCTCAGTGACTGTTCTGGGTACCTCTGTTTCTTAATTTTGGCCTTGAGCTAATGAGCAGAGTCAGTGGGATTCAAGGGCATTGAGTATGGAAAAGGCTTTGATACCCCACTTCTCTGGTTAAATCCAAACCTGGCTTCTTGATGTTTTCATGCACCCAGGTTCTCCTTCTCACACCCTGTCCCCAAACACAGGTTTTCCATGGCAGAAGTGAGGACACACAAATGCTCCAGAACCAAGACAAATAAAACCACCTAATGCACATTTGGGAAGGTCCCATCTGTGTCACTGTACTCCAAAAGCAGACCCATTGCAGTGGCACCCTTTCTTTCATTTACACAAATAAACTTCCCTGGGTGCTCAGTTAACTTCACCTGCAATAGTTATTAATTCATTTTTCAGTTCACATTTTTTATTTTCAGTCTGATCTGATGTAGACCAACAGTAATTGGCCACAGAACCTGTTAGATAAGCTACTCTTCCCTACCTACTTGGAAAACAAAAGTCAACACCCACTAAGTGTTTTCCCAGACTGTTGTAAACAGAGGCTACATAATATTGCACCTGGAGAAAGGGAGTAGTTCCAGCTTTCTGGATAACAGCATGAGAGCAGTTCCAGCTGCCTGGGTAACAGCACAGGAGCAGGAACAGCACAGGAGCAGCTCCAGCTGCCTGAGTCACAGCACAGGAGTGGGTGCAGTACTGGGTGTATTTGGGATGGCAGGATTGTGCTGCTGTTGGGGTGGAAGTTCTCAGTTTCAGTCTGGTTTTTCTGCATATTAGTGTACAGTGCTGCTCTGTTTTAATAAGCAGGGATCTCAGCAAAGAGAAAATAAACTTTGCTGTAAGGGAAGAGTTGGGATCCCACACAGGAACCCAAGTGTAGCCATGAATGTCCTGTGTGTGTGAGAGGCTGACAGAGCAGCCACGTGTGATTCTCATCCACGGGTTTGGCTGGGGACTGCTTTTGTACAGAGCTGCTCAAATGTATTCCAGGAGCACAGCACTCAAGGAACTTGGCCCTCAGGGAATTTATTGCACCCACAATGCCCAGCTTTCAGCCAGCAGGTTGCTCGTGTGTCTTGAGTTATTGCAGGGAGTGAAAAGTGAATGCACAGGATGTTTTGCACTAGGGAGTCACCTGCCTTCTGCTTTCACATGGTGAACAGTCAGTGAGAATTAGTAGTCAGAATTGCTTAGGACTTACTTCTTAAAGTTCTCTTAGTGATGTTTTGCTGTATTTTTCATGACTCTTCTACACTGAAATTTTTTCCTGATTTTCAGTTAATGATTTATTTTTGCCTGGTGGCTTTTTAGCAGTAGTGTTTGTCATTAGAATCAAGATAGTGAACTAAAACTACTTGTTTCAAAAGCATTGTGAAAAGCCTGAGCCCAATAAAATTATTTGCTCTAGAAAGGTAGGACATCTCTTAAGATGATTAAAATGTAAAACCAGAAATATAGTAACTACACAGAAAAAATCCATGCCAAATCTTGAAATTTAAATAGTTAACACATGGAAATGAACTAGGAATCATTCTAGTTCATGCTGTAATTTCAGAGATGCAGTTTGTGTAACACACAAAACTGTCAAAAAATGATTCTAAGTGAACTTTCAGTATTTGTGTTCTCTTAATTGAGTCCCGGAAACTGTGAAAGATACGGCAACTGAAACACTTCAGATGCAAACTTAATGATTAAACTCAGAAATGCAGAGATCAAAGAGAAACTGCTGGGAAGATCTGAGAATTAAGTCAGTTACAGATGTAAATAGAAGTTTCTGAACAAAAGGTCTGTTGACAGTGCAAGAATGAAATCTTCAATCACTCAAAAAGAAAAATACTGGAGGATCAAAGAACATGTCAATAGACAGTAAAATAAAACCTCAACTGAATTAGTTAGCTAATTAATTTCAGCTTTAAGTAAGGGATAAGATTTAACAGGGGCCAATTCTTTCTTTTGTGGCTAAACCAAGTACAGATTAATAAAGTGAGAATTTGGAATTTTATCACCATCAGTTACTTAAAGGATAAGATCAGGGCAGAAACTGTGTTCCCAGTGTTTACCAGTTAGCACAGATACACAAAATTCACACATGGGAAAACTTATCTAAATGTTTCATAGGAGAGTTATCAGGCATTTCATATGCCAGAAGTTGCTTCACAACACTTTTACAAGAGTTTATCTTGTTTTTGGAATGCTGCTTGGGAGGATATGATTCTGCACACTATAATCTGAATTATCCATACTCCAGAAGAAGTGTTTGTCATTAGAATCGAGTTTTACTGGTTGTTGTCATGACTGTATTCAAAGTACTTTTACCATTCTAACACCATCTCTATAGAAGGATGTGAGAAACACAGTAGGAGGCAAATTGTGACCAATCCTAATTCCAGTGTTTGGAAGGAGAAATAAATCTGTATGTGGTATGATGGATGCTTTTTGTTGGACCAGTACAATCGATGCTCTCACCAACATGCTTGCATTTAAAAGATAGGAGGTTTTGCTCTGAGGAAGTTTTATCTTATCCAAAATTGCTACTTATGACATAGGTCACCCAAGGCCATGCCACAATTTCACCCACCCTTCAAAACTCAGACAGGTTAGTGAGGTAAATTAAGCTTAGCATGACTCTGCTCTCCAGACCTCTGGCAACGGACAAGAAATAAATTAAATTAAAGATAATTAAGCAATATATTTTGTGGTGTTGACATTTTGGTGGTAGGCAGGGGAGATGACTGATACAGTTTCAAATGGTTGAAATGTGACTGGCATTCCACTGGGTTATGAACTGGCAACTAGGACACGATGGCTGACCAGTTGTAACTGCCTTGCTGCACTTAGACTGTCAGCTACTCACCAACCAGCCAAATGACAAAATCAAATTAAAAGGCACACTCAGAGCCACTACTGTGCAAACCCCTGGAGACCCTGAATAAGCAGATGGATCTTATCCTGAGTGCCAGATGTGAATTGGCAAGGAAACAATTCCAGAGGCATCATTCCCCTTCACTGGAAATTCCCTGTGTATAGATGTTCAGATCTTGGGGCAAAACAGAATGCCTCAAAATGAGTAGGAGGAAAAATCTGATTCATAAAAATTCAAGTTCAGAGCCAACGCAGAGAAGAAAGTAAAGGTTTTGCCTTTTAAGAGAGATGATATGCAAAGTATCAGATAATAGTTCTGTTAAGGCATTAAATGAAAGCATTTATATTTGTTGGTTTGGGGTTTTTTTACCACTTAGAGCTGAAAAAAGAGAAGAGTGAGTGAATGAAATTCCTGGAGGGATTCAGATCTAAAGTAGCAGGGTCAGTGCCAGCAAGCTGCAAGAGTAAAGCAATGCATTGACAAAGACCAGCATTTTTCTATCAGAATGGAAAAAAATAACATCTGTCTAGGACATGCACCAGGATTAATCCTGGTATGGAACAGTCCAACTGTCCAACTGCAAAGTCTTAAATCTAAATTTTTAGATGTCAGAGTGGAATTGCAGTGATGACACCACTATTTATTCAGATTGACTGTTGATTTTGGCAGGGGTGAAACCAAATCATCATGTAAATTATTTTAATTACAAAACTAAGGAAGTTAATGTAGTCCAAAATTTGGGTTAGTCTGTTTTTGAGAGTAAATTCCAAACTGTTTTATTAACAGATGTGCTCATATATCTTTAAATCGAAGTCCCACATGCTCAGTAAATGCTTTGAGGGCTTTGTTAAAAATATATCCCTAAGGGATGAACCACTGGCTCAACTGAATTCAGTGGAAACTTCTCAATTATTTTCATGAGGTCATAACATTACTCTCATTGTTTAAAAGGCATTTTCATAAAGTACATATTAATTGTAAAATACTGTACATCTGGGGGCATCTTCTAAAAAGCTGTAGTTGTTTCTGCACTCAGGTGGTAAAATAGCAGAAATGTAAAAGATAGATATAAATCAATTTGTAATTTAAATATTTATCTTATGCACCTTAACCATTAAATGTTTTAATATAGACAACACTTACAGGAAAACCACTGTGATTATTCCTCATTCACAACGTATCCCTTGCTTGCTGACATAATCTATAAATATTAAGCTGTGACAGCTTGCCAGAGCTTCTCCATAAGGACCTACTGATGGAGTTTTTCTAAAGAGATTTTATAAAAGCAGCAATCTGTGGGACCCTGCAGTTGGCAGCTGCAGCAGTTGTTTCTCCAGTTTTCCCAATAAGATTTGTTGAAACTCTCTGTATCGCAACGTCTTTATTGGTAATGGATCCCTCCTTAATTTGCACTGATGCATTTGGAATGTCAGCTTCCAAAACAAGGCACATGGGAGGCATTTAAAGTAGATTTTATGAAAGGGAAATGAACAAAGAGCATGTCAGGTTCCATTTTGATTTGCATGACAAATCCAGCATGCAGTGTTCTGGTGGGTCGGGCTGGGCTTGCCTGCCACTCACGGCGTTTGTCACTTTGCTATGAGCACTTTTGACAGTCCGTTATGTTAATTGTTCTAAGGATTGTTTTGCTGGGGGAAGAAAAGGAAAGGCATTTTTATTTTTGTACTTGTTCCATCTACAGGAAAGGAGGGATATCTGAGGAAACAAAAAATGTTTTCAATTGTGTTTTGATCGAATTTTTTTTTTTTTGTAAATAATCCTGCGAGGTCATCAACGAAGTTCACTATTTTAAATCTTATTGTTACTCACTCTGTGGTTTTGAGTGGGAATACCAGGCCCCTAAACTAGAAACTTGGGGAGCCTATTGTTTTGGTGCACACCATTCTTTGATCCTTTGAGTCCCACAGTGATGGGTCCTGCAGAGTGGTTTGTGCTGTGCCTATGTGCTTCTATGGGATGATATTGTGGTGCTTTGACAAGTGCTAGCAAGAAATTTAATGCCCTCTGGGGCCTTGCTGGACACCCATTGTTATCAGTGTGTGGGGAACTCTCAGACCTGTTGGTAGATCTGTGCATGGGGCTGAATTCTCCTGGAGGCACGTTCAAGGTGGAGGTTGCTGTGGCCCCTGAGGGTGCACACACTTCTCCATCACCTACATCAGAACAGTTATGGATGGTTTGGTGAGTTTCAAAGTTCCTGACCTACTTCAGGTGGCAGAACACTGGGGGTTGATCAGAAAGCAGTTTTTACAGATTGACAGAACAATCAAACAAAGTTTTGGAAGACTCTGTTGTTTATGTTGCTGTCTCACCAAAATCAGTTACTACTGATTTTTAGCCAAAGAAGAGCTGAATGGTTGAAGAGAGAGGAGAGCAAGAAGATAGAAATAGAATTTTCCAGAGGTTTTCAGGTATTTCCCTTTTCAATTAATATCTCCCATGCTGCATGTAGCGCTGTCATTTACATGTTGGGATCTACATGCACCATGACAGATTAGCTCTAAGTACAGAATGCTCTTTAGTATAAAATCATGCACTCAGATGCAAAAATACTCTAATGAAGTGAAATAATCCAGCAGTAATTCCAATCACACTCTTGCTCAGCAATTCAGTGTGCTAATGTTACTTTTGATGCCCAGTGCCATTCTCCTTAAGGGCTATTTTAGTAAAATCTGTGGACTTGCACAAGAATCAGCTTGAGCTGGTGCATCTCAAAATATCAAACCCAATATAATTAACAAGTTACTGGTGATTATGAATAACACTCTTCCACCACCACTGAGGACTGCTGTGCTACTTTACTGAAAGCTGAACCCAGTGGGAGGTGAACTCACTCAGCTTGAGGTCCCAAGGGACTGAGGGCTTTGGCTCTGCAGTGGGGATGGCTGTGCTGGGAGGGCTGTGCCAATCCCCCTCCGACTGGGGGGGACATTCAGGGCAGGACAAGGGAGTCTCCAAGGAGGACAGGCTCCATCAGGAATTGCCCTTGTCCTTGTGGGTGGGTGAGGGGTCCCTTGGCACGAGGCAGCTGCAATCCAGAGCTGCCTGGGCCACCAACTTCTGCATGCAGCACCAGTCTGTACTGCTTGGTCTTGTGATGGATGGTGCCTCTCCATTTCCTGGCAGCTTTTCTGTTTGAGTACTTCTGGGAAAATCATGTCACTATTTCCTGTCAGAATGAAAAGTTGCTAAACATGTCCCACTAAGAATTAGTTTTTTCCTAATTGGTCCCAAAATTGAAAAAAGCCACCACAAATCCAAAGCACAGCAGGTGAAAAAAATTACTGCTGTTCTTGATAGTTCTCATAAAGTGTTTAGTCTTACCTGTGTTTTTAACAAAAGTCGATTGCTCAGGCAACACCTGTTAAAAACTTTGACTGTAAAGGGAAAAATCACTCTTTTTTTTTTTTTTTTTTTTTTTTTTTTGGCTGTTATGTACTAATTCTGTATCAGAAGACCTCTTTTCTTTAGTCTGCTGCCTCTTCCCCTTGTACTTGTTTTTTCAGAGACAAACACCTGCTTTTTCCCCAGGAGGGAGCAATGGCTGTGACAGGGTAGGTTTGGAGGTGGGGTTGGTTCTGTGGCTGACCAGCTCAATGACAGCAGTGACAAATCAAAGCTAAGCAGCAGATACTGCTGTGGATAATATGCATTTAAGCAATTCTCACAATAAATTCATCTCACATCTCAATTTTTATTTTCTGGAACATCCCTAATTTCAGAAACAAAAATTTACTCTTGCCTGGTTTTATTGTTAATTTTCTCAGAATCATAGACCCATGGAATGTTCTGGGTTGGAAGGGGCCTTAAAGATCATCTAGTTCTAACCATCTGCCATGGGCAGGGACACTGTCCCCTACACCCTGTCTAACCTGACCTTGAACACTTCCAGGAATGGGGAATCCACAAGTTCTCTGGGCAACCTGTGCCAGTACCTCACCACCCTCACAGTAAACGATTTTTTCTCAAAAATTTGGAAGGTGGGAAGAACGAAGGTGCCATGCGAGAGACAAAGAGCCTTTTTTCCTGGAGGAATCCCACCAAGAAGCAAAGTGCTGAAGCAGTTCCAGGCTGCTGTCCCACCACCGAGCCTGCCCAATGCCGTCGTGTTTAGCTGGTGCCAAGAGGATGATGCCACTACTCTGTTCGGTGATGTCCAGCGACAGGATGAGGAGCAACGGCCATAAACTAAAACACAAGAAGTTCCAGCTCAACGCGAGGAAGAATTTCTTTCCGTGGAGTGTGGCAGAGCACTGAACAGCTGCCCAGGGAGATCGCGGTGTCTCCCTCTCTGGAGGCGTTCCAAAGCCACCTGCGTGTCCCCTGCTGCGGGTGACGCTGCCTGGGCAGGGAGGTCGGGCTGGGCGATCTCCAGAGGTCCCGTCCATCCCGACCGAGCCCGCGGAGGCGCTGCGGTGCTGGCCCCGCCAGCCGGGCAGGGGGCGGCAGAGGGCGCGGCGGCCGCGGAAGCGGCGCGGGCAGCGGGCGGAAACCGCAGCGGGCTGTGCCGGGCCGTGCCGTGCTGTGCTGTGCCGGGCCGGGCCGTGCCGCACCGGGCCGGGCCGGACACACGGAGCCCCGCGGCCATGGCGGAGCGCATCGAGCAGCGGCTGGAGGATCGCATCCCGGAGCTCGAGCAGCTGGAGCGGGTCGGGCTCTTCACGCACAAGGAGATCCGGTGAGCGGGGCCGGGCCCGGGCGGGCGGGGGAGCGCACGTGGTGCGGCCGGGAGCGCTCCGGGCGCTGATCTCCGGTTCCCGCAGGGCTGTCCTGAGGAAAGCCTCGGCTCTGGAGTACAAAATCCAGCGGAGAGCGCTGCGGAAGGAGGATTTCATTAATTACATCCAGGTAGGCTTCACCGAGCGGCAGAGCGGGGCAGTTCTCGGTGCAGACCCAGCTCAGTTAGACCCGGGTTTTGTAGGGACTCATGCTGGAAAAAGGGCAGAAAACGGAGCCCCCTCCTCAGCTGATCCCTGGTGCTCCCCTGTGAGCGGCTGCTGGCACCAGGGTATGAAGCGTGGCCAGGAGTTGGTGCTGGAGTTTGGGGTCAGCCTTCTCCAGTGTTGAGACCTTTTCCTGTAGTTTCTTGTCTCTCCAGGGATGTAGAGCCCCCGTTTCCCTGATGTGCTGTGTAAAGGGGGAATGTGTTCCCTGATGTGTGTAGTTAAGGGGAATTAGTAAGTTCAGCAATAGGAAGCGGTTCCTGAAAGGATGCTCGGGCACTGAACAGGCTTCACAGGAAATGGTCTTGGCTGGAGCCTGACAGAGCTCGGGGAGTGTTTGGGCAATGCTTTAAGGCACAAGGTGGGATTGTTGGGCTGCCCTGTGCAGTGAATGTGGAATTGTAGTGACCCAGCCACAAATTACTGCTTATGTTTTCCTGACTGTAATGTTTTTTGTTCACCTGATATCTATAACAAACTTGATGTAGTTTTTTTTGTCTTGCTGTTATGGGCCTCCACATTTGCTGTTAAATGGTTTTCTTTCCATTCTAGTATGAAGTTAATCTGCTGGAACTGATCAAGAAAAGGAGAGCAGTAAGTTTGTCAGCTGTTAAAGAGTGCAAAATACTTCATGCCAAATCTTCCATTGCAATACAATTAGTATTTTTTTCCTCCTAGCGCATTGGATATTCGTTTAAGAAGGATGAAATTGAGCACTCTATTCTGCATAGAGTCCACAGCCTGTTCAACCGAGCTACAGGGAAATGGAAAGTAAGTTTATTTGTACTGAGATTTGGAATTCTTTTTTTCCTGTATGCCAGGTCATTGTACCAAGGGTGTGTTGTTGGTCAGTGTACAAGTGATTCTGTACATTGTGAGGTTGAGTCTCTTCTTCTTTTGATTTCCAACAGGATGATGTCCAGCTCTGGCTTTCCCATGTTGCATTTTGCAAGCAATGGGTGAGTTTTCAAATCCTGATCTTACCTAGCTTGAGACTATTCACATATGTGAAACTTGATTTCAGATAGGGGTACAAACTTTACTGCTACATGCTGTAATACTGAAATAATTTTTATAGTGTTGTTGGAGCTGCTTGGGATTTTCAGTGATGTATGCAAGTGTACAGTTTGCCTGAGAGTGAATTAGTATGAAATTTGATGCTTGCAAGGGCAAAGGTGAGGCTGACTGCATTAAATCTGGAATACCAGTTGGTTTGTGAGAACCATAATATTGGTTATACCTTCTCTGGAGGGAGTGATTCACTTGTCTGTGAATTGTGATTTTGCTCCAAATATTTATTGTAGTGACTGTGCTGAAAAGCCCAATTCTGTCAGTTTTATACTTGATAAAATTACCTGTGCAAGGCTTCACATTATTACCAGCATTCAGGTGTTGTCATTTCTGTACTGAAGAAGGTTACTTTGCATGGTGGTGAAGGTGGCCAAAGGAAAATAGAATCTCAGAAGAGGGGAGTGAAACCATGGGTTTGGGACTTGGGCAACATATGTGTTGGCTGTGTGGTTCAGAATTTTGAGTAAGCCATGCTACTCTGATGTGGTGACATTTAAATGCTGGTCACTAGTGAGTACATATGACAAACTTTCTGCTGTAGGTAAAGTAGCAGAGAAGCATCTTTTTCTGAGCAATTGTACTACAGCTTGTGACCTTTCCTACTGAAACTCTGGTGCTGGGGGTTCAGTTCAGTGCCAGAGGGGGTGAAACAAAACTGCTTCTTTTACAGAATGCAAAACATCAACTCAGTAAGGTGTTTTCTACCATGTTGGCCATTCATTCCAACAAACCAGGTAAATAACACAATGGTGAGTGCTGCATAAATGCCTCAGCATGGATTGTCTGGTGTTGGTTTGAGTTCTTGTAGATCTCAGTTCAAGCTGTTGGGCTGAAGTTCTTACTCTCTGCTCTTTGCCTTGCTGCAGAGAAGGGCTCTGACAGGGCTGGTGCTGGGCAGTCATAAAGGGCTGTGAAATAGGTCAGAATGACCAATTCCCAGGTGCACTGGGGACTCAGTAGATGTAGAAACAAGAGATGTCAATTGCTCATGACAGCCTTTTGGCTTTTGAAGGCATCATTAGATCTGTAGCTAAACCAGATTAAACATCCTGGATCTGCCTGTCTGCTTTACAGTTTTACTGGGAGATAATCAGTCTTATTCTGGGGCTGAGCTCATGTTGAGAGGTTAAATAACTTTATTTGTGTCACCTGTTGCAGCACTGTGGATTATGGCAGCAAAGTGGGAAATGGAGACACGACTGTCATCAGAAAGTGCCAGGCACTTGTTCCTTCGTGCTCTGCGCTTCCATCCTGAGTGCCCCAAACTTTATCAAGAAGTGAGTTCCTGTTTGTCTTCTATGACCACTTACTTGTTCAATCAGAGCAAATCAATTCAGCATGTTTCCCAGATCTGTCTGGAGAAAATTGTTTTTCCATCAGCAGGAAAATGTCAAAAATATTAAAAAAACCAACCCCAAAATTCCTTTCTAAGGTACTGTTAAGCTCTGCTAGGATGTAGTTGTCAGGCTCAGTCTGGCATCCCCAATCTTTATTGAGGACCTTGGTTTTCTTTGGGGGCAAGTTAAGGTTTAAAGAAGGACTAAAAAAATATCATTGCTACCTGTTGGAAATTTCTGGGCAAATACACAGGGCAGATAGTGGTAGGTGCACAAACCTTCAAAAACCAAGGCTCTGGGACATGTGTGGGATGTGTCAAAGTCTTGATTTGTATCTCCCCAGAGCTTTTTTTACCCTGTTTGTGAATTTAGATTTTTGTGATTTATCCCCAGAGTAATTTCATTTTGTTGTCACTCTTGCAGTATTTCAGAATGGAGCTTATGCATGCTGAAAAACAGAGGAAGGAGAAGAAGGAATTTGAACAAGCAAAGATGGACCTGGTAGGTCAGCTAAACTTACTTAAGAGAGATTGTCTGCTTGTGTATTACATGTTGAAATTCACAGATTTGGATTAATGGTTTATTTGACAATGGCTTAGAGAAAGTTTTTGTCCATGTCCTGCACCTGTGTGGAGCTTTTCAAGTATTTGCTGATGCTCAGCTCCAATACTTCATACATTATTTTTTCTTTGCATTTTTAGAATCTTTTATTACATTCCCTAGTATGAAAATTGACAGTAACTTCTGGAAAGTAATAGTCAAGCTTCCTGCCTCATTTCTTTATAGTTGACTTGTACAAATTACATAAAAATAGACTTGCATGAAGAAAAACCTTAATATCTTCTGATTTTTCTTTCCCTGTTTGCAAAAATGTTAGCTGAGAAAGGACAATAATTTCTTCAATGATATGCTTGATATTTCAGGGGGAGTTCAATTACTCTGAAGAAATTCTCAATGGGGAGATGGCTCGCATAGTCTACAGGGATGCATCTCAGAAAATTAAAGGTGAATGAACATTTCTTGTACTTATTCGTTAAGAAAATTGTAACCTTTAACTCAGTCCTGCAGTAGGCAATGCTGATAGACTTGGCTTCAGTGAGATCCTTTTTTTCAAATGCACAATTTTTTTTTCAGTAGAACCTATTAAATGCCAGATATAAATTAATGGTAGTTCTGATTGCATGTCTTTCCTGCTGGCTGACATCTCTTCCAGCACAGCAGCTTTCAGGCTGAAGAGGCCTAGTGCTGGGTTACAGCCTCAAACTTGATTGTTTAACAAAAGAAAACTGAAGGGCAATTCAGAGTTACACACTTTTTTTTACTTTGCTGAGCATTAGATCACAACTAATCAGCTACCACGAGTGGCAAAAAAGTAAGAATTTAGACTAATAATAAACCAGGCTAAATTTGAAATTAAGAAGGCTTGGTAATATAAGCCATTTTATTGAGAGAATTGGGTAAAATAACTGCAAGCTAGTAGCAGATATCTTTGCTCGTGATAGATGGGGATATTTTGGAAGAACTGGGCAAAATACAATAACAAACATTAAAAATTAGTGGGGAGAAAGAACATGAGAAAATTTCAGAAAGAGTTGGTTTAATTTAATTTTCTGTAGAAATACTGGAAAAAATAGGCATATAAATTATTTGTAAGCACCTAAAAATAGTAAGGTGGGTAATGGCTGGTGGGCATTCACAATGGTCTGATTATGTCCAGTCATGTCACTTGGCATTTTCAAAGGTAAGTTGTGGAGATGCAAGATGGACACAATTCATGGACATCTGTTTTGTGCAGCTTTGGAGAGATCTGTCCTGAGTGTGGAGCATTTAGGGTTTTTATGGCAGGGTCAAGGGAGGGAGTAGAGGAGATGCTGATTAAATTTGCATGTGGAACCAAGCTACAGAAATGCAAAGTGCAATTGATGTAATATCTTGAGGAATTCTTCAGCAAATACTCCACTTGATAGTTTTATCTTCTCCTGAAATGCAGGTGTTGAGTTCCAGCTGGCTGTCCTCTCTATTGCAAAGCTCTTTGATTTTACCCAAGATTTGCAAAAAGAAATCCTTGAAAGGTGAGTTGGGGCTTTGTGTTGTATTTTTATTTTAATTTGGTTTGGTTTTTTAGAAACACATTCTCATTAAGTTATAACTCTAACTTATAGTGCATTGACTGGAATTTCAGAAGTAAAGGCTGTTCCTCTAGGGAAATAGTGTTAAGGCTTATGTGAAATCCTTTAAGAAAAACAAAAGCATGATCTTTAGAAGAGGATGTATGTATATAATTTCAGAAAGGACTTTTAAAATCTGCTAGGAACATTTAGGTAAAATACAGTTGTCAGTGAATAATTAGTGCACTCAGTTTCTGTAAATTCATTGCAGGAATTGGATTTTCCTACTGTACTTTGGTGGGGTTTTTGCATCTTTTGTTTCTCTGGTTGTTCCTCTCAAAAGAAAGATCTCTCTTGACAGCTCCCTGTCTATTTCATGTTATTTCCGAAGAATATCCATATTAAATAATATTTTTAAAAGCTAATATTTTGTCTTTCTCTTGTGGAAGGGAAAAATATTTTTCTTCTGGCATTTGGTTACTTGCAATTAACTACATTTCTCTAGCAGTCTAACAACCCTCCTAAGCATACCTACAGTAGGGACTGGTGGCTGTGGGCTGTTACAAACATGTTGTGTTCAGTTTGCAGGCCAGGCATGCTGATGATCCCCTGACATGGGACTACATGGCCCGCAGGGAGCTGGAGCTGGGCTCCCTGCAGCCCACAGAGAGCTCCACAAAGCAGAAAAAGGTCTCAGAAATGGCCCAGAGAGAGGAACGGTGCTGTGCAGTCTTTGATGAAGCTGTGGGAGCAGTCCCAACAGGTGAAATGTTCTGCCTGCATTTTAACATTTGCTTCTCAGCCTATAAAAGCCTTGAAGGTGATGGCAGGCTCTACCATACCTAAGGGAAGGCAAGCGGTTCTTAGATGCTACCTCTTGGGATCTATTTTATGTATTATTTGGGTTATTTTCCAATGTATTTATGCTCTTGGAGGAGCTGCTTAACTGAACATGTGTCTGCTGCTGGTCAGCTGTGAGTAAGAAATGGTTTTGGGTTGCCAGGGGAGTGTATATCCAGCTTCAGCCTCTGGTGTTGTTCTTGTGGAGGAGGCTGTCAAGGGACTATCTGTGGAGTGGTCTCAAACTTGCTGCTGTACAGCCTTAAAAGCCATAGAATAGCTGGGTTGGAAGAGATCTTTAAAAGTCTCAGCTGATCTAAGAACTTGATGCTCTTTACCAAGAGTTACTGCCTCCATCTTGGACTGGGGAGTAATTTTAAAGTGTAATGTTATAAATCTAGGGCTTCTCTTTATTTTAAAATACAACATTTTAAAATAAAGTTGGCATTAACACTTTGTATCGCATTTTGTATCTTTATATTTCTTAAAGACAAATATTTGTTGTTATTCTTGTGATTCTGTGAAGTGTGATATTATGCCTTTGCTTCTACAGAGGACATGTGGAAATGCTACATCACTTTTTGTTTAGAGAGGTACAACAGAAAAACCAACAGTGAAGAATTAAAGCAAAAGGTAAAATTTATTAGGAAATAATTCTAACAAATCAGCCCTATTTTTATTGAGTTTTGTAATAGCTCAGACAAGAAGCAAATAGATCTCGACATTTTATAAAAAATACTTACCTGTGGCCATCATTAAAAATAACTTAATCTCCATCTGGGGGGATCACTTTTACTGCCAGGCTTACAGGTGGCCTGCCTGGACATGATTAACCTGGACCTGATTAACCAGCCTTGTCAGTAAAGTACAGTGACCTCTTTGGATAAAAGCTAAGACTGCAGACTTGTTAATCATGGAATCATGGAATGGTTTGGGTTGAAGGGGATCCTAAAAATTCACTGACAGGTCCTTCAAGAAGAGGATGAATTAAAATGACTCTTGCAGATAAGTCTGAGCACAGTTTGGTGCTGGCACATGGGTAATTTAATTATACATCTCTGCTTAGATGTGACTCAGTGAATTAATTAATTCTCCTGTGCAACGTGGTTCCCTAGTATTACACTAAAAGAACAATGCAGTGTTGTTCTTTGCTCCTTAAGGAAGAGAAGTAAATGCTCAGATTTCCACTTTGTCTTGGAATGTTTGTAGGTACCTAGAGCATTAGACACATAATGTGTAATTAGATTTTCACTGACACGATACACAATCCAGTGGGCCTCTTGGAATGCTGGAATCTGGTATATATAGGAATAATGCTTGTTTTCTTATTATTCTTCTCTGTTGGTTTTAGAGGCTGGAGAGGACACTGAGTGTGTTCAGCAAAGCCCATGAGTCCAATTTGCTGTCAGAAGCTCTGTACAAGCAGTGGGTAAGAACTGACACAGAACAAACAGATGCTGAGGCTTTCCTGCATTATTTGTGTGCCTGCCTTTGACATTTCGAGTAGACACAAAGATGAACAATATTGGTTCAAAGCCCTGTTTTTAACAAAGCTGTATCTGCTGGGTTTTAGCTGCAGCTCTTACTGGACTCCAGCCTCTCTGAGAAGGCTGTGGAGGTGGCAGAAGCTGCAACCAGGCACTTCAGCCAGTCCGTGGAAACGTGGCAGATGAGGCTGCAGGTGCTGATCCAGCTGAAGAGGGATGATGTGACCCAGTGTTTTGAAGAAGCCATTAAACATGTGAAATCGAAGGTCTGTGCTGGTTTAATGTGGTTTAGTGGACTTACATGCATTAGTCTTGGGCCAGAAACCCCTGATGATTGGTTATTTTGTGGTGGGTTTTTTTTTGTTTTGTTTTTTTTTCTTTGTTTTTATTGGTTTGGCTTGTGGTTTTGTGGTTTTTTTGGTTTTTTGGGTTGGTTTGTGGTTTTTTGTTTGTTGTTGTTTTTGTTTTGTTTACAAGGCATTTAAAGCCCCTAACCATTTTTAAGGTCAGAAATAAGAACCTGACATTTCACATGCAAATTGCATTCCCAAGTATTAGGAAATTGTCAATTTACTTAAAATTCACATGTTTAAAATCTGAATGCTTACAGTTGACATTTTACATATTGTCCTAGCAGTAGAACTGGTGTTTGTGTCTTAATGGAAAATGTGTTTCCTTTTGTTCACTGTCTGATACACCTGTGTGGTATTTCAAGCCTTGAATTAGCTGCGTACTCTCCTGCTCTGTTCCATTTCAAACCCTGAGCACAATGAGTGAAGGAACAGGAAGGTTTCTTTCCTTTTTGTTCTTTGAAGTCACCCCTGTGTACTGCAGTGCTCAGTGCTGCAGAACTTGGTTCTCATCCCTGGCAGCACAGCTGTCCAGCTAAGGATGATTTATCCTTTAAGTGAGGAGGGAAATGAGAAGTGATTTCAATGTGCAGTTCAAAGTTGTCTTTCCAAGAGCTGTGTCCAAAGGGAATTTTTTATGGCAGGTAGTACAGAACTTGATGGCCATGTTGCTGTCTGTTTCTGTAAATCAGAGTCACTGTGTTTCAGCCATTTGATTGTTTGCTGACTTTGTAGGGCACTTTGCCATTGTGGACCCTCTGGGTGGAATGGAGTGAGGGCACAAACAGCAAGGAGGACACAGAAGCTCTCTACCAGGTACTTGGCTAATCAGAATCTACTTTTATGTCTGTGTCAGTAAAATGAACAGTGTGTGTGTATGGAACATGCAACAAATGCTTTATACTGAAGTTCCTTCATGGATGTGTAGATATCAAAGAATTTCAAACCAAACTATGTGCATTAAAAAAACCAGTTGGACATAGATTTATAGGCACAAATGTCATTCCCACGTTCTGAGGCATATGGATGTTTGTAAGCACAGCTAATGTTGGACTCCTACTTTGTGGTCTAGAATATTTGCTCTGTTTTCAGAGCTTATCTGAGCATGGAAAAGAGAATTTTTTAATTTGTGTGAAAACATCAGTCTTGTTACAGAAAAGTCAAAATCAGAATGAGGACTTCAATCTCACTATGGATTTCCTCAGTAGTGTAGGGCAAAACATTTTCTCTTTGCCTGGCATGTTGGGTTGTGGTTTTTTCCTCTCTAATTTAGCACATAAAACACATATTTCAGGTGGGAGCTTGAATTCAGCTGTTGGTAGAGTATTGTGAAACCCTCTGCATGAAGGGGTTTAAGGAAATGCCAGTTCCAGCTATATGGAATACTGGAGGAGAAATGTGTTTTAGACTTAGGAGATCTCCATTGTGTCAGATGCCTAACTAGGGAGAAGCACTAATTGAGCCATTTAGTTGTAAGCTATGTGATAGGTTTATTTTTTGTTTATTTTGTTGGTTATTTTCCTTTTAAACTGGCAGAGATCCTTGCATGCCACAACACCTGCTGCATCTGTGACTATGAAGGAAATGTATCTTGACTGGACCTACAGAAGTAGTGGTTATAAGAAAGTTAAAAGACTCTTTACCAGGTAAAAAAAAATTACCTTCAAACCTGGTTATTCTAAGGTATATGTTAAAAGTCCTTAAGTCTAAAGTCACTTATTTTATTTCAGCCTGTGTGAAAATCGTCCATTTTCACTTGACTTCTTCAGGAAGATGATCCAAATAGAAAAGGAGCAAGTAAGTTGTTGACTGTCCAATTAATGTTTTGTATTTGTAAAATGCAGTTCTAACTTGGGATTTAAATGGGAAGCAGAGTAGTGGTGTTAGTCTGTGATCAGTTCATGTTTGTCCTCTGCAGTTGATTCACTGGATGTGATACAAACCCAAGTTCCATGGTAACTAATCTTCAGCAGTGTGTGTGTAATTGCCATGACTCTCTTCCTTTGTCAGAATCTAATCATGCTGCAGATTCACTTCTGCACAAAATAAGTGGCCTTTTAATACCTTCCTTTTTTAGGAATCCTGCAAAATGCTTCATCTGAGAGAATACTATGAACGTGCCTTGAGGGAGTTTGGTTCAACAAATACTGGTAAGGGGGATTCTGGTTTTTATTATTTATTCATTCATTCACTGCTGCCTCTTTTATTTCCATCCATTTTAAAAGGTATCTGTTTGTTCTGCCCTTGTGCTTGCTGTCATGCAGAGTGGAGCTCATTTCTTCTATGCCTTCAAGAGCAGGACACTGCAGGGACCCTCCACTGTCAGCCCAGGGTCATTGGCACTGGGGTGGCTTCAGCACAATTAGGAGCAAATCGCTGGCTGGCATAAGAGATAGGGATCACTTTTAATTTGGATTTATGAACAGTGTGGAGCTATATATTTATAATCAAGTTTTCTGTAATATTCATTTGAAGAAAGTACACAGCTCAGTTATTTTTGTGTTATTTCTACAGACATTACTGTTCTAGCTGGGAATAGAACCCAGCGTGCTCCTCAAGGTGCAAAGGAGATTGTAGTCACAAAGTAAACCCTACTGCATTAATATTAAAGACACTTAGAAAAAGAGTTTCTAGTTAGGCTTGCTATGTTTGTTAAGTAATATCTAGTTGAAATCTAACCAGAACTTTAATTTTTCTTTTAAAGACCTCTGGCTGGATTATATCAAGGAGGAGCTAAATCATCCCCAAGGCAAACCAGAAAACTGTGGGAGCATTCACTGGCGAGCTATGAAGATGTTGCAGGGAGACCTGGTGGAAGATTTTGTTTCTAAATACACTTTATTGCAAACTGGACATTTATGAAAAACTATACATAGTTGTAACATGACTGTGCATTTTTAAACTTCTTTGTACAAAGGCAAATATGTTCCTGGACTTTATTAAAGTTTACCTTTACATTTTATGTGACAAAAAAGAATGAGAGTGATGAAGGGTAGAGGGGAGCTGAGATATGTTAGCAATGTCCTTGAGGTGAGAGTGCAAAGCTCTGATCTACACTTCAGCTTTCTGTCCACCATGCCTAAAAAACATGTAATGTTTTTTGAAAGAGTGCTGTCCTTGGCTGTTTACAGAGCCACAAACCTGAGAAATCAACATAAATGCTATCCTTGGACCAACAGAGAAATGAAGGGAAAGTACAAGAACAGGAAGCAAGTGTTCCTTTGTGCAGTTTCCTGGTGACTGAAGAGTGACATAATGATAAGACAGGGAAATATTTCTTGATTTTGCACTCAAGTAGAAATTGCAGCTTCTCTCAAGCAATGCATTTTCTAGTAAATTAACTAGCTGGGAATAGAGTTTGGAGCAGCAGCCTGGTAGGATTCCTACTTCTGTGACCAGATCTGAAGTACATCCTGCTTTTGTGTTTCCCAAGCTTTTAGCCAGGCCATCTCCTACATCCCCACTAGTTCTCTGCCACCTCATTGTCTGACATTGAGATTTCCTTACTGATAATCTCTTATACCCTCCCTGCCCCTTCTGCTGTTACTCCCTCTCCTGAACCACTTCTTACTTCATCACTTGCTCAACTAAAAGTTTTAAGTGCAAAGTTTGGAGTTTTTAAAGTCCAACAAAGCTGGTAAGTCCATAATTTCAGAAAGTGGGCCCTTTTCCATCAGCTGTTCTGGTTCCTCACAGAACTTTGCCGTTCTCCCCATGGATACACATTCCCTGCAAGCACACGTGCTTGATACCTGCACTGCTGTTCGGCCATGGGGCTTCCTGTCTCTCCATGTTCTGAGCATGCTGCTACCACGAGGCCGGAAGGAAATTGTTATCTTTCGGCCGGGGGAAAACTCCACCCAGCCATGAGAGGAATTGATACTTTATTTACAACTTCATGAGCGAAAAGGTGCTTTCTCAGAGCTCTCCTGCCTGTGTTTGTCTCAATAACGCGGTGATGTTGGGTCATGGTTGCACTCGATGATCTCGGAGGTCTTTCCAGCCGAATTGCGTCTGTGATTCCGAAGCTGTGCACGGTGGGCTCCGCAGCCAGGGCGCTCTGGGTGGTGGCGGCGCTGCGGGCACCGAGGCCGGAGCGGGAGCAGTCGCACCGTCCCTGCCGGCCGCATCCCGGATCCGCTCCCTGTCCCTCGGGCACAGCCGCGGGCCCACCCGGCTGACGCTGCCCAGGGGCGGGGCCGGGCGGTCAGTGGTGCCCTCAGGCCGGGCCGCGGGCTCGGCTCCGAAGGTTTGGGGGTCCAGGGGAGCGCGGGGCGGGCAGCGGAGGCGGCGGGGCCGCCGTGAGGGCTCGCCCGGAGTCCGCGCCCTGCCCGTGGCCACCGGCGGCGGCCCCTGCGGGCCCCGGCTTCCCGCGCCCACCGCCGGCGCCTCCTTGTTCCTCTGTAAGTGCGAGGAGAACTCGCTGTCCCATTCGCTGTGCGTCCCTCAGAGCAGCTGAGGGTTTCCTCCTGCTCTCCACCCATCTTGGTCCAGCCCCTCAGGGCTGTTGGAGGGTCCTGCTCGGCGCGTGGGCTCCCACAGAGCGGTTGGTTACGTGTTAATAATTTTCCCATTCCTTGTGTCTTAATTCCCTCTGGTGCTCCGAAGGTTCGGGGGTCCCGAGGGGCGCGGGGCGGGCAGCGGAGGCGGCGGGGCCGCCGTGAGGGCTCGCCCGGATCCGCGCCCTGCCCGTGGCCACCGGCGGCCAACGCTCCCAAAGGGGCGCGGTTTGGGTCGGGGTTGTGAGGGGATGGAATGTTCTGGGTTGGTGTTAGAGCTAGGGGTGAGCGATGGCAGCAGCAGAATTAGCTATAGCTCTGCAGATTTGCCTTCTGAAGTGAATGCCTATTTGTTGTTGAACCTCTGATTCATCAAGGGAACAAATGGAGACGCTCGGGAGCATGTGGGGTAGCAGTTTCATGAGCAATCAGAGCTGCTGCTGCATTCTTTAAAAATGTCTCATAGGTGATGGCTGCTGCCTCTGAGGCTGCAAACTCTGAGGGGAAACAGCTTCCTAATAAGACAGATATGATGATCTGGAAGTCCAGAAAAGGTAGGACAAAGCAAAGTAGGTCGCAAATATTGGAACTTGTGCACTACTTGAGAAATCTGCTCAAAGCCTTTTGCTGTTGCATGGGAAAGGCCTCGTTACTAACTGCACTAAAGTATTTCCATGTAGATATTTGTGTATGCCTAGATACATGAGTAATTAATCAATATGACTTTTTTTTTTAAACCAGAACTTTTTTTAAAAATACCTACAGGTGAATGTGGTGAAACAAGACTGCTGTGTCCTTTGCCCTAGTTTACAGAGTTATTTTTCAACAAGAAAATCCTGATTTGCGCTGGTGCTGTGGTACAAGGCTATGTCCACTCTTCCCAAGAATCTGAAATGTGAAGCAGCCCTGTAGTGATATTACATATGTAGGAAACTGCATGTATTACAATAAGATTAGTAGTCACAAAGTGTATTTCTGTACCTCTCTGAATTACTGTGTGCTGAACAGTTAATTGTTCTTGTCGAATTTCTGAGTGTACCTCCTGTTGGTGCTTTCTACTGATTTTAGAATGTTTGCTGCGGAATATTTCAAACGTTCCTGATGGCAACTCTGAAGAAAGTGAATCTGCTTTTACCTCCCCCAATGAAGGTGATGTCAGTGGCTGTACTGATGAGGGCTGGTGCAATATATATGCTGACCTTGATGTGTGGGATAGTGAAGTTTCCAATGTACCCGAGTCTTCAGGGCAGCAAGATGCATCTGAGCATGAGGTGGAGGACTGGGATAAGGAATTGGAGGAGTCTGCATCTGGTCCTTATGGTGAGTACACTTGTGCTTCTTTTGAGTTTTAGATAGTTGGAGGTAGGTGCTTTGCAGGAGAATGTGTTTAAGTAACTCCATGTTCTATTTTGGGAAGCAATTTCTTGTGTTGACCTCCTGGATGTGTAATGCACAATTTTGTTGTCAAATACAGGATTTAAAGGTGATGTTGTTGATTTCACATGAAACTCTTGCTTGAGCAATTGAATTCTTAGGGAGTGGCGTGGTAAAGAGGTGAACTCCATGTTTGTGTTGAGTTTCTCTGGTGAAGCAGGTTTTCACTGGTGTATCTTTGCTATTCTGAAGCAGAAGAGAAAAGTACATGGTGTGCAAGAACTAACTTTTTTGTGTAAAAATTCTTCAAGAAAATTCAAGACTGTTCATTATAATGTCTCTCTAGAGCGTGGAGTTGTTTGGATCAGTGCTCTTACCCTCTGAGTATGGTTTGTTGTGTTTACTGTAGTTTTTTTGAGTGGAGTTTTTGTTTGTTTGGTTTTGTTGAAGCTTGTTCCTCCTAAGTGGTTGTGCATATGATCAGTCCCATGGACAAAAGTGGCAACAAATAGGAGTGAGTGCCACTCACACCTTTGAAGTTGAATTATACCTTCAGTTTATAACTTGTTTTTAGGGTGACTCACATGTTAAAAGCATCTCAGCTTTCAATTGGCCAGGCTGGTTCTTAGCACAGAATGGGTGGTTGGAGTTTAGCCAGCAGTGACTGATAACCTGCTGTGTCTTTGTTGATGTAGAGTAGTACCATTTCCATTTTCTTCTCATAATGTGTATCTTTTTGTAATTAATATAATTTTCTTTCCTTAGGAAATATGTTCATTTTACTCTCAAAATTAAAATAAACTTTTGGATTTAAATTCCATTGTTCGGTAGCAGAAGAAAGTGAGAAAGGCTGAAAAAACTTTCTGTAAAACCATTCTGATTTTAAAATGGAAATACAGTATTGTTTTTTCACAGTGGGTAATCTGAGAAAAAGACTGTTCTCTTTTTGGAGGTTTTCCCTCACTTCCATTCTAAGCTTTCATTTTAATCTCTTATATGCTCAAATTTATGGAACGTTTTGAGTTTTGTACTGGAACTGTTCCTCTTTCCCCCTTTATTTAACTTGTTCATCCCACCCGTAGCTCTTTAAATCCTCACAAACTAAGGCAGCTGTGATTATTGGATTCAGGTCCTTCTGAAGGATACTGAGTACAAGTGTTTGAGTTGTTAACTGCCACAAATACAAAAATGTGCTTGATTGGTCACTTCATGGCTTTTTAAGTGTCCTAAGCTCTTGCTGTGATGGCTGGTTTGGCAGTGCTGCTGGAAGGCTGCTGACACGTGGGATATTGTGTTGGGTCCTCTGCTCCTCCCTGCTCTGGGCTTTTTCTTTGCTCAGAGTCTCCTGGCTAGAAATCTTTATGCTTCTGTTAAAACACTTTGCCCTATTTTTGTGCTAGATTGGTTAAATACAGGCCCATTAGGCTTAATTCTAGCCTAGTGGAAATGTTGTTCCAAGCTTTTCCAGGACCCCACCCTCCCATTCTGTCCAGTCCCAGTTCTTAGAGAGTTGCAGGACTCCTCATTGGGATGGTGTTATGAAAGCAGCAGCAAGGGGGAAGGCAAATAAAAGTAATAGTTTCATGAGCCTTTTATTCCCAGGGAAGATGTGAAAGAACTGCCTGTCTTGTAAGAGCTGGTGCCTGGTACATGTCCAGGTACCTCAGTGAGCTTTCTGGAAAACTGTTTTGTTTGTGTGACATGAACCTTCCTTAAAATGAAGACATTGCCAAATTCAGTTTTCTGTTTGCCTTTTTGTAAGGTCTAATTGATGAGTGCTAGCAGATCAAATTGAAATAGTGAACTGGAAGGTGCCATAGATCTCCATAATAACCTGCTGCACTATTCCAATACTTTCCTGAGTACCTCCCATGGTTTAAACCTTTTATTTTGTCTTTAGATGCTGACGATCTCTGCGGCGGAAGCTTTGAGGAAAATAATGTTTTCGGCTCATACGTGTGGAAGGAGGATTGGTTTTACAACCCAAGCTGTCACCACACACCTTGCCTTGTGTTTCCACCACGAGTTAGAACAGTTGAGAAGGGCCAGTTTGATGATGCTGATGAATGAGGTTGAGTCTGGTCAGAAGTAAGTTTGGTTTCTGTGTTGGATTATGTTCTTCAGCTGTGCCAAGTCCCTTGGCTTTTTTGCAGAGTTGGGCCTGAGGCCAGAAATGCGACACCTTCTCCAGAGTTTGGCTCAGGCTGTTTCTGAGCTGTTCATAAACTGCCCACCCTTGCTCTGGATACAAGAGTGCAGGTGCTGGGTGTAGGGAGTCAGTGCATTTCTGGAGCTTTTGTTTGTATTATATAGATCTATGTTGCTAATTAATTGCTTGAGGAGAAGTATTTAATTTCTAAACTTCAGCTTGTTTGCCAGGCTTCTGTCAGTTTTGACATGCTGATCCCTGTGTTTTTGTGCTACTTTTAGTTTTGTTTTCTTTACATTTGATGCTGTCAGATTGGTTTGGATGCCTTAGAAACTCATCCTCCTTCCAGCTTGTCTGTTGTATTTCCATATGATTCTAAAGTCCATTTGTGATTCTTATGCTGGTGTTTAACAAAATCAGCTGTGGCAAATACAGAACAAGTTGTTTGTGTTTATTTTTATGTATTTCAGCATAAAGGAATTACAAATACACGATAACATTTTGCAAATACATGTGTTGATATGCAGGGAAGGCATGTTCCATCCAGCAGGAATGCTGGGTGCCTAAGGCTGCCTCCCAACAAAGATTTCTCCACATCAGACCTTCTTGTGTTTGGGCATGTTACCCTAGAGTCCCACAGTTGTCTTTATTGCATTCTCATGCAACATCAGATGTGCAATGACAAAGAAAATATCTCTGCTTATATATATATATACATATATATTTCAGCATATCATCTCAGTGTGCTGCAGACAGTAGTGAATTAAGGTTCCTGCTGCTGTTCTGCTGTTTGTGATGTGGCAAATGAGGAGATGGGAACACAAAATACCTGCACAGAGTCCCTAAGAGAAGAGGTGGAACTAGAACCACCTCCTCCTCACCTTTGCTCTGGAGTTAAAGGAGGTGTTCTCAAAGGAAGTATAGAAGGGGATTGAGTGGCTGCTCACCTGAGTAACAATAACTTTCAACATGCTCATGTTTCATTGAACACTTTTATATCAAAAACATTTTCATGGCTTTGTGTTTAGACACTGACTGAACTGAAGCACTGTACAATGGGGTTTTATTTTGTTTCCTTTTTCCTTTTTTCCTAATCATCCAGTGTATGAGATCAAAATAATTCATGCACTAGGTTAGAAGGAAGAAGTGAATGACACAGTGATATTTCCTTAATATTTTCCTAGAGAGTTCAGAAGAGCAAGAGCTTGTGAGACAAGAGCTTTTCTTTGGGTACCTTTCAATTCCTGGTTATGTTTTGGTACCTAACAGTCAAAGCAGAGTGGAAACATAGTGTTGAGGTTGCAAAAAAGAGGGCCTGGTCTTTCATTCCCATATGATGGAGTTATCTAGGGATTAATATTTCCATCAAAATTTCCTCAGTCATGCCAATAACTGGCTCATCATCTCAAGTGAAAAAGTTGATTTGCAATTATAAGTGCAGTATTCATAAGGATAAATTGAGTGCAGATTACTGTTGAAGTAACGATACACCAATAATTACAATAATTGTAAAAATTCCTGTGGAAACTCCCAGGTTCTTTTGTGAGCCTGTTTATCCTGTTCAGGCCTGGCTGGGGATGACAAGGCCCAAGGCTTCCCTGCAGAGGGCAGCAGAAAATTGTCTGCTCTGTGTGCACTCGGCAGTGTGGGCTCCCCGGGCTGGATTTCCAGCGCTGATAGCAATTAGATCAGAGTTCTGCATTGCCCTGTTGTTCCCCAGTGAGGCTGATTCATGGCCCTGATTAGTTTCTCATTTTTTTTTATTTCACTCTGAAGTTATACTTACTGGACTGAAAAATTTCTCCCATGGCTGAGTGAAGAACATCACTTGACTTCAGGCTTAATATATATTTTTTTTTTAGTATGCTTGTGGGAGATATCCCACCGTATTCAATAAAGATGAAACTAATAGAATTCTGTGGAAGCAAACCCATCTTTTGTAGAATTGTTTTATAAGGATAACCAAAAAGTTTTATAACACTGATTAGGATGATTTTTCTTCCTGTACAGTTCCAAAATTCTATCATTCCTGAATCTTCAAGCCATTTTCCATGCACTTTATAAATCACAGTGATTTTTTATCCTCTATCTTTAATTGCAATCAGTCTTGTCTTTCTCAAAGGTCTTACTTGAGGAGAAATTGTATTGAATGGCTGCCTTGCTAAGCTGTTTGTATTTTAAATGACTGTAAACTTTCAAGATTTGTTTTCAGATTCCATTTAAGGTTAAAACTGACACCACCCCCTGCAGCTCTGGAGAGGCAGGACTTGGCAGCAGAGGTGCACTGTTCTCTCCAGGGATATGTTGGCAAATACAACTTTGTTCAACTTAGCCCTGCTTGTTAGGGCAGGGGCTTGACATAAAGCCTGATCTGAACACTCTCAGACTTCAGGGGGATTAGAAAACCAGATGCAGGCTTCTCAGAAAGCATCTGCCTGGGAGGATTTGAAGCCAAGCTCACGGATTCCAGTGTTCCTGCACTACAGAGTGTTTCAAATTCCATTGTGAGTCTTGCACCAAGCCTGTTTTGTGTTGACACAAGCATGTCATTCTAGGCAAGAATACTTGCAACTAAAAGCAACATAAGGTAACAGATGAGCCAACAGTTCACACCAACAGTCAACCCTTCAACTTGCTCAAATTATTAGAGGGAACAAAGTGCCTGTCACAGGACCAAGATCATAAGTCTTGGATGAACACAAGAAACACATTGGCAGTACATCAGTTGGAAAACTTGGACGTGTCAGAGATTGCTCAGTTAAATGCTCATACATCTTTAACAAGATTTCCCCTTTCTGTTCCCACAGTGTAAGATACCATTCAAATAACTGAGTCCCTGCTACAGGTTAATAGGTTTGCTGGGTTTATGGTGTGGGGGTGGCTCAGGAGTGTGGCATAATACAGTGGCTCATGACAACAGGGTACAACTTTAAAGCTGCCCTTGCTTTTCTTCTCATTAACTCACTTTGTAGGTAATGACACCAGCCAGTAAAGTACTTCAAATTGGCTGAGGAAGAGTTTTGTCTAAACGGTGAGGTACTAAGAAATGAAAACAAAACAGTTTTACATTTTCTTTGAACAGCCAGCAAAGAAATGAAAACTTGTTTTGGGTGCATCTGTTGTTTCCTTTGAGACCTACAGGGAGTGATTTGCAAGAGGAAATAATTGTAGGAAATGTGTTCATATTTCCTGTTGATAAGGTAAAGCACTTAATTCATACATCAGATTGAGACAGTGTTTCTTGCTTTTATATAACCACAAAATCCAGCCCATTTCAGTGTCTTTTAAAGACATTGCTGCTTCACTTGTTGTTTCGTCCCATCTTTTAAGTGATCTGCTTTCACTTTTAAACTGAGAGAACGCTTCCACTGTTGGGGGGCCTGTGTGAATAATTTCACAGACTAAAGGAAAATGCTGATGGCAGCAGCTCATCCTGACCATCTGTTGCATCCAAGGACACCAGTGTAAATCCCTTTATAACAAAGGTCATTTTGTGAAGCTGGGTAAGTCTTCATAGGCATGGAGAAGGAACTTGTGATACTTTGCCCTCTGTGGTTCTGTGTTACACAGACATCGGAAGTTTGAGTATTAGAGGATAAATTGGTGGTGGAGTTGTTAGTCCTCATAGCACAGCTTCCTGGCTTGGCAGGAGAAACTGGAACCTACCAAAAAAAGCAGCAAAGCACACAATCCCAGTAATTGGGTTTAGTGATGAAACCACTTCTTTAAACATTTGGAGTAGATCTTCAGCTGGTACAAACTTTGACAGCTCAGGCAGAACCTCTCTCCCTGTATGTGCCCCTATGCAATGCCTGTGTCATCCCTCAATGAAAGGTCATGTTCAGTGTTTCATTTTTGCTTTGTTCTTAATATAGTGGGCTTTCTTTATGTTACTTTTAGCTCTCTTGATCTTTACTGAGAAAAACTCATGAATGTGGTTCAATGGCTGCATTTATTTCCTAGCAGGTTGTATCAGGTGGGGTTTTATTCACATTGATGGTAGCTAGTTTCAGGACATGTAGATCAAATCAGCCTTGGAAAGTTTACTTCTATGATTCAGCAAGTCTTGATTCTTTGGCCTGAATTCTTTTAATCAAATAAAGATGTTTTCTGATGTGCTTGCAGCTTCTACATTTGAGACCTGGAAACTCTTTTCATTGTAGGATGCAGGAATTTGAGAATGAACGAATGAGTTGTATACATAAATTGTATGTTTTTGTGAGCCTGAGATCTCAGTGTATTGTTTTATTTCCCTCAAAGGGAAATAGTGCTCAGTCCTCCTGGAGCTATTGGTCCTTAGTAAGACACACATTGAGCAACACATTTTCTGTGACATCTGGGGTAGCAGAGGATGCCAAGTTCTCATTGTGCTGCTTTGCAATTTTAATCAGTGTAGCTACTGTGGACTCTTAGTCCAATATTAAACAAGTTATTTAGTATTTTTACATCTACCTCAGGAATTACTCCAAAACATTCCTTTTCTCTCTGAGGAATTCCTTCATTTGTTTAACCCATTCTGGAGAACATGAAAATTATTTGACCTCAGATAAAGTAATATAATTTCACTTCTAATCTTCATCCAGACACCAGAGTAAATATGCCCCATTGTAATATAGTTCTGGCTGGCTACAGTTGGTTGGGAATTGGGTAACTCCCTGTCCCATGTTACCTGCCCAGGTGTTTCTGGGGAAGTAAATAGGTGTGACTGTGAGATTAAAAACAGGACCTATACCCCACAGCAGACAGTACAACCTCCACCTATGCAACTGCAGATGCAGATAGCAAGGAAAGTCTTAGCTGAGCAGCTCTTCACAGTGTTGCTGACAATAGTATGGTAGAATTAGAATAGCAAGGCCAGAGGAGAAACTGACAGTTCCACCAGAAGCATGGGCAACAAATTAAAATAATTTGGTATAGGAATCTCAATTGCTGCATTCTCCTTAGAGAAGAACATGTAAGGGGAGTTTGCAAATTCTGTTTCAACTGTAGTTAAGTCCTTAAATCACAAACTGAAGCAGGACAAGTAATCTGAAATGAATGCACCAAGGTGGAGTGTGCAAGTAGCCACATGCTGAGTCAGCAATCTTGTCTACTGTCCTTACTGGATTTGCTGGAATACAAGACCCCCCTCTGTTCTCAGTGTTATTTTTATCAGTTCCTTCAGTTCCATGTTCTTCAAACAGGTCATTATTTTCCAGGTCTGAAACACCTTTTACCTTCTGTTTTGTTTAGTTGAAGCTTATCTGCATCATTCAGGCTTGATTTGTTTAATTGGGCCTCCAACTCTGCAGCTTGCCAGACGTCTGGTCTTTTTAGTGGGATTGGTCAGACAATATCAAGACAGATAAATATTTCTCAGGCTGAGACTGCCTGTCTGCTAGATAAGAACTACATTTAGTTCTATTATCTGCACTTGTGTTAGTAAGTGGGTTAGGTTTAATTTGGTCCTTTGGAGAGAAGTGAGTGAACTGTTCTTCAGACAGATCTGGGCTTTGGTGTAAGGACAGCCTTTGTGATGTGGTCTGTGGAGTGCCTTGTAGCCCTGCAGGAATACTTGGTGTGGCCGGTTCCTGACAGCAATTTGGAACGCTAACTTTAATGATTGTGCTTCTAATTATGTACAGAGGTGAATTCTCAGATGAAAGAATGGGGAGTTTCATCATCTGTCCCATTAAGAGCAGCAGGGTTTCTGTTGTGCAGGGGAGTAAATGCCTAAAGCTGGCACCTGATGGTTGCAGCAAGGGGAGGCTTTCTCAGGAAGGGTTTCTTAGGCTGCACAAGGCACCTTCCATCCCTCCACAGCATGCAAATCTGTTAAAGGGTGTCTTGACTTCTTAAATGAGCCATGTCTTTGGCATGGGTTGCATTACTCTCATGTACCTTTAATGTCATTTTTCTGCTCCCCAACAAGGGGGTAGATGTGAGCATTTGTCCAGCATGTGACTGTGTTAGAGGACTGGAAATTGGTGACACCCAGCCTTTGTGATCCTGACTGCCTCCAGACAAAAGGGCAAAGTTCAGTGTCCTGCTAATGGACTTAACTGTTCCATGATTGAGACTCAGGTATTTGGGAAATGGCCTCGTTTGCTACACATCCTGTCAAGTTTGGGTTAGTTATTCCCATTCAGCTTACCTAGGTATTGGATATTGCTAAGGCTTTAATGCCAGCTTCCACCACAGTTCAGTGCTGCAGGATTAGCAATAGGATTTCTCTGGTTTCAGGGCTTATCTCTGTGGTTTGTGTTTCACTTTCTGCTTGAATTTTCCATTTTGGAAGGATTCTTTCAAATTTTTTAATGCAATTTTGTACCTATTGTCTGCCTCTACCTGGGGTTAAATTTAGCTTTTGTTTCTGCCTGTAGTAGAAAGAGCCAGCAACTGGTGCCAGGTAAAGGAGAGGAAAATGTTCTCTGTTATGGCAGTGTCCACCTTGTGTAACAGCCTGAGGAGTGAGTGTGGGAGGAGGCTGCAGTGAGGCAAATATGGGAGAGCACAGGGTGCAGTAAATCTGCTCATTTGTACAATGGGAGTGTGCTGCAAGTTTCATTTGATTGCTTCCTCTTTAATTGGAGCCTAGTGTAATTGAGCTGAGAGCTTTCCCTTCTCTAGTTCAGTGTCATGTGCCCTTTTTTCTCTTTATTTGCTGTTTTGCCTTAGACATGACACTGATGTGAGAGGAATATTTATTTTTAGCTCTTCTTCCCATGATTAATCCGTGCAGGTTCTGCTTGACAGTTCAATGCTATTTTAATGATGTAGGCAGCAGCTGTTTTCTCCATGTCTTATCAAATATCCTCCATGTTCTAACATAACATAACAACAAAGAAGTTTCTTTATTTTTGGCTAGTTTGAATTTCCACCCAGGGGATCTCATTGCATCTTTTCATGGGGACTGCAATCTAGGAATAGGTACTTGTGGCTGTAGGTAGATTCTGCTTTAAACAAGTAAGTATGATTGAGGATTTAATACCCATTTTATATGGATTCTGTTGTTGCACTTAGGATAGCAGGGCTAATATTTTTTAACAGCTCAGTAGTTTTAACTGTTGTCTTGTTGCTTTGGTAAAATAATGAGTATACCAATCTGCTTTGCCATCAGATGCTGTAGGGATTATTTAATTAGACCAATTTCTGTTTTCATTAACACTTCTATTAATTGTGTTTTAATGCTACTGTTTACAGATTCTTATTTTGGGATGTTGTTTTCTACATATTTTCTCTCATCCTTTTTGTTGCCTGTTTACCATCACAAAATTGATACTATAGCAATTGTCTGCTTTTACAGGAGATCTCTCATCTGACAAAATGTGGTACCTGCAGTACTGGCAGTGGTGTCCTCTCATCTCCATGCTCCCTCCCAGAGCAGGGTAGCCTGAACTAGAACTCTACTAGAAAATTAGGACAGAATCCTCTGAATTATGGCAGTGTTGGCATGTCTTGAGAGACCAGAACTGTGATAATGGCACAAATCCCAAATTCTTTATGACTTCATGTTTTCCGTGCTGATTTTAAGACCTGTCAGAGATATGGTTTTTGGTGGAGTCTGTCATGTTTAAGAGTTATCATAATTATCCTGAAAAAGTTCTGGATTTGTGAAATAGTTCCTTGCTTTCAAGCTTTTTGCAGTCGGCAGTATACAACAGAGGATTGCAGTTTATTCTTAGGCCTGGAAACTTATTCTCCTACCTAAGTGCTTAATCAAATTCACTCACAGTATGTTTTTCTTGCCTAGCAGTCTTATGTTCAGCAGTGAATTTAAGAAAGCCTTTTGCAGGTGGATCTCATTCTGATATAACATTCTACCATAGCTCAGTGCCAGGTTTATTCATTAACTTTCTATCCATAGAGTTGTATACTTTTAAAGTAACTTGGATATTTAACAGGTTGATAAAGTATTTCAGCTACTCTTGACTACTTATGAGTTAGTCACTACAGAACATTGCCTGCTCTGTCTTCTAAAAAATTGAACATTGGCAAACATTTCAGCTGGTTTATTAAAAAAATGAAATTGTCAAGGACAATGGCAGCAGAAGTAGAAACCATGTAGCAATTTTTTTTTTGTCAAGGCTGATACAATAATTATATTTGGAAGAGAACGATGTTGTAAAGCACCTGAGGGGCCACTACTCATAAATGTGAATAACTTCATGTATTGAAAAGCATGGGTCTGCTGGACAAAATGGTTTGAATGCCAGTCTGCAATTTGATAAATTAAATATCTATGAAAATGTATATTGAAAATTACAGTGTTGCTATGGTTACCAAAGCTTTCTTGGTTCTAGGACTGCAGTGCATTTCACTTCAAAGAAGAATCCCTTTCCCCCCACTTCTTTAAGTAAAATCAAATAGAACTTTCAGAAGTGCTTTTAATTTGTATGCATTAATTGGTGAAACTTGCTGCCACAAAGAATCAAAACCCCAGAAATATAGCTGTCTCCAAAACATATACTTCTATTTCACAGCATCTTTGAATTAAATCTCATAAAATTGTATTCTTTGGTTCTGAATTGTAGAGCAGAAGTGACCATCCTTTGGCTGGGAGGACACAACCCACTGAGTGTGCATAAAACTCTAACAAATGCTATTGTGGGTGTCCTATGTGTGTTTGTATGAGTGGCTGATGCCCAGTTGTTCTTCAAATTGGTTTTTCACTTTTGAATATTTTTGCTGTAACGTGCTCCTCTGAGTAGTAAGTGAGAAAGGTTGAGGAGGAATGACTTTTATGGTCAAGCTCTGCCATTATTGTTCCATTAAGGCTCGATTCCTCTGAAGCTGCAGGTGCTGCCACCATGTCATTGTGGCCAGTTCCTGAGTTTTTGGAAAATACAACCTGTTACTTGTAATGTGGAGAGATAAGCCCCATGGTGAGATCCTGTTAGACAATACCTGTGCAGCTTTCCTTGTAGAACTCAGAAAATTATATTATTAAATAATACTAGCAAGGTTGTAAAAACATTACAGGGTGAAGCAGATCAAGGAATTTTTGCTCTGTTGTCCTGGAATCTGCCCCTCACCAGCAGCACATCTGCCCAGCAAATGTCAAAGATCAAGTGTTTCTGACACTGCTTACTTCTGTCAGGGATTGTTCCCTTTTTCTGGAGCACAAAAGAGCCTGTGTTGAGGCATTTCCCATCGTGCCCTCTGTGGTTGTAATGTAAAGTTGACTCTCTTCCTGTGGCCATACATTTTCTGCATATTATCAGACATTTTTTATCCCATGTGGAGCTTCTGCTTATGGTTTTAACATGTACATTAGTGTCTGTGTAAATAAGTAATGGAGGAGAGCTACATGTTGAATTAAGTCTCTTTGCTTTAGAGCTACAAGGCTTTGTCCCTCAGGAAAACAATCTGTCAGGAGACATGAAAGCACTCAGATGTCTGCTGTGAGTGCACATCTGGCCAAGGCACAGCATTCCTGGTGGCACTGTTTCCCATGGCATTCCTGGTGGCACTGTTTCCCATGGCATTCCTGGTGGCACTATTCCCATGGCATTCCTGGTGGCACTATTCCCATGGCATTCCTGGTGGCACTGTTTCCTGTGGCATTCCTGGTGGCACTGTTTCCCATGGCATTCCTGGTGGCACTGTTTCCCTTGGCATTCCTGGTGGCACTATTTCCTATGGCATTCCTGGTGGCACTATTCCATACATTCCCTTCCCTGCTGCCCTCTCAGGTGTGGCTGATCCAGCTGGAGCAGAGTGCAGTGATGCCTTTCACCCTGCTGCATCCACAGAGGAGGAGGAGGAGGGTGAGGGTCTCTAATGCAGCACTCATGGCCTGAATGGTTGACTTGAGCAGGCTCTAGGAGTGCCTGAAGTGAGGGTGAAAACCACGAGGTGAGGTGACACCAGCTGTGACTGCTGGTGCAGCTCTGACAGGTCAATAAAATCCTCCAGCCCTTATATCCAAATTCTTGGTTCTTTCAGGGTGGTTACTGTACCCATCTTTCCAAGGTTTATTTTTAGGTTTAGGTCTTTGCTCTCCTTAGGTCCATCTGCTCTCTAAGAGTTGAAGTTGTGTGCTCTTGAGTTGGAGTAAGAAAAACCCATATAATTTTGTAGACAGAGAGGAAAGGGATTAAATTTTGGAATTACCACAGTAGCCATATCCTCTTTTTCATATTGAAATGGGAACTGCTTATGTAAATTCTACAAACAATTTTGAAAATAGCCAAAAGCCCTCACAGATCTGCAACATGCACTCCAGATAGATTGTTGTGAAAACAAAATGCTTCCCATAATATGCACCTTTGCAAGTACATACTTGGGTCCATTCAGGGCATATTTCTGAAAGGGCTTGTTCGCCAACACCAGTGTGTTCAAAAGTTCAATTTTCTGGCACTTTTGAATCTGTTCCCTGAACACATTCTGAGGGTTGGAAACATCATGTGGTTTGTATAAATAAAAACACCAAATTGCCTGGGGTGCATCTGTGCCCCTTGCTGTGCAGGCTGGCTGGTTCTCTGCCATCAGCCTGACATTTTCAATCAAGTTTTTAATGGACTCCTGGGGCTCCCCCAGTTTCTGTTCAAGCAGAATCTGGCACCAGTCTCCCCAAGACCATAGCAATGAAAACCTTTATTTTAGCTTTTGATTGTACAGAAATTTAGTGACAGTAGGAAAGAAATAAACTGGTTGGATGAGTGCCAGAATAGCAGGAAAGAGCTGTCTTTAGAAAAAATTCATAACCTACATTTTATTTTGTCAAATTAGGCAGTGCAAAGTATAGGGCAATCATAGATCAGACTTCTCTGTAATCTTTTCCAGATTTTGACAGATTGACAGTTTTAATTAAGAGTGTTTTGTTTAATTCGTTTTGCCTTTACACCTGAGAGTGTACACAGGCCTGTGCAGGTTTGGACTGCAATTCTGCAGGCTTTTTTTTAAAATATAATTGTTGGTCATTAAAAAAGATTGAACTAAATGTTATGAAGCCTTTTAATTTTCATCCCTGTTCAGGAAGTTCCCAGATCCTCTCTTATGCTTACATAAGTTATTTTAAACAGTTTTTTTGTTTTTCAAAACTTCTTGTTGTAAAGGAAGAATGAACCATGAAACCATAACTGTTGCCATTTTTCAGTAATTATGGGCACCTCAGTTCTCTGTGAAGGCAGCCATTGTGATGTCTCAGGTTTGTGACAGCAACTGTTGTAACTGAGAAAGGCTGAAGTCCTGTGATCTGTGTGGAATAGATGTTGGGATTTTATATTGAGAAAGGTATAAATTAATTAATACCTCTGTATCCTTCTGGGAGTTAAAATTATTATTCCTCCATACAGTAGGTGGAGACAAAGACCTCATGAATTTTATCATGTCTCCTCACACTGATTTTATTAGCTATGCTTGGGCTCTCCTGATTTTTGAGTTATTGAGTCCCTTTACAAAAATAACAACTATCAGACAATTTTGTTCTAAAGGTTGCTAATTTATGTTCATATTAATTCTGTAATTACTTTTCTGGCTATTGTAGTTCTATTGGTTCTTTCAAATATGAGAGGTGATTTGGAGATTGATCTGTGAAACCTTTCTGTTTGAGTTCAGATCTGTCTTAGGCCCAAAAATTCAGAGGTCAAAGCACACCCAGGACAGACTTCAAGTTTGAACATATCTTGAAAATCCCAGTGGTGTGGGAGTTGGAATTCTGTGCAGACTGGAAGGCTGAGGTGTGGTCTGCCTCTGTTTATAAAGTGAATTTGTATGTGTGTGTATGTTTATATAAATCCAGTGACTGTTTAGAGGTGGGTGTTTATGTGCTTACAGCATCTGTGGCTGCACACAGAATGTGGCCTTGGCATCCTGCCTCTGCCTCAGTTTACCTGAAAACTTACAATGCAGTTTGGAGTAGTGAGAACAAATGGGGTGTAATAGATAAAGTAGAAGAGGTGGTTTTATTCACTTTTCAGAGGCATGGTGGAGTCTGCAAATTTCTCAAATCACTTGGTTGATTATTTCAAGTCATCTGTAGATACATTTTTATTTTGATCTTTTCCTTAATATCACTTACACTAGGCTGTTGATCCTCTATAAAAGAGGAAGTCTCTGCCATATGCATCATGCTGTGTGTCCTGGAGTTGACTGAAATAGCCATGCCAGAGAAGGATTTCCATTAGTGTGACAGTTCAGGGTAGGTTCCCATTATTTTTATACCAGACAGGTTGCCTTAGGAGAGATGGTTTTGTCAAATCTGTTCTTTGTGCTCAGCTAAGACTACAATACAACAGAGCCCTGTGATTTCAGCAGATCATGGTATGAATCCCTCTTTCATTGATCTCAGACTGGTCTGATCAAAGTTTTTGTGGTTCTTAAAACAGAGAACCACAGAGATCAACCTAGTGAGGTGTGTATGTGACATTGTAGATTCAATAATGAAAAGTGGAATTTTATCCAGTAAGGAGGATAGAAGAGAAGAGAGGGGCCAGCATGTCAGTGTAACATCAGACACCTGAACTCAGGGGGCATTTAAGCAAACCTTTAAGAAGGGATTTTTTGCTGCCTCAAAAAATTTGGGAAGGGTTGTTACAAAGTACCTCTGTTCCTTGTCCACCAGTGAGGGGAGAAGGTTTGTCTTCTGAAAAGGAATACCTGGAATTAAGTTTAAATAGGAGAATGAGTTGTTGTCTGTTCACTTCCTCATTATGCCAAGTAGCTTTGTGTGTATGGGACAATTAATTTCACTGGAATCCTGACAACATCTCCCTCTCATATGGAAGAGTTGTGCACCTCTGATTTTTCACTCGTGGGCAGTGTATGCAACAGAAAGTCAAAATGGAGGTTATTATTAAATACAGTTCAAATGAAGAGGCAAGGAGCAGAGAAGTTTTCCAAAATTAAGACAACACACAGTTTGGGGGTAACTGATAAAGATGTGCAGAGTCAGTGCCTGCCACAGTATCATGTCTCTTCTGGTGAGGTGGGTGTTTTACAGGGCATCTCTTTGAATAAATCAAAATATCCTTCTGTAAACATCAGTGGGAAGCTGAAAATGACATACAGGTGGGTGAATCTTGCCTCCAGTGATGCACAGAGCCTGTCTTTCCAGTGTCATTCAAGTATAGGCAGAAAGTCTAAACATCCTAACATTGCTTTAACTCTCAAGGACATTCAGCTCTTCAAATGCAACATGGTATTTTCCAGTTTTGACCTACTGAGCTAATTGCAAGGATTGAACAGAAACACTGACTTGGAGTAGAGATGATGATGATAGAGAGGGAATGTGCAGTCAATGTTACTGCTTGGTACAAGAGTTACTTCTGTTGGTCTCAGAGTTATGATTCATCAGAGTTTCTTCTATGCTCCCTTACTCTAAGAGTGTGATTTAATTTAAAATGTCCAGATCTATATAATAAACACATTAGATCATTAACAGACATAAACTGTTATATTCCTGAGGTTTGTAGCACTGTTCACTGTAAATCCAGCACAATGCATCTTCAGCTAGGAGTGCTGCCAGCCCTGAGGGCTCTGGAGGAACTGTGCTTTTGATGTGTCCATCTGAACTTTGCTAGGCTGAGGAAATAAGATTTTTACTAGGGCAGAACCAGATGGGGGTGGTCAAACTAAGGGTTCATTCTCTGGCTGTATCTACCTCCTTCTTCTCTTTGAGCAGCAGATGCCAATAAAAGATGAGCTCTCCAAGTGAGCTTGTGTAGGAGTGCCCAGGTCTGTGCTGCTCTGGGCTGGGGCAGTGCAGAGGATGTCCCACGGAGCAGGGATGTCTGCAGCTTTTGGACTGAACATGTGAGACCACAGCTTCCTCCCCTCCTCTGAGGACTCCATTGTTTGCTGAGTCTTCCCTTCTGTCTTAACAGAAATCACAACTAAAGAAATAATGTTTTATTTAAATTACATTCTTATCTATGTTAGATATTCCACACAAAAATGTAGAAATGGATCAGTATAAATGCCATCCAATTTACTGGTTTTCAGTAGATGAGTTTCCTTTATTTTCCTCTACAAGTGCCTGTAGATAATTTATACATGGTATTATTCATATTCTCTATCAATTGCAAGGTTAATTGATGAGGAAGAAAAAAAACCCAGCAAGTTAGTCTGTTTGGTTATCTCCACACTTGTTTAAAAATGCCCTTGGAAGTGGAAGGATTATGAATGTTGTGCTGTCTCTTAGTTTGATTTTTAAGTTGGTGGCATGTGGATAATCTATGGTGGGCTTGAAAAATGAAGCTGCCATAGCTACAGACATTCAGCACTAATGGTTGGGGCACAGAGGCAGGAAAAGTTCTAAACACAGAGGTAAGACACTGGCATGGACAGAGCTTTTCATTCCAGAGTACAGCTTAATGTTTGTTTTGGCTTTGCTGTTCCTGTTGGCTTACATCTATAGGATGCAGACTGCTCTGTGAAAGGAAGAATGAAGTGTCAAAAGTGGCTGGAGGGAGATTTCTTTGAAAGTTATTGAATTTGTGAGTCAGTAAGTTAAGTGGGCAAATGCAGTGTTAACTTGGAAGGAAGTAAATTTCATTTGAGCATGTTGTTTTGTTCACAGAGGGCCAAATCCTGAGAGATACTAAGGATTAAGTGTTTTTGATAAAATATTCTTTTGTAAATTCAACTTCAAGTTGCCATGGGTTCTCTTCTCCAGATATGCATAAGATTTGGATCTGTTAGTGACAACTAGTTTTGCTCAAATTATTTATCAAACTGCTTTGTAATGTCTGACTCAAATGCACGTAACACTTGCCTAAAAAAATGTGTTTGGGGAATGAAAGACTTTGCTTGAGGTCTCTGCTATTAAATCTGTGCTGAGGGGCAGGGAGAGGCTGTGAGTTTTTTGGCGAAGTTAATAAAATGTGTGGATTAGTGAAGTGCTGATTAGTGAGGTTCTATTGTCAACAGAAACATTCCTGCCTTAGCTGAAACCCAGATGGAAAGCTGCCCGCCTCGACTGCAGAAAATGGTTTATGTTGCTGCTTTCCTGGAGTATGTTGCTGAGGTTGCAGCAGAGTGAATCTTACTGATGTCTTGAAGTGTAATTAACTCTGTTGTTCGATGTAAATATTTGAATACTCTTCATTCGGTCTCCACAGGGGCCTGTGTAAAACAATTTTTGCCAAAGGGCTCAAAGGCCAGTAGGAATGTGTGTGCATTAATAAACTTCTCTTTGTCCTGGACTTGATCCAGAGCTTATAGAGGGCACATAGGATGAGATCTTCCCATCTCATGTATTTACAGTAGAGCTCAGAGTGCTTGATCAAGGCTTCATTGTGCTGTCATTGTGCCCAGGGTTTAGTTTAGATATGAAACTGCAGGACGTGGACACAACAGGCAGAGAGACTCAGGCTACTGGAAGGGCTGGGGGAGAAAGGAATAGAATTTATGAGAAAAATAGTGAACTCTGTTAACCTTATATGTTACATAAAAATTGTGTCTTTTTTAAGGTGTAGAACTTCCATTTTTGGTCCCAAGCATTAGCTTAAATGCTCAGAATGATGCTTAAAAGGTCAAAACAATACTCACAGGGAAATTCAGTTGTATTTCCATGCAATCATTATTTTTTTGAGGGGTACAAAAATGTGCCTTCTGCAGAAAGTTTTGTCCATTTTTAAAAAATAAAATCCTTATTTTTGAGATCTGAAGTACTTCTTTCAGAAACAGAGTGCACTTCCTTTGTGAAATGTCAAATTGCTTCCGAGATATTACATGTTATATTCTCCATATCTGAACTCCCCAGAATACCTATTTTTGTGCAGTCTCCCATTTCTGCAGACTCTGGTCCTGCAATCTTAAGCAAGAAAAGCTATGGCAGGGTAAGAATGCAGCCATTCAGCAGCAGATGCTCAGCTTCCATGGGCCCAGCCTACAACTCCCCTAAGATCCACAGTGTTTCCAAATGAAAATATCTCTTCTGCCAAATGGGATTTTTTTGTTTGTTGGCATTTTGAATTTTCACCAGAAATGCCTTCCTGTTTATCTCTTATGAGCTGTGCTTCTGAGCAGCTCTCCTCACTTTCTGCAACAGTGAAGACAAGCAGGATTCTGCAGTAATTGCACAGCAGGGAAAGCAGCGTTGCTCAAACAGTGCTGGAAAATGAGGATCAAATTTTCATTTTATTCCTGCCTTGCTCTGGTAATGTTCTTGGTAATTCCGTTATTCTATGTTGATTTCTACCCTGCTGTAAAATATGCTATAAAATTGACACTTATCTCCTATGGATGTTGCCCATTTTATTTTCTGTAAAGTACTTTGAGGTCCTTGGATCTTGAATCACCAATTGTTCCTGTTAATGGGATTGTCCAGCTTGTTCTTCAGATCACTGTCAAAACTTCAGGCAAAGATAAGCCACACTTACGAGATGTTAGAAATAACTTATGAATTAGCTTCTTGTTCTCCAAAGATGTAAATAAACACCAGGATCAAAGAGGAGTGTTGGAATGATGGCAACACCTTTGCTGTAGCTCCTGTCCTGAATCCCTGGCTTCTTCTGAAGTGAGATCCAGAGGAAACAGTTGTCTCAGCCTGGCTCCTGCTGTGTGTGTGGATGATGTTCAGTGTGAAGATGTGATTTTTTTCTTTATTGCCCTGCAGAAGTCAAGGGAGCAGGACAAGCTGGGGGAGCTGGCAGGAGCTGCAGCAAAGCAGCAGTGCAGCTGCATTTCCTCTCCAGGGAATGCAGTGCTCAGGTGTTGGTCAGTGCTGCACCTGCCTGGGAGCTTGCATGGGTGACATCTGGACATGGAAATGCCCCACTCAAAGCATATTAAAAAATAAAAGGCCAGAAATTGGAAAAGAGGGCAGAGGGAGGCTTTGTTGAATGAGTGGTGGCTGTTTGGTGCAGTAACAAACACCTCTGCCATCTCATTCTGAGGTGGATGCCAGGTACACCACGTGCTCTTGAGTTGCATAACAACACACCCAGCTCATTAATGATTTATTTTTGAAGCTATGTTCCTTCCCTCATAACACCTCTGGTGTGAGAGAGCTTGCTTAGCTTGCTGCCCGAACTTTGAGACAGATATATTGAAGACTTGCAGACAGAGGCCTTAAACACACACCTGGGATGGTGCCTCTTTTCTTTAAACTTGTTTGTCTTGAGATTATGGAGGTGGGAGTGGATTTGGATTTTATTTTGTTTGATATTTTTCTTATGTTAAGTAATATCTCCAGGGTTAGTTCTGTCCAGGATTAGAACTTCAGCTGGCATAAATTGTTACAACCCATTGTGTACTATCACATTGTGCTGAAAAATCTGTTTAGGTTAAAATCTGAGCATGTACCTGGAATACTTCACAAGAAATAGTTGGCTAATCTTCATTGCTGAAAATTATCATTGTACTTCCTGGGATCTGCATGAACCCTTGGCATATCTATTTAAAAATCTCAGAGAGAGGAGCTGCTAAGTATAGTTTCTCTGGGGGTTATGAAGTCCCTGTGTGGATCTTTTGAACAGAACTGCATCATTACATTTATTGTGTGTATCACACCCTGCTGCTTAGGGAACTGTAGGTAGATAAGTGAGGCACAGGGAAACCAGGTAATCTTTGTGAAATTTATTTTATGTCTTATTTCAGAACATTCACACCAAAGAAGAGATCAACTAAAAATATTTTGCATATTAGGACAGAACAGTCCATCTGCCTTTCTTCTAACACAGCCTTCAATCTACTTCTCTTGGTCCTCTCCTCATCTTGTACATTTTCCTCTTGCAAAGCCTAGGAAATGCAAGAATTTACCTGGTGCTTTCAGTGCTACATATTCCTTGTGATATTGTGATATAACCCTTGTAAATGGGTTTGGTTTTTCATATTATTATTTTCCATCAGCTTCCTGTGTCTTGTGTCTGTTTCCAGCTTTAGGGGAGGGAGCAGTCACAGCTGCCTTTAGGTGATCTGGCTGGGAGGTGCTGCATGATTGAGGAAGGCACTTCTGGCAAAGCTGGGGCTGTGGCAGCTGGCCAAGGTCACTTCTTAATGCAGTGCTGCTTTTAAACTTAAAATTCCTCCTGCTCTGGTGGCTGCACTGGCCACCAGGCTGACCCTGGAGGATGCAGCCAAAATTCAGCAGTGCTGGGGGAAAGCCTGGAGTGCTCCACACGCTGGGGACACCTTCAGCCATTCACTGCACTTTCCTCTGGACTCTTTTTCCTATCTTCCTTTCTTTTCTGTTTTTATCTCTGTTATGTGACCTGCAAACATTTGGAATCGATACACTCATACAGCCTTTATGGAGAACCTTTCCTGTGACTGAAACTTGGGGATTAATTTATTGCCATGAAAGGAGAAATAACACTGGAGTTCTGCAGGGAGTGGTGCTGGGAGGGTGATGGTGGAGCTGCTCACACAAATATTGCCCCTTTCACCCCTGCATTGCCTGATATGGGGCAACACAAAGCCCAACATTACCTTAATCCATCTACAGCTGTACTCTTGGGACAGTGGTCACTTTTTGACTGTGGGAATCTGCCCATTTTCTGACCAGTCTGCACATTTTCTCCTGAAAATGAATAACACAAAGACATTGGTGAATGTGCAGCTGCATAGGTGGGATGTGCACATCACTGCCTGAGGAGCTCAAGAGAAAGCTATTTGGTACTGAGTGTTGCTTTTCTATGTGCTAATAAAATAGAGTATTCAGGACACTCTGCAACTTGCAGTGTGATTTGATTCTGAATTGTGTGGAAGACTGTCCGCACCACCCCAGCAATCTGCCAGGATATTAAAGTAAATTTAAATTTAATGTATTTTTTAAGCTCCTTTGCTCAGCTAAATGATGCAAAGGGGCTGTTTTGAATTTTGTAGCTCTTATGAAGTGGTAATTTTTCCTTTTCTTATGAAATTGCATTTTCTGAATCTGCATGAAAAATGGCAGAGGAGCTGCACACAGATCAGCTTGTGCTGGCAAACTATTTTTCCTCTCAAATGACATTTTCTAGGCTATTTCTGCAAGGATGTGAATCTTTTTTCAATCCTACTGGTCTGACAGCAGCTTCATCAGAGTTAAGTCTTAATCTGTGTTTTCGACTGGTGAAAACTTGCTCCTTGCTTTGATTAAAGGACTGTTGCCATTTTCTCTTTGACATGCACTTACTGTCATGTCAGGAAAATGGAAACCCACTGAAGGCTCTGCCGTGTGCTTGAGGGCTCTGCAGTAACGATCCACCCATTCATAAGCAGAGAGCTCGGGGAGGTTGTGGAGCCTCTCGTGCTCCTGCTGGTGCTCAGGTGTGCTCTGACCCAGCTGCTGGTGGTGCAGAGCTGCCACAGATGGGTCTCAACCTCTGAGAGAAGTTTTTTCATCCTGGATTTCCCACCTATAGTTTCAATACTTTGAGACATGCTTTGGAGAGAGATTTCTGAGGAATACTTAGGATGACCAGTTAGCTGATGTTCCTGTTTTCAGCCTGCTTCACACAATGCAAATGGTACTCTCCATCTTCTCAGGGGGATGAAACATTTGTTTTAAATCACCTGAACTCATGTTCCAAGTTATCTCTCTGTTCAGGCTAAACTCCACCTTCTTACTTCCACCTCTTTCTAATTGATTTTGCAGTTACAGCTATGTATTGTTCACCCTCACATCCTGCTGTAAGCTGCTGTGAAACTCAACTTTGTAGGAGGCTGCAATTCAGCTTTTCAGGTACTGCACAGTTTTATGAAATGCTTTGGCTTGGTGCAGCTGTGTAAACTAGGATTTTTTGCCTCTGCATCTTAACAGAGTTTCTTTATTTATTGCTAATTCTGGGCACGTTACATAAATATACTCCTGCTTTTAGTGAGATGTGGACTGTGGATCTCAGATTGACATAGTTTTTTCTTCTGGCCCCTCAAAGTCCTGTAGTTTTGTAAACAACTCAATTTCAGTCTGAACTTCTTTGTAAAATGCAAATAAATGAAACCAGTTTCCCACCTGGTTTTGTTTATGATGTTTGTTGAAATTCCCAGGAGGTGGAAATAGCTGGTCAGAAATACACTATCCGGTGGTCCCAGTTAATCCATTAAAATAGATTTTTTCTTTAATTTTTACTTTTTTTTTTTTTTCCTCCTTGGGGTCATGGGGGGAAAGGGAAAGCTGATGAGAGAGAGAAAGATTCACTGTGGCTGACAGGGAAGAGATTTACTTCTCTTCCATGACAGCTCACATTTTCCTCTGTGTTCTTCCAAGACTGTGTTCAAAGTTCTTCTATTTTGGACTAATCAAGATTTGGTAGCTGGAGCAGAGCTCACCCATCATGTAAGATGCCAAATGCTTTCAAATTCATTGATCTCAGTGGAACATGAGGGAGCTCAGCCATCAGCACGAGCCTTTCAGTTCTTAAACATTTTCAGGCTTTCAGATGGGCTGTTAATCTTGGCTCTGGCAGAGCATCCAAGGACGTCAGCACTGTGTGATATGTCCCAAAAAGTGCAACTTCTAGGAATCCTTTTTTTTAATGTGTGGAGCACGTCAGGGCTCAAGTTCTGTTTGCATTTAGTCTAACAACGTCTCAAAATGTGTTATTTAGAGCATATCTCAAAAAAAAGGTTTTGTTAGCATCCAGTCAGTGTCTGGGCTAATGTGATTACCTTAAATGAAAATACAGCTGGACTCTGAGATGTATAGGAATTCAGTACTCTTTATAGGGAATATTTGTTTTGAAATAAACAAAATGAAAGCTTAGAGCAAAATCTCCCTCTTTACAGTTTGTACCTTAATTTAGTCTGGTTTCATGTAAAAACTTGCAGTCCTTGTCAGTCTACCTGAATTTTAAAAAGTTTCAGTACATTTTGTGTGAGAAGGTAGCAGGGACTTGAGTGTCCTTCAGTTGTTTGTTAAACCTGAGAACAACAGAGCTTATGGATCCCGGGCAGTATCTGACCCTGTGGTAGCAAAGGGAGTGTGACAGGGCACGTCCACAGGGAGGCTGTTTTTCAAAGCAGCAGACTGCAGTGTCAAACTTCTAAGGGTTAAAACGAGGTGATAACAATGATAATTGTGTTTTTCTGTGCACTGCACGTTCGCAGTCCACGTGAAGCAAATTTGGCTGTCGTGATGTGCTGCTTACTAAGAAGTGTGGCTGCTCTGCAATTACTTATCTTCAGGCTTGTGCCAAGGATTAACCCATGGGTTAAGGCCAAAGGGCCCTGGTCTGCTGCCCATTAAAGTCAGCAGAGAGCCTTGCATCAGCTTCAGCAGCTCCTGGATCAGAGCTGAGATTCATGCTCTGAATGCAGCTCTTTGGCTGTCTTGGTCTTTCAGTGTGACCTGGAAGAATATCACTTTCTCTCACTTCACTTGACTTTGAGCAAAGCTGTTACTCTCTCTGTGCCTCACCAAAAGAAGGAGGCTTATTAAATCATTAGTATTTCAAAAGCACTCATCCTGGAGAGGGAGGGGGCTGTAGGAGCAGAGCAGTAAATCCTGCTCTATTGGAGCTGTCCAAATATTATTGTGTGTATTGAAAGAAAGCTCTTAATGAAGGCTGGTGTTCAGAAGCCAGTCCATCCCAGGAGTCATCACAGCATCAGTGATCTTCTGCTGTAAACCTGGAATGTCAGTTGACTTAGTGTGCTTTCACACAAGCACAAGTGTTGAACTTCTGGTTTCTAGTTTAACTATTTGTGTCACTGGAGAAACAGATTTGACTGTTTTATGGATATTCTAATCCCTCTTTTTAAATGGTGCTGTGTTTTGTTCAAGGTAGATCTAGAATACAGAACTCTGGAAAGCTTTATTGAGATTTAAAAATAGATGCTTCATCTTAGTCCCTGTCAAAGTCCACATTTATCAGCCAAAGTGAAAACACATTTTTTGTGCAGTGATACAAAGCTATATGTACATAGATATCCATAACCAGAGCCATTAAAATTTACATTGACTTGATTCAGAAAATGTTAAAGATGTGCAGATTTTTTAAAATCACATCCTATTGGTCTTTTGTTCATGCCCTTCTCTGTTTAAGTCTTTATTCAAGTTAATATTCTTCTATAGGAAGATCTTATTCACAGTCATTGCAACATGGATTTTTGTTTCAGTTTCGCAGCTGCAAATTCAAAGCAGAAGTTAATTGAAAAATACAGTAGGATGATGTGAATTTCCTTCTACCAAATATATGTATCTTTTCATTTGAAGTCTGTGCAGAGCTGTATATCTTCTACAGAATGAAAGCAAAGTAGAAGTCTTCAGGCTTTTTGGGCAAATTTTGGAATAATTTATTTCGTGTCACAGTTTGGCATTTCAGGCTTGGAGCAGCTGCATTTCTAGCAGCTTCCACTGGTTAAGCCTCTAACATATTTAAAATTTGTATTATTTTCAAAATCAATGTTAAATGATCCAGTCCTGTTCTGCTCTGAATGATTTGCATATACTTGTAAGAGAATATTTTAGAAGAGTTGTCTGTTTGGAGCAGCTTCATATTAGCATGCTTATGTAAGGAAAGGGGAAAAGACCCTCCTTCCCTTTGAAATTCTACAGGCTTATTTCTGCAATTGGCCTTGTAGCCAAATGCATTTTGGGTCTCAGCTGTTGCCTGCTGCAGATCAGGGCTCTAAAGATCTCATGATCTTTGGAGGAGGAGAACATCTGGCAAGGCCAGCTTATTTACTGGGAGCATTACTCCACAAAACAAGATCACTCTGCCAGAAAGGCTCTGTAGGCAACTGCTTCAGTTCCTGCAACAGCATCAAAGGGTCCCCAAACACCCTCTGGTGGCTTGTTTGCCACTACACTGGCTTGTGTGTGCCCATGGGCTTCCTAACTGAAATGCTCTGGCACTCCTTTGAGGTTTTGCATCACTAAATCATAGAAATCTGCTCAAGAGGGTCAAAATTCCTAAAAAAACCCCACCCAAACCCTTAAAAACCTCCACCAAAACAGCACTGCCAATGAAATCTCAAATGAGAGAAATATTTGGCCTGCTGGGTGTGTAGAAACCAATTCTCACACAAGCATGAACAAGACAGGCTGCAGTACTGAGTGCTGCATTTAACCAGATGTTTGACCTGTGGTCTGTGCATGGAAACATTCAAGCATGTGAGTAAGTTATCATTTTGCACTGGGACCACTTAAACCTGAATTTTCCAATGACAAAGTGAAGAATACTTCTTTTAAGTTGCAGCACAGTAATGGGAGTTAGGATTTATAAGCCCTGCCAAATTCAATAAGCTTGTGTTATAGCCTTTTAAAATTGTTATATCGAACACAGCTTATAAAGAGCCATCTTCCTTCTATTGTTTCATAATTTATTCAGTGTTTTCTTAACTGGCCCATCAGCAGAACAGTAAAAATGCCACTGAGTAAACTTTGTTTAATGGTGACCAATTTTTGTCTATGTTACAATAATGTCTGTGGGAAGGAACAATTACCTGGTGATTTGCTGTCAAAGCGGTAAGTGCATTTTATTTCCAGTTCATTTAGAAGGGACCTCACTTTCAAGCTTTCCCTTGTTCTCTTTGTGGGGTTGTTTCATCTTGTGCGCATTTGGGTTTTTTGCTATGCACACTAGGAAGTACTGAGTTAGTCCTGGCTCCAGGATTGATAAACGGAGCCTCTGCTGTACCCTGGGCATCATCAGTACAGGTCAGACTCATTGCTCAGATGTTTACTGAAACCCCCCAAAACAGAACAACCCCCCCAGTGTCAGCTGCTAATGCTATTTTTCATTTAGATTTGCTGTATGAATCAACATCCATTGCTGTTTGTTTAGTTGCTCTTCCATTTTCAGTTGCAGCACAGACACCCAAAGACGTGGTCTGTGTTCTTTTCATACCTGTCCAAGGTGTTAGGGATGGAAGTGTTTGTGAGTTTTTGGCTACTGCATATTGCATTTAGCATTATTATAATGTAAGAAAGCAGTTAGAAATGTTCTTGGTGACACTTCTGAAATGTGTCACAGTTCTTCCTTTTAGTGATTGCTAGTCAGTCCCCAGCGTGTTTGCTAGGATAGGAGTATTCCAAGGGACTCTCAGGATCACTTGTGAAATCTGAAAATCTTCAGTTTGGAGAGGAGCAGCACATAGAGAGACTGCCCAGCATCACACACGGAGAAGGAAGGAAGGAAGCTGAAGGTTCAAATACATTAACACAGAACAGTTCTCAGCTTTGTAGGAGGGCTTGTGTCTGGGTTTGGGGCAGCACCCACGTGTCCCCAGGCTGTGGGTATCTGTAAGCAACATAAAACTCCTTGATGTGTATCCCCTGGTCCAAGATGTTCTTCCTGTGCTGTTTGCAGAGCTTTCATCCTCAGAAATGCCTCCCAATTTCAATGCTCCTATTGTACATGGAAAGGATTAATAGCTAAATTGACCCCAGGGATTCAAGGTGTTTCCAATCTGAAGATTAGGCTGCTAAACAGTCCTGGGTTATGAATAGCCTCAAATCTTTCCTTCAGACTCTACAAGGAGAGTTGAGGTGTAATCAGTGTCATCTGCTCCATATATCACATTACTGTTCTTGGAGGCCAGAATTCTGTTTGAAAAACCATGTTTGGAATTTATAAATTGTCCCGTGCTCTTCTCCAGCCGTTAACCACCATAGGATTAAACAGCTACCATTATTTAGGCAGCATGATGTTTATAAAGAATTGCTTCCTTAGAGCCCACCTGCTGCCTTCAGTACTTCGAAAGCACAGTCAGTTAAATCTCAAAATCTGTGTTTTGGTAGATGATGGAGATTTAAATATAAGGTTTAAAATTACCGGGCTTCAAATAGCTACCTAGAGAGGCAGTGTCTAGAGTCTGGACTGTTACTGAATTACTCTGTGTCTTAGGTTGCAAATGCAAGATGTGGCTGGGGGGTGTGTATTCTATTGCCATCTGTTAGAACCAGTTATCTTCTGTTAATGAGCCACCTGTTAAAACCAGGTGGAGCAGTTTTCTTTATCTCTTCTACAACCCATCCTCCCTCTGGGGAGATACCTTCTGTTAATGGGCCATTGAGTGAAACTGCATAACTGGTAAAATTACATCATCCCATTGGGAGATGCTCTGCCCAGAGCAGGAACCAAGAATTCCTGCCTGGATATAACCTGACATTTGGGACACCAGGCCCATCTACACCACCACTGGACCTTCAGAAGAAACCTACACCCTTTCTATGGGAAGATTATTTCAACAGAACCACAGCTGTCACTGCAGGAGGCCTGCAGCCACCATTTAATGGGACTGTGCCACCACCCTGACCCACAGGGTGTCAGGTCATATTCTGACTCTGTCAGTGTTGTTTTAATGCATTTTTATTTTTCTTAATAAAAAGCTGTTATTCCTACTCCCATATCTTTGCCTAAAAGCCCCTTAATTTCAAACTTAAAATAATTCAGAGGCAAGGGGTTTACATTTTCCATTTCAAGAGAAGGCTCCTGCCTTCCTTAGCAGACACCTGTCTTTTCAAACCAAGACTCTCTAGGTCATTTAAGCAGCAAGGGAGCCCCTAAACTGAAAGGCTGGTGAGAGTGAAGCCTGACACTAGATGGATAGTGATGTAAGAAAGCTTTGTGAGCAACTCCCAGAGGAGTCTGATGAGTAAGGGAAAGAAAACCAAAGTTGCCTTGTAGGATAGAGAAGCAGCGTTTTTCCTCTTGGTTTTGTTTTTTGATGAATTTATTTTCCATATACAGCTTTTGAATGCCTCCAGACCAGATCTTTTGGTGCTATAAATCAACGTAGTTCTCTTGGTTTCGATAGGGTTATGTTGATTTACTCCAGCTGAGGATCTGCCCTGTGAGTCTGTTCTCCTACTGCTGGAGTTAGCAAGTTCAAGCCCACATTTTGAGTACTTCATGCAAGAAATTTATCATAACAATGATGTGTGCAAAGTATGTGTGAACATTTTTCCACAGCCAGTTCTCAAAATCCCTGCCTCTGCTATCCCCATTTGATGCTGACCCTGTCTCTTCTCTCAGTTGTGCAGGTTTTACCCTGGAGTAAGTCCACTGACTTCACTGGTTTTGCTCCTGGTTAACAATTGTCTGTGAAAGTAATGTTAAATCAGGACTCTAATGCTAAACCTTCTGTCTCCACGTAAAGTGTTGTTTCCCCAAGGGTCCTAGTTTTGGAACTTTTATCCCTCTCCATTTAATGTAGTAATGAGTGGTGAGTGATAACTCTTGTCCACCACCTACTGAAGAAGAGTGTCTCACAGTGTCTTCTGTGGATATTGGCTCAAGCTCAGATTTCTTCAGGAGTAGTTTAACATTGCCTGTTACTGACTTCATCTGTCTCTGTGTGGTGTCTTGTCCATTGGCTGGGACATTGTGGGCTTGGAGGGGAGAGGGGCTTGCTTAAACATTACTAATTCTTTTCTATGGCATCCTGAACCATCATGCTCACAAGGCACAGGGTGCTGTATCTAACAGCTGGTACATGGGAGGGCAAGGTGCCATCCCTCGCTGCTGGCCTGAGGTTAGCAGGGACCTGAGGAAAACCTGGCTGGGAGTATCACACTGATCCCAGAGCACTGCACCTGCCAGTGCAAACTGGTTCTTAATTTCCTCCACCCTTCCCTATTTCTCTTTAATTCCCAGCATAGTGGTTGGCAGCTCTGGTCTGCTTTTCCAGAGCAGTGGCAGAGGTGTGAGGTGAGCAGCTTTCCATTTGTTCCACGGAGCATGTAGGTGCTTTCCCTGCAGCACTCAGAGCTACAGGTGCTTTCCTGCTGTAGTTCTGTATTTCAGGAGGTGATAGGGTAACTCACTTGTGGTCACTTGAATTCTGTGCACTCTTTTGCCCTCTCCTCAGTGCTCCATTGCTGCAGCTACTGAACAAGAATGTGCTCAGCCTGGAGACAGCCCCTTTGTGCACCCAGTGCACGCTCACCAGAGCGTGCAGGATCACAGCTCCAGGTGTTCAGCACAGATGTTCTCAGTCATGAAGGCACAACAGGGAGAGGACCGTTATGTGGGTGTGTTAAGGAAAGGCAAAGAGCCTTTGGGAGCACAGTGGAGATGGGCCCTTCAAGGGGAGTGTGTGAGCAAAGGAAGGCTCTTCTTCCACCTGTTCTTGCATGACACAGGCCAGGGATCCTCAGGGAGTCTGGAGATCCTTTTGTGTGCTGTATTTTACTTCTGCTTTCTCTATAGCAAAGGTTACCTCACCTCATTTGCCAGCCCTAGCTCTGTGAGGTGCTGATTCCTGGGCAGCTGCCTTGCAAGCAGAAGAGAAATCTCTGTTCAGATAAAATGGACCCTTACAGCCTGGCAGGTGGGAAGTCCCAAAAAACGAAAACTGGAGTTGCCAAATAAATATTTTGCTTCCTTGAAATGCTCCATGTTGGAGTATTAGGTGCAGTTCTGAAACCTGAGGTATTTTAAACTGACATGGCTTAATATAAACTTTCCTGCTGTGCATTTGCATGTGTGCATGGATTAGCAGAGCACGCAGCGTGTGTTTGCACACACAACTGCTCTGGCCAGCTGTTTGGGCCTGCACACTGCCAGCTATATTGATTGATTTAATTCTTCTGTTGGCTGCTGAGTAATGTGTGCCAAATGCAGAACTTGGATCTGCTCTATGAAAATAATATAAACAAATGTAACAGCCCTATAAAAAGGACATTCTTCTCTTTTGGCTGGAGGAAGATTCATGCTTTGTATTTGTGCACTGGCCTGCGTGGTGTCTTCCATTTTATTTTCTTGTCTGGGTTGGAATTGCTGGATCTGATAATGTGAATAAATAGGTTGATTTTTTTATTCCATGTGCAGTAAAAAATGGTAAAATCTTTAAGTCAAAAGAGATATGGCATGTTATTTGTAAGGATGAAAAACAGTGTACATATGGTTTGTAGTTTGAGTCTTCTCCATTCCATCAGTGACAGGAGTAATATGAGCTGAAATCACTGTGGTTACTGAGACCTCCATTTAGCCTCTGAGTGCTTTAAAGTAGCAACATGCACACCTAATAAAGAATTAAATATTTCAGGTATGTTAGATCATGGTTTTGAAGATTTGTATATGCAAGTATTGATAATTTCATCTTTATGCAGACAAGTATCAGTCACTTCATTCCTATTAAAGCAAAGATAAATTGCATTTCCTGAAATCCTGTTTGCTGTGTGTCATCTTAACTGGGGGAGCTCTGTACTTGTCCTTTAGTCCTTACTAAAACCTTATGATTGTGCTTAAGAAGAATCCTCACACCATTGTGTAAATAGTTTTTTCTTCCTCTCCTGGGTAATTGCTCTTCCTGCCATCTCATTGCCACCTCAGTCATCTGGTTTTGGAATTTCCTAGTCCTGGCTATGGGACTGCAGCTGCAGTTTATAGAGCTCAACTGAATTTTCTTTTGCAGTTCTCCCCTAAGAACCACATTGTGTATTTGTTTCTCCAGCTGTCTGACATCTATGTAAAGAGACAAGCTTTGTTTCCTCTGACCAAAGCTGTCTGAAGCTGTGTGAGGGATATTTGGTACTGAAGTTACAGAATCTTAGCATTATGTAAAAACGTGCTTGTGTCGTAGTGTGAGGTGTGAGAGCAGCCCTGCCCTCCCGCGGCTGGAAGGAGAACTCAGCTCTGCTGATGCTGGGAATGTTTGTAATCAAGAATCTGCTTTATGGGGCAGGAGAATCTGAATCCTGGTTTTCTCTGATGTTGAACACTTCTTCACTGCAGCATAAAACCTCAGAACAATCCTGTGGTTTGCTGGAGCCTGTTCCTTTCCTGAGTCTTGCTCCCATTTTCTTTTTTCCCTTCCTGTGTCCTCTGAGGGGGGGACATGGTGCCTGGTCCCACCCAGCCAGCCTTTCCTGCTGCAAAGCAGTTTCTCAGAGCTGGTGGCATATTGAACATTGTTTAGAAGAGGTGATGTTTCAACCTATGGATGTGTGTCACTGTTCAGGTGTGCTGAATTTGCAGTGCTATGTACCAGTGTGTCAGAGCAGACTTGTGTGTGATCACAGCATATTGATAGGATTTATTTTCAATTCTAATCAGCCACTTAACCAAGTCATTTTAACTTATCTCCCCCTGCCCTTGTTTTCCTGGGGTGAGTTGGACTTGCTTTATTTCTTTACTCCTCTTCCATTCCTCACAACTTTTTGAGAGAGATCAAGGAAACTTGGAATAAATCTTTTATTCCTGGGAGGAAAACCATGATTGAAATTAACATTAGATGATGTCCTAGCCGAGGTGAGTAGAACCATCCAACTTCATGGTGCTGCTGCTGGTGTCCAAAGGGTGAGGAAAAGAGGGGAGGATTCATTGAGGAGGGATGTATGATTTTTTTTTCCATCATCCTGCCAAGCTTCCTCCAGAAGAGCCAAGACTGCTGACACGAGCAGAAGCTTGACCTGCAGGCAGCGGTGCCAAGTAATGCCGGCAATGTGTTTTACACAAGGGTGTGCTAACCTCGGCATTTTTCCCCAGCTACATCATTCCCACAAAAACAACTCTCGCTCCTCTCAGATGGAGACCGCAGCAGAGAGCTTGGTTTGCAAGCTCTGATTTGATCAAACACGCCCAGCTGAAGAAAAAATGGAATTGCAGCATTGCAGCTTTAAAACGTTTCCTTTGGAGCAGCATAAATCAGGAGCGCGCACTCTTCCTGCTCGGAGGTGCTCGAGCTGCGCGTGATAAATTTTTCATGGCAGGAAGAACGCGCTGTGTCAGTGTGTCATTAGATTTGATAATTTGCAGATCAGACCCAGCAAAAATATTTATTGCCTGGATTTACTTGTCATGAAATTGCCTTAAAATATGGGTGGAAGAAACATCAAGTAAAGCAAAAAAATAAAAGGAAAATGCATTATTGGATTAACAGAATAAAAAGTCTTTGGGAATCGCTATTTTATAACCTTTATTTATGTAGGTAGATTCAATTTCTTTTAAATGAGTTTATACATAAATCAATGATCTGTATACCTTGACCCAGAAGGATGCTCTCAGGAATTTCTTCTCAGTAACACTGGAAATGAATGACTTGGGAGAGGAGAAGGTTGTTGATGTTGGCAGTATCTTTTCTCATTATGCTGGTGGCTTTTTGTGGGACTGTATTGAAGTACAGGTTTTAACAGGGAATATATTTTTGAATTTGATAAGATTTTGTAATAAACTCCCAATATGAATATGAGATTCTACAATAATTAGGATTAAAATTAGGAGAGCCATAAATCCTAATAAAAAAAAACTTTTTAGTGGCTTTTCTTTCTTTTTTGAATTGGGTATCTGTATTTTTATTCATATTTAATTTAGAAAACTCCTATTATAGAAGTAACTGCCAAAACTTTATTCAGGATATTCCAAAAGACCCATTTATTTTTAGCTTTAAATCCAGCTCAGAAGGTGAGCTATATTAGAGATGCTATACATGGGAAATTGGAACATCTCATATTTAAATTAAAGGTCTCACTCTCCTAACTTCTCCCTCTTCTACCACTATTTTGTTTGAAACAACAGTGAACTATTTATTTCAGCAGAAATGCTAAACCAAATTAATTGCTGATATTAAACAGAGTTGGGGAACTTCAAAATGGTAAAGCTCTGTCATTTGATCTTGTCTGTCTGTAGATACCACAGACTTTTTAAAATGTGAGTTGGGCAGTGAGGTCCAGGAGAGGCTGGTGAGGTGCTAAGATCCCACATGAAGTTGGTACTATAGCAAAGAATAAACCAATGCATATGTTTCCCCTCTCCAGCCCACTGTGATGCTTACAAAGTAATTATTGAACTCTGCAGTTTCTTCAGCTAAGGGAAGTCTCATAGACCTTTCCAAGCAGAGAAATGCCTCACAGAGCTGCAGCAGGGATTGTTTTCCCCTTTTTATGCACTTCAAGAAGTGAGGGGCTTAATCTCTCATTCCTGACTTTGGATTTTACTCCTGAGGTTGGGTGGCTCATCAGGAGTGAGGCCAAAGCCCCAGGGACTCAGTGACAGTGCAGAGGAGCCCTGAGTTCTCACTGGGCATTTCTCATAAGCCTCCCTGCAAATCTGCAGAGGAACAGCAGGGTGGGAGGGTGGTTCCCTGTGAGCTCAGTCTTTCAGCCCTGGCAATCCAAGTTCTTGTTCCTGCAAGAACTGAGCTGCCAACTACCAGGACTTGTATTCTGAAAACTGTCCTGTGGAGTGTTTGCACATCTCTGCATCTTTTCTGGTTGAGCTGTGGGTTGTTCAGGTGCTTTGTCTGTGTGTCTCAACTATTGTGCTAAAGTCAATCCCCATGTTGTTTTCCTGAAAGCTTTGCAGAATGCAGTTGGCAAATCTGTATTACCTGCTTTTCTTGTTTGCTGGTTTTTGTGCCTCCCCCTTCTTCCATCCATGTTAAGCCATTCACAAAGTATTATTCATTAGCAGCTTGAGCATCTCCATCCTGAGGAAAAAAAGAAAAAGCTTCTAGTGAGCCAGAACTTACTCATCCTGTCCTGTTTTTCTGCCTTCTAAGAAAAATGTGTATGGTCTAATCATAATTCCCCAGTGACCATAAGCTGGGTCTAGCTGTGGTAATCAGAGCCTTATCCTGGGGCTGCCTGTCAGAGGGGGTTGTTAGCACAATTGATGCAGCAGACATCAGTCTCAGCTGAACTCTGCCTGTACCTTGTGAAGGAAAGTGAGCATTCATTTGTATACGTAACTTGGGAACAGGAGAGAATCCACAATTCTGTTGCCATCCTCCTTAATGAGCTATTATGATATTTCATTAAAATAACATGCACACTTTGACTTGTCACACCGCTGCGCAAGGCACTGCTTCTGGAGCAGGAGGAGAAATTGCTTCAATGCTGCTGCAGTTCATTGGGCTGTGCCTGAGGAGTGTGTGGGGATAAATTAGTGAGGGGCAGAAAAATACATTTTACTTGTATAATTAGGACCTTTTAAAATTTAAATATATTAAAAAACCTGTCCCCTTATCTTCAGAGAGATATTTTTGTGTTGCTTTTGAAAACAACTTGTACTTCTAACTCTTCTACAAAGAATATGCTTCTGGGACTACAGAATTTCCAACCAATATCAAGCTCTTGAATCAAACACTTAGAGGCCATCATGAGGTTGAAAAGCACACAAACAAACTATTGTTAAAATTTGCTGATGCTGCTGGCATTGCCAAGGGGGCATCTTGTTGTTTTTTGCTTGTGTGGTTTAAAGTAATGAGAAAATTCAGAATGAGACAAATTAGAAGGCAGATCTTGTGAAAGGACCAGGCCTTCCCCACTGCCACTGAGCAGTGTTCAGACAAAGTGTGCACAAAGGGGCCTGTTGCTGGATGGGCCAGTGTGTTCTAAACACTTGGTATCAGCAGTAAGGGAATAGAAGGATTATATTAGTGGAGATGAGAGGGGGAGAGGAAAAAAGATAATTTTGAAAAAATTGGAGTCCCACAGCCATATTCATGATTTAAAGTCCCAATTGTATATGCATAAATTACTTTTTGTCAATAAATTATCACTACACTCAGCTTGTTCATATCAGAATGAATTGGAAAGTGTGTCATCCTGTGCAGCCAAGTAATTTTTTCCTCCTCTAAATATATTACACTGTTTAGATGTAATATATTTAGTTTTGTGAACTGTGTGTATCAATATGAAATGAATCACCCTCACACATTCTTCTCAGGCCTTTATTTAATGCATCCTTTGCTCAGCTTTTGAAATATAAGAATATATCTTTGCCTTCTTGGTGAAAGTCTGGTATGCAAAGAGTCCTTTGTACTGTATCAATAAAATAGCTCAAACATCTGTCTAAAGCCTTCAGTAGATCAGAAACTCAGGTGTTGGAAGCATCAGATTTCCATATTTGAAGACCATTAAACTCTTTTCTGTAATAAAAACAGAAGGGTGAAGAAGCTCTGGAAGAAGCAAGTCATGCTTGTTGTCTTCTTGGACAGGGCATCTGGCAGAGCAATACCAAGAACTTCCAGCCTGTGTTTACAGCACTGGGCTCTATCTGTGTTTTTCCTTGCAAGGGGGGAGGAAGAAGGGCATGGACATGATGAGGAATTTTCCATGTCACTCACAACAGATCAGGAGCTGGGCAGTGTTGAATCTTTGTATCTGGGCATTAAAATGGACATTCATCCCAGGGACTGGGCTGTCCTGTGTGCACTGCCTGTGGAGCTGCATTAAACTCCTTAGGAAACAATTTTCTTTAATTTTTTTTCAAGGACTTTATTGTGTTTGCTTCTAAGCCAGAGCTGCTTACGTCCTGCTGAGGTGTTCTGTGTACTTGAAAATATATTGAATCTGAAGTTGTGTGCATGGCTCACATACCTTTTTGACTCCTTTTCCTTGTTTTTGTTTTCAGTGTTGTATTTTTCCAGCCTGTCTGATTTTAGTCCCCTGTTCCTACCATAACACGCATGGTGTACGTTTTGGGCAGAACAACCTGATTATTTCAAGCTCCAGTCTGGTTTCCTTTTTTTGTCCTTTTAAACCATGTTACTGGAGACTGGTAGCCATGGTAACCCCCTTATCTGTGTTGAGAAATAAATACTAAAAATTGCTTTTTTTACTATTTATATATAAAAATGTAGAAGCAAATAAAACCTGCAGTATATGACTCACTTAATATTTTCAATTCTCCACCACTTCTGTTAAATGTGGAAACAAATAATCTGAGGAAATAAAAACAAACTTAAGCAACAAATTAATAAACACATTTTTCTCCTGTTCAAGGGGTTTCACTGGCAATGTGCACAGGAGGAGTTCAGCTGCATTCATCTCCTGTTAGTTTATGTACCCCAAAGAGATGAGAGTGACTCTCCTGAGAGCCTCAGCTGGGACTGGACCCGAGTGACAGAGAACTCCAAAAAGAGCCAGATCTGAGTAAAGGTTTGGACTGAACATTGCTAATTTTAATTTCTTTTTTAATCAGACTTTGTTCCAAAAAAGGCCTGTGTTTTTCCTACCTCTGGGTCAACTTTTTGTTTTAGAATAAGCTGAGAAATGCACCTGCTCTCAGTTAAAGTGAGCCTTTCCAAGATGGAACTGCTGCAGGTGTAAAATCTTTAATTACTGCACCTTGGTATCTTGAGACTAGTGCATGATTCAGTGATTCCTCGTAAAGCAAATCAATGTTTTCATTTCAATTCCCACCTAGAATAACTTGCAAATTGCCTCAAAAATGTTTTCTTCACGTTCATTAGGGTGCACTTGGCTGCAAATACATCTCTAATTTTAACTGCCTGGCTGCCACTGACTTACATTAAAGACAATATGACATCAATTCCACATACTCTGAAGACCACTGGGATCAGATACTAGGAAAGTGATTCAAACTGTCTCAAGTAGTATCTCATCCAAGATCTTCATTTGCTTTCCAGCAACTGGGTTGTTGCTAAACTCATCTGTGTAAATGATATTTCTAGCATATCTTTTTAGGCAAATTCATTCCTCCTTTCTTCACCTACCTCACTGGGGGTGCAGAAGGTTTTGTTGGGAGAAACCTAATGGTATAATTGCTGAAAAAGACATACAAGGTTTTTACCACATTTCTCTGTGCCTCAGTGTTTAGTGAGTTTGCTCTTCCAATTCATCAATATCAGCTTCCATGAGAAAACTGGGAAGCAGAAGTTTTCATTGATGACATCTGAATGGCTGGAATTGGCAGTGCTGTATTTTAAATTCAAATAATCTGCTGTTTCACTTTACACATGTGATTTTGTTTCTCGTTTTGGATTGGATGAGGGTAACTCTGGGATTTCAGTGAAAATGCTTTTGTGTGTGAATTCTTTGCATATATGCCAACATATGATTAATATGCTCTTGTTTACAACATTCCTACTTACAACATTATTTACTAGAACTGTCACATATTGCAAATACAAAAGAACCCTGTGGACTCAGTAGGAAGAAAATTATTTTAAAATGTTTCTATTCACAGAAATATTTGTTTTGGACTAGCTCTATTTCAGACTTCTTCTATTTTCTGTCTGTGATAATGTGTGCATTTATTTTCCAGCAGAGCCCCTCCTCCACGTGCTGTTCCATTGCTCACTGTCTCTCCTTCTATGTCTCTGATTCACCAATAAACTATTTTTGATTCTTCTCCCCTGCCTGAATTTCAACTCTTGCTGAGTTGTTGCAGCTTTGCCCTCTCCCTGCAGCATGTGTTACTGAGCACTGATTCTGGCATGATTATTTTATTTTTCCTCTTTAATAGTTCACATTGTTCTGAATGGCAGAGCAGCTCTGAAACTCGCTCTGACCATCCCTGTTCTGACAGGCACTGCTCCAAACCAGGGACTCTGGCATCCAAATGGGACAATTTCTAGGCATGATGTTGAAGGTTAAATTAGGAGCATCTGTTACTCCAGAAATGGGCTGCCCATATATAGTCTGGGCTGATTAGCCAAAGGGGATTTAAGAACTTGTGGAATTGCCTGGGAATTGAAAGGAAAGGCAGCAGTGTTCATGTATGTGCACAAACACACACACCTTTGCAAATATGTGAATTTAATCAGTCAGATCCTTTGCTTTTTTTTTTGCCAGTCCTCTATAAAGGGAGAAGTGAGCTGTGGAAAAGTAACTATTGGCTTTTGTACTATTTTAATAATTATCTGATGTTTCAAAGAGATTTCTGTATGACAGCATTAAGGGCTTTGCAGCAATATGGATTTGATTTTCAGAACAGTGTTAGGAGACCTGTTTCCCAGACTGGGCTGCTTCAGATCCTGCATTTTGGCAGCAGAGCTCAGGAGCACAACTCAAGCACTGCCCCAGAACCCAGGCCCTTGCTGTCCACTTTGCTCAGTCTGTACATGACCTTGGCCTTTAAAACTTCCTCTTCAGCTCAAGGTGCTGCTGTTTGGTTTAAACTTCTTCCTTTGGGAAAAGGGGAGCTTACATTTCTTTGCAGGGATTTCTGATGTGAATGAGAGCTCAGATGAGATGCAGAAGGCTCAGCACTGCTCACAGCAGTTTCAAGTGTGTTAGAAACTGTGCAAAGAGAGGAAAATTTACTGCCACTCTGTAGAAGTTTCTTTGGCAGTTCTGGAAAAATCTTTCCTCTTCCTGAGCAGCACCTCAAGTCTGTTCTCCCAGGCTCGAAGGGCAAAGATGGAAATTCTTGTTTAAATCTCTCACATTTCTGACGAGTACCTTGTCCCTGATATGTGCTGTTTCATGCCCTTATGTGGAATCTGCCTGTCACCGATGCTGACGGATGCAGGATAAAGTGCACTTTCCTTTGGCTCTGCCAAGTGCAAATGCAGCAGCAGGCTCAGCTAGAGAAGCCAACAGCAGATTCTGTGCAGAGCCAGGATTGTTGCAGAGAGCTTTTCTTTCTTAGAATTTCCAATTTAAAGGGCACATGTGCAGCTGCCTTGATGTGCTGGTGGGGATGTGGTACTGGGCAGCAGTTTGGTGTGAGGTGGATGTGCTGAGCCCTCTCCTCCTGTCCACTTGGGGTTATCAAATCTAGGGTGATTGTTTAAATCATCTCTATTGTAAATTGAACTAGGAATTTTTAGTTTCCAAGCTCAGTGCCTCTGCACTCACATCTGACATCAGGGCTCAGAGGTTTTCGCTGCAGCTGCTAATCCATGCTACTGAATAACGGGTGACTTTATGTAGCAGATATGTTACAAGATCTGAGCTCAGTGGATGGGAATGAAGAGCCAGAAAAGGTTTCTCATGTCTCAGTACTTTCCATAACAAGCCAAGTGGCAAGTGGCCACAGCCATATTTGAGCACCCGTTACAGATCATGTACCTCAGCATTCAGTTTGCTGAGAGAGTTAGTGGTGCTGAAGTTCACAGTATAATATTTCCAGGGAGTAGATACACATGGGAATTAGGCCAGTAGATACTGCCTTTCCATTTCTAGATCTAAATCATTAGTAGGTGTTCATTTACTTCTGCAGTCATCTTGAACTGGATGCAAACACAGGCACATACAGCAGGGCACCACAGTTGGGTTATTTCTTCCCTTGAAACAATATTTTTCCTGTTTACAGCCTCAAGATTGCAGATAGAAGGATTCATCCAGTATTGAATTTTCAGGCCATATTCAGCCTTTATCTTGTTTTGAAGTGCTATGGGAAAAATAATCCATGTTTCTGTGAGCTGCTTTTCATGTATGCAGTTGCAAATGCTGGGTGCCAAGAATGTGAAGGATCCAAACCTACAGTCACTAACTAGGTCACTCCTGAGATGCTGTCTCATGTTTGGGGTTTTGATTTTTCTTTTCTTCAGTGAGGCTGCAGAAAGTAAGGGCTGGGTAAGAGATAGCAACACAAAAGTTGATCTATATATTCTCTGTGCAGCTATTCCTCATCCTCAGTGTCTGGAAAATAGCAGATCCCAAATGAGACAATCTAACAAGAACCTTCCAGCTGTGAAGCAGTCCATTTTAACAAGTAGATTATTGAACTGGGAAGTAGTAAGAAAAGCCAGATTCTAAATCCTAATTAATCATTGATAGTGGCTACATTAGAATTCATCAGATGCTTTTGGCAACTGCTGATGATTCTACATGCTTATACAAAATTGCTGACGTTGATGATAGAGATATCTGAGGTATCTGCCTTTATGGTCCCTTGGTTGCAAGCTCTGACTGTATTTAGAAACCTGCTTGCTTCCTTACTTAGTCCTTCTAGTTGTACAAAACACTTGTGTGCTTCCATGGGCTGACAATTCCAGTGATTTAATGGATGGACAAACAGTGGTTCTGAGAGATGAGGGCTGCAAACCCATTGCAGGGTATCCCTGTCCTAATGCTGTTGGGGAAACTAAGGCACATCCAGGCCCTCCTTACAGCCATCACCTCATTCTAAACACTTCTCTGCCAAGGGTTTAGGATAAAAGGCTCTGAAGGATGTGTGTGCTATGAGTTTTAAATGCAATAACTGAGCCTTGTTGGCATGAAGCTGAGATCAGGGATTGAGGGAGATCGGGGCTACTGCAGCAGGGAAGGTCTGTAGGGCTTACTCTGTTGTGAAAAGATCCCAGTTTTACTCCAACATGAGGCAAAGAGATTCCAGGAGCTGAGTCAGAAGTTTGTCAGGTGGCCTTGTCATGGCAGGGTTGGTCAGAGGCTTTGTGATCATCACCAAAGGATGCTCTGCAACTGCATCTTCAGAGCTCACATCCACAGTCATGACCTGCTGTTTCCAGGCAGAACAGGTGGTCCTGTGGCTCTGACTGAGTAGAACAACCTTGAAATTCTGCAATGAATGAAAAGATTGTGTGTCAGAGACTTGGTCATTGCTCTCTGCTATTCCTTTGGAGAAAAACCACATTTCTGAAATGGATTTCAGCTTGGTCCATTCCAACTCAAATCAATCACATTTAATTATCTGCCCGGGGCACAGGGTATCCATCATACTCTGATAAATTCAAAGAACATGTAAATTGTATCATCTTTTGTCATCAGTACTGTCTGTTCTTGGCATTCATGCTATGAGGCTAGACTGTAGATATGTTGATTAGCAGATACGCTGATCAGTCATGAAAATTCATTTCCAAAATGAATTTGTATTTGGAATGAGCATGGGCTTTTTCTACCTCAGGCAAAGGAGCCTGAATTCTTGATTACACATAATTATTTATACTCATATTTAGGCCATTTTACATACCCCCAAGGTGGTGTAAACTGGTAAGAGTTTAAATATGAGGTTAGATGTGAACTGTTGAAGCATTTCACTTTTTGGGTGCTTAGAGCAGGGGGAGGCAGAATGGGAGTTGTCTTTCTTTTTAATTGTCTCTATGTATGAGCTGGTTGAGATGTCCTCTGCTGTTTTATTTTCTCTTTGGAGGTCTGGATTTATCTTAATCAGAAGCAGCCCAATTGGTGCCCTGAAGTTTTTTCTAGAAAGTGCAATTTTCAGCAGTTGTGGTTAAGGAACATGTTTTGAGGAGTGGCTACTCACCCCATTTTTGAACTGAATGGGAGCTCTGTTCTTTTCCAAAAGACAGATTATGGCCTGTGCTTGAAATCCCAAGATGAGACTGCTTTGTGTCTCAGCTTGTGTTGCTGGAATACCCCTGCTCCACTTTTATTTCAGTACATTGTGGGGAGGCACCTTTCCATTCTCCAGTGGTACTGTCATATGGAAGGTTAAGGGGTCCTTTTGCTATGGGCTTTCAAAAGTCCTTGCGACACCAGTCACTTGGCATTCACAGGAAATTTTTGCAATGGTTAGACATGCCAGATGCAGCTTGTGTCAGCCAAAATTGTTGCCTGGTGTTTTCACAACAAAATGGGCTGCCCAAAGTTCAGTGTCTGCCATTGAAATACCTTGAGACTCCTCAGAGGTCGGTGTTCTATCAAGTCTCAGTTTTTCCATGTAAACCCAGACAGGTTTTGGTTTCCCTGTGCTAAAGCCAGGCTTATACTCTGACTTTTTCTCCACTTGTGAAATTCACCAAGACCAGTGTTTTAAACTGCATCTTGAAAAAAAAAACCCAAATGAAAGTCCCCAAGGGGTTGTTTTTCTACCTTGTCCAAATTTGCAGGATTTTATCTTGTATGTGAGAGATCTGTTTCGTAACACATGTCTAGGAACCTCTCTTTCCAGAAAACCCTCTTGGAGAGTTCTTGAATCCATTTCCAGCTGTCAGTCACTCTGAGGAGGGGCCAGACTTTCCCTGCAATCTGTAAGTGCATTTATTATAGAGACCAGTGTTTAAGGACATGTTGGCAATCTGGAAACATGCTGAAGTTCCAGACTTGACAGCAGGCCCACTACAGGTGGGCCCAGCTGCTCTTTTGTGTTTAACTCTTTGCCTGGATTACTCTACCTCATGGTCAGTCTGGTCAGTCCCTGCCTGTTTGTGCACCTGATTCCCAAAGCATTCCAGCTCCAGCCCTGTGACTGTTGGGGAGCAGTGAAACCTGTTTGGGCTCTGTAGAGGCAGAAGAATCTGGCTGTGTGGTACAGTCCTGGTGATAAGGACCTATTCTCCAATATTCTGTATTATTCTTTCCTTTTTTAACAGATTAGTGTTCATTTGATCTTCCTTTGGGTGTGTGTTGTCCTCTTTTAATTGCAGTTTTTTGAGTATTCATACCCCTTTGCTTAGCTCCTAAGTTTTCCTAATAAGTTCCTGATGCGTGCCAAGATAATGAAGATGATTAATGAAATTGTTACACTCCCAGATTCTTGTTCTAACTCGCTGTCTTTAAGTGGTTTCAAACTTGGATTTGTCTGCAGTGTTACCTGCAGCACACCCCAGCTGAAGCCACAGAAGCAGAAAAGTGGGAATGTTCAGAGACTGTCATGCAAGGAACCCACTGGAAACAGGCAAGTGCTTGGTGGTTCAGTCAGGAGTTTTACAGAATCCCACAGGGAGGTCACACAGGTACCAGCAGCTCACTTTCACATTTGCCAAAGGCATGTTCCTTCTGTGCCAGGCTGCAATTATCCCACATGCCATAAAACAGGACTGGCAAAGGTGGTGAAGGAATCCCAGCTCCACACACAGTGGTTCCAGGGGAGTGACCAGATCTCATAATCTCGGTTGTACTGCTTGTTTTCCTAAGCACTTTTACTCTTCCTCCCAGACTAAAATACAGCAGTTAAGTTCATTAAAAACACTTTAAGTTATAAACAGTCACCGTTTTTCATTTCCTATGCAAACAGCACTGATCTGATAAGTGTGTTTCCTTTCCCAGAGCCGTGAATATTTCTTTGTAGAAGAAAGTTTGCTCTGATAAAAGCGGGTTTAGTAAAGTCTCAGAGTGTGATTCTCTTCCCTCCAACAAGTATTTTGCTTCTCACTGATGTTTTCTTTTCTAAAGACTTGCCCTGTACAGACAGTTTCAGATGTGGAAAGAAAAACTCTGTTCACAATGCCTTATGGAGGCATTTGATATAATACCCACTATGTGCCTTGAAAAGCAATAAACAGTACTGGTACATTGGCCAGATAATATATACTAAGAAACACATCCAGTTTACTTCAAGCAGCTTTGTTGAAAAAGGTATGTCAGTGTAAAGCAGATTTATCTTTTTCTGGAAATTTGCATGGTTTGCAGTGAGGTTTTAAAATCCTGCCTGTGTTAGAGATGGTTTTGGTTTCTTCTTGGGATCCTTATTCAGGATCTGAAACAGAGTGGGATGGTAGAGCTGGGAACCATCAGTTGCACTCCTGCCTTTCCTCTCTGAGCTGTGTTTTGCATTATTTCAAGCTTGTGTGGATCCTTCCTTGAGAAAAGCAAATACTCAGCAAAGAGGACGGGGCACACAGCAGCTGGGAATGGCTGTGCCCAACTGCTGACAGCCCTGGGAGCTTGTCCATGTTCCTGGCTGTGACATGGAATATCCTGTGTCCCTCTGCCCAGCCAGCCTTGCAGCTTTACCTGCCTGGAGGCAGGTGCTGAGCCTTTTCCTTGCTTTGTTCCTTGGCTGATGCTTTGAGAACAGCCCAAGTGCACTGGAAGAACAAATCCTAATGTCTCAGAGAAAAGCTTGACATATTCCAGCCCCATACAAGCTTTTATTCTGTACTGTTCAGTGACCCCACTTGTTATCTGCTTTGTAACAGACCTGGAGAAGAGTCCAGGCACTCAAACTGAAGAAGATTTATGGTTCATGCAGTCTGTAGCTCCCAAATGTGTAGAGATTCATTTGCCAACAAGGATGTGCTGTGTTGCTGCTTCATCCAGAGCTGATCTGGGGCCAAACACACCCCTAGAAACACCTGGTATATGAATGGTAAAAAAAAAAAATAAATTACTACTTTCTTAAACAAGAGCAGAAATAACCTTGTCTGGAACAGAAAACATGCCCTGTAGAGCTAAATGCTACTTTTATTTTTAACTCTGGAATGTTTGGAGTGTCTGTTTGAAAATGAAATAACCTCATCATGGTTTATGGACACATTTTACACACATGCATCATCTCTCTACAAACAAATCAGTTGTTATGATAAGGAGAGAATTTAACAGCTACAGCCAAGACATCTTTCAAGAAATAGCTCTGAAGAGAAGTACAAACTCTTGAAAGTGATCTGAAGTGTAGAAAACCTCTGTTGAGTTCCCTTCTATTCCACAGCTTTCTTCTGTGACTTTTGGTGAGTTAATTAATTTCCTGATGCCTCCCTTTAATATCTGTAAAATTGCTGTGAAAGTATTTTCACCCTGCAGCATATCATGGGGATCAGTGCACCCAGAGTGTATTGCAAGGCAGAGTGGGGCTTAGATGCTGTGGAAATGGGGGCCAGGCAAGTGCTCAGGGCCACAGGAGGAGCTCCCTGTGTGTGATGTGAATGAGGCTGGTTTGTCCTGTCAGGGAGCAGCAGTGGGGGCTCTCCCAGCTGCACACAGGGAGTTGAGTTGAATCTCTGCTTCCAGGACGTGTTATTTCTCAACCACTGAGTCTGCACATTAAGTCTACATGGAACAGGGTATCCTCTTGCCTAATTGCAAAACTCTGCTTGAAAATCAATCAAGACAGCAGGCTCCTAAATCATCCTGCTGATCTTCTTGCAACATCCTTTTTTCCTGTTTCATGTGGAAACTCACTGACACTCTAAGAATTAATGCCAGCGATTTGTGAACCATTTAGTTATGTCAAGATTATCCATGTCTGTAAAACTAGCCTGCAATTCATTAGCTGGGTCAAGTATATTTAATGATGCTTTGTATCACTGATGACATCACATCCTAGCCTAATTACATGTGCTTTTCTTAATTTTGATTTTTTTTCCCCTCGCTAATATTGCTCTGTCCAAAAGATGCTGTTGCTAGCTCACAGTACTATGGGCAAGATTCCCCTGAAAAACCTCCCATGCAGGCAGGGAGGACAAAAGGAGAAAGCTGTGTTATGAAAAAGGTGCAGGGTGGCTGTTCAGGGCTTTTCATAGAGCTCATGTTTATGTTAAAGCACTATGGGCAGAGAGATTCTGCTGAAACCTGTAAATCCAGGCTTTCACAGGTGGTCAGGTCCTTACCTCCCCTTGGGGATTTAACCACAGACTGTTGATGGTTTCCTTCAGTGCCTACTCTGATAGGTTAAATTTCAGCAGTAACAGCAGGGATCTCAGCACATGAAGAAATGTTCAATATCTATGGATTTTACTTTTGAAGTGAAAAAGCTGTTAGGTTTCTTGTAGAAATGTAAAACTTTTTGTTTCAGTGGCCAGAGTATGTTCAGACAGTGAGAAGGGTCCCTGGTTTTGGACAGAGAGGTGTAAATGAAATCTGAATCTGAAAGATTTCTGGTAATTTTGTCCTTTGGGGCTGGATGGGGGAGCTCCATCTGATGAGGTTAATGACTTCACCTAGCAAAGAGGATTGGTTTGAAAGCAGAGCAGGAGCCTCAGTAAATCTTGTTCGGTGAATTGTCCTTAGAGCACGTGCTGTGCCTCTCCAAATACCTCTGCACAAACCCACCAATTTTTCAGCCATATAGTCTTCTTTTGCCTCAGAATCTAATAATATATTTATTAGTTAACAGCCTGGGGACTTAGGAGACCAAGACCCATTTTCAGAGGAATTCTTCAGGCCAGATTTGCCAGGACATACTCTCTGTGCTTCCATTTGCTGTTGGTTGGATATGACCCAGTGAGATGCCTTACGGACATGAATCATGAGACATTGACTTTTTAAAAGTACAGCTTAGAGTGTCTGGACCTTAGGAACATAATTTTTATTGTCTTTTACTGAGATGGTGTTTCTAAGAACAGGGGTGAGTCACTTTCAGAGATGTGCCAGCACTGTGATTGTGTGGGATACACCTTTGAACACATCCAGACTGCTCACGTTGACCGTGACCCTGCTCGGCTGGCCACGGGCAAATGCTAAATGTGTTTTTGTTGGGTTTGAGCATGAGTCTCTAGTGAGTTATCTGCCTCTCATCTCTCTAGACACTGGATATGCAGTGAAATGAAGGAATACATCCAGTCCTGGGCAAAGGAGAGCTTGGGCATGCAGTGGAGGAGAGAGGTGCTTGAAGTTAATGGCAAGGCTTTTATTGTTATGGGACAGTTGTGGCTGGGAATGATACATAATAATGATGCCTGTTTATGCCCACATTTGCTGTTTTCTAGGTAGTAAGGACTTGTTGCTGTCCTTCCATGGTAATTTTCTGAATAAAATGCTGAAAGGTCTGAATTTGTAGTGCTTTTTTTCAGTTACATCAAGAAATTATTGGTTCTGGTAAATAATAAATAATCCTGCTTTTGTGAGTTTGGTTTCCAGCTGGGTAGAAATGGGCTTCCTCTTCCCTTACAGGCAATCCTGCATTTGCCATTCTTCTGCAAGGGCTTGGATCACCAGTGCTCTGCTGAGTGTTTTTAGGAGCAGCCTCCCCTTCCTGGCTGTGGCAAGGTCCCCCAGGCAGGGGGCTCTGGCTGGCCCTTCTCTGCATCCAACTGTACCTAAGTGCAAAGAACTGGTCCAAAGCATCTTGAAGCCAGCCTTTCCCCTGCTCTTGCAGATGTTTAAATTGTACTATTTGAATGCTGAAAATATTATGTTTTAGGGCTGCCTAGGCTTTGCTTTCTCTCTCCTGTGGCAGACAGCTCCAGCTCAGACTTACTGCAGGGCAAGATTCAAAAGCCTTAGAGATTTCTGACCCTGTGTCCAAGGCCAGGAAACTGTAGTTGAGCCAAAACCATTGGCACCACTGCTGAGAGTTAATTAAATGCATTCATTCCTGTAGTACATTTTTATTGGCATGAGCAAGGCTTAATACATACCACCTTGTTTTTCTCTATGCCTGAACAAGGAAAGTTGTGCAAGTTGGACTTATCAGTGATTAAGAGACCTAAGCAGGTTGGACTGATAAGATCACGGATTTTATGACCACTCTGCCATTTTATCATCTTATCTGAGCTCCTGTGCAGGACAGGTTGTAGAGCTTCATCCTTTATTCTTCTTAAGTCAATGCGTTTTGTTAGAGTGAGATTTGTCTCTAGAGGCTAACAGTCATTACTCTCTGGATTTGAGTTCTCATGGGCATGTTGCAGAATCACAAGCAGCTGGCTCAGAGCTTCTAAGGCAACTTCTGTTCCTGGTTCCAGATGTGATATTCCTGACACTTCTGTAAAATACAGAATTTACAGTGCAGAATTAAAGAAATTAAAAGTACCCATGAATTGTCCTGGAGTCAGTCCCTTGGGATGCACTCCTTGCACATGGATTGCTTCCTTCCAAGAGCACAGCTCCAGCCTCATCTCCTCAGCCATCTCCCCCTCCACATTTCTCAAATGCTTACAGCTGCTCTTTCTTGAGTATGTCTGAGATGAGATCCTGAGGGTTCTTCTGTTGGGCTTGGAGCATTTGAAGTTTTTTACCAGTTTCACAGCTGGCTGGGCACAGGCTGTGCCCAGAGGCATCACTGCAGAGGCATCACTGCAGCCCCAGCTACCAAAACCTGCCCAGTGCAGCACTCGGGGTGAATGTTGGGGTGCTGATGCACAAACTGACTGTGGCTTGTTCATGGAATATTTGGGTTCTCAAGCATAAATTGCATGGGCATTCATGCATGGGCTGATTGGGTGCTCATGCATAAAACACATCCCTCAGTTGTTTGGCTGCTCATGCATGAAGTGTTGGAGTGCTCAAGCATGACCTGAGGGGACATTCAAGTGTGCACTGATTGGGCACTTGTGTACCACTAGCTGGGTGCTCATGCATGTACCAGCTGGGCAGCCATGCACAAACCAATCACATGCTCTTCATTAATTAACTGTGCCCTTATGAGCAAATTAATTGGCTGCTTGTGCACAGACTGATTAGGTACGTGTGTGTGTGTGTGTGTGTGTGTGTGTACTAATTGGACACTCCTGCATTAATTGGGTGCTCATGCATGAACTGCTGGATCATTCCTGCATAAACTTTCTGGGTGGTATATATATTCTGGGTGAAGCAATTTTGCACTCATGTGTGCCCCAGTGGGGTCCTCACGTGTATTGTTTTGGCCCTTGTGCATGAGCTAATTGAGTGCTCTTGTGTAAAAACCATAAACCCTGCAATTGATGCCCAATACTCCCATTCCTGTGCCTTCCAAAACCTTTAGCACTTTGGGTGGTTTGGAATTGAGTTTGAATTGTGCAATCTAGGCCTAGAGCTGAGTTGGGACAGTAATTAGAAACAGATGGCACAAAAGAAGAGCTGCCTCACTTGCAGAGATTAATGACCATCAGTTATGTGTTCTGTGCCATCCTAGAACGTCCTCCCAGCTCACTTAGCTGCTGTTCCTGTCCTTGCTCTTTGTACACACCAGATTCCCTTTGTTCCAGATCACTCCACTGTTCTCTCCAAGCCTCTTTGTTCCCTTCATAGCCTGTAGTTTTAGAGTTCATGTTCATTGCTTTCTTTACAAAGGGCAGCTTTAAGCTGAACTGTACCTTTTCTTTAATGTCCTTGGGTTTTTCTCAGGTCGTGTGTGTGGGTGTCCCTCTGTGCTGGCTGAAAATTGCTCCTTTTAATCTTGAGACTGATGTTCAGGTGCTCCCCCAGTAAGCCTTATTTCCTGAAGAAATACTGATTATATTACAAAGGGAAGGAGCGCCTTGAGATGAAACAAACCTGCACCTTTTTTAGCATGAAGTGTCTGTCAACAACCAAAATTGGTGCTTGAGTGAGATGATTTCTTTAAGATCTCCTCATGACCTACCTTAAGGCTCCCACCACAGCTAAGAAGAAACTGAAAAACTGCTTGCAGTACAAATTGTTGTGGTAAATATGTACCAAATATATCATGTAAGTACATATGTGAAACACATGCCTATGGCTCAGGCTGCCATCACCAGATGTCCCTATTCCATTCACACCCATCCCTCCATCCTTTGGTGTTGCTCTAGGGTGGGATGCTCTTCTGGGAGAGCCAGCAAGCAGCAAAAGAGTTGCTGTTCTCTTAATTTCTCCATTTAGATTCAGTACTTGTGATAGAGAGCTCCCCAGGAAACAGGCAGTTGTGCTTGAGGATTTTTTGCAGGCTCTTTGTGATAATTTCTCTTTGAAGACTAAGAGTTGTAGTGTAACCAAAATCAATATATACTTAAAAAAATCCCAACCAACCACTCCCCCTCTGCAGATGTGATGGCACCACTTTCTTGTCTAAAGAGAAACTGATCTCTGGATGAGCTGCAAGGGCAGCTGGTTTGTCCAGTTCCTCATGCAGGCCAGGGGTGTGAACATGCAGGTTGGTTCCCTGCACCACCACAAAACTCCATTTCTGGTGCTGGATACAAGCTTTTGTTTCTAGGAACTGTAATTCAGAATTTGTAACTATACAGATCTGCAGTGCCTGCTGAAGTCAGTAGGTAGGTTTTTGTGTAGAAAATGTTGAAGAAATCAGCTTTGTGGGTGGCATTCATCCAACTTCGTGTTTTATTGGTCTTAAACAAGCAGCACGACCCTGTTGGTCGCTATTGCATGTTTCCAAGAGGCTGATATTGTGGTTTTGAGGTTTCAGGCAGGAGCTTGACTGGAAATCAGGCACAAATAAGATACAGCAGCTGTCTACAGCCTCTTGTTCTGTGCTCATGGGGTGCAATTTTAGCAGTCCAGACCTACAGTGCAGCAACACAAACAAGTAAGTAATAGACCAGCTCCACTCAGGACTTTCCACTCTAGAAACACAAAGGTTGGATGTGTCACACTGGATGCCAACTGGAACATAACACTGTTCAGCAACTGAGAGAGCCCTGCCACTGTCCCTGGAGCCCAGTTTGACTTTCTGGGGCTGCTGGGGGCTCCATACTCTGCTGGCTGAGAGGGGCAAACTGCAAGGAGATCCTGGCTGCTGTGGTTGCACAAGGTGGACCCTCCTCTGCCCTGTGTCAGAGATCTTCCTCTCCCTTTGCTTCCTCACTCTTGCCAGCTGCTTTGGGAAAACCAGTGTCTGTGTGGGCCTGGCCACTTTTCACAGCACCACATTCTTCTGCCAGATTCAATGGACAGATAACCATGGCCTCTTCATCTCTGGGATTATCCCTGCAAAAATCAAAACTCTGATGGTCCCCAAGGCAGAGCCTTGTTATGGTTCATCCTTGGGATGGATGCTGCACTACACATGACTTATGTGAACAATGAAGCCTGAGCAAAGATGTGTTAGGATAAAGGGGTTTTTGGGGTTTTTTTTTCACCTCCCTGGAATTTTTTGGGTCTTTCCAGGCTTTTGCAGTGATTAATTGTTAAACTTCTGGCAAGCATGTTGTCTTCTTGAGTTTATGCAGGTATAAAACAAATGTGCAGACACCTATTTATCTGATGAACAAACTCCCCCTGGAGCAGAATTTTGGCTCCTGTTTCTGGCTTTGCCATTGATCACTGTAACACATTAATGGACCGGACCTCAGTTAACTGTTGATAAATGGGAGATAAAAGTATTCATTCCCTAGCAGGTGCATTGGGAATTAATAACTAGTTTTAAAGCATTCTTAGAATCCTCAGTATGAGATAGGTTACCCTAGGAAATGGTGTGATCCACGCTGGTCCTCTGATGCATTTCCCAAATCTGGTCTGGGCTCTGTACTGGGGAAAGGGCTGTTGGAGCTACAGTTTGCAGGTGGCAGATGGCTTCCCTCTGTCTCCTGCATTAGGTGCTGTCTGCTTCTCCTGCCGTCATTCATGGCATTGTATGGTGGGCAAAATCCATCCCAGACAGGTCTGAGCTCAAGTGGGGCCCCCAGTTGTTACCCCAGTACAAATGATCCCCCACACTGCCCCTGTGTGCTCTGCAGGGCTGCAGCCTCCGTGCCTGCCAGGTTGCTGCCAGCTAATCAGAGAGGGAGTTGGTAAGAAAATCCAGGGTTGTTTCCATCTGGTAAACAGAAAACATGGAGCAGCCCTTCCCACAGTTTGTTGCTCCCTGTTCAGATAATTCATTTCCACGCTATTAAAATGCAAATGTAATCCCCACCCTTTAAACTAATTAATGTTAAAACTCTTTCTCCAACCACTGTGTAGTCTAAATGAAAGCTGGGACTGAGTAAGCCAAGGATGGAAATGAAAGCTTTACCTGGTGCTCCACTCAGTGCTGCATTCCTGAGGTGTTTTATCTGATCCTGTACAATTGCCACAGGCCTTTTGGGGCTGGATTCTGCTCTTCTTTGTGCTGAGCTGCCTGGGAGAAGCTGCCTGAGCAGAGGTGATGGCTTTCACTAGTGTAGGACTGGTGCAAGTGAGGAGAGAGTTGGACGCAGTGCCTCCTTCCTGGCAGGAATGAACTGCTCCAGTTGGAGAGAAATCTTAATTGCTGCCGAATCAGTTAGGCCATCTTTAATCAAATCCTCCTCTCCCCAGCCTTGACATGTGATTTTTATCTTATTCTCTGTTAACAGTATTTAGTTATATTAATGGCTTTCCTGGCATGAGCCAACATGGTTTTTGACCTATTTGATTTTGGTAATTCCTTCTCTTACATGAAGAATAGCCCCACCATATTTGCAAATCAGAACCAGTTTTGCCCCAAGTTTGTTCAGTGAGAAGAACAAGTTACCCACACAGGCACCTGCCTGTGGTTTCTTCACTGCTGGCCCTGCCATCAGGGGTGCCACCAAGCCTCTGCTGACTTACAGCAGGAGAAAGCTCTGAAAGCCTTGTCCAGGGACCTGCTGGCTGTTCCCAAGATGATGTTTCAGTAATGCCCTGTACATATGCCTCACTGCCAGAGGGAAATAAAGGGCACAAATGATGGAGGCTCCAGTTCCTTCTTCCCTGCTGAGCACTGGGACAGTGATCGTCTTCATTTGGAGCAAAGTGTACAGCTACAAGCCAGACCAGGACAAGTTATTACTCAGCACAAATAATGTGTCCATCTGTGTTTATAGATAGGAATTTAACAAGAAGCTAAACCAGTTAAGATCACTGGAGCTGTCCCCTGGCTGCCTGAGGAGTGAGGGTGATGCTGTGGGGGAGCAAATGCTCCTGGGCTATTGGACAGGAGTGAGGGAAAGCAACAGAAACCAGGAGTGAAAGCAGACACTTTGTGCAGCTGGTCCTACTGCATGCAGAGTTGTTTTGTGCCATGTACTTTCTTGTGCTTTATTCAGTTTAATTTTAAGCATCTCACTTGATGGGACTTTCATGGTTTCCCTTGGGAACTCGTTCCTAAGCCTGCCCTAAATTTCCCTTCATCCTTATCTTAGATCTCCCCTTTTTAAAGCACACTAATGAAGTGAAATACTCCTTCCCCTTTTCTCTGTGTTTCTTATGATATTAAAATATATTCCTCCACACCTGGGTTGGCAGGGAGGAATTTAAATTCATTCTGCAGCTATGCTGGAGCACTCAAGAAATGCTTAACTCCATGGGAAAGGGTTTTAATAAACCCCCTGCAACTGCAGCCAGGGGTAGACTCAGAGCTTGTCTTTCTAGGGCTCATCTTTCAGTGTTTCAGAGTATCCTGGGCCATCATAGAACAGTAGGAAAATATATATTCTCCAGGATTTTCGAGTATCCCAGGAGCATTTGGAGCAGAGGAGCTTTCTGCCAGGCCTGTGTGTCACTAGAGCAGGGGCAGATAGGGTTTCACATCCAACCAGCACAGGGAACCTCCAGAAATGGAGCTTAGAAAACAGCCTGCCAGTGGGTATTAACCTCTTCTAATCAACACTGCTAGATGTTAAGTTTATTTTACTAAAACTGCACAGAAAAAGGGAAGGGGTTTTTTTCTGGCTTTCTAGGCTACACTAAAAAGCCTGAAAAAGGAAATCATGGCAATTGATTGTAACCAAAGTATTTTTTTTCCTGAGCATTATTAAAAAATTAATAAACAAAATGTTTTCTCTGGAAGCTTTTTTGATCTTGTAATTTTATTTAATAAAAATGAACTTAATATTGACCTGGATATTTTGAACTGAAATATTGGAATAGGTAATTTTTCTGGATTGTGTTTTCTTCCACTCTTTAAATCTTCTTTGCCAGTATTCATGGAAACATTATGCCTAATATTTCAGAATGGCCTGACCAGATTTCAAAAAAGAAGCCATATAACTTTTTTTTGTCCATCTCTGAAATTTAAAATTGAGGTTCTTCCTTTTTTGCATAAAGAACCCAAAGGAATGTTGATTTGAAGTTTGAATTTATGCATTTTTCTTTCAAAATATCTTGGAGTGGAGGGGAAAAAATGTAGGGAATAAAAAAGAACAAAGGCTCACTGCAGAAATGAGCATGATGACAGTGCAGTGAGGCAGTTTATGACCAGAATTGTTCAAACAGCTGGAGATTGTATTACACTGTTTATCATGTTTAAATCCATGTCAAAATGACATATATTGTGGAAGTTTTTGTGTGAGATTGGGAACTAGGTATTATGTGAAAAAGTTAACCATATGTTATAATATTCTTCTGGGGACAAGAAATCTAGCTGATACTAAAGGGAAGAGTGAGTTCACCCGAGAAGTCGTGTCCTCCTGGGACAGGTGGGATGGTGTGGGCTGCATGCAAAACACTTGGGTGGTTTGCAGAGCTCCATGAGTCTTATAATTAATTTTACTTTTCCCCTCCCCACTTTTTATCTCTTTATAAATATCACTGTGTTTGAGGTGTTCTTCCTCCCTAATTGTCTAATGGGCAACGGAGCTGGGGGAGAATCAGTTCCTTCCCTTTGACATTTTCTCCCATCTGTGATGGAGCAGGAATTACCTGGGGCTGCTCCCTGGCAGTCACATGTCTCCTTTCTGTTTTCCCTACTCAGAGAGACTTATTCTTGTCATCACATTTTGCTTGTGAACACTCTCAAAATTTGCAAGTCAGCAGAAGGCTGGGGCATGGCAGCGCTCCCTTGGCCTACTGGACAGATTGAATTTCACCCACTAAATATGTTTCAAACAGCAAGAATTCAAGCAGCTCACAATTTCTATGGTCATTTGTGCTAATGAAGTTTGACAGGCTGAATGTTAATGGAAAGTAAACAGGAGAGGGGGTGCTAACAAGGTCATAATGAAGCTCACATTTAAATTGAATTGAAATGAATATACGAAGGCTCATGGGAAATAGTTCCTCGCTCTCCTCTAGGCTGTAGTGCAGCATGTGGTAGCAATGGGCAGTTTGTGAGTGGCTGAGTAAAAGAAAGCTATAGCTATTCTGCAAGCACAAATTATATCTAGCTAAATGAAGAAAACTGACTCTAGAAAGGAGGGAAGCAGGAAAGGATGTTTTTTACAGGAGCTCATCAGTCACAGCAGCTCACTCTTGCCCTCTTGTTGCTGTGACTCCCAGCTAACCACACTTATGTCTCCAGTGTGATTCCCATTGATTTTAAAGACACAAGCCTGTAGGGAAGCACTGATTTGGGGTCAGACTTTACCAGATGTGAATACTCTCAAGTCCTCTTAAATCCAATTTTGAAGGCAGGATTGCTTTGCTTCTTGCAGGAGGGGCCTCAGTGCAGACCAAGCTGGTTAGCAAATCCTTTAAAAAGTCTTTTACTACTGCCATGGTGAATCTTTTAATTTGTTCTATTTTAAATAATGGCTGACTACAGACAAATGAGTTCCTCACATTCTCTCTCGTGCGTGCATGCAGGGAGTATGTCATAGCCGAGGAATTGGGCTGACTTATCCAAAGCTGTTGGCTCTTTCTTTCAGACGTGCTTTCCTAATTCCAGATGGATAAGAAAACAGTGGTGTGCAAGGAACCATCCCCCTCCATCTCCTCCTCCCAACTTTGACATAGTTGTGTTTATTGCCTGCAACTATGGGAGTTTCAATATCCCTGCAAAGTTCTGTCTGAGGAGAGCCGGCAAACTGAACATTATTGGTGCAAAACCCTCTGTAACCATCAGATGCTTTTCCATGACTCAAAAACATTTCAGGCTCTTTTGTAATAAATGTAAATGGCAAACCAGAGGTCAGGGATGGTCTCAAGGGCAAAGGCTGGTGTCTAATCTTTATTTTCTCTTTATGAGCTGCTGTAACAACTTTGAACGTATGAAAGAAATAGCAGAAATGTGAGACAAGGCAATCTTATTAGGAAACTGGTACATAGCTTCTCAGACTTGTTCCTTGACCTCCTTTGAAACAGCCATGGGGCTAGAATCCTCAGATGGTGCAAAAGCATAAATGGAGCTGTGAATTACTGTAGCAGAGGTTCAGTGTTTCTGTTCAATGATAACTTTCCTTCCCCCACCCAGAGGTTTCAGCCGTTTTAGTCTTGATTTTAATATAATGGTTCTCTTAACATATTTTTCAAATTACTGGGGAGATGACAAATAGTTTGAGCTTAGCACTTGTGGATATGTTCAGGAAATGGAGCCAGTTTATAAGATGAAGGGTTTGGTCTTGCAGTGATCTTTAAGGCTGATCCTCCAAAGTGTCCTTAGGAATCTGGGGGCAATCTTGGGTTGGACTCTTCGTTGACATTTACATTTACAAAAAGCAGGGTTTTGCCAGTTAAAGATTATTTGATACTATTTGCAAGAGGGGAGATAGTAGTGCCAATTTATTAGACTGAATGCGCAAGGTTTTTTAATTAATTTGCATATTTCAATAATGTCCTGTACATATGCATGACTTTTTGGCTTGACAACCAAAATGTGAATTCCTTTGTGTCCAAAAGGATGTTCCATTTGCCACTCCACCCCACATAAAATGTTTCACTTTTGGGCTGTTGGATTTGGGGCAGAAGAACCAAGATTTGCAAAGCTGCCCAAGGAGGAGGAAATGCTGGCATTTGCTCTGTACAGTCCTGGGGTAGAGGCTGGGATCCAATCTGGGAGTCCCAAGTTTGATCCCCTTCTATTTAAGAGGTGTTCTAATCCTCCCCTAGCAGACTTGAAAGCCCTTTTAGGGTGGGGGATTCACTTAGGCTCTCCCCAGTGCCCCACGCTGGGCCATGAAGGGAAAGGACTGCATCCCATGCCAGCCAGGAATGAGTGCTGTCCTCAGTCCCCTCTGCCAGCCAGAACTGGGCAGCAGATTCATCCTGCAGCCAGATATTGTTTCCCAGCAAACAAATAATTTCCCAGCAAGTCTGCTGTGTCCCAGAAAGAGATTTCATCCCTTTCTTGCTGAGGCACTGCATGCCTGCTGCACTTGATGTTAAGTTTCCCAAACCATCCCATGCTGTTCAACCACATTAAATATTGTGCTGAAGCTAATTAAGATGACAGTCTGGGAATGTTTTTATTAACTTTGCTTGCTGAATTTCCTTCCCCTGAGATCCCGACTCTTGTAAATAACTTTCAAAAGCTGATTCAGAATCTTTTACCACGTTCATGTTGGTGTTAGGCTGGAGGTTGACAATGGGCTTAATGCTTGTGTTAGTGTAAAGGAAGAGTGGACATCTGAATGCTTAGACTAGTTTGATATAGAGGGATGTGCCTGACACGCCTGCAGAGCAGTTCCTTAAGGATGAGAAAATGGAATGTCTGACATTCATTTCTCCTTCAGCTGAGTGTCAGTGCAACAGGCATTTCTGACAGTGCCCAGGCAGTGCCACAGAGTGCCAGCAGGGCTGGGCAGGTCCTGCACTCCTCAGCTCTGCTCAGTCCCTGTCAAAGGCAGAGGAGCCTCCATGTGTGGGGCAGTGAGTGGTGCAAACCAGGGCCAGTTTTTTGATGTGATGGTTTCTGACTTGGAATTTTAATTTTTTGGGTTCTTAATATTTTACATGTAAAAATTCAATTAAAGAAAAATGCACTTCTGTCAGGCCTTAGGCTGCAGGTCTGAGAATTGAAAAAGTCTGAACTGTTTCATAAATACGTCTCAGGGACCTTTAGCTCCCTTCAGGCTGGTTCCTGTGTCAGGAATAAAAGTCACTGTAGCCCTTAAATCTGATGAAATTCTTCTGTTGCTTCTGTGTGAGGAAGTGGTAGAAGTTGTGGAATGTGGTCAGCCTGTAAGAGCTGTTTCAGTTGTTGATGAAGGGCCAGTCCTCATGAAATCATTGAGACATTTTTCCATTGGGATGATAAATAGTCAAGTCCTAGAAAAAAATATCCTATACTTTAAAAAATGCCCTCTGAGCATCAGAGTGAATAGAGGTGAGGGCAGAATGTTGTGTATGCTGCAAATCTCCTGTGAGGGCACAAAGGAGACAAACACATTGGGGTACTAGTGAGGGATGGGAAAGGGGATCTAAATATGACATAGAAAGTCCATTTATTTCCTGGTAACCCCAGACATATTAAGGACTGGCACGTACAGCTGACACATAAACAAACTGTGCTCTCTCTTTTAGAAAATATGTGAACAGGGTTGCTCATTGTCAGTCGTGCAGGCAAAAAAATAATAAACACAGATGTATATTGGAGAGGGGTGGAAATGCTCTGAATTCTCCCAGCCAAAATCCAGGCATTGAGAGCAGCTTGAGAAGGACTCTCCCTGGGGTCATTGGTGGTGGCAGAGCATTGTCTGTGCTCCTCTTCCTTCAGGACTTGAGGAAATTTGGAATAGGACCTGGCATGGTCTTTGCTTCAGACATGGGCTTTTCTGTCCCCTAAATGTTACCAATTTGTTTTCCTCTCTACTCTCATCTCTTTTGGGCTGTTGTAGCAGAGAGGATGTTGATGCCATGAACTGCTGGCTCTATTTTTCTGCCTTTTACCCTGGTATAATTTGAGCAGGGAGCTGGTCTGGGAGCATCACTGCTCTGAATCTGCATGGCTATTGAGGAAAATTATTGAGTGTAAATTTAGATTTTGTTAATACTGGATGTGAAATAATTATTTTTGAAGTGACAAGAGGATACTAACCATGAATTACTTCATTAGGCAGTAGTTTTTAGAGAACCCAAACCACCACTCAAAGATGTCCAGTAAAGAATGACCCAATTAGCAAGCCCTGCTGTCTGCCTTCTACCCATCACTGGGATGTGTTAGGATTTTTCAAGTTAAACTGTTAATGTGAGCTGTTAACTGTGTGTTGTTCCAATAGTTAGAGGTCCCTGACACAAATTAGATCCCATTTTGTTTATGTTTTTTCCTGAAATGGGGGTCAGCTGTGCAGGAGAGCCATAAACACTTTTGCTTCAAGCACATTTGTCTAGCCTTATTGTCTGTAAAATCCCAAAAGGCAGAGATTTGTTTTGTTTAATTCTTTTGTTTGCAGTGGAAGAATCTTGCCTTGGCTGTGCTCAGCTAAGTCCAAAACCTCGAGAAAAAGAAAGTTTTTCTAATATAGACAGTTGGATGTGCATAATAAGTCTGATACTTCCCATCAGGGAATTTCCACCTGTATTTTGAGATCCAAAATAAAATTCCCTGCACACTGGTATTTTTTGTTTTATGTCAATGTCCAGAATTTCCCAACAAGTTCACTATCTCCATGTGCTGTATAAACAATAGGGAAAGATTTGGCCCAAGCAAGTGTACGATCTAAATAGAAGACAAACTGGGAAAAGTTAAGGATTTTTTTGGTGAGGTTTTTCAAGACCCACATCTAGTTGTAACTATAGAAATATTTAATTTTATTATTGTTTATCCTACAAAAATTGTAGGATCACTTCTCAGGATCTTATCGTGAGTACTGCCTTAATTAGTGCTATTTGGAAAGTCCCAGCACCTAGAGTTAAGATGTTGCATAAGACTCAGCTTTTATGTAAAAAACCCCGGCGAGTTTCTTATCTTTGTGATTTTCAAGGGAGCTTCGGGGACTGAGATTTTGAAAAAGCTCACCAATTTCTGATCTTTAAGAAGTCTGACTCATGAATTTTTTCATCTCTAGTGTTAGAAATATTGGTAAAATGCTGGTGAGAGAAACAGAGCCGAACACAGGGCTCACAAATCCTTGTTGCTTAATGGGATAATCATTGTTGTGCCGCAGAGTTTATTTTGCCCAGAGCCCTGCAGAAATGGGAGTCTCCGGTTTCAAACCTGTCCAGAAGTGAAGTAAATAAAGCAGTGTTTCAGTTCAGTTGCTCTGGTTCCTCAAGGCCTTGCTGCCTTGCAGGTAGAGAAGGTGGGACCCCTTGGAGGAGCAGGTTCTGTGTGGGACTCCTTGGAGGAGCGGGCTCTGTGTTTGGGAATCTGCCGAGTGCCAAGCCCGGGGTGTGTGGAGCTCCTGGGCATGGAGTGGGACAGAAAAGTGAGCAGAGGGTCAGACCAGGCTGATCCTGGGCAGGAGCGGGACAGCAGAGGGTCAGATCAGGCTGGTCCTCGGCATGAATTGGGGCGGCAGAAGGTCAGACCGGGCTGATCCTGCCTCTCCGGCCGCCCCATCCCACGCTCCGCCGCCCCTCGGCCCTGTGGGAGCTCCTGACCCCAGCCTGGACGGGAAGCTGGCGGACGGCTCGCTGCAAGGTGTTGAGGGGAAAATAGATTAGCCTGAGACAGAGCGAGTCTCAGAGCTGTCATGGTGTTTTAAAAAATAAAGCTTGAGGTAAACAAAACAACACGCCTGCTTCCACGCAGTCTGTGGGATCGCTGCCGCCAGCCTTTCCGACCGGCTCAGGAATTCCACCTATTTCCGACCCCAGTTCCTCTCTGCCTCCCAGTGTTGCCCGGGGGCTGCCCCCGGTGTCCAGACACACGGTGAGCATTCACTCCTGCTGGGCCCGAGGTGAGCATTCACTCCTTCTGAGGGCTGAGGTGAGCATTCACTCCTTCTGAGGGCCAAGGTGAGCATTCACTGCTGCTGGGCCCGAATTGAGCATTCACTCCTTCTGAGGGCTGAGGTGAGCATTCACTCCTTCTGAGGGCCGAGGTGAGCATTCACTGCTGCTGGGCCCGAATTGAGCATTCACTCCTGGGGCCCGAGGTGAGCATTCACTCCTGGGGCCCGAGGTGAGCATTCACTCCTGGGGCCCGAGGTGAGCATTCACTCCTGGGGCCCGAGGTGAGCATTCACTCCTGGGGCCCGAGGTGAGCGTTCACTCCTGCTGAGGGCCGAGTTGAGCATTCACTCCTGCTGGGCCCGAGGTGAGCATTCACTCCTGGGGCCCGAGGTGAGCATTCACTCCTTCTGAGGGCCGGGGCTCAGGGCAGGGCTCGGCCTGGGCACAGCAGCGGACGGACCCAGACACAGCTGCCAGGCCCTGGCCTCAGGCCTGGTCGTGGCTCCTTGGCTTTTGCACCACAGGTTTTGTAGTTCAGGGCTTTACTTCAACTGTGTTAAACACTAAATCATTTAATACTTCTGCTGAGGTAACTGGATGGGTTTTGTCTCTTTTGTTGTTGCTGCTGCTGAGACAGTGCCCTGCTGTAGCTGGGGAATAGGAACAGCTGCACAAGACTGAGGAAGTTCAGCAAAAACATCACAAAGGAAAATGCCAAAGCAACAGGGAGCTCAGGTATGATCACATCACTGCTTAGTTAGAGACTTGCAAGCATGATCATTCCCAACAAAATCCTTTATAGTTTACTTTGTGAATGAGGCAGTAATTGGCACCCCTGACATGAGCTGTGTGAGGCACTGCTGCCATGCCTGCCCGTCTCAGAGTTACTGCAAAAGGAATGAGCATTTTCTGCCCTCCACTCCGATTTTCCAATTCTTTTATTAACTGGATTTTACTCAAGTCACAGGAAATTGAAGCTGTCCTGCCACTCACCTCCCATTTCAGCCCTCCAAATGGTGTGCTTGATGCGTACTTAATATTTTTCTTGTTCAAAGGATGAATTTCACCCTGTGTGGCACACCATGGGGAACAAAAACCAGCCCCCAAGCCTAAGCCCTTCCTCCAGGCTTTCTGGTTTTGTTTCCTGTAGCCGTGCTCTACCTGTTGCAGGAGAGCATGCTAGCCACAGCTCAATTCCTTGAATGGAGGAGAAGCAATTTCTGCCAGAAGAACTTTAAAAATAGCATCCACTTAATCCCTGCTCTGATTTCCACCATGAGTGACCATTAGGCATGAAAATGCCAGTAAATTTTACTGGCAGTAAAAAATTGCACATATTATTTGAAAACCAAAAAAGAGGCAAGAAAAATGTTATGGAACCATTAAAATCTTCATGAGGAATCCTCTTGTCATGTTTGCCCTGGGAGTTTCAGTTGCTCTGATATGACTACTGTCTTACTGAATGCCTTGCATGACTTTTTATAGAAGATGAAGCACTTGCTTCTGGAGGAGTTATTCCTAGAGTCTCTTAAAATATTGTCATTTTGATGACAGCAGCAATTCAGTAATCATTTTACCTTAAAATGGTCATATTAAACAATAAAACTTTCTTGTGGGATCTGAACATATAATTATTAATTGCAAGTTCTCTGACATTAGCCAGGGTTTTGTTTAAATATAAATTTTATATCTCTAAGACCAACACTATAAATTGCATTGGTTTGAGAACTTGATGCAAATTGATAACATTTTTGAAGGAGGGTTGATACATTTCTTGTCTGAAACTCTTTTTCCTTCATTCTTTCCTGTCTTGTTTCCTAAGTGGGTTTTGGAATTTTGAAAGCATAACAAGCAGAATGAAAGAGTTGGTTTTTTGGGGGGAAAGATTTTAACTGAGAAAAGGTCTTTTATGTAAAATTTAACATCACTTCTTTTTTTTTTTTTTTTTTTCTTTTTTTTCTACTGTAGTTTAATTTTTAATTTAAAGTCTTGTAAAAGGCTATGGATATTTGCCTTTGTAGGGAAATATGATGAACATTTTAACATATTGTATAAATTAAAAAGAAGCAAAGAAAAACTTAAAAATCCATCCATTTCATACACAACTTTGACCATTTTTGATGAACTAGACTTAGGTTTTTGTTCATCCTGATTGTAATACTGCCTGAAGAAGAAAAAGAAATATTGAAACATAAAATGTACATCAAAGCTCTCCTTGATTAGTTGGGTGTGGCTCCAAAAAGAATTAAAATACTTCTAATTTCTCTTTAATTAGTTCACATAAGGCATAGTTACTATGAAAATTAATGAATCAGGCTGACACCTGCTGTATTGACACAGCCAAATTCCTTCTTGATCTTGAAACTTTGCTCCACTCATGTGTCACCTGCCCATGTAACCAGATAGGTCACTCAATACATCATGTTATGCTGTGATGAATCATGAGATGATTCAAAGATCTATTTTTTCAGTGTGTTTAATAGAGGGAAGGAGCAGAAACTCAATTTGATGTCTGTTTTCCACTCATTTGCTACAAATTGATGGGAATTCCACTTTCTCCCACTGGATTCTCTCTTTCAGTGCTGACCTGAGGCCCGTGTGGGTGATTCTGATGTTCAGTGTCACACCCAGTGATGCAGCAATGGTTCACATGGGGCAGCTTTCATTGGTTTTAGTGGAGCTGAGATGAAAATTGAAGGATTCCTTTGATTCCTTTGAATTTCTTCATCCTGGGAGCAAAGCTAGGATGATGAAAACTGGTTGGTATTTGCAGGTGGGCCACTCACCCCACATTGAGAACCTTGTTAGGGAGCAGAACTACCATCCTCATCCTGAATACCTCTATTTTATAGCAGCCCACATCAATTTTCCTTTGAATTTCCCGAGTGATCGCTTTTTGTCTGATGTGAAGACAACTGTCTAGACATCCCTTTACAAAAAAAAAAAGAAAAAAATATTTCTATCCTGCAGTCTGAGAGAGGCAGAGCACAAGTGCAGGTAAATATAGGGCATGTGAGATTGATTTGGTGCCATAACTGGGAAGGTAAGTACTTGCACTCGACTCCCAAAGAGCTGCAGCTCTGCTGCAGTGTTCTGCACAGCTTTTACATCTCACTCCTACTTACCTGCTCACTCTTGGTGGGACCAGAGTATTCCATTTCCCCAAGAGCCTTAATGGTTTGTTTGTTCATAAACAAGCAGTGGTTCCTGGGAGGGCTGCAATTTTTTTGTTGGTTTGGTTTTGTTTTGTTCTCATATGAAAGTACCCTGTCATCCCAGTGTCCTGCTATTCACTGCAGTTAGCTTAAGGGGAAAATAGAGACATACTGAGCTGGCTGAGTGCCTCAGTATTGACAGTGTGCTTGTGTATTTGCAGTGCTTAGTGTTTTCCCTAAAAACTTTATTCCATTATCTTCTGTCTTCACATTTCTTCTGATCCTAGGGGACATTGTACTAACTTTCATATCCAGGTGCTTCTTCTGTCCCTGGAACTTAGTGTACAAGTGGATATTCCTGGTTTCTCTCATGCAGCCCTTCAGTGCCCAGAGTTTATCCTTCTGGGTCTCCATCTTCTCTGGAATACTCTGCAGCTCAGCAAGGGCAAGAACCTTACAGGCAGCTTTTCCCTCTTGTTTTGGACTGAATCAAAACAGCCTCAATGTAACGTTCAGACAGAATATTAAAAGAACAGTAAAAAGGGCATCTCATGGCTGCAAAGAGTCTCCTTTGGCTTCTACACTTCTTCTGTAGCTTATCAGCCTTGATAATGGGACCTACCAGCTGCAACCTTTCCATAGCAGAGGAGGCTGCAGCATCACCCATGTGCTGAAGCAGTACCTGCTGAACTCCTGCAGGAGATTCCTCACCCTGGTCCCAGTCCCTCGGGGAGCTCCTGCTCTGGTGCCAGCCTGGGGCGGGGTGGATGGCCCAGCAGAACTGGGGCTCCCTCACTGCCTCTGGTAAAATTCCTCTGTGACCACAGTATGGATTAGTGTGCATTGCTGAAATTGCCTAGGGGACATCAGAAAAAAAATTAAAATGAATAGGTTTGTGTTGATACAGGACAGAGCTGTGGCTGTTTCCTGGCTGTATGGCACCACTCACACCAGAGCAGGGGTTGCACTGTGCTCAGCAGCTGCTTGAATTTTGGTGGTGGCCAACTTCCCTCTCCAAAGTGAAGCTGATTTGTGCTAAGAGTCACTGTGCTATTGTGTTTTGAGGCAGTCTTCACTCCAAAAAGAGGGCTGAGTGGGTAGAGGTGAAGGTAGGTCAGTGTTCCAGGTGGGAGCTGCACAGGGTGAGCAGCTCAGCCAAGCAGGAGTTCTGCCACAATATCAGGGAGTTCACCCAGATCTCACAAATGTCCTGCCTGCTGGCATGCTCCCAAACCATCCTTCCTCTCTATTGCAATTTCAGTTCCCAAGTTCTCTACAGTTCTCTTAAATGAGTTTCATTTGGAGACTTTGACTTTCAGCAAGGGGATCCATGTGAGGCATGCAGGTATTTCAGCCTGGAAATATTTTGTTCTTCATTATTTCACTGCAAATCCACTATTTTCTTCAAATGGATGTTATTTTTTTTTAAATGAACTCCAAATAAACATGTTCTTGAGTATTTTAGGTAGCTAAGAGAGAGCCTGTTGACTTTAATGACAATCATCTAAAATTGAATAACTCTGCATGAAAATATCCACTGTTGACTTATTTTGAAGACACCTTTGAAGAGCAGTTTTTTGAATATATTCTTCTGGCTTCAATAGGTCTTGGTTGATACCTGAATAATCTGCTTTCCAACTGAAGCAGATCCAGCCTTTTTAAAAACAGCAAGAGGATTTTTTGCATCAAATGCACAGTCAGAGAGTGAAATCACTGTTTATCTATTGCTTTGCATGGTTCCTCAAGGCAGCAGCTTTGAGAAAGATGAGTAAGATAGAATCAGAGTTTAGATTAACGTAAAACATTTGCTGGAATTGCAGGTAATTTGAAGGTACTACAGGAAAAATTGTATATAAAAAAGTTTGAATGAATAATTGTTACCATTAGAGGGACTTGGGTGCTTCTTGTAGGTAATTCTGAGCTCCTTTCCCATTAATGGTAATTTGCCAGGAAAGAAAGGTACATTACATAAATATTTCAAAGTAACCTGGACAGCAATTTGAAGATATTAAGCTTTCAACTTGACAGCCCCAAGCACCTTGATTCATCTTAACATCCTGTAAGGTCTTAAATGCAAACAAGCACTTTACTTGAACGGGGCTGACTTCAGGACCAAAATGAGCCTCATTACACAGGGCTGAATGAATATTAGGGAACAATCAATTTTTCCTCAAGCACGTTAATTATCTCAACTGGAAGAAGCACAATAGGAGTGGACATGTGAAGTAAACCAGAGTCATTTTTCTAAACAAACCCTGGATCTGCAGTCTGCACACAGCAAACCTGTATCTCATCTGCTCTAATCTCTGCACAGCTCTGTTTGGGTTGGACTCTGTTTCCCTGGGAAGGGCATAGGTGCTAAAGAGAAGACAGGTAGTGACTGCAGAGAACCAAACTTCCCTTAAAAAAAGCTTGCAGTGTTCATGATTCCACTTCTGGGGAACATACAGGATGAAAAGGGTGGGGTTTTGTTGGTTAGAGAAACCCCTTGAAAGTATGGAATTTGTTGGTTATTAATGAATTTTAGTTCTAGGACTATGCTAAATTAACTGTAGCACATGAGTGAAGGTGGAAGGGCTGTGTTCAGCTGTTGGAGGAAGGCAGGCAGTCCCAGAGAAACAAATCTGGCAGTCATGAGGGTTCTGGGTTTGCCTGGGCTCAGAGATGGTTTGCTGCTCATTCTCTTGACACTGCAGCTCAGAAATTAGAAGAAAATTCAAGGTGCAGCTCTGTGTTTAACAGATGCCAATCAGAGAGTCCCTCCCACTCCTGGCACTTTTCTTCTTTCTCTCCTGTCTGTCTTCCTGCCTGTGCCCCAGGTACACTTTTAAGGTCAGCTTTGCCTTGGACTTCCTACTTTTATTTTAAAGCCCCCAGTACAAGGGAGTTCTGTCTAAGTTCCTGTGAAGTGTTGAATTTCTCTCTCTGTGATTGTAGGGGAGGGGGTTGTTTCATTTTGGTTGGGATTTTTTTGTTTATTTTTTAGGTTTTTGTTGCTTTGGTTTTGATGTGGCAAAAAGAGAGGTGACTTCTCTTAATTCTCTGTGGAGTGTGAGCCTGTGGGAGGAAAGGCACAGTGCTTCCAGTCACACTGAGACTCATTTGCCAATCTGCTCGAGAGAGTTAGAGCCAAGAATACAGGGATTTGATTCCTAGCTGGGTTTAATGGACAGCAACTGGAGTTGTGAGCTGTTGTGGTATCTTAGACCTTGTCATTAGATTGGAGCCTCTTTTTGAACATCTAGTTGACAAACATTAGAGGATTTCTAAAACAGGGGTCACAGTGATTTGTGGTCATTAAAGATTATTCTCCTTGCAGTAATCCCTGGGACTGATGTATAAACTGTGTATAAACAAATACCAAAAGACTGTCTCTGTCTTGAAGAATTTACAATCTAAATAGAAAAAAAAAAAAAAAAAGGCAAACAAAGGATTATGATCACCAGGGCTGGGTGGAGCTAAGAACAAATCCCAGATCTCCTGCATTGCCTTTGCAACATGTCTCTTCTTGTTCACTCAGATCATCTGGATTTTTTTTAACTCCCAGTAAATGGAATTTCATGCCAGAGGTCTGGCACAGTTCCAGGCTGGTCAGCTCTGGGTGTTTACACTGTCATTGAAGGAGGGTTTCCTGAGCAAGCAGAGGTTACAGTCACCAAGTCCTGAGGGCACAAACCAGCACTGCTGAGGCCTCCCAGCTCCTGGCCAGGAGTCTCTCTGTCCTTGCTTTGTGACCAGGCTGTTTCACAGGCAGTGGAGCTGCTTCCAGGCTCAGTTTGACTCACCTCTGGCTGGCACAATGCAGCAATTAGGACACCACACAGGTGCTTTTACATTGTCCTTCCCACTTCCCAGGCTACGTGGGAGAACTGTGCTTTGGGCTGTAGGAACCCACCAGTGTCATTTATGCCCTGTGTTTCCTGGAGTGGGCTCATACCTTCTGTTTCCCAGGCTAAACTATAAGAAGATATTGCTGTTTGATGTTGTGTGTTGTTTAGCTCAGAAGTGGCTGTGTCACTCCTGGGCACAGTGGGCCTGTGGAGAGGCTGGCTGCCACTTGGACTGGGTATGAGTCAGTGGCTTTGGGGGTTATAAAATACTGAGGGTGGGCTGTGACATTACACTGTGATTATTCCTGAACACACAAACATTCTCCAGTCCATCATTATGGGAAAAAGGGCTGTGGGAAGCTGTCCCCTTCCTGAGGCAGTGCCATGGGACTGGCACTGGTGTCTCCCACGCTGAGCAAAGGCTTGGGCATCCCTTGCTGAGTCAGTCAGTCCTGTTGGCTCAGCTCTGGCACTGGCTGTTAAGAGGGAATGAATGTGGCAGAAAGCACAGGAGGAGGGCAGAGAGAGGAGTTTGCCTTCTGAGCAAAGGTTGTGTGGGATACAGCAGAATCTGTGTTTCTTGCACCTCTTCATGGGGGTAGAGTTGCTGTGGTAGAGTTTGACCTAGAGATGGTCCTCAGTCCGTCTTTTAAATTTGTTGTAGGACAGGTGCAAGAGTTAATAGCTACCTAATTTGGTGATGTTGAGCTCACTGGTTAGTGTCTGTAAAATGTTGGAGGAAGGCTAGGTGGTACTCTTGAGCTGGATTTTGCCAATAATTACCCAAGAGGAAAAGTGCTGTGAAAATCAGTAGAGGCACTTGCTCTTCTGAGCCAGGTACTCTTCCACATTCTGGGAGGTGGCAGAAGGTGCTCTGTTGGTCCTCAGGCTGCAGAATCAGGAAGACACTTAAGCAAACTATTTATTTGAGGCATGGGTGTGTTACTGCCATTCAGGATTTGTGTTTGCTTTGCTGAGTAGGGACAAACTGCACTGCTTGATCTGCTGACCAGAGCAGCTCCTTAAGTCATGATGCCTTCTCTAGATAAGCTCTAAGTGCATTTGATGAAAGGCTTTTCTATCTCAGGCTAGAGCATCTTGTGCCATCAGTGTAACCAGCATTTTTATGCTGTAACTCAAGGGATGTCACAGCAGCAAATAACATAGTCCAGAGGACAAATTTATTGGAAGCCAAACTGCAAATTTCTAGGAAATTGTTGTTTGTCACAGAGGTACATAATGTTATAAAAAATAAAATACGTAGCTGATCTATATATTTTGCTCTTAGTTCTCTTGGCTCAGGAAGTTTGGGAGCTGTCTCTCCATGTACTGAATCTCTGTGTATTCTGCATGTGCACAGTGTTCTGTAGGCTCATCTGGTCCCTGCTGTCACCATTCCCAAACACTGCTGTTGTGGTGTGGTGGGTACAGTCCCACAGACACACCAGTCTGACTTCCTGTGAAAAGCAACACAGATTGATGATAATGGGATGAAGATATCTAACTGCTGTAATTATGCACTTGTGTGTACTCAAGTTGCTCTTAAAGAGAAGAAAATTTCAGTGTAAGAGAGTATACTTGAAAGACTGAACTTCTCAACCCAGCATCAGGAGGGATAAGCTGTATTTAAACAATATGTTTAAATAAAGTCTGAATTGATACTGATTCATTCCAGATGAGACTTTGGGATCTGTCAGATGTGTGGGCTTGCTGTGCTGTGCTCTAAACCCTCTGTAATAAACCAGGTAGGGCTTGGACACATGACTGTGACAAGCAGTAATGTCCCTGGCCCTGGGTCCTTACCAGCTTTAGTGACCTGGTGCTGGCTTGGAAACAATTCCTCTGGCTGGTGTGTGGGGGCAGAGATCACTGAGCCACCTCACAGGGCACCTTCCCAGGGCTGATACAGCATTTTGCAAGTCATATAACCATGCCTTAGTTCCTCACTGGGAGGTGAGGGTTCCAGTTTCCCACTGAATGTTAGATTGGGAGATGCTGCACGGATACAATATTACATTTCTTTGTACTTGTTGGACTATCCAGTGTAAATTTTGTCCCTCATTTCAGTATATACTTTTGTAAGACTTCATCTCTCCAATTAGTACATTTTTTTTAGTTTATGTTCGCAGCATGATATTACTATGTAATGATGTCTGGGTTTGATTTTTTTTTTGGTGTTTCTTAAAAGACCTGGCAGGAGGTCAAGTGTATTCTTCTCCTTGGCTCCCCATGATACCTTCAAATACCCAGCACAAGGTTCTTAAGTCCATGCTTATACCTTCATTATACAGGGTGGCATTTAAACACAGTGCAATTTAAACATGTTTCTGAGTACTTATGGGAATAAAGTTGTTTTCTCAAATTGGGAGAATAATTTTGTAGAGGTTATTGAGCAGAGCTTCACTTCTTTGGTCACTGGGAGTATGGACATGTTCTAATTTCAATCCCTACCTCAGCTAAGTCAGTGGGTAGAATTACTCACCAACAGCAGCCTAACAGAAGGGATGCAGGGAACTCCCCAGTCCTGAGAGCTCCCTGAGTTCTGCACCTCAATTTACTCCAGCTGTGGTTTCTCTTTAGCTGTTATTTGGTGGGGAAGCTGAACCTCTGCCTTGAGTTTCCCCCCTGCACATGGCATTGGTTGGTCACTGAGCCACAGTGCCAGCTGCAGATGCTCCAGGAGAGGTTCCCTTCCTTTGCCAATGTGATCCCTTCTCTGGTTTGCTCCATGGAGTCACACAAAGGGGCCACATGTGTCTGTATGTATATATATGTGTATGTATATATATATATATATGCACACATACATCAGATTCTGTTCTGACGCTCAGAGTTGCCAAGCAAAACTTCTGAGGAAGAGGTGACCAGGTGCACACTGAGCCTTTCAGCAGAGGAAGCCAAAGTCATCTCCAGTTGTAAGTGTTTAATTGCTCTCTGCACAGTTCACTGGTTTCAAGGCCTGTAGGGACCCCTGTGATTCTTTTGCCTGAACACCTGCATGTTACAGCCTGTGGCATTTCAGTGTTTTCTGCATTACAGACATTAAGAAGTGGCTGAACTGGAACATGCCTCTGAGATCACCATCCAGTCTCAATTTAAGCTTTTAGCAAAGAAAGGACCTCATAGAGTTAGAAGGAAATTAATTTCTGATATTCCAGGTAGGCACAGAACCCTGGGAGTGCTTCAGCTTTTGAGACTTCACGTGGGGCGCCAGCACCCATGTCCCACAGCTTGCATATACAGTCATGAATTAGTGTGAAGAGCTTCTGTGTTATTTCATCTCTCAATACTTCTTGATTCAGTTTGTAGTCACTGAGCTTTTTAATGCCTTTCTCTACTTGACCAAGGTAGCAGATTAAGACATCATTTTGAGTCTCTTGTTGGTGGAAGCTTCCAACATCATTCCAGCCTGGGGTTGACCAGCTCTGCTTGTGGGATGTAGAGACCTGTGGGTTTTGTGTGTCTGGGTTGGAAGGTGCTGCTTTCCGTTCCCATTGTCAAACTTACAGGCAGTGTCCATGTAAACTTCTTTCCTGGTTCTTTCAGATTTGGTTTCATTGTCCTTCCTCTTCATTTGGCATCATTCCCAAAAAGCTTATTTGCCATCTGCACCAGCTGAGAAACTTTTTAAATAAAATCTTGTCTGTCCTTGCTGTTGAGTATATTGTTGAGGATTGGTGCTGTCTGCCCCCAAACTTTGTTCCTGTAATGAGGCTCTCAGGTAATGCCAGCATTAGCATGGGCTTTCATTTGACTGCTTTTTAAGGCTTTTTGTTTTCTCATGTAAGGCTTTGTATTCTTGCAATGCTCATAAAAGTTTTAGTCATTTCCACCAGCCCAGGCTCCATAGGTTTCCACACTCCAATAATATCTTCTGAAGCACCAAACCCAACCTTCCCTGGCAGTTTTGCATTTTTATTTCACTGCATTTTCTGCACCTTTTACCATTTTTTTCTTTGTGTGTATCTGCCCTAGATCAGGGGCCTGGGTAAATGATAAAAAAATACCTGTACTGATTTTTGCTTCCATTTTGTCCAGTTGCTTGCATTGGCAAGATGAGTTCTGAGCCTGCCAGGTATCAAGAGCTCTGCCTGGATCCTGTGTGACCTGTGTGCATTCAGAGCTGTGTGAGGCTCTCAGTGCTGAAATGAGTGGAGACTCCCACTGGTTTTGTTGAGCACTGGATCAACATTTAATCTTTGGCAAACACTTTATTTCTAAACAATTTAAGATACTTTGATTTAAAAAAGAGAGGTGTGGCAGGTGGAGCACCTCTAATGGACATATGGGAATGTCATTACTCACTCTTGTATTCATTTTCTGTCATGTGTGGTGGGTGGGAAGAATTAACAACAAACAGGAGACTGGTTTTAGGTGTGTGCACTATGAGCACTTGTGATAGATGGGTTAGGAACTGTGGAAATCTTGAAATTATGGTGAATAGCAAGCCCCTGATTTTATTGAGGTCCAGAGCTTGGGGATCTGTGGTCTCAGGGAGCCCCAGGGAGGACCAAGCCCACCTGCTGTGGATGTACTGGCAGCAGCACGAGTTTGTGGAGGCATGAAAGGCAGAATAACAGAGTCCATGTGCTACCACGGGTCCCCAGTCAAGCTGTCTGACTGAAATGACCTTCCATGGTAGCTGGGAAAAGAGATCTGTGCCATAAATTTTTGTCTGTGTGTGTTTACAAAAGCACCGATTCCCACCTGTAATTGTGAATTCATCCCTGTGCTTTCCTGGAATACATTTATTTTCTTCTGTGTTTGTGTGTGCTGTAAGAAAGACCTTGGCTTACAGTGACAAGCAGAAGAGTTATTGCTTCTGCAGAAATATGAGACCTTTCAGGGTACCACAACCTGTGACAGCCTTGTGAATGCCAGGATTTATATTGTGCTTCCCAACAAATGCAAGGATGATATAGAGAAGTTTGCAAAAGGAAAATTGTTGAAAGTGACTCTCAAACTTAAGAAAATCTTGTGTTTTCATGAAGAGAAGACTCATCTCAGTGTCTTCATTTCTGGGGTGCTCCTAGGGCAAATCCTGAGGCTGTGATACCTCTGAGGTGAGTGCTGTTTGGGAGATGCCAGCCTGGTGTGCCCATCTCTCAGAGCACCAATTCAATCCCCAGTAATTACAACAAAAGGCCTTGTGAAATCTCTGCTTTCCTGCTTTCCTTTGCAAGCTAAGCAACCTGCCTTGCCTCCAGACCTTCAAACAGTGTGTGGACCTGTGCTGAATATGTAATGCTCTTCTCATCCTTTGATCTTGCAGCACACTGCAAACCTCCAAGCCTCAACAAGCCCTGCTGAAAGTGCTCATATTCCTACCTTTGCAGCTTTGGAAACTGAGGCACAGGGTTTGCCTGCCCTGTATCTACACAGCAGTCAATGGCAAGCTGAGGAGTTCCAGTGACCTCATGCATGGAACCAGGATTTCAGAGGAAATCCTTTGATTCCCAATACTGAAGTTTTTTTCTTTTGCTGCCTCTGTCCCTGTCATTGGAATATAATGTTACCCTCCTTACCTCTTGCACCACTTGCCTTTATTCCATTTTAAAGCAGTAGGTGTTGCTAAGCAGATTTATTACAGCTTCTAGTGTAGAAGTAGCTGTGGAGTGTGGGGTAGGAGGTGCTGCTCCTCTCCTTTCTTCCTCCTGCAGCACTGTAGCCACCCTCCTTGGCAGGTGCTTGGTCCTTGGTGTAATTTCATGAAGGAAACAGGGAATTCCTCATAACTGAACAAAACACCCGTGTGAAATATGGATAAACAAGAGGATACATTTTTTATTACTCCTTCCCAACTTCTGAAGTGCCATCCTCTGCTTGAACTCAAGTTGTGCCTGCGTGGCTCTGTCCGTGCCCAGTTGGCAGGAGCTCTGCAGTGCTGTACTTTGGATCAGGACAGGGATAAGGCACTTGTGTGGTTGGAGGAGAATTTGTCACATATCTGTTGTGGTGTGGTATTGTCTTTCAGTGTGTTGTGGCTGGGTGTGTAACATGAGCCAGCAGGGTAACCTGAAAGCAGAGCTGTGCTAAAATAGCCCCTGCCTCTGTGTGCTGTGGTGGCTGCTCACATGAGGCAGGATTATGTGTGCACCCCTGGCAAGGGATGCAGAGAGAGAGCTTTGACAGGATTAGCACATGGTTTTAGCAGCCCTCAGGAAACATGAGCAAAGGCTGGTTGGGATTTTGCCCTCCCTGTGCAGAGGGTCCCGTGCACCGAGGGGCTTTGGGGAGGTGCAGGGGAAGGGTGGTAATGGGGCTCACTGCTGGTGCTGCTGCAGCCTTGGCAGCCCCTGGTTTGTGTGCTTGTGCCACACACTGCTGCCACATGTCCCCACTCCTCTCTGGTCTTGTGTGGCACTTCTGCCACATGCTCTGAGCACTGCCTTTTCCTCCAGAAGAGGAGAAAGATTGCTTTTCCAAAACTTCACCAAGAACCCTTCCACAGACCGCTTTGCTCTTTTTCTCTCCTTTTCTCTCTTTTTCCTCTCTTTTTCTCTTTTCTTTTTTTCCTCTTTCTTTCTTTTTCTTTCTTTCTTTCTTTCTTTCTTTCTTTCTTTCTTTCTTTCTTTCTCTATTTCTCTCTCTCTTTCTCTCTTTCTCTCTTTCTCTCTCTCTCTCTCTCTCTCTCTCTCTCTCTCTCTCTCTCTTTCTCTCTTTCTCTCTTTCTCTCTCTCTCTCTCTCTCTCTCTCTCTCTTTCTCTCTTCTCTTCTCTTTCTCCTCTCTTTCTCTCTTTCTCTCTTTCTCTCTCTCTCTCTCTCTTTCTCTCTTTCTCTCTTTCTCTCTCTCTTTCTCTCTTTCTTTCTTTCAGATGTCCTGTAGAAAGAACTGCAGCATGTCCCCCAGTTCCCATGAGTGGGCAGTGATGCTGGTGGGTGAGCAGGGGTCACTGAGGACTTTCAGAGCCTTCTCTTTGCAATGAAGACATTTTCATAGGGCTGGATCTGGAGGTTGTGCTGAATCTCTGTTGTATAATATTGACTGGTTGATCATCAGTGTAATTACAAGGGCAGCTTTGATCAAAATTAATACATATTCACTGCACAGCTTGGAAATCCTGCTTCAGGTGATGGTACAGAAGGGCTTCCATATTATTAGATATGAATCTAGAGTTTACAAGAATGTAACTGCAGGAACTATGGATGCTGAAGACTTTTAAAGGGGGAGGCAGAGGGCTCAGTAGTTAACTGCTGCTTTTCATGGGATAGGGGGGAAAGAGGGCAGTGAGCATTGGGGAGTGTCTCCATTGGGGTGAACCCCAAGGTATACAGCTTAGGACAGGGAAGAGGATGTAAAAAATGTATTTGAGGATATTCCTTCTTTTCCTCACCCTTTGCCCTCACATCAGACAGCTCCAGAAACAAGTTTGGTTTAGATGGGGTAAGGGTTTCAATTTTTGGAAATGGCCTCATAATTTGGTTGTGTGCCTTTATTATGATAGGTTTAAGAAACCACTCCAAGTTCCACATAGACACTTGTGATGAAATGGCCTGTCTCATTGCCTGATCTACTAAAAAATGCACTTTCATCCTCAGATCATAATTGTACAGGTTTGCAAACAAAAGGGTAAAAAATGGACTCTAACTCTGTCATACATTTTTAAAGACAGGACCAAACAATTCCTTTTTGAATGTAACAAACAAATTATTTCTCTAACATAAAGGCACCATGAGATAGGAGAAAGCTTTTGACTGCAGAAGAGCCCATTGAATGTGGAATGCTGGAGAAGGGAAAGGTGGGTTGGCAGGCAGCAGTCCAGCAGCTGGTGGGAAAGGTGCATAAAAGCAGAGAAACAACAGAAGATAAATGGAAATTTTCTGAAGTATCTGGTAATGGTTTCTTCTTCAAAGCACACAACCCACAGAGCAGCTTTAAATAGTTACCGTCCTATTTGCCAAAATTACATTAAAGTAGGATTTTGGAGAAGTGGAGGCATATAGGTTGGTTGATGGCTTTTAAACCAGAAAGCTGAGAACATGGAGAATGTCTGTGCAGCAGATTCATAGACTGGGTATGTCTAGAGAATGGTTCTGAGGCCAAGAAATTACAAATCTATTTTATAAATTGTGCTGGAATCAGTTGAGTATGTGTAGACCTTCTAAGGGAGGAAGACACTTGAGTTTTCTTCTCATTGCCTAAAGTATGGAGCATCTTCTGCAAATTGTTGTTTTGGGGTTGTTTGTCACCAGCTGAGCATTAAATTCTGTTCCCAGCTTGGCAGCAAAGGTGCTTTTGTAAGAGTTTCTGTGCCTCTTCTTGGCTTTGTGCCTCCTGCCACACCTTATGTGGGGATTCTGATTGTAAATTCATCAGGCCAGGGATTACCTCTTCCTGGGGGAATTATTTGCAGCATGGAGTTCACCCTGCAGTGGAGTTAACCCTTACTGTGTGTCAGAATTGACAGAGGGGTGGCTCATACATGACAATGCCACGTTGCCCTATGGAGGACAGCCACCCCTACAAAGGCACCCTCCAAACCCACAGCTTTTCTGTATGGGTGAGAACACAACTCAGGTTGTTCACTGAGTTAACTCAGTGCTGGAAACAAGTCCCAGGTAACTGGGCAGCCCCCAGCACATTGCATCTCCTACCTGAGGCCACTGGACATGCTTGGAATGAAAGTAGTGTTAATTTGAAGCTGTCCTCAGTTTTCATGTCCCCTAAAGAGTGATGCTCATTACCAAACAAACTGTTCAATTCCCTCAGTCTCCTGTACCAGGATGTATAGAACAGTCCCATATTCTCTGAACTGAGCTGAAATTGTGTTGGTATGTTCTGATACATGTTTTGTGGTAGGAGTAGGGTAAATTCCTCTGATTGTGCCCTTCAGTAGACACAGCTCTGTTTATTTTTTAAGCTGGCACAGAAATACGGGATAAGCTGAGCTGACCACAAGTCATTAAATGTTATGACTTGAATTGAATGCTGAACAATATTGTTAAAGCATAAAGGGAAACTCTGGAATAAATTAACAGGTCGTATAAGATCTTGTGTTTCCCAGAAATGCAACAGCAGCCACCCATCTCTCTTCAACTACTTTCTCAGCTAAAGGTGAAGTATTTCTGCTCCATCTCAAGGCATCCAGGATCAGACATTTATGTTTGAGCTGGTCAGAGCTGCAGCCATTCTCCCTTTGCAGCTGACATGGAGAAATGGGAACCTCCAGAAGGTTGTTCAGCTTATCCTCAGGCAGATATCTATGGTGGATCAGAAGATATGCTCTCAGAAAGTGCCTTTTTGTCTCCACTGAAAGAGTTCCTGTGACCACCATCTCCTCCCAGGTATGTGCAGTTACAGCTTCACTGAATTCACTGTCCACATTTGCACAGTTCTGCATTGCTGTGACAGGAGCAGGATGGGGCTGGTCACCATCTTCTTGCACTGCTGGGATATTTGAGAGGAAAAGTGTATCAGGTGCTTAGGGATTCTGTTTGCCATTGTTGGAGGGGAGGGTTCATGCTGCACACAATGGATCTGATTCATCCATAATTTATTTTGTAAATTTTCCTTCTGTGAGGAATTCTGTTCTTAGGAGAATTCCTGTTGTGCACTGGTGGAAGGGACACAGCTGTGTTGTCATCAGGGCACATTTCCTCATCTTTCCTCTCTAAGAGGCTTCAGCAGATCTGAGAAAAAATCGTTGTTGTCCTTGTTCCCAAGGGTGATGGTGAGGTCTGGCTCCACAATGATGTGCAAAATCTCCAGGGCTGCCAGAGCTGGCACTGGGGCTGAGCTCAGCCCAGGGTAAAATCCAGGTGAAAAGTGGAGCCAGCAGCCCTGGGAGGCAGCCCTGACTGCTCTGTGTGATAAATGCTCTTCAAAATAGCCAGTGACCCTGCCCTGGAAAGCAAAGCCTTCTTCTGGAGCTGGACTTGGGCCATGGACATGTCTTCTTTAGTTGCTCCAGGTCTTTGAGCTGGCTTAGAGAAAGATTTTGCACTTGTGTTCTGAAGCAATTGCTTCACATTTGTATTTCAACTATTTCTAGGAAGGCAGCAGACAAACTGTGTTGAAACTGAAACTTTTTTTTTCTCTGGATCCAGTCTGCTACAAATTTACATTCATATGTGTAATTCCAGAAACTTTGATTGGAAGGCTGAGGCTCATTGGAGTAGGAACTTCCAGGATTAGACCCTAAAAATATATCTTGTTTTACCAAATAATACATATTACTGCCTAAAATAGCATAGTTCTAAAGCAGTGGCTGGCATCCAAAGCTTGACATTCATATTTCTGTTGCCAAGATATTTTCCCACTAAAAGTGAATTAAAAACATAAAAATCAATGTCTATTTAGACTGTTCATTATTTTTGCTCGGTTAAGTATAAACAATTTGTCAACACATAACAGACACTTGGGGAAGACATTTCCTTGCTGTAATACAAATCTGAAATTCTCCTGGCTGCTTCCTAACCTGGCACTCACAGCCTTGGATCCAACTGCACAGCTCAGAAGTTTTGAAACTAGCCTCTGAGCTGGGCTTTGGGTAAAGTTTCTCAGCAGTATATAATTATTCCCATTATACCTGTTGTCAATGATTCATTGACCGCTGAGACATACATACAAGCTATTTTTCTCTTTATGACTTTTTGGAGGGATGATTCACTGGTTAGAAGTGTACATTATCATATGACTAAAGAAGGAAAAAAGAGACAAATGGAGTGAAGTGCCACTGAGATTTTCCATATTAAAACAAAAAAGAGTTTGGTCAATAAAATAGTGATGTTTCTCCCACATAAAGCCAGCAAACATCTGTAAAGCTTCAGAACAGCCAGAATCCTCCAGCTTTCCTTTGGTTTTACACTTCTGCAATGCAATACACCAAAATCAGCAGAGTAAACCAAGTAAACCCCTGGGAAAAGACAAGGGTATATCAGCTTTTTTACTGAATGGCTTGGCCATTCTCTACTCAGGTGTTGGTCCTTCCTTGTTCCACATTAACCCAAATCACTGATGCCAGAAGAGAGCTCTTTCCTAGCAGTGGCACAGGGAGAACAGGATTGGTTGTTCAACATAGCTGTGGTGTCAGGGATGCTCACAGCACATCTGTTCTGCTGGACTGGGCTACAGGAGAGGGGACAAATCCTGGTCATTGCCTCCAGCTGAATGACATCACTCCTGGGAAATGGTGGGGCAGCTCTTGGAAATAAATTTGTTTCACATCAGTGGCTGGTGAAAACCCAAAGCAGTCACAGGACTACCTTGACATCAGTAGCTTGGAGTGCATTTTGTAACCCACAGGTTGACATGAAGATGGGGAGCAAGGACCTTGGAAGGTGCTAACTGGGAGACAGAAAAAACCCTTTTCCCCTGTGAAAAGTGGTCAGCAGAGTGAGATGGTCTGTTGAGCAACAGGGAAAATAGATTTATGTGTCACTGCTAGCTTCTGCAAACAAGCCAAAGTGTTCTGGCACAAAACACATGATATTTATTCACAGAAATGTGGAATTAATTGCTATCATCCAGATTTTTTTAATGGGAACACATTTTGGGTTTTGGTTACAATAGTCCTGAGCCTCAGTCATTGTCAGGAGAGGGACTGCCCTGCCGTGTGGAGCCCAACAGGAACCAGTGGAGGTCCAGGGAGGGAATTCCATGGAAATGTCCAGCCCACAGCAGCCTTTGAATGAGGGGAGTTCACTTACATCTTTGTGGAAATCACATTTATGACCTAATACAAAGGTCTATTTACTTTAGCTTGTTACCAAGAAAATAACCTCCCAGATGTTTTACTTATTTCACTGGCTGTTATATTTAGTTGATTTTCTTCTATGGCCTTTCTTTTAAAAGCAAAGGAGGTGCATTCTCACCTCTCCTCCTCTCTGTCTATATCTATCTTCATGGCTGACCTGACATCTTGAAATTAAATCACAGGTTTTCTTTGTCTTAGATTCAGATTTTTCTAGGTGGATCTCCCAGGCTCTTGCCAAACACCATCTCCAGCCATCTGAGGTTTTGTATCTTCTCCTTCCCTTGCCACACTGTGACCCAAATTGCAGTTTGCACCAGGGCATTCCTCTCTCATCAGAGCCACCAAATGTCCTCCTCTTACACCTCTGCTTGTGTTTGACTTTCCTCTTTGGTTGGACCACAGCTCTGCTCTGGGCTGCTCTGGGATGGACCAGCACTCCTTTAGCATAGAAATTGCAAGTACCAGTTCCTTCAGCCTGTGGGGGAAGAGCCAGGGAAGAGAAAAGGGGCATGAGAAGGAGTGAATGCTGATGGAATTTGGAAGGGAGGCTGAGCTGAGACAGCAGAGAGTTCTCAGTTACTCAGTTTGACAGACACTTCCTCTGGGTTAGCAGGAAATATTTCTGCTGTCACCTGAACTGGAATTTGGGTTTTTCTCAGTGTTTGTTCACGCTGTTGTACACCACCAGTGTGAATTGTAGTTACTCCTAGATATCCCCTATCCACTGTCCCCATGGAAATCAACTACTGGGGATGCTGAGCTGGGCTCACTGTGGCATATCCACATGTACTGCCTGCTACAGGTCTGCCAGTATTTATCTGTGATCTGTACTCAGCAGCAACACTAAACTTCTGTATTTCATATTCTTATTGTCCACTTGAGGATATAATTTACCTGTGTTTTGCACTCTTCAGAGTTTGGCTGGATCTGGGCTATCTGCTCTCTCCATTTCCTCCGTTAGTGGGGAATTGACCCTGTTCAGAATCTTCAGACACACACAGAAGAAAGAGATTTTTATCTACTGAGACAGAGATCACAGATATATGAACTATGTTAGGGGTGAGCAGGTCATTCTGATGCAATTTCATGGAAACATGCAATTACATTTATAGGCACAGTTGAGTAAGGTAATTTGGAGCACAGCTGGCCAGTAGCGGGGATTTTCTCCCCTCTAGTCATTGCCATGGACCCACGGGCTGGAGGAAAGCCCAGGTTGAAAGGGTCACTCACAGGCCAATAAAGGAATATCTGTTGGCTGGGAACACCAGCCTTAACAGTTTCAAAAACATGTTTTTCTTCATCTTCTTGAAAGACAAGATTACACTTAGTCATCACTTATATGGTTGGACTCCTATGATCTTACAATTGCAAACCTTTTCCTTTCTTCCTCCTCCTCCCCCCTCTCTCCCTCTTTTTTCTTTTTTTTTTTTTTCTGTTTCTGTAGAACCATTTATTAAACATATGTTTTATTCCTGCCTGGGGATTTCCACTCAGTTTTCTGTGGTTGATATCCCAACGCCTGAAGTGTTCTCAGAGTACGGCTGGGGAGATCTTAGTCAATGCAGCAGGAAAGGAGTCATGCCTGTTCCCTTGCATTAAATAGGTGGGTCAGATTTCCAGCTGGTGTAAATTATCATGGCCATAGATCTGTACAGATGGTGGTTGCAGCTTCTCTGGGAGACTGGAGGAGTAAAGCTTTGCTAACAGTGGTGCTGAGGGAGGTATTCAGTCTTTGTGAGGCTGTGTCCACATTGCCAGAGCAGTCTCTGGGTTGGATCAGTTGGAAAGGACAGTGCTGCAGTGCCTTGTCCAGTCAAGTAAGTGCTGTATGAAAGTTAATGACAGATCTGGATTTGTTTTGCCATATTTTCCAAATCTTTTCCACCATCTCCTAGGGCTTTGGCTCTTGCCTGCAGTACCACTAAACTTTCTTGGTGCTGCAGCAAATTAGTGAGTCTGAGTAAAGCTGTCCTACATACCTAAATGACTCCTTTGTTTCTGGAGAATTTCTGTTCATTTATCTCAGTGATCCACTTTCCTACATCCCTTTCCAGGCAGAAAACCTGTCAGCTTCTCTGTTTCCCTGGTGAGGTACTGCTACACAAGTCATTGCTTTGCCTTCTCACCCCAAACTCATTGTTTAAACCCATCTTCATTAGACAGTATTATTATTGCATGTGCTGTTGCATCTGGAAGGCTTAAAACTCAGACACATAAAACAGAGCAAAACAATTTGTTCTGCCCCAGTGATCTTCTTGGTTGCTAGAGATCTCTTCAGCAACTTCCAGCTCCATTTACTCACCAATTAAACCAAATCCTTGTCATTTAATAGCTCTATGTAAATACTTACTTGGAATAAGTTTTGCTATCTGATGTTATACTGTGATGTACAATTTTAATTGATACAGCTAAAATGTATCCAAACTTTGAATGATTTTCTTGTGACACGTGCTGTGCTAGGATATTCAAATTGCTGTTGTATAATGATGACTAATTCCTTAACTAAAGTCCATCAGTAAATCTCAGCTTTTTATCTTACTCTTTTGAAGTATAAAAATACCATTATTTCATCTCCATAATACCGTTTATGTTTTATCTCAGCTCAGTTCTACTGCACAATTATCTACCAGCATCTGTAGCATCATTTTTTCTTGTATATTTACTGAGTCTTAAGTGATGCAATTGAATTATCACCTTATGGCTTACCTGGTGCCTATGTCCTCAGCACAGGCCTAGTGTAACCTTGAGGAAGGTTTTCTTGATTTCTGGTGGGGAAAGTCTGTCTTCTAGGACTTCACTGCTCAAGATCTATGAACTTGTAACTAATTTCTGTTTGGTCTGAGGTGCTGTGCTCTCTTGAAGAAATTGTAATCTGAAGGGATGTATTTTGGGTAAGAGTACAGGCTAGCAGGCAGCTGCTCTTGGAATTGCTCGAGAGGCACCTGGCAATGCAGGGGGAGGCACATCTCTGAGCACTGTGCTCTGCTCTGTTCCTGGTGCTGTTCCTCCAGTCCCAGGCGTGTGTGCTTGGCTGTGCCCTTGCCTTGGCCTACACATGAGAGGCTGGACATTCCTGGAGAGGGGAAAGGCTGCACCCTCATTGCCCTGTGCTGTGCCACTTCCCTTGTTCAGTCATGGGTCTGATTTTGGCTGGAGCAATCCCTGTGCAGGTTATGCCTGTGGTGAACTGGTGGGCACACTTTGATTTTGCCTTCCTTCAGCCCTTGACCAGGGAAGAGTAGGAAGGGGAGAAGGTGGCCAGCAAACTGGATTATCTGATTTAAGCTTGTTCTTTGGAGTAAGCCTCATATTTGGCTTTGGTTTTTCATGAGACAGACTTGTCTTTTTTTTCACTTTTTAAATTTATGGTTTGGTATATAGGATTGTGGCTTCTCCTCTGTGTTGTAGAAGCCTCTTCTTGTTGTGTCTCTGGCCTGTCCTGTGCTCTGTGATTTTCAAGTCCAAGATGCTCATTAAAGAGGTCCATCAGGAAAGCCAAAGTGCACCTCTGAAAGAGTGTATTCAATCAGTCTTTTTGCACTTTGCACCACAGCAGGTGAATCCGTTAAGGCTGCTTTCTTTCATTTCACTGGGATTAATTATAGAGTGAGAAGATAGATACATTTTATGGCAGTGAAGAGCAAAATCTTTGCTTTTAAATTCCCCAGTTTCACAGTCTGCAGGGAGAGATCCATCAGGAGAGACAGTGCCTAATCCAGCTTTCCTGTGTGCATCAATTAAAACTTCTAAGCTGGGCTCTGAAACTTTGAGTGTTACTCAGTAAACAGAGCTGTGCTGAATGAAAGCCCTAGGCTAGAGCAGGCTCTGCTCAACAAGGCTGGCACCCCAGGCTCCTCCTGGAGAGGACAGCTCACCCCGCTGAGCCATGGCTTGGACACTGTCAGAAAGTGGAAAGACAATAGAAGTAAGGTGCACTTAAGAAGTTATTCATAATATGTAGTGTATAATATATCAAAAAGAACTAAAACACTGTAGCTGTTTCACCAAATCAGGTCATGCCTGAATGGTGTCTCCAGTGTCACCACGGGCTGCCACACAGGGTAGTACAGGCTGTGTAATTGGCATTGCTGTGAAACAGTGGGGTCCAGAGCACAGAAGATGAGGTTAATAGGGATGGGGTAACGGTATCCAAGAGTAACTTAGGAAATAAACAGAGAAATTGATAAAGCAAACTTCAGCAGCATGTGGCAATGGTTAGGGTGCCTGCAGAAGCCATCACAAAGTCTGGTTGCTGTGATGTATGTGAGCAGGACATTGTTCAGTGCTGCCTTGCTTTCCATGTCCCTCAATCCCTAAATTTTTTAATGCCTCTATTCTTCATCTGAAAAGTGAGGATCCAGTATCACCTTTAGGAGGATGTGGATTGTCTTAAATTATGAATGTCTGCAAAGCTCTTTGAAATCTTTGCCTGGCTCTTGTTTCAGCAGTATAATGTATTATCTACACTATCATTGCTGTGCTTGTTCAGGAAGGGTACAATGGTTTTTATTTGCAACTGCAGTCCCAGCTGAACTCTGCAGTTGGATGCTGAGGGATAGGTGTTCCATTAAAACTGCATGTGGAGAACCCAGCTGCCTCTAAATATGAGAGCTGCAGGAGTAATGAGAAAGAAGGCTGCAGGACAGAGATAGATAAGTGCTAGCTGCAGCTTTTGCTTTATTTTTCCCTTTTTCCTTGTCATTAATCTGGCCAACTAGAAATAAAAATTTATGCCTGTATCTATTAGAGAAGCATAGCTGGAATGTAAGATTTATTGGCACCAACATGCAGGACCAATTTCAGAAAGAGCTCTGGGAATAAACTCATGTGTTGGGGTTTACCTTACTCTGAACTCTTCCTCTACAAGAACTAATGAGCAGAACTATGCCAATTGATCATTGACTTTTACCCTTCTATGCCACCTTTAGTAGAAATTCTTAGGTCCTCTTTAGGTTTGGCACTTGATACCAAAGCAACTATGGGGTGGGACTTTTAATATTCTGTTTACAGCTGGACTAGAGACATGCTCTGGTTAATTCCAAGCCTTGCAAAGTCAATGAGAGCTTCAGAAAGACCCAGTTGTGAGTGGTGACTCTACTCTACTGGCATGGCTATGGCTCAGTTTTCCTGTGCTGTGCTCACACCAATTCTGTGAATGCTCTCAGGCTGTTAAGACAGGATGGTGGAGTCAAAATTATTCAAAATGAGGAGAGGAGTGGCAGGAATTAGCTGGTTTTCAGGAGCCACTGCACACATGCTGCATTGTGAACTCCCATTCCAAAGTGGCATTGAACATTCTGATGTTATGAAAATGTGATCTGTAGTGATGTACAATGATTTAACAGGGTTGTGAATGGAGGTGGTTTTTCTACCTGGCAAAAAGCTGGTAAACAATGTCCAAAGTTTCTTGCTCCCCACAGACCTGAGTTGCAGCCAGCAGGGCTCAGTTCTGTGTGTGAAGAACCTTGGAGGCCAGATCCCCTTCTTCCCTTAAACCTCCAGGATGCCCAGGAAGTCCCAACGTGGAAGTCATTAGGAATGGATCATTAGATGAACCATGACTGTGTCTGAAGTTGTCAGCTTGGCACTGGCTTCTAATTGATGCACAGCTGAGGTTTAATGCAGCTTCAAGAGATCAATGGGTAATGATGCTTTTCCACTTCATTCCAAGGAATGTTTCTTCTGCCCCTCCTGTTCCCCTGCCTCTTTTAGCTCTGGTTAGCTACAATGGAGAAAATTCACTCACAGAGCCTCTTCTTTCTTGCAGTAGTGTGATTGGTTGCCCAAGGAAGGGCAACTCAGTCTGGTTTTCAAAGCATTTTTGTAGGATTGAACTGACTTAAAGCTTAATAGGATACGTACAGTGTTACACAGAATGCAGCTCTCGTGCTGTGCACTGAAGATTTACAATTATTTTAATTTGACCCAAATGAAAATGTTATGAGCCAAGTTATTTTGCAGACATCTCTTCTGGATGGTTATTTGATTCCTTACACTTCATATGGAAGATTTAACTTGAGGTTTGGCTGCTCTAGTCATGTGTCCAAATGTATTTTGGGGTTTGGTTTTTCAAAGCAGACCTCCTCAGCTTTTGCAGGTGCAGATTTTTGTCCTTGCAACTAACTTTGCCTTCGAAGGGATGTTGGATGTTGGGAGGGGTAAAGTGGGACTCACTGCAGCACAAGGAGTGGCACAACATGGTGGGCACCCAGAACTGGGAAGCAGTGGGGAGAGTCTAAAATATTCCTGCAAGTCTCTTTTCAGGGATGGGAAGAATCAGGCCAGCTGTGTTTTCTGGATGGAGGCTGCAGTATCAGGCACTGCAGACACTTCTCGTGCTTTATTCTGGTGTGAGCAATGTGCTGACATGGCCTGACCTGTGTGCTGGAAACCCAAGTCTTCAAGGCCTGGGGTACCCTGGGGCTGGTACTGAGAAATGCTGCCCTGGTATCACAGGTGCTTGGCAGCAAAGGCTGTTAAAGCACCTTTTTGTTCATGGAGAGAAATCCTTGCTGCTTGGTGTCCTCCTCCCCTGAGTGCTTCTGTGAAGGCTGATCCAAATGGCCCCTGGAAGGCAAATCCTGAGGCTGTTCAGTGCAGGTGTCATGAAGAAGGGGCATTGTGTCCTTGGCAGCTCAGCACTGGCATTCTGTGCCCCTGCATGGATGGTCCTAAAGTTAGTTCTGGTGCTGTAAGACACTGCAGAGGAAGAAATTCCCAGCAGAGAGTTTCTGTGTATTTGATTTGTATTTGGTGTTTGTTGGACCTCGTGTGGAATGTCTGGGGGATTGTTTCAGCTGCCACTTCTGCAGAGAGGGAAAATTTCTAGTAGACAAATGGGAGACACTTGTCCTGTCTTCATTCTGATGTTAATTGGGAGTTTGGAGCGAGTCACTACAATTCAGCCACATACTTGCTTGCATGTGCCTGCTTTTCTGTCTCAGTCACACCAATGCTCAGGATTAGCACTGGAGATGGAAAAAAACTAAAGAAGAGATGATCCCAGGACTTGAAGCTGGACTGGCCAAGGTCTGGATCCTACTGGCCTGAGGGGGAGCCTGACCTTGGCACAACAAGCTGTGGCTGGCCTGGTATGGGTCAAAGCTGTGGGACTCAAAGTCAGAGCAAGGGAAGAGGAGAAAGCCTGGAGCAGACAGAGAAGCTCTTAAGTTTCTTTGGTAATTTCCAGAACTGTTATTGCTTCCAAGTGCTCCTGCCTTGCTCCTCTCCATCACAGGTCTCCCGAGGCCTGGGGGTGCTGACAGCCTGACCCACATCACCCCTACTGCTGCCAGACTTGACAGGGGGGTTTAGTGGTTCCAAGGGAGCAGGAGATGGGGAGCAGTGTGTGACCATTGGCTCCCACACTGACGCTTTTCAAATGCCTCACCTTAATAGAGGAGACCTTTTGTGAACTGCAACAGTGTTTGTCTTTAACAGGCTCATCTGCTAAAGCCTCTCCTGGAAATGGTCTCTCTTCATATTTTAGATTCCAGCATCCTTTTTTTGGAAATTAACAACCACATGGAGATGGTCTGATTGCACAGAGCCTTGTTGAGCTAGAGTCAACATTTCCTTAACCTCTTATTAAGCCTATCATAAAGGTATGCTTTTTGAGGTCGTATTATTAGCATGATGTGTTTGGCATCATGTCCAAAGAAAGTGCTCCAAAGATACTAACACACACTGAATTGAAGGAAAGAATGAAGATGATTACATGAAGCCCAAGAATTTTAAGTCTGTTAAAACTTTAGCTAGAAAACCTTGGTTGCTGAACCATCTGCTTTTAATCTTCCTATTGCTATGCAGTCTTCTGGGGACTTGGGCTTGGCAACGGATTTCCAAATCACTAAATTAATCTTGTCAGATTCAGGAAGCACCAGAAAACCCTTGGGAGGTAGATTCTGCACTCAGTTACACCTGTGTGAAGTCACCACCCTCAGCTAACACAGTGACACCACGTTTTCTCTGTAGGATTGTGTGGTCAAATATCTGGACATGCTGATCTGCAAACTGAAATTTGGCTGGATTACATGTCTAAAGTCTCTTATGGATAAGTGACCCTGAAATATTCAAAACAATCTGCATCATCATCAAGCAGTCTCAAATATCCATGTGGATATTGAAAAATAAATTGCTCAGCAGCATTGCAAGTCTTTTTACAGCAATACTTTTTTGGTTGAGCCGTTGGTTTATGTGTGCAGGAGATGTTCTCCCTGCAGCCCTGTTCTGTCAGCAAGGGCTGTCAATATGTGCATGGCCTTATCAAAGCAGGCTTAGCAAAGATGTTAAACACGGAGTCTGTCTATTAAAAAAACACCCAAAGTTAAACCTGCTCTAAGTTCCTTATATTTGGATGGTGAGCAGAGCTGGAAACTGGCTTTAGACACCTGTCAGCTCAAGGAAATAACCATGTAGAAACTCTAATTTCTTAATGTGCATGTCCAACAGCATGACAAGTGCTCAGCAAACAATGCACTGGAGACGGCTGTTGCTGCCTGCAGGTTTTGCTGGTCTCTCACTGCAGCACAAAGTGCCACCTCTGCATTCCTGGCTTCTCCTTCAAAGGCTGCAGCTTAGCAGATGACACTGAGCAATGGGAGGAAGTGGTGGTGAAGGTCTGGGGAGCCCTTGCGCCCAAGCTTGGCTGGGGCAGCAGTGGGAGCTCCTGGCACAGGGGCTCTGCAGCTGCCTCTGCTCCTAAGGAGCCACCTGGCACCTCCAGCAACAGCTGGGGGATTTTATTAGGAGTTGTGTTTTCTGAAGCCCCACTCTGTGCCTGTGCTTTGATTTGCTGCAGAGAACCTCCTCAGAACATTTTCAGACTCCCTGTGTCTCATTAGGTGTAAAAGACCTGCACATCTCCCTTGCTGGAAATCTCCTGCACATTTCCCTGGTGATGGGAATGTTCTGCACATCTCCCTGCTGGAAATCTCCTGCACATCTCTCTCATGCTGGGAATCCCCTGATGCTTTCTGGAAAGGCTGCTCCTGTGCAGTTGGGTCCCTTTGGAGCTTTGCCCTGGAGTAGCTGTGGTGGAGCCTCAGCAGCACAAAGTGGGAAGCAGTATTCCCACATTGTTTTTCTCATTTAATTCTCAGGGAAAAGCCTCCAATTTTTCAAAAATTCCTGTCAGTCTCACTTGTGAAATCTGACGTACAGCCTAAAAATAGATTTTGGTGAGAGCTGAGAGCATCGACAGTGAACTGACTGCAGGAGCAGAGGTTGGCAAGCATACACTGCTCAACATTTCCAAAACTAATTTTCCACATCAAGTCTCCTCTTCCTTTTCCCTGTGCTATTTAAACAGAAATGTAAAAAGAAACTGTTAAGGAAACCCACATATGTAATTGTTAGGGGAGGCAGAAAGTTTTGTGGCTGAGAAACAGGAGAAGAGCCAGATGATCCTGTTACTTCTCCTGCCACAGACGTGCGTGACCTTGGCAGGCCAGGCCGGCGTTTCCCAGAGCGTTGACTCACGTTGGCTGCTGCTCCCCTGGACACTGGGAGTGGGACAGCTCGGCCGGGTGCTTTCAGAAGTGTTGAGCAGTCAGATTTCCACTAGGCTGCTCAAAATGAGAAAATGCAGTTTTCAGCCCTGCTCCTGAACTTCCTTTCTGTTCCTCTGAAGCAATGAAGGAGGCCTGCTCTGAGAGGGCAGCGGGGCACTGACCATGGAGATGTGAGCACTCAAACCAGCTGAGTGTCTGTCCTTGCTGTTCCACATTTCCTCATCTGCAGGATATTCAGTCCTGAAGAGTCAACAGTGAGTTCCTGTATTAAAAAAAGCCCTGTGCCCCAAGGAGTTGGGGAATGATAAGGCCCCAGGACTGTACAGTCCCCCATTATACTCCTGCTTCTCTAGAGAGTTGGATTTCTCAAGTGCAATTTGTGGTCTGGTGTTTGGGGCTAATTTTTATGTGAATAAATGAGTCTGGTGAGGGACAATCAGGGATCTCTTCTGGGTGAAATCAAGCAATGAAACCATCATTCCCTAGAAGGAAAAAGAAGAAGTTGTTTTTATCCTGCACCTTCCCAATATATGAGGGAAGGCTTTGAAGTACAAAAATAGTTGCTGTATTATACACATATTGTAGGATGTTTACCACTGGAGACTGATGCCTAAACAATGAATTTCCAAGCCACTCCAAATGTGATCCAACTTTATTCTAAACAGTCATAAAAAACCCCCTGATTATAACAAATGAAACTCTGCTATTTGTTTTCTTTTCACAGTTGGAGATTCTGTACACACAGAGAAGTTGCTTAGAGTCTGAAAGTGTTTATCCTGCCAAAAATAAATGTTCTAAAAATGATCACTTAGCATTTTCTGCATCTCTGCATATTTGTTTACCATGAAGAATCTGCTTACAGAGCTTATATTGTATTTTTTTTACATTTCAACTTCAGTGAAGAAAAATTGAGCATGCTTCTTACCAACACCCATTTCCACTTTAAGTCATGAAACTGTGTTTTAACTATTTTTGTGTGGGCTGTGGTTACTCCAGAGAAGTTTATTCAGCAACCAAAGGTGATTCTGAGAGCCAGATTTTCAAAGCAGCATTCTAAATACAGCATAGTGTTTGAAATGGCTTCTGTTTCTGTGTGTGAAAACTTCTGTTTCTGTGAGAGTTTGTAAACTTGCCGGTTTTCATGAATACAGATGGTTTTGTATCCAGTATTAGTAAATTTAGAAATAATAATATTAGCCCATTGAACAAAATTCACATTACGAGAGCAGTGCATGTATCAGAGCAGCCTTTTTCCAGGAAACTGCAGGAGGACATTGCTGGGGGAGATTGCAAATTCTGGATGTTCTCAGCCCCACCTGTGGTTTCTCCTCCCCTACAAATACTGGTTTGTTTGTGGGTTTGCATATTAACAGAGAATCTTTACTGTTGTATTTGAATGTTTTCAGAATTAATGAATTGAGGCTCCTGTGAAGTTTTATCACCATTTTACAGAGAGGGAGACTGGGAAAGAGTGAAGTAACTTTCCTGAAGTCTAATAAGATGTCTGGGGGGCTTTGGAAGATGTACAGCTCTTCATCCTTAGGAGGTGGCAGCATTTTTTACCCTGTGCCCACCATGGCTCTGCCATCTTTGAGGGTGCAGCAGTTCATTGACCCTATTGCTCTGGGCTTAGTGATGGTCTCTTGGGGAGCTTCTGCAGTTCTTCCACTCCATATGTTAAAAGTTTGTTTTGTTCCCTTTCAGACCTGTAGAAGCCACTCAATGAATTGCTAATGTGCAGTGGGAGGAAAAAGCCTCCAGAAGCTTTGCAAGTGCAGATCACAGAGCACATGGAAAAGCAGAAGCGTGGTCTCCCCTTTGGCAAGGGGCTTGGAAACCTGGCTGTCTGCCTGAGGCTTATTTGGTGCTGGGAATCCTTTCCCATCTCACTCAGCTGAGCAGGAAGAGTGGAGGGCAGGAGATTCCTCAGCAGGGGCAGAGGAGCCCCTTGTGGTGCTGCACCCTGCAAGTGGGAGATGTGAGCAGGGCATGGCTGGCCTCATGCCCACCTGCCAGGGCCAGCATCTGCTCTCCCATGAGGAGTTTGCATGCTGCAGTGCTCCACTCAGTCAGTGGGAGATGGTTTTGCCTTGAAGTGTAACCCTCTTGCTGTGAGTCCTGTGTGGAGCAGGCAGGTGAAGGAGCTCTCACAGGTTACTCCTTCCTGCAGCTACTCCTCTCTGATCCCATGTGCAGGCTCTTACCCCTCTCTTTGGGCCAGGCTGCCCTGAATCACATCTCAAGTACCATGGGGGCACACATGCATTTAGGACTTGTTGTGGTGCTGGTAAACCTGCCCATGAAGCTGAGGAGCATCACCCTGCCATGTGTGAGGGGGGCTGTGCACCAAAGGTGCCTGTTCTGGGAGCACAAACATCCCCCAGGCAGTGGGAGCTGTCTCCTGATGCAGAGGCTCATCACTGCTACTCTGGGGTTTTCTTAAAGTCATTTTTAAATAGTTGGATAGTTTTCAATCTACTTTGCATAAAGCTCAAAGAACTCTTCTTTCTTCTCTCTGCTGATTGCAGATGAATATAGAATGCATCCCTTAGCACAGAGAGAGAATGATGAGGCTATTTCTTCTCTTGCCAGCTTGGTGCTAGGCAATGGCATTTCAGAAATCACCCAAACTGCTGCTGCCAAGCCCAGATTACATGGAGAAGAATCTGTTTTCCCCTCTGCCCAGTCTGTACAGTTGCTGCCATTCAGAGAGATGTGAATCAGGATGCTTTATGTGCTGGCTTAGTGTCCTGTTCTTAGTTACTCTATTTAGTTGTTGGTTAAAACAGTGTTTAAATGGGCATGAGCAGTGAGCACCTACACTGTTAGAATAGAAAAGCAGGTAGGAACACTTGAACATCTGTTTTGCTCTGTTCTGCTTGTCTGCCTTGTGGTGGAGGGAGCCTCTGGACCCCTTTTCAGGTAAAGGCACTGTTGGTGTCAGTGACGAGCTGTGGGTGGATGAGGATGTCCCATGGTGACAATGCCCATAGTTACTGCTACCAACATGTGCCCGTGTGTTGTGGACACAAGTGCTCAGCAGTGTTGCCTTTTGCCTTTCTGAGTGCTCCAGGACATTCAGTCACCTCTGAGGACACTGTTACTCCTGCCACAATGAGTTTTAAGGACATTTTGACTGAACTGCTTGGAAAGGGTTTGGTGTCTTTCCAGCTGAGCAGGTTGATCTCTCTTGCTGTGACTCTCTAGCATGAGACAAGAGTCTCCCTTTTCAAACAGAACATGTGCTGGGAATGCTGGTTGGTGGCAGATACATAATTTTATTTTTTAGCTTGATAATCTATGTTTTTATTATTAAGCCAGTGTCATTCCACCCACTGTTCAATATAGAGGACATGATGATCAACCATAAAGGTGAGGAGAGGCTCTGTGTGTTTGCAGTGAGTAGCAGCCTGACAGCTGAACTCTTTACTGTGCCACTGTCAGATGTTCCTGTCTCCATGGAAGGGTGTAGTGAGGTGAAGTGCTTTTGTTATCATGGCACTGACTGAGTGGAGCTCATCTAAATAGATGTCACTTGCCACTTACCATGAGTGACAGTTGATATGTCATAGCTCACACAGACACCTGGAATTGGAGCCTTCAGCATTTCTTCTGGCACAGTTGTTTCCCAGCCTTTCTCTAGGCCACTGGTCCTGCATTACCTGTGGCTTGGCATGAGGGGTGACTTAATTCAGGATGTTCTCATCTGCTGTCACTGTAACTCATCTCCTGGCACCATGAGTTTGAATCCAGGCCTCACATGGAGGCCATTTCCCCTCCTGGAGCAGGGATGTTCCTTGCAGAGTGGATTCCATTGCAGTTCCATGACCTCAGGAGCCAGCTCTGCATTCGCACTGCCAGGCTGGGAATAGTTGGCATTGAGCAAAAATTGCTATTGTGTCAAGGATTTGGCCTGGCTCCCTACATGATGAAAAATAGGCACAGAGCCCAGACAGCATAATGCACTTGGTTTCTTGCTGTTTTTACCTGCCAGATCTGGAGCAGAATAAGCAGTTATGGCTGATGTCACTCTTTTTTAGGTTCCTATTTATTTTTATAGGCATCTGACTAGCTAGATTAGTGAGATCTAAACTCATCCTACGTAACTCAATGCAAATATGTCACATGGCTGTTTTGACATGTCAGGTTCAGGGAGAAAAGTACACCCTGACCTGCTTGCCTTATAAAATGCCTGTGGTCTAATTGAAGAGCTCATAACTTTTTTCAGTAACTAGTTGAGATTTTTCTGTTTCCACTGCAAAGCAGCTTTTCCCAGGTTTTTTCACCATTCAGCTAAAATGAACAACACAAACATACCCAAAACTTGCTTTTAATGCAGTCCTGGCATCAGTAATGAAGGCAGGATGGGATCCACATCCCGTTTTGTGATAAAAGAAGGATTTCCCAGTGCTGGAAATACAATAAATTGCCCACATATCAATAAATGTTGACCTCACATACATCCTGTGTGACACCTTGCCATTTCTTAGGGTAAGAAATATTCCATGTTCCAGCCACAGAAGACAAATCCCACAGCAGTTGTTGCTTCCTAGAACCCAGCTCTCTTCCCTTTGACCACAGAGGCAGAGCTCAGCTGTGCCCTCCTCCAGCACAGCTCAATTGTGCTTGAACTCCAACAGGCAAAAAGTTATTTTGGTCTGGAAAGCTCTGTGTTCAAGGCAAGGCTGCTTGTGCAGGGCTGTTTCCCTGCTGGCCCCCTCCTCCCTTCCAAGGAAAACAGCAGAGCTGGGCTAGCAGCTCCTTGGGGCTGCCGTGGCACCGGGGTGGCAGAGCTGGATGACATGGGATCAGTCCCTTTGGTGCTCAGTTCTGCAGCCCTGCAGCCCAGATCCTGAAAGCAGATCCTTGAAGAGAAAGCTCTGAGCTCATGCAGATCAGCTTGCAGGACTGAGCCTGGAGAACCACAGTAATTAATAACAACTTGGCAAGGCTGTCCTGGATTTCAATAGGAGTTTTGCACTAGAGCAGGATGAGAATACAGCATTAAAATAAGGCAGACAGTTCACAGCAGGCTGAGGAGAGAGGCCAAAATCAACAGGATAAAACTCTCCTCTTACAAAAACTGCCCTAAACCTTTTTGTCCACACACAGGGCCTTAATTCAAGGCTTGTTGAAGTCAATGGGGAAAAAAACTCATTAATTTCAATGGGTTTGAATTAGCTTGAACCCCAGTTCTGGCCAGAGGACAAGTATTTATAAGCTGGCCATGGATGAATTTAAGTTGGAAACTAGAGACAGTCTCCAAGTACAGAGCAGAGGGGTTCTGGAGCCACCTTCAGCACAAGGGAAGGTGGCAGAAATGTCTTAATAATCATTAAGCTGGAGCTTGACTGACCTAAAAAGGAGAGTGTGTAATGTGGTGGGGATGTGATGGCAGTGCAGAGGTCTCTGGTCCCTTCCCACACCAGCCAGGCCAGGGGGTACTGACCTGTCACATTCCTTCTTTTCCTGTAACTGCAGTTCACAAACCCCTATTTTAGGCAACTTCTATTTTATACTTAGCTTCATTTCAAGGAGATGATCTATCTCCAGATTATTGAGTGTTGGGATTATTTAGCATCAAATGCTCCTGACAGGCCTCACACAAACACCACACTGTCGAGCTAACTTGGCCTTCCTGTTATCATACTGACAACAGGATTTCCAGTCATGCTACTTTTTCTGTTACAGAACTTGTGCTTGAAATATCTTTTTCTGAAACCTCTTGTGTTTTAGCTGAGATCTCATTCCCTCCCCAATACGTGCTCCTGTGAATTCCCAAAAGCCACAATGACAAGAACTTCTAATGCTTGAACCTTGATGTTTGGTGTTTCTCAGATTTTGTGACTGTGCCTCATAAACAGCTTTGATGTGGGTTGGCATCTTCCCTGCTTTCCCAGATTGTCATCTTCTTCCTCAAAGTTTCTGCCTCTTTGCTGTGTTTTACTTTGCTTTGTAGTGCCATGAAGTTGGATGGGGATTCACAGGATCAGCAAACCCCCAGCTCCCATCCCTGCAAAGAAGGATGCTCAGTTCTGGCATCTGAAGGGGGCAGAGTTTACAGCCTGAGTAGTGTTTGTGAGCATCCAGAATAGAGAAAATCCATTTCCTAGAGGTTAGTGTGGTTAGTAGGAACCACATCATTAGGTCTTTTAAGGAGCTGTGTATTGTTGGATGTTATCATGAGGCTGTAACTCTGCTCTGCTCTGAGATCCCTGTCACTGCCTGGCCCCTGTACAAAATGTGGTATTAGACCTTTAATAAACATGATGTTATATAAAATATATGTGATTTGAATAGCATGCAGTCCTCACTACTGAAATTAATCAGACTCTAAATAAAATTAAACCTATTTTTTGGCTATCAAGGTTAGCCCACTTTAATAGAATAATGATAAATTACTTGCTGTAAATATGCTGTAGTACTGAGCATAGCTGAACATAGCTGAACAATTTTGATTTCCCTTAAAATCCTTTACAAAGCAGTACTGTCAGATATTTAATTTATTTTTATTACAAAATTTAACTAGTACATTTCCAGTGTCTCTTTCCATATAATAAAAAACCCAAAAAAACCCCAAATTTAAGACACTGATAGTTTTTCACAGATAGATAGTATTTTTAAAAAAAAAATCAAATCACAAGTCAAAAAATGACACTTCTCAGTGGATGTGAAGTAGAAAATTATTTCAAAGTTAAAACAAAATTATTCTTAGTGCAGAGTGTATTGCCAACAGTTAATGAACTATTTTTAAACAAGATTGTTAAAATAAAGGTTCTGACAGAGAATTTAGCAAAATCAATAACCCGGCTAGAAATGGTGTTAAGTTTCCTAAGTTATATTTTGATGCTAATGACATGGTTAAACCCCCCTTATCTCACCTAATTTAATCATCCCTTGTGTCAGATTGAGAGCTACATTGAGATTGAATACAGAGCAGTTTAACCTGGAGGATTAAAGCCTGTAAAATTACTCCAGGTTTGCACCAAAGCAAATCAGAGCAGAATCTTGCTCTTTTTTTTATTCTTCCAGAAGCAAAACACAAACGTGAGTGCTCTGAAAACCTTCATGATACAGATTTGTTTTTCTGAGCAACTGTGAAATGAACTGACTTAGAGCTTGTGCCAAATTTGGCTAAACTCCTGCCAAGTCTAGTGTGCTGATTTGTGTGGCAACATTGGCAAGCAAAGTGAAGGTTTACGTTGCCTGGGAGGTTACACATGGATACAGGACTGGGAAGTTGTTTTGTTCCAAATCCCTTACACAGGGATACAGGACTGGGAAGTGGTTCCAAATCCCTTACACAGGGATACAGGACTGGGAAGTGGTTCCAAATCCCTTACACAGGGATATGGGACTGGGAAGTGGTGCCAATTCCCTTACACATGGATATGGGACTGGGAAGTGGTTCCAAATCCCTTACACAGGGATACAGGACTGGGAAGTTGTTTTGTTCCAAATCCCTTACACAGGGATACAGGACTGGGAAGTGGTGCCAATTCCCTTACACAGGGATACAGGACTGGGAAGTGGTTCCAAATCCCTTACACAGGGATACAGGACTGGGAAGTGGTGCCAATTCCCTTACACATGGATACAGGACTGGGAAGTGGTTCCAAATCCCTTAGACAGGGATACAGGACTGGGAAGTTGTTTTGTTCCAATTCCCTTACACAGGGATACAGGACTGGGAAGTGGTGCCAATTCCCTTACACATGGATACAGGACTGGGAAGTGGTTCCAAATCCCTTACACATGGATACAGGACTGGGAAGTTGTTTTGTTCCAAATCCCTCCTGTTCTGCTCGGTGACCACAGCCAGGCTGAGGGAATGGCTGTTCTTTAATGAACTGGTAGTGAAAGGCTCGGGCTGAGATTTAAAAGCCATTTTCAGGGCATACAGGGTGGTGTGGCCTTTTATCAGCCCTGCTGTGCCGTGTCAGGACCCGGGGTGGTGTGGGAATGGGGCTGTTTGTTTTGGGGTAAGTACAGGCACAGCTATTTCCTGCGCATTCCAGGGATGAGGAGTCGCTTTGCCAATTCACTCTTGACATATTTACAGGCAGAGAAGCCACCTTTGGACCAGTTTTTGCAAACATTGTGTTCCATTATGAAAATGTTCCCAAGGCTGAGGGTGAGGAGTCTGGCTCAGAATATCTCCTGGCCCAGACAGTGTGGGCCAGTGTCTGATCTCAGCTGTGCTGGGGAACGTCTGAAGGAATTCCATTAACTTTTCTGCATGTGCTTTGGATAGGCAGTGGAGCTGAGGTTAGAGTCTGATCTTCAGTCTTCAAGAGGTCCAGAGTGGACTAAATTGCTGAATTTTTATTTTCTCTGTTTTCTAAGCAGGAAATAGTCCCAAAGCGCCCTTTTATGGGCCTTGCTTTCTCAACTGTGAGAGTCTGGAAACTGTAAGGACATCCACTGGTATCCAAATTCCACAATTAATAATGCATTCCCAGAGTGGAGGGGGATTGCTGTGGTTGCCAACAAGGGCTGGTGATTCTGCATGTCAAAAGCAGTATTGAAGAGCTCTCTGAAGGCAGCTCCAGCACCATCAGGGCCATGAATAATGAATAAAATGGATGTGCAGTTCTGATATCAGCCAAGCTTTTAAGTCCATTCTTAAATCCTGGCACCTAAAGCTTATGTACATATTGCTTTACTAAACAGAGCTGGCTATCTGAGCTTAGGCTTGACTTAGGTGAAATCATGCTGTACAAAAAAGCAAACAAATGCAAATGGAGCAGTGAGTGATGTTTTCATGATGCTCTGAAGGTGATGGGAAAATTCCCACTGCTCTTAAGTGACCCTTAAACAAAGCAGCATTGCTGCATGGGTCTAGAAGAGGAGATGAGAAGACAAAAACCTATTTGGGAAATGGTGACACTGGTGTCATGGTCTGGCCACCTCAGTGCTGAAATGGAGGTTTTTCACTTTGCTACCAAAACCTGTTTGCACTTGAGCTGAGGGGTGTCTCTGCAAAATTCCACTCTGGAGTAAATTTTTATGACCAAATTCTACTCTCTTGGGAAAGGACAGTGTAAGAGGGTTGCTAAACTTCTCACATGGGCCTGAATACAGGCTCCATTGCTGTGCTGGAAAAGGCCAGCCTGTATTAAACACAGCTGGGAGTAGGCAGTACAGATGTGACAATGATGGGATGTTTAGGTTGCATTTTGCAACAGGTAGATTTCCTGGCACTGGAGCTTGGCAGCCTAGTTTGCAAAATTACTGAGGTGGATTCTGCTTGCTCTTACACGTCCTTGGCCACTGTTGGAAAATGAGAGGTGTCCCCACAGGGCAGCTGGCCTGTTCTCTTCTGTTTCATCAGGTGCAAATGCCTGTTCTCCAGTGACAAACCTTGTTAATAACAAGTAAGATACAGTAAAATGGTGAAACTATGGTGATTTAATAATATATCTGAAAGAGAGCCTGGTGGGTCAGCTAGTCCATGTGTGTGCCTGGTGTGCAGGGCAGGGAAGAGCTGCTGCTGAGCCCCTCAGAGCCTGCTGCCTCCCAACTGCAGCAGAACCACCAGCCAGGTGATTTTTGTGCTGGACAGGTAGGGGTGTCTCGAGTCTTCCAGTTATCCCTGTTTGTGATAAATTTTTCCAAAACATACCTACTAGTGAAATCATTGGATGTTTGCCACTGTCTTTGTGATGAACCAAAATGGGTCCAGAGAGGGGTTATCCTGGAAAAGGAAGGGTTTTAAAGCAGACCTCAGCCAAAGGCTGTGGAAATGGTGGGGTTTGTTGTGGTTTGGCTGAAGCCTTCTCACAGGACAGCACTGGCAGGTCTGTCCTTGCTGTGCAAGGGTTAGGTGCCTTCTGTGGGCTTTGCTGTCAGTTGTGGTCAAGGCTGGGATTCAGGAGTGTCTTTCATCCCCGTTGGAAATGCACAAACAATGCAGGCCCTGCTGGGGGCAGAGGAGCTGCTGCTGAGACAGAGCCTGCCTGGCTCTCGGGGCAGGCACGGGCAGCCCAACGTGCCCTGTCACACAGCATCCTGTCCTGTCACAACAGCCTGCCCTGTCACAACAGCCTGCCCTGTCACAACAACCTGTCCTGTCACAGCATCCTGCCCTGTCACAGCATCCTGCCCTGTCACAGCATCCTGCCCTGTCACAACAACCTGCCCTGTCACAACAGCCTGTCCTGTCACAACAACCTGCCCTGTCACAGCATCCTACCCTGTCACAGCATCCTGCCCTGTCACAGCATCCTGCCCTGTCACAGCATCCTGCCCTGTCACAGCATCCTACCCTGTCACAACAGCCTGTCCTATCACACAGCATCCTGCCCTGTCACAACAGCCTGCCCTGTCACAGCAACCTGTCCTGTCACAACAACCTGCCCTGTCCCAACAATCTGTCCTGTCACAACAGCCTGTCCTGTCACAACAACCTGTCCTGTCACAACAGCCTGTCCTGTCACAACAACCTGCCCTGTCACAGCATCCTGCCCACAGCCACTCCTTTGAAGCCAGGAAGAAATGGGACATGGCAGCCATGGGAATGGTTTGTGCTGCCAGAATTGGCTTTCTTCTAACACCGAGTGTCAGGAGGGATCCTGTGGGTCAGGGGAGAGGAACAAATCTGGAACAAATGGAGTCTTCAAGGGGTGAATGCACCAGCCTGCCCTGAGGAGAGTTTTAGTTACAGACATCAGGAGCCCAACGCGTCTGTCCTGTCACCTGATGGAGCAAAATATGTCCTCACTGGGTAGGGAATATGGGAGTGGATTCATGGCATCTTGTGAATTCAATAAGTGGCAATCTGCCTGTCATTATCACATGGGTGTATTGCACAGGGATTCCTCAGATTTCCTGAGCCTCTTGTTGCTACAGCTTATGGATGACTTCCTCAGACCCTGGAGTATCATCCTGCTGAGTTCTTGGAGTTTACAAGTGTTCATTTTATTTCAGTGCTGAAGATATAATGTATTTCAGTGTAAAATGTATAATATAAAATGTGTATAAAGTATAATATAAAGATACGGTATTTCAGTGTTAAAGGTATAAAAAGTGGCAAGGCTGAAGATGTGACTCAGGTAATGAGTCAAAGAAACAGTGGGATTTTTAATTAAGTTTGCTCATTTTCTTTAAGGCTGACAATACATCTGAGAATCTGACATTTATTTATGAATGCATTCCAGGTTCACACACTGCATATCAGAACCAAGGACAAGCCTGCAGGAGGGTGGGGCAGTGTGCTGAGATACTGTATCTGACTTGCCCTCCGGCCTGCAAGAGAAATTCTTTCCATCTGAGTCCTCCTGAGGTGGTGCTTTGGCAGAAGATTGTCTTGTCCCTGCTCCTGCCCTGAGTCAGCTGAGGTTTGCTTTGTTTTCATCCACTTCTGCCTCTCCTCTGGCATCCTGTCTGTCTGAGAGGGTGGTGAGTCCCCTCTGCTGTGCTCACCAGGGTGGGAAACCTGTCACCTTTCCTGCCTGCTTCTTATTTCTGCTCTCTGTTGGAATGGGCCCTTGGGATAAAACAGGATCCCTGGCCTTTCCCAGGTGTCTTTCTCTGCTGCCTTGACCCACAGTGTGTCCTGACACCGCTGCTTTACTTCCAGAAGTGTCCATGTGGCATTCTTGGGGAGCAGAAGGAGCTGGTCCCTGCTCTCAGCCCTCCCTGGCTCCTGTACATGGTGCAGGTACAGCAGCTGCATCTCAGGGCAGAGCTCCAGAGGTGCTGCTGATGCACAAGCAGAGAGCACAAAGCAGGGATGGCTCTTCTCCTCAAGGCTGTGCTGAGTCTGCCAGCAAACACAGTGATTTGAGTCCTCAGTGGCTCCTGAAGGCAGGCTGCGGCGTGAGCCCAGGTGGTGCTCAGCTCTGCTGGCTGAGTAGGCAGTGTTTGGGGCTGACAGTGCTTTGATGGCCTTATCTGCTCTTTGAAGCCAAGCAGCCTCTCCCTGCCCATACACAACTGATAAGCTCCATCAGATCCTGCATATCTTCCTGCAAAAGTAGGGGCTGAGTTGACTCAGCCAGGACAGGAGCCTGTGACTCTGAGTGTGGGTGTGCTGTGGTTTTCCCACATCCATCCTGAGTGCCTGGCGTGGGCACAGGGTGGCAGGGCTGGCATCTGCCTGAGGGGCTGCCCAGCACCAACAGGCTGGGCCTTGCTGATTTAAATGCCAGAAGAGGTGTCATTCCCACCTCCCAGGCCCTCCCTGGCACTGCACAAAGCAATGCCAGGTCCTCCGTATCTCCATTCAAACCCAAAGGTGGTCACTAACTCAAGAGGATGTTTCTTTAGGATGGTTCAGGTATCATTTGAGGCTTTCAGGAGCCCACACTGTGGTAGGGCTTTGCCCTCTAAATGTGGGGGTCACCAGAACTGGCTTGGGGTAACTCAGAATTGAGCCATTGCTCATGGGGCTCCTGTGGGTGGAACGTGGGGAAGTGATACAGAGCTGGAATGCAGCCAGAGAGCTAAAAATACCAGGAGCACGGCAAAATTACTTACAAAGCAACTGAATATTTTTCCTCCCTTTCCCTCTCATTTTTTTAACAAGCTCCTTTTACCACTAAGAATTTAATCATAAAGAAAACTGGCAAATGTCTGAGAGGCAGAGGTACACCTCCACCACATTGTTTAATAACAATGAACTGAAATCCTAATGGCAGTAAATAGTGCTTTCTGACCCAAAGAATGCACATTCCACCTTGAGAGAAAAAAAAAGGAGATAGAAAGAAGATAATGAGAAAAAAATGGTTTGTTTTCATAAATGCTTGTTTGAAGCCAAAGGATTTCATGTCAAAAGTCTCTTAGATCCCTACAGTCACTGCAAGCAACACATAGAAGATTTGAGCTCAAATAACTGCAAGTGTTGAAATTCAGGCTATTTTGGGTCAAGAAGCCAGTGGGGAAATGCTGTCTTTGTGAAAATTCGGTTGAAGCTAGTTTAGAGCAGACACAGAAAATTACTTGAAGCTACAAAGTCAAGTTGTCAGAAGCGCGTTTCCCTTACCAGGCTAAAATGTGGCCTAATTCAGCTCTTACAAAAAGTTCTGGAGGTGCTTCCATTGATTTCTGTGAGTGCCGAGTCACCAGTGGCTGCTGAGTCACCAGCCCTGAGCACCCATCAGGACTGTCAGAGCCCTGGTGAGAAGGCAGCTCTGATTCAGCTGACAATATATCCTTATTTTTATGTACAATGTAATACCAGTTTGTGTTATTGCCTTGCCTGCAGCAGCACTGTGCAGAACAGAATTGCCTGACAACTGAAGAAGTGAGCGTTTCTTTAAAATACCTTCCGAAATGACAACTGCTTTTTGTCCCTAAAATATGTAGGAATTTTGCATTCGCTCCTTGGCTTCCTCTCCCACCTTCTTTGACAACAACGGGAAAAGAAAGCAAAGGAAAAAAATCAGCTTCTTAAAAGAACTAGAATTGAACTTACTGCCAGTTGCTTTTTAACAGCCTATAATCAGGAAATTTCAGAAACTGGTTATCTTTTTGTGAATGTCTCCTCAGTGCTGTCACAGTTCAAAACAAAGGTGGATGTGCACAGTGCCTATTTTGGAGTCACTGGGTGCTCTGGAAGGGCTGTTTGTGGGTCCATCAGCAGCACTTGCTGCCTCTGGAGAGGCTGATGCAAGGGGCATGCAAAGGACCAGGGGGGGTGCAGGTGGCAGCTGGCAGGCTGGGGACAGGGGACAGCTCAGAGCCACCTGCAGGCTCTGGTGGGGAGCTCAGAACCACAGGGCTGCTCTGGAGGAGCCGTGCTCAGTGGGAAGTGCCAAGCAAAACAAACAGTACTTGAGGTTAAAGAGCTCTAAGGGTGTTGGTATCACAACCCCCAATCTCTGCATCTGCTTCTGCTGTTCCCAAAGCATGACAGAGAGCAGCCAGCGCTGGGAGGTCACCGAGATAACAGGACCCTGCTGATGCAATGCTGTGTCTGGTGAAGGAGCACTCACCCAGCTCCAAGGGATCTGCTTTCCTTTACTTCTCCTTGTGCCACTCCAGACAAAGTTGCTTGTCAGTCTAATGACAATTAAAGAGTTCTAGTAACAAAAGCAATGGGCCAGGACCTGGAGTAGCCTCTGACAGCCTATTATTGGATGTTGGTGCTAGATGGATGGGTGGAAGCACGTGCTGTGACTCACCATGGGGCAGACATGGGGAGAACCTCTGCTCAGAGACCTCTCTGTCTACAGTGGAAGACATTGTGAGGTACACAGGCAGGAGGAACGTAAAGCTGCCAATCACAAGATCAAGCAATTACTTGGGCTGATTGTAATCTCAGTTTGAATTGGAAAAATGTGTCTGATCCTCCCTTCAAGGGCATGAACTGCACGTGGCAGGGCTGGCCGGCAAGGGGCTGGGCCGAGCGGTAAATTGGGTCTCATTTGAAGAGATAAGAGGGGCAGAAAAACATGTTTACAGTCTCTGCTCTGGTACTTATGGGTAATTGATGGTATTTTTAGATGCTTTGGTACTTGTAGGTGCAAATAATGGGTTTTACATGAAATGCATGAAATTTGGGGCCTTTTCCAGATGATGTCATCAGTCCAGGTGCAAATTGTCAGTGCCATGCACAGCTGGGAACAGGGAGCAGCAGTTGGAAATAGCAGATTTTGATCTGTAAGTCCTCAATTCTGCTGCTTCCACCTGTAGCACTTCTGCAGCTCATCCCTGGCATGCCCTTGTGCTGGTATACACTGATCTCACCTGGAAATCTCACCTCAGTGTCTGATGTGTTTTATCTCCATTCAGCTGATGCCTATCTTATAATAAAATTTCCCATGGCTTATCAACGCTTGACAATTAGATGCTTAACATCCCACTTAATGCAAAACAGATTACATCCTGGGAATTAACAAAACAATCAAATGCCTTAAGGGATAATGGAAGATTTTTTATAGACATGTATGTGTTTTTTTATATATATATATATATATGTTTACATGTACACACACACACATCCATAGTTGTGCAATCTAGAGATGCTGATCAGCTTTAGCTGCTTGATTGGTTTGATGGCTCATTCCTGTCCTGTTTTTCCTTTCTGGCAGGAATTGTGTTCTGTGATGGCAGTGCCATGTGCTGCCCTTCAGCGGTGTCAGGAGAGGCAGGGGCTGAGCACAGCCCGAGGGTCCCCGGGTGGTTCCGAGCTCCCTCGTGCCCAGCCGGCAGCTTCAGAGCTTTGCTCCCTCTGGTGGCATCCGAGCCTGCTCTGCTGCCCAGCAGGGGTGGCCTCTCCCAGCGGCAGAGCAATGGACACGGCAGGGCTGGCAGCAGGGCTGTGCACGCCAGGGCCAGCCCCACTCGCTTTGGGAATCCCTCCCTGCATCAGGGATGTGGGTCCAGTCCTGGTGCTGACCCCAGGACAGCCACAGCAGGGCCTCTCCCTGCTGGATTTAAACATATCTGGTCATGTCCAGCTTTATCACAGAGCTGATCAGTTTAACCCCATCTCTTGCACTTGCTGGGGCTGAAGCTGTCAGGAAAAGTTGCATTGCTGGAAAAAACCAGAATGGTTTCCTTTCTGCAGCCAGCATCCCCTTAGAGCACAGCATTCTGCCTGTCTGTCCTGCTGTCAGCAGCACTCTGGGCACTCTGACTTGCAGAGGAGGTGCATGGTTCAGCTTCATTGACCTAGCCCCTGGAACTAGAGGAGGGGGTGAAGGGACTGAAGTGTCACAGTAGCTGGTGAAGATTTATAAAAACTACTCAGAAATAAGTTTTTAATACTATCAAGAGAGGAAAAATGTATTCAGTTCACTGCTACAGTACCTGCACACGATGGGCTGAGATGTCCAATAGTGAGAGCTGGGGACCTGCTTGGTGCCTTCACCCACTTGTGGATGCCCTGGACACCCTCATGGGCAGTGGGGCCATATCCTGGGCTCAGCCCCTCAGGTCTGGCCTCTGTGATTCTGTGTGACCTGTCCCCCCTGCCCAGTGCTGTGCCCACCCCAGCACACACAGGCTGGAGCACAGACCTGGGCTTCCTGTGAGGAGGGCTTGGGATGCCCAGGGTCTGTGTGTTATTGGGTAAATGGTGCTCCTTGGACTGCTGCCCTCAAAGAAGAAGAAATTCCTGTTGCTGTCTGATCATCCTTCCAATAGCTGACCAAATGCAGAAGTTCAGATCCTGACACACACAGTGTTGATTCATTGAACTGGTGATTTCTGGAGGCAGCAGCACCATGATGCAGTGCACCACACACACACACACACAGAGAAAAAAACAGTTGTGCTTTAAAGCATGTATCTAAATACACAGATATCTCTATCTGATGGACCTTTACAAAGGCCAATATGCTTAATCCAAATTTACAGAGTGGGAAATTGAGTTTTCATCCATAATCATCCAGCAGGCCAGAAATAAAAACCTGGTCCTGTGCGTCCTGCCCTTGCTTATCCTATCCCAGTGACAAATCTCAGCTCAGTAACTTGTCCTGTCCTCCAGCACAGATGAAACTGTGGAGTCACTGAGCCTTCATGGATGTTCCCAAGGCTGCTGCAGGATGCAGGCTGGGCAGTGGCTTGGGGGGAGGTGAGGAGCCCAGACCCTTGCCTGGCCTCACCTCTGCCAGCCACAGGCACTGCTGGCACCAGCCACCATCCCACATCTCTGTGCTGCTGGACAAAGCTCAAGTCCTGGTGTGCTCCAGCTTCGTGCTGCATTTCATTTGCAGTTTTAAAGCAGCAAGTGACTCTTGGAGCCAAACAAATGCCTGGCATTTGGCTGTGCCTGTGTTTTCCTGTGGCCAGGCTGACCTTTATGAACACTGGAGTCACAGCTATGACAGGCAGCTCACTTGAACCCTCCCATCTGGGAGCTGGGGAGGTTTTGTAATTGCTGGAAAAGCCAAAAAGTCTGTCTTCAGACCCTGATTTTTCCTTAGCAACCAACTTTCCTCCTTGATTTCTCTTCACCTTTCCCTTCCATGTAACTCACAGCTGATCCTTGTTCTCATAACCACCCTTTATTGATGCAGATGCAATCAGCAGGAAAGATGAGCAGTTGCAGAGTTCAGCCCAACTCCATGAAATCACTCATAAATGTGCTTCACTTTAGTAAAACTGTTCTTGTGCTCAGTTTTAAACATGTGCTTTAGTCTTTTGCAAGTCCTTGGCCCTCTCACAGCCCCAGCTGGGTCATTGATTACCCAAGGAATGGCATGATGAGGAAAAGGCTCTTGTTGGGATCTGTGTCAAAGTGTTTTTCTGAGCCTACAGTCAGTGTCTGTTCTGATGGCAGATGAGTGCAATTTTGTTGTCCGGTGAAGGAATAGTGCATGAAATCCCCTTGAAATCCTCCTAGATATGCCTGGAAAATGCTGAGGATGAGGGAAGTGCCTGTGGCATGGCTGCTGCATGTTGTGCTGTCCTCATCACTCCCAGCTGCTCACCAGTCTCTTGTTGCCTGCTTCTCTACTTGTTCTGGCCATTACCAAGTGTCCCTCTCACTCAAATGCTAAAAAATAAAAAGAAATAAAAATAAAATAAAAGCCAACTCCCCCAACCCAAAAATTGCATCATAAACTTATGGAACAGGTTTTTAAATTTAAATCTTCAGTTGGGTTTTCCTGTATTTGCTTCAGGGTGTCCTTGACATGTTTACACTTTGCCTTGAAACCATGAGCATTAGGCATCATGTTCTTTTCCAATGGATACAGGACGCTCCCCTAAGAGCTGGCTTGAGGAATGAAAAGAAATTATGTGCTCCATTACTGCTGTGTAGTGGTGTGGTTTAAGGTCTGACTTGCTAAGTGACTGTGAGGCACATCATTTAAGATGTTTTGAAGCTGAATTGACATTGGTCTCATTAGTTGTGTATCCTTTGTATCCTGCCTGTTCCTTGCTGTGCTCTGTCACCACCCAGCACTCTGGGTGAAGTTCTCAGCACTCTGCAGTGAAGTTCTCAGCACCTGCTGAAGGCAAATAATTATAATAAGTTCTAATAGCTGTCCTGTTTCACACCTCTTCTAGCTTGCCAAGGTAGATCACTAGGAGATGTCACCAAAGCAAATAATCAGCCCCGTGCCAAATGGCTTAGCATGATTTCAGTGCATAGCACGAGGGTTTGCCTGCATGATCCATGACAGATGTGCTGAGGTTCTGCAGATTTGCCTGCCCAGTATTTCTGTTCCCAACTTATGATTTGCACTGGTTCTGAGTCTTGCTCGTGCTCAGGGCTCTGACATACAGGTGAGTTACCACAGTGTAACAGGTTCCTGCACGTCAGGTTCTTCACCACAATTGCCTTGTTCATGCTCTTGCCCAGCAGTGCAGTTATCCCCTTTTTTTGTGGCAGGGGAAAACTACTTTGGCTTACTTTGTATTTGCCAAGGAGGTAGAGAAAGCAAAGACAATTATTACAGAATAGCTGATACCTGTTCCCTTGTGATATTTTTCCTCTTCCTAAAGTTGCTTTGTGTGTTGGGGTCATGCTCATGATTTAGGGTATGAACTTGGTACCAAGCAGGCAAACGCTTTCATGGATCTCCTCCTTACCTTCAAACCATAAGGAACTGTCTCCATTGGATGTGTGTAATAGCTGTGCCTGGGGCTCTTCAAGCTGGGGCAAGATATCACAGGCAGAAAAGAATCAACACAGGAATATTAACAGTGCGTTCTTTTGCTGGTGCAGTTTTCCCATATGATTACAAGTGATGAGTGCTCTGTGGGAGTGAGGGAAAGGAAGATCAGCCCTGTACCAATGGCTGTGCTCAGCTCTTCACAGCCACACACTCTACTGTTAGTTCATTTGTTTGCTCTGATGCCTCTCCATTCTGTCCTGAAGGCTAACCACATATCATATATATTTAAAAGAACAGTAGCATACAACTGGTATAGATCTTAGGGTTCCCTTCCCAAAACATGATATTCCTGCTGAGAATATGAAGATAAAGGCTTTAATCCTTGGGAACAAAAGGGCGTGAGTAATTCCATTTCACTGCATGACCTGGAGTCTCCACCCATATAAATACATCAAAGAGAAGGTATGATTTCACTCTCTGACACCCATGCATTGAGGTTCTCACCCTGGGAAGCAAGGAGCTGCTGTGGCTGGGCTGAACAGTGCCCATGAGGCTGGGTAACAGGGATATTTGCAGCATTCTTTGATCTTCCTACTGGACCAAAATTATTCACATCTCCCTAGTGTTGCTGAAAACTTATCCAAGCACTCAAGGCAATTATTTTTAAATGTATGTGTGTTTTGGGCCAAGTCCATGAATCCTGACTCATGACTGACTCAGCCCTTACTTAAGCAAAACTCCACTTGATTTCATTACAACTGGGGGCAGGACTCTGTGATTCCTGCCCCTGCCAACGGGAGCTGCAAGAGCCCAGCCCCAGCTCTCGGAGCCTTCTGCAGCTCCCAGCACATGGCAGTGCTCTGGAGCCTCCTGCATCTCTCTGGGTCTTGCAGACAGCAGTGCTGTCTACCTAAAAATACCCATCCTGCTTGGCTGCCCTGCTCAAGGCACCACATGGGTGATGGAGAACCACGCAGGTGCTGTGTTCACTAATAATGCTTGGAGCTAAACCTGCCAAGGGGCCACGGGAAATTCTGTGACCCATGTTAATCAGGAGCTCAGACTGGATAGTTGTGATAGCCTGACCATCTGGCTGAAAACTGTTGCACTGCAGATTGGCCTTAGCTCACTGGAGTATTTTAATTTTGTTATAAATTAATTTCTAACACGCTCAGCTCTCCATTGCATGCTAGAAGCCAGCATGGTTTGGGTACAGAGAGAAATTAGTTGATATGAGCACTGGGCAGAGTAACCTGAAATACCCAGGCAGGTCTGCATGGCAGAAGCTGGTGCTAATGACCTGGGCAGGATCTGAGCTCCTCTTTGTGCCTGTTTCCCAGCACTGCTGGCTGCAGGAGGGTACAGCACTGCTCTGACCTGGCTCCCTGCACTCATGACTGCAGGAGTCAGCTCAGGTCTCGCCAGCCTTATTAGCTCTGGCTCGGTGCCGGCAGTTCCTATTCAAGCTGGCTCTGTGCAACGTGCCTGGCTGTCTGTGCCCTGCACATCCCGGCATGGGAGTGGTGTCCCAGTGTCAGGAATGTGGGACAGAGACGCTCTGGCTGCCTGCTGAGAGCAGCACGGTCACATTCACACAAAGGAAGAGGCTCTGCTGAAGCGAGCTGTCCTGCCTGGAGGCAGCCCAAGTGTCTCTGTCCTGGCATGGATAAGCCAGAAGTCACCCAAGGGAGACTGAGAGTGAGAAAATAGTAATAAACTGTCTTGAAGTGTCCCTGCTGTCCAGCAGTCCCAGGAGAGCTTATTAAAACCCAACCATTTTCTGCTTAGCAAGGATGACTGCCAGTTTGTGGCTAAAGCAAGCAAAACACTTCAATGGAAATGTTACTTATGTGTGTCATTTAAGATAAAGCCCCTGTGTTTTGCATGGCTGCACCTTGACAAATGGCCTGATTGGTTTTATTCCTAACTACAGCTAGAAATAACAGAGCTGCTGTGCATATTCCCATCATTTGTGTTATTTAGATTTTTGGGCCTCAGAAGAGGAAGCGTTTGTGGGATTGGACTCAGTGTTTGGCCTGTCAGCTGTTGCTGCACCCTTTGGTGCCTTAGACTATTTCTTTCATCAAAGTAAACAGGTTTGATCTCCAGTTTGAGTAACCTACTGCTGTCTTTTGTAATGCTGCATTAGCAGGCTTGGAAGATGCATTTTCTGCCAACATAAACAGAAATGAGTCTTTGCTTGCATTAGTTTGCTGCAAACATTACAAAGGCTAGGAAATAATTGTAAGTAGATGTCCTTGTCTGAATCTCTTTTAGACTGCAAGGCTCCCACAATAATGACTAAATGAGGGTCTCCTCTCAGCAGGCAAAGGTTTGAAAGGTTTGTTCCTTTTCTCCCCCTCCTTTTTTTTTTTCTTATTTTGTCTCTGTCTTCTTTTCAAAAGAGAAGAACTGGAAGTTACCTGGCCCAATGATATCCTTTATTGCTCTGTCTCCCCTTTGCACCCCAGACTTCCTGGGAGGACATATAAAAAGTGACTTGCCCTGTTCTGCACAGCACTTCACCTGTGTGATGTTTGCAAAGGAATTTTGTCTCAGGTATTCTTGAGAGGTCAGTGAGTTGCACAACAGGATTTAGTCATTTGTCCCTGGCCATTTCTGACTGAAGTGTAAGTCTCACTTTTACTGCCACAGTTCTTGCTTTGCTGTACAGATTTGAGATCAAAACCCCACCACAGTCAGAAATTATTCAAGGCTATGTAAGGCCCAAACAGCAGTTGTATCAAATAGAGACAACTCTTTGAAGAAATGTAAATTTCAGCACATTCACATCGAATATGGTTTTGGCTCTGTAGTTGTGAAAAAATACAGAAATTACCAGTAGAGTCACCAAGATCTAAGTCAAGACTAGGGAAAACTAGTGAGTAAGGAAATTCTTCAACATTTGTTCTTTTGTGTTCACATTCTTATGACTTGAATTCAAATATCTGCCCCACACTGAAGAACCTGGAAACAAGATCTTCAGGTCTTTCCTAGTTGTAATGAGAACACACCCAGACAGAGTACAAGAAGAGAATTAAAGGAAGGAGATTTACAAAACCTCTTAAAACAGCAAGCTTCTTAATTTTCCTTTAGAATTCAAAGGAGCCATCAGACAAAATATTTAAGGACTAAAGCAGCTAAGCCCCAGCAGAGTGCGTGGCTGGCTTGGTTTCCTCAGGCTTATCTAAATTCAGTCCTGGAAAAGTGTGAATTATTGACTCTCCTCTTTTCTCTGCTTTACAGTCCTCAGGTACCTGGAGGGCATCCCAGAAAAACAGGAGGGTGAGCCAGCCTGCTCAGACATTGATGCTTTCTGAATCTCACTGGTAAGCCCAAGTTTCAATATTTAACAGTCTTCAAAACCCCCATGTAGCACCCCCTGGCCCAAGAGGAAAAGCAGCTAAGCACAGCTTCCCTGGAGAGCCAGACCATGGCCAGGGAGCTGCAAAGACACACCTTGGTCCAGAGCTGGGCTTTGGTTTTGTGGGTGAAATTCACAGTGTGTGTGGAGAGAACCAGCGAGGCTGCCAGTGCAGGGGGAGTGAATAATGCAGAGGCCTTTGCTCCTCCTGTTGCACAGGAATGATTCCCACGTCCTCCAGGCACCGTGGAGTGAATCAGTTTGGAAAAGCCTCTGCAGCGCTACTGCGGCAAAGCTGGAAAAATGTTGCAGAGTAGAAAAGACTTTTTGTCAAATGCTTTTTCTCTGGTTGGTCATCTGGCTACTTCATGCCTGAAACTGTGTTTTGTTCATGTAGCTGTTGGAGTTAACATGCAGCACCTATGTATGGGTTCCCTGGGCAGCCACCTCCTTCCCTCAGCCACAGCAGCTCCAGTGATCCCAGCAGGATCCAGCCAGGCTGTGCTGTGCCTGCCAATCCTCCCTCCTGCCCATCCACAGGATGGGCACAAAGCTGAGCTTGGCCTCACATTGGACTTGCTGTGCTTTTCACAGGGTCCTCACACTGCTTGCTTCTTTGTGCAGGACAGGGCTTAACACCCTCCTTTGTCAAACCTTGAATTAAAAAGCAGTGTCTTAGCGGGTTTAGACAGGATTAAGCAGCACAAACCTCTTACACACAGAGCTTACACTAAGTAAGCTTTTCTGAGTTACCAATGTGTGGTGTATCTGTAGCTCTGCTATCACTTTCCCTCTCAGCTGGGTTGTTTCAGAGGGGATAATGGGAGCTGAGTTCATTGACTTCCCTTAGGACTTGGGTGTTTGGTGCCTTTCTGGTCTTCTGGTGCTCCAGCCAGAATTTCTAAAAGCAGTTGCCAAAGCCAGACCTAGTGTGGGCAGATGCAGTTTCAGTTGCCTCAGCAGATCTGTGCCAAAGTACAGCAACTGCAAATCTGAAGGCAGGCTGGGAAAAACAGGGGACTGTGGCTAATCCTAGCCATTCACTGACCTGCTGTGGGACTTTATAGCAGCTCTGCTATCTCCTCAGACCCGTATTTACATATTTAGAAGACATGACCTCTGGATAAGAGTTCCTTTCTTATTCTTTTATACAGAAGTTAATGTAAGGGGTTACAGTCATGCAACACTTAAATAATTGACCCAGAATATCCCTTCTATTGCACAATTCAGTGTGTGAAAAGTTTTCCTGTCCCAGGAAGAGGCAACCTGGAGAAGGGGGGAAAACACTTCTGTCTCTTTTTTTCTTGCCCTTCCTCACAGACTCCCATTTGGAAGATATTTATTAGGTGGGGAAAAGTACAGTAAGATGCTGCATGGCTCAGCAAAGCACCTTCTTTTCCAGACATAGGGCTCTCGTTACATCTTTAAAGAATCACAACAAAGAAAAGGAGCTGACACAATGAATTTTGATCTGGAAAATGAAATCTGACATAACCAGTAGTTACATTTTTCTTATTCCCTGGTAGTTTGCCTAAAGGCAGCTTTTAAATAATTCCTGCTTTTCACCTCCTGAGAAATAATCTATTTGCCTCTGAATTAATTAGGCAGCATCATAAAAACCCTTTAGAGACTTTGCAAGCTGCTGATCTAACTCTTAACATATATAATGGGCCTGATCCTTAGGCCAGACAATGGGAATTCTGCTTTTAATTTTGATGGGAACAGGAGCAGGCATTTTATGTGTGATGCTACTGAAAAAACAGGGTTCCCAGTAAATAGTACTGGGTGTTGTTTTTTATGACAGCTTTACTGGTATCTGTCTCTGTGTCTGAGATCTGTCTCTATAACATCTTGAGTCTCACAGTGATGAGGCAGAGTAGGTCCTTTCTTGTTTCATCTTCCCTTGGACAATCAGTGCCAGAATTTCTGTTGTGTGCTGCCCTGATGAGCAGACGTGTGCAGGGTAGGTTAAGTGCTGTCTCTCCACTTGGAATGTCCAGAGTGTGATTGATCTGCCCAGGCTGGGCCATTGTGCAAGGCCAGGGAAATCAGTGGAGCTCTCACATGCAGAACTGATCATCTCAAGCTTGGCTTTGAGATGTCAGCTACCTCAATACTCACCAGTTTAAATCAGCATCAACCCAGCAATAGCACAGTTTCCTGTTAATCTGAAAGATGAAAATAAGCAAAATAATTTTGATCTCATTGATACAATTTAAATTTTTTTTTTACATAAAATACCACCCAAATGGAGTTTCACTGACCAAATTGAAATATCTGTACCAGTTTGTTTACAGGGTGATGTAAAAGCTTTTATTTGACAAAGTAAGAGATTCAGGTAAGTTTCAGGCTCATGAGTTTTTCATGATGTTGGGCTTTATGGCCTGGATGGTCTTTCTCTGTTCTGCCTTCCTTTGTTCTCACATTCCTGAGTTTGCCTGTTGCCAGTGGCAATATCACCAACACAAGTCAGGACAAGGATTAGATCAAAAGATGCAGAGGAACCAAAGATGGCTCTGAGTGAGATTTGGAGCTCAGATTAGGAGATCTAAACACCTGTATGTCTTTCAGGTGTAGGTTTGTTACTGCTGGCATTCTGCTGAGGGCTTTTCTCACACAGCTCCAGGAACATTCATGGTCAGCAGGACATCTGGTGACTTGTCCCATGGCACTGCACTGCTCTGCTGAGTGCCACAGGCTAGAGAAGCATGGATTTGCAATATAAACCAGAGAAAAACTGGTTTCAGGAATCATCATTTCAAACCTCATTATTCTGCAGGGGTTTTTGCTACCTTTTAGAAGCGCCAAAATGTTGGCCAACTAACATTGTTTTTTAAATCTCAAAAGTAAATTCTTTCCTAAACTCAGGACCTGTTCCTCTCCTCCTTCTGTTGCCTGCCTTTTGAGTGCAGCTGTGACTTTCCCTGTCCCTTCCCAGGTAAGCACCCAGGGCTGCCCTGACAGTTCTGTTTTGGGGAATAGGACAAGAGAAGGATTTGACACAAGAAAACCCAGATTGTCAGTGAGAGCAGGAGAGCAGACCTAGCTTTATGCCAGTCCTATTATCCTCAGTTCTCCCTTGCAAAGTAGGCAATTTGGTGCTTTCCCTGTAAAAGTTTTGGGTGTTCAAAAGGTTGATGCAGAACCCAGTAATCTGGGAAGTGTGGGCTCAGGAACCAACTCCTAAACCAAACCAACTCATCTCCAGCAAGATCCATATGGAGAGCAATTGAAAGCCCTAGGCCCAGAGGGCTGTCATCTGGCATGTTCTTTTTTCAGCTGATGTCAGACTTTGCTTGGGGATTTTTGCTGGTTTTTATTTTTTCTTTTTTTTTTATTTTTTTTTTCCAGATCTGCTCATATACATTTTATGTGTTGGAGCTTTGCAGAGAAAGAATGATTTTTCTAAAATAGAGAGGTCAGTTACTTCTGTCCCTGGAATCAACTTGGTCTTCTATGTCAGTCTGCCCTGGGAGGTTTTCAAGTCAGTGTGTTCTCCCTGCTCTGTATGAAGCCTGAATTTCTAGTTAGGAAAAAACATTGTTGTGGGCTAAGTCCAAAGAGTTACAGCTTTATTTACAGTTTAGTTGCCACCTACAGCAATGTAGCTCATCACTAGGATGCCTTGGGCATGTTTCCACTTTATAACTTAGTGAGGCTGTTTATAATATTATCAACAGAAGAAATAAAGGACCAGGGTAGAACTATGGCCCCAGTTAAATCAGTGACAAAACTCCCATGGGCTTCAGTGGGCCAGCACTTCACTTAGTGAGGAGTGCATGTGAGGAGCACATATTTTATTGAGACCTTGATGTCTCCTTGTTCAGCTGCTTTTCTCAAAGCATTTTCAGTCCATGGGCAGCCTCGTGGGCCCTGGCAGTACCTGGGTACCTGTTCTGTACTGGGAAATTGCTGGGTGGATTTTAATGTCACATCCATCCTTTTCTGTCTTCAGAGCCCTACTCTTTCTCTCTGGATCTTGGAAATTCTTTTGCTTCCTTTTCTATAGAAGCTCTAGATCTGCATCCAGATAACATAGGGAGGAGAAAGAGGAAAGGATGGCTTTGGACTTTCCATGGCTCCCACAGGGATCAGGAGCTGAATTCATGGGTTGGGCAGGTACATCAGTGAGACTTCCCCAGACTAACAATTCATCCAGTTCACAGAAGAAATGGATGCATCCTTCTGTTCCCTGCCCACAGCTTTCTTTGCCCTCCCCCCAGTTAACTTAAATTGTGAAACCCTGGGCAGATTTTATGTACACACACCTACTCAGCCTACTCTGTAAAGATACACACTGGTGTACATAAACACCCTGCACAACCATGCACTGCACATGGTGTACAGGTTTGGTAATATTATTCCTAGCAATTAATCTGCCTGTTTCTGAGTTTCTATGGATTCTTGTTTAATCTGCAGGAAGATAATTTCTTTCTATATCCTGAGTGGCAGTGATATGTAGAGGCCAAACTGCACTTCACAGTGCCCTTTGGGAAGAGACTCCTGCTTAAAGCCTTCCAGATCTTGCCTGCCACAGAAGATTATATTTGGAAGGATGGGAAAGCAACACGAGAGGCACATGGAGCAAAAGCTGTGAGCATCAGCAGTTTACTACAAGTAAACAGTTTCACTTCTCAAGCTGTTGTGTTTGTCAGTCTAGTAAACAGGATCTGACTGCAGTGAGATAACAAAGCTGTAGGCCTAAACCTGTCCTCCTCCTCTGCACTTTGAATTATATACTGCCCACACTCCTGTCAGCCGCCCTGTTTCTTCCCTCTGTGATCCACCATTGCAATATTTAAGTCCACCATTGCAGGATTGAATTCCATTATTGCAATGCCCCTGCAGAGTCCTTGGTTTAGCTGGAAGCAAAAAATCACCAACCTGGCTTCCTACTCTTACAGGGATTTACAAAAGAAGGACTTAGTTAACTGTCTGGGATCAGGCAACATTCGAAATCACTCCCAAACTGCCCTCTTCTGTTTGGAAGATAGGATATTGCTGTCCATCTTTTGTCCAGGTCACCAAGAGGCAATGCTGGGAGCTGTCTCTGCTGCCCTGCCCAGAGGAGCCAGTGGTACAGCCTTGTCTGATAGCATCTGCTTTCCCTGAATAATTGCAGACATTCCCCTCTCCACTCATCCCTCCAAGCACCTTGGAGTCATAAATTGCCATGCTAGAGCAAATGGAGTCATGCTCAGGGAATGATCTTCCCATTCAAGGTGAATCTTGATACCTGATGTATGAGAAGGCCAGGCACATGTTAAAAATTCCTTGCTAATTTGGGTTGCCAGTTCATCAAAAACATCCTCCCAAACACGCACAGGATGTATTAAGTTATGGTATAGTAAGCGATCAGCTTGTCACACTGACATTTCTGCTCCTTGCCAGAAAGTCCTGGGCTTCATTATCTCTCTCAAGAAATCAGATCTCTGGGTGTCACCCTGCAATAAATGTGTGTAACTAGAAACCTCTCCCCAGGCATACAAAGATCTGAGGACAAGTGGGCATTGCTGTTCTCTGAAGACTGGTGTATAAATATACTGCACTGACATCCCTCCTGGGACAGCTCCAGTGCAGCCTCAGCATCCTCTGAGTCCTCATCCAGGGCACTTTGGACTGGGCAGGTGACATGTTGTGAGCTGGGGCATGGCTTTTGGGGCTACCAAATAAGGGGGTTCAATTGTGTCTAAGTTCCTCCATGGTGTTACATTCCCACTCTGTTCTACTTAGAAAAGCCTGGAAGTGCTGTCTGTCCTGCTGCAGGGGAGGTTGGCAGGACATGCTGTCACCTTGGTGACTTAAAGACCAGTAGGAACAGCACTTGTAAGTGAAATTTCCTCTGTGTGGTGATCCTGTTGGTGAGGTTGTAGATGGCCAAAAAATGTGGAATCTCCAAGCTGCTGTCCCTGTACATGATCTCTGACCTCTTTTGTGATCTCTGCCTCGGTTTCCTTTTTTGAGAGCTGGGGGTGGCTGCTGAGTGTGTCAGTGGAGCTCAGGGCAGCACAGCAGCTCAGTCCTCACCAGTGGCCACTCAGTGTGGGGAGTGAAGAGTTTCCCCACATGGTCTGGGAGCCACTTCAGCAGGGCTGCAGAGGAGCATCCAGGCTGATCTCTGCTGATATTATCGTGAGGCAATGATTTCTGGCTGATGATGAAACTCAAAGTAAGGACTCCTGTGGTGCAATAATTTTCCAGATTAGCTTGCAAATGCAATGCAGCACATAAGAGTTTGCCAGGCACTCCTTGACTTCCTTCTGAAGCTGATTTTTGGGATACTTTCTCAATTTCAACATTACTTATAGGTGTTCTTAAGGAATATCATATAAATATTCTGCTGTGTTTTGCAGAGTTCATGCCAATCCATATTCTGTTTTACCTCGTTCCATACCAAGCCATTAGCCCCACACGATTGTCTATTATTTGCAATCTTGGCTCATTTAGGTGATCATTTGATAAAGCAGGTTGTTGTCTTTACCTTGGGGGCTCTCTGCTGGGTTGATGCATTGCTATGTGGACAGCCCTGTCAGTGTGCTCCCCTGTGCTCCCTGTGCTCAGCGGGTGCCACGGCACGTCCCGCGCTGTGGTTTGTGATTTACGGTCCCACCGTGTGCAGGGCCAGCCCAGCGCACGTCCTGCTCCTGGCACAGCCACCCAGGGAGTGTCTGGGGAAAAACCTGCAGAGGGAGCGTGGGGCAAGGACTGGGGGAGGTTTCTGAGGAGACCTTCCATGGCTGTGTCTCTCCCTCAGTCCTCTTAGGGCAGACAGGACCTCATGGAGGAGTTTGTTCATCTCCTCAGAGGAAGAGCCTGGTTCTTCAGTAACTCAGATACTGCAATGGGCTGAGGAGGTGATAGAGATCTGTGAGGATGTCCTGAGTAACTTTGCCTTCAGAGAGTAGTCAATACAACATACAGAGAGTGGAGAGAGCTTGTTTCACCCCAGCAGCAGGGCAGGGGCTTGGCTGCTACCATCCTGCTGCTTTGAGGCCAGTTTGTCACCCAGGGGCCTTGGAGAGACCCAAGGGGTGAAAACAACTTCATCTAGCAGGGTTTGTGTCAGAGACATCCCAAAGGTAAAGCTGAGCCCTGGGCATGTGATGGTGACACAAAGTGGGGCTCGTTCAGGAGCACTGCAGGGCAGGGATCTGCAGGGCAGCTCCTGTCCCTCATGTTCTGCCTGTTTGAGAAACCTGCACATAGAAACCTGCTCAGCACCAAGAACAAATCATTCACATGCAGGGACAGCTTGGAGATTTATTAGTGGCAATCAGTGGATGTTATATATTGCTGGGAAAATGATTTTTGGAGACAGAGTGCTGATAAAAAAGTGTTTCTGGGAAGAGGAGCAGGCACTGGGCATTATTGCAGTGGACTGGAGCAGGTATGGAGCCTGGCCACCTGTGGGAGAAGGTAGAAATACCAAAGCAACCCTTTTCCTTTTACTGTCCAGAAACTTGGTGCCAAAATGTTGCCTGTTCCTCCCCAATGATAAAAGGACAAGTTAAATAATTAATAATAATCTGAGTCTCAATGTGACTGTTTAATAATTTTCTGTTAGACATTATGTAAATTTGAAGTATTTTTTTTACTGTTCATGCATAATAAAATAACTATGGTGATTAATTTTTCACCCTCAGAGTTTAATTAAGATCGTTCAGGAGGTTTGGACTCATACACCGGGCTGTAAATCACAGTCCAAGCCACTGAAATATCTGCCTAGCTTTCAGATTAGATAACAATGTTTTGAGGAGGAAATCTTGCTGACAGATAGTCACCTGAGTTGTCCAAATCAGGAGGCCATTTGGTCCTCTGAGCACCGAAATGATACATACTGGTTATTAATATATGCAATTCAATGTGTGCTTTTCCAGGTTTAATTTTAGGGATGGACTCATTCCATCATCTGTATTCCTGCACAACTCATTGTGGAATAAATAGAGCGTTGTTCTGTCTTACCCTAATCCTCTTTTAAAGCCAGTGCAACTGAACCCTCCAAGGGACTGAAGTGGGTAGTATCAAGTCACATTTTATTCCAGGATAAATGTGTCCAGGTGTGGTGTTTGTGGGAACAGCCGTGTGCTCTGTGTGCAGAACCTCAGCTGGAATCACTCCTCAGGCTTAGACAAGCCTGAGTTTCCCAGTTTCAGCAGAAGCTGAGAGATGCACAGGGGTGTTTATTGTGACTGCAGCCTCTCAGAGCTCTTCCGAACACCCTGAGCCCATCACCAAAGAACTGCTTTCTGGCACCTCCACAGTTTTCACAGTGCAGAGCAAAGTGAGCAGCCAGCACACTGATATCCTGGGAGAAAATTCCTGGGGAACTGGGTCTCCTATGGCAGCTCCTGCATCCAGAACTTTCCCTCTGTTTTCTCTGGGTGTCTCCCTGTGCTGTGCACACCCATGGCTTTGCCCCACGAGTCAGAGCAAGTCTGCAGGATGTGTCAGTGCACAGGATGGACCCTGACTCATGGGGAAAGCATGTATGGAAAACGCTGCCGTACTCCTACAAATGCTTGGTTTTCTTTGCTGTGTGATTTTTTTTTTCCACTTTAAATAAAAGCAATAAAAGCTAATGCTGAAAGGAAGTGGTGCAGGTGAGCCCTGTAGAATTTCCCACTGCATTTATAAACAGAAACACTTTTCAGGAGAGGGAGTCAATGGGGTTTGAAAAAAATAAAGTGGAAGGGAATTTCTCTGATGACCAGAAGATGAAGCATAAAATTACCGTCTTGCTAAATCTTCACTGCTAAACTTGTTACTCCAGAGCTGCAAAATAGCACAATACTACTCTGGAACACTTATTCCTAAATTCTACTGTTTTATTTCAGAACGAAGAGTAACTTTGAAGAGCAATTCAGTCATAACTACAGTGCTTTAAATTCACACCTTGTATTCCTCCCAATTAATTATCAAAGATAGACAAAGTCTAACTTTTCATCTCATTGCTGTAAATCTAGAATTCCTTATTTCCTATTTAGCCATTAGTTTTCAGTCATGACTATGAAATGTGTCATGTCAAAGGAATTACTCTGGATTTTACCCCACAAATGTGGCCCACAGTGTGTGAAAACAGACAGTCTGGATTAATCACACCAACCCTGCCTTGGCTGAAGCATCTCAAGCAATGCTGCAGCAATGGAACAGAACAGGCAGCAATGGGACAGGCAGCAAGGGAACAGGCAGCAGTTCTAACTTTGAAAGTCAGAGAGAACAGAATATCAACACAATAATTAACATCTAATTTAGCAGTTAGACCAGGATTTAGGTGGATTCCTGCATTAAGTAATTGCTTCCAGAGGCAAGCAGTTCTGGGGCTGCTCACTCCACTCCCAGGCACCCACCTCCCTCCAGCTCCTTCACAGCCATGGAAAGCAGCTCCAGTAATGAGCTCTGGAGAGCTTTGCCTGTGAGTGCTGTGAGGAAACCTCTCTCTTGGGCACTAGAGGAAATGCAGGGATAGAAGCACATCTTTACACTCAGAAGTAGGAAATATAAATGAATTTAGGCACATCCTAATTTTCTAGAAGATGAGAATCTCAGTATAATCATCCTTAAATATCTGCCAAAGGCTTGTGGTTTGTGTTGGAGAGAATGGCCACTTACAGATGGGTCTCTTCTGGAAAAATGTATTTTGCTGTGCCACATTCTTGATGACTAATTCCTTCTCTGCAGCTTTGGGTATCAAAGCACGATGGAGCACTGGGAATTTCCTGGTGAGTGTCCATCCTCAGTGCTCCCGTGACCGGCCTTTGCCTCAAGGTGACAACAAAGTCTCACCAGGGATTCAGGATTTCACATTCCCACCGTAGGTCTGCAGCCTTACGGCTGATTCAGACAGTTGAACCATAGGAAGAATAAAAGGTCTGATGTTTGGAAAAGCTCTGTGATGAAGCTGTGCAATCTTTCCAGCTTCCCAAGGCAGGGACAGGGCTCCGTGCTCCCTGCGGGCTCACCGCGCCCTCCCTCCGGCTCCGACCCCGGCTCCTCCGTCTTTCCGCGGCGTTTGGCTCCTCCCCAAGGAGACTGCCCGGCTTCGGCGCTTCTCCTTTTTTCTCAATGCTACGTGCAGATTCTGGCTTTGATATTTAGTGCTGTGTGAAACATCTTTTAGATTCCTGGAGCCTGGTGCTGCCCCGGCAGGGCAGCCAGAGCCCTCTGCCCGCTTGCAGGCAGCTGCTACTGAGATTTTAACGTCTGTCACTGACTTTGCAGCCCCTTTGTTCAGCCTTTTAAATTTTCCTTTATTGTTTTAGCCTGTCTGCAAATACATTAGTTTTCCTTCCAGAAAATCTTTGGCTTGCTCAATTAGCGAGACAGCTCTTTGTGGAGTGTGCTGTAGCTCACTTTCTGCTGTGGGTAAGTGCTCCTGGAGCATTTGGCTCCTCCACAGGGAGGGTTTGCTCCTGCCATCCTCACACCTGGTGCCACTGGACAACCTGCTGCCTGGATTGCTGGGTGCTGCCTGGAGAAAAGGAGATTTTGTGACACAGAGGTCTAAATATGTTGCTATGGTTTAGACCATGCTGTCCTAAGCTGTGATTTTTTAGCTGCAGATTTTGCTCCCTGCCCTATTGGGTCAATACCGTGTTTTCCACACACATAGGCTCTTTCACCATCCGGATTTTTTATTTGCTTTTGTCTTACTTAATGGCTTTGCCCCTTTGTTTAGAGCAGAGTTTACAAGGGTACAAGTCGAACATCTTGTCTCACTCACCCATTCAGATCTGAGCCCTAGCCTGAAGACACCCACCCTCAGTGGGGACCTGGGCTTGGCTCATGCGGCACGGGAGGAGTTTGTAGAAGCAAGTGTTGATCTGGAGGCACCCCCTGCCTGTCTCTGGGCAGATCTGGAGGATGTCCCCAGCCTGTCTGTGCCTGGCTCCCATGGAGAGCTGCCCTCCTATCTGGGACACCCAGGGGAAACCTTGCAGAAGAGGCTGCAGAAACCTCTGCCATTACATCTGCACTGAGTGTTTGCCTGGACAGTGGATGAAGAATTTCTCCTCTCAGGGGATTTGTGGCACTCTGTGCTGCTATTTTCCCTGGTTTTGCAGCCTGTTTTAATTGTGGGTTTGCCCTTACAAGCTGAGGGCCAAAACCTAATAGAAAGCTGTTTACAGTGCTCCTTGCAAAGTCTTCACAGAGTTCAGGGGCTATTTCAGCAAGACATTCCTGAACAGTTCTTCACTTCATATTGACCCCAGTCTGTTTCCTTATCCACTCTCCATCCTGTGTGACAGCTCAGGCTGTGCCAGCAGACCCACAACCATCTCACGCTATTTTGCGACCGTGTACAAATTAATGTCGTGACTTTGTGAGTGCCTGTGAGCACAGGTAGATGTTAGGGCAACTCCTGGAGCCTCACAGCTCACCATGGACATGGGAGATGATTTGGCCTAAAAGCTGGGCAGAATTTGATTCGTTTTTCAGGGCAGAAATCATTCTTGCACAGTTCCCTCAGTGCTGGGGGACGTGGCATTAGGATCACGTTCACGAGGCCCTGTTCTCACCAGTCCTGTGAGGACCCTGCCCTGTGTGGGTGTGAAGGTTTGTGGGCTTGCCACTGGCACAGGAGTGACATTTGCCCTTGCTGGATGTGGGCAGTTGTTGGAGAGGGTTATTTGCTCTGTGTGATTGATCACATCTGGGCACACACAACGCTGCCTTGCGAAACAGCCCTTGATGTGTCACACTGACTCAGCGTGGCCTGAGGTAGATGGAAGGGGACATTTAAGGAACAATGGAATTTCACAGAGAACCATGCTACTTTTTTATTTCTTTTTTTCTCCTAGAGCAAAAGGTCTTTGTTGGCTGATGGGAACAGGGTACCATATCCCATGGGACCAGGGGGTCACTTGTGATGCTGTGGACATGGGAGCTTGGCCACAAATGCTGCTACACTCCAACCCAGGGTCTCTCTCAGCAAGGTGAACAGGTCTGGCTCACACCTGTGCTCTTTGATGGAGAGGGTGACAGAGCAGGCCTGGTTTTCACTGCTTTGGTGCACCCTCTATGTGATCTTGGGGAGGTCAGTGTGAGCCACTCCACAGCAGCATTGAGGCCCTGGGTTTGCAGTTCAATGTTCAAAGTATCCTTCAAACTCCAGGGGATTTGTCAGAAGGAACTGGGCATCTGAAATAGGTCTGACCCTGTATCTTTCCCCCACTGCTTTTTGTTTTTTAGCTTTCCCATAAGTTTGCCTTTTACCATAAGTATGCCAAGCACAGAGTGAGGTTTTTGCAATCCCACAGGCACTTGCTCAGTGTTAATGCTGGGGCTGTGGAGCAAATCAGTGCCTGGCTGGCTCAGGGCCTGCTGTGATTCCAGAGCTGAAGTTACTGGGAGGGGGGGCTTTATCCCTTCAACACCTCCCTATCACTGCTGAAGCGATGCTACCCTTGCATGTCAACACTGAGAACAGATCTGCAGCTCCAATCCTTCTGCTGGCAGCCAGCTCTGCAGTGAAAGATGCCCTCTAATTAATGTACTTCAGAACAAATCATCTGTAAATGGATCCATGGTGGAGCCAGGCACTCCTGCCTGAGCTGTGGGGCTGCTCATGTAAGGAAGGGCTCCTTGGGCACATCATTCCAGGACTGGCCCTTGAGCTTTTGGCCCTGGATGGTAAAATCAGTTCCCAGCTCCCCAGTCTGGGTTTTGGATGCTTTGGTTCACCAAGGGCACTCCTGAGCAGATCCATGGGTGTCTCAGGAATCAGGACAGCCTGGGCAGTGAGCAGTGGGCCCTGCTCTGCCCAGGACGTGGTGCTGGCCCCAGGCACAGGGCAGAGCCAAGGAGAGGTGCTTGGCACCTGGGTTGTTTCTGCAAGGCCCTCTGAGCCCTGCCTGAGGCTGGGCTGCAGAAGACAGATGACCTGTCATTTAATGCTTGTTTGTCTGGCCCTGCTGACTACAATGAAGTGCTTTTGTTTTACCAGGGAAGTCTGAGCAGGCCCATCCTGTGAACTCAAGGATCTGGGTGCAGAGGAGGATGGGAGTGCAGCCCAAGCCGTGGTTCTGCAGTGCCCCTGCACAGGGTATGGTGCTTCTTTTGCCCTTTAACAAACACAGTAACTAACAGGTGCCTGTAGAGGTGTGGGAGCTCTGGGTGATTATTTGTATAAAACCACAACAGCAACAGGAGCCCTTGTGCACCCCTGGGTGAGCCCCAGCCACAGGTGGGTTTGGCCAAGCTCTCAGTGATGCAAGACTTGCCTGTCCTGAAGGAAGGGCATGGATGTCTCTCCATGGAAGCTGAAGCAGCACAGAGCAGTGACAACAGCACCTTCTGACTCAGAATTATGCAGAACAACTGGGGGGAAGCAGTGCTTGATGTGGATTGATCAATAATGATGTCATTGCAGTGTTTCCTGGGGGAAAAATGTATTCAAAACTCTGCTAAAGGAAATTATATTTTAGGTTGAACTAAACTTTTCAAGTTATTTTGAAATACCCTTTCCAGCCTGGAATCCTGTTTGGTTTGGTAGCAGAAAACCTGTCCAATAGTAAGCTGAAAATTTTGAATTTTCAAAAGGAAGTAGAGACAAGCAACTGCTGCATGTTTAGGGCAGTCTCAGCTCCTGCTAAGCTCTCTGAGCATCCCAGAGAGGGTTAAAAGGGATGAGGGTGTGTCAGTTCTATGCCAGGTAGTGGATTTCAGCCTGCAGTGGCACCAACTTCTGCAGTTTCAGGATAGATTTTGTTACAGTTGTTTTTCAGAGTTCTGGTCCTTCATATCCTATAATTATGTGATAATTTCAGTATTTTTTAAAGCTGAAGGTAAATTGACAACTTTTGTGATTGTAGAGAATAGCTTAAAAACAACCAGAAAGTTTTAAAAGGAAGAAAGGCAAATAGAGGAAACCCAAAATTATGTTTCGTTGAAATCTCAAGATTTGAAAGGCAAACTTGTGATTTTGTGGCCTAGGACAGGACTGCTAAGTGCTTGGTGTTGGCAATGCTCTGTTTATTTTCCGTGCTTGGATTTCTGCATGGCTTTATACATATTATGAAAAATGCAGTATTTTATGTTATTTTTTAAAAGGAAGCAGATTGCTTGGTTGGATGATCTCCAAACCAGACTGTAACATACTATAAAAATTCTAGAGTGCACTGTAACAAGCTACAATAGGCTGAGATGTTACTTTAGCAGCATAAAAACAGGCACATTAGGGAGGAAGAGAATTATAAGGTATATTGCTCGTGTTCATGGCCAAAAAGAGGAAGAAAAAATATACACTGTGTGTGTAAACAGCACACTGGAATTACAGAACAAAATTTAATTAGATCTTTATAAATAAAGTCCACATACACTGATTTATGATATATTTCTTTCTCAGCCTTTGAAATTATGGCTGCCTTTGCTTTGAAAACCAGTGATTTGCAGACAGCAGGTCTGTAATTCACAAACTGGCACAACCAAAAGTTTGTGGATTTGAGTTGGCAACTGGTAGACCCAGCATATCTCCTTCAGAGGCACAGGCTGGGATTCCCAGTGCAGGAGGCAGGGAAACACACTGCAAAAGGCTTCTGTAACACTTCTTTTTTTCAAATGTGTAATTACAAAGATTAAGTCACTTGTTTTGTTCATTAAAAACCAACATTAATGTAATACATAATTATAACCAAAGAGAAAAATTATGGTCTTTGTAGGCTCCATCTAAATGTCCTTTTCCCTAGAGGAAATGCTTAATGCTATATTTGCAAAAAAACATGTGATTACTACTCAAATCAAGAGTGAGAACTAAAAGCAGCTGGAGCTCAGGCCTTTCTCAGGGCTCAGGCCTGATCAAGCCCTAATTAAACAGGCACATGAAAGGCTGGATGGAGCTGCCTTTGCTCACACTAATGAAGCATCAGTTTTCCTCTATTGCACTGCTGTACCATGGACTTCCCTTCTTTGCCCTGCACTGACAGCAAGTCTGAGGTCTGAGCTCCAGTGCTAAAGACAGGTGGGTTTAAAACTCTTCTGGAATTTTATTTGTGTCTTACTGTGGAGTCTTCAAGTCACAGGGCCCAGCTTTCCTCTCTGGGTGAATGGGTAGAGGCTGAACCAGCCAGCTCTCCCAGAGTGGGACTGTCACTGGATGGTGGCTCTGTCTCTGTGATATTGAAAACAGACATCAAGGCACTTTTCACTAACACATTCCATCAGTGCTAGAGACTTGTCACACAGGGAGCAAACACCCAGGGAAGCAAAGGAAGCATTTACAATTTGCTGCCATGAAAGGAGACAAGATAAATCAATAGGAACTAAATTAGCACAGCCAGTGGCCCTCACACCTACTTTGGAAACTCTATTAAAATCCATGGCCTAGAATTTGCAGGAGGGATTATGTGCATGAAGGGTGAGTCAAGATTTTAGAGTGAGCTAATGTAAGTGACACCCACTTCTCAAACTGCCTGAAAACACTTACTGCCAGCATGTGCTGCCAAAGACAAGAGTTCTAGTGAGTATTTGCTGGCTGTCATTGGCCTCAGATAAATCCGTTGGGAGGGGAATAGTGGAGGAGTCAATCAAAAGATAACACTGAGTAAAACTCAGTTGCATAACACAACAAGAAGTCAAATTTAACCAAAGCTGAACATATGTCTGAGTACTGGGGGCACAGGCAGAAGTGTGATGGCTCAGTCAGAATCTAAAGAGAGTCAGATTTGAGAAGAACACGCAGGAACAAGATCTGACAAATACCCCATGTGATTGAGTTGGTTGTGTTATTGTGCTGCTCTTGGGTGACCTTTTTGATTCAGCTGAAATTATATCTGTCCTGGGCGTTTGCAGGATTTGTGGATTGATGACAGCATCCCACTGACAGGCTGAGGTACAGGAAGACTTGCTAAAAGCCAAGTGGAGGTAAATATTTCCTTGCAGAAATCTGTCTGTTGGCACAATGAATGCAGCATTTGCAGGAAGCATCCTGTGTGTGTGTTCTGAGCAGTTGATCTGCACACACAGGGTAATCTCAGACACTGGGATTGTTGTGGAAGCCCAGAGCAGGCTCAGATCTTCAGGCCACGTGTTTGTTGTGTACCTGATCCTTGTATGTGTGACAAAACCAGAAATGCCAAAAGTCCAGCAAGTGCTGCTCTCAAACTGGCAGCTGGATAGCCAGGAATCCTGGACAATAGAGGTGTTTATCTCTATTTCCCTTTGAAAATTCCACCTTTACAGCAGATATATAAAGTCTTCTAATTCTATTATGCATTATTTGTATGAGGAAAGAAAGAACTATCCAGGAGAACCTGAACACATGGCAGCTCTGTGCAAAGAAAAGAATTGTCAGCACACTTAGTCCTGGCTCCCAAACACCTTCAGGAGAATTTCCTTTTTTCCTGGTACTGACAGTAGCATGCTAGGAAAGCCCTCGGGACCTGCAGGGGAGGAAGAGCTGGATCAGGGCTGGCTGCACAGCAGTGCATTTTTCATATTTGCCCTTTTGCAGAGCTTCCCAAGGAAATGGGTACGTGCAGGCACTGGCTCTGCACTGTGGAAAGGGCAGAGAGCTCAGAGTCACTTACCCAGGGGAACTGCAGGGATAAACCAGTCTGGTCCTGCACCAGCTTGGCAGCAGTGTGCAGAGCTCAGGCTTCTTGCAGGAGCAGAAAGGCACCACTCAGCACTTTACCAGACAACTTGAAATTGTCAGAATAGTCACAGAGTGGGGAGTTCTGCCAGACTTTGCTGTGTTCTTCAGCTGCATTTACCTTTCTACACTGTTGAGTCCTTCACCTGGGAGATGCTATAGAAACACAAGGCATTAATGGCATGGAGCACACAATAAAAGCTGAACAATACAAACCACATGCAATATAAGCTGAAGATAATTCTGTGCGTGCTCTCTGCAATTGCTTGGGCCTTAACATGCAGTAAATTGCAGCAAGTAAAGGCTGTGGAGTACAGATCATAAACTTGAATTCCACTGCTAAACTGTCAGGGCAGAGATCTGAGCAACATTATAAAATATGAGAAGTGATTTTAGGAGCCTCTGTTTTGATGAGAGGGATTTCAGAAGTGCTTCCCAAAGGTCGGCTGCACAGCGTTTGCAGAATCTCAGGCGCCAGGGCTGCTCTTCTCTTTTGTAAACCCCTGATGTTTCTTGTGCATTGGCACTGCACCTCGCTGGGGGAGACTTTGTTTCACAATGGGATATTTGGGCACTGCAGTAATGGCAACTAGGAAAACTCAGAAGGACTTTCCTGCTGAATCACAGCTTATCTACTGCACAGCAGAAGGGAGGATTCCCAATCTTTTCTTCTGCTTTTTACCTTTGGGAGATTTGTGACAAACATCTAAAATTATCTTGGGGAAAGAAATGTCCGTCCCCCCTTTATTTTCTGTCTTGACTACAACAAACAGCTGGGAGGTGATTCACCTGTGGATGATCAGTCAGGCTGGCTGTGCTGACTCCACGTGCTGGAGGGGAGCTGGGGCTGGCAGTGCCCACTGGATCCTTGGATGCCATCCCAGTGTGCTGTGTGTTGCCCATATAGACCTGGATTTTGCAGAGCAAGAGCTAAAACCTAAAAGATGGGCTTGCAAAGTTTCTGTAGTGGGTTTTTGGTGGGAAAGCTTGTCCAGTGCTTATACACAGGGCAGCAGTTGCAACCAGACTGTTCTGATGTGCAAAGTGTCTCTGGTTCATTTTGGGGGACCTTGGGACTGCATGGGAGGTAAATATGAGAAGGGCTGCTCATGCAAAGCCTTTGTGGTTGTGCTTAAAAATGATTGTTAGATATCTTTAATGTGGAACAGATTTTCTCTTCTCCCTGTGTGGTTTGGTGGGGTTGGGAGAGCCTGTGGTGCTGGAATTCTGCCTTGGATGAGTGGAAAGGACCTTGCAGGACTTCACTTGAGGCTTGGGGTCCTGTGGGCCTGGACCTTCCTCCTGCTCCAGCCCATTTCCACCTCACATCTGTTCCATGATAGTGCCTGCAAGTCAGCCATGGATCACACTCTAACCTGAGAGGGGCTGATTGCCCACCCCAGCAGGAAGGTGCTGTTGGAGGGGAGAGCTGGAGGGTGTAGGGGGCTGTACCTGTACTGGGGAGCACCACAGGGGAGTCCCTGGAGAGAGGGAGGGCAGAAGGGACAGGGGTGGCCAAATGAGGGACAGGGGTGGCCAGGTGAGGGACAGGGATGGTCAGGTGAAATGCTGGCAGCTGCCATGAGAAGTGCCCAGGTGCCTGTCCCTGAGCCTGGCCTTGGTGCCAGGTGCCTGTGGGCTCCAGAGAGGAGGGTGGCAGGAGCTCCACTGGCTGTGCCAACAAAGGCTGTGCTCAGCCTCTGCCTGTGCCTCTGGGGTGCTGGGCTTTCCCAGAGATGGACAAGGACCCTAACATGTATTTAAACACATGCCTATGGTGCCCTTGCCAAGGGAAGGGTGAGGAACATCAGCCTTGTGCCTTGTTTCGTCCAAAACACGAACCAACAAAAGGGGAGGGGACTTCATTAGGGCAGAAACCACTGATTGAGGCAATTTTGGATTCCCAGGAATAGTTGCTGATTTATCAAGTGGGTCCACCAGAGGCTTAGAGGCCTTCAGGCAGAGCTGGTGTGAGAGGGAGGTCTCAGAGCTCCAGTCCCCAGGGACTGCTCTGGAGCTGCTGTGCCTGTGCTCTGAGCATGGCACAGCTCCAGCCCTGGAGCTCCTCCTTGGCACTGCAGCTCCCCTGCATCCCAGCTGTTATTGATGGCACACCTGGTGCCAAGTAGGACCTTTTCCATTCTTAATCTGTGATTAACAAGGTTGTTAAAGTCATTCTCGGCTCTGCTGAAACCAGAGCTTTATGTGACATACTGGATAAAGGCTCTGTTTGAAGTAGTCTTTAATCTTAGTTCTAGGATTAAATCATATGTAAACAGTCACATTTTATCAGCTCGGCTGCAAAGTAATTTATTTGTTAGTCTAATTTTAGTAACTTGTAGGTAATTCAATACTGTTTGAAAGAGGTTATATAGGAGTGAACAGATCTAATTTTCCACCAGTAGAACAAGTAAAGCAGTGCCCTGCTCCTGCAAAAGGCCTTGCCTGTTATGGATAGCTGCATGGATTTCACAAAAGCTTTTCCAAATGTGTGAAAAAGCAGCGTGACTGCATGTGGGGCTTTGCAGGACCAAGGCCTGCCATTGTGTTTTTTTGGCAGAGCTGTTTGACATTGCAGTACATTTTTGTAAGTGCTCGTGTTGCATCTATTTTTACTGTGTTGTGCAATTAGACTTTTAGGACAGAGCTATAACTATTGAACACTGTGCTGGAAGTTACTGTGTCTCAGTGGATGAGATAAGATTTTCCTTAGAACTATAGGAGGGTATAGCTCTGGTGTCTCTGTGACAATTTCATGGACATTCAGAGATGTGAATATATTCCTTGAATATATATATATGTGAATATATTCCTTGTGAATATAATTATTAGATCAGCCTTTACTATAGGACTTGATTTTTTCTGTTGGAAAAATTATTCTAGGCTGCAAGTCTGAATGTTGTTCCCACGTGAAATCTGATGTGTAGGATGTGAAACTTCTCCCTTTGCATGAAGACATTTCAATGTGATTTCTGAGTGAACATGGATTTGGTTTTATTGCTGCTTGGTGCTAACAGCTGAAGTGGGTTACAGGAGAGAAGGGGCTGAAAGTTGATTGGCAATGAGTGATGACAGTGAAACTTGAACTCTGGCCAGGAATGTTTTACAAATGGAGACTCTCCTCTCCTCTCCTTACAGCACCTGGGATTTCCAGGTGATTTTGATGGGAGTAGGGACCCTCAAAGGCTCTATTTCCTATTCCTGCTTCTAGCTAGACTTTGTAGAGTCTAATTCCAAATGGCCAGACTGTGCCTGCCTTAGCTCCTCTTTGAAAGACAAACCTTACTCTGTCATGGGGGAATTTCACCCATAAGTGCTGAGCTTTTGTTTTTCTGTTGGGAAATTCAGGTTGAATAAATGCCAAGGAAAGCTTAAATTTTCCCCCTGCTTTTCTGCCCAGCCTCTTGCATGCTAGAGTATTGGTTGTATCCAGATCTGTATGAACTCACACTGGTAACTGGAATTCCTCCCTAAAGGATCAAAGCTATGCAATGTAGAGTAGGAATGCCTTTATTTGGATAAAATTGATCTAGAAATTATAGCAGCTGGCTTGAGTTCTTGGCCATGCACATCCCAGTGCTTTAGAGGCAGTGTTTACAGGAAACATTCCCTCTTTTTTCTGCAGCTCAGCTGGTTGAAGACATCTCATTATCTGCCTGGCTTGCATGTCTGCATTTGGTAAGGATTTGAGTTTAAAACACTTTAAAGAATGTTCTGAATTCATAACCTGCCTAGGCTCTCTCTTGGTTTGTGTGATTGGGAAATCTGGATACCAGGGCAGGAAAGGCCAATGTGAAAAGAATAATGTGACTCAATTGACTGTGAAATTCTTCTAGGAACAGGTGTAATAGTGATCATAAACATTTGTGAGATATTTTACTACCAGCTTTAATCCCTGCAGAGGGGAATATTTAGGAGCAGGAGAATGAATGTGAAAGTAACTTCAAAGGCTGAGTTAAAAGATGAGGAGCTCGAACCTTGGGTCCAGCCAAGGAGCAGCTGAGCACTGAGGGGGCTGAGGCTCCCTTTGATCCATCATTCCCATCCAGATCAGTTCACCTGAGACCCCAAGAGGCCCTAATGGGGATCCTCAGGGTGGTGGTCACCCCAGCCACTGTCCTTTCCAGCACAGCCCTGCATTTTCTCATTAGTCATGGTTTTTTAATGGGGTAACACAAACTGTGTAATGCATAGATCACAAAACCCAGGAGGGGGGAAAAAAATGAAGAGCAAAATTGTGCAGCTGTGGAACTGTCTGTGCTAGAGAAAGTGATGCTGGGCTGGAGTGGCTCTTGGAGAGGGGCACTGAGAAAGCAGGTGAAAAAGGTCAAATTTCCTCATGCCTCGTGGAGGGCACAGAGCTTTTCTGCAGAGAATGCGCAGGAAATGTAAAAGCAGGCAAGGGTCTGAGAACTGCCCAAGGAAGTTTGATATAGGTTGAAAGTTCTTCCTGTGCTTAGGGCCAGCGTGAGGAGCAGAATGCCATTTGCATTCCTCAGGAGCTCAGGTTTGCACAGCTCCTTGCAAAGGCCTCTCTGACAGATGAATTTTTCTCACTGCCATTAAGGAAACCAACTCGGGGGTGATTTCAAAGAGGGAAAACAAGGAGCTATAAAGACAAACATGTAGGAAGTGCTACAGAGTGATAAGGAAGCCACAATGGTAAATCAAAGCCTGAGGAGGAAGGATATGAAGGGGCACACAAGTATAAATCTCTCTAAACTGATCAAGGAGCTGGTGGGGCCTTTGGAGGGATGTGAATGGAGAGTCAGTGGCTGGAGCTGCTGAGGAGCTGAATGAATTCCTTGACTTGATAAGCAAGGAGAGCAGCTAGAGTTCACATACTCTGTGGAGGACAGGGAAACACAGTGGGTTTCTATGTGGGGAGAGAGAGAAGGCACATTATTTAAAAATGTTATGTGTGTCTAAAGCAAGCAGACAGTGGGAAATTAAAACTACTAAAACTGACAAGTCACCAATTTTAGATTAACTTCAACCTACAATAACTGAACTTGGTTTTTGAGAAGTCCCTGGGAAATCAGTGGTGTCTGAGGAAGGAGACACAGAAAGCATTGTCTCCTTATTAAAAAAGAAAGCATATAACAGCAATTAATAAAAAAGGAATCAGGCAAGTTGTAAAAAAACTTGCCTAAAGTAGCTATTACTGAAGGGCAAGCAGCAAGCAATGTTTGAGAGCCATTTGGTAGGCAGTGAAGTAGCCCTCAGTATCCAGTCCTACATTTCTGCAATCTGTGCTTTAAAAGGGCTAAATGTACATTAAAAGCAGCAGCAGCTGCCACAAAGGTCTGGTTTTGGAGACAAAGATCTGGTTTTGGAGGGAGCTCTGAGGGGCTGCTGCAGTACAGACTGTCCCACAGAGCAACCTGCACTTCAGCACCTTCCTGATTCCCCAGTTCCAGTGCAAATGGAAAACACATTCCAGACTTAATATCATGGGATTTTAGACTGCCCTATGAGTCAAACCTACAGTGTTTTACATCCCCTCTGTGCTGCTAGTGGCCAGCTGGAGCAATGGCAGGTGAGCAACTTGGTCACACTTGTGCTTCCCACTGCCCTCATCTCTTGGGACTGATGGTTCAGCAGGATGCAGCAGGATGCAGGAGGTTGTAGGTGGATGCAGCAGGACGCAGGAGGATGCAGCAGGAGGCAGGAGGTTGCAGGTGGATGCAGCAGGATGCAGCTCTGCACTCAGATGTCTTCATTGTGGTCACAACTATTGCACCAGGATTTAATTGAATGGCAGAGTCTGAGCTTCTGACACTTCCAGAGCAAGTGTGAGATTTCATCCTGTAGATGCTGTGCTGACAGCAGAGGACCTTTGTCAAGTTATTTCAGCTAAGCCATGGCTTTTCAACTTTACTTTTAATTTATGGAGCTCTAAACATTTGACACTGCAGATTTGAACCTTTTTACAGCAAACCTAAGCCTATTTACTGTCTCCTTGCTCATGTAAATTCTTAGGAGCTTTTCCCAGACCTACAGAAGGAGTCTCTGTGCCCAAAGGGACCATGGTTTAATGAAGTAACTGCTGCTCAGAGCCTTTTTCATTAGCTCTGTGAAGATGGAGAGAAGCAAAGGAAGAAGGATGCAATACCCCAAGCTCTTCTCACCTTCCAGAAACCAGGAATACTCTTTATTTAGAGGAGAATTTCAGCAGAGTTCCTAAGACTCATGTCCCACTAAAGAGCAGAGGCACAAGGCTCCTCTTGTGAGGTGTCAAGTTACCCAGGAGACAGACTGAGCGACTGAGAAATGTTGCAAGTTTTTGGAAAAGAGATTTATATATAAATGTGTTACGGGAAAAAATACCACTGGTCATACACATGGTAATTCTTCTGTCTGGCTTTGTTTGCTATCTTTCTTTCTTTATTGTTTTCAAATATTTAAAGGAATTTAATTAAAAAGGCAGTTTAACTACCCTCTTCTTTCCAGATAACAAACACTAAAATAAAATGAAGTGAAATAGTGGAGAGCCTGCTTTATACCCCTTTTAAAACTGAACACAAAAGCCAAATGAGATCATTGGGTTTATCGGGCAAGCTGTTTCCAGAAAAGATGAGGAACTGCTCCTGCCACTGTAGAAGGAACAGCTGAACTTTCATCTGAAAAGCCATGGACAGTTCTCATCGTCCATCTTTGGGAAGAATAAATCCAGAGTGGATTTAAAAGGTGACTGGGACAGTGAGTGGTGCTTGCAAGGAGAAGCCAAAGGGGTGTGGGCACTGCTTTCTGTAGCTGCTGCAGAAGAAAAATATTATATAAAAGGAAGGAAAGTTTTGGCTGATAGAATAAACTGCCATGCAATACACTTAAGATGAAAACAGGGAGGGCTCTGAGTCTTGGAACAGTGGGTCCTGCAAGACCTTGGATTGGGGCAGCAGAGCCAGGTCCCATTTTGTAACCTGTACACAAAAGAGATTGAATGTGGAGCTGTGAAAGTGGGGTCTGGCTGCAGTGATCATCTCCAAGCCCACATGCTCCCAGAATAACATTAATTTCTTCTATCAGCCTGGTACTCCATAGGAATTGTCTAGCTGTGGTCTCTCAGAGAGCCCAAAGTAGCTTTATCCTGTGGTGGAGCTCTCTCTTAGAGCTGGCTTGATGATGGAGCTGGGACACAAGTGCCACCAGTGACAGGTTACAGACCAACAGGACATCCACTGCCTCCTCTGGAGGTGGCAGCCTGGCTTTTCCCCTCATGGCTGCTGTGACGGTGACCAGGTCTGCATCTCTCTCCAGGGTGTGCTGCCATGCCTTCTGCTGCCAGTGGCTGCCTCTGGAAGCTCTCCCCTCACTGTGGGGACACTTCCAGCTCCTGGTGGCTGCACATCATCCCACTGAGTACCAACAGCTGCAGGGGGAGCCTGGAAATGGGGATGCAGGAAGAGAAGAGACGTGTAGGGCTGCTTCCATCCTGCCCCAGAGCTGAGAGCAGGCCTGGTGTCTCTGCTGGTCCCTGCCAGGGCAGGAGGCAGGAGCAGAACCTGGTGTCAGGTGTCTGTCTCAGCCTCTGACCAGCAAGAAAGTCTCCATCTAAATCAACAGGAGCTCTCCAGACTTCGAAACATGGCAGGTGGGTATTTTTAGAAGCCAATCAATCAGGGGTGACTGTTCAAGTTCAGACAAGTCAAACACAGGCTGCAGAGTTACACAGAAGTGCTGTGTGTCGTGGAAGGTTGGTGAGCCTGCTTGTTCGACAAGCTGTGCCAAATCTGTGAGTAGCAGAGCCCAGCTCTTTTTAGAGACATAGCTGTAAGAGGTGTAAACAGATTGTGGATTGTAAAACACACACTTTTTAATTGAAGCAATAAATTGCAGACTGGGCTTCTAGGGAAGCCTTCTTTCAAGGTGCTAGAATTGTTTTCAAAACCTGAACAGACCCCTAGGTTGAGGGGTTTCTGTCTTGGTGTTATTTGCAGGTGAGGAAGTGGAGGCACAGTAGCATGAGCTGGAGTTCACCAATATTGAGCTCAAGGAAGGATCCTCCAAGGAGCTTGCAGGATCCTCTAGATGCTCTTCTAGTGTGTGGGGATGAAATAAAATAATAATAATAATGAATCGTCTCCATGAAAAATGCTGGTGCAGCCTGGACTCAGACTGAACCTCTAAAACCAGAGACCAACAAGTCAGCACCCAGATTAAAAAATAATGTTATGACTTCCAAACCCTCAGTTTATCCAGATTGAAATTTGTCCTGGTGTTTTCTGTTGTCATTGACCATAGAGAAGAGAACCTGTGGCTCTTCTGTCTGCTTCTATGCTGCTTCATGTCCTTCCCTCCATCACTGCAAGGCTCCAGAGCTCCACACCAGAGTCCTTGCACAGCTGCACAAAATGTAGTGCACGATCTGATTCTGAATCTGGGCTGAACTCATGTGTTCATTGCCAGCTAGATTTATGCTGATGCATTGGAAATACATTTTTAGGAAGGATTCTCTATAATTATTACATTATAGCTACTGTTGGGTTGCTCAGAGTACAGTAAACAATTGCTATGCTTGTCAGAGGCCATGAATACAGAAGAACATTCCTCCCTGTGAGGTCTGCTGTTAAATAATAACTTGTCATTTCATGGCACAGGGGAGTGAATGCCCTCGAAGGGACATTGCTCAAGCAGTGATCCAGTTCTGTAACTTCCACCATGTTCTCAGAGCTGCCCCTGGCAGGAGCAATGGATGTGCTGAGGGGCAGCACTGCAGTTCCAGCATTTTGCACCTGGATCCTCTCCCTGCTGCCTCTGCTTTTGCAGGAGCACTCAGGGACCCCCTTCCCCTGGAATCTGGGCTGCAGGATGAAGGGCAGGTGAGTGGGGAAAGCTGTGAATGTAACAACTGTGCAGGGTCCAGCTCCCATAGGAGTGGCAAGAGAAGGTGTTCAGGCACACTGAGGATATTAAGGAGTAATTTCCTGATCAGCAGCTTTCAGCCATGTGCTGTCTCCTGTCTGCTGTGAAGGGAGCACTCACCACTGCCTTTTCCTCAGGGAATACTAATGGTGTCTGTATCCTCCAGCTGTCCTCTCCAGTCACCTCCGGGAGCTTCAGAGCTTTGAGAGATCCTTTCCTCTGTTGTGTTGAAATTGTTTCATGCTGTTCTAGAACTACTCAGACACACAGACACACACAGAGTCAATACCTGTAATGCTTTGTTTCCTTAGGAATCCCAGGCTTAACAACAATCACCTCACCATTGTCCCAGATGTAGCATGCAGTTGTGGTTTTCGTGGTGCAGCAGAAATGTGGGGACACAGCTGTGGCTCAGATCAGTTAATAAAATGCAATTAAAAATCTCAAGGCTGGAGCAGAACCCAAGAAATCTGATGGAGCTGCAAAAGCAGTGAGCACCAGCCAGGACAGGGGCTGTGTCCCTCTGACATCTCCAGTCCCTCTCTGTGGTGGGGGGACCTGCCTCTTGTTATATGGTCACAAGAAAACAGTGGAAAAACGTGGCCAGTGTAAGAAGTGAGTCTGGAAGCAGCTCAGCAGCAATGTGTGGAGAGGAAGAACACTTTAGATGCACTTTAATGATGGTTTATGTGTACTGGAGAGAGATTTGGCTGAGGATGGACACCAGTTGCCTCTGGGGAGATTTCACTGAAGCAAAACTCTGGCAGAAGGTACAGTTTTGGGAGCTCAGTGCTTTTGAATTCTTATCCTGCATCAGAGTGAAATATCTGCCCCCACTGGTGACCTCAGTGGCCACCATGGCACTGGGGGAAGGAGCCAGTCTTGGATCTGACATTTCCCAGATGAATGGTGACCCCTGGGCCCTCCACCCCTCCACCATAACACTCTCCATATTTAGGGAGAAGAAGAGGATGATTGAAGGAGGGAATGGCTGTCTCCATACTCAGCCCTCCTGCTTTTTTTGGTTTGCATTGCAAACTCCATGTTGTTTTAATGTAGCTCCTTGTATTTAATGTGTTTTTATTGCTTTCTCTAATAACACTGACCGAGCACTAACAGCCAAACGAAACAAGCTGTGCCAATAAGCCAAACATTTCACTTCAAGCAGCAGAGGGGATGCCTCTTACCCCTACTCAAGCTTAGACATGTAAATGAAGGACTTCACTGCTCCTGGGGACAAATGGCAGCTGTGGTGCAGGGCAGGGCTGGGCAGTGGCCCTGCCCTGGGCTCCCTCCCTGCCTGTGCTGGTCCTCATCACCCTGGGTCTGCAGGTGGGAGCTGGACAAGGTAAAGGCTGGTTGTTCTCAGGGTTGTCATGTAGCTTCCCATCTCCTGGGCTTTATCAGGCTGGGTCTGGTGTTCTTGTGGCTGTAAGCAGCTCTGAACGACTCTGACTTCAGTGGGAGCTGAAGTTCATGTTCTGCATCGCTGAAAGCCTTTCCATGAAATTAAAAATCAGCCCCAAACCTCCTCCCCTGGTGCTGATCTGTGGTGTGATGTTGACGTAAGTGTACAGGAGTTTCAGCAGCTGGGTTGCTGGCATTTTCATAGGACTTTTTTCTAATTCTCTCTGTCTTTTGCATAATATTCCTGAAGTTTTTTTCACTCTTTGCTTTTCCCCAACATGTCCCAGCCTTCTTCTCTGTCGTCTTAGTGCTGTTTCCTGTTGTTCTCTGTGATCTCCCTCGTTCCATCTTTTTTCTCTTCTCTGGTTTCCTCCCTTTCATATTAGCCCTGGTTTGTTCCCACTGGCTCAGCCCACCATCCCAAAGGGGAAGCATTTCTGTTTCATTCCCTGTCTCCATTTCCCTCCCAGCCCCACAGCTGTTCCTTCTCTTTCCCATTCCTTCAGGCCTCTCTTCTGTTCCCAGAGCCATCCACTGCCTTCTCCTTTTCATCTCCCTGTCCAACCCCTTTCTTCCATCACTGGAGGTCAACAACAGAGAAAACAGAACATGAACCAGGAGGGGGATGCTACAGCCAAGAATGATGTGCCTGGGAGATGCCAAGTATTGTCTCACCAGCGTTAGTCCAGACTGCTTTCATCTGGCTGGGCGAGCTGAACCCACCAGCTCAAGCACTGACAGTTTCTGATGGTTTGTGCCACACAATCTGTCATTACACCTGAGAAATCCCAGCCTTTTGCTCTGCACAAGTTGAAGGCCAAAAGCTCTGCAGTGGGGATGAGGTGGAATGTGCACATCATTTCCAACTTTTCCCCACCATGTGCTGCACTTTCCCAGCTAAGCACCAGCATCTGTAGCTGCCCATGCCTGTGCCTTGGCCTGTGTAATTATGTGTTTTTTAGTTCTGTTCAATCACAAGCAATCACAGAGCTGCAATTTCAGCTGGGACAGAAAATGATCTAACAAGTTGGCTCATGTGCGATTGCAGAAGATGCATTCTGCCACAAATTTGTTCTGCCACTGCTCTGTGCTCCTGAGTGGAGGCCCCAGGGGGACAGGTGAGCACGAGGGTGGCTGGTGTGTGACTCACGTCTGTCTGTCTGTCTGTTGGCTGGGGGGAATTCAACCTACAGCTTAGATGTGCAAAGAGCTTTTCACTCTGGAGGGAAGTGGGGGAAGTGGGCTGCACTGTGGGTATCTGCCTCAGAAACAATCTGACCTGCCTCAGGCATCTCCTCATGGATTTAGGGAATGATCAAATCTGGAAGGGGAACCTGATCTATCAGCAGGTCAGCCAAAACCCCCCACAGCACCCCCTGTGCAGCCCAGAAAGTGCATGGGGACCCCAGAGCTGCTGTTTCACTCCCTCCACAGCTGTGGTTGCATCTCCTGCCCCTTCCCCCTCACCTTTCCTGTAATCCCTGACTCAGGCTTTGCCTTCTGCAGCAACAAAGCAAATGTCATCACGCAGCTCCTTGGCCGCGGTCACGGCTGGGACAGCCGAGCTCTCTGTGCCATTATTGTTCTCTGCTCCAAGCTGGAAGCAGCGAGAGAAGGACTCAGTCTGTCCCTCTGGAATCATCCCCCAGGACCTGAGGGAACCTTCTGTGTTGTGGGGTGTGCACCAAAGCCAGGAATGGCAATATTTTGCAGGAAAATAAGGACAGAATCCTCCACCTGAATTAGAGTCAATGTCCAGTTCTTTCACAGTGATTGACATTTCAACTGTGTTCAAAAGGACAAGTAAAGAAATACGGGGGGGAGTAGGAGAATTTCCAGGGCCGGTGCAGGATGTGCTGAAGGAGAAAACAATGCAGTGACTGCCCCCCTGGTCAGACCCTCATGGGGACAATTAAACTTCTTAGAGGGCTCTTGTCAGGGTTTGGGACAGTCAGAGGATGTTTCCTCTGGGAGCAGTGATCTGCTCTCACAGGTTCCTCTCCAAACCTGATTCAGAGCAGTCTGGTACCTCAGTGTGTAGCAAATGCCACAGGTGATGACTTTGAAATGCCCATCAGCAATTTTAGTGGTGAGTACATATGGAAGTGAGATGAAGGAAAAGTCAGAAAACACTCTTATCTTGCCTATCCACTTCCTAATGAAGATTATAGAATTAAAAAGTTATGCTATGCAAACTGTCCATTTCTGATCATACCATAATGTCCCCCTGCCAAGCTCCATGGCCCATGAAAATGCCCACTCTGCTCATAGTATTTAATGGTTTTAGCTTTTGGCAAATCATCTGTTATAGCTTGTTGAGCATTTTAAAGCATTTCTTGCTAATGGATTTTCACAATGTGGTTTAAGGGATGTTGTTATTAATAAATATAACTGCACTGAATAGTAATTTGATAAAGATGAAAGAGGCATTTATAGATTCCACTTCTCTTTCAGCTGTTGCTAGGAATTTTCACTCCTTCAGAATATATTGAATTTAATCTTGATTTTTTTTTTTGTTTAAACCAGGCTATTATGCTGTTATTCTATAAAGAGAATATGAGTAGGGTTGAACCAGTTGTGAAGTCCCCTGTGAAGTCCTCAGTTCTTCTCAGCATATCAGAGAGGTTTCCTTGATGTGAGAGAAAACAAAACTGGCACAGGTATCCCATCCAGCATTGGTGGAAAAGTGTAAAGGCAGTTTGGTATTGGGGGAGGGGTTTTTTGCAAGATGATGAATCAATCTTAATATTGATGGAAACATGAAAAGGAAATAATTTCTCCATGCTTGATAGCCAATTTTTGCTAATGGTCTGCTCTCCGTTACGCTTTCATTGCAATGACTGAAGTGCTTTGTTGTGTATAAATTAATTAGGGACTTGCATCTCAGTAGTGAACAGTGAGTGATTGGCTCCAGCGAAACAGGAAATGTGGAATGTCTAAAGGCTGGTGTCTGCCACAAAAATGGCTCTGTAAACACTTGTGGCACACAATAAGGAGAAGTACTGTGAGTTATGTTGGGAGTGCATCATAAAATTATCATAGGGCTAAATAAGAGAAATTGTGAGGACGAATGCTTGCAGAAGAAAAATGAGAAATGTTCTTTTCTGAGAAGAGAGTTTTGCTTCATTAAGATTTGATCCATGCAGAGACTGATGTCTTCAGCACAGGAGACAGGTATTAATCATGGGAAAGAATTTGTTTGCACAACCAGCAGAAAGGCAGTTTTCTTAGCAAATAAGAAAAAAATTACTTTCTTTTTCTGAATTGAACTTCCAATTAAAAATGCATCATATCCAAATGCAGAATCAAAAATGAGCAAAGGCAGCATGAAGCTGGAGGGGGCTGAGACAGGGACTTTGCTCCTGCTTTTCTCAGTTGCTGGCAATGTGACATTGTTCAGCTCCTTCCCTTTTCTATGGCTCTTCCATACCTCCCACCCTCTGTGTATTTTCTTTGTTAGCTCTTTTTGAGAGCAGAGGATTTCTCATAGCCCATGTTAGTGCTGTGTGTAACTGCTCCAGATGCTATGGTGATATGGAGAGTAATAGCTCATCTGCCACCCAGCTCATTCCCTCAGCTCATTCTTTTGCCAGGCTGCACATTCTTGTGAATAGGCAGCTAAGAGATTGCTCTATAAAGCAGTAATATGGATCTGCCTCTTATAACAGGAATAAGTTCAATGAAATTCAGCAGGAATAAAATGAGTACTTGTTATAGAGGAACTGAGACATTCTCTGCAAAATACACAAACAGTACTTACAATAAAGTTTAAAATTCAAGACAAGAAAATGGTGTGAGATGTCGGCTGCAACTTGCACCAGACTTCTCCCTGGGGATGAGTGCATTACATTATAATCATTCTGTTTTTCTGGATTGCTTTCCTTGCAGAGCAGGCTATAAATAATCATTATTGGTACTGCAAGGAGGCAGTGGGTTTCTGAACAACCATGACTGAATTCTTAATTTGTCAGTTACTGATACAATGCATCTGTTTTCCTAATTATTTTAATGATGTTTTATAGGCAAAGGAAAGGATACAAAATTACTGAGGGGTTTGGTAGGGCTTGTTTTCTTTTTTTTTAGATTGCCAGACTAATTGGAGGACAGCCTACCTGACTGTCTGTGTGTTTGTAAATCTTGGGTCTGGACTGATGACATTCAGAGGTGGTTTGTGTGTACGGTTTAGCAATGCCAGCCCCGAGCCCCCAGCTGCTCTGCAGACAATACCAATGTGCTACCAGCATCCCATGGGGGACATCTTATTACTGGAGGAGGATTCTCAGGAATGAAAATGCAGTTTTATCCTTCTCAAAGTGCCCCTTGCCAAGGTCAGGCAGGAGCACTTGCTCCGAGTGATGCGTTGTTAATATTCCCCTAACTCACTAAGTGTGAGGCAGACACGGATTGCAGCTTCTGTTCTCCATCTCTTTGGGCCCAGCCATGCCCTCATGGACATCCATGGCCTGACAGCTGCAATCACTGAAGTCTGTGGATGTAAAAGATAAGGTATTGATGTAGGAGGGAGAGGAATCAGGACTGTGGCCAGAGTCCCCTTGATTTCAGGGAGCAGGGCTGTGGTCACTGTCCTGTCGAGCTTGAGAGCAGAGTGCTTTAGGGACTGTCCTGGGGCCCAGCTCAGTCACTGTGCTATGGGCAGGGATCACAGCTCCCTGACCTGGGATGCTGAATGATGATGGGTGGCCCAAAACATAGTTTGTGGCCAAAATGAGCTTATTTCCTCTTGCAGATCCCATCAGGAGAGCTCCTGAGGCAGTCCTGCTCTCCTCTGCCTCTCCCCCAAGGAATGCAGGTCCTGACCACACACACTCTCCATACAGAACCTCTGCCTTGAACTTTGTGCCTCAGGCTTCAGCTTTGTGAGCCCTTAGCCCTTCTGCAGCTGCCTCAGGCCACACACAGTCATGGGACTCTGCTGGAGGTGACAAGGCTGGCACTGGGTCTGGGAATCCCTCTCCTGTATAGAGTTAAACAGGTGAGCATAATCCACTGGAAGCCCGAGCACTTTGCCTTAGCACTTACCTGGAACAGGGTGGACATGTGGCTCAGGAGGCAGTGGTGACCTGCAGCCCCTCCTCAGCTCCTCACACATGGGCAGCCTTGTCCTGAGGGGCTGGAAGGGCTCTGGGCACTGAGGGGCAGCATGAAAGGGTGTGTTTCTGCTTTGGTGTCATTTATAGGTGGTGTGCTGAAGTCTGGCACTGCCAGACTTAGACCCACCACAAACTCAAGACAACAATGTGGAACGTTGGTGTCTCCCTGCTCTGAGCTATCTCATCTGGAAAGGCTTTTGGAAATGAAGACAAGTGGAAATGTAGTCTCTGGACTTGTTATTACTGTTACTAAAAAGACTCAGGCATCCAGGCTCTGGCCTGTTTGGCCAGTTGCTCTGTGCTGCTGAGGGTTCTCTGCTCCTTTTCACTAGAAAGCAAAAGCAGTTTTGTGCCCAACAGCCGATAGACTTTCCTCTTGTTTCTTGTTGGTCTCCTCCACTGCCTTCCCCTGCAAGGGGGGAGCAAAGGGTGGTGCAGCCTGTGGGTTTAACTGGACACCATCCCTTTAATGTGGAGTTGTGTTTTTCTCTCAAGGCCAAAAATAAATGCTACTGAAGGACTAAACAGACATGAAAAGAAGGCTTGGACACTTGGAAGACAAGACTGCTTTGTGTTTCCCAAAGCAAAGAGCCTGTTCACAAGGAGGTTACTTTTTTAGACAAACCCTAGTCCCGTGACACTGCCAAGGTCAGTAGGTGCCCAGCAGAGCACTGTGAATTCGAGGCAGACATGCTCTGGGAGAGGGGCACAGCTTTTCTCCCCCTCCAGAGTATTTACAGTATATTAATGGAGAGGAGAGAAATTTGCTTTGCTCTGCCATTCCATCTCTTCTATGGGGATGGAACATGCATCAGTTTGCCAATGGAAGAGCTTCCATCCATCTTCCATCTTTTTGGGACAGTAGCATGGCCTCAGTGCTGTGGTAGGTCTCTCATGCTGTTTTGGGAAGCGAGGGCTGTGCTGCTGCCATCCTGCAACTCAGAAAACAGGGAAAGCAAGGACAAGTCACAGGCAGGATCCTGGAGTGATTCTCATGGCAGTGGGGAAGTCAGTGAGTGGGTGGGTGACCCTCTGCTGAGATTCAAGTCCCACTTTGAGTACACAAGCCCTACATGACAGTGATTTTTAAAGGGGTTTGGGTGACCAGTACATTTTTATGATATGTTTTGAGTGTTGGTTTCCTCTTTTCTGGAATAGGCCCTGTACAGCCAGTTTAAGGTGAGCCTCTGCTGCTTGTCCTGGCTGCATGTCTGGAACAGGTCAATCCAGGGTCTGGGTGAGCTTTGCTTTCCTCAAGAACCAGACAGAATTCAAAGTGAATAGCTTGGCACAGGCACCTCATTTTCAGGTGAGCAAGGTCTGGCTGCTGCAGCAATCTCAGGGGGGTTAGGAGGCTTTGAACTTCACCTCAGGCACTTAACTAATTCCTCAGAGATTGCAGTATGTTCTGAAGTGTGATCTTTATGTCTCAGTTGTCTATGAAATGAAAATGCTGGCTCATCCTGAGAAAGGTTACAGTGTCTCACACACACACAAGAAAGGCAAGTGAAGTTCTTTGACTGTCTCTAAAGCACTGAGCTCCTGAGTCATCCAGAGCCTGTGAAGACTCTGGGTGAGAGTTTTTAAGGGTACCTCATTAGGGCTGAATCCAGCACTGTCTGTAGTCACACACAGTCACTCAGTATTCATCTCTCAAAGGACAAACGTTGAGAAATTAAGGGAACAAAGGAGTGGAATCAACTGCACTGAAGACCTGAGGAGTTGAATGTGATGGGAACTGGATTCCAAAACTAGCTAGAACATGCAAGAGGACAAACCCTGAAGGGAAACACTCCAAAACCAGCCCCAAACACATGCAGGAGTTTGGTGAGAGCAGACAAGGGATGGGCAGAAGGTCTGAGCAGCAATGGGGTGCTCAGTTCAGGTGCAGCCAGGGACTGAAATCAGAGTCTGTAGGGAATGAGCACCTGCCTCTGCAGCCCATCACCAAGGGCATGTTCAGCCCAGCAGTTCTGGCCCTGCTTTATGAGCTACTCTGTCACCTTTGCCAGGAGTGTGGCATCAGAGGAGAGTGTTGGGGCAAGACTGGAGGAACTATTTGCTTCAGTCTTGCTGTTTTAATTTGCTGAGTTCAGAAGATATAAGGGTATAATGAGAAATGTCAAAAGTAAAGTTGTGAATCAGATTTTGAAAAGGAAATGAAGCAGATGGTAGAAGGTTTCAGTTAGATAAATACAGAAGGAGAGAAAAGGAAAAACATGGTCATTATATAGTGAGAGTGGGATTGAGATTAGACTAGTCTACATATGGTCCAAAATCAATTAAAACCACTTTACCTACATTTTCAGTAGAGATTATCATATTGGACAATGGGGCAAAGATGGGATTTCTAGTAGGAACATACTTAAGGGAATGAAAATTATCACATGTAAGACGGAAGGAAAAGCTTAAAGAATTCCATGTGCTCAGATCAAGGTGCTCTGGCAGATTTCCACCTCAGGATTTGGAAAGAATGGCACATTAAAGGAGCTCAGCGTAACCTCATATTTCTCTTTGATGACTGATTTTTTTTTCCAAGACAAATGAAATACAGGTGATATACTCTATCCAGACATGAGTCAAGAATCTGATATTACACCACATGGGAAATTAGTAGTTGAAGTTGAGAAGATGGGGATTAGTGTGGATGGCAAATGCAGAGCTGCTAAAGCCAAGGACAGGGAGCTCTGTGGGAAGCAGAAATGCTGGACAGAGAGTGGAACTCCTCAAGGGTCACTCTTGAGCCAGTCCTACTTATTTTGTTGGCACAGCTGTAAGAATGTCATAAAGAAATGTGCTGAGGACACGGGCTTTGCTAATCCAGAGAAGGATCAGAACATCAATCAGCAATAACTTAATGACAGAATTTGAGATAGAATAGACAAAGTATAAAGACAGGCAGTTAAAAATTAATCACTAGAATATCACATTACTCACTTGAAAAGGACAAAAGCAGGGTGGTTAAAAAAAACACATAGAGAGAATTACTTGCTCTGAAGGATAACTGTGAGCCACCAATCTGATATGGAAAGGCAAACCCAGTCCTAGAAGATACAGGTTCACTCATGTTCAAGGAAGATTAGCAGGTACAGAGAAGGGCATTAAGGATGATCAGAGGGTTTAGAACAAGAGGAGACTAGAAGAGCTTCATTTGTTTAGTTTCTCAAAACAAAGACTAGAGCAGATAGGATTGTTTTTGGTAAATACATCTGATAGGTAAAGATCAGAGAAAAAAAGAGAATTGTTTAAACTAAATTACGATGCTGGCACAAGAACAAATGATATGAGGGTTGGAAATTTAAGATGAAGTGTTGGAACAGGCTGCCAAAAAGCATGATATGATGTAATTGATTGTGATAGTGGGAGACTGGCTCAGTAATGCTGAGCCCTGTGTTCCTAGAAACGTGCAGCAGATGGGATTTTGGCAAAGTGGGCACTGGCCTCTTACAGGGAGGAGGAGTCCTGTGCTGCCTGTGTGAGCAGGAGAAAGCATAACTGGCCAGTCACCAGCTTTGGAAATGGGGGAAAAAACGAAGCTTTGATTTCAACAGCTAAAATGAGGTCCTTCCCTCCTCCTCCCCTATGGGAACTGGCAAACTCAGCTCTTTAATGGTTCAAGCTCATCTCAGCCTTGCCTATAAATAGATAAATGAGATTCCTCCTGTCCCAGTGAGTAATTCTGACATCCTCCCGCTGCCTCAGAGAGCTGAGTCACAGGCACTCTGCACTCCAGTCCCTGCATTACTTACATGGTCTCAAAGGAAATTTTAACACATCCAGTGAATCATCAGGGATTGGATCATGTTTAAAGTTATTCCATTGGCATTTCCCTTCCATTGTAGCAAGTCTGCCAATACCTAAAACTCTGGCTAATCTGGACTCGAAACGCATTGAGGAAATAGCATGTTGACATATACAGCTACTAATAAAAATAATAATAAAGTCTTTTTAAATTTGCACCAAAAAAACAAGTCATCCTTAGTGGATTCCTCTAGTGCTTTTGGACCTGCTAATTTTGTCAGACTTCTCCTTTTTCTGTAGCTGCTTATTTAAAGGAACTCAAAACTTGAAATATTTAATATTCAGTCATTAGGCCCCTAATTTAATCTCCTGTAGATTTCCTGCTAAAATATTATTTGCACTGAGATGAAGCTTGTAGCCCCATGCTCATTCTCTCTCAGAGACACACATTCCTGGTCTTACCCATGATAAAGATAAAATGCCTGCAAAGCAAAGACAAAGGCAGAGCAGTGTTAAGTACAGAACACAGGGCAGTGATACATCACTGCATGAGCCTCATGGGGCACTGCCACTTGTCACCTTGCCTTCTCCCAGGTGGTACAGAGTGGTCTCGTTGGCTTAGAAGCAACACAGCATTTGAAATCAGAACATCTCTCTCTCTCTCCCTCCCTCAGAAAACATCTGGAAGAGTGGAAAATTCTCCAGCAGAATTTGGGGGCTGTGAAACAAATACAGAAATATTTCTCTCTGTTGGTTTTCTGGTTTGCCTTTCGTATCTTAGAACCGGTTGGGACATTTCACTCATTATTACCAGACTTGGTTTCAGTGAGAAATGCAAACATTTGCTGGTTTGCTGCTGTGGTTTGGTATTCTTAGACCTAAAACGTGGTTTGTTCTTTTGATAACCCTAGGAAATCTGTGTTGTATTTAAATAACATTTTTCTAGTACCTTTTCATTAGGCAGTTCTCTGCCTGTGCACAGATTGTTAACAAGCGTTTACTCCACACATTCCAGCCAGAGCTGCAGTCTCTCCATGAGCCACTTCTGTTGTGAGGCTGGTTGGGTTATTTATCAGCCCAGCACAGCCCTCACTGCCAGTTTGCTGCCAGCTGTTAACTCTACAATAGCATTGGGAACAAAATCAGGTCTGGCTCTGCCAGCGGACTTGGACATAATTCAGCTACCTGTTGACAAATGATGATTTGTTTAATAGCATAAACTATAATATTTGTGTAACCAAAAGTTTTCACCCTCCTCTGCAGCTGGTAAAAAAACCTGAGGAATTCCCAGAAGTTCCTCACTTGTGTCTTTTTCAAGTTTTCTTACAGCACTGCCTTGTATTGTTGTCTCTATGCAGGAAAAGACATCCTTAATGGGCAAAGCAGTGGTGTGTGCATGCTGCTGGAGCAGGGCAGCTGCATTCCTTGGTGCCACTGGTACTGGACAGTTGGGCTGTGGGATGCTCCAGGACAAGCCAGAGGCCTGAAAACAAGCCAGGCTTTCTGTGAGGCATTAATCACCCCGTGCAGGGCCGGGCACTGGGAACGGGGTGAGAGTGCTCTCGCTGCACACACATGGTTTCTATCTAAGCTTTGTTTCAGCTGGATCTTTCCCACTAACTCATCCTTCTTTAACACCTTGTACTCATTTACTGCAGGGCTGTTTAGCAGCACAAATCAATTAAGGGCTGCAGAAACCCACTGAGACAGGGAGAGTTCCCTGTGTCTGGCCCAGCCGGGTGGGAGGCACGCAGAGGTTAAGCCTGTGCTTTTTGCCACACAGGGAGTGAGGGGGGAGCGTGGAGCAGCCCCCAGCTCATCTCCTGTGTGTGCTTCAGCCCTCCCCAGCACCCTCAGAGAGACTCACAGCTGCTCCAGGAGACCTGAGGGCCTTGGGGAGCTTCTCATCTGGCATCAAATAATGAGAGAACTGGAGAGTGCCAGCCCTGCTGCCAGGGAGCCTCACTGAGCAGGGCTGAGCAGTCCTGAGGTACCCAGCTGTGTCCTGTGACAGGGACAGGGTACAGTGAGGGCCTCCAAGCTCACCTTCATGTGTCTCACAGGTTTGTCCCTCATGAAATTGTCTATAACCACTGGGGAAGTCACTGCTCAGTGGTTTGGCTACAACTGGCCAGAGGGACATGCAGGGGTTCAGGCAGTAGCAAAGTCACAAAATGTGAAGGAAAACAGAGTCAGGAAAAATAAGTGGCTTTAAAATAATCATTTGCTTGGTCATGTTCCAAGTGTAGCACCAGCTCAGCCGTGCCAGGCAGAGCTCAGGAAGTGCCTTTCATGCTGGCCCCATGGGAATGGGATGCAGGGATGTGCCTCTGCTTCAGGCTGGGGTTGGAGCTGCTCACACACAGCACAGGCTCCAGAAACAGGAGAGAGTAATTCAAGCCACATGATAAAGCTGATCCACACAATGAAGGGAGATAAGGCCTAACCAAGCAGTTCCTGCTCCTCATGGGTGTCTCTCAGGAGGGCCTGAGGCTGTGGGACATGCCCTCAGCTCACAGGGACCATTAATCATGAGTGTGCCTTGGTCCCTAGCTATTTTAATCACTGTTGAAATACACACTCCTAAAAATGGTATTTGATTCCAATGCACATGATTTCCTTTGGCTTCCTTTCCCCCAATTAAGTGCAAGCTGTAACTGCTTGGAACTCCACACACTGGGATCCATAGATTTGCTTCTCACCTGTCATGGAGCAAAAACCACTTGATACTACACACAGCATAAGATCCATGGCACCAGACATAAATATCAGAATACACTGTAATGGGGCTGTGGTCTGAGTGTGGTACCAACCTGTCCTGTGCAATGGCACACTGGAAATGTCCCTGGCTCCTACTGGATCATCAGTCCTTCCCTGTTCCACTTCCTTCTGTAATGATTGAAAATGCCTCTTGTACATGCAGGCACTACTCAGGATGTCAGTCTGTTGGTGGAGAATGAATGAATCATCAGAAGTGGATGAACTGGGGGTATATTTGTACAGGGTAGGCTGTAGAAACCAGTAAGTCTTTAATTTTTCCTTTTAAAATGAGCAAATTGTTGAGCAAACAAATTGTTTTTCCACAGGGTCAGAAGAGCAGCAGAGAGTCCTTGTGCTGCTCAGCTTCTCTCATGAGGCAGATGAGTAGCCTGAGGGGTCTGGGGGTGCCTTCCTTGGAGTGCAGGCTAAATGCATCCTGCCCAGCTCCATGGGCTTACTGGCACCCTCATTTACTAACTGGGTTGCTACAACTCTGAGTTTCTCTGCATTTTTTATCTATGAGGGTGTTGCTAATGAGCTTAAAGAACCACTCTGAGTTTACAGACAGAAAGAAAAAGTGAAGTTTACAGGAATATCAACTTAAAAATATAAGGAACATTTTGCAGGTACACTAATCACCAGGGACCCCTTCAGTGTTTGTCACACTGAGCCAGGTGATGGGCCCATGACACCAGAACAAATAGCCAAGAGGACTCCTCACAATTATAATGTGGGATTTAAATCATTAGACCTGACAGTTCTCACCTGGGACACCGCAACTCTTTTTCTGGTATCCTTAGTATTAAGGAAACAGCACATACTTTTTGTTTTTCTTTCATTTTTTTTCTAAAAGCTGCATATAAAGCAGCATCAAGCTCAGTAACAAGAGGACTTTCTGTCTGTTGGGCTTCCAGGTTAAGAAGACAAATCCTGCTCCAATGCCGTAACAAATTTTTCAAACTTGAAGCGGCAGAGATAAGGCACAGTCACACTGTTCTAGATCAGGTGAAAAGTTTGTGCTCTGAAATTGGGACCCAGGCATGTCAGCTCACTTTGCTGGGGTATTGTTTTGGCTTTTCTCTTAAAAAAGTACCAAGTGCCAGCCTTTGAAGCCCAGGCAATACAAACTGGGCACAGGGTCCTGTTTGTGTGAAGGTTGGCCCAGCCATCCCACTGGAGAAGTTGTAGTTTCTTTCCCACCAACTCCAGCAAATGTTCTCTTGGTGAAACGTGGCCAATTCTGGTACAATTGAAAAGACGAAGCCCAATAACCACCTGCTAAAGCTAAAGGTTCCTTGAAAGCTTGGATTTATTCAGTCTTGCTGAAAATCAAATGTTTAAACTATGACAAAAGTTTGCCTAAATAACTGTATTTCCTCTGTGAAGCAGCTATTTATTCATCAGAAACTACAGCAAAGTACCACAGGGCTTCAATAAAAGAAAGCAATAAATTTGCCTGCAAAATGTATTTCCTGCTCTGCTTTTACTCCATGTATGTGTCTGACATACAATTTCTGTTTGATTGAAGGTACCACATTAAACTGTTCTGGACAGGAGCTGTGCACTGAGAGCAGCTGATAACAGTGCAAGGCATTTCAGCAACATCCCCTGCAGTGAGAGACTCCTTGCAGGCATTAACAGAATTACCTGTACCTGAAGAGAAATTTCTTTTTTCTTCTCCCTTTTCCCTGTTGGGATCTCACCCTGCACCCTTTGCTCTGTGCTGCCTCGGGTCAGTTCTTTGTGGGCAGTCACCAGTCCAGATGCTCTGCACCTTCCAGGGATGGGCAAAGCAGCATCAGTGGTGGCTCAGGGTCAGTTCATCTCCTATTACCTGATTTTCAGGGAAAAAATTGTGTGCCTGTGAGGACCAGGGTGTTTTATTTCAACAGGATCTATTTTCATGTTCATGATGCTTGGCACAGACTGGGGATGGCAACTTGAAGAAAGTCTGGGGCAGTGCTTAACAGCAGTAGAAGCTGAGGGTATCACCCAAGACTGAGTCTGAAAAAAACCCATAATTGCCTGCATGTACTGTTCAAAACACATTTATTTTAGGTATTTCTGCTTTTTCAAAGCTAAGTTGGAGGTGTTAAGTGGCACTGAACTTTAAAAAGAAAGAAAATTCAATCTAGTCAGATTTGTTCTTGAAGTCTCAGTGACTTGGTGTGGGCACTAAGAAATGCACTCTGGTCTGCTGACAGTCCTCAAGTGCTGAAGAGGACACAAGGGATGCAGGATGTGCACAAGGGATCCTGCATGTGAGCCTCTGACAGGCACCTGGGGGAGCTGCTTTGGAACAGATCTGACAAACCAGCACCAAACCACAGTGCTCTCCTGTTTCCCTCTGCAGTCACACACGTGGAGGGTTTTGTCCACAGAGGCCAGGATAAGCAGGCAACTTGCAGCTTGCCACAAGGAACAAGATACAAGGTTATAAAGCCCTGGAACAGCTCCTCAGACATTTCTATAGGCAGAATTCCCACAGCACATAAGAAAAAGATCCATTCATTAGGGTCTGGGCTGCAGGATGAACTACAGGAATTGTTCTGTGCACATCCTCTCTTAGAAGTTCTGACTTGTCCTTCTGACCTTAAAATCCATGGGTGGCTTCTCTTCAGTGGCAGAACTGAGGTAGGAAGAGGCTGGGGAGGTGTATTCCAGTATTTCAGGGCAAAAAATGTGTTTATTTTAACATATAAATATCCTTATTTAAAGTGTTGATACTAAAGATAAAAATTGTAACAGAAACTCATCCAAAAAAGTTACAAACCCCCATTCCCGATCCTCCTGCTTTCATCACAAAGAATATTCCACAGTAGTAGAGTGTTGCTTTGCAACAGAAGAGGTGATTGGGTCAGTGGACTTGTAGGTGTCAGAATCAGAACAGATTAAACCAATTCCATCCTCCCATCTTGCCAAGGAAACATTCAAGCCCTTTCATCTCGTTTCAGTATCCAAAGAAGACACAAGAGTTGCTGGATACAGGAAGTCCTTGTGGAGAGGAGCAGCAGATCTGGGGTTTCCTATGATGAGGCAGTCTCAGAAATCACAGGTGTCAAAGCAGGAAGTCCTGACACAAACAGTTCCAAAAGTGTGACATTCCTGGAATCAGCTGGCACAAAGGACACTCCTGGACAGGTCTGTGGGGCCTTGAGCAGCCCAGGTTTCTTTGTTCCCTGTGGGTTGAACAGAATCCATCCTTCATCCTTGTGCCCATTGTCTGTCTTCTCTGTCACACTGTCACTGGGACAGGGCTTGTCCTTTAGGACTTGCTTACACAGCAGCTGCAGTAGCTCCAGAGGATGACTCCATGTGAACACTCATTCCACAGGCACGGGATCAGCTCCTGGTTCATACCATACCTTAAGTGGAGCAGCCTCAGTGTGTCAGTGTGCCTTACAAAGTTAAGCCAGACCTGGGACTCGGCTCAGGGTTTCTAGTCACTTCTCCTTTATAAAGAATTCAGCTTTAAGAAAAGCAGTTGAAATGCTCCTGAGAATGACAAATAACAAATGAGTAAATCTTGCTCCAGAGCCATAAAACCCAGTTTAAAAAAAAAAAAAAATAAAAAAAAAAAAAAATAAAAAGGCATGCACTCCTAATCTATTGGCATGGGCATATTAAGCAGAATTAATTGATAATAATATCAATTAATTGATAAAAATACTAAATGCTAAAAGCCATAAACAAAGCCTTTTCAGAAGGGTAATGAAAAAGTAATCCACAGAGACAGTGTGAAAGGACTGCTGCTGCTGTGGGGCCAGGGAGCCATTAATTTGTGTATCCATACCCCTAGAGTTATTAAAGGATAAAAGCTTTGAACATTGCTGCAGAGTTCAATGAAAATAAAAACTTTTACTCAGCATACAGAAACTCTCAGAAGTGCAAATAAAGTATTAGATGCATAAAGATGGCAAATAATTTAATATTCTGTTCTGTTTAACAGATTGCTTCTTTCCACACAATTACTTCATCATGATCTGATCTGAGATATAACAGCAGGAATAAAGCTCAGAGAAGATGCTGTGGATGACCAGAGACCTGCAATGAGTTTGCTGAAAGAAGAGTAAAGCAGATTTGGGAGGGGAGGAGTGGTTTGGGTAAGGGCTCTTTGGGTAAGGGCTCTTTCTGTGGGCTTGGGGTGCATCTCTCTATTTATTTCTGGTTGGGGGGGTGGGAAATGTCAGACAGACACAATAGGGAGGGAAAGCACTCAGCTTATTTAATCTTTGTGCTCCAGTTCTCATGCCCTGAGCATCATAAGAAGCAGATGCTCCACACCACAGGTCACAACTCCACGTCCTTGTAGTTCTGCTCCAACAGAAACCCTGTCCCCAGCCTGACACCCTGCTCCAGCCTGCCCGCCCTCCTTCCTGCCTCGAGCTCTCCTTCCAGGCCTCCCCGTGCCACAGTTGACTATTGCAAGAACAATAAGGATTTTTAGGGGCATTATGACTGGGTTAGTAAAACACAGCTGCCCCTGAAAGTCCCTCATTTTTCTTGCTGCCGCTCAGTCGGTCCCCAGGAGGGCAGGGTGTGACAGGGTCCGTTCTCTCCAGCGTGGCACACACAGCTCTGCTGATGTGCCCACAAGTGCCCCAGCCCCAGCCCCTGGCAGGGGAAGGAGTGCAACTGCTTTGCCATCCCTGTGGGCTCCTCCTAAGAACGCCAGGCTGAGTTCCAGCAGAATGCCAGATGGCTCGTCTGTCACTCGCAGGGATGCCACCGAACAGAGCCTGGCACAGCTCGCTGCAGGCAGCCCTGGCACACCCCAGGCAGAGGGCAAAAGGCAGGATTACCCATTCCTGTGGGTGCCCTTGTTCTGGCACCCATGTGAGTGGTGCTCTTTGGCCAGGGGAAGTGGAGACCCCAGGGCTGAGTGGCCCCACACATCCCACCCTGGGGCATACCCTGCAACCCAGGGGCACTCGGAGCTCCCCTGGGGATTTGCAGCACTCAGATCCCAACAGGAAAGTTCACATCCATCTGCAGTAACAGTTGCCTTTAATTTATTTAAAAAGCTGAGAATTTTAGAGAATTATTTCTGATTTCTTAACAACTTTCAGCTAGAGTAATATCTGAAGAAGATCTATACATTTCCAACTAAAAAGGAGCTAAGTATTTGGCTGGGAATTTTCAACCCTCATTCAAAAGTCCTCCTGGAAATCCCAGCCCAGCCCTGCATGTTCTTAGGGCAAGGAGTAACACTTTCATTTCAACTGATCAGTATTTTGATGGCAATGGACTCAACAGCAACTACAGGCAGATTCCCACAGTTCTGCTCTGTTCTTTGCCCATGAATTCTGCCTGTAGAGAGCTGGGGTGGGCCCCATCCCATAATGGGCTTGCAAGCATTCCTGCAAGCTGCTGCCCTTGAGAAGGACTGTGACATGCTCAAGGACTTCCAGGAGAGTTTGTGTCAAAGCAGGGAACCCCTCAGCACTCTCAGGGCTTTTCTTCTTTCCCTGGTAGCAAAAGCATCACATTGGTGCCTCGGTGAGGGACCCTTTGCCAGTATCATGTTTGCAGGTGCTGCCAGTCTCACAAGCCATCTCACAGCTGGTGTGACCAGGGATGCTCGGGGAGTCACAAAGGTCCCAGCCCTGTGCAACACAAGAAAAATATCCTCAGCCATCCCACATGGGATGACATCCATGGTAACAGACAACCTGGCATCCAAAAACCCTGGAGACCCTCTCAGAACTACACAGAGCCACACCTTATTTTCATTTACAATTTCTTCTGTAAGTCAGCTGAAAGCAAACCCTATGCCCTGATTTGGTAATAAAACACGAGCCATGATTGGATCCAAATATTATTTGCATCTTTGAGAAACTTACAACAGCAGTGTGACAATAATAATAAAAAAAGGCAGCAGCCCTCTAAATGCTAATGATGGTGGTGTCCTAAATGAAGCTTAAAAGAGCCCACGAGAAGCAGAGCATGAGTCAGAGCATCAGCAGTCCCACACTGAAAGCAGCACTCCTGGCTGCTTCATTCATTTTTGGAATGAGCATCAAGTAGTTTTTAGGACTAAAATGAAAATGAGATGCATGTTGTTATTTTCAAAAGTTTTTTGGTTTTATTTTCTTCTCCTTGGATTGACAATAAACAATTCTCTCTAGCTGAGGGGAGCCCCAGGCAGGACCAGGTCCCTGCAGCACTGGCTGCTGTACCACTATGGAGGAAAATCTGATGAGCCCCTGGCCCAGGGAGAGCACAAGCTCCCCAGCAGCCAGGACCCCACCACGAGCAGGCAGAGCAGACCAGGGCACAGAAATGCAGTAACTGGAGTTGTTGCAGCCTGGGCAGGCTGTCTCACCCCAGTTTTATTTCACTGGCATTGGGTCATTGGCAGAATTGAGTGAGGATGGATATGTGCTCAAGGGGAACACCCTCCACAGAGGTTTTGCATGTTCCCTCTTGGATTGCAAAGCCAGCACCAGGCTGTGCACTACAAGAAGAGTGAATATTGCCTAAGCTGCTCTTGGCTCCCTGCTGCCCCCGTCCCACTTCCAGATAAAGCACAATCAGATTCTGATGATCAAAGAACACATCTCTAGGTTACACTGATGTTAACTCAAATTATTTTTGTTGTGCTGTATCTGAAACTTAGAAAATGCAAGAGCAGAATAAAACCAAAGTGAAGGTAGAAAATTACTGCAGTTTCTAGAATTCTTCCAGCTTTAGTCATGGAAGGGGATTGTTAGAAACGGACAAAAGGCTGTTTCCCTTAATTTTTTTAAGTGTGAATTTTGTCTTGACAGTTTCCTTTCAGAAACAAAAATTGAAAACAAATTGTCCCATACACAAAACAAAGGGACAGATCCTCAGCTGGAATGGACTGGTATTACCAAGTGAGTAACACCCACTCACAGGAGAGAGCTGAGCCTTTTAACCAGCAGCTGCTGATCCTGCTGTGCCCGGACAAGAGCTTCAGCCTCCGGGTTTAGATGGCAGCAGTGCTGGATCTGTGGAGCTTGGGAAAGACGAAGGGCTGCCTTCAGAGCAGCTGAAAGGACACCAAGGCTCTGAGGACTCTGGGACTGTGCCCTTCCCAAACCTGGAGCTGACTCGAGGTGCATGAGCCAGTGGACACCACACCAAGAGAGCAGCCCATATCAGCACGGCCCTGGAATTAATGAGCTGCTTTGGAGAAACGCTGGCAAAACTTCCAGAAACCATTACATGTGGGGTTTGCTTTCTGCAACAAGGGGTGGCTCTGATTTTTCTCTCAAAACCAAGATCAGGCTGATCACCATCTTGAAAATTACAGGAGCAGTCCCCAAGAAATTTTTAACTGTACAGCACAAAAGAAATGCACAGTGAGAGTTGTGATCCATCCTGGCCAGTTCTGCCCCTGTACCTCACCCACAAAAAATTAAAAATACACACATTAGGAGAATTGAGGAAGTGTCTCACTTTGCCAAGGAACAGACCATGTCCCCATTGTCACTGTCTCCAGCAGAGCTGCCCAGCTGAGCTCCTGGCGGGGAGAGTGCCCAGGGAAGCTGCCTGGGACCTGAAAGGACAGGACACGAGCACAACTGGAAGAGCAGCCATCCTCCAGGGTGCTCCCCCAGGGCTGGCAAGAGGTGGGTTTGACCACGTGCATTTGACATCTCCTCTCTTTACAATCCCCATTTTGGAGCATCACTTTTTTTTCTCCCACTCCCAACACCAGCAGAGGAGCTGGAAAACCAGAGTTATTTTTAGGAGATGGTACATCCAGGCTCTGTTCATCTTGACTGGGTCCCTTTGAAAATGGCAAGGTTGGATAATCAAACACATTACGCAGACTTTCCATAGAGACTGCTTTGCAAACGAGCCTCCCACCATTCAGATACCCAGGCACCAATATTTCAAAGAGGAGCTTTTGATGCTGCCCTGGTTTGCCTCAGCATGGTGACCTCACTAGCATTTGTACACAGAGCCTTGGAGAACAAGCAGATTAAAGCAGCTGACTTTAAGTATAAAAAATAAAACAATTAGTCATCAACAAGCTACTAGAGGCTGCCACATTACACTCAGGGGGCAAGAGACCATGACCTGGCTCAGGCTGGCAAAGAAGATGGCAGAGCTGCCTGCTCACATCACCCACCCAGAGCAGCCCAGGTGGGAGCTGTGATGGGTGACACATCAAACTGGCTGGCACCAGGACAGGGACAGGAAGGGACAACAGTAGAGCAGTAGGAGACAAATGCCAGGGGAGGAGCTGTGGCTGGAAGAGGCTCCAGCAAATTAACCAGGGCATGGCCAGCCAGCCCAGTCTGGCCACTGCTGTCTTGTTAAAGTCTCCAAAAGAAGGGGGAAAAGGGGACACATTGGAACAGCCTCCTGATAATGTCCATGGCTCATGCTGAGTCCCAGATAATGCCCAGGACAGGCTGGAGCAGTCCCAGGTCACAGCTGTGCCCAGGACCACGCTCAGCACCATCGCTGGTGGGTTCAGCAGTGCTGCTGTAGCCCAGGGCACTGGAGCAGCTGGAGAGGGCTGTGGGGCCATGGACAATGAGCAGCAGTGCCTGCTGGCTCCAGAGCAGTGTTCCCACAGAGCCCTGCCCAGACTGGCCAATGACAGGAAAAGCAGCCACACTCTGGCCCCCAGTGCTCAACCCACCTAAACCCTGAGCAGTGAGCTAACAGAGAAGCTGCCAGCAAGAGGCTGCCCCACCTGGGCTCTGCCCAGCACTGAGGGAAGCAAAGAGTTACAGGAGAGCAGCAGGGAATTACCAAGCAAAAGGGTTTTTAAAATCATTTCACTTTAAGCAAAACTGAGGCATTACCATAAAGTAAATGGCCACACCTTGCTGCTTTACTGGGCTTTGCTGACAAGACCAGCTTTTCCATAGCTATTCAAATCTAACAAGTTCTGGGTGCCTAACTCACTCTTTTAAGTTCATTTTCAAACTCCAGCCAAAAATCACTTTCTGATTCACCACTTTCTCAGGCACAGTATTATTCAGAGAACGCCTGCAGGCAGGTACTGTGCTGTACAAAGTACATAAGCACAACTTTAATTACTCTGTGGACAAGGGATGTGATTAATTGTATGCTTTAAGTTAAGCATGTGCTTAAGCATGCTACTGACCTGGAGCTTTAAGTACATCTATCAGGTGTTCTGGTGCTCTCCATTTACCAGTTCTTTGAGGTCAAATAAGTGCAAAGAATGTAAGGATATTCCTGTGCTCATACACTCCAAAGAATTCACACAAAGTCCAGTCTCTGACTTTTTAAAAAATTACAAATTTGGACTTATTCTCCCCATTTTTGAACCAATTATGAGCATTACAATACTACATATATGATCAGAATGTATTAGCATTAAAACATGAGCTAATTATTGTCATTTTCAAGCTTTTAAAAAACATTTGGTTTCGTTTTTTACTTTGCCTGGATACTGCTTCAGGTAAGAACTTAGATTAATTTCATTTGCACACTTTGTGGATTAGTTCCCTTATGTCTGGGCAGTGTACAAAGCCCTAAAAAAAATATGGAGCATATAATTGAAACTATTGCCCCTGCTAGCAGTGGACTCATCGCATGGAAGAAGTCAAGCAGAAAATGTGCATCAGCTATGGGTGGTCACGTAAATCCACATTTCATTAGCCACAGCTTACATGATCCTGGGAATTTTTTTCACTGCGCTTTTCCACCTTTCCAGCAAAGGTTTATTCCTAGTTCAAAATAATACAGGAGGTCAAATTGTGTCCATTCCCTGGGGAGGAGCAAGTAGAGAAGACTGGGACCTGAAAGCTGCACACTTTTTTATTTCTAAAGACACGAGTGCCCTTTTAGTGGCGCTGGATGGGCTGGACAGAGCCACCCCTCGAGGCAGGCGTGTGACCCGCGGGCAGTGCCAGCGTCCCCAGGGCAGGAACACCCACGCCCAGCTCCCCCCACCACAGTGACATCTCACAGGCACAAGCCAAGAGACTTCCACCAGGGCAAAGCATGTGCAAATCAATTTTCAACAAGCGAGGGGGAGCACAGAGGGTTTGGTTACAAGCGAGGGGGCACGTGCCTCTGAAGGGAGCCTTCTTTGAGGAAGTAAACAGATACAATAATTGATAAGTGTTTTGGCTTCGCCTCATCACTAATCCCATCACATGCTGTTCCTTGCCAGCACATTCATGAAAAGTGTCTATTTTGGATACTGGGCCACAACAGAGAAGAGAAAAAAAACCCCAGCTCCCAGAGAGACAGCTGGTCAAGCCCAGGTGCACTCACTCTTCTTGAAGCACTGATACATTGACCTCGAGCTTTTAAACTATACTGCTCTCTACTTAAGATGTTGCTTTTTGTTGTTAGCTTAAGCTCTTTTTTTTTTTTTTTTTTTGGCACTATACACAGTAAAATCTTGCACAGAAAATGAAGTTTACATTCCTAGGGATCACAGATTTAGTGCAGCATGTGTGGGGAAATTTACATGACTCTTCCCTCTCATTTCAGCATTACTTCTTATGGGTAACTCTGAAATGTTTTTTTCAAAGGGAGGACGTTGCCAGGCACAGGTTCATAACCACTGGTTACTGTGGAGAATGCCCACTGGTTTTGGGGTCCAACTCTATATATACAGAAGCTCCTCACAGCAGCAAGTCACAGGAAAACTCCCCTCATTTGCTGAATGACATTAATTAAACTCGACAGGATTTGGCAACACGAAGCTGAGCTAGGTGTCCTTAAAACTGCTATTAGTTCAGAGCCATAAGAATAGGTTAAAGAAACCAAATTCACTGAAAGAAAGTCACAGCAACATTGAGAACAGCTGGGTGCTGCAGGCACACCCTGGTGCTGGAGCCTGCGGGTGTTCAGTGCCCAACCACCAGTCCCTGTGAGCCTCTCATCTACAAGTTTTAGATCTCTCATACCAAAGCCATCAAGCAAATCTAAGAGTTAACTGAAATATGTGGTTAAAAACCTTTCCATTTGCATCAGGGGCTGGGGAGCCTTCACATCTGACTCAAAACTGATTGTACAAACTTCCTGATTAGTGAGGTAAGAGCTGTCTCCCAGCCCCAAATATTAACTCACTCAGTGAGACACCCTGACCCTGGAGCCATCTCCCCCTTTCCTCTGCCTTGAGGGGAAGTCCAGACCAAGGACCCACTGTTTAGACTGGTGAAACCAACTGAACTCCATATTGGGTGAATGAGGACTCATTTTGCCAGATACTTCCAATGAGATACTTCAGTGAGAATGAGATGTTACCAGTTAATGCTCTCTGAGTGTCCAGGCTCATGACTGCCCTTCAGTACTGCAGGGGGCACAAGAAATGCTTGGCAAAAGGGGAAATTCTATCCCTTTAAAAATACTTTTAATGAACAAGAGGCTTCTGGCTGTCAGGTAATAGCTCAGCAGCGCTGCTTACATTCAAAGCTGTGCCTGGAATAGTGAAGTAATAGCAAATTCCATTAAAAGTAAAATCTTTGGTTGCTGTGGAAATCATTCAGGTGGGAGAGTATTTCTGGAGGCTGTATTGGGATGTTCTACATTTCTTGCACTGAAGTGTTTCCTTCCGGGTGTGAATTCACTCAGGGGGACAGGAGGCAGGGGAGGAAGAGCTCAGCCCGAGGCTGATTCCTTTCACCTCCTGGGCACTGCAGAGGCCACAGGCAGGAGAGGCACAGGTAACACAAGGTCCTGACCACAGCGTTTAAAGAAACCCTCGTGTTTGCAGCCCACCAGGTCAGAGCTTCAGGGATTATAATCCCATCCACACCACCCTACAGCACAGCTCATACTGTGCTTTGCAACAGCCTCTTTAGATGTATTTTTAAGCACTGAAACTCTGATTGCTGCCTGCAAACAACTGACTGTAATTTGGCATTGATGTAATACTGATAGCTGACCAATTATAAAATAGTTCTGTTTGGAAAACATACTTCAAAGTTGTAGAAGGTTTGAAACTATCAGAATTTCCCAACAGCTCTGAGCATAGTGCTATAAAATGATAGTGTGCTCGTGACTGTTTGTCTGAAAACATCCCCCGTCACCAAAATTAGAGCACGGGATAAATCCTGGGCTGGTGCAGATCAGGAGATCTCTGCTGGCTTACAGGAGATGTTTTATTTAGCACTGGGCACACCTGCTGTTTCTTTGGAGAGCTGTAAATTCATTCTGTGATGTAGCCACATCTACAAGCCAAATTTATATATTTTAAGACAAAACTACTATCAAATGTTTTGAAATTAAATTGCAGTTTGTATTCTTTTTGAAGGCAATAATACCATAAAAGTAAAAAGACATCCAAAACTTTATGTAACTAGTATTACATAACACCTTAAACTGGCTCATAAGCATTTTTCTTACTCTGGATTTACTGCATTTTTATTTGGGGCATGTGAAACAACTCGCTACACAAGTGCAGTTAAGTGGGGCTGGGCTGTTGGGGGGGGAAAGAGTTCCCTCTGATAGAAATTCTTAAGTGAGAAACTTATTGCTGTGTTTGCAAAGAAACACTGTCAGAAGAAAAAAATGTTTCATTGTTTCTCACTGCCCTTGATGGCCATTGATACAAAAATTAAATGGAAGGGGGCTAGAGGCAGCATTAGTTTTAAAGGCTGCCTGCACACAGCCCCTCCGACTGCACAGAGCATTAATGCCATAAATACGTGTGAATGTTCTCATTCAGGCTGTAATTTATTCCCCAAGGAGATGCAAAACTAGCTCAAATATGCTGCAAGAAAACCAAACTCTTCCAATGAAGCGAGTGCACTATGTGAATCCTGGAGCTAAATTTAGGCTGGGACTTGGAGTAAAGTAATTCTAATCTCAAAGTAGCACTTTGAGTTGCAGTAACAAACACTGTGCAAAGATTCGGGGAAGTTCTGCTCCTTTGTTACCATCTATTGTGCATGACATTTTGGGAGCTCTTTACTGACTCAGATTTAAGAAATTCGGCTTAAGTTACTCAGTTGAATTTTATTGTTCAGTGAAATTGTTTAAAACTTCCCTTCACTTAGGTTGTTTCCAAAATGTGGATTCAGGCTGGTTTTGGGGTGTGTACAGCAGCACACATTCTTAATGTACTGAAAGCTTGATGTAAACCATTAACTGCAGTGCTGAATAATCCACAAGATGGAAAAAATGGATACTGTAAATACCTGATTAGGGTTTTTTTTCCAAATGACTTTTTTTTTTGGTGCTATGGTCCAAGGTAAATTAAAATGGGTGAGCTCACTTGTGATTAAGCACCTTTCTGTTTCTTGTTCTCTACAACTGCTATTTGCATGGAAATGTTTTTCTTCTCCAGAAATATTTCCTTCCAAACTAACAGATGAAGTCACAATCATACAAAATATCTGTAGTCAAAGCAGATTTTTTAATAAAAAGTACTTTAATATGCAACTGAGACTTCAAGTCTTTTATAGTATCCTTCAAGAGTAAACTACACCCCATAATGCAGGAATTGAGGAAACTTTTTTTTTTAAAAAATCAAAATATAATTTACAGTTTTAAATCCAGCATATTTTAACTGAACTAGATTCAAATTCTTTACGAAACAATCTCTCATTTCATACAAGATTTTTCATGTATATTCTGGCTCCAAAGCTCCAAATCAGTTTGCCACAACTTGTTTCACTGGAATTCATCAAAAGACTAAAAAGCCCAGTGCCAAGATGCCGAGTTCTGGCTGCGGCAGAAACTGCCCAACCAATCCCCACAGCCTGGAAACCCCAGTTCTCAGAATTAGCTGATGCTTTCAACAAGAGATCCTAATCAAAATCATGATTCCTGACAAAGTCTCAATATTTCACTCTATAAATTCTTAATTCATTTTCCAGCCATTTGTAGGTTACTGCTGGCTCCACCCTCTCAAATATCAGCAATTGCTGCTGCTCTTAAAGAAAATTCCACTTTGGGGAAATGTGATATTATTCCAGATGTTTCAGTCCATGGCAGTTCTGCCTAACCCAACCTGATCATTGCTCTGTAATGCAGCTGAGCCTTGAACAGCTTCTGGAATTTATTCCTCAAACTACTGCACTTGCATATTTGAATTTAACCCTACCAACAGTCATACACTCAAAAGTCCTGTTCTTTGTAACAACAGAGCCACCCCTAAAGAGTTTTTTTTCCAAAAACATAAAACCGTGACTAATTTTAGCAGGCCTTTGGGCCACTGTAAATTAGTTCCTACAGGCTGCTGATTGAATTAAAGTGTTTTAAATTGAGTTCCTCACCATACTTCAAAAGTTATCATGCAGAGAGATTTTGTTGAATCAAATCTGCTTTCAAATTTTATGGTTTGAGGAAATTCCATACTTGGAATGGGAAAAGAAAAAAAAAAAGTGAAGTTCACTTATAGAGATTCAAACCAGTTGCAAGAACTGGAATGCCACTGTTTTCTTTCATGGGATTTCACCAGCAAAAGGATGGGAAAAGATCTTGCCCTGCCTCCAGCCAGCCAGGACTGGCCCTTTGAGCAGACTGGACAGTTCAGGTGATGTTTGCTCTCAGAGTCCCACCTGGAGCAGTGGGCATGGGCTGACATCTGAGTCCTGCACAGAAACTGCCTGAGCAGGACTCCAAAGCCTTGGTCAGGTGGGATGCTTTGTATTTAAAATAATAACAACAACAAATGACAGCTCTATCAGGCATGATCTAGGAGTCACAACTCCTGCCCTGGACCTATAAATGGTGTCACTAGCAAATCTGTTGGGAAGAAATTGGGAAAATACTGAAATCCTCCAAACGTGGGCACAACATCCACCCATGTGGACATCAGGGACATCATGGAGGACTTTCTCCCAAAAGACACAAAGAACAAAGGCCTATTGCCTGCTGCCATAGAAGGGAAAACCCAACAGCCTAAGCCTCATAAACTGACAGGCCACCGAGATCCAAATAAAATTCAGCAAGTTTATCCAAAATCAAATCTACTGAGCAATGTCTTGGAAATATTTTCATTCTTCAGTGCTAAAGAAATATGCCATGAATCCAAAGCCCATGAGTTGGGAAGGGGAAGCTGTCCCCAGACCAGCATCACCCTGGCTCATTTTCTTCAGTCTGCAGCCACATGATTTCTTTTCCACACTGCTGCTGGCTCACACCAAGGTTCACACAAACGCCCAGGCTGGCAGTGGGACCTGGCAGAGGCATTCTGGCTTCAGCAAGGAAGGGTTTCCCTACCCCAGCCATCAGACACTCCCCTCTTTGGGATCTGAGCAGTTGTAACCCTCCTGGTAGTACCATCACACAGACCCTCCTTCTTCTCACTTGCTCCCCCAGAGCAATCAAGGCCAAGAGAAACCCCTCTACCAAGCAAGGATCACACTGGCAAAAGGAAACAGCAAAGTGCTTTGGGAAAGTCATGGAGGTGCCACCAATTCACCTTTGACAGGGCTGTCACTCGGACTGTGGCAGGGAGCCAAAGCCTCAGAGGTGTTTCCCCACCTGTGGGCCAGCACCAGCCATCCTGCAGCCTCCTCAGGCTCTCCTCCCCTCTGGGACCTGGCACTTTTGGGTCCTCAGGAAGGGAAGTGATGAAATCAGCAGGAGCTGGAAGGATTTTCTCAAGTAGGCCAGCAGTGGGAAGGAGCAGAACATTCCCCTCCCTGTCAGTTTGCCTCTGAGTGCTGAAGAGCTGGCCTGGAGCACAGCCCAAGCTTGGCATTTGCCATCTGCAGATGGAGCCAAGAGCAGAGGGAGAAGTGCCTGCAAGCTGGGCACACACTCACTGCTCACTCCTGGGGGCTCAGCCCTCTGCAGGGGTGCAAGGCTCCAACACAGAGTGTCCAGCATTCTGGGAAAGGTCTGTGCTGGACAGCAGAGCAGATCCCAGGCACGATCTGACTCCAGCCTGGCCCTGATTACACATACCTGTAACCCAGACATCACAGGCTTGCTCTGCTCTGTGCCCTCCTGCAGCAACTTAAAATACAGCCCTGGCTCGAAGGTCTCTATTTGCAAACATAGAGGAACAGTGGTTCTTAAATTGCAGGCAAACATTTGACTTCACTCAGGGCAATTCAAAGAATATCCTGCACGAACCCCACCCTTCTGCCTGACAACTCAAACCTTAATGCCTAGATAGTTTTCTTTCAGGCCTTATCACAGATAAAATATGGCCCCTTTTTTTTTGCTGAAGGAGTAAAACCTGCCAAATATTTACCAACTCTTTCAGAAGGCTGGAAATGTCACCCCTACAGTGTAATAAACTTCCCCGGAAAGCCCTGATAAATAGAAAGCCTTGCTGTACTGCCCAGAACTAGTTTAGTGTGGCCCAAGTATTGCCAAGTCTGACTGACAAAGGAAGCATATTTGTACACACAGAAAGATTAGCAAGAGAGGCATAAAGTTTATAAGTGAAAATAAAACAAAGCCCCATTATTAACCGGGGAGGGGGGAATAATTGAATCTGCATCCCAGAGAGCACAGAACATTATGAAAGCCTCAGAGCTAAAACAATAATTTAAGAGCTTGTCCACAACTTGCAGCAGAAGCTTGAACCATCTTCTTTAGCATTTGGAAAGTGCTAAACCATGGTCTACCCCCAACCCAGCCTTCAGAGCAATATTATTTAAAAATAAAATATTTTTACTTGGTAATTTGACCCACAAAAAGTCACTTGGGGCATGAGGGAATGTTCCCTTCCAGCCTGAACATTAATTCAGAGAGAATGTTTAAACTCCACAGTGTAAACCAGATGCTGAGAAGTACATCTGCATTGTACTGTACGTTCTTTGGGGCACAGACAGAAGTTGGAAAGTGTCTGTCAATGCAGTGTGTGTGGCTACGATCTAAATAATCCTAATAATGCAGATGAATGGAGAAAAACCCACATTCTCAGTACCAGCCAGTCTGTCAACAGAGTTCTCACAGCTATAGACAACTATATCCACACTAGTGCAAACAGATGAATATTGTTTAAAAAATGTGTCCTTTCACCTTGGCAAATGCCATTAAGAAAAAAACACTCTACAAGTGACTAGGGAGTTGGAAGCTTAAAGGTACACATTTGACAAGCCTTGGTGACCGTAAAATGCTGAGCACTCACTTTCTACAGAAGCCAGGCTTCCAGTGAATCTTGACTGGTACGCTCAAATGAAAAGGTAGTAATTCAAATTATGCTGTATAGTGCTCCAAAATAGGTTTCAGGCATACAAAACTTGCTAGAGTTACTTAAAGGCAGGAAGAAACTAATTGTTGCTGGGAAAAAAAAAGAATCCAGATTATGTTAAACCTGACAAAAGCTAAACTCAGCTGTTTACCCTTCTTAACAAAGAACAGCACAGTTAAAAAACTCTGGGACGAAAGGGAAAACTTCACTTTAGCCCTCCAGCAAGTCCAGGAGCCCAACTAGCAACACAACCAACCTCCACAAAAATCACTGCTTGCCAGAGATGCCTAACAAGTTGCACAAGCTGGAAGGAGTGGGCTGAGGAGGCTCAGGAATCTGCACCCGTCCCCCTTTCACACCATCAGGTTTTAATGTTAATGATCCGGCCCCGCGTGCCTCCAGTATTTTTACACTATGCTCGTCCTCTTGTAGCGCCAGCTTGTTCCAGGCGGATGATTAGAATCAGATTTCTGTGATTTCACTGCAGATTCATTTCGTTAAGGGCCACAGATCTGCAGGGGGAACAGGGCTGCAAACGGGCCGGCAGAGCGGGCTCCAAGGGGTTCTCTCCTAAATGGCTAACAGAATCTTTGCTTTTACTACTCCTTACTTTCAGGTATTTTTCCTTTTTGTGACTGGGTTCTTTGGAAAAACAGGCATATGGGGAAAAGAAACGTGCAAAAAGTTTTCCTTGAAATTTTGGTTTCAAAGAAAGCTCCCAACCAGAATAGGTTCATGAAGGGAACAGGCCCAAGTAAGACCTGACTGCATCCAGTGTCCCCCAAGTCAAAAGAAGCACCTGAGGGACCACACAGAGGAGATAATTCTGATCTGTCAAGGTCTGCATGTCCTGACTGTGTCAGGAGCTGTGTCAGAGCAATAGCTATTAATACACATTAGTGTGCTGCACACAAGTGTTTGGATATAAAGGGCTGAAGGAGAAAAAATATGCAGAGGTCTAGAACAGCATTTGTAAGCTTCTCCCAAATGCAAAAGAAACAACGCTTATTTTTCATGGGCAATGGCTACAAAAAATTGTGCTGAAAACCGAGTTTGTTCATAAAAATTTCATGGAAAAAGAGCTTAAAAGTTGTGTGAGTCTGTGTACACATATACAGAATGTAGACTCCTACAATGCGGCACCAGAGAGAAAATGAAATTCTAAGTGGCTCAAAAAAACACAGGAAGATTTTAATTTTCCATTTGGTTTTATAGACCTTAGCCATGAGAATTCTGTTGCCACTTGGCCTTTTTCTTTAATGGAGGTCAATATCATTGACTTTTTACAAGAGAGAAGTAAAAAACATCCCTACATAAATCAAAAATTATGAGGACCCTGAAAATAGTTCTAAGAACTTAAAATGTAATGTAACATAACACAGAAGGGCATAGAAGTTATAAATACGACGCTATACAAGCCAAGAGTAATATACACACCCGGAGTTGTATATACACCGTGCCCAAAGAAGGAGCACAAACCAGTGTCTGCAGACGTGCAGTGTGTCGAATCGAAATCCGACAAATAATAAGGAACTCCGGAATGCTGGGTGGTAAAAACGCTTAGGTGAGTAAGAGAATTTCCGGTAGCCCGGCTGCTCCGTATGGATGTGACTAGATTTACTAAAAAAAAAAAAAACTAAAAAAAACGAAAAAAAAAAAAAAAAAAAAGAAAACAGATGTGTTTTTAGAAAGCGAAAGCGGAGGGAAGGATGCACATGGTCCTGCGGGAGCGAAACCGAGCGCTCGCTCCGCCAAGGCAGGGCCGGGCACAGCCGGTCCGGACCGCCGCGAAGCCGCGGGGATGGCCGCCAGCACCGGTAGGACGCGCACGTTTGAGGCCCTTTCCGAGGCAGAAGAATACAAAATGCACTTACGGTTCGCGAGAACCAGCTCCGTCCTCTCCCCGCGGCGAGCCGGGCACCCGCCGGCACCAGCGCCGGGCGAGCCGCGGTCCCCGAGGGCCGCCCGAGCAGCGCCCGCCGAGCCCCGGAGCGACGCGCCCGGGCCGGGCCCCGCTCCCGCCCGAGCGGCCCCGGGCAGCGCCAGCGGCGCCGCCGCGCTCCGTCTTCGCCCGCTGCGCGCCCGGCAGGTCCCGGGAGCCGAGAACTGGGACTTTGTAGGCCAGTTGAAGACACGAACCTCTCATCTCGCCCGCAAAGACCCAGCCCTCAGCTCGCCCATCAGGCGCAGGCGACCACTACTCACCGCTATCTTTAACTGAACCCCTTTTTCTGGCCGGTGCTCGCCGCCAGCGCAGAGCCCCCGCCCCGAGGCCACCGGGGACCGCGCCGGAGCGGGATCATCCCCCGGCCGAGGAAGGCAGCGATCCGCGCCGCCCCTCCCCGAACTTGAGAGCAGTCCCGGTCCCGGCTGCCGGAGCCGGTCCCGCACCTCGGGCCGGGCCCCGACGCCCATCGTGACTCGGCACCGCTGATCCCGCTCCCGCTCCTGCGGGAACTTCGTGCGCGGAGAGGCGGGAGCGAAAACACCAAACGGACAGAAAATCCCGAGCGCCCTCCGTTACCTGCTCTGAGTAGGGGGGCACGGGAAAGGGGCTCGTGGGCCCCCGCCGCCGCCTCCCCGCCCAGAGCCGCAGGTCCTCGGGAATCCGCACGGGAAGGGCTCGGGCTGAGCTACAGCCGAGCGGGGAGCGGCGGCGGCCGCGCTCCCCGCTCCTGCCTCCCGCAGCCCAGGGGCTCGCAGATGGGTATTTAAGCCACTATTGATCACGGTGGGTTTTCTCCTACCCTTCCTCTTTGCCTTTGCAAAAGGCGAAAAATAAAATAAAAATGCCACAAGGGACGTTGCAACATTTCTCTTGGCTTTTCAAACGCGGCGTTTGCCCCAGCGAGATTGAAGTGTCCCGACACAAGAGCACCAGAGAAGTAGGGGAAAGAGGGGAAAAACACCAAAACCACCCAAAAGCAGAAGAAAAAAAAAAAGCCAAAATCCAACACCCAAAGCCATCAAACCGGAGAGAGACGAGCTGCTCCGTGCAGCGTTGCGGTCCCGGGCGGCGGGGCTCCCGTCCGGCGCAGACACGCGTCCCTCAAAAGTTCGCTCCACGTGTTGCGGCCGCGTCCCGGGAGGGTCGGCGCGGCCCGGCGCACCGGGGCGGTGCGGGCTCGCCCCGCCGGTCCCGCGCCGTTTAAGGAAGCGGCCAGTCCCCACCCCTGCGCCGGGCAGCTCCCGCCGCAGCCCGGCCCGGCGGCTTCGGCAGCTCTCCCGGGCTGCCCTCCCCACCCGCTGCCCTCCGCGACACCGCGCCGGCACGGCCGGCCCCGCACGGGACAGGCGGCGGCTCCGCGGTCCGGAGCGGCCGCCGCGCCCCGCGCAGCCCCGGCCGCGCCCGCCCTTCCCCGCGCTCCTCCCGCCGGGGCAGCCCCGCGGCCCCGCGCACCGAGGGGGCGGCGCGCCCCCTGCCGGCCGCTCCCGGCGCTGCGCCCAGCGGGGCCAGGGTCGAGCCGGGCCCGGGGGGACAAACCCTGCGGACAGACCCTGCTGACAGACCCTGCGGACAGACCCTGCGGACAGACTCCGCTGACAGACCCTGCGGACAAACCCTGCGGACAGACCCTGCGGACAGACCCTGCGGACAGACCCTGCGGACAAACCCTGCGGACAGACTCCGCTGACAGATCCCACGGACAGACCCTGCGGACAGACGCGAGGACAGACCTTGCGGACAAACCTTGTAAACAGACCCTGCGGACAGACCCCACAAACAGAGCTTGTAGACAAACCCTGCGGCCACCCCGGCATCGCCCGGCGGCGTCACCCGCTCCGCACCCCGCACGCACCGAGGCCGCTCGCAGCCAGCATCTCCCTACACGCTCCCTGCATATCTCCCCGTACATCTCCCTGCAGTGCTCTATGGGTATCTCCCCACACGTCTCCCTGCACTGTTCCCTGCACTGTTGCCTATATCTCCAGCCTTCCCCTGCACATCTTGAGGTGGGCATGGACACCTTGTGTGTATCACAGGTATGTCAGAGGACATCCTCTGCCCTTCCATGTGTGCCAAGTCTTTTCATTTACATCTCCAGTAAAACTGGGTGAGTACACCTCTACGACCGAGAAAATCTGGCCACAAAGCATAGCTGTACCCTGATAAATTGTGTAGTTTCTTTACACTACACTCAGTTGTAAATATGTTTTAAGAAAATGCCACATGGACCTGAAAAGGTTTTGGCTTCTTTTGGGTGACTTGTGTGCTCATGAATTATGTAATTGTGTGCTCATGTGTGACGTAATTGTGCGTTACATGTGACGTAATTGTGTGCTCATGCATGAGCTAATTGTGTGTTCATGCACTAAATAATTGTGTGCTCATGCATTAAATACTTGTGTGCTCATGCATGACATTATTCTGCTTTCATGCATGTGGTGATTTTGTGTTCATGCATTAAATAATTGTGTGTTCATGCGTGAAAAAATCAAAGCTAACAGCCAGAGGCCTCATCTTTTAAATCTTTGGGTTCAGCACCCAATGCACCTCTCTGTCATCTACACCACATTTTTTCCTGTATCTATACTGGAGACAAGGCAGCCCCTGTGTATGCATCGTTATGGATGTGGCAAGTGACTCTACCTGGCCTGTGTGGATAGAATGGCAGAGAGAGGACTCGAACTGATCTGCCACAGAACTGCTCTCGGTCAACACTGTGAAACCATCCTCTACACAGAAGAACTTGTTCCTTGGCTAGAGGCCTGATGAATATGTAGAGCCAAGGAACATGTTGTTTAAAACTGATAGTAGAATGCAAAGTGAATCATGGGCCATGGGTGAAAAGGTTGGAAGAGGGACAGAGCTCTATGAGCCTTTTGAAAATGAGACATTCTGGCGGAAGGTAGAAAAAGAAAGAATTTCTTGACCATCTGGAAGGGTTCTGCAGAGATGATGCCTAGAGAGTACAGTAGAAATTAAGACTTCCCAAAACGGTGTAAAAGACACTAACCTTTTCTCTGGTGAAGGGAATAGATGCTGTAGAAATCCCTTGGGCTGAACAAGAAAAGGCCTCATCAGCTTTTAGGAAATAAGAGATTGCTGCTCTTACAGGATGCAAGTTACATCTGCCCACTTCACTCTCGTTTTTAATTTTTTTTTAATTTTTTTTTCTTGGTCTCAATCATGTAGCTGCTTGAAATGCCACAGAATAATTCTGAGCACAACAAATTCACAGCAAAAAAAAATGTACCTATGCATATGGAAGGAAGAGCATGAGCCAGGGAATGGAGTTCCTCCCTAACTGACCTGATGGCACATTGCTTCTCTGATGTCCTGACCAACTGCTTAATTTGCTATTTTCAGCAGCCTCAAAACATGCTGCCTCTTGTCTTGACCTGGCCCCACTAGTACTGATGTGAAGCACCACTTAATCTTCATGAGAGCAGAGCGAGACTTTCACACAACACTTTTGCCCAGCAGGAGCTCTTTAGCAGGGAGCCTGATCCCATGGGACGTGCTCAGCTGCTGGCAGCCCATTCCCACTTCCCCCGGTGCCCCTGGCAGCCCTGTGGCAGCCACAGGAAAAGGCACATTTAAGGCAAGTCTCCACTTGGCAGGAGGTACTTCCACACCTGAGAAGGTTGGGTCTTAGGACTTCATCCCCTCTCACAAGTTCCTGCTGGCTGCCCTTCATGGTGTGCAGAATCCATGCACAGGGAATGCATGAGCACACCCCTGCCTGGATGGGAGCTAGGAAGAGGATTAGGTCTGCATAGAGTTCAGATGTAATCAGAAGCATATCGAGTTATAAAGCAACAGAACTTACACAATTCTAAAAATAAAAATAACCAGTTTCTTTCAAGCTGTTTGGCAGGCAAAAGGTTAATATATTCATAAGGTTTGACCAGCAATAGCCCAGAACAATATATTCTGTCACTTCTGAAAATAGCCCTCTTTGGAAAAAAAAAAAAACATTTTCACAAGAGCCACAAACCAGATGGAGTAGCTTCTTTAAAGGTGTTCACAAAGTGGAAGCCAGGTGTGAAACTTCCAAAGTCAGGAGGGATCTTCTGTGGATGGGAGAGTGCCCTGCTTGCTGCTGAATGGGACATGGACCCCGTGCATGGTGCTTGGTCCAGTTGAATGAATACATGATGCATTAATCTGAGTCTGTCTTTCTCAATCCTGCCTGTGCCTATGCAGTACCTTTCTCTGCCAGGAGATCACTGATTTAACTTCTGAGTGTGGTACTAAGCAGCATGTGAGCGAGAACGGCTTGTAGCCAACAGCTTGGTATTTTGGCATCTGACCTTGTTGAGAAAGAGAGTGGATTGTCAAACATGTTAAACTTGAGCACAGTGTAACAATAGGAACAGTTGAAATCCACTGATGGCACAGGATGAAATTCTGGTCTTCACCCACGAATACGAATCCATGCCAGAGGCAAGGGTCAGATCTCTCTCTCTCTTCCCCCATCTTGTTTGTTTGTTTGTTTTAGCCAGAACAGTAGGAATAGCAAGTTTGTGATTAAAAGTTCAGAAAAGTGCAAATATGATGTAGTGCAAGGAGCTGGCCCGATCCCATGTACCTGTGCAGGAGCACTGAGCAGCCAGGCCCATTCAGGATGCACAAGAAACTGCAGTCCCTCCTCTGTGATCCTTCCTAGAACCTGGTGGTTCCCTGTAACACCAGTGAGCTGCAGCCCCCAGTCACTGCCCAGACATGCTCTGGTTCTCTGCTCACTGGCCAAGGCTCTGCCTGTCCAAAGAACCTCTGGCAAATCATCCATACAAGAGGAATGTCCTACCAAAAACTGGGCCTTCATATTTAAAGCATGTGTGCGTATATTGGAGAAAGGAGAAAATCACAGAACTAATAAGCTCTGATTAAGCTCAGAAATAATGGTTTCCTGTTCAAACACAGAGCTCTGTCTCTTCTTAGGACAACTACCTCATCCCCAATTGTGTCTATTAAAGACAATTACTGGGGGAGACAGATATGTGTAACCAGATGTGGAAATAACGGTCAGCACCATATGCAGTTTAAATTCTTTGGGCCTGAACAAGTTACATAAAAAAATTGGGTATGTGTGTGTTTGTGCACTGTGGAGCAGCTGTCAATGGGGAAATCCCCTTAGCCCACTTTAATCCTACGTTCCACAATCCCCAGGGATTAAACAAATGCACTAACATTATTTACTGTAATGCTCCCTCCCTGGGGGGCTTCAGTCCATGAAATCCACTCCAGCATTTGCAAGTTCCAGTTGTGAAATAGGCTGTGCACATTCTATATTTGGTAGCTCACAAGTACTCTTTCAGTTGGGCCCAGAGTGATGAAAGGACAGGAGTCAGGAATTCAGCCCAAGCAAGTCTCAAAGGGACCAGCTCAGGCTTGGAGCTCATTTGTCACTGTGCAGGTCTTGCACAGGCACTGAGGCACTGCAGTGACTGCTGAGAGGGGACAGTGATCACGGGACTCTGCAAGATGCTTCCCTAAAATTAAAGATGCTGCCACAGTATGAGTCCTCCTGTCTATACTCTGGACATATGAAATGAGGCTTCAAACCCAGATTCACCAGTAAAGCATCACACACCTCCCACTTTTCTTTTCCTGTGATGAAATCTGTGCTCAAACTTGGGTACAATCCCTGTGAAATTAGTAACAGGGATTCCTCCAATCCAGATGCATCATCCTCACAGTGCCAGTAAGGCTGTGACAGTGCAAACTGCACACCACTGAACTCTTGTCACCATCTGGGTTCAGTTGATGGCCACAATGCCCAGCAATGACACAGACAAGATTCAGGCTTCCAAGGACCCTCTGACATACTTGCAAGGCCAGCTGATTGCTCCATCTCTTGCTTAAGCTTCCCATCCAAGTTTATTACAGCTTCTTCAAAGACAGTAAACATTACATTCTATATTAGGCTGTCCTTGCCTTTAATTCCAATACAGTTTAAATTCTTTAACTTGGGTGATTGTACCTACTCAGCACGAGTTTGGAGCACCACTGCCACAAATGAGCTGGCAAGGCAGAGCCCCAGGGAGCACCTCTGAGGCAGCCACTGCTGCCAGTGCAGGGGATGGTTTGGGCCCATGTCCTCCAGACACAGCCAACAGTAAAACTTTAGAGGCAAAGGAGTTTTATAGAATAGCTGAGGCTGAACCTCTGAGGTCACCTGGTCCCACCTCCTATTCAAGCAGGGTCACCTGGAGAAGGCTGCCCAGGGCTGTGTCTGGATGGCTTTTGAATTTCTCCAAGGATGGAGACTGCACAACCCATTCCAACATCAATCCTGCTGACCTGGAAAAGTCTTTCCTTAATTTTGAATGGAACCTCCTGTGCTTCAGTGTGTGCCCTTTGTCTCATCCTGTTTGTTGCTGAAGCTTTTGCACTGACCTGATATCCCAGGCTGGCCTCTGAGCCTGGCTTTGTCACTGTATCACCAGGCCTGTGCAGCTGCACTGGGCAGAGTGCAAAGGCAATTCCTCTCCATGAGATTCAGAGAATTGCTTAGGTTGGAAAAGACCTTTCAGAGTCCAACACTGACCCAGCACTGTTAAGTCCCCCACTAAGCCATGTCCCTAAGCAACACATCTTTTAAATCCCTTCAGGGAGGGTGACTCAACCATTTCCCTGGGCAGCTCTTACCAAGGCTTGGCATCCTTTGGGTGAAGAAATTTTTCCTACTATCCAACCTAAGCCCTCCCTGGTGCAACTTGAGGCCATTTCCTCTTGTCCTATTGCTATATTAATCCAACACCTGACTCTGCTCCCATGGCACTGCATTTACAAACATATCATTTCATCAGCTCAAATAGATTTTTTTTCCCAATTAACAGAAAGATCATCACAATAAAAGCTAGGCTCATGTTACTGCTCTTCATCCTGCAACAGCTTGCTCACTGCAGTGAACTTCATTCATTGGTAAAGGCAAAAGTGTACACAGATAAAGAGAACCCTGCACACAAACCTTGCAGGCCTAGGCTCTGATACTCTTTCTAATTTTTTTTTTCATGTATTTTACAGCCAGGAACATAAGAAAGTACCTGAGAGGGAGTCAGGGAGAAGAGCAGGGCTTCTGTGAGCAGCAGGCCCTGTGCTGCTGAGGTTAAACAGGCTGCAAAGAAGGGATTAGTAATCTCCCATCCATCCATCTTGCTCCTCCTTCCCTGCATAATTGCAGGTCATTTGAGACACACTGCCCAGCTGGCATTTTCTGGGTTCCCCAGAAGCAGTAGCTGCCATTCAGCACCACTTTCTTAATCTCAAATCTGTTGCACAGGTTCTCTGGGGAAGCTGAGTGCTGCTCTGCCCTCCACCAGCACGGCAGTGAGGATTCCCACTCCCTCTCGTGGGTGCCCTCGGAGCTCATTCACCAAATCCTGCAGCTTCACTGCCACTGGCACCCCTGGCTCTCAGAGGAGCAGCAGCATTGCTGTGCTGGCCCCTCCAACCTTCCTGCTCAGGTAGGAACACCCTGACCTGGCCATTAATATCTAATTACAGATGGCAATAGCAACCTTGGGGACCTGTGTAAGAGTTGTTACTCCTGTAGTAAAGCAAAAGTACAACTGGGTTCCTCACAGGGCAGTTTCCCAACTGCTCACACTTCTGGAGAAGAGAACACCAGCAGCTCTGTCCCTTGAACACAGAATAAGGATTCTCACTCTGTCTTTCCTACAATGACATAAACAGAGTTTTCAAGGGGAAAAAATAATTCTTATTTCCTATCTCACTGTCATTTTTAAAATTACTGAATTCTGCAGCATTCAAAGGATTACTATTCACATACACGTACCTGCTCCTCTGGCAGAACAAATCGAGTAATTTCTGTTTCTGCTGGAGCTTTCAGCATGCAGACAAAAACATTTTTTATTCATCAGTGGTAAAAGGCTACAGCCATTTGACTTTAAACACAGACATGCTTCTGGGCTCTCTTCCAGGAAGTCTGTGTCACCCAGGCTTTAGATCGATATGTTTGTCTGCAAAGTCACCCTTTTGATCTGTAATTTTTCATTTTGACACAAGAAATGCCTTTTGGTCAAACTTCAGCAGTCCATTAAATTCCAGGCATAATAGAAATGAGAATCACATTCCTTTAGCCATGTGAGGATTTCCACAGTTTGGGGTTTATTTACTCATGGGTTAATTTACTCTGCCATATATTTGGGACTCAGACAATGCTGCAAATACTGTTCTGTGCCTCATCTGAGCTCACTGCCTCCTGCCCAGTTTGGGGTGGTCTCACTGGCACTGGCAGCTTTATAAAACCCTTTGTATGTTTAGTTGTCCAACCTGCAGGAAATGCTGTTGAGGTTTTGGACAGAGCACATGGAGCATCCTCCCAGCCTGGCTGTGCTGTTCTCCTTTCAAAGAGGGGTCTGGGCTGCAGGGACAACCCCCACAATGGGAGAGCAAACTGTGCCAGGCCCATGGCCCAGCTGGCTCAGCCTGCTCACCCCTGGCACACCACGCTCTGTTTGCACAACCCAGCACTGCCCTTTTCTTTCCAAGGTCAAGGTTTCAGGCCTTGGGTGCCTGGGCTTTTTTCCCCTCTCTCTTCTCCCTCCCCCCTGTTTTATTTTTTTAAGGTGCCAGCCATTCCATGGAAGGATAACCCAAAAAGCAGAGAGGTGGGAAATCAATCCAACACATCATTAATGGGAGAGGCAGGTCTGCCCAGCTTTTGGGCCAATCCCCCTGCCTGGCTCCATCAGCAAGGTCCGAGCAAGGCTTTCCAATGATCTCAGTGCTATTTCTGACCCAGACACAGCTCCTGCCGTGTTCCCAACACTCTGCTCTTTGCTTGCTGAAGTTTGACCCAAGGGAGGATGCAACAGACACTCAGGAGAGTTGCAAAGCGCTGAAAATGTTCATATAATCCAAACAAACCCCATTATTTTCAGTGCCCATTCACATCTTACCTTTAAAAAGCAAACATTTTCTGTCAGCCTCTTAAACACACATAACTCAGAAATACTGCTAAAATTGAAAGTTTACAAGAAATACTGTTAAAATTGATTAATTTTTATACTTATTTTAAAGCAGTCAGGAAAATGTCTGGATTCTGAATAACTGGTTTGTCAAGCAAGAGAGGACAGGGAATTCTGTTTTTAAATGTGGCCAAGATTTCCAGCAGTAACACATCTTTTAAGTACTTTAATTGTAATATGGTTTTATTAGGTAATTAAGAGGGGCCTCATTTTAATCCTCATTTAATAGCTCCTCATTTCATAGAGGTGTTATATTCAGAGAAAGGCAGCTCAGTATTTTCTGGGGAAAAAAAATCAAAGATCTTAAAGCAACTCAAAAGGGCCACCTAAAAAATTTTATGTTTTCAGTCAGGACTTGTGTCCAAAATAAACAACTCTTTCCTCAACCCACCAAAAAACCCTAAGCCAAACTCATCCCCAGCACAGCTATGATCAGATCATAAATGCCTTGATTAAAGTTCATTGGCTGGCACTTCAGGACTTTAGCTACTAATTAAAACCAAAATCAAATTTATTGCCTGAGTGAGCAAGAAGAGGGGGTGGGAATTTGGGAGGTGAGCAAACACGTGACCTGCCCAGCACAACCCTGCCCTGGAGACAACAAGGGCAGGATGGCCCACACAGAGCTGCCTGTCCCTGAACAGAAAGGATCCCCTCGTGGTGCTGTTCCAGAAGTGAAGATGACAACAGCAATCCTGGGCCAAGGCTTTCCCGTGGGCCTCTCCCTGGGAATTCAGCAGGAGCCTGTGCAGGACGCTCCCCACAGACACCTGGAGCTAGAAAGGAATATTCCAGTTCTGCAGAGACTGAAGTTAAGCAACTGGTGAGCTGCCTGGATGTGTTATGGCCACAGAGAACAGCGATGCCAGAGCTTTATTAAAATACCTGGTTCACAGTCCTGGGTTCTTGGCACACGTTTGGGCAGGACCTGGCTGCTCGAGTTTACAGGATGGGAAACCTGCTCCAGGGAGAACCTCAGTTTCACAACTGGTTTCGACCAGAAACAAACCCACAGAATTCTGAAAATCCCTGCAAAAGCAGCAAGATGGCTTTTGAACCAGTAGAAACATTTTGGTTTGACATTCTGCTGTGAAATGATGTAGGGGAAAAAAATAAATCAAAAGAGGGTGTTTCAAAGCTGGAACTTCATCCTCAAAAGCCTCCAACAGAGGTGATGGGATTTGACAGCGCTCTATTTTGCAAGTAAAATAGTGTCTGCATTTTTCTAAACAAGTTCTAAACTGTATTTCCTGCTTTTATATCAAAACATACTACAGCTTGTTTTGTGGCTTGCTAATAACATCCTGCACAACCATTTTGTACAGACCTCCCCAAACACCTCGTGCACACACACTTCCAGTCCCTGCTGAGAAAGGCAGACAGCCTCCTGCCTGTCAGGTCCTGGCCAAGTGTGGCACAGAAAACAGCAAAACCAGCTTTTTCTTAAGCATCAAAGGAAGATTTGAAGAGGCTCCTCTGCTCTGCCCAGATATCTGGCTATTGCTGATTTTGCAATACGATGACTCTACTCTTGACATATTTCAAGCTCTCTGAAAGCAGCAATAACCAAAGTGATGTTATACAGAGGCAGCAGAAATGCTCTTGCATGTGTCATGGTTTGCACAGACTGATCAGGAACCAAGCAATTAGGGTAAATTCTGGTATAAATGGTACAATCTCATGGAAAGGGTGGTCACACATTAGAACAGGCTGCCCTGAGAAGTGGTGAAATCGTCATCTCTGAAAGGGTTAAAAGATGTGGATGTGGCAGTTGAGGACACGGTTTAGGGGTGAACGGGGCAGTGCTGGGTTAATGGCTGGACTCGATGATCTTACAGAGCTTGTCCAGCCTTACCACTCGCATGATTTTAACTGCACTAAGCACTTGCTTATTCCAAGATTCGGCCTGTCTATCTGTGAGAGGTACATCAAATCCAGCACGTACGGAGAAAGCACCAGCAGGAGGATTCCTCACACTGAGCGCACCTAACACCTGCCCTGCAGCATCACAGCGCAAACATCTGCTTTGTTTTAGCTGTGATTCACCCAGTTCAGGACATAGGTCCTGAGGAAAACGCCGAGAAGTGTGTGCAAGGATCTGGGGGTGACACCGGGGCTCCGGTACCACCCACGGACCCCTGACCTGTTTTGCAGCACAGACACGCGGGGCTCGGGGACACCCGGCCGGCCGCACGTTGGAACTTCCCCCGTGATCCGCAGCTGCCTCGCGGGGCTCCGGGGCCCGATCACCGACACTGACAGCAAAAATGAGCCGCAAACGAGGCGGCGTCCGCGGCCTCCCCGCGGCGGGGCTGCCAGCGCACCGCGCTGCCTCGGCAGGCACGGACGGGGTTCGAACCCGCGATCTTCGGTTTACGAGACCGACGCCTTACCACTTGGCCACCGCGCCCGACGGGCTGGCTGCACCCGCGCGCCGCCAGTGGAAGGCAGCGAGCGGCGCGGCCGGGCCGGGACAGGCCGGGAGGGGACGGGCCGGGCCGGGCCAGGCCGGGAGGGCGGCCCGGGGCGGTGGGACCGGGGCGGGGCGGCCGCGCCGTGCGGGGGCTCCCGCGGGCACGTGAGGCCGCGGGGCGGAGCGCCGGGAGCGGGAGCGCGGGCGGGCCCTGCCCCGCCCGCAGAGCTCGGCATCCCCTGCCCCGTGTCGCTGCGGCCGCGCTCCTCGGAAAGCCCTTCCCGCTGCCGCCACCCCCGCCGTGTCCCCGGTGTCCCCGAGCGCCGCTGCTCCGACACCGCGGAATCCCCGGTGATGCTTTGCTTTCCTTCCTGCCGGTGTTTCTCACGGCAGAGGAACGCGGAGCATCGCTGCGAAATCACCGAGCAGCCTCGGGAAACAAACAGCCGCTGTTCGGAACGAGGAGAGCCCTGCCAAGCTCGCACACGGCTCCGGTGCCTGCTCCCGGTTCGGGGCCGGGAGGGTCCCCCGGGGCAGGAGCCAGCGCTGCGGGGGGACACAGCTGCCCGGGCACGGCGGGGACTGTCCCGGCACGGCGCGGCTCCGTTCCGGCACTGCCGCCGCCTCCCCAGAGCCAAACAGCGGCGTTTCCACCCCTTCCCTTGGGACGCTATCAGGCGGTCTATGTTTCCTGATATTCAAACTGAATTTTCACATTTTACTTCAAACCCATTATGTTCTGTTTACATAGTCAAATCATAATAGCATAAATCATAAATACAATACTGGATTATTAGTATTTCCTCCTTTGGGTTTCCAGCTACCAAATATTTAGTCTTATGGCTAACCCTTGGTTAAAACCCAAGAAATGAATCAGCTCTCATTTTTATCACCACTAGCTGTAGGGCAGGAGGGAAGAATTTGAAAGTTGTGGTTTTGAACTATTATTTAGCATTGAATTGAAAATTTTCATCCTGTTTTCTAGTTTTGAACCAATGTTGGGCAGCAGAAAGTAATCTGGTATTGTTTTGGCTTACATGCTCCTCCTGAAAACTACATGCCAAAGCAAACAAACAAAAAGCAACAAACAAAAAACAAACAAAAAACCCCCAGGCACAGTTAGAACCAATCTGACATAGTAGAATCACTTTTTCACTTTATGAATTTGTAACCAGGCCCCACTCTCTGCTGAATCAGATCTGAGTTACACAACCTTTATTACAGGCATGCAACCTGCATTCACAATGTGCTCCTTGCTTGAATAAACCAAACCCATGAGGCTTGATCAACTCATTCCCAAGAGAAACAGTTGCTTTCCTGAGGGTCCCATTTTTAGGTCTTCAAATAAATACTGCAACAAGCCTATCCCAAAAAAGTAAGGTTTACTTTTTGAGGGTACAGTCATTTGGGAAGTCAGGATCCCAGCGATATTCAGATCCTGAAAACAGCAGGATGGCAGGAGCCGCTGGAGTCGCAGAACTTGCAGATGTTTTGCACCCTCTGGCCCTGGACTTTGCATTTCAGGGCAGTGAAACGTCCGTGAGCACAGGGCAGCCCTGGCAAGGCTCCTGCTCCCTCCCGGGCTCTGGCAGGGTGATGGGAAGAGCCCCGCTGTTTTCTGCTGCAGGGAAGCTCTGCTATGCCCGTGGCTTGGCCCTGCTGCTCCCTGCAATGGGGCCACTGAGAAGGGGCTGCACCTTTAATCCAGATTCACACAGAATTTCCTAGAATGAAAGCAAGCCCCCCTGCTGCTGCTGCTGTTCTTCAGGGCATCCCCCATTCCCTGCTGTGCACAGCCAGAGCTCAGGGACAGGCCTGGGCAGGGTTATTGCTCTCTCAGGTGGGACAAGTGCTCAGGCTGACCAGAGGGTTCCTAAAGGGCTGACAGCAGCTCTGCCCTGTGACTGCTCAGGTCTCAAATAAAGGCCTGAGCACGTTAAGAGAAGCCACAGGGTGGCCAAGAGAGACCGTGCTTCACAAAACACAGCCAGCAATTTTCTCCAGGACAGCAGGGAGGGACAAGCACAGCCTTTCAGCAGCTGAGTTCCATTACCTCTGTTGGTGCCACAGCCCAACTCCTCTGTCTTTTCAGCAATGGTTTGTACTTGAGTTATAGCCCCTGTTGCACACTATCACATCAAAATACAAACTGCATCCTCGTCTGCTCAGGCACAAAGATCCCAGTGTGATGGAAATTCAGATTTAAGCACCATGCCAGAGGACACGCTGACATATGATCATTGCAAAGTCATTTAAAAATCACCAATAACCCAAATAGTTATAGTTATACATCTGGGACAGTCTTCAATTTACTGGTCATATGCAACCAAAAAACATTGGCTCTCAGGACAAATTTCACCCTGAGTTATGCAAGCCACGAGAGTCCCTCCTGCACTGCATGTGTCAAAAGGCATTTAGGGTGGAGTGACACACCCCAGATCCCAGGCTGCCATCGGAGATTCAGGACAACATTGAAACATGGGCCATCAGGAACAGTGAACAGAGCAAGGGAAAACATCAAAGTCAGGGCCTTGAGACTGCTATGCTGAAGAAAATATGTCAGCCAAGACAACCTGAGCAGATCAGAGCCTGCTGCCAGACTACAGGAGCTGCCTGATGTACTCCCTTCTTGCTCTCATGAGATGTATTTCATCTGTCTAACAGTCCTCCTTGTCACTCCCCAATTCTCTTACAATCTCTTTCCTACTCTGCTAACCCCAGTTAGCCTCTGTCTGCCTCCAAACCCACTTTTCCCCCCCAGATGATCAGAGCAAGGCAACAATCACCTCCCAGGAGTTCTGAGCTTTAATTTCTGATTGTAAAATGACCGAAGGGTCCTGTGTCCCACCAGCCCAGTGAGAACAGCACAACTTGCTAGAAACTATTACAGACTTTGTGCTATGTGGTGGGGATGATTCCTGCCCCCAGAGTAACATGTGATTTGTTTTCCCACCGTGTCTTTCTCATGTACCAGCAAGTAACTGCTGTGCAAGTAGGTCAGTAGTACAGCACATTAGAATGAGCTGCTGAGATTTGGGAACAAAACTGCTCCCTATCTCTCTGGTGAAGTGTTTTTTCTTTGAGCCTGTTATAAATCTGAATATCCAACATCTCATTGCTGGGAGGAATCTGGGAACAGGGAAGATAACACATGGGTACATTGCTCCATGGATTATTCATACAGTGTCTTTGCTCTCGTTCCCCAAATATCTGTGCCCACTGTGAGAAAAGCTACCTCACAGCCTCATGGGATGATACTCTAAAAGACACATACCACATTTAGAGACTATTGTCAGTCAAATGAAAGCTGTTTGGTATAGTATAACCACTTGAAGACCATCAAAATATTTTTGAAAGGAACAAATTTGCCCTGAAAGGCTTGAACTGACTAGTGAAGTCTTTTCAAAATTCCCTTTCCTCTTCTGCCTTGCTCCAAGCCCAACTGGAGGCAGAGATCTTACCACCCTAAACTCTGCTTTGTATTTTAAATAACATGCCATAGGCTTGGTTCCCTGGCTCCCTTCACTATCTTTCACACAGGTGCGAAGTGGTCACATTTTGTTAGCCCGAGGACACGAGGTGACACTGGACGTGCAGGCTGGGGGTGGGAGCAGCAGCTTCTCAGGAGTTAAACTTCAAGCCCACGAAACCCCTGTGGAAACACATCCCTACCACCTGCAGCCCGTGGCTGTGTCAGGGTGGGCTTTGCTGACATTCCCAGGCCAACCCTGGTGGTTTCACCTGAGATGCTGCTGGGCAGCTGGGACAGGGCAGGGAACTGCACTGGGCTGCTTGAGGGGACACCTCACCCTGGGGTGTTCCCAACACATAACAAAAGGCTCCATTTTTCCCAAGTAAGGAGCATCCAGCATTTCTCTGGGCTGACAATGTCTGCCCCTCTGTCAGCAGCATTTTCCCAGAGCACTGAACCCCTCTGTTGGGCAATGTGCCCACTGACACCAGCTCAGGACTGGCTGCCCACAGGGACCGGCCCATGGCGCACTCCCCTCCCTCCACACAGATCTTGCAAAAACCTGCCTGGAACCTAAGCTGCTCCTCACTTGTCATTCTTTTGACTCCAGCAGTTAAAACAAAACCCAGAGAAGAAGCCAGCAGGTCTGGTGGCTCAAACTGGAGATTAAAAGAAAAAGTTACCTCAGAGTGTGGGTCCAGCAGGCCTGGGTGTGTCCTCCACCATCGCACCTCACGCAGAGCCTGTTCCGCCAGCTCGGGACGTGGGGACTCCTGGCCTGATCCAGGCTGAGGGTCCCCCCTGGTCTGCACAGCTGGCACCTGGGACAGGTCCTGGCTCCCAGTCACGGCCAGAGGTGTCCCAGCGCTGTCCTGGTCCCTCACAAAGGGACAAAGCCTGCGGTGCTGCTGCCAGGATGGCCCTCCCAGGAGCCTCGGCCTTGCCAGGGGCCACCCATGGCAGAGTTTTCCCTCAGGACTCCCCCGCCCATGGCGGAGTTTTCCCTCAGGACTCTCCGGGGAAGCTGCTGCCTTCGGCTGAGGTGTGAAAGTCCCCTCAGCACGTGCCCTGGGGTGGGCACTGCTGGCCATGCCAGGTCACACTGCCCCAGCCCTGGATCCCCCAGGACACAGCTCCAGGCTGTGCCCTCCCCACAAACAGCTCCTCAGGGAATGAGCCACAGCATGTGCTCATTTGCTACGTGGGTCAGTAAATAATTGTACTTAAGTTACATAAAAAAGCTGGAGCCAAAAAGCTGCAAACAGCTCCCAGCTGGAGTTCCATCAATAGAGAAGGGCAGGGCTGTTGGTGGAGACATTAATGGGCTGGTCCTGTGAAGCTTGGGCTTGGAAATTTAACACAACTGTGGATGTCAGGTAAGGCACGTACTGAGCAAACATCTTCCCTGGTGCCATCTGTGTAATTTATGCAAAGTGAATGAAGCTGGTGGGAACAGAACTGGGCAGTCCTTCTTTAAATGAAGCACAGAAATAAAGGTGGACCAGTGAGGAAGGTAAGGAGGGACATTGAATCAGTCACCCACCACAGACAATGCTTTAGTCATGCAGGGAAAGCAAATAATTTATTTACATTTCTGATTGTACATTACAGCTACCTGAAGGATCCACATCAGCAAGGACAGCTTTATTGTCCCCAAAAAGTATTTCAAGAAAATACAGAGAAAATAGTGTAATGGCACATTGCAACAGTACTGACATCACTTCACTGATGTTATAAATTACAGAATGAGATTAAAAATAGTCATTTGCCACTTTAGCTGGCTGCTTTTTTTCAGTAACAATGGAGCAAGTGAACTTTGCTCATTTTCATACCAAGCAGCCTTTAAAATAAAAAATAAAACCACCTCCTTGCTTCTAAAGCAGCTTTCTTTCTATGAAATGGGTGTCCAATTCAGTAAAAAAAATTCTGCTCTGTGAGAATGGAACATATTCTTTCATAGATAAAAACTTGGTTTTTTGAAAGATTTAGGGGATATTGATGATTTTTTCCTCGAGACTTACCACAGTTTATTGTCTCACTGTCTGGGGGCTGGTGAGTGGGGTATTGATAAACAACAAGGTGTGAGAGGGGGAACAATTTGAGGATCTCATCAGACGAGCAGGGTCAACACTCCAGAAACAAAACCACCAGCTCGAGAAGAGGTTGGAGGGAGGGAAGGGCACTTCTAGGACCAGGGCCCTCGCTGCCAGTTCCAGATGTCCAGGCTCACAATGCATCTACACAGCTTCCCAAATGCTGTGGGAGAGTGCTGTGCTACAAACCCCAAGGGAAGGAGTTTGTTCAGCATCTGCCAAAATGTGAAGAGCAAGACACCCAATCTCTCACATCTGCAAGAGGAATGCAGACCCAGGGTCTGTCCTTAGGAAACGCTGCCACAGAAGCCAGGCAGGGAAGACAAGGAAAAGAAAAGATTTTAGGCACTCTAAGATGGAGAGTCTATCAATTGGTAATGCTATTTCTTTTTCCATTTCAATGGTCAAAGTAAATCACTTGCCTGATCCCACAAAAATAATCCCAGAATGGAAGTTAACCTGAAATGGGCAATGTGTTCAAATGAGGTTTTGGTCTGGTGCCCATTTCAAGTATAAAAGGAAGCAAATTTGCTTTAATGGAAATAAAAACTATAATCACCAAGTCAGGACTGTAACATTTAATTAAGTGTTTTATTATTTTGAATTAACTTAAGCCAACGAGTGGATAGAATTGGTCTCAAAACAATACTAAAACAATAAATCTGCAGTGTGTGTGACATTGCCTTACAAGAGACCAACCATCTGACACAACATTCCTAAAAGAAGACAAAGAACTGCTAATTATGTTAAATTTCATTTGCTACGTATTTTAGACCATGACCTAGTGCTTCTAAAAAAACCTGTACAAAATGAATATTTTTTACATCTCAGAGGCACATGAATACAAATCTGATCTATTTTATATATACACATGTACATTACAAGAAACCAGATGATTAAAGAAGTGTATATAAAAAGTGTCCAAAACCAGATGATAAAATGTGAAAATAAAATGTACCCTCACAACAGAGAAGTAAAAGGCACAAGTACTAAAATATGTAACCATGCAAAAAAAGTGACTAGTCTGTGCAACAGAGAAAAACAAATGGCTCTCACAACTGATTTTACAGTAATTCTGAAAATGTCTCAGCATTTAAATATATATCAGTGCAACATTTACTGCCCTGTAGTGTACTGAAGTGTTCACAGGATACTAAATTCTTGGTTCTCCTTCTGATGTCCTTTCTCCAAAGCCAGAGTAATTTAGCTATGGATAAGGTGGTAAATAAATCAGGGCTGATGCTGGGCAGTGTGAGTTCATCACTGGGAGGAGGAGTGCCTGCAGCCCCCTGACCCCTGCACAGATGTGTCCCCCAGAACTGTCACCTGCCACCCCTCACTGGGGCACAGCAGCTCTGAGGGGTGTGCAGGGTGTCACTGTGCCCAGAGCAGTGACAGCAAAGCTGACAGCTCAGGTGTCACTCACAGCACCTCCATTCCAGGGCTAGGTGTCCAAATTACACTGCAGAAGCCCAAGTTTGTTAATGCTTTCATTAGGTTTAAAGTCAGGTAAAACCAAATCTCCGTATCAGTACTAGTTTTGCAGTTGAACAGAAGCTGCAGACTGGAGCCAGCAGGCTGAGGGCCGGGTGCAGAGAGCAGCAGAGCACTGGCAGCTGGCTCCACACTGTGGCAAACTCGGGTAGTGTGGCCCTGTTGCAGATTCTGCCTGAGATCCTCAGGGGCTGCTGCTGTCACTCTGTGATGTGCTGGCCACGCTGAGCTGCAGGCCTGAGCCTCCAGAGTGTGCAGTGGGACACCTGCACAGAACCTGGCACATCCCAGGGATCCCTCACCTGCATCACCTTCAGCTTTACTCACCCCACCTGCCTGTATACCGTGAGAACCAGCTACAGTTTTCTCATGTACATGGGACACAACCAGTTTTCACAACCACAAAAAAAGGCAAGGACAGGACTGGTCTGGTATCAAAACAGGACTGAAATTCTTGCCTTGGTAGCTTAAGTCACACTAAAGCCAAGAATATTGAATTTGTCCCTCCCATCTGCTCAAAGCGCTGCCCCAAGGCACACAGACACCTGATGGTGGCTGGGGACAAGACCAAGAATGTAAATTCAACAGAACGCTGAGGAAGAGTCCCAGAAGGAAACAACTCTCTTGCACTTCAGACCAACTCCCAGTGCATTATGCAGAATGACAGGATTCAAACCCAGCACTGACTGCAACCTTCATCAAACTCTAAAGCTACATGCAGAGTCTCATTAACTAGAAACCCATGCATGATTTAACAGCAAACTGCTCCTAGGATCGATGTTTTGAATGAATTCAAAAATACTGAGATGCAAAGGAACAAAACGTCAGAACTGTGGTGCTATGTCCTTTAAAACCAACCAGTTGTGACTTCTTGACAATGTTTCTTGAGTAACAAATGACTTGACAAGAATATGAGCATTGCTGCTTACACCAGGAGCTGCTCAGTTAAAGTCTGAGTCAAGTTTTCACTTAAATCAGTATAAGCCAAGCCACTGATTTGGCAAGTGTTTGATCAGCTGCTACTTCCTTCCTTCCTTGGAAAAAAATCCCTCAGACCACACCATACAGTATTTGTTTTAAGAGAAAACCACTGCATATTCACTGCCATTAAAGAATGTAAAAAAAGCATTCTTTTATTTGTAAATTCTAGTTCTTAGACTCGTCACATGTCATGGGCACTGTGATGCACAGACCAGTGAGCAGTGCCTCGTGTAGCAGCCCACAATGTGTGTTTATAGATCAGCTTCCAAGCCCTCATTTACAAACCAGATTAGGGAGCCTAAATACTGCCCTAGATCCTCTCTGGAGAGCAATGCAGTTCCACCACAGTAAATGGAGCATTGCTGCACTCAGACAGCAAAATATTTGTTGATACACATCTTTGAGAATTAATAATGCTGTGTTCAACTCCCTACAGAGCTGGCTGAGAAATATCTGAATTTTTCCCAAAGACCGTGAAAGGAAAGTTGGCAACAAAAGTTCTTTGGATGCTGGGTTTCTTTGAAACTTCCTACATATTTGCATATTTAAAATTCCTTAAACATAGATGGGATAGTTACAATTCATCAATGTTGCACTTTAATATAAATTCTTTACAGCTTCAGTCTTAAATAGAAGCTATTCAAAAAGCTGAAAAATCTTTTGATGTCAAAGCAGTTTTGAATCAGCATCATTCTGAAATCAGAACTAGGCAGCAGCTGAAGACTGAAGTCTGGAGGGAAGCAGCCAATACCAGAAAAATCTTGAGAGACTGCATTTCTGGTACTCCTTGAGTGCAAGTTTTGAAAGAGGCAATTTTTCTGCAGTACCTTGTGTGGGATTAGCTTGACCAAGGGCAGCTTCTAGCCAAAAGCCAGACTGTCCAGAAATACCTGTAGTGGTCTGCAACAGGTTTGACCAGAATATCATTTAGCTTTTCAGAATCTAAGGTCAAGGTACAGTACCTGGGATTGTGTTTGCACCCCCAAGGGTTAACGAGAACCATGGGTTTGACACAGGAGTGTTTACTGCATCTGTGTATTGCTAGAGACATGATTCCACATTTCTGTGTCTGAAGTGATTTACCCAGGGAATGGAGGCCCTTGTTCCACCAACAGTAACACTGACAGAGGCAGGCTGTACTCGCCTGGCCAGCCTGAGAATACAAAGGATGTCCACAGCAAAGAAGTAAGAAATTTATCAGAGAACAGACAGTGAAGTTAGTGTCTCCCCATTTGCAACATCTCCTGTCTGTTCTGCCAGTGTCTGTCTGCCACTTGATCACAATATGCACTCTCTGCAACACTGCTATCAGATCACTCCCCTCCCTGCCCCAGTGAGCCACCAAGTGATCCTTTGTTACCAAATTACCTGCCTGTCATAAAACACAATGACTTCTTTTCTGGGATAAAAGGGTTCTCCAGGGCTTGAGCTGCAAGATGAGTTGCTCTAATATCTGTAGTTACTCAGTCTAAGAATGCAGTTGCTAATTAGTATTTTTAGAGGTGGATACCTTAGAGGAAAATATATCTGCCAGTGAAATGCCTCTCCCACCTCCAACTCACATTATTTGTCAAACATAGTAAGTATCTGGATATGATTTCCACAGTAACAGATGGCAGTACCACATCAAGGGCCCCACAGGAGCAGAAGGATACCTCCTTTACACAATAAAACACAGCTACAAACACCACCAACATGGTGGTAAGACATCTCTTCAAATGCAAACACTGGAGCAAGGAAGAGTTTCTAAATACTTACACAGCTGGGTACAGAGCTGAACAAGAAGTCTTGCAAGATTTAAGGAATTTCCACTGCTGAGTACCCTTGGCTAGAGCATTCCTTTTGGGATATCAGCCAGATTTGGTGACTACATGTCACTACTAGTGACTGTTCACCTCCTACATATAATTATCTGCACAAAAACTTGGCTCTCACTATAATAATGTCTTCTGTTCAAGTCCACAGGCTTTGCTTTCAGTGCAACAGTCCTCAACACTTCCACCCTAATGGGACTGGGCTTTAGACCACTGAAATTTTGAAGCCGAGTCCAGATTACCTAAAAATAATTAGGGGGGAAACATTCAGTCACCAGCCTAAGCTGCAAAAGCTTCACTCTAACTGAAATGCTCTGCATGAGAGCAGCACAGCAGTGCAACACAGCTCCAGAAGCAGGGCTGCTGGGTCACCCAGCCCTGCTGGTCACAACAGCCCCCTGACACTGTGCAAGAGTTCTCTGTGGCCTACAAAGAGTGAAGTCTCTGGCACTACCCACAAACAGCACCAGGCAGAGGGAAATGCCATCACCAAAGTGCAGGTGAGGAGTTCTGCAGGCAGGAAGCACCGAGCTGGCTGAACTGCTTCTCTTCCACCTTCTGGGCAGCACATCCAGAAGAAGCAGCAGGTGGGAAAGGTGGATCTGTGGGGTTTCCATGGGGTTCCACCTACTTCTAAACAAACAGAAGTTGCTGCAGTGTTACATCTTACACCATTCCCAGGTGGCAAAGGAGTGGTCTTTAAATCCTTTCCTCCAGATTACCCCAGAGCCTCAGGAACCCAGCCCTGTGACATGACAGACTGAAGCAGACTGTTCCATTTCTCCCAGAGCACTGCAGACCTGTGTGCACTGGGGTGTTGTGTCTCAGTCATTCCTCTGGCTCCTCTCTCTCTCCATTACTTTACACCTGCCTATGCAGATACATAGAAACAAACTGTTTTTATTTTCTTGCCTTCAAGAAAGCCTGATTTCAGCACGTCCTCTGCTTCCCATCACTCCAGTAACACATCACTGAAGGCAAGAGCACAGAGATTGCAGAAAAAAAATTATATATATTTACATCCCTAACTGAATACAGTTTTATGTATTCAAATTCAGGAATAATGCATCACATATACACACCAAGATACATCAAGAGAATACTAGGGGCAAGACACTGCCAACAGCAAGAAATACACAGAAAAGCACAGTCATTGCTACTGTAACATTCTCCTGGGAAGTGTATTTAATAGAGGAAACATCTCTATGCACTGGGGAAAGCCAAATACTCTGGCTGATTTTTCTGTGCCAGTTGGTGTGAATCAAAAGTGTGAAACTTTTACTTTAAAAAAAAAGTGCATGGAATAAAATTTGTTTTTAGCATTCAACTACCCAAACAATTCCATAAGCTCCTTATATAAGCTACATTATTAATTAAAAATGTCCTAGCCCTACAGTATAGATCCAGCTCTAGAGAACACAGGCACATGTTGAAGTCATCCCTATTTAAGGCAGCATTTAAGCAAACACTCAACTTTAAAGCTTAATGTTCTGTCCCACTGACGTCCATGAGCAGATGCAGCACACACTCAAAGTTCAGCACCTGCACAACTGCTCATCTAAACTGGGATGTGCTCCCTACTCAGAGCTTTAGATATGCACATGTGAGCTCAGTCTGGACTGGCAGCTTCTGCAAGATGAAGCTCTTTTCCTTTTGCCTGTCCTATAGGCAGAAGCCACCCTGTCCCAGACTATCCTCCACTGCTGTGCCAGGAACCAGCCGTTCTCTGCACAGCCTGCCCAGAAAATGCCATTCCCAGAGGAGTGCAGCTGTCTGGGGTGGGAAAGCAACTCAGCACATCATGTGCAGGGCTGGTCCTCCTGCTCCCCCTAAGGTGAGATATTTCATGTAAATATTTTGTTGTTCTGTTTCTTTTTTTTTGGTAAGAACTGGAATGTGTTCCTTCAGTGAAATCTTTAAAATCAGGGTGAGGGGAAGGGGCAGAATCCCAGAATTCATTTTAATGGCCCATAATATACCCCTGAAAATAGGGGAACAGATTTGAAACCTCTTTGCCTCAATGCTACAGGGACCCTGACATAAAAAACACACATGCACACACACTAGAGAGCAGGCTCAGAGCATCTGAAAGCAGGCTCCAAAGTGATCTTATATGAAAAACACTTTGTGCTGACAGTGGCAAACAAATGGATGGTGATTTTTCATAACTAGCAAAAATTCTGCAGTATCTTCCCTTCCTTCCCATTTACTTCGTGTATTTTCCCAAATTTTGTGTGGTTTTGGTGGTTTTTTGTTTTTGTTTTTGTTTTTTTTTTTTAATCTGATGTGTGGTTTAAGTATTAAAACTAAATCAAATAGGAAACTACAGTCAGCACCAGTCAGGAACTGAACCTGGGTATGTCAATTGGTTTGTGGTACCCAAATTCCTGGAAGAACAAAGAAAAAAATTCTTGCTCCTAAAGTTAGGGCCATATCCATGTTTCCATTGTCTATTTTTACCTTTACAACTAGAGGTAGAGTCATTTTGTCCAGTATCTAAAACAACATGATCCAGTTATATTGTTATTACATTAATATACAGTATCCATCTCATCACAGGTATTGAAAGTGCATGGAAAAAGTCTAACCAAGCCAATTCAATGACAAATAACAGTGTACCAAACATCATAGAAACACACCCGCGCACCCACACTCACACCTAGTGTGTATTATATCATTTATAGGTTCATTTACAGTATCAGAGTGCTGCTGAGATCCAGTGGCATGTGCAGAAATATCAGGCAGTTGCTGCTTTTCTTTCTCATATTCTCTTCAATTCTTTATTTCCAAGATAGATGGATTGTGGTCCAGGATTGCCAAAATTATCTTGTCCATATACTGTCGCAATCTGTAATTTATCTCCTCCTGTTCTTTGAGGGCTTCCATGAGCTAAAACACAACATTTCCAAGTTACTCCTGAAATATTCTCAGTAGTTTATGTAACAGCCTGAAATTGAGACAGGTGAGAGACCAGTGCCTGCTCAAGATCACCAATTCCTTTTGTGACAGGTTTTCTAACTCCAGCTCCTCCCTGTATCTGTACTAGAAACAAATCTGTAGGCTACAGATCTTTGCTATCAAAGGAAGTGGTGAACAGTCATCTCAGGGATCTTCTGGCAGGTCATTTGAAACAAGTTCCCCATCTAACAAGCTAATCCATCCTGCATCCATACCATGGATCAACTGCTTCATCTCCGAGCAAGAGCTTCATGATACTCAATTTTTTCATTACTACTGAAATCTAAACGTGTTTGCATGAAAGGCTGCTGAACGAAACAAATATGTCAGTGTTCTGCACCAGGAAAAACATGTGCTTCCTCGAGAATTCCTCTGGATTTTTTGAGAGATGTGCATACTCTCTCTCAAAAAAATCCCCAAAACAACCACTACATACTCCACAAGAACAATCCATTTGCTACTCAATGTTCTGTATTACATACATGTGTTTCACCAGATTTTTGGCTGTAAAAGGCCCCTCAACCTCTCTAAAGATGAAGACTGCTTTGCTTTTCATCTCTGAATGTTTAATGCCAAACTGAAAAAGCTGCCAAGGCATGTCAGAGCCCCAGATCCTCCTAAAGCTCATGTTATTTGCCTGTCCATTTTCATAAGACTTCACAGAAGTCCCACCCTGAATCTGCAGATTGTTACCTTTGTTCTGCTCATACAGGAAAATGGCACAATGGGAACAGTTTGTGCAGGTCTGTGAGGTTTTGCTGAGTCTGGGCCACTGCTTTCAGGCCTTTCTTCCTTTAAAGGGGGAGTGCTGGATACTCCTCACATGAGCCAGAGCCATGAGATTGAAAGGGACAAAGTCAGATTTTTCTTGACAATAGCAAAAGCCAGTTTGCTTTTACCTAATTAGAGCTTTACAAGCAAACAGCCTTTCTTCACAGTGCTCTGGTTCAGCAAGAAATTAAGTTCTCAAATACATAATTCAAGGGCCTTCACTTCAAGGGCCTGCCCAGGGGCTAAGGCTGACAGGTCAGTCCAGTACAGACTGGGTAAAAAGGACTTTTCTGTCTCACAACTTTTCTTGATGAAGAAATGGGAAATTCTGTCTGGAAGAGATAGAGCATCAAGGACAAACAATTCCTTTAATCTCCTTCACCACTAACCTTTCTTCCCTGGGAGCTCTCATCCATTGGCCTGATCTCACAATCTGTCCTGGAGCTCAGAGGAAGCTACATCAGCTGGACTCAGCCCACATACAAAGGAGTTCCCCAGAATATCTTTCAAAGCATTACCAAGTTATTAATTGCACAGAAGTTACTTTCTCCAAGAATTCAGCTCTGCTACAGGGAATATATAGCTCAAATATGTAAGTAAGAGCTTGTTAGTGAAGTAACATGAACTAAACTTAGAACAGAAAGTAAAAATTAAAGTAACTAGCAATGGCCATTTTTGTATGAAATTAATGTCATGCTCTCACATTACTCTGCAAGATGCAAAATGTTAGAACTGCAAAACAGTTCATTGAGATCCTAATAATTCAATTTTTTTTGAGAGAAAAATGGGAGAGTTATAATATAAGGATACCAAAACAGTGTTAGATTTAAGGCAATCTTCTAACACCCTTGAACTCCTAGCAAAGCAGAATTTTCTGTCGTTCATTTGTCAGCTTCAGAGAGTTCAACCTTGACAGTTGATTACATTGAAAATTGCATATTCTTGGATGTAGTACCTGATTAGAAAAGCACATTACCTCATCTCTCGATGCAGAATCAATTTCAGCAGCCAGTGACTGGGCCTTGGTTTGCGTTGCAAAGAGGTTTTTAGCTTCATAAAGACTGAGGCTTAGAATCTGTCCATTCAGATCATCATTTTGGTCACGAAGTTTCTGATTCTCCTATTTAAGGATGAAAAGACTGTTTTTTAAGTTCTTCTTACAAGGTTTCTTAAAAAAAATATTTTAACATCACAGGTAGCTTGGATGACATACAGTGAGGCTGCAGCTGACAGCAACTCCTACCTCCAGTGATAAGGCCTCCCTGCCTGAGTTTTCCTGGGGCATAACTTACATCACCAGTGCAAGAAGTCCTGCACAGATGCAACAAGCGTCTTTGTGCTTGTGTGAGAAAGGAGGGGACAAAATCTGAAGGCAGAGTGTTTGGGCTTGCATTTTTCAAGGTATTCCTGTACGTTTGATGTGGATTGAGAGGCCCTTCCCTGCTCACCTGCTTCAGCCGTTTTATTTCATGCTCCATTTCCACCTCTCTGGTTTTGGCATTGAATTCACTCAGGCTGGAGGAAGAGCTTCTGCCACGTCCAGGACGTTCACATTCCAGCTTGTACAGCTGCAGGTGCTCCAGCTCCTTCCGCAGGTCTTCGATGAGCTGTGGGCAGCAAACAGGCCCTGTCTGTGCAGCCCTCCCTGCAAACAGCCCCCTCTGTACTCCAGCAAAAGCACTCCTGAGCCTGGCTGAGGCCAGTCCTACAATACAGCCTCTTCCTCTTCCTTTGCAAGCACAGGTCCCCTTAAAGGCCCCAGAGCTGGCAATGGCTGTGATTCCTAAGCTTCATGCATAATTTCCCTTGCAAACACAGGGAAATGTTAGGGCACACAGTTCTCCAAGAGCTGTAAGCCCTTTGGGTTGGGGATTGGCACTTCTTAAGTATTCTTGCAGCATTCATTGCTCTGTGGGCACCCTTCCCACAGAAACACAATCCAGCAATAGCTTCACTGGATATTGTGCTCTCAGTGCCCATCCTGCCCATTCCTTTTCCCCAGGGCTTCCATGCAGGTGATACGAGACTGCCTGGTCTGACATCCCTCTTCACACTTACCTCCTGTGTGGCTTCCCTCTCCTTGTTGAATTCCAGCCTGTTCTGCCTCAGCTTGTCCATCATCCTCTTGTACAAATCCATCTCATCCTTCAGCCGCAGACTCGTGTCCTCCAGCCTGTCTGACATGCGCTGCCTCTCCTGGAACCAACAGGGAACTTCAGAACAGGGGGCGAGAGCAGGACACAGCTCAGCTTCACAACAGGAACCTACACACAGCTGGCCATAAACTGCCTTGTGTCTCAGGACATTCCTGCCCCTAAAGGTGACCAATGTTCCAATTCCATCAATAATCTGGTTTATGGGAGGAAAATTTAAGAAGCTGGGCCAAACACTGTAAGAGTTTGTTCTTACATAAACTGCTGTTAAGTTGCTCAAGGACTCAGGAGTTTTGTTACCTCATCCAATCTCTCCGTTTGGGATTTCAGCCGTGTGACAGTGCTTTTCAGATCACCATTTTCTTCTTCCAGTTGCTGAACCCTGCATTAATTAAAAAAGTCTTACAGCAAATACCTCCTTTCAAGAACACAGACATGCACAATAGTGTGCTCTAAAAAGCCATCTCACTTGAACTTGATAGAAAGACCAAATAGGGAAAATCTTTCTAACTACAGCACTTTTTAACATGCATTTTTGCTTGTTCAGTTCCAAGGCCCAAAATGCTACCCCAACCCTCAGGTTCTTGTGCTCCTAACAACAGGTAGCTGAAAAAAACATAAGATGGAAAAAAACAAACACAGGCACAAACATTTGCTAGAACTGGTCACAATTCCCTCCTTGAATGTGTGCCAAATATCCAGTTAAGCTGTCTACGTGGGCCACGTGGATTAAAGCATTAATGTAAAGCATCCTCCAAGCTTTTGGGCATTAGACATGTGACTGCAGAGCTACTCTACAGAGCTGCCAACCTGCCACCATCTGTGCACTGTTGCTGGTGAACAGCCTACATTTACAAGCAAAGTAAAAACGAAGAAAAGAGGCCCTTTCTCCCTGTTCAAGGCAGCACCAAGATGTTTGTTACCTTGTATTTAGCAGTTCAATTTCAGTGCCCTTCTCTTTTTCATACTTGCTGTAAGCTTCTCTGTGTCTCTTTATCTCTTCTTCCAGAGTCTGTTCTGCTGATGTTTCTTGGTCTTTCAATAACTCCTCTAGTTCATGAACTCTAAGGAAATCAGATCTCATTTCAGTAACAGCTTCAGAAGCAAATTCATTGCCTCTCTCTTTTCTGCCTACTCCTTTGTTTCATTCTAATTCACCATCTATTTTGGCATTTAACATCTCCCAGTATCTCTATTTACTAATAAACACAGAATTAAGTAGTATCAGTTCATCTAGTATTCTTTCAGTCTCATGAAGCTGGGACTAAGACCCAGCCTTCTGCTCTTGCTACAAGCAAGGAAAAAACCCCAACCACCAGGGGTAACCTCTCTTACAGCAGAAGCATTTTCTCTGTACAAGTCAGTAACATCTCTGTCAAAAACACTTGCCTGCAGGCCTCTTCTTGCTGAAAATTCAGCAAGGCAGCCCCTATTCCAGATGAAGCCTTATTTCCTCTATCAGCATTAAGGAAGAAGACTTGGTCATACTCTAGAGGTAGAAATATTCCTTCCCCACAGCTGTGGTGGTGAGGAGACCTGGCTCTGTGCTTTGTTACCTGTGAACCAGCTGGGTGTTCTCTTGTTTCAGTTTGCTCTTCAGGTCACCATTTGTCAGGCTATCGTTCTCCAGTTCTGTCACCTTCTTCTCTAGGTAGGTGACCTGGAAGGACAAGCAAAACAGACTCAGTTTGAGTCCCTCTTCAAACACTCCCTCACTATTCTAACTGGCATTTAGCTACTCTACCATTTTAAAAGGGGGCACATTTCTCTGCAAAGCCAGCAGCAAAATTAAGCCCCACAATTCTGAGTTCTCCAGACCCTGCACGTTCCTTGAGGGTGATCACTGCAAATACACCATAAAGAAGTCCTAACACAATGCCTAGAGCTGTGCTTGCTCAGTTCTTGCATTAAGCCTGAAAAGTTGTAATAGTAATGGAACATCAAGGACATTTTGAAATAAGCTACTTCAGATCATGGGTAGTTCTGAGCAAGATCTTGATCCCCTGACGCTGGGCTCCAGCAGGATTTGGCTGGGTACATTACTCACAGGGCACAGATTCTCACCTTTTCAGTGATATCATTATCACAGGAGTCTATACTGTCTCTGAACAAGTCTTCTGTGCTGCCATTACTGCTGCTGAAGTTACTGTTGTGGAAGAGTTGTCTGAAAGATCAGAAGGATCATTACTTTGCTTGATGAGGAGGGAGGACAAAGAGTCTGGCTTCAGACTTTGAACATCCATGGTAAAATCTGTGCAATCATTTCAGTTACAATTACAACAATTACAATTTAAGCCCAAGCCTTACAAGAGACTGGGAGCTAAATGAAGTCATACTGAGCACAGTCAATGACATTAGTTCTATGGAGTGAGTTCTTTGTTGCTTTTGATAGGATCTGCCACTAGCATTAACATAGTTTTAAAAATACTTAAGTCTTATTCATACTATGCACTGAATTGTATTTGCCTTATTACAAATTTAAAATAAGGTCACCACTGCACATTGGTTGGTACAGTTAAGCTAGAAAATTTCATACTCTAAGAACTTAAAAAAAAAAAAAAAAAAAAAAAAAACAGAAAAAAAGAAATATCAAGCAGTTCCCACTGCAGAATAGTGTCAGAACATGTAACACTGGAGATTATCTAAAATGTCCTTGAACCTTACAGCCTTCCCCAGACCAGGGCTGGTTCACTCAGTCAAAGGAAGATGACAATTCTGGATGTCCTTTTTAAAGGGGTGCTCTTGCTTTCCTTCACATTTTGGCAACAGCAGCAAGGCTCACATTATGAGGGTTAAATAAGCAGTAGCTGGACTGATAAAATAGCAGTACAAAGGAATACATTTGGCAGACAAGGAAGCAAAAATTATCTATATTTTTAACAGAGCTGTTTCCAGTTCAGGGGCCTGCTCCAAGAGGAACAGGGGCAACATTCATACCCAAACACAGGCCCCTTCCCTTAAAAACCTATTTTGGTACATTTTTATTTTTCTAAAATTATTCCTACTTCTGTTTTCCACTCCCACTTATGGAATTGTTATGGCTGATTCCATAATTATTCATACAAAACTTGAAGACTCTTACCTTCCAAAAGCTGTGCTTGATATTTTCCTGTTAGGGCTACATGGATACAGAAGGAATGATATAGAAATTAAACAGTTATTTGCTTCAATTTCAATTGCACAATGAAATATAATGGACATTTTTAGCCTACTCAAAAGATGATTCTGTGAACAATATTCTTTAACAACTGAATCAAAAGCTGCAATTACTAAGAACACAAAGATGAGTGAAGCCACAAATTACTGTGATCATTAATAAGTCAATTTGCAGATACTGTTACATGTAGCAGAGATTTGTCAGTGTAAATCCGAGCGAAACTAACATTAGAAACACCACAAAGGGACGCCAAGTTAGTGATGGACATTTATTCTGGATTTCCAGCTTTTAGATGATTTTATGAACAGTTAGTTTATCCTTCCCCATAATGCTTCCCAGTTCAGCACAGGAACTGAGGTCTTTCCATTGTTACAGTTCCCTTGTGCAGCCAGAGACTGGTGCTATCTAAATGAAGACCCTTTGCTGCAGGCAGCACTGGAATCAGATCAAAAATATCCTGCTGCATCTCCTGGTAAGAGGATGTCACATCTCTGTGTGCACAGACACAGCTCTTGGTCAGGCATATCCAGCCTCCCTCAGAAAATTCCCAAAGCCCTGGCTGCTCGAGGTCTGGATGTTGGCAGAGCCTTGCTAGGGCAGAACATTGTTCATGGCAGGTTCCACACTGCTGTGCACAGGGAGGAGCAGCAGGGCAGCGCTGCGTCCCAGGGATTACGCTGACAGGCAGGATTCACATCCAGTTTCTAGGGGGAGCTAAAATCCCACCAAATAATTCCCTTCAAAAACTCTAGGTGATTGTTAGAAGCACTTTCTAAGTGCTCAGCACAGCTTAGGAGTGATCAAGTGGCGAGTGGCAGAGAGAGAAACATAAGGAAAAGGCTGAAATGGCAAAGACCTCCAAAAGTAACTTCTGCCACAGGATTTATCATTTTTTTCAAGTATTGTTGACATAATTTAAAAAATCCCAGAGAAGCCAAGTACCTCTGCTGACCAGTAGCTTTAGGAGAGGTGTATGTAAGGTTATGTGCATTAGCCAAGGATCTGGAGATCCCTCCTTCCCACCTGGAGAAAGCAGGAGCTAACTGTAGATCTGCACTAAGCAGCACAGCAGATCCCACTTCCTGGGAAAAATTCCTTGAAATATCACTCTCACTCTGCAATCAAAGAGCTCATTGGTTAAAATATTTGAGTTTAGCAATGATATCTGCACCTTAAATCAGAAAAAATATTTAAGAGCTGATGAAGAACAGCATTTTGGTTTGGGCTACATATCCAAGTCTAAATTTCTTACTGTTTTGTAAGAACAACATGTGTAAGAAGGAATGGGATACAGAAGGGAGAGGCTTGCTCTCCCTCTCCTCCTGCTATTAGCCAGTCCCATGTCAAGGGGGCATTGCAAAAAGCAGTGCAATAGGCTGCTTACCTGTTTGCTTTCAAGTTTTTCAGCCTGGCTTCCAAATCGTTGAGGAGATTTATCTTTTTGCAGCACTGTGAGCAGTAAACATCCAGTAACTCGCTGTTATAAACATGCCTCATTTTTCGGGGGGTTTGGCCAGCACTGTTTGCAGGAAAGGAGAGATGTTACTGGCTGTAGTAACCAACCCACAACAGGTTTTCCTCGTGACTGTGTGTCAGAATCACAGATGAGGGACTTGAAGAACCATCTCTAACCACAGCTCATCTATGTCAGAGCTGATGATGGCCTGTGCTACTCTTAGGGCAAGTCCACCTGTCTGAGCTGAGGCCTTCCAGAGGATGTGGATATTTCTGGGTGGCAGTGGAAAGAATCAGTTTGGGTGACCAAAAGAACAGCAAAAGGTACATGTGGTCCACTGTGATGCACATAGCAAAGGCAGCTACATGAGTATATTCAACCTCAGCAATGTCCCCCTATCATCTTGCCCATCTTCCCACTAGAGCCTGGCATGCAACCTGAAGAGACTTCTCTCCAAGAGAAAGGCAGGAATATGAAGAAAAGAGTGGTCTGGTAGGAAGTCACATGAACCCCCTCAGATGGTAGGATGATAGGAACCCTGGAATGAGGAGGAAGGGAGAAGTGGACCCAGGTCTATAGAGGAGATAACAGTACCTCTTGGCATGATAAAGAGAAAATAAACTCAAATAAAAGACAGCAATCATGGCATGATGTGCACTGAGCCCCAGGAATGAGAATGGAAAGTGCTGCATAAACCTGAGGAAAGAGGGGATGGAAGACACCAGCCATCACCATGAAGGGGCAGTGGGGAGGGGTCTGGCTCTGCATGCATGAGAGACGTGGCCAGGCAGGATTGCAGAAATGCTGCAAACACAGGGAGCACGGGGGGGGGCTGCATGCAGAACAGAAGCATGCAGTGAGCTTGTCCTGTGTCAGCAATGAAGACAAGACCTCTGTGTGCTATTGATCCAAGCAGACAAATCCTAGAGAATCTTCCTGCTCAACTCTTCCCAACCCTGCTCACCCATTCCTTGCTTGGGGGAAGGACTGTACAGTCTGGACCTGCCTTGGCCACAAGAGGTAAGAGCTGCAGAGACTGAGGATACATGCAGGAGGCAAGGGCACTGCTCTGGATTTGTAGCTCCTAACAGACAGCAGCTCCTTGCTTATGTTTCCCAAGACATTCCAAGTCAGTAGGATGCTTGTTTCAAATAACCCCCTGAACATATTGCAGCAGTTCCCCTCACAGATTAGTGCTAAGGATTTGTAGTATCAGAATGCTAAACAGAAACAGCTCTCTTGTAAGTCTTCACTATACCAGGGTGGGTACCTAATGTGAAGTTGGTTTCCTTTGCAGCAAATCCCTTCCAGTACTAGCCCTGAACTGTGGAATTATTGTCTGCAATAGAAAGAAATCTCTACAAGTGAAATAGCCCAGTTATTTCAACAGAACCCAACAGAGGTTATCAGAAACAACATATTTGCTATAGCTCTTATTATTACATGCAGTCTGTCAATTAAAAGGCAGGAAATGAACTCATAATATTCTGCTTTTAAGGTGAGTCTACCTAACCAGTGTAAACTCTGCTATGGTCAGAGAAGAATAAAAATGAAAAATTGTTTGTTAATGAATAAGGAGCAACCTGGAAGAGACAGATGAGCCAAGGTCAGAGTAGGCGTTGGTTCTGGTCTCATCATCAGGACATGGGCTACTGGGAGTAAAATCCACATCATCTCCTTCCCCATAGTCTTCAAACTGCTCTTCATTACTGATCAGGGAGGCGGTGGAATAAGTGGAGAGGTCAGATGCTGCAGAAGGGTTGTGAGGACTTGACCTGAAACAAGAGGTCAAAACATCTCGAAGGCCGACTTTGATAGCGCCTCACCTCATATGGAACCTCCACCTTCACAGGCTGTCCCCTCTTTGAGGCTGCAACCCACCTTTGTGCTAAAGCCCTGAAGTGCTCAATGTACCTGATGTGCAGCTGACACAGTGCCTTGAGAGACAAGAGCATGAGAATCTATGAACAAGGTACCTGTGTGACAAGTTTGGATCAGCACAAACCATTTTGCTTTAAAGAGCACACTTTGATCATCCTCAGCCACCATTTCCATGTGAAGACCACATGGGGATTTCTGCTCTGAATGCAGGAACCATGCAGACAGCTCTGAAATGCATGGGATAGTGAGAGGAACATGTATAAGACAGAGGCTGTCACTCTATTCCACAGAGAGTTTCCCAGTAATCCAGACACACCCTCTCCCACACCCCAGGAATTCCAGCCACTCTCCTCTGTGTGGTCAGAAAGAAACCTCTGCTCACCCCTTACCAGAGTCACTAAAACTCCTGATGTGACTCATGGAGGCTGGGTTCCTCCCCTCCTTCCATCAGGACAAATTCTGTCCTGCAGAGGATATATGGACCACAAGAAAAGGCTGTCTAACTACCAGAAAAGTACCTGAAAATGATGTTAAATGGGCAGGGAGTGGCAGGACCCTGTGACTTCAGAGAAAGAGGGCACATAGGTAAGCAGATCAGCAGAGTCAGGCACCACAGGAAAGCAGCTGGCAGAGCAGTTTTGAGCACATCAAATCTAATAAAACAGAGCAAGGTGGCTGCAGAGGGTGCACAGGGTTCACCTGCCCAGACTCCAGACTGCCCTGTGCAGTGCACCTGCAGAGTGCAGGTGTTTTACACAGGTTTACTCAGCTCCCACCTTGGTGAGGCAGTCAAACAGACAAGCCAGTAAATTCACAAAAAAGTTCTTAAAAACAAACTTCTCCCTACAGAAAATACACCTGGAAGACCTGAAATAGATGCTTCAATTGTGAGGCCCTGGCACAGCCCAACAGTTCCCTCTCTGCAGTACAGACCAAGCACCAATGGAATTTGTTGGCACTTTATGCAGATCAGGTTAAGATTTTCTCTCCCTCTGCTTCAGTGCACAGGGCTTGTATCTCCAGCTCCATCAGCTGAGCCCTGGGACAGCAACTCCCAGCTGACATTATTCTCCAGCAGCTCAACAATATTTCCTCCAAAATTTCTTCTGAGTCTACCTTGAGCCTCTCAACCTCTCTACAGGGAGAGTACTCTTCCTGTAATACTCCACTTGTGAGCTGTAAACAAGAGATGCACCAGTGTTCCTTTGGTGGATGCTGCAAGCATCATTTGCATATCCCTTCCCTCCAAAAGCAATTAGTAGAAGAGGAAGCCTGCCAACATTTCAGATGTATGCTCTTTTGTTTCCCCTGTTTTGATGAGATCCATTTATAACCTGCAACTCATTTATCTAACTCACATTAACAGAAATTAGGGCAAGTCAAGCCAGGCACACTACTGAAGGATAAAGATAGGAATACTCATACAAGAAATAGATGGAACTTATCTAACAAGGCTCCTTGGCTGAGGGATTAGTGAGAAGCTCAACATATCACACTAACATTTATTCATAAAGTGTGCCACAGACATACTGTGTGTTGGTAAGTTTTTGGCAGATCCTACAATCCTACTGCTGCCTGCATCTCAACTGCAGTTACACCAAGTGAGTTTGGGAAGAAGCTCCTTGCAACACTTCCACCAAGATCAGAGACCTAGGAATTACACAGTCATTTGCAAAGGAGCTGGCTAATAGTGACAGATTTTCCTCATTCTAACACTTTCTGAAGGGAACTTTCAAATGTTTAGTGCTTTTTTGGTTTGTTTTCAAAGGTAATCTCCTGTTCTTCAGAGCAAGATTTCAGAGGCCTGATACACCTGATAACAACCCACCTGCTCCTTCAGCAAGCAGCAAAGTAAATCTCTCTATTGCCCAAAGTAAATAGCTCTATTGCCTCTTTTAACACAAAAGCATGAAGCTTCTCATGCTTTTTTTCTCCCCAACAGATTTACCAAAGCTGAGGAGGTCTCAGAGGATAAATCAAGGTCTATCAGAGCACAGCAGCTCTTGGTAGCTCCTGCCTGGCCTAGAAGGAGGGTACAGGAGGCACAATGCCTGGCCCACCCCCTTCACAAGAGCCTGACTGGCACAGCTGGGAAGAAAAACATTTCAAATACAGCATGGGAAAAAGCCAGTCACCACAAGGATGGGGCTTTGGAGAACTGGGAATGGCAAGCAGAGGAGACAAGCTTGATAAAGAGCTGATGGAAACTGTAATTGTCTTGATAAAGTCTCTGAGGTTGCTTGGGCAGATGGGAGAAGCCAAAACTCAGCTAGCTGAGAAATTCAGGAGGAGGGCAGGAATGAGGCAGCACAGGGAGCACCCGAGGAGGCCCAGGAGAGAGAAGAAAGGCTGCCTTAGCAACAAACAAAGCTCAAGAGGCACAAATCAAGATGACAGGCCAAAAATAGGGAAGACAAGGCAGAGGCTTACAAAGCAAGCCCAGCTGAGCTCTGTCTGGTAGTGACTGCATTAATTCAGTTCAAAGCAGGATTAAGCCAAATTAGGGTCTTTTCCCCCACAACCATCTTCAACCAGCACTCCCAGGTGCACACCTGGGAAGAGTCAAGTTAGGGTTACAGAGACACTGGTGTTAACAGCAAACTATGGCAACACACACACACATGCCAGGACACCCCGTGTTAAACACAATTTACTGTTACACAAGAAAGGTTATGGAAAATTAGAAACACAAAGAATTAACTCGCTACACGAAATTGCAAAGCAAATCAGCAGAGGCCACAACACCAGGCACACAACTAGATGTACAAAAGACTGCAGCAGTATTCCCCATACTGAACTGCTTTGCAGGAAGAAGTATTGTTTTAATTCCAGCATATAAAGCTTATGGCAGCAGAGAAGAATCTGTGTTTTGGGGGATGTTATTGCAGTGATCTATTCTGGAGAGACCCAATGCTTTCAGTTCAACACACAACATGCAAGTCCTGTGAGTGCTCACAGAACGTGCCAGAAGGAGCCAGGACTGAGACTAAGCCACTTAGAGGACCTGGACCTCCATCCCCCTTATGTCGTAAAGGGATGTTAAATTTGTAAATCCATCAGCCATCCTCAGCCTCCCCCAGGAGGGATTAGCCACACGGAGGCGCCTTGCTCCCTGGCACCACTCACTTGTCCCCGGGCAGGAAGAGGCCACCGAGCACGCTGTCCTTGTCCTCGCTGCGACACACGTCCGAGGCCTCGGAGCTCTGGGCGCTCTCGATGGCGCTGTCCATGTCAGACTCATGGTGCACCTCCTGCTGCGCCAGAGTCATCCCCTCCTCATCAGCAAACAGCTCCGGCTCGCTGGACGTGCTCTCGCTGTCCAGGTAGGCACAGTCCTGGATTTCAGTGCCCTGGCACAAGGAAAATGGGCAGTCAGTGCAGATCAACCCTGAAGGCAGTGCAGCACACACAGGAGAAGCAACAAGGCACTCTCTGGTACCCTGGTAGGCAAGAGCGACACTGAATAAAAGCCATGACACAAAAAGCTGACCTGCTTTACAAAGCCAGCTCCTGCAAGCCAATAAAGTAGCCTGTACCTTCCAGAGGGGCTCATGTACTGCCTCTGACTTCACAGGAGAGAAGGACACAACACCCAGTCAATTTTACCCTAATTCACTACATTAAATAACATGTAATAAAATGTTCTTGAAGTAATAAATATCCTCAAAGTTTTATAACGAAGTTAGGCATTTTTTGAGAGATGGTAATATATTAGTCACCAAGAGTTAGTCCTCTGATTAATATTACAGATTAAACAAAAGCAAATCAGATAAGTCCAACAGTTTACCCTGTCTTTGAGGATGGACAAAAAGTTGTCAGATGAAAAAAGAATTGGCAGGCGTTAAATTGTTTAGGGTAAGTCTGGTGATAATCAAAGATATATGAGAGCAGGAAAAAAAGGGCAAAATCATCTCATCCTGCTTCCTGGAGCCACACGTCTTGATTAAGCATCAACTAAAATAAGACATCATTCTCATTACTGCAGCTCCTTGCTCTTGCTGTTTGCCCTCTCCCTCCCCTTCCTGCCCCATGAATACTAAGAATAGCCAAGACAAGCTGGGTTCTATTTGCTTGTCCCTGAGGCACAAATAAAAATTCTTAATTGAAAAAATAAAGGCTAAGATTTTACTCTATCCTTTGATAAGCAGCCACACAATTCAGCTTTGACACAAATAACTCAGAGCTGCAGAGCAAGTCCTGACTCAGAGCTCTACTCCAAAGCTCATCTGGAAGCTCCACAGGCAGCCTGACCATTGAGCTACTGCTAGCAAGGGAAGCTTTCAGAGCTGAGTTCATTGGCACAAGGAATGGAGCATTTCACTCATGGATGTACCTCGTGTTTAGGCACAACTGTCCTCCCACCCAGGAACCCCAAGGCACTGGCACTACCACCAGCACTCCCTGCCCTGCTGGTGAGCACGTCTGACACTGGCCCAGTGGCACCACTCAGCTCCAAGCCCACCCCCTCAGCCTCTGGACACTCTTCTGCTGGAGCCAAGGAGGCTCAAATCCACTTTTGCAGAACAGTGGTGCTCTGTGCTGATGACACCAATTGTCTTTTCTACTTCAATAGGAAAAGAGTCAGGCAGCAGCTGCAGCTTTTCAAGATTTGCAGAAACTCCTGTTAGAAATGTAGGTCTTACCATCCACTTTTTTCCTGAAATACCAATTTATATAAGTCTGAAATCTCCTAGCATATGGAGGCTGAAGAAATTCCAAACAACCCCACCTGCTCAAATCTCATTAACTAATGAATACCCCAGCAGGGAAAAGGACAGCACTGCCTGCTGTGTTTGAAACTCCAGGTACACACTCAGAGCAGACACCTGGGTGCTTTTCTAGCTGAGCTTTCAACAAGCCTTCCAGACTAACAAGCAATGTCAGTGAAACAGCTGGCACTATTCAAAAAGCCTTCTCCCACTTTTCTGTGTCAGCTTTCTTGTGCCTGAAACTTTCCTGAGGTATTGCTTCAAGAGGTGTCCCAAAGATTTATCCTGGTCTATACCACGCAGTACTCACTGAAGCCACACTCCTCATGCAATCAGATTTACAGCTCTGAGCCCCAGCCCCTCATCCCCAGCCAGTCTGGGTCTGCCAGGTCAGACACCAGCCCTGGAACCTGCCCTGCTTAGCCCCGTGTTCTCCAGCACACCTGACCTGCACCCTCCCAAAGCCAGCAGGGACAACGCCACTGCTGCTCTCTGCAAATTACCTTGGGAGCTCCAAACAGCACAAGCAGTAAGTCCTTTTAGTAGGTGTTGAAAAAGCAAAGATTGCAAAGAGCAAGTACAATGTTTCACAAGTACTCAGAAGGGTGTATTTATCTTACATTTTCCCCAAGTTTCCTCCCCCACGCTGAGCCCCACAGGCACAGACATTATTTTCTTAGCAAGTTTAATGCAATAAAGCCTGACTGCAATTATGGAATTGCACCAGCTGTTAAAAGTCTGATCCAGGAGGGAAAGAGAGGGGCAAACAGTACACAGTGGATCCCTGAAGCTCCCAATAAGCATGTCATTTTCAGAGATCTTGGAGAAGTCTCTGCTTAAGCAAGTTTTTACAGCAGGAAAATCTCCCCGGTATTAAACAAATTAACACAAGAAAGTAAAGGTCAAGAAGATCACAAAGACTCCGTTTTTGCTCCCTGTAGGTAACACCACACATTTGCTTGTTCTAATAATAGCAGCTGAGGTGCTCTCTGAAGAGTCCATTAGCAATTAAACCTGCAGTCATCTCTATGGGCTGAGGGCTCACTTCTCCTCTCTGTCCCATTCTGGCAACCTTCTCAGCTTTACCTGTATGGGAGAGCTGATCTACACCTACAGCACACACTCACTGTCCCCAGCCTGCTCAGTGCCAGGGATTCTTTTCCAAAGTGTAATTCCTCTATTCCTGCACTCTAAAGCCTCCTGGGAAAGGAAAACAAAATTATATATATGTATGTATATGTATATATATATAAGAGAAAAAAAAAAGGAAGAATAAAAGAAATGAGTTTTTGGAGGCGATGGTCCATCAAAAGCCTCGACATCTGCTTTACAGCCTCTGAAATGCCTCACTGCCAGACATGGAACCCCTTCTGAGGCAGGTCCTCCCTTCTGCTGACCCCACCCTCGAGCAGTGGGAGCTCAGGGACTGATGGGGACTGGATAAATGGAGAACAGGCCCAGCCCAGCTCCTTCGAGGAGCTCCCCTCAGAGGGAGAGTGGATGCCACATCCCAGGTTACCACGGCCTCTCTTCACACACCTGGCCCGACCCCAGTGCCCGATGCAAACAAAGTGGATGTTCAGGAAGCACATCTCAGCTGCTCGCTGAGCACCTGGCAGCAAAATCACTCACTGAAGACCTCAGCCCTTCCAAAGCCAGCAGCACCACGAATGACCCTGCCAGGAGCAGGGCTCAGCTCCAATAGCTGTCAGTTCTCTCTTTTAGGTGCTCAAGGTCCACCTCCAATGGGTGCTATCACAATTCCAGGCGATGCACAGCAGCCCACCGTGCTCCAGTCTGCTCCCTGTGGGCAGAACCACAGGCTGTACCACCGAGCTTTGAGAGCTCAGGGGTGTGGAATCCCTGCCCCCTGGAAATACAACACTCCTGGCACATGGGGACCCCTCGTGCAGATCCTGTAAAGCACAGAAACAGGTAACACCACTCTGTGTCCCTTCAGCTCCCTGGGTGAAACCAGCCTGCAGTGCAACTGTCACAGTCACACACTGAATTAAAACTTTTCCTTCTGCAGCATAATCAGTAGGAGAACACAGACAAAGCATCTTTAAAACAACTTACACAGGTTTAAGTAAGCTATTACAAGACAACAGAATCAGGCCTTGTTGCTGGTAAACAAATACAGGCATCCACACCTTACTGAGTAAAGCTGTGAGTTATGTGAAGCTGTAATTGTTCAGTGATCATGGTTTCTCACAGAACTATACTTCCAATGATGACACCTAGCACAAGCTGCTAACAAACCACACCTAAGGAAATTAAAGTGAAAAAAAGGGCTGATTGCACACATTAGCCTCTCAGATTATTCCTTCATAGTTTAGATATCTAGAGTATTTCATGTACCAAATTAGAGGATGGCAAGAACAAGTGTTATTCAGGTAGCTTCAAGAGAGCTAACTTGAGATTAAGGAGAGTTTAAGAAGTTTAAAGATGAATAGACACTTCTAGCCTGAGTCATTTGTTTCCAGTGCACATGCCATTAGCAGAAACCAGCCAAGAGAATGAGGTTCTGACGACTTGAATATGAATCACCGGCTGTCATTCTCCTAGGCAGCTCCCTTCTTTGTTGGCTGAGTCAAAAGAGATAAAGCTGCTGCTTATGATCTTGGAAGATTCTCATAAAAAGAAAACCCAACCCCGAAAGTTAAAACACCACCAAGACAACATAGCTGCGGGTATCTTTAAAGCCCTAAGTGGTTTGCACTTTATCCAATCGGATGCTCAGGATAACTCCAAGTGCTTCACAGGCAGCCGGCCAGACGCTTGTACGGCAACTGTTGAATATTCAGCAACAGTTTGCTCTATAGGAGCACCTGCTGCCCACAGATCCCAGGCCACTTCACAGAAACTAATGAATTCCCTTCCTCGAAAGAGGCTTTGTGTGGCTGCATTGAAGGCAGATGAGTAAGCCCAGCCTGCCTTTGCAAGAGCCACCCCAAACAGAAGCAGGAGCCAGAAGACAGCGATTCCCATGGATTCCTTCTGATCGTCGTGGGGCAGGAAAGCAGTGTCAGCATTAGGTGGGTATGGGAATACAGCTCTGCCTTGCCCTGCAGTGACCTGACTGGGCTTTCCCAGGTTGGAAGCAATCTCCAAAATAGGCATACAAAGCAGCTGAAAGCTAGAAACTTGGCTGACAGGCTACATGACATGCCTACATCAATACATTCATGCTGAAGAGCAAGCCTCGTTAAAATTCACTCCCATCACAGCCAAATCACCAGCACCCCTGACATTTAGACAGCCTCACAGTATGCCAGAGGAGACAGGGAAGAAAAGAGGATCCGAGTATCCCACCACTCTGCAATCTGATTAGGAAGAGCTGGACCCATCACACACGACCAGAAACAAGAAATGCCACATGCAGATGGGCCATGGCCCTCCTTCACCAGGATCATGCCTCTGACAGGCTGAATCTGCTGTGGGATACAAGCCTGAGCCCCTGCACCTTCCCCAGCCACTTTCTTCCCAACAAAAGCACAGGAAAAGTCACCTCACCACAACTGGAAGAGGTGCCATGTGGAGGTGTGCCAGGCTTGGTTTCAGATGAAAGTTACTTACTGTTGCACTCCATCATAAGAGAAAATCCATGCTCTCTCATCTTTATTTAAGCAGCCACTGCATTGGAAGGCAAGTATTCTCTTAATTACTGACTGACAAAGAAGGGTGTGAAGCATTTCTCCCTGATGTGTTGTAGAAACAGCCACTCCTCTACAAACATTTGCATGTTTACACCAAGAGGGCTACACTTTTTAAAGCACAGGTTTTCCCCAGCGTGTTTCCTTTCCTTTTCAGTTGTCAGGCAGAGGTGGGGAGGTGCTGATCTGCCCTTTGATCTGATGGGAACAGTAGAGACAGAAGAGGAAAATGTAGGAGCACTAAGGGAGGCCACCCGTGTGTCTCCGCGTCCATGACGTGAGTGAGCTCTCACCCACGGCTGGCTCCCTGCTGCCACATCTGGCTCTCGCCCACATCTGGCTCTCGCCCACATCTGGCTCTCTCTCTCCCAGGCTGCTGTGCCTGTGCACAGGGGAGGGCAGGCTGCTCACAGGTAGGCTGATGGGGAGGGAGGAAGTCACACAAACCACTTCCATCTCCTGCTGCAGAACACAGAACACCCAGTCTCCCCATATAACTGGGAATATAAAATCTCTCCGAGTTCAAGATCAGCGTGCAGAGCACCAATATCCTACTAAGCTGTTCAAATATGAAGTTATTCAGGGCCAAAAGTTAGTTTGGTCAACACAACAGCTTCCTGTGATTGTTTACTTACTCAAATCTAATATTTGAAGCTCTGCTTAAGGCAAAGCTTCACACATTGTGGTGAGTATTGGAAGGAACTTCTAGGGGCAAGATTATTGCTAAAATCCAGATCTTGGACTGAGTGCTGGACAGCATCCTGGAAAGGCAGTGAAGAGTCCCCAGAGAGAGGGCAAGCCCATGCTGCAGTGCACTGCCAGCCTCCCTCCCCTGCAGGATAACCTCTGTGTCTCCTACAATTGTGCAATTCAAGGACAGCAGGTTCTGCCTGGAAGACCAAGCTTCAGCTTCTGTGCTGCTCCTGCTGAACCACCCGAGGAGAGGGCACAGAGGTTCTGAAAGGCTGCTCTGTGCCCTGGCTGGGAAGTTCAAAGTGACATCGTGCCTCTTCCAAGCAGAGGAGAAAGGCCATGTGCAGCCAGGAGAAGGAGTCAGGAGTGTTTACACTCTGCTGTCACTTTAATTGGCCATAATGGAGATGCCAGACTTCATCATATGCAGGGTCCAGAACCAAGCACTCCTTTTCACAGGTCATTGTTTATGCTCTGGAAGTTTTAGCATTAAAAGGCTTTAGCAGACTGCTAATTTGATCCCCTGAACAAAGTAAAAAAAATAAAAAGCTCTTCCTTTTACTTTGAAGTTGTGTCCCATCACTCCCTGGGCTGCTCCCCACTACTGGACTATCACACGCTCATCAGCCATCACTGGAGGGTCATCAAAGCAAGGAGAATCCCTTTGCAGATGAAAAAACATCCTCATTTGCAGCGTTAGGAATTAGAGTGCATTACCTTCAGCATGAACGGGGCCAGCACATCAACCGGAATTCAGATCTAAACCCACCGCATCGTTTGGCACTTTGTTCCATCACTGCCTAAGGCACTTTTACCTCTGAACTGCAACAGTTTCCTCTTCTTTCACATATCTAGAAAAGGTGTGAAGTGGCAACAAGCTGACACACCACAAACACGACACAGGAAACTTCCAAGTTTCCACTGCCCACTCCAGTAAGAGCAGAAACGAGATCTAACTATCTGAAAAGTCTCTGGTAACATTTCTAGAGTGAAATGCTCGTGAGTGTGCAAGCTGCCAGAGCTCCTCAGAGAGGTAACACGGCCCTTCCCACAGAGTGAACTGCTGGGACAGCCCACAGCGGGTACTCCCTGCCACCCCTCCTCCTGGACAGGGCACCCTGCTCAGCTGTATGTAAAATGAACTGTGGGCAGCGCAGCATCACCTTCCTGCTGCGTGTGGGAGTGCTGCAGACATTGGTTTATAAAAGCTGGTGTACAACTTAAAAAAAAACCAACTCATATTTGCCTAAAAAGATCTGCAGAGCAGATAATACATGTGACATAATGAACCCTCTTGAGAAGCCTTTGCCTTGAGATGAGACGATCTCATTCTATTTTTAAAGTCAGAGCGGCAGTATCAGGGAGGGAGGACAGAAAATGTCAAACTCTCAGCAGGGTTTGCTGCCTGGCTCTGTGGCTCAGCCCCTGCTGAACCTGCCAGCAGGGCACGAGGGCAGCTCTGGCACACCGGGGGCAGCAATTCACCATTCCTCTGGCAGCAACACCGTGCCCTGGCCAGATGTCACAGCATTGCTCGCACAGCAAACACAGAGCTGCAGCTCACGGTCAAAGGCACCCCCAAAGACCCCCCAGTACAGACCAGTCAGACCCAAGGGTCACAGGAATGGTCAGGTTATGTTACTTTGAAGCAATGGTACCAGAGAACACAACACCTATGCTGACAAAGAGCTGGAGGCTGCTTTCAAAAACATGCCCGCATGCCTGAGGCACAGCTCAGCTCTCACTGCTCAGCTCACACCCCCAGTTAACCAGCTCCGAGTTACAAGATGCTCTTGGCCAGTGGTGGCGGCTGCTCGGGGACAGCTGAGCTCACACCCAACGCGTTTTCCTTAAGCAGCCTCAAGGTCACCCTGCGGGGCCTCGATAAATGACAAACCCCTTGCATCACACCTGCCCGCGGGCGCTGCAGGCACACGGGCAAGAGCTCCCTGAGCTGCCTTCGTGCTGCGCCGGCCCCTGGGTGAGGAGGAAGAGGAGGAGGAGGAAGCACCTCCTGGCACCTCCACAGCACCATTAGGCACAAACAGCGTGAAGAACAGGGAGAAGCTGTCCCAGGCAGGAACAGTTCTGCTTGTGTCTAAGCTAATTATTCACAGGAACACTGGTCAAACTCCCTTCCCCCGAGGAATTTGGAAACTATAATTTTTGCATTTATTTTCTATACTACTGCAGGTCTGGTCTGCAGCAAACACAAGGAAATGAAGCCATTTAAACAAAAACAATGAAAAAAAAAAAATATTTTTGTCCCACAACTCATACTTGTGTGTTGCCACCCAGCCGGGTTAGATTACACTGCAGCCTCCAGCAGGGAGGGATGCTCGGGGACTGGGAGCAATTTCAGACCCCAAGAGGTAGAGAAACATCTCGAGTTTCTCCACCACAGTAAGAAGTCCAGCCATGCCTGATGAGGAGCAGTTTATGTTGGCAAGCAGAGGGAAAGCATTAAGGATGTGGCTTTGCTGTAGTTTATACAGAAACACTTCCCAGAGCTCATTGGTCACTCTGAATGTAGACGAGCCTAAAAGGTAATTTACTTCATGTTTAAGAAATACTGAAGTAGCTCTGAAGAGCTCCTCATTAGGAGAAGAAAGAGCTGCCTGACTTTGGCTGCTCTTCAGCTGGTGGCTGGGCAAACCACAGGTTAAGGCATTTCTGCTGCAGGAATAACTGGAATTGCAGCCTTTACCCAGCAAAGATTGCAAGTGCTGAATTAAAAAAAAAAATGATTCTCTCTATGTATTTATAAAAGACATTTTATTTATTTTTAAACAAAGTCTCTCACATACCTGCCCTTTTTTCAGTGAAAAAGTGCTTGTTTTCCAGGGTATTTCCCCTTTTTTTTTTCAGTTTCTACAGTGAAGTTAAAGCACTTCATCGCAGAAGGGCTGCCACACACATCATTGAGCTGCACACATGTAAAGCACAAACTAAGAACCCACTGATCATAGACCCTGGCTTGGTCAATAAGCTGGTTTTTTTTTTTATTTACCCAGTAAATACACATAGGCAGGAGATACCTTTGAACCTGCACAGACACAGCAGATGGGAACCAAGAAGAAATCCTTTATAAGATTAGGCTGCACACTGAAAACACAATTCAAAGCAGAGTCATATGCAGAGACCCCCTACTACTAACAGCAGTATTGAGTATTGGCTGCCACACAGTGCCCAAAGCACTGCTCTGTGCTGTCAGGAAGCACTTACAGAGCCTGTCCTGTGTTTGGTGCAGCAATCAACCTAAATGACTGGAGAAAGTACAAAAGGAGTGACATTATTATGCTGCATTTCAGAATTTTAAGGGTCAGCTACATAAACATGGTGAACATTTGAAGATATTAATATTTGGATAATGGTTAATTCAGAAACAACCTATGATTAGTTTAATAACCTAGTTATTAAATATTTAATAAATTCATAAACTATTAAAATTAATAAACTATTTATAGTTTATTAATAGTTGTTATCGTTTTATAAATTTATAAAATTAATAAACTATTAAATAGTTTAACTTAAAGTGTTTCACTAGGACACTATTTTAAATAAAAAGTTAAGATCAAGCTATGCTTGACAAATGTAGCAGTACTGGTTAATCAATAACTGGAGCAAAGCATTTCCATTACCCCTGCTATTCTGGCATGGGAAGTGTTTTGTTTTGCACATGGCAAAGATTCCCCAACTACCCTGGTGGTAAGAGCCCTGTCAGGATAACCACAGCTGAGAAACATCTGCACATCAGGTGGCTTCTGGGAGACTTGCTGCTGTGTGCAGTAATTCTTCAAATAACAAACTTAAAAGAAACCCATTACAAATGGTTTTGAAACTGCTTGGAGGCTGCCACATCTTGTGTAGGGTTCAGCTCACACTCCCCTCAGTTTGGGCAAGCAAACAGCCAACAGAAATTCCACCCTCCTTCTGTGCCCACTTGTAAGAATATTCCACACTACTGCACATATTTGGTGGTGACACCAAGTCATTCCCCACCTCCCCCAAAAATTGGAGGGATCACAGGCAGAAAAATAACTTTTGTTGGGAAAGGGCAATCCAGTCCCATCACTGGAGCAATCCCCCCATTCACATGCAATTTGAATGGAATAAAACTATTGTCAACAGAAGTAGTTATGATAACATAGCAAAAGGGATCAAAATAATCACAAATTATACTGGTATATAGGTAATAATATAATATACTGGATACAGGTACCACTGAGTTCACATTTAGGGAGTCTATTCTGAACGCATTTCAGAAGTTTTCTCCCATCTGTGCCTCCTCCTTACCCACAGTAGATAAATCAGCCGAATACCATGAGAATAAATAATTCTCTCTGGCCCCAAAGCCACCAACCTTAAAAATCTGCCACAAGCAATGAAAATATTGCTACTACCAAAGCTGCAACAATAAAATTCCACCTCAAAATCAGCACAGCACCCAGCAATGAGGGCGCCTGCCTGCCCTGGGATCTCTAACGACACGTCACTTCTGCCTAACAGAAAAGCACAATTGCCCTTCTCCATTTCAGGGACACGACGAACTCCAGGCCAGGAACTGCTCACATCTACAAGATCTCTGCTCTGAGCTGCTTTCAAACGCTGCCAAACACATCTCACACGGCCATGGGGGGCAGAACCGCCTCACCCACCGCACCAGGGCACGGCCGGTCCCACACCGGGGCCACAACAGGCAGCATCTGTAGCTCCAGCACAGGCTGTCGTGACAGCCACACACCAACCACAAATCATATTTTTGTGCCTATGTCACTAGCATCCCGGAGCCAGCAAATGCATTCAGAACCACATTTGGGTATTAAAAACATTCAACAATAAGTAATGGCAATCCAAGCACATTGCCAGCGCCACGGAAGATAATTACAGAGCAAGCCCCCTGCTTGCATTCATCCTTAAAAAGTACTCGGTTTTCCTCCTCTTCCCCTTTTAAAGGTTTAAATCCCAGGTATTGGGTACCTCCAGGTTTCAGAGCTGGGAGCTGTAAGAGGCTCAGCTATGAGGGAGACATCTGCCTCTTCCCCTACACCCCCATTTCACCCCACACAGCTGCTGACAGACACAGACGCTTTTAGATTTTCCCGTGTAGCAACATCCCCAGGACCCGCTCACTTCCATAGCGAGCCCAACCTTCCAGCACACACAACTCCGGAGCGAAAATCCCCTCCTTCGGCAAACAGGAAAAAACCCCAGCAGGTTTCGCTCCACCTGCAATTTCATGCATTTCACGAAAACGCCGATACCGCACCAAAAACCCCAGCGATGCTTTCCCCCCTCGCTTGTGGATCCCCACAGGAGCAGAGCGGCCTCACGGATCCCCCTTCCCTCACGGATCCCCCTTCCCTCACGCCGCAGCCCCGGCGCGGGTTCCCCGCAGGGACAGAGCGAGAGCCCGCGCCGGAGCTGCGGCTGGAAAACCCCCAGAACCCCGGCGCAAACTTCCTCCTCACCCCGCAGGAGCCACGGCCGCTTCCCGCCTTCTCCTCCTCCTCCTCCTGCCGGGCTGCCCGTACCTGGCTCGGCGCCGGGAGGTCGCCGCCGTCCCCACGCCCCGTCCCCGCCCGCAGAGAGGGCGGGCGGCACTCGGAGCCTCCCCGCCCCGCCGTTGCCGGGCGACGCGGAGGGGCCGGGCCGGGCCTCGGGGACCCGGGAGCGCCGCCGCCACCGCGGCTCCGGCCGTGGGCGGGCGGGCAGCGGCGGGAAGGGCCCCGCCACACGGACGGTGCTGCGCTCCGGTGGGTGTGAGTGACGCGCGCCCGGCCCCGCTCCTGGGTTCAGTCGTAGTCACTCGGTTTTGCTCAAAAATAATGCGGTATTGCTCAAAATGATCTGTAATTAAAATTATGCGCAATTGCTGGTGAGAGGGGAAGATGCGGAGGGTTCCTGAGGAATGAAATGTGGCTTAAAACCCGATTAGAACCCGATTAATTCTCTCTATATTATATAATGATATATTATATAACTTTGTATAACATATATAATAAAATTGATGTAATTACATGTTTATTATTTCTATATTTACATATTTATATGTAATTTATATGTTTTTATATAATTATATGTGTGTGCAAATGGCACAGCTTGCCCAGAGAAGCTGTGGATGCCCCATCCACAAGTGTTCAAGGCCAGGGTGGACAGAGCCTCCCCAGCCCAGCGTTATTGACAATCTTCCTGCAGGTGGTGAGTGTGCAGGAACACATCTGAGGTGGAACAGAAGAATTTTTACAGACTGATTTTGGGTTTCTGACACTTCATACGTGAAGGGGTTGCAGTAGCAGACGCTGAGGGCTGTCAGCTCCCCAGGCAGGGACCATCTTTGGGGACATCAGGGTTCACAGGGGACAGCCTCACCTGCCCCATGTACCCCCATTCCTACAACAGAGTCACAGCTGAGCACATGTACGGCCTCCCTGCGATGGGGACAGCTAAAGCACCCTCAGTGTGCTCAAAGCAAAGCAGATCCTGTTAGGAAGTGATGTCTGTTTTGTCCTTGATTTTAATCCCTTTAGTTACAAGATAATGAGAAGCAAAACAAAAAGGCTGAGAACAATCACACTGACTTTGTTATTTTATATTCACTTTACTTCTTGGAAGTTGTGTAACTTCCTTTCCTTTTTCGCAACACCTCGTAAGAGCTGTTTACTGTGCTGTCCGCGCTAATAAAGGAAGAAAAAAGAAAAAAGAAAAGAAAAGAAAAGAAAAGAAAAGAAAAGAAAAGAAAAGAAAAGAAAAGAAAAGAAAAGAAAAGAAAAGAAAAGAAAAGAAAAGAAAAGAAAAGAAAAGAAAAGATCTGTTTCCATGGCTTTGCAGCATTAGACTACAAGGCAGAAAGGGGAATACAAAAAAAAACATTTTTCCATAAAATTTCTATCTGGGAGCCAAACCCTGCCCTTATTGACTGTCACAGTTGTCGCTGCTATGTCACACAGACGGAAACACCATCCTGCAGATTCAGCCAGCAAACAAACACCTCCCTCCCAACTGTAATGGCACTGAAAGTCTCAGAAAAGGAAAATAAAAGAATCCCCAGCCACTACTCTGCCATTTGACCTGGCCATATTCCAAAGCCTGTCTTTAATGTCACCTCCAGGTATTTCAGAAGGGGCAAAGCTCTTTGGGGTGTACTTCTGAAACAGTGCTTGTACATGGAGTTACAAAGATGCTGTAAGTGTAAATCACTGAAAGATCACTTAAGTACTTTATACTTCTAAAATATTTTGGACTTTATTGTGTCCAAAGACATTTTCCAGAGAGGTCCAAACGTTACTTGAAGCAAGGGATAAGGAAATTGTCAGAAAACAGAGCAAAGCAGGCAGACACAAACCCATCTACCAGTGTAACATCTCATGGCCCATGTATTCCCTGAACCTGCCCTCATTTTCATCACAGCCAGTGACTCCAAGTGTAAAACACTGCTGTTCAAAAAGGAAAAGAGAAAGAAATTAATCAGCCCTAATTCTTATATATATATGCAATGCTTAAAGCAATTCACTGAACCTGACCCTTTTTGCAGTTCATTGAAAGAAAATGAAAAGAATTCCATCTCTGCTGAGCACAGAAGTTTTGGAAGGGCAGGGGATGCCTGAGGTTTAGTGAGACAAAGTGTTACAGCAACAGATGAAAGCCAAGTGCAGCTTCAGCCGGCACAGACTGCCGTCCCCACGTGTGCCAGGAGGGCACGGGGACTCGGGGGGCACGGGGACTCGGGCAGGTCCCTGCACACGGGGACCCTGCAGACCTTGGGCTCCCTGAGGGGCAGAGGGACCCCAGACCCTTCCTGTTCAGGGGCTCTCCTGGGGAGCTGAGAAGCTGATCATGAATGGTGCAACAGGAATCAAAACCTCTCCCCAGCATCCTCCTATTCATTGATCTGAATGAATGGGCAAAGCAATTTCTGCAAGACAGATTTAGGGACAGACAACTTCACTGCTTTTTACATAGGACACTTCTAAAATCTGCTTTTCCTTTCAGTATTCAGTTTGAGAGAGAGAGTTGTACATCAAGGGCTCACTGCAGAATAAACAACAATCACACATGAAATTATTACCTGCATGGTACATTTTGTAATTGTTTCCTGAAAAATGCAAGTCAGAAGTGTTTGTATTATTACACAGATCAGGCACTACTATGGACATTATGAAACCTGACAATTACAGAACCATTACCCAACACAGATCTACTTTCAACAGCTTGTGATGAGAAAAACATAAAATAAGCATTAAACAGATAAAGCAGCAATAGTTAAAATGAATATTGTAACAGAAATGTTAAGAACATATGCACAGCTGTGTGGTACACCTGCTGAACACCCTACTCAGTTTGCTACCCAGGGCTTTGATATTTATTGCACAGTAATAATTGAGAAGGCACAAATCTCTCATTGATAGATGCATTTCTCATAATGTATGGACTTTAGACAATCAATCCTCATTAAGGAGTGACTGTATAAAATCTTTATCAAGTAATAACCCTAGCTATAATGCAGGTTCATTTCTCACTTCATTAAAGCTAAGCCTGATTAAGTAGAGATTGTTATAAGCTCCTTTGATCTCCATTGAGACAAAAACCTTATTTTTACACATTTCATGGTAAAGTGATAATTTTCTGTTTAATATGATTTAAGATTTGTTTCCTACAAAGGGAAAAGCAGAGCACGCTGTCATGGCTGAGGTTGGGCAGGTGACCATCACTGGCTTCTCGTGAAGGAATGAGGATTAATTTTGGCAGTGACACGGGCCTTTAGGTGCTCCATGCCTAAGAGCAGCAGGGGTGCAGGGAAGGGTGTCTGCACGTCTGCTGGGACAGCAGCTTCCGCTCGGTGCAGCTGCAGCTCAACTGAGTCAGCGCCGCGGAAGGAGAGCTCGCGTGATGCATTTCTCCCATCTGAGACTGGAGCCTATTCTCCTGTCATGATTTCAGGCAGCTGAGGAATTTGTGCAGGTTAGTGACTGCTCAGATGACCACAGACACTGAAATATGCTCCAAGCTTTGTGTGTGGTGTCACGAGCAGGCTCTGCACACTGAGACCCTCCTGAGCACAGGATTTGTGCCCTCATCAGCAGCAGACCTGCTGCCTTTTGAGGAAAGTCCTTCAATGCCTACACTCTGCCATAACTGCTGCACCCAGGGCGTCCCTTCACATTCAGGTTCCACCTTAATTCATCTTTTTTCCTAAGTCCCACCCTCCATATGCCACTTGTATTAAGGGTACCTGCAAAGTACTTGTGCTGAGTCCTGGCCAGGGTCTGAGCACAGTGACAAGTAGCTGTCAATGGAGAGTAAATTTTATCCTCATTACCACAGGAAAGGAAAGAGATCGGCAAAAGGATGCTTGGCACAGCCAGATCCCACAGATCTCCCAAACCAACACTATGCATCCTGAAAATGGGGCTTGCAGAAGCAGGCCAGAGAAAATCTGAGGAAAGTATTAATTATTTTGGTGATTAGAAGAAGATTGCTGAATATATCACTGAGAGCCTAAATCAAAACTACTGCTGTCCCCTTCCCTTTGCAGGTGGTGAGGCATGGCAGGGAGTTGGAATGAGATGATATTTAAGGTCCCTTCCACCCCAAACCATTCTATGATTCCCTGATTCTATGATTTCCCAGAGTGCCTGGTGAAACCAGGGGCTCCTGGCCAGGAAACACCGAGCAGGGCACATCACTGAAAGGGCTGATGGCAGGGAAACCTGCTGATCTGGTACAAAGCACTGCAGTTCCTCTGGAGCAGTTCTGAACAAAGGCTGGCACCTCCTCTGCTGTTCCAGAGGCAGAATCCTTCCTCTGCATCTCACTAAGGCATCGCTCACAGGCGAGTCACCCTAATGACAAGAAACTGGAGCTGAAATGTGAAGAACAGAGACTAATTAATAATGAAGGTAATGAGATCACCAGAATATATATACACCAAACCTGCATCTTAATTATCTCATGAAAACTGGCAACTCCAATCATGTTTCAAAAGCCTTTAATCATGCTCTCTCTGATGAATATTGGTGGCTATTTTACAGAGACTTATGTAAAAATACCTTTTGTGTAGGTTTTTCCCCTACAATAAGAGCTGGCCAAGTTACTACTGTGTGTAACTGCTCTGCTCCAAAATGAGATATCTCAGACTTGCAATTACAGCTGGTCTGATCTTCATCTCATCCACTCTCATCTTATTTTGGAGTGCTTCCTTTGAAGGAAATGCAGTAAGACTGGCATGAGTTACTGCAGTATTGTTACAAGTCCCTTTTATTATGACAGAACAAACCAAGAACAGTCCCTAATTAAGGCAGTTTCTGCCAAAACAGAGGGAGCATACAGTCCCTGCCCCAAAGACCTTGCAATCACAACAGGCAAAGGCATTTGAGGTAGGGAAAAGAGGACAGAATGAACTTGCTCCCAGCTACAACTTGTTCCCACGATTTAGGGGGAAGTCAGGAGGGGGCTGAGGTAGGATGAACACAGGACAAGTGCAGAGTAGGGGAGCTGAAGACTGCAGAGGAGGCAGAAACAGGCTGCATTTACAGCTGACAGAGCCTTTCCAGAACTTTCTGCAGTTTCTTCCCTGCCCTCCCCATCCCTTCATCCCTGAACAGGGTAAGGAGGTCAGCTCCAAACTACAGCTGCAGGGGAACACTGCTCTGGGTGCAGCAGGCATAGCTCAACCCCTGCTCCCACTCCCAAAAAACCAAACCCCAAGTGCCTGCAGAGAGGCTTATTTTAGTAATTAAGGAAGCAGCAACTGAGACCCTACACCACAGGGGTCTGCTCTGCCCTGACCCTCGGAGCAGAGATCTTGCTCGTGTCCTGCCCCCAGGAAGAGGCAGGGACATCAAACAGCTCTGCCCGAGCATGGGGCTCTTCTCTGTGCAGGGGGAGAGCACCAAAGGCAGGACAGGCTGAGGGCCACGAGCATCCATTCCTTGGGCCTGCAATGAACTTGGGCCCGACTCTGGGACATGCAATTACAGCACGAGGACATTTCAGGAGACTCACCCTCTGCTCTCTCCAGAGATGAGCTACTTGTAACCTCTCTGCCATCAGTAGGTTACACTTTGGCTGCTTAATGAGGCGTTCAGAGGGATTTCCTGTGTTCCTCTCCAAAACCCCTCATGAGGGACAAATAGTCAAGAGCTGTGAGTGCAAAGGCCAGATGATAGCTCAGGATACACATCCCCCTCATCACTGCAACTGTACCATTAGGTTTTTCATGTCAAGCTCTGAAGGCATCTCAGAATTGTAGCTGTGAATCCATGATTAAAGCACCTTTGTCAAAAGCATTACAAAAATATGCCAGACACAAAATCTATTCTATTTAACCTTTGTCAAAATGATCAGTAATAAAAATAAATAAAACAAAACAGGCTACATGAGCAAATTCAAGTGAAAAATACGTAGCCTGTCCTTTAGAAATGGGCTGGGAGAACTCTGTGAGGCATGGACACATTCACTGTGCTGCCAAGAGCATAGAAAGGAAAGGGAAGTGTGAGCATCCCTCAACCACCTCAGAGCTTAAACCAAGGTGGAGGCAAGCAGCTCCATACTGCACCAGAAAGATGGAATCACATTAACTCGCCTGTCTCCACTGTGGCTGAAGGGAGAGGAGGTTACAGTGCTTTTTTCCTAGCCAAGGAAGCAACTGGCCAGGGCTCAGGTGAGCCTGGGGCTGCAGATGGAGCAGGGGGCTCTGACAGCCCTTCACACACATGAATCTGCTGGATTATGCTTTGCATGGTCTGTAGAAGACAGGCTGCTGCCAGAAGAACTTTTTGAGAGTTTCAGCTCTGAGCATGTTTTTCACAACATGTTTTTAAGCTTTTAGCCCCTTCTCTGTGTAACACAACTGGTTAGCAGAGGAAAGGAAAAGAAAAAGAATCATCTGGCCAGGATAAGAATAATTCATGCTCACCAGGGGCTAGTATTTCTCTCATGGCACACAGCAAGGCTGCAGAACAGAACATCCAAAAGCAAGAACAAACCTGCACTGAGCTCATGGGTGCAACTTCACTTTGGTCCTATTGCTCCTTTGCATTACCACATCTCTTTAATCACACAATTACACACCACTTCCCACTGGTCTGGACGTGTTCAGGACCCTGACTGGCTGGTGCTTGGCTTATCAGCAACTATTCAATATCTGCTTTAGTCTCTTGATCAAAGTGCAGCTTCATGTCTTATTTATGGCTACTACTAACAGCCTGCTCTGCAGACAGAACTATTTATTTCCCCCTAAGCTTTTCTGTGGTGTTCATCACTCTGACATCTGAGTGCTCTGCAACGATTAATTCATCTTCATAAAGTCTCTTCAAAATGAGAGAAGATGGTATTCCCATTTTACAGATCAGGAGCTGCTGCACAGACAGATTGAGGTCAAACATTTCCACTCATGATAGGTCCTAGTATGAAATGTCTCAGATCTAAATTTTTTTAGATACCTTCAAATATAATGCCAAAAAAATGAAAACAAACAAGGTTTGTGTGTTCAAATAAAACTCTGACTGGCTTCTTAGAAAGTCAGGTACAAGAACAGGAGAGGATTAGGGACTATAAATGTTGGTTACCAGGAAGGATGAAAACTTTCTGACCACTCTCAGGAATATTGAAAACCAGTACAGATAACCCATGTGAGTGTAAAATGCATTATGAGCCTTTGATGAAGCAGCAGAGTATATTTAAGAACTAAACACATAGGGATGTCCTCAGCAGCATAGAACACAGGACCAGATCCTGAGAGCACAGTTTAAGATAGGAGGAATTGCAGGTTCTCTCCACTTCTTGGCCCATTGAGCATGGAAAAACCAGAAAGCTTTGTATGGTAGAAGACCACCCTGGGAAGGAAAGGTTTTGTTTTATCACTGTGTTAAAAGCATCTGTGGATCAAATGTGCCAGTATCACTTTACAGCATGAAAATGCCGCCCAGGGGACTCTCAAGACTCATCTTTTTAAATGCTGATACCTCTTTGTCAGTTTTAATAAAAGACAGCTACAAAAACAAAGTGGGCCATGTGGTCTCAATGAAGCAGAGACCATGGCAATCAATAACAGAAACAATCTGCACTTACTCTCTGGGAGAATTTGCTTTTAGCAGCAACATTTCTATAATAAGACATCATTCAAGAGCTCCCTTCAATTTTTCTTGGGACAATGAGCCCACTGTGCCCAAAGCACATCTGTGCTTATGGAGATTTGCAAACCAGGACAGTGTTTAGACTGATAACTTGACCATGCACCATATGATGATACACCACAGCTTGCAGGATGTTTGATCCTTCCTTTTCTGCCCTCAAATGGACAGTTTTCTATCTCAAAAGAAAACTTCTCTGTCAAAATGTTGACTTTTAATGCAATATAGACATTAGTTTCTGCTTCACCTCATGATCTCTCTCACAGAAGGCCTCACAAGTGCTCACAGGTCTGCCCAATACAAGCTCCTGTCTCCAGCCCTGTTTTTTAGCAGATGAATAAGGTTAGGAAAGACAACAAAACCTGGGGAGAAGAGGGACAAAACCTGGGAAGAAGAGATGGAAGTTACAAGAAAACATTTTTCATTTGCTATGCCTGAAAGACACCAAACTGTGCCAAAGGAAATGCTTTTTAGTTGAGAATCCTGATGCATCTCAGGCCCCAGACTTTGTCGGATTTAGATAATCTAAATTACATTGCAGATCAAAGTTTATTTGTTTGGAAAATTTAATCTGAGACCATTCATCTTTTCTGTCTTATCAATCCAGTGCCATCTTCATGTAGCACACACCTAGCAATGGGACTGCTGAAGCAGCTGGTCATCTATCCCAGTGCCACCAGGACACCAGTGTCACCAGGGAAAAAACACTCATGGGCAAGAGGTGGCCTTGGCTCAGCCCCTGGCACTGAGAGCTGTGGCCTCTCCACCCAGGCAGAGTGGAGAGCTGTTTGTCAGAGGGATGAGAAGGTTGCCGAGTGCAGGAGCTGAGCTGTTTGCAGTGTTTGACCATTCCCACCAGGTCATGGTGTGGCTCTGCCTGGGCTCTGCTGTCTCACTGTGACCTGTGACTCCTGCAGGGCCCTCCCTGCCAGCTGAGCTTCATCCTCCTGTCACCTGTGGCCACGTGGTGACAGCAGTGTCACAGCCCCAGCCCCTACAGGCCCGGGGTCTCCATGAGAGACACGAACTGCTCTGCTCCTGTGGCTCTGCACTTCAGTGACACTTGGCTGCTGCACCCCTGTTCTTTCACTTTTGGCTCTTTGCTTCACCAAATGAGGAACCAGATGTTTCCAGTTCCCTCTGAAGGAGAGACACTGCCCCAGTGTGAGCAGGGAGCTGGACTGTCAGGCTAAACCTGTTTCAGTAAGTAATGTTCATAAAGTCATTGCAGTCCGAGTTGCAGCTGCAGCAAATTCATACACGCCTGGTTCAGGATTACTGTTGTGTTTAGGATCTTGGATCATGCAGAATGTCAGGAATGGGCTCAATCACCAATTCCATCCACAAACAGAATTCTCATTCTTGGATATGGCTAAAAAATAGCAACAACTAAAATATTAAGGTACAGATGGAAAACCCCCACTACTTCCTATAAATATTGCCTACAAAGCATTTCAGAGGCATGGTTGGATATTACCAAGGACAGTCCAATCTCAGTAAGAAATGTACAGCTTCTAATTTAAAAGTTACACAGGGATAGTCTTATCATCTGGAACATGAATTCTAGCCTTCACTCAGTACAGACATCAAAATAATCCAATTTCCAACCTGGGCCATCCCTAGCACATTCCTTTACCCTTGTGATTTGTGGCTCCTATTCACCACCCATCTCCATTCACACTGAAATCCAGGTACTTCCATGGGCTCTGCACTGCAGCACGACACAGGAAGTCAATTTTCTGTGGCACCAGAGAATGGCAACTCAATGCTTTCCATGACATCTCATTTTGGTGGATTTTAATCTTGTCCCTGAGAGACAGGAGCTGTTGTGGCCATTGCTGGTTTGAGGCTCTTTTTTGCAACTCACAGATATATAACAGGCAGAAGTTCAGTGGGGAGAGAGAAAGGAAACAAGATTTTTGCATGGTGGAAGTGGTGCTTTGGAAAAAGCTTCCACAACTCCAGTGAGACAAAAACACAGAATAAAAGAGAAAAGGTAAATTTTTATCAAACCCTGCAACCAGAATAACACCCTCTTCCTCCACACCACCCTTGCCCAGCCAGATCCAGTCAGATCCCTCAGCATTTTGTTCTGGTCTAAGCCAAGACCCAGATCTGAGGCTCCCAGGGGCACAGCACTGTACAGAGATAAGCCAGCTGTGTAAAAACCTGGAGTTAAGTCAACAGAGTTCAGTGAGCATTGAGAGAGTGAGCAGCAGAGGGGATTTACCTAGAAATGGAGCATCTGTGAACCACCAGTTGTTTATAGGGACTAATGGACTTGCCTTGCTCCCCCCCAGGTATTTTTACTTCAAAGGTACATAACAATGCTTAGAAAACTCTGTCTTGATACTACAGCAAACAGCTCTACAATGACTTTGACAAACTAACCCCTAATGCAGATGAGAAAGCAACAGGGACTTTTCTTGTACAGTCATTCCATGTTCTGCCCTTTGCTCTGGCCCAGCCAGCTGGAGCCTCTCAGGGCACAAAACCCCCAAGATCCCAGACCATAAGACATAAAAACATTTCTGTGCACTGATTGCCTCCTCACAATAACCTCATTATCACAGCTGTCAGTCACCAGGACAAACCAGTCACTAGCATGGGAGCCCTGATAAGGGATGCTCACCCTGAAATGCACTTGCTGCCTGGAACAACACGAGGGATGGCAGCTTTAGCACCACACGAGGCTCCTCCAGGCCAAAGCTGCAGGAGGTGTCCTGTCCCTCCACTGCAAGGGACTGCAGGGGTCACATGAAGGGATTCCCTCTGGCTCTGTCACACCATGGGGCTGGCTCAGTGTGGAATTGTTCAGCCCCTTCATTTCCACACTGAGCCAGCACCCACACAGAGATAATTGTTTATATCTTCTAGATTTATATCCCACAACGGTGATGTCCTGTATCAGGCTGGAAAATGTAAGGGCCTTTTTCCTTACAGACTTCCCAGCACATAAATCTTGGATCCATGTGCTATCCTGTCTTAAGTGGCTACCCAAAACCAGCATCATTAATCACTCATCTGGTGCATGATCTCTCTATTTTATCCAAGTCCTTGATGTACTGATAAGGGGTGGCTACAGTCCTGACCATGCCAATGTAAGGCTGGATCACTCATATCCAGTTCTCATCTCAATACTCCTCAACCACTGCTCAATACAGTGGTGCTACAGTGAGAATTTGATCATGATTTATAAACCTGAGTAAGTAAAACGTTTTTATCAAATTTCAGAAAAATACTGTTAACATTTCAAAGTCAGCAAAAAAATCTTTTCCAAGGCAGGAATTTTCAAAAACTTACCCTAAACATACATTGCCTGAGCCAGACACTTTAACAGATGGACTCAGAAAGCATTTTTAATATTGGCTATTAATAAGTGCAAATGTTCACAATGACAAATGCAATGTATTTTTAGTCTGTACTGGGACAGTAGCCTGGTCTTCATCAGCACTTTTCATCAAACTTTCCTCTTTCACACAAACCCCACCTGTAAGCCTGAATACACAGGCTCACAATCATGAGCTCTTCCCAGCCTCACCTCCCTGTTTCACAGTAAGGTCTGTAAACACTCACACTGCTCTGACTGCCTGCCAGGTGTGCCTGAGCTTCCATCTTGTCTAATTTCTCTCCAGCACTCAAGAATGTTCTTGTAACTGGGATTGCTCAGTGACTGTAGCTTAGTTAACCTGGAATTATCCAGTGTAAACCAACTCAGCATCAGGCTTTGCAGCTGAAATGAACGGATTAACTCATGATACAGTTAAGTAGGAGGAACAGGCTCTGTACTATAAACATCACAAATGCAAATGTCTTTCATAAAGTCCTTTTGTTGTTATTTGTCAGAGTACAAACTGAGCAGCAGTGAGGAGGGAAGGAAGGGATGCCTGTGAGCCATCTGTCCTCAGCAGCACATGCAGAGAGTTCCAGTCACCTTCTGCCCTTGCTGTGTCTTTAATTCCCAGCTCAATACCTGGGGCACAGCTACACCAACAGCTCCAAAAATCCAGCACTGTGAACCACCCTTGCCATGCTGTGAAGCCTGGCTGCAAGCAATGCAAATATTTTGAGTTGGATTCCTGTGGCCTTTCCCTGGGTGACACACGCAGTTCTAATGGTTCCCCAAAGAACACTGTGGTAAACATAAACTGTGATAAGTTTGACAAATGCCAGCTGACGTAAAATGGACCCATTGTGTGTTTAACTGGAAGCAGACAGAAACATCTCGAGTTTGTGGTTTCTTCTGGGATCATTGCAATAGTTTCTACATGTCACAAGTTTATTCCAACAGAGGGTCATTTTTAGATAGAGAACACCAGAAAGGACATGAGGAAACCTGGGGTTATTGCAGGGGGAGCCTGCAGAGGTTGCTCAATGCTGCTCACCTGCAATGCTGCTGTTTTGTGAACAAACAGCTGCACTCATTTCCCCAGGTGGCCCAGGGAAGCTTTTCTCACTCACTGGCCTTTGGGAGGTGCTGTCGTGTGCTGCAGGGCAGACATGGAACAAGGAAGAAAGTTCCAGGCAACACAGCTGGGATACCACCAGTGTAATTTCCTAACGCCTGCACAAAAACAAAGAGTGGCTGCTGCCATTTCGCTGCAAAGAAATCTGACAGAGAGAGGCTGTGCCTTGAAAGGTGGTCAGACACTTCCCACCCTTTAATTGCTTCTCTTCTCTTCTTGTTTAAGGCTTCTTGCAAGTCTTGGGGTAAAAGTGCCCTTCACCCCAGAGATAAACCTGCCCTCCTTCTCTTCCACCCCCTTGGCAGAGCTGGCTCTGACCAGACTTCCAGACCCATCTCCCAGGTCTTTTCACTTCTCCCATGTTTTAATTGCTTCTGTTTTACATCTGGCTGACCAAAGCTCAAGAGAAACAAGTTCAAAGCCTTTCTCAAATCACAGTATAACAGTAGGTGGTCCCCCCTATGGCAATCACACATCTTAAAACTAGGAAAAAGGAAAATGAATGAAATAATTGCAGTGTCTGCACAGGCCCCATGCTGTCAGCTATCCCTGATGGGGAGTGTCTGCTCCCTGTTTCCTTCCTGCTGGCCCAGCCCCAGGCAGGCAGAGGCAGCACTGACAGCCCAGGGATGGATCAGCACCATCAGTCACTCCTACCTGGTGTCCAGAGTGACTGAAGATTGCCTTCAGCTCCCTGAATACAGACATTTAATGCCACTCCAAAACCTCAGGGTATTCAAGGCATCCATATGGATGTGACACAGCCTCTCCAGGAGCCCACACCACACAAGGTAGGCACAGGCACCCAGGAGAGAGGGTGAGAAGAGCCACAGCCTCCATGGGGCTCCTCATCTCATGTGTTGAGCTGTGAACACCAATTCACTGCAGTTTGCAGGGCTTCTTAGGCTGCCTGTGTGGCTGGAGCTAAAGATACCCCAGGCAGAGCCATCAGCCTTTCTATCACCTGAGCAGCCCTGAGCTGTGTGACCAACCCTCCCCCCAGCCCCTTCTGCAAAGTGCAAATGCCTTTCTCCACCCCAAACTCAGAGGAATGCACAAGACCCATGGATTGTCCTGTGAGGCTGCAGACACTGCAGGGACTCACCTGGGAACGCCCCAAAGGCTGCACAGGCTCCTCTCGAGACAGTTATTGGATTACTGCTTCAATGCTCTGTGCTTCAGGCTCTGCCAGACGCCTTTAATCAGCTGGTAATGTGACACTTCCTTCTACAAAGACCTGAGCCCCACTGCCCTGGCAGCGTGCCTTTTCCTCCAGGTCAGCCTGCATCCCTGATTTCTCACGTGTTGCAACACAGAGATGTTAAAAAATAAAATTATCAAGGCAGTTGTAATTTCGATGTAAACCTGACAGGACATCCTGCTCACAAAGGATCTCTCAAGGAGCTCTTGAGGCTGGCTCATTTCAGCTTCAGACAGCAGGAGAGGCTCAGCTCAAAACTCTTGACTTACTCCAAATTCCCACTGGGTTTAAGTGCTTGACGTGATTAAGGAATGAGAAGTGAATCTCAAAAGAAATCAGAGGTGACACAACAAGCCATGGATACAAATTTGAGCAGAAATGCACTGCAAAACAGATGTTATCTACTAGCCCAGAAAGTTTACTAAATAACTTACCTTATGAGATTTCTGGAGACAGGAGTGGTGCTCACACCTGGTGCTCAGATCCTACCTGACTGGAAAGCTGCCCTCTAGTTCTTACCTCCTTTACTTTATATGTAGTTTTCTTGTCCAACTCCCATCTTTCATCACTCTCCACTCTTTTGCTAAGCCACACTCAGCAAGCAATGTCAAAAAATGACACAAGAAAAAAGCCAGCCAAGGTGGTCCCTCCACAGCCATATGTGATCTTCACTTTGAAAAGTGTTACAAAACACCCTGAGTGAAACACTTACTCAGGCTAAAAACTTGGACACTCCATCTCACCTGGATGCACTGGTACCTTGCTTGGAGAAGGAGCTGGAAGCACCTCCTGCCCCTCTTTTCACCCACCAGACAAGAGGATGAAAACTTCTGGACAGTCTCTTATGCCACACGAGACCAGGCAAAGCCAGTCTTGTTAATGCTTGCATGCAAACTTTGTTGTCACTGCTTGTTATAAAAAAGCTTTAGTTGGGCATGAATGAAAGGCAATGACTAAAACATTGTATGAAATTGATTTAATAAGGTTCAATGATTGAAACAGGAAAGATTTTCCTTGACAAATTGTTACAGGCCAGATTCAGCCTTCTGTGACCAGCTCTGCTGTCAGCCTAATTGAAATTTGTGCAGTAAAGGGGCAACAGCCTTTGCTCTCAATTAACTCAGAAGAAAAGTAGAAATCTTTTCAACCCTTCTGAACTATCAGCCCTTCTTTCATCTGTTTGGGTTGGGTTTGTTTTTTTTTTTTTTTTTCTGTGTATTAATACAGCTATTAAGAATATTTGGGGATACCATAATTTAGGACCATAAAAAAAAAAGCTTTAAAAGCTAGGATTAGAGAACAGGAGAAAAATGGTATTTTGTTTTGAGGAAGGAGGTAGCAATCTGCTACAAATACCACTTATAAGGGCTGCATCTAGTCCCAGCTCATTCTGTCACAGACTTCTGGCTGCAGATTGATTTAGATGTATCGAGTGTTTCCTAGATTTTGGTTACAGATATAAATAATCCAATTCTGCCCCTCTGACCAGCACATCCTTTGGAATTACTCCTTCAAGCTTAACTGAACTTTGTTTTTGAGGTGAAAATGAGTAATGACTCATGGTAAATGAGTCCTTGAATCTGGATACAAGAAAATTTGGGGCCAGCCCCACCTTGGATCAGGTGTGTTTCACACGAGTTAAGGCCACACTCCCAGGGATGTTCGACATGCTGCTGACCCCTGCTTGCCCTGAAAGCAGCAGCCTGTGTGTTGTTCCCCTGATGGGGATCCTGACATCCTGAGCAAGCAGGAGGCATTATCTGGGCTCCAGGGAGGAGCAGCCACTGAACCTGCAGGCGGCTTCATGTGAGAATCTCCTTCTCAGGAAAATATCCTTATTAATAAAACAGTAGGGAATGCGGAAAAGCAGACTGATCTCAGAGTAAAATGTTTCTTGGGGAGTTCCCTGAGGAGTCAGTGGCAGCTTGTTATGGAACTAACAAGGCTTTTACTGCTGCAGCCATGTGAATGAGAAATATTTCAGTGTTAGGAACAGCTAACAGAGGCACAAAGCAGGAAAGCTGGGCAAGCAGAACCAGTGCCTTGAATAACAAAACTCACAGCTACTGGAAAACCTCCTAAAAGGTTCTGAGTATGAAACAATCCGTGACCTAATTAGGTGGCACTGTTGCTGAAAAATAGAGGAAGGAACAGAAAGAAAGCAGGGGGAAGATTAAAGTGAGAGAGACAGAGAGTCCTTAATACTCAGGAGATGAGTCCAAGCTGGAGCTGACCAAGCCTGACGCTTTATTTAACACACACAAACACTCCATGAGGGAGGAGGGAGGCACAGATGAAAGAGACTTGCTCCTCGCTCATGGAAAGTCTCCTCATGGAGCACATTTTATACACTGAGATGGATGAGGGAAACAGACAGGAAACACCACAAGGTGTTGGGATCTGGAATTAGCTAATATCCATACTGGTTTCTGCTATGAAAATACCACATTCTTCTCCAAGGGGAAAAATGGGTTAGGAATCCCTAAGCAGCCTTGTAGGGAACAAGTATTACAGTGAACTGGGCCACAACATGATAAGGATGTGATCTATTCTGCATCTTTCCCACAGTAATTCCCTATCAGCCATGGCAGAAGCAGACTTGCACCCCTGAGCCAGACAGAGCACAGTTCATGTGCCCAGGTTATTTGGGTGACACAGAGGAGTTCTCTGCAGGAACAGGCTCAGCCAAAGCTGCACTAAACCCTTGAGGCCATCACACGAGGCTGCAGGGGAGTAATCAGAACTATCCATATGGACACTGCTGTGGAGTGCATGGCCTTTTCCAAGGCAAGAGGAAATCCCAACCCATCTAATCAACAGCAGACTACACCCAAGGAGCTCCCCACACACCACCCCAACCACCAAGGGAGCACAGGACACACCTCTCACTCAGCAGGGCTGTCAGATTCTTTCTGAAGAAATGACAGGCCAGATTGTTAATTAGGGTGCACAGTCCCAGTGCTGACTTCAGTGAGCATTGCTGATTTAAATGGCAAGGTTCTGTATCTCCCATGTGCTACTGGAAGTGGAGAAGAGCAGGGCCAGCCAAATCCTTGTCACCTCTCAGCCCAAGAGGTCCCTGGCTCTGTCACAGCTGGCTTCCCACAGACACTGCTGTGAGCAGTCTGGGCCAAGGAGAGCTGATGAGGTGCAGCAGCCTCATCTGGCTGCCAGTCAAGTATGACAGCCTGCACTTGAACTGCACACTCATTCCAGCAGGGAACCAAAGCTACAGGGATTTGGCCTGAGCATCAGATGTGTGAAGTCTTTGAACTAACTTCCTTTAAACTCAGTCCCCCCCACAGAAAACATTTGTACAACTGCCTGATCAAAAAGCATCAATAAATCGAGTCGTGACTCCTCTTCCTCTCACTGCAGTGCTCACTGTTCCCAAAGGTCTGAGTCCTTCACTCACTGCACTCTGTTCTGCTGCATCCCCACACCAGGGGCGGCTGCAAAGTGCTGCTGTTTGGGGTGGGGGGCACAGAGGGTCCCTGTCCCTGGCTGAAGGACAAACAGACACACTCAGCTCCTGGCAGCAGCCTGAGTTAGCACCAAGCACTGATGGGAGCCGTGCTCCTCAGGATCCAGCTTCAGGCAGCTGAGCTGTGAGAGAACTGCACGTGAGGAGCTGTGCCAGTGCCCTGGCCTTTTCTCAGAGCAACACAGGTACCACTGCAGGGAGCTGGGCCAGCCCAGCCCTGCGCTGTGCTGTGAGCGCCACAGCTCTACACTACATGTACCTCACAGGAACGTGCAACTTCACAGGATGCACCACTGTCTGTGCACAGCTGTGCCCAAAATGCTCCCACAGGAGTGCAGACATCCCTGCAGCCACTGCTGTTTGCATCACAGGCACAGGGAGAGGTTGCCATGAGCACCAGCAGCAGTCATGCCCACCCACGCCAGTGCAGCCCACGCAGGGACATCACATGCCAGGAGAAAGGCTCTGTGTGGGCTCCCTCTGCTCAGGGAGAGCAGCTCCTTCCCTGAGGCCACACTGTGACACAGGCTACAGATGGATGCAGACACCCCTGTCCAAAACCAGCCATACAACCACAATCATATCCTCTCCTCTGATTTGGGATAAATCTCCAGGTTTTCCACAATCACTTTGTACTCCACCAAAAGCAAACACAGACATTTCAGAAAGCAGAAAAGCTTGGTGAGAACGAAACCTCACAACACATTCCAGTTCTCCATTTCTCAGTCCGTCTGAGAAAACAGACACCTTAGAAACCAGGGAACAGCTCAGCTCAGTTTTTCTGTTCAAGCCTCTTCACCACAGTCCCAGCCTCCAGTGCCCAAGGGTGGGAATGGCTCCTGTTGCATCAGCCGTGCAGGGGGAGATGAGCAGAGCCCGGGGCTGTCCCTGCTCGGCTGTCGGTGCCACTGCACACACAATGCCGCGGGCTCACCCTGAAAACAACAGCCTGACAAAGGGGAAGGGTCAGGCTCTGCTTTACGAGCCTCTAAGGTTTTCTAAGACTCGACTCCTTCAGTCCCACAGCACTCAGTGAATGGCTGGTTAAAGCAGCCTCACACTAATTGAAAGGAGGCTGCTGTATATTTTAACTGTGCGTTTTAGCCTGATTTTTATCCCTGAACTACAGCACGCTTAACAAAGACAACTTCAGAGGGAAAAAAACCATTCCTTAATTTAAAATCGTACTTACTGAGAGTGACTGTGAAAGTCTCTACGGGAACTGCAGTGTGTCTGAAGCCTCTCTCGGCAGCAGCAAAGTTTCCCTCCTGCCTCGCACACGCGGGATTGAAGGCAGAGCTGGGACACGCTCTGTGCTGAGCTGGGCTCCTGTGTATCGTTGCCAAGGCTCCCGGGGCAGACTCCAAAGCTCCCAGACCGGCCCTGGCCAAGGCATTCCCAATCAAATGCTCCTTTCAGCACGGCATCACACAGGGCTGGGAACGGCAGCGTTTGCTTTAACTCAGGTAAAGATAAACTTCCATTAAGTGCTCTCATCAGTCTGAAATATTGCTTATTAGCGAAACATTTTCTATCCGGATTTGTAACCGATGTTAAAAACTATATTAATTTTTCTTTAAATAAATAAACTTTCTGCCTCACCCCCCTGCTTTGAGCTGCTCCGAGATGTCGGAAACAATGGCAGGATTGAAGTCTGCCCCCAGGTTTGATGCTAAAATCTGCAGTTGAATCAGCTATTTCTGAACAACTGTAAAAATCTGCCATGCCAAAATGTCATGATCTGCAGGTAAATGACTCTTGATGGAAACACAGAATTCATAAAATCAACTGCTGCAGCAACACACAATAAACTTTTGCATTATGGCAACAGGTCCTGGACACTCAGCTCTCCTGGTGCCAAGGTTTTTCTCAAAGATATCACAGTCCAAAATGCAAGATGTGTGAAGTTTCAGAGAGCAAGAAATACTCAGATAAGAGGAAGACAGAAATCTCAAGCGCAGCAGAAGACAAACTTGTCTATCTGAAAAAAATATGACCTCTCTGCTACCTTCAAATCAGTATTACAGGTGGTCTGTAATACCCAGAGTGTTATAGGAGTATTTTGGCTCTCATCCTTTTGAATTGGTTGTCCCTTCATAATGTGTTAATTGTGTTAATGGCTATTCTGTATCTTAGTGGTGGCTAAGATGGAAAAGGTTCACAGAGCTCACGGAAGCCTGTGCAAAACCAGAAGAGGTGAATAGACATTTAAAATCCCATTTTCCAGTGTTACAGCTGGTCCTAAATGCACTCCAGCTTCCTTGTTCAGCATTAATATGATATGTTTCTACAGGTGAGTCAACTACAATAACAATGTTTACATTATGGAAGTCAGATCAAAGCATTTTAAAATTTTCAGTATGACTGATCTGACATGTTTTTTTCCTTTTTTCCCTATTGCTCACAAACAGGTCTGAAAATTACTTCTTGAGTTAGGGTAGGCAACATTTTTCAGTATCTTTCAAATTTTAATGGTATGGAAAACACACTTCTTGCCCTTTTCTATAATTTAATCATAAACTAGACCAATGTCTATAATTCAGATTTCTGCAACAATGGAAATTTTTGAATTGTGAATTTTGCTGATGGGGTTGCCCAAAGTGGAAAGGATCAGACATTCCCAATATTTAAATTTTCAGGGAGGATATACTTTAATCCTCTGCTTTCCTCCTACAGTTACCATTATGGGGGTGTAAATAACTTAAAATGAACTCCTTGTACAAGACTACGTGTAGTACGGTTGGAGTAAATCAGTTAAATGTCCCCTCCCAGAAGGGCCTCAGTTCCTGACTTCAAATAATAGGGTTGAAAAGGAGAGTGGGAAGCAAAAGGAGACAATGAGGTCAAGAAAGTACCACGGGAAGGTAACTCTGGTTTTGCATCTGAGTTTTTACACTTCACTGTACTCCCAGACACATTCTGGAAGAATGAACTGCTCTTCTGCCAGCTCCTGGCACTGCATTTACACTGAGCCCTGGAGTGCTCTGCCTCCAACCAGCTTCATCACTCAGCCAAAGAGATTGAGCGTGAACAGTTCTGCCAAAAGGATGATCATCTGTTAATGGAGCCACTCCCGGACACCCCGGGGAGCGGGGCACCTGGGACAGCTCCCGCTCTTTGCACACAGATGCTGAAGGCACATCACTCTAGGCGGGCAAGGCTCTGTTTCTAGGTCACACCACTGCACAGCTGGGCCTGATGTCTGTAAAATTCACAAATACAGAGCCAAGCGTTCAGGGCAGAGGGTGAAGACAATTTTCCATCAGTTAGGATATCCTGGGATAAGAACTGAGAGGGGAGGGCTCCACACATCACAGCAAAGACGGGCAAATATTGCACTTAAATAAACCAAGCATGTTTAAAAATGTATCTCTCCCAATCACAATTTCCATGAATTTTTCAGAAGGTCTAAGAAGGTCTAATTCTGAAAAGGTAAATTAACTCCTTATCTGTTCACACTTAAAGCTTTTTAAAAAGCAGGCCTGAAGTCTGGAATAAATTCAGCAGGCAGCAATGTCTTGACCTTACATAGAAATATTTGCTTAATAAACCCATGGCTTTATCAGGCTCTTTCCTTCTGTTTCCTTTCTGGTGGGTAATGGAAGGTACACCCACCACTTCACTTTGACGTGTGTAACCCAGAAAAGCCTCAGCTCGCTGTAAAAACGCCAAGTGAGACGTTTCTTTGTTAGAAGATGCCTCGGGGCTCTTGTCGCATTCTTCTAAACACGTCAGGAAAAACGAAACGCATTGTTAACAGCTAGTAGAAAAGCACTACACATTAGTCATTCTTCTCCTGAATGGAAAAGAACAATTTCTCATGAAATATCGTTCCCATTATATTCCTAGATTGCTTTGCTTGGTAGCTGCCCTGTCTTTCACAAGCCTCAGGCTGAAAATAGGGATTCTGAAAGAGAAATTTTGATACTCCTGAAAAGAATTAAAGGAAAATGTGAAAGTTCTCACTAGAAGAATTTTGTAAAGATTAGTGCAAATCAGTTTCTTGAAGTGTTCTTAAGGATTAAACAAATAAAAATCAAGTTAAAATGAAAACCTCAAGCTTCTACTCTTGAAACACATCAAAATGAGAAACTCTGATATTCACAAATAATTTCCTTTTTTCCTGAGCCAAAATGTTGTCAAAATCAGCGTTTTATGGACATTTCAACTCTGAGAGGAAACAGCTTTACCACTGAATTTGGCACATCCAGCATCTCAGCCAGAAATGCCAATGCAAAACCAGAAGTTGCAAGACACAGAGAAGAAACACACCCAGCTGGTGGAGCAGAGGTGCGGGTGTGTTAAAAATGGGTTAGAAACTACTGTAAAATAGTTGATAGATCGTTAAGCATGTACTGTTAGTTTGGTTATTATATTGTAAAAGGTACTCAAGGTACCATAACGCACCTCAGTAAAGTGAACCAAGCAAAAGGAGCCAGCCTGGACAGAACAGTAATGGGCCAATCAAGCGCCTTAAACCTTCATGCAAATGAAGGATCCAAAAAGAAAGCGATCCAGAGGGACAAAAAACAGGATAAAAAGGGGCTTCTGACCCCCTGAATTTGTGTTGCTCCATCGGGGCCATCGCTGCTGAAGCAGCCCCAGCGCCGGCGCTGCAGCATCCTGGACAGGAGCGCTCCTGCTCGGCCCTGGCCCCCTTGCTTTGGGCCTTTCTTTTTCTTATAATAAATGTTGAAATCACTTTAGTACCAGGGGCCTGCTCTGGTTTTTAACAGGTGCAGTGTCTGTTTGTCCAGGGGTCCTCCACTGCCCTGTGCCAGCTCAGTGCCCGCTCCTGGCACAGCAGTGTGCCCATGGCAACTCTGTCCCAGGGGCTCTGCTGGGGATCACTCTGCAACCAGCTGCTCCTGCCTGGCTGGGGCTGCAGGGCCCAATGCTGCTGGTTCCAATTCTGCTGGCCCCAATGCTGCAGGCCCTAATGCTGCTGGTTCCAATTCTGCTGGCCATAATGCTGCTGGCCCCAATGCTGCTGGCCCTAACGCTGCAGGCGGCCCCAATGCTGCAGGCCCTAACACTGCTGGCCCCAATGCTGCAGGCCCCAATGCTGCTGGCCCTGCTGCTGCTGGCCCCAATGCTGCAGGCCCTAATGCTGCTGGCCCCAATGCTGCTGGCCCCAATGCTGCTGGCCCCAATGCTGCAGGCCCTAATGCTGCTGGCCCCAATGCTGCTGGCCCTAATGCTGCTGGCCCTGCTGCTGCTGGCCCCAATGCTGCTGGCTCTAATGCTGCTGGCCCCAATGCTGCTGGCCCTAACACTGCAGGCCCCGATGATGCTGGCCCCAGTGCTGCAGGCCCCAGTGCTGCTGACCCTAATGCTGCTTTTGTGGCCCAGCATTGTCCTGCAGAAAGGCTTCAGCCGCTCCTCAATGCCTGTCAGAGCACTCCAGGGCTGCTCTATGGCTGAGCTTTCCCCTGGTGCCACAGTGAACCACGGCTATTTATGGCAATTTATCCTCTGCCTTATTTCCAGTTCCGAGCAGGGCACACAAAGACACGGATAAATGGCAATTAAATCAGCCACAATGGCTTGTGTTAACTACTGGTAACTAAGAAGCCACCTTGCTCCCTCTCTGCATCTAAGATATTCACCACACGACACCGAGGCCCCAGTGCACAAAGACTTTTCAATTTGGGATTAAAGGCGTTGCATTGGAAATAGCTCTGGTAAAGCCCAGCAGATTACAACTGGCAAAGAGAGACAAATGAATGGCTGAGGGAAGCCACTGGGGATAAGCATTTGCACTGGAAGAAGGGGTGCAACCAAACCCACTATTTTTTAAAAGTTTTACCGTCTTCCCATGGTTCTGGCACCTGCAAACTGCCTGGAGGAGAGAGAAATTCTGTGGACTGGCTGTTGTAACAAAGCCCGATTCCACTTGCTGGAGTCCCAGTTCTTAAGGATCAAAATCTGGGAAAATAAAAATCCCAGTCCTTGGGAGACTTAACCAAAACCTGCACCAGTAAGAATGAGACTGAGCCCTAGCACAACTGGAGAAGGCAGACCCAGGGCAGGGTGTGAGCTCTCTCCAAGACACGTGTTGGAAGCTGCAGTTTTTCATAGGAAGACTTTATTTTTCATAGGAAGCCTTTATTTGTTTCCAGCTTGCATGATTGCTTCTGAAAGCATGGCTTCCTCCTTTCAGGATTTTCCTGCAGAAAATTTTGCGAGTTGCTCTCCAGATGATTCACATTTAGTCCCAGAGACTATTTTTAGCTGCTTTTATTTCAGCACACGTTCTTGGAGAGCCCCTGCTATTTATGTGGTCGACATTTCCCTCCTCTTGGCTCCTCTGGGGAGAAGCTCCACGAGGCAGTTTTTGGGAGCACAGCCTGCACATCATTCCTCCTTTTGTGTGTTCCACACAGCAGAGCTGGAGCACTCCTGAGGTTGGCAGCAGCAGTTTTTATCACCATGAAGACACATAATGGAAAGCAAATAAGCCAAGGAAAATCAAACACACTCCAGCTCCTCAGAATGTTTGCAAGGCCATTCTCAGGCCGGCTTGGGCAAAGGTCTGATGATCTGGACACTGAAGGCGTAATCATGCAGCAAATACAGAGACAGTTGAGTACAACTGAGCAATAAAAACATGAGAAAATTGCTGCAATATGTCTGGGGTAAACCTGACACCAGGACATGAAGTCACCTCTTTGTTAGGGTCACAGAGCTTTGAAAAAATGGGAGATATTAAATTATCAGTGGGTCCACAGCCAACATAAGGTAGGTGTACATATGCTGTTCAAGCTGGACACTGTTGTCTTAGGGATTAATTTTATAGTGTTGACACAGATATTATGGGATATAGCTAGCAACAACCCAAATCACACACACCTAAATAATGTTTCCAGCCCAAGAGGCAGCTCTGCAATTGGGAAACTGCCTTGTATCAGCTTTCACTGATTTCTTTCACATATGGGAATAGTGCTGAAGTATGAAATCATTTTTGCACTGGTAAAGTCCCACGGATGAAGGTCTGTCTTGCTTTAATGAAACCCATAAAAAAGCTCTTTTATGACACACAAAAGATTAATATTGTAAAGTTTCTGCTGCTCTTCCAAGTGTGGTTAAAATTTTTGAATGAGTCTAAATTTTTGGCTGGATAGAATTTGGATTCATGCATGCACACACAGAGTCAGGACACATCACAAACACTGGGAAACCCAACTAAACCAGAAGGGAATGACCTGGAGGCAAAGACAGAAAGCAATTTCAAGCCATACATGTTAATTGTAATTTTTATCTTTGCTGTCTTCCCTGGTTTACAAGTAAATCTCTACCATGGTGACATTCAGCACATTCTAATGTACAAGTCCATCTTTTAAGACCATCCTGTATATTGATCCCCAAAGTATGGCTCAAGCTCATTATCTTATAATCTGCTAGGTTAGGAAGTGCTCCTGGGGAGCCAACATATGGATGTACTGTGAGCACATTATCAGCAGCTCAGCCCATTGCACTGAGCAGAGGAGCTGGGCACACTCTTTCCTTGTGGCCAATATGGTAACAATTAGGGCTGCTCTGTGGTTCAGTAGACTAAAAGATTTGACACAACAAATTTATCCCAAGAGTAATTCAAAGAAGATGGAGGAGTTACACCAGGAGTCATGGCCCACTGTGCTCCTCCTTGAAACCCCTGCTTGAAAATATGAGTTATTTGCACAATGAATTCTGGGCTACTAAACAGTAATTAGACAGCTACATGGGAAAGAATTACCTGATTGTGAGATGATTAATTAGCATGCTGTCAGATATGATTATCCTGGATCTAGGGAATGCAGCACATTTGTTCCTTGCCCCTTACAAGATGATGATGGCAACATGAAGCACTCCTGCCCTAAATCCCTGAATGAACAGCACAAGAGCACAGGCAGTAGCACTCAGCACCCAGGGCTTTAATAAAGGTAGGAATAATCAGGACAGACTGACACAGCTCTGTCCTGTCATGGTAGATCAAAACCAGACAAGGAAACAGCTTCACAAAGACACCTGCACCATACCTCAAATGCACTCAGTGCACCACTCCTGACATCAAGTGCAGCCTTCCAGCAGGAGAGAAGCAATTTCTGACCACCTCTGTTTGGCAACGTGGGCACCAAGCTTCAAGACCATCAGCTCCAAATTTTAGCACTGCAAATTTTTTTCAGCCTTGTAAATTTTACAAATGCCTGTAGGGACTGGAGGATACTCACACTCACCTGTGGCTCCTGAGACACCAGGGAAAGGCTGATGTGATAGGGAGAAGCAAGATTTCCAAAAGTGGCAGCTTCTAGCAAAACGCAGCCTGACCTAATCAACTGATCATGCCTTTTGTACAAGGGTGCAGCAAACTTATAATGCCACCCTTGTGCAGTGTTGTAAAGCAGATTTGACACCTACCAATCTCCCTGGACCAGCAGCTTCATAACCCAGTGCAGGTAAGCAGACAGGCTTGTGCCTTCAGCACCATCCTGGGCTTTGATCCTTTCCCTGGCTGAGGCAAAGGAGCCCTGCTTTGCTCTGCCTTTCATTTGGGCAGGCTCTGCAGACAGAGGGACAAGGAAAAGCACTCTGGAAAATGATTAGCCTTTGAAATTTGGTATTAAATTCCACCTACATGCACAGAAGCACTGCTGTTATAGATGCTCAGATAGAAAAGCAGACAGGGCACCAGCTGAGCCCCAGGTACCTGTTCTCACTCGATGATGGACATCTCCTGTGACCTCAGTGCTATGCAGGCTCCTGGCTTATCTGGAAACCAATCTGACTCTGCCACCAACCGGGGCCTTATCCCTGAACAGCTCAATTTATCTTCAGACTTGGATGAATAACAATTTTCTAGCTCCCAGAGAAGCTGCAACAGGAATTTATTAGAGCCTGTGAAGCACTTTGATAGTATAATAATGGAATAAGTATTGTAAATAGTTTTTATGCTAATTCCTTCATCTACATAACTCTGGCCTCAGCTTCCAGGAGTTTAACTGATATATGGGATGTGGAATAAATCTCTCTGAAGTTACAAGCCTCTGTACCAAGCTTGCAGATCATTTCCACATCTCTCCACCTGTGTAGGGCCACCCCACAGTTGTCTCTGCAGGATAAGGGAAAGCAGCTGCTGTGAGATGGTAACGAGTGACAGCCCCAGTGCATTGGGAATTGTGCTGCTTCCCTCAGCTTTGGCACCAGCCTTCAGGGAAAACAAGGATGGCAACCCCTTTAAAATCCCCCAATGACTAAGGGCATTCCCACCCAGCTCTCTGGGATGGAGGTGTGTGGGCAGCTTTTCCTGGCTGCTCCATTGTTCCTGTAAGTGAATGTCATTAGCACTTCTCACATTCCAACTCTCCTGCTGGGGCAGCTCCTGGCAAATCCTTAATTCCAGATAAACCAAAGCACCAAGGTGCTTCAGAAGCATCAGGAATAAAGTCCCTGTGCACACTGGTGGCACAAGGCCTCCCAGACACCACCTCCCTCCCTGGGAGCCCTCAGCATCACACCAGGGTGCTGAGCACACTGTGCTGAACTTGGCCTCTGTGTCACCCCTCAGCTAGACAGCCCCAATTAACAACCTTGTGTGGGCCCAACCAGCTCTAGACAATATTTTCAAATGTGACCACTGTGAAAGGAAAAAAAAAAATAGGTCAAGGGGATTATGCAGGGTGACTAATGATTGCTGCATGCTGGGCTGAGATGTGAAGTCTGGCTGTGTTTTCAAAGGTGCATAATAATATGTCCTTGTCTGACCTATGGTGCTGTTGACACTTTTTCTGAGTTGATGCCTCGTCACAAATCCCCATTAGACTGGAAGCTTGAACACCCACCATGAAGGATGGCAGTGGAAGGACTGCCAAAGTGGAAGGACTATCAAACTTTGCAGAACTCCCATTTAAGTTCCACTTAATTTCTTAAAAGCCAGGCAGCAGAGGCAATTATTTAACGGTCAAGCCCTTTTGGAGTTGTTTGCTGAGGGATGTGGCTGCTGTTCCCAGACTTGGGGCAGCACATGTTAATTCCATGGCAGTTTTCTGGAGCTGGACAAGAAATGAGGGGAGGGGGCTACTCTGCTCAGTACAGCTGGCAACTACAGTGTGAATGTGCCCTGCCAGCCAGCTTGCCATGCAGACAGTCAGAACCTATAGTTTTATCCTTATTTTACTGAGAGGGAGGACAGCATGGTATATGGAGGGCATGGTTCAGCTGCCCTTCCCAAAAATCACAGAAGGTTTGTAGTAATAAGAAAATTAATTCAGCTGTTTTCTCTCCTGGTCCTGTGTTTAGCACTAGAGTCCCTCCAAATACACCCTTCATTAACAGTGAAGGTAGAATTAATTTTTCTTGGCTGACAAATGTTCATTAGCCAAGTATCTGTATCAACTTCTCTGCCCTGGTCACAGAAATACTCCCCTTTCTAGCTACAGAAATTGGAAGAAAAAACAAATCAGCTATAGCTCAGCCAAACCTACAGTTCCCCACAGGAACTCTGGGGCAACAAGTGCTGCAGCAGCCTGAGAGAATGACAGACAGCCTTTTGTTTCTGTTATGGTCCCTTCACAGGCACCAAGACTATAAATATCAGCAGAGTGAAGTTTCCTCGACAAACAGAAAAACAGAACCCCTGTTCAGCCCCACTGTGAGCAGGAGCTGGGAGACATTTGGTGTCAGACAGCAAAGGCCCTCACATGGCAGCCTGGCAAGAGCAGGGTGTGATGATGCCAGACTGGGTGTGCTGGGCCGAGCCTGGAGCAGGAACAGCAGGTGCAGATCTGCTGTAGGAGGCAAGACACCTTCAATTCATACAGCATTTATTTCAGGATGCCTCAGGGAAAACTCCCAGCTTCAGCAGAAATGTACAGCTGCCCAACAAAGCTCACGAGTGTGGGCAAGGCTGTGACAATATTAACACTATCCAGACCTTTCAGACTGATTTGCACCTTTTGGGTGATAGTTGCATTTATACAAGGCATGAGAAAGGGCAGCACCTAGGTACATCCCCCAGCTGCCTTTAGATTAGATCAGTTTTAATTCCCAGGTGATTCCACATGGGCCAAAGGACAGAAATTCCTTGCTATAGCAAGAGCAGAGCTCTGTGACTGAACAGGTATGGCCCAGGCAAGGCTTTTCAATGGGTCCAACTGAGGCATTGCTAAGTCCAGGCTTGAGCTCCTCACTCCTGAGAAACAGCACAGAATGCAGCAGAGGATCCACTTCTGCCCCATTGTTGGGTCTCTGCAATCAACAGGCTGAGAAGAATAATTTTGTACAAATTCCCTGATTTAAATCAACCCCAGTGACTTTTTAACAAGTCTGGTGGAGCTAACAGTCTGATTGTTCCATAAATCAATTTCTTTCCCTAGTGTAAAATCTCCACTCGCTCATTCCTTGTCTTTCATCCTAATTAAACAGTGATGTGAAGTAATCAGCAGTATTGTCAATGCCTGGTGCTGCACAGATACTTTGAATATACAATATTAGAGGGAAATGAAGCTAATGAAGAAGATTCCCACCCAGCACCTGCACCATGACCTACAGTGCAGACTGGAATCATCCACTGAAAACCAAGACACCCCATGGCTGTGGGCTGAGTCCAGCCAAGGGCCTGCAGTGCCCCATGTGCTGTAAAGAACAGGTCATGGAAAGGGCCCCCCCTGTGCTAAATATGACCTTTCTTTACCATTTCAGCAGGAAGCAAAATACCTCTAGTTACCTCTCACATTCTACTTCCATAATCTGCTCAAATTAAAACACTGAACTACCCTTAAACACTGATCCCTGCCCTTGACACTAACCTCTCCCTTCTAATTAACCATGCTCAGAATGGAAGTGTTGGGATGCCATGAGAACAGAGGCAGTGAGCTGTCAGCACAGGGGAAACTCTGAGAGCCCCTGAGTCACCCAAGAAGCAGTTACAGATGTGAAGTGCCTCGGGAAGCAGGAGGGTGTGGGGTCCACGTGGTTCTGTTCCCCAGGGCTCTCATGGAAGTGTCAGGGGTGCCACGGCAGCCCCAGCCTCCAGGGCAGCTCCAAACCCCAGCACAGCCCCAGCCTCCCCAAACAGACCTGCCCAGGCAGCCACGCTCACAGAGGTGAGAGGGGATGTCCTAAGCCAGTCTGAACTCCTGGGAGCTTCTCCAGGAGAGTCCTTCCTCTCTTGGGTATCAGTTCCCCCACAGGAAGGAAGACCTTGCATAGGAAGGTGAGTCCATGCACAATGCAAGTATCTAAGTCACACTAAATATGACCACTTCACTCAGTAAAACTTGAAATACTCCTACTAGTGCTGCTTTCTTCCCTTTCTAATGACTTCCTTCTAAAATGAAGTGATCCTGTCCTCCCAGGAGAGAGGCAAAGGAACACAAGACAGGCACTATAAAAATACAATCAAGAGAGACTCTCTTCCTGTGAAGGTTTTTGATCTAATAAGATTACACACAAGCTGGAGGAAAAGCATGTCCCTCAACAGTACAGCAAGTAATGCCCTGGCTCTAAGTCAGGAACAATCTGATGATTTTGTTTATAAAGGAAAATTAGTGACCTTCAATAAATGCAGAGAAAGTGCTCCAGGACACTCCCCAGCCCCAGGACCTTGCCTCACAAAGCACATGGGGCAGTGTTACTCAGTACATTTCACTGCTAAAACTGTTCTTTGTAAACCAGCAGGGTATCAGTCACTCTTGGCAGGGCACCTTCTGCAGTATCTGAGCACAAACTCCTTCCCTTTGATATGAGAACCATGACACAGGATGTCTCCTGATGGCAGTGTTTTGTCAGGGTGCAGTAATCTGAGAAGGCTTCCTCAGAGTTCCTTTACAGGCAAGGAATTGTACTAGAGAACAGTTGAACTCTGAATTTACTGCACAAAACTCCCTTTTATAATTCCCCATAATATCTCACCATTGCTTGGCAGTGAGACAAACAGAAACATTTAAGTGCAGTTTCAAAACACAGCGGAAGGAGAAAGCTGATGGTTTACTCTGCCACTTGACTAACAGCTTCCCAGGTGACAAACCTGTGGCAGCTCCCACACGCAGATAACCCTGCAAAGTGTGATTCATTGTGGGATGGTTGTTGATCCTCGTGCTGAACAGTTCAGAGGAAAACAAATATCTGTGAAAGGCAATATTTATCTATTAGTCTCATAAAATACTCTGCATTACTGATTTCCATGAAAACCAGATCTCAGAGGTGCAGTGAAATACTGACTTCATTCATTATTCAGGTCTCCTCACTTTTTCACAATAATAACTAGTCTGTGAAATATTCTGAGGAGTGACAAGCCATTTTAAATTCTGAAACTCTGAAAACCCAAAGAGAACCCTGCCAAAGGTGAAGCTGTAAGAGTTGGAAGAAGAGATATATATGGGTAAAGCTCCTACTGTAACAGTCTCCAAAGCTTACAAGGTGAGAAAAAAACTCCCAACCAGCTCAGCAGGAACACAAACTTGTTTCTCTTATGTTCTTAAATTGATTTTTAGCATCTAAGACTCTGATAAACAGTTCTTCATGGCTCTTCAATACCCCTCTCCATTCTGGACAGGTTCCCACCTTGCATGCACTAGACCTTCCCATGATTGTGCCTTGGGGCATTGTGACCATATGTCCATCTCCTGATGAAAGACACATGCCCCAGTTACCCACAGAAATGTTCCCCAATGGCATCAGCCTTCAAGGACACAATGATTAAGAACTCACTGAAGCAACAAACACCAATAATTTTTTCAACATGCATATGGCAGTAATAAATGCAGAACAATTACAGATAAAGGAAATTTCTTGTGGAGAACACACAAAAATACCCAAGGTTCTGTCTGTTATTCTGTCACCAAAACAAGACAAACATCCTCTCTGTCAGTTGAAGAAGGTGGCAGCACAGTCAAGTCAGTTGAGAAGCTCTCCCCATTTTAAATGAGGTAGGCTTTGTTAGGGTGCTATGAATAAATTTCTACCATGGGCAAGACAGTTTACCTAAGTACTGCACTATTCCATACAAATGGGTAGCCAAAACTCTGTGATGGATTTATACCATATTTATGTATTTGCTGTACCTATCAAAGGGTGCAGAGCCTGCAAACTCTCTCTCCTCCAGTCATTATCCTGCTTGGCTCTGGTGGCATTGCACAAACACACACTGAGAAAGCCTCTTCCCCAAACAATCTGTGGGTCACCAGAGACTGATGCCCAGAGGTAACAAAGGAGCAGGATTCACACCAGGGCTGTCTCCTCACCGACTCTCAGGCTCCACAGCTCAGGACAAACCAAAACCTCTTGCAAAGTCAAACACTTTGTTATCACAGGCTTATTTACACAGGCTGGCACAAGCTCCAAGGAATCATCCTTTTTGATATGCCTTTTCTGCTTTGTGCATTCCCTTTCCAAACCCTTTCTAGCCCTGGTGGTTCAGACTGAGCCACCAGATTCACATTGTCAGCCCAAAATGCTCATCAGCACTTGCGTCAGCTCTGTGTCAACACTGCCATGGTTAGATTATTGTTATTATTCCAACTTACACTTCCCAGCAGCTTATCATAACTGAGTTCCAAAACAATCCTGGGATCAGGGTACACATCCACCCCAGCAGGCTGCTCTGCCTCATGGTCTGCTCCCAGCTGATGCTGGAGTCAGCTGGGCATTCACACCAACAGTCTGGGTAAAAAGGTGAGCCAAAGAGCAAGTTTGGCAAATTAAATCCTAATTAACACGGCCTCTCAGGGGCCTAATTAATCCTGCCTGGATTTCTGTAAACTCAGAAAATGTAACAATTGACAGTTCCTTTCCTATTTCTCATCTGTAGCTGTTGGAGCAAGGACAGTTTCTCTCCACTTTAACCAGTGATGAAACTGGTTTAGGTTCTGCAAAGAAAGAAATTATCTCCCTGTTCCATGGAGCTTAGGATGAACCTGAGCAGCCTCTTGCTGGCACATAATTGCTCAACAGAAGCTGCATTTCTGTGCATCCCCATCCTAGCAGGGCCTCTGTGTACCTGACTGAAAGAAGGTCAAATAGCCCATATCTCTTCTTAATTTTTAATCGCAATTTCATGCTGTTATTTCAGCTGCTGGAGGCAGTGTAGCACAAATCCCTCAAGAGTAATTCCTAGATACTCTCTTGCAGGCTGGCCTACTTTTTCTTCCTGTTCAGTTACAAATTGCTTCTCTGAGCCCAGATGTGTGACAGTGCTGGCAAAGCCTGCCTCCACCCAGACAAAGACATTCTACACTGCAGCATGTAAAAAAAAAAAAAAAAATTAAAAAATTACTTTTTGATTCTTCTCCAGTTTCTAAAAACAGACAGGATAATCAAGATCTCATTTTAGCTCTATCAGCCCAGCTGAATACTGGTTTAATTTTAAACAGTTCTGCTGCCTCTGATGCAGGACATTGCCATGGTGGCACTTGTGTGACACTTTGCTGTGGCAGAGTCCCACAGCAGGACCCGGTCACAGTCAGGCCAGGAGAGCCTGGGGACACCTGAGAGAGCAGGACAAACACCACGAGCTCTTGTGGGGACTTTGGATGTGGCAAGAGCTGGGACAGACCTCAGAGACAAAGGACGTGGGAAAGGTGTCCTGGAGCTTTCCTAACTGGGAAAGGAATTGGGCAATTCATGAACTGTCTGGGTCACTTTGGTGGCAATTCTTGAGGCTACTGGAATAATGTATTTGAACCCTGCAATACTGTCTCAGCACAGCAATAGCTGTGTGACAGAAACAACTCTTGTAAGATTTCACCTACAGAAGAATGTTTTTATTTTAGTGGGAAAGTTTCTAGCAGTATGTGCAGCTATTGTTTTGAAAAATGAAAGAAGCTACCTTCAAAAAACAACACTGCTCTCAGGTTTGTCAGAGAAGTTCAAAGGGAGAAAAGAAGCAGTCAGATCCTTTTTGTTTGCTTGTGCAATGAGGGATTTTGCTGGTTTTATCAGCTAGAACATCCCTCTGTGGTTGACTTTCTCTTTACAGTTTCATAGTAACCTGGAATCTTGATTTTATTAACCAGCTTGGTTTTATCAACCAGTTTTTACACATTTACATAGAAATTTCTTGTTCTGAAAAAAACCAACAATCAAACCCACAAACAAATAAAAAAATAGACCAACCAATTTAAATCAATATTATTTACTAAAAAAATCCCCTATACTTCAATTTCACAGCCTTATCACCATAAATATTCCAAGAAGAAAGACAACTGTGCATTGTCCCACAATCTTCCATAAATGAAGCAGAAATTTCCCCAAGCAGCAAGGAGAAATGATACAAAGTAAAAGAAGAAATTAAAAAAAAAAAACCAAAACAAGTAAGAAAGAACCAGTGTCAATTTATGGAGTGGAGCACAAAGGTTTCCTTGTCAAGCAAGTGTCAAGAAAGCCAGTGAATGCTGTGTGCCCTGCCCTCATAGAGCTACTTTTATTACAGATATTTTGTATTTGTGCATCAGTCAGGAGTTGCTCACCATCCTCTGACCAAGCAGTTGCATTTCTTTCACAGGAACACAAAGCAAGGCAAGTGCTGCCATAATATTTCTTTGCTTTTGTTGCTAAGAATGCTGTACTCAGGACACACCACATATTGAAGTGGACAGATTTTCAGTACATCAAACAAAAGGCAAAAGGCACTAAACCACAAAGCCATACTTACCTGAAGGACTAAATCAATAGGGATGAGACCTCCTCAATAAAAGACACCAACTTTTAGCTTTCAGTCATTTCACAGCTTCTACCTAAAGACTATGACACAGCCTAAATTGGTTTATCCAAGGATGGGAGGAATATTTTGCCATGGCAACTGACAAATTCAGAAAAAACACCCCCAAAACTGTGCTCTGTCAGAAAATCAGCAGATTAAAAGGTTGAAGATAATGACTCAGAAAGAAAATTCAGGTTGAGACAGAAAATGTCTATTAAGTGGTTCTGCCATAGAGAGGGGTGACAAGCTTCAGAATGGTAAAGCTGTGAATGCTACACAAAACTCCACCTGGGCCACAGAAAATAAATACTCAAAAAAAAAAATCTATAGATAACAATAAGTGTACAGAATGACTTTGCTCTGGATGCCTGGAAGAAAGCTCAGTTGGAGCCGAGTCACAGCTGTGACGTCTGCACCAGGCACTCACACTTCCCCCTGTCTCAAACCACCCAGCCAAATTTAGCCCTAAGAAACAGTAAATTTTAACTCAGACACAACCCTGTGGGGAAGCAAACAATCTTTGGCCCCTCACTGATTTATGCTTCTATCACAGTGATTCACCTGCAAGAGCAGGTGCTTAAAATTTAAACCAGCTAACTGGCAGACTTTGTACAAAAGCACTGTCACAAATTCAGCCCAGATGCTGGGTTCTCACAGGGCCCTCCCTGAACCACCACTTTGCACTGAGACTCTCCATTCTGAGGGCTGTGGCTGCTCTGCCAGGTCACCCCCAGCCCGGCTGGCCTCACACACTGGGGCTGCATTTGGGGTGTTGTGCCAAGAACTGCATGGGAAAAGATTTCTCCAGCCTACAGGCTCTAAGATCCCAGAGTATTTTGTTGACCCTGCCTAGGATGAGAAAGTCAAAAACTCAGTTTTCTCCCTAAAGAAAACCCAAAACATATTTTGAGAAAGAGAAGAATTATTTTTGACCAGACCAGAGTGTGTTATTTCTTTTGAGATATTTTATACCACAACCGAGCAAAAATGAGTCAGGGGTGAAGTAATTTCCCCTTTAAAAATGTCAGTGTGTGATGTTCCACCAAATCAAAAATTCAAGCTGGTTTTGAAAAAAGAAAATAATCTTCAATCTCTTTTATGGCTGTGTTTGGAGGAGTTGGGATTTATTTTGTTAAAAGGTGCCTGCCTTGCCCCAAGTGCAGAACTACTCATTCTCAGTACAGCAGCTCTTCAGGGCAACATTTCAGAATCAGCTTGAGCAGCCACAGAGGCAGGTTATTTTTATGCAGGTGTTTTGACCAAGGACAGTTATTTTTGCATGTATGCACAAACCTAAAAAATAAAATTCAGAATATCACCAGGTGAAAGCAGGCAATTTCCATGTAAATGAATTCCAAATGGTGGCACACCATGCTCTTCATTGCTGTGGGTAATTGCTCACTGGGGTTTCTCAGCAGTTGTAGTTAATGTTGCTTTTAGATGCTTGAAAAAAAAATAGGGAAAATGAATTGCTGAGAGTACTGCCTGTAGAGGTTACAATAAACTTCTCACTGGTGCAGACAGTGCACACTGCCACTGTCAAATCCTGCCTAGGAACAGGCACTTCTTTCTCTCTATAGCTGCATGGCTGTACTTTAGCAAGCTTTTCTCCCACCTCACCCCTCCAGCAAGATTCAGACAACGACCTTGGGAACAACCCCAGAGGTTGATCCAACACCTGCCAGGGGCTAAGAATTGTTTCTACCAATTTCAGCAGGGGCTGGGATCAGCCCTGAGGCTGGGCATCCCAAAAGGCCATCTCTGGAGATGCTGAGCATATTTATTTCTCAGGGGATGCAGCAGGGGCTGAGGGGAAGGAGAACCTGGCAGATTTAGGGCACTGGATCCAACAGAGACCTCTGGATGTGCCAGGTGCCACGGGGGCAGCAGGACACAGGAGCCCCCAGCAGCTTGGCAAGGGGAGCAATTGCAGACATGCAGTGTGTGATACCAGGGGGGCAGAAACAGCCCAGGTCCCGAGCACAGGGAGGGGAATCCTCACACACAGACACCGAGCATCTGCAGAGCTCAAAACACAATGGGAGCCAAGAGGGACTGAGAGCAGAGCGTGTGGGTGCTGCAGAAAACTGGAGGATGATAAGAAACAGGGGAAAAAGCTTCAGTTTGATGTGTTTAATACTGCTTGTCCTTACCACACTGACTGGCTTCTCCTCTAGGCCATTGGTTGAAAAGGCATTTCCACCTTAACCCCTGGGTGCTTTTTTGTTAAGACAGGAGTGTCTCCACTACTGCTGCCACAGAAGGTGCAAGGAAAGATGGATTTCACATTAAGATTGGAAACACCAATGTTTGATGTCAGGAAAAACACTATCAAGAAAAATCTTCTAACAAATGAGGTCAGTTATTCTTTCCAAAAACACTGGCAATGCAATGATCATGGTGGAGTCATTATTTCTAAACACAGAATATATGAGATTAAAATTCAAAATATTCTGGTTTCAGGCTCTCTTGCTACCTTCTTCCACAGCCTAGTGAAAAACCCATTTGTATCACAATATCTTCATAGTGCAGAAGGTCCTCACTGCTCTGACACAGGTGTCTGGAGATATCCTCAAGCAGCTAGTAGGGAAAAAAACTTTTTTCACAAGCTGGTGAGGGACTCCTAATTGCTACTGAAAATATTTTCAAAGCAGCAGATCAGCCAGCAGTCCCAGCTCCATCCCAGAGGCAAACACAATTTATTTGTCATGTTTCAACAATTTTTCTGCTGTTCATACAGTGTAATTAATCACTTGGCAGGCAGGGGAACACACAGAGGACTGAAAAGACAGCTCATTCTTTGATATGCAGCGATCATCCTGTACTTTGGGAAGAGACAAACTCACTCTTATTTACAGATGGGAACAGAAAAAAAAAGGTATGTGGCAATTCAATACAGCACCAGTTAATAAGAAACAGCTTTGATTGAAACAAGGACCCTGCCATTATTGTTCTTTACAACATGCTCTTCCACTGGGTTTGCACATGTGGCTTCTGGCCATCGATTCCAGATGAAAAGGCAACAACTGACATGGGAAAACAGCCTGTCCCTTCACAAGGAGCACTCAGAAGTGCCCTGCTAGCTGATGGTGAGAAGCTCCAAAATCTGTCACTCAACCCCCTCTTCTGTCCCCTGTTGGGGTGGTCTCAATTCAGGCTCCCTTCAAATCTGAACAGCCCAAATCCACCAGGTGAAGAGCTGCCAAAGGAGCTCCTGCTCTGATTCCCATTTCCCCAAACTTGGTGCTCAGACAGAAGAGCCCTAGACCCACAGCAGTGCTTCCCAGGGCCTGCAGTGCAAACCTTGGCCCGAGAGCTGCAGATGCAGCCAGCCCAGCTCCCTGTGAGTCCTGTGGCCAGTGCTCCAGCTGGCTGTGTGCCCGGGAAGGCTCCGAGCCAGCCAGCTGGAAATTGGAGACACAGGCACTCTGCTTTGTTTGAGCTGCCTCAATCTGGGCCTGCCTTTACACACACAAGCTTGAGCTGTGGACTCTGTGTTGGTTACCATCTCCAAAAGGCTATCCAAGGCCTCTGAAGTGCTACTAGATGCTTGCCACAAAGAAAACTGGACTAGGGAGACTTTTGTCTCCCTTCAATCTGAAGCCAAAACAAGAGTTGAGGCCATAGCAGCAAACACTGGGAAAGGAATTTAGGATTGACAAATTGGCTTCTGGCAAATTCTGAGTATTTCTATTACCTCTCTAAAGGCTGTGAGAGACAGAAATTATACTAATGAACAGCACTTGACTGAAGCAGTGCCTCAAACAGAGCACAATTCAGACTTTAACCAAATCAACAGACTCAACTCACAGACAGACAGAAAATGTTTATTTCTATGTTCCAAAGCTGAAGGGCTCTAGAACTGCTATCTCCTAACTGCAATCCCATCCTCCTAAGCTTCTTTGGACCAGCTGCCTCCGGTCCAAAGACAAAACAGTCTGCAGCCTGAATCAATGCTGATGGAAGTCAGTGGGACATCCTGTAGTAACCCATAGAAGTTACACTCTTTATGTTCTGCATATCACACCTTAACAGCCTTGAGCTCAAAGGCAGAGCTCTCCATTTGCCTGTGATATCACTCACACAGCCTCTCAATACAGGCCATGAACAACCTTCCATGGAATGGCCCTTACATTTTGAATTGCATACACAATGGGATTTTTTTCCCTGCCTTTATTTTTTTTTTTTTTGACAAAGTTTTCAGACATTAAAAGCTTGTTGGCTTTTGTTCTTTGTTTACACTGAAGAAAAACAAAAAGTAAAATCATACCATTTAAAAAATGTCAAATGAAATGCCCTGAGCTCCTGGTATCAAGGGGTTTTATGTATTCCTTTAAATTAATTGCACTCAGTTGATTTTAATTAAAGGCTGGAGGCTTGGCAGTTTCTTCTTCCCCATTTGACTCAACATATGCAAACAGCTGGACCAGTTCAGCACTTCACAGTGGCCCCTGACACTTCATCTCACCTCTTGGAATTACCTTTACCTCTTCAGTTTGCTGCCTTTGGGCTTCAGAAAGCTACAATGCAGGGAGGGGGCTCTGGGGAGGGGAAGCAAAAGTGAAAGCAGAGGACAGGGGAAACTTCTCTCAAGTCATCAATGCAGAGACAGCATAACAATGAACCAGCTCAGCACCTGCCTTTGTGTAAGCACAGCCCCTTGGGTGGAATAAAAAAGATGCATTTCTTTTTAAAGTATCTATTTGTACCATCAGAGCAGTTGTGTCCTTCTCCTGCCTGGGAATTTGAGTGCACCTGAGAATTGGAGAGACATGCAAAGGGTATACTGGGCTGAAAATCAGATTAGACAGGCAACTACCATTTGTGCCAATGGGAGCTGCCCACAAACTCGATTACAGCACCAGGAATTCACACTCATTAAGGTCTGGGAGATGCAAGGACAGTGTATGTGTTTGTCATATGTTCTTCTTTGGGAACGGAGAACAAACGCCATGAACGGTGACAACCTCAAATCCACCGACCCTCAGCTCTCCTCTGCTTCATCAGCCAGAAAATTCCAAGTTCCTGCCACAGCAGAGGATCCTCGGGGCGGGAGCAGAGGCTGCTCACGCCCTTTCCCAGTCCTTAGCTGACATCTAGCGAACACTTTCCAAACTGCACCTGGAGATGGGAGGCGGAACCAGCCCCTCCGGAGAGCAGCGGGGCAGAAGAGCTGTGGGACAAGTGTGGGATGTACAGCAGTGCACACCATTCCCTGTTCTCTGCCACCACGACAGCTCACCTGGCCTGGCAGGTGTGGAAGGAGCTGGTTCTGCTCCCAGGCTGCACAAATCCCACACTGGCTCTATTAAAGAGGACAAACACCACTGCAGGACCCCACTGCAGTGGTGCCATCCCCTGCAGGGACCATCCAGGGGGCTGGTGGACATCAGGAGTGACCAGCAGGGCTTCCAGCACAGCAGGGTCAGACCAGCTCTTCCTGAACAGGGAGGGTCACCCTCTGCCCCCTCCCTCTCCAGAGGCACAAATCCAGCACTCAAATGGGAAGCTCAGCAGCTGTTACCAGGATTAGCAACTGCAATTCCAACCCTCAGGCTCTCCTGGAGGATGAATGGCAGAGGAGGTGCAGTTTGCAGAGTTCTGCAGTTTGTCTTCAAGAGCTCTCCCCAGCACATCTTGGCATGACAGCAGATGTGAAATCTCTAAGGAATACAGACCCAACTGTCACCTGCATTGTAAGAGTGTCAGAACCAGCCTGACACATCTGCATAGCAACAGGGGAACATCGACTGTGCAGAGCCTGTTTGCATTTTATAGCCTCTCTCAGCTACTGCAAACCAAGGAGTTTGGTTTATGGCATCTATTAAGGTAACCAAGCAACAGCATGGTGGGTATCTGTGTCATCAGGTACAAAAACCAGGGGTTTGGAAACAAGCAGAGTGGTGATGGGCACTGAGGTGCAGGAAATGTCTCTGTAATTTCTGTATGGACAGTGAAACCAACTGCAGCTTACCAGCACACTTATCACATCCTTCCTCAACACATGAGAATTGTCCCCACACTTCACTACCTGTGAAGGTAAAATGCTTGTCCTGTTGATTTCTGTATCTTTTGCAGTCTGTAGCACCACTAACACACAATCCTTCTCTGAATGCAGGATGCCAACTGCACCTTTAATCTTTACATGAGTGGAGGTGATTAAAACCAAAGTAAAGTGAAGAAGGGACAAAGAGATGCTAAAAGAAAAACTTAGCAGTGCTCTACTTCTTAGACTGCACAGACACTGACAAATTCAGAATACAAATGAGGTTTAAAAATATGCTACACCCACCAGCCAAAATACTAGCAAAGATTTCCAATGGTGTATTGTTTCTGCTGTCCAACAGCTGCTGAGGCCCTGTTTATTTTCTGCAGAAGGTCCCTAAGGACTTGTTCACCTACAAAGTTTGACTGATTAAATTAGACACAAACCAGTGTTTTCCACTCGTGAGGTGGCAGCGAGCTTGTACAGGGATCTCCCTTCACAGCCAGGTGAATACTGAGGCTTGTAAGAGGAGCATTAGCTAAATGCTAAATACTTTCCCACCAGTTAACCCGTGTTAAATGCAGTTAAACAGGATGGATGGCTTGCTGACAGCCATGCACCTAGGGAGGAAGAGCCAATAGGCCAAGTAAAACAACAACATTTGCAATGATCCAACTACATATCACTCCAGAAGCTTCCTCAGCCCACTAACACCAGACAGGAACAGTGCTTCTCTTACCTGGTAATAGTAATCAACATATTGTGGCTGGTAGTGCTGGGGCTCTGAGTTTTCAGGAGACAGGACATCTTTTAGTAACTCTTCACAGCCTGGCAAAGAGAAACAAGAGGAAATGGTCAGGCCAACAGCTTATCGTCCATTACATGGACAATGGAGGAAGAAACACCGATTTCTAACCGGTTTCTGTGTGCACAAAACTTTGGAAGGCAGCTTTGGGATTTATTTAGATAGATGTAACGCAACTCTGCCTTCAGAGTTCTGCCCAGCACACATTCAACATGTGGAACTTGAAAAGTGCAATTATCTCAGCATGGAGACACTAGCCTGCAATGAAACTGAAAGCTGAGCATGTCTTGGCTTGGCAAACCACCCTGTGGGGCACCAACCCACCTCTAACCAAACCCAGGCTCTGGAGTCAAACACTGCATTTGCAGCTTGGCATGAGCTACCAACTACTGCACACCAGTGTCAGGTGGAGCTGCTTCTGATTTTCTCTGGTCAAAATGACAAAGAGACAATGCCCAAGTGTCACAAATCCCCCTTCAAAAAAACCTCTGTCACAGAGTGTTTCACAAGCAAATATCTATGCACTGTAACCAGAGACCTGAAGCTTGTGTGTTTGCTTTTGTTAAACAACCACATTAAGAGCTGGAAAAATCAATATCTGTGTTTCCCTCGGTCCTTCTCTCATCTGAAAACCTGAGACAAATACAGAAACACTGAAATCACCAGATGCCTCGCTCCTCATTAATTACCAGTGACTGCACTTGGCAGGGTGAGCTGCAGAAGGCAGTAATGTCAGGCCAGGTCATTTCAGAGCACCCAGCTCACAGCCTTGGGCCCAGACTGTGTGAAACCCTCTCAGCATTGTTGTGCACTATCCTACCTGGAAGCTGCCATTGCCCAGCAGTTATTCCTCCCTTCCACCCCAGCACTAATGCAATATATTAGACATTACACATGGATCCCAAAGCAGGTGAGCCAGAGGAAACGAGGATGGAAGGAAGTGTGAACTGAACAGGTTTATACCATTAGCTGACCTTCTCTCCTGGTTTTACATGAAGGAATAGCATCTGTAGGGATGAAGACATGTTGTGGTTATGGAGAGGAGTCCTTTACTAAGGAAAGGAGTACTTTAGAAACCTGAAAAAATGACCAGATGGAGAAGCCTAACAGGGGGATCACTGTGCTGTCCCTGTCTGCCACACACAGGCACATTTTGAGGCAGCACCTGCTGGATGGAGACATCACTGGGACTTCAGAAATGTCACATGGACAAAGGCAGCAAGACCTTTTTTTCCTTTTTCAGCTTCTGCAGCAAAGTGAGAGTCTCAGGTGGTACTGAGCAGATAAATGAGGATAAATGAAGCTGTTAAATACCCACTTTGCTGGAGAAGTGAGTGGCCAAGAATGTGTGGTAGGGTCACTTTCCAAAGAGGAGTTTATCTGGGATTAACAATCAAAAACATAATCTACTGTTTGACAGAGGAAAGATGTTAAACTTGTTTGCCTGGAGAGAGCATCTTTCTATATAACTTGCCCTACCTGTAACTGTCACATTTCCCACACAGCCATAATCCTTTTCTTCCTCTTGGTTTTAGCTTAAAGTGTTGCCTAAGGTTATTTGCTAGTCCTCTCACAGAGGAAAATTCAATTTATTTTTTCTACCTTTTGACATTAACAACTAAAGCTTATTGCTCATCAAACTGCCTTGTGCCAGCACCCACTGTGAGACTCATCACATGTATGAACTGCTTTGCTAAAAGGTCTCTGCATGAGATGGAGCAACCACTCCTTAAAGTGAATTACCTCCAGCAAGAAAGGAAAATAAATACCAAGTGCTACACAGTAATGGATGCAGGTTAGTGTAATGAACAGATAATGTTTACAATGTTCTAAAATTTCTCAACAACAATAGTTTACACCATAATTCCAGGCTTTACTTAATACAGTTGTGCTACCAACAGTGCTCTCCCAATTTTCTTTTTTTTTTTTTTTTTTAGTGGGGAAAAGTCACAAAAGTTGTGGGTCTTCAAATAAGGATTTAACTGCCCAAAACAAGGGTGTGACAAATATTTCTGCCTTGCCTCCTTTCAAAAGGTCAGACAGACTGGTCTGCTAGAGCTAGAGTCACAAACAGCTCCCAGATCTCCAGGGTCTGAAATGTAGAGTCTTCTGTGCCCCCTCTTTGCCATTCATTTCTTATCTAAGATTACTCCTGATCACATTCTTTCATTTCCCTTGTCCATTAGGAGGGACCACTTCATGATAGCTCTTGGCCTATCATTTATTCAATAAAAACACTGGGGAGAAAAGCAATGCCTCCTTTGAATCCAACTGACTCAGTGCAGCCTCACCACTTCTTCACCAGAGCCTGGCCAAGCACCAGATCCATTTCTAGAACATCAGCAGCCACTTGATCCAATTTGATTACCAAACTCCATAGCTTAAAATGGCAAACAAAGCCAAATCTTGCTTTTACTGCAGTGACAGGCCAAGTTTCCATTGGTGCTGCAGATTCAGGGTGTAAGTTCAGCTGAGCCTTCTGCCAGGGTGAGTTTCAGTGGGGAGGTGTCTGTGTGTGCAGCAGGCAGGATCCCCTGTGCCCTGCTCTGCATGCAGGCTGGCCTCACAGCCTGGCTCTCCTCATCCTCCTGGGAGATCTGCATGTGATTATATGCCATTAAAAAGGGAAGAAGAGAAGGAAATCCTGAGAGACCGTTTTCCTCTGAGATTACTAAACCACATCACCACTGCCTTGCAGACAGCTGAACCTGTTCCAACATCCAGCAAATCAATGAAAAAATATCCAGTGGTTTCAAGAGTCTCAAGATTGTGCCACTTTTTTATCCCTGTTAAAAACTGAGTTTTAAACATAAGTTCTCTGTTCTCCTCTTCCTTGTGAGGACACAAATTGTAACCTCTTCACTCTGGAGGACGGATGCTGAAGGTCTTTTCCTTGGTCCTCCTTTCACCCCTTCTCACCAGGAAGGTGATGCACAGTCAGGTGATGAATCAGCTTTCTTATTCAGTGTTTTTCTGCAACAATGCCAATACAATCTCACCTTTTGCTCCCCTCATCTAAATATAATTTGAATTTTTCAGGTACTCCAGGAGGGTTACACAATGGTGTAACATAAAGAGAGAACATTGGAGTGTCTCCAATGCTGTGCCATGTGTGCTCTTATTACCCAGGATATGTTTTTATTAGAACACATCCTGGCTTGCAGCCTGGGAAGTGGAGAGAGCTAAATTAGTGTGTCACAGGCCAGACAGAAAACAACAACAAATCAAGGTTTGCTCTGGCAAATCTCAATATGGAAATAGGAAGGTACTGGACAAAGATTTGTTCTTTGCTAGCTGAACCACTCCTGAGCAGCACCCCATGCACTGAGGTCTGCAGAACTGCCATGGTGGATATTTCAAGCTGTGCAGCAGCGTGTACCCAAGGCTAGAATCTGTCCAAAAATATCCCATTGCAATGAAGCAAAGGAATAATTCCTGGCTACTTTAAGGGCCTCTTGCACTAGAGATGTCCTATTATTGTTATAAATTCATTTTCCTGGAAAAGGTAGAACTGAAAGCCACTTACATGGCTGATTAGAGATATTTCATTTGGACGTCTACCTGTATCACAAGATATAAATGTGCTCAATGTTCTCTCTCCTTTGCTGCAGTTGGGAAAATTTCATCTACATTTCTGGGCAGCACTTGGCAAGAAGATCTATCTGCCCTGCAATAACAGTGAGGAAGCAGAGAGAGGAAAGAGCGAGGCAGGAACAGCTCCAGGTCCTTGTGCAGCCCCTGCTGCAGCTCCACTGAGGGCTGCCCTTTGTGGAGACACAGAGTGAAGGCTGTGCTCAGATTAAATCACTGTGACACAGATGGCAGCAAGCTTGTGGCTGCAGAAAGGACTAAAAAACAATCAGATCACAAAATGAGAGTGGCCAGAAGCTGCTGAAATTTCTTTCCTGGCTAGAAACACCTGATGAGCCAGCACAGAAGCAGCTTCTCTGTCCACTCAAGAGACTTGGAAATGTGGATGTGTACGAGTTCTAGTTCAACAAAGCACTGAGTCACTCTCTAGCCTGGTCTGACAAAATTATCTGAGTTAAAAATATTTATCCTAATACTACAAATGCAAAAGCAAACACAATTCATTTGGCCAGAACAGGGTCATCTCCAGTGCTAAGTAAAGAGGATGAAAATCATTTACAAATCACTGAAGGGGAAGACATCAACTTCTAACTTTTTCAGTTCACTCAGGTGCTAGACATGATATCCCTTATGAGATAATTTCAAGAATTTACAATCAGTTTTATTTTAAAATGGTTTTCCCACCTTAACAAAAATTTAATTTGCAAAGAGACATTCTGGCCACAAATAAATTCAATTTTAGCAAAGCTGTTTCCTGCAAATGCTCCAAGAAGGAGATTTAACCCACAACACATCAGACAATTTTCACAGGCAATTAAGCAATTTTAATGCTATAGGAAATCAAATCTAGTTACCTAATTGAATGTAGTTGGTTTCTGGCATTTTTCCTAACTGCAAGAGCTTTTCACTTTATCTGCCCTTGGATCTTCAGTGGTGTATTAGACTCATTTATGGTTTCAGAGTGTATTTAGTGAAATTTAGTGGAGTCTTAGAAAACTCTCAAGTACTTTCAGGAGCAGCCAATTTCAGTCCATTGAGCAGCTCTAAGTAATTAATTCCAGGAGAGCTCAGCTCTTCACACTCACTGACAGTCCCTGTCCCTGGAGCATCCCAAGCACCACCCCTGTCAGTAAGTTATTCTTACCAGAACAGAGAGATCCATCAGATCAGCTCCAGCTACAGCCTCATTGAAGTTTGAGATCCACAGCTACAAACCTAAATGGGTTCATGTAGACTTTGGGGTTTTCTGATGTGCTTTACTGAAATTCCCATGCTGGTGCAGCTGTCCTGGTCCTAGATATTATAGGTAAATAATCTCCCTTTTACATGACTGCAACACACCCATCTCTTAGTCCATGCTGGATCTCCAGGGCACAGCTGGCACAACACTCTTCTCAGCTATGGGACTGGAAATTAGATTTTATAATTAGTTGAAGGAGATGGCCAAAACTTGGCACTGGTTTTGTGAGAAATATGTTGGCTTGGAGCATCTGAATGGAACTATAAAAGCTATTAAGAAAAAAAAAAAAATAATCTCCAGTGAAGCAGAAGGCCACAAATATTCTGCTTTAGAAAACTTTGTTTTGAAAAAACACCATCAAATTTCATACTCTATTATTTTCGTATTATTTCACAGTCCAAATAACCTGTCACAGTCTGAGCTAGCAGAACAGCCAACATCCCTTTTGGAACATTTCTTTGAAACGTTGGGTAAATTTGTATTCTTGGAATTTTCATTAAAAAGTGCTAGGAACTCACAGAGAAACATATCTACTTTTTAACTTTTAGGTGCTTATATATAAGCTTGCTTCTAGAAGCTTTCCAACCAACTGCAGTAAGGAGATGCCTCAGGATCTAGGGAAGCACAGAGATGGATTTTTGAAGGCACAAAATGGTCTGTGTTACTATTTTGAAGATTCAAAGGTTGCTATTGCTGCAGGTGGGGAAGTGTATAAATTCACAGCTGTGCCTCTTCCATACTGTTAATGAATATAAAGGAGATCCTACAATTCTCCATTTTCAAATTCCATAACCAAGCATAACTACAATGTCCTTAAAACTTCTACAACATGAAGGAAAGACTCCCTTGCTCCAGGAGACAACAGGCTGTATGATTTCATCTGAAAAAACAGTGATTCTGCTAAAGCACAGAGATTCAGAAATGCAGAAATGCTCTGTGCTGACGTGGCTCAGTCTCTCCTGTTATAAAAAGCCACGACCCTCCAAACACTGCACAGCAGTCAGCACTGTTTTCATGGCTAAAATAAGCTATAAAGTCAGAACACATCTGCCTTTGTATTTTAATTCTGTATTTATCTGTGTTCATACAGTAGCCTCTTATCCCTGTGAGCTGTAACACCGAGGGCAGTAGGGGGAGCTCCCCTTTTATTTGTCAGGGTTTGGGTACTTTTAAGCAGAATATCAAAGTAAAGAGATAGGAAAGACAATAGAAATCTTAGAATACAAAGAGGAGTCAGACTCAATTAGAGCCTGGTCCTGCAAACATATCTGACTGTGGAACCCACCAGCCTGCAGAGACAGGGAATTAACAGCTCCACTCAAGCCTTTAAGTATTACAAGTGGCAGAAAATATTTACTGGATCAGTACAATATAAATTCAGAGCAGCAAAAACACTCATTGGCTCTGCTGAGCAAACAGTAATGGTTCTCATGCTGACCCTGCTGAAATTAATGGGAATTCAGCCTTTGAGAGATATTCTGGCTGCTCTCAGTGTCTCTGAGCAGTGCCACAAAGCACTTAGGCAAGAGGCTACAGGTGTTATTTCATGGCAATTGCTCTACAGGCAGACAGTTATTAAAGCCCTGCAGGCAGCAGATAGAGAGGGCAGCTTGAGCACAAGTAAAACCTTCATACTCTGGCATTCCAATGAAATTGCTGCAAAGCTTTAAATTTGATGGCAAACCTATCCCTGGCTCTGGCAAAGCCTAATTGCATGGGGAAAGCAGCCTGGACAGCAGGGACTCAGCACAGATGCTGAGGCAAAGTGCTTTAATCCACAAAAGACCAGCAGACAAAGCAAAGCTCTCCATAAATAGCAAGCACCACACCTGCCCAGTGTTCCTCCCCAGAGACACAGTGGGAAGGAGCTCCTGCAGCACCTCCTGCCCTCCAGCATGCTCACCTCACTTACACAAATCTTCTCCACCACTTCCCAAGGTCCCACTGTCAGTGAGAGTGCTCGTCCTTACCCACAGCTCCTGCTACTCAGCAGCTGCAGGAAATGAACTGTTTTCCACAGGTACATGACCCATATGGCATGAGGTTTATGCAGCTCCAGGAGGAAACAAGGCTTGATGTCCATTTGTAGAGGAACACAACACTTCTCATGTGTACCATGCAAGAGTAAACAATGCCCTGGTTTATGGAGGAGAGAGGCCAAGCTGCAGATTTTAGATCCAGGGGCAGGAGTTTCTCTATCAACCAGTTACAGAGCATTAAACACTTAGATGTTTGGGATTTTTTCAAATTCCAGTATTTAGCTTTTCATAGAAATCCAACCCTGGATATGAAATGCTCAAACCAACATCATCAGAGGTCAACTCTGATTTGATGTCGGTTCTGATTTGAACCTGTTGCTCTTAGATGTCTGAAACCTCATGATTTAAACAAATTCAAGGCACTGAACCACCAAAAAACCTTGACACTATATCACCTCTGTGCAGTAAACAATTTCATCACCATACTGTAAAGGCAAGCATCTTTAGGACAAATTAATTTGAAATCCCATAAATAAGAAATATAGTAAGGCATTAGGATTGTAAAGCTTGAATTTAAACATTTGGCTTGCATGGCTAAGAATAGCATAACTTCATACTCTATTACTGAAAACCCCAGTGGATTTATAGTAGCATCTCATTTTGCTCTATTAATCTGACTGCCCCAAGCAATTGTAATAGGCTGAGATGTCAAAGAATCATATTTATAATCTGTTGCTGCTAAGACAAATTGCTTTTGTTTGATAATAAGCCTGCTACTCCCCTTGGGATGTGGCTGCACTAAAACAACATGGTGGAGGCTTTCCACTCTGAAAGGCAGGCATGCCCTTTCTGAACTTCAACATAACCAATTTAATTTTTAAGGAAAATATGGCAGGTAGCCAAAGATGAATAAAATTTCCATGCTGTGAGGTGAGCAATAGAAGCAGTGTTTCTAAAGAGATGCTGTGAAAACATGCAGCACAGTGTCTTATCAGAAATAGATACAGCTGCTGCTGCTTGGATGATAAACACTTAGCAGTGAGTCTGTGGAAGTGTGGAAATGCTAATGATGTGCTAAGGGAGCTCTAGGTGATGCTGCAGCACTGGGTGATTTCTCTGCATCTGTTCACAGCTACATCCTAACAACCATCACACAATGATCTGAACCCTGGGCTTTAAGCTGCTCATAAACTTGGAGTGCAAGGTTTGTCCTGGTCACATCTTTGCAGGATTAAACCTTAGGATATGAACACAAGAATTAGGTCCCACAAGGTGAGCAAGGATGAAAACCCCAAGGCCTCTTGACTGATAACTCAATATTCTCACACTGTCCCCACAGTAAAGGAGATGGAGCTGCCCAGTCCACCACTGAGAGTACGTGGACAAGGGCACAGTTACCACAGAAGAGATGTTCTGGGTCATTTACATCCCTTCCTGATCATATTTTGTGCGTTTGTGGAATCTTTACACTATGAATTACAGAAGACACCAGATGATTTGCAGAGCTTGTGTCTTAAACTACAACTCAGTTTGCTACAGCATTTTCTGCTCAAGGAAAACCCCAAGCAGAGACTTTAGGGTCTGGGCACAAATGGAATAACTTTCCTCCTGGGCTTTCTCTTGCCTTCTCTTCAAACACATCAGTGTCACCTTGGATGGTGTCTCCAAAAATATTGATGAGAGCAGCTTCTCACTGTAATTTTACCTAATTATACACTGTCTTTGGCTGCCATAAACTTTAATTAAAAGTACTGTGGTTTTATGTTTTTGCATCGTTATAGCTTCATAATAATCTCATCATAGCAGACTCTCCAGAGGCTCCTGCTGGAACCACACCACCATCACTGGGACATTCACCCTGTCCCCAAGTGAAGCCTCTGGGCTGTGACATCACTCAAACACTTTAGAAAGAACACAGCACATGTCCAGAAAAGATGGATTATTTCACTATGGGAAGTCAGAAAAGCAATCAGCAGCAAGTCAGCTGAAGTCCCTCCTCACTGGTTTTTTGTTGCCTTTAGGCTAAGCTCTAAAGCATAACAATGTCAAGGACTGTTTCCTTGGAAGGGAGGTGGTTGGATCCACCTGATCTTAATCTTCATTGCCAACCTGTAATTAACTTATTTCCTTCCAATACATGACCCCAAGTACCCTAACAACACGAACTAATTATACCTTTCAGATGCCTCAAGAGGAATTTAACAGTCTTAAATTTCCTAGCAGAGAACTGAAAGCCCAAGGGCTCCCTAACTCCCTGAGGTAAATCAGTGGCAGAACCAGATCAGAATCTGGAAGTATCAAACCTGGGCCCTGTCTGTTAACCACAAAGCTACTCTTTATTCTGCTGTATTTTTCTTTAAACCACAACACATTTATTTTGATAAAAATTAGCAGTAAACCAATGTCCAAGCACCTATGGATGCAGAACTCTAGCATTGCTCACCATTAATGCATGATGAGATGCAAAAAAAGGAAAAATATCCTGGCTCTGTTCCCAGAGCTGCTCTACTGTCACTACAAATAACCAGAGTTAAAAGAGAGGATGTCTTTGATCATTACATTTTCTGCAACCAGAGAAACATTAGGGGAACTGAACAAGATTATTTTAAAGAAATATGCACATACCTTTGATTGCAAAAACTCCATGACAGAAGTCCTTAAAATTGATTCTTCCCAAATCATTTGGGTCCAAGTACTTTGCCAGTTTTTCCACCTAAAATAAAAGATGATAAAATATGTGTTGAGCCTGGTGTATAGTCTGTTGCTCTGATACAGTCTGTATCTTCTACAGACGACTACAAGTTGAAGAACACTCACACTGTTCACTTGAACCAGCCAATAAATGGTTCTGCAAGGAGAAATCATGCCTTGTATGACCTTGGTGCTGACCAAGGCATGTGATCTGACAAAAACTTCTTCAGCTGGGACACATCAATCCTGTCCTATGGGGATCTCAAGAGCTTAATAAGGGGAGAATCTGTGACTTGTCCTCTTACCATAGAGCAGGGTGCTGACAGAATCTTCTCTGGCAGCTCTTGCCATGCATTCAGCTCAGAGCAACTTAAAACCTTGGTGGTTCTCCACCCCTCTATCACAAGTTCTCAGGGAAGGGGAAAGGACAGACCAAGATGTGCACAGTCCATAGCAGTCTCATTTCCTAAATAATCTGGATTATAGGAGAGAAAACCCATTGGGCACTTGGAATGAAACCAAACTTCCTTGACACAGCAGAGAATATCATTTTTGTACAGGAAAATTAACAGTATGAAAATATACTCATGTGATGAGAGAATGGTTGTGTCTAGTACACTGTCACAGACACATTTTGTGAAAAAATCCTTTCCTTAGGATTTTTTTTCTCCTGAGAAGCTGAGAGGCCTCAGGAATAAAATGCAAACAATGATTATCTGCTGCTGTAGAATGCAACAGGTGCATCTGTGATTGGTCTCATGTGGTTGTTTCTAATTAATGCCCAATCATAGTCCAGATGGCTCAGACTCTCTGTCTGAGACACAAACCTTTGTTATCATTCCTTCTTATTATATTCTTAGCCAGCCTTCTGATGAAATCCTTTCTTCTATTCTTTTAGCATAGTTTTAATATAATATATATCATAAAATAATAAATCAAGCCTTCTGAAACATGGAGTCAGATCCTTGTCTCTTCCCTCCTCCTAAGGCCCCTGTGAACACAGTCACAGTACCCTGTGCAAAAAAGCAATTACTCCTCATAATCTCAGCTTCACAGTTTAGTCTCTCTGATCATTATTCACCAATAGAATGAGAATATACTGAATTTAAACACAGTCACCAAATTAGCACTTGCCCCAAAAACGGTCTGGCAAATTTTTCAGGAAGGTTTTGGGATAGAGGAAGAAAAGCAGCCTAGACTGGAGAGGCTCTTGTGCTATCTAGGAAAAAAAAGGAAGGGAGGAACAAGTAGCCAAAGAAGAATAAAGCGAGAAGCAGACCAGTCCAGGGAGGTGAGTGCACACCTGGACCCACAGCTGGCTGCTCTTTCTGCCAGCCACTCTGCTGGAGCTTGTGTGCATCCCCTCGTGTGCCAGCGCCTTGCAGGGACCCTCAGTGAGGCAGAGGCAGCCCCTCACTGCTCCTGAGAGCTCACAGGCAGCTCCACACAGCCCTGCCCTGGGCTGGGCCCTCAGACACCGAGGGGTTTGAGCAAGCTGAGTGCAGGGACAGCAGGCACAGAATCCTGCTGCAGCACCGTGTGAGCTCAGAAATGTCAGCCTGAGCAGCAACAAAAGCCCAGCTGCAAAGACGCAGCAAATGAATCCACATGACCTAGTTTCTCAATTTTCTGGTGTGGTTTTTTTCCCACGTGCTAGCAAAACCCCAGCAGCTTCCCAAAGCCCTGCAGATAATTCACTCGTGTGTGCGCACGACACTTCTTCTTACAGGCACTTCTCAGGGCCTATAAATTCCCTCTGTACCAATAACTGCCATGATAAGCCAAAGGGCTCATTTAGAACATGCAAATCTGGATGAAAAAAATGAAAAAAATTTAACTCATTTGCAAAATTCTATATCGAATGAGAAAGGCACAATTTGATCCTTAAATTAAATCCTTTCCCCTCTCATTTTCCTAGGGAAAATAAAAAATCAGCTTGTATAGGCAGGGCAAGTAAGGAGCTACATGATGAGTTCAGAGCCCATGACAAGTTAGACATTTTCTGAAAACTTTCATATTGCAGAGCTCCAGTCCTGCCAGCTGGGCAACAGAGCCCAAATGTCAGCTATGGTGTGACTCATGATCCAATTCCCACCCTGGCATCACAAGGAATTACTGTAACCCCACTAATTTAGAGCACCAGAACACACATCTGTGTTTCCAAAAAAAAGAAGCTGCTGCACCAGAAACCAGTGTGTGGTTAATGCACACCAGACTAGCTGAAAATCCTGACTGAAACCAATTAAGTAGAGACATGCTTGATATGGAAAATCCGGGTTGGTGTTATCCCTGTCACCTTCACAAACAACAATTGTGTTTTAAATTTTAATGCACAGATTCCTGCAGCCAGTTGGGAAGCCTCAAGTCTATTTAATATTGTGCTATAACAAGTGGTGTCACTGGGTGCTCCTGGTGAATCTGGCAATTTAAGTTTATTTCTCAAAGTTGATCCAATAATTTTTGTCCACCAGCTTCTCAGACATTTAAAATTACACTTTTAAAATCAAATTAAATGAGATGTTATATGCCTGGGAATGTGTATTACGGAGGAACAGAGGATATGTTCACATTTAGGTCTAAGCAATGCCTTAAGAGTAAATGAAATTATCACCTGAGCAAAGTGCTTCAGTGTCCAGTTTCCCCTAAATCTAATTTGCAGGTTTTCAGTTGGATGTTACAATGCAAATAACTGACATCAGTGCAGGAGATGATGAAGAATTTACAGAACAGCCTGATGGAATTGATGCCAGCAGCGCTCACATCTTCAGCCAGGAATAAACACAGCTCCCATTGCAGGTCAGGGGATAAAAGGATTTTGATCACCAGGGACTGTGATGTATCCAGGCTTGGGTGGATACTTGCACAGGGTTTGTGCATTAATATACACACACATTTGGTACATAAATCCCTGCACATTTGCACACAGTTTTCAAGAGCCTGCAGTGCATTTGATCACGCTTTTTTACCAATAGCATTCTGGAATAAGGCAAGAAGCTCTTCCTTATTAATTCCAGACTGAAGGCGTTGCTTTAAGTTAAATTTCAATCTGTGGCCAATAAACTACAGCTACCCCTAAATCTTCTCTGGTGTCCACACTGCCTAAACCATCCTTCTGCTTCACTTTGTAAAGAAATAAAGTCCTTTCCTCCTTCTCAGAAAGGGTTGGCTCCCCACAATGAATCAAAAGTTGTTTTATTTATTCATTGCCTTGGGAACCTCATGGATTTGTCAGCCCACCTGGCAGGCTGGGTGACACTGAAGCTTTTTTTGCAATCAGCAATCCCCTGGGACTGGGGGAGTGCCCAGCCCGGGAATGAGGGACAGCAGCTCTGTCCTTGTGATGGGACAGGGGGCACAGCCCAGGCGTGCACAGGTGGGACACACAGGATGGGCCAGCCCTGGGCACACTCAGGCTCCTGGGCCCCACATCCCTGGGCTCTGCCATGGACACAGGACCACAAAACCAACTGCTGCCAAAATTCAGTGTGAAATGAGTGTGTGATTGTTGTGGGACCTACAGCAGCACAGGGAGCAGGTGTGCTGCAGAGTTTAACATCAGAAGTCATCACAATGAGATGGGGCAGACACTCTCTGCACAGAGCAGCTCCCCACCATGTGGGACAGACAGCACAAACAAGGATTGCAAACTCGTTCTTCACTGTAGGAAGGGAACAAAGGCAGGAAAAATGAGCTGCAGGCTCAATAATCCAGCTGGTTCTTTCGGCAGCTGCAAGGGTGTCTCTAATGAACTCTTCAGCAGACATCCAATAGTCAGAGAGAAGACATAAGAGAGAAGAAATAAATCATTTTTCTTTGGGAAACAACTGGAGAAAAGCAAACCTCTGTCCCTATTGTTTAACTGGCCTGGATGAATGGGTGATTACCCTTTCAATGCAAACACATTTCTCCACTGTAACAACTGCTCACTTCAAACAAGGGGCTGCCTCCTGTCCCTGGGGTGTCCCAGCCATCCTGGCTGCCCTGCAAGGGGGTGTTTGCCCTGTGCTGCTTTCTGACACACAAAAAGAGGCTGGGAACACTTGAAGAAGCAGAATGGAAAGGAGGTTTATAGCAGAGGACAAATCACTGACAGACCTCAGAAGAGAATTATTGAAACTGATCTTTTCTTGCAAGTGAGTTCAATACAGAGGCACCTGCACTGAACAGCCAAGGAACCCTCTCCAGAGCCCTGGCCAGCTCTTGTGCTGAAGCTGCCAAGACACCATCAGTACTTTTTCCAGCAAAGATTTTCTGTCTGGAACTGAATCCTGCTTCCATTTGCAGGCAAGAAGAAACTCAGACCTCTATTGACCTCACTTAATTTTCTTCAAAAAGGAAGAGATTTTGTTAACACAAAAAACACTTGTAAGATTTAGAAGTAATTGAGTTCAGAGGGACCCCACACCAGCTCTGTCCACAGAAATCTTGCAGCAGGATCCAAATCACAGCCAGAGGATGCCATTTGAAATAAACAACTTGTCTCAGTAATTTGCTTTCATACTGCAGGAGTCTGTGAGCACATCTCACCCTGAAGTGCGAGCAGGGAGCACCTGGGAGCTGTGACAAAGGCAACACAAGCACCTGCAGGAAAGGTCAGGCTGTGCTGTGGCAGTGACATTTGGGCAGCATCTCCTGAGGCAGAAGCATTTGTGAGAAACCTCAAAAAAACCAGCAAAAGGAGATTAAACATGTAAATGCCGCAGGGTGGAATTAGCGAGCTTCCCACATGATTTATAAAAGGAGCAGCAGAACTGCACTTGCCCTGGTTTCAACAGATTGGCCTTTCCCATATTGGAAAGGGAGTGAATTTACACCTGGACAGTTGGAATTGTGCTCTGGCTGCAGGGCTGGGCAATGAGACCACCCCGTGTGTGAGAGCCACCCCTGTCCTTTCACCAGCCCCTGGTTCAGGTGTTCTTGGCACTGATGTGGCCCCAGATGTTGGAGCTCTTCAGTCAGAAGGGCTGTCTTGGATGAGATGGGATTTACAGATGGAGGGGAAAGCAATGAGATTTCTCTCTGATATTGTGGCATTTCAGGGAAGCAACACAAGAAGAGGGAAATTATTTTACATTGCATTGGAGAAACTAGCACACAATTGTGGTACCCACTGTCATATGGGATGCTGAATACACAGACGTGTTGCAGAGAACTGACATACAATTAAAACATCTTATACAACCAAAACCAGAGAGTTTTCTTCTGTTTAATTTAGCAAAAGGGAGATAAGTGATGATTGCTAGGTACAAAGACTTCTGCAAACAGGGAACTACAAGCAGGTTCAAAAAGATTGTAGCAGAGGGAAGACATAAAGAACCATTATCTGCAAAATAAAACTGACCAGACTTCAATTAAAAGCAAAGCACACTTGTTTTATCAGCACCATTGTTCACCCACCAGAACTATAAATTAGGAAGGGTCTGGAACCATAAAAAGCAACTGGAGTCCCTCATCTGAGGCCTTTTGAGAAGGTGAGACACACCTAGAAAATTTACCTAGGCCAGAATAATAGGTTACAATCTGAGCTGTCACCATTTCAGGATGTCACAGGAGATGAGCTGATGCTGTCCCTGAGCCTGACCCTACAGCACACAGGACCATGCTCCCAGTCACACATGGAAGGAGTGGAGGCACAGCATTGCAGAGTCATGAGTCCAACAAAGTGCCAGCCCACCCAGTCCTGGCAAACTGTGCATTGTAAATAATTCATACCACTGCAAACAGCATCATGAATTTCCATCAGCTGCTGTCTGATCCCAAAGCATGCAGGGACATACATCACTGCTGGAAACAATGGCTTTGAATTTGCTTTGAATTTTGATTTCAAGCATCACTCATTGCCCCTTTATCTGCAGGCTTCAAGCCTGAAAGTTGGCTTCTCTGTGAGCTGTCTGTAAATAGAAAGAATTGTTTCAGTTTCTGCTTTAACTGTGCACACCCAATTTACCAGCTAGAAGGCAGATCTTGGGACTGTGTCCTAAATGACATAAGCAAATCTGTTGAGTAATCTTGGCCTCAACTTTGAGCAAATTCCTAAATCTGTCAAATCCATCATTTACTAATGGCTGCAATGCAAAAAGTCTAATCAAATCCAAGGGAGTCCATTCACTTGTCTTGCCTGGGTTTAGCATAACACATGGAATTGCATCTTCTTTCAAATATGACCTGAGTCCAAGGGGAGAAGAATATCCAGCAGTTATCCAGATGGAGAAAACATCCACCATGAGGAGGATGTGAAATGTGAATCACAAAGGCACAGAAAGAAAGAGGCAGCTCCAGAAGCACTGCAGGTGGCTGAATGCGTTCAGAGGCAAAGGAAGATTCCAGTGCTGATGTGTTAGGAATGCTCTGTGCAAGAAGCACCCTGGCTCAGGTGGGTGACAGATGGTGAGCACAGCAGAGCTGCTGAGGCGGGAGTGGCTGCAGCACACTGGGCAGGGCAGCTGCTGCCCTTCCCCAGGGCAGGGGCACAGCTCCAGCCTGCCCAGCACTGCACACGGGCACAGGGAGCAGAGCAGGGCAGGAACAGCCTCCTACACCTTCTGGAGGAGCTGTAGGACCCACACCACAGCCCCCAGGGCAGGAGGGTTTATCCTGACTGGGAGATCCCTGTTGCGGGGAAGGACACTGCACCCAGTGCCCATGGGGCTGGCACCCAGGGGCCGTGGGGCTGGCACTCAGTGCCCCTGGGGCTGTGGCACAGGGGGCATGAGCTATGAAGAGAACACAATATTCCATGAACCTCAATGAATGTTTGTGTATAACAGAAATACAGGCAGTGTTAGGAAAATTGATGCTCTGATTTCTGCTCCAGAATGAGAAATCACTTGCAGTCTTTAACACATGATGACACAAACCTAATTTGGGATAACAACAAATACAATTCTTGCCATACATACCCCAATTTTCTAGGTATCATCCTTACAGTTAGCATGTCCAACCACAGCTGAGATCCAAAAGTCATTAGTCTTAAGGAACCCCTTCTCTCACACCATATGCCTTCCTGGTTAACCTCTCTACTTACACAACAAAACGTTTTACAACCACAAAGAATCACCAATGAAGTTTGAAACAGAGTGCATGTGAATAACTCTGAATCTGACCTCACTTGAGAAAGGATCATTGCCTCGAATTAAGAAGTTTCAGAATTTCCTCAGAGTACACATCCCAAAGAGACAGTTCACAGCTATAAAAATTACCCTCCCCCATTTTATCTTCAAACCAGAAACCAGAAAAATTCTGGTGAGCCTGTCCTCTGCCAATCTACACCTCTAGATATATCAATTGTTTATACACACAACAGCTCTAGAAGAGTAATTCACGTTTATTTCGTCCCTCTTAATGCAATGCAGCAGCTGACAATGAGCAAGTGCCAGAATCATAAGACCAACCTCTCTCTCCAGTCTCTCCCACGATCTATGGATATGTGAGAACTGAGAACCTTTCATTTAGTTATTTAAACAGCTGATTTAAACAGGATTCCATTTCCCTCCTTCCCTCTGATGCTGTGTTGCAAAACAAGACATTTGGCTGGGCCGACCAATCTTACAACAGTCTATGGGGAATCCCACACAGTCTGGAATACCATGGGAACAGAGAGCAAGGCTAAAAATATGCCGAGCCATCTGCTCATTCTACAGTGATTTTTTTGTGTTGTTCTGGAAACAAAGGGTTAATGTGTTGAACTGTTTTCCCAAAACCACTGATTCACTCACTTGCTAAAATAAGCAGAGCTGCATTAACACCTTCTCCTCCACAGCTATCAGAATTGAAGCCAAGGAAAACAAGGCTGCTAGCAAAAGCTGTGACAAGCTGAAAGAGGCACAGCCCATTATCGTCCCCATTAGCATAAGTCAAATACAGCAGAAAATAGTCAGATCACAAGAGATACATGAGGCAATTGGTCATGTGGGTGCAGCATATTTTCCTTTAAACAAGGAGCAGGGAAATGTTTCCATATCATCAGGGCTTATCTACAAGTGCTGCAGCATGGATTGATTTTCAGTGAAAATATTCTTCCTCTCTGCAGCTTGTAGTGTGTGTGATCGTTCTCATCAGTACATAAAGGGAATTTCCACAGAATAATGTTTTTCATGGCTTTCAGTTGTGAGACATCAGCCAAGCAGGATCTACTCTCAGAATAATTTTCGTGTTTTGTAGTAAAACTGGGGAGAGAGGTGGGGGCCGTAGTGCCAGAAAACACTTTCTTGGTGCCTTCCTTGCTGACACATCTGCATTTTAATTGAGGTGTTATGGTTTGCAAAGAACAAATGAAATACCAAAGGCCAGCAGGAAGGAGCTGGAGAGGGTGGGAGAGCAGAGCAAGTCAGGTAGGTGGGTTACATGGAGCAGTTCAGACATCAGGGATACACAGCACTCAGAGCCAAACAGGAGCTTCAGAAAATTCACCAAAGCAGAGCCAAAAGCCAGCGCTGAAATCCAGGCAGTGGCTCCAGACTGCAGGGCTGACACAAATCAGAACAAGGCACTTTTGTGCCAGCCCTGCGATGGCACTTCACTCGTTCATCTCTCATTCCCAGGTCAAGAACGCGGCTAAGCGCAACAGCACTCACAAGATATTGTATCAGCCAGTTTTGTCAGCAAATCCTCACAAGGCTGATTTCTAACCTCAAAGTTACAAAGCAAATGTTACACTTCAGACAGACACTTCTCTTGACTGTGTGCTTTATTGTTATATGCTCCCCTTAACATACAAAGCTAACCCAACAATATACAACCAGCACACAGAGCTATGCTTCACACACATCTACTTTCTAAAAGAATTTATATTTTGATCTGAGAGCCAGCCAGAGGCCTGCCCAGAGCAGCAAAATTTGGGCATCCTCAGGTGTCTCAGCCTGGTCTCCTGAAATGAGTTTTGATCTGTTTAAAGGGAATGTGGCTGGCTTTTGGCATGCTCACAGATATAGAGCACGAAATGCAGGCCTTGAGATCTGATCTCAAATGAAAAAGCCTGAGCAGCAGTCCTGAGATTAAACTGAATGAAAGAAACTTCATGGCAAATTAATGCTTTGTCACAAAAACGAGTATGGGAGGAATGAGGATGGGATGAATCCAGCTCAGGGAGAGACACATTAGTTGACAAACATCAGGCAGAAAGGTATGATTAAAGGAGCAATATTCCACTTAGCTGAAGGGAAAGATCTTAACCTTTAGAAAAGTGTGGCTGGGAGATAACGTCCTTCCCTCCTTCCCCGAGGACCAGAGAAGGAAATGAGCAGTAAGTGCCACTCATTAGGGTGGGATAATTACCAAGTGTGGAATGAGGGTGCCAGGTTTGAGCAGCAGCTGACTCCTGTGGCGCTAAGAGCAGGGAAGCAGGATAAGCAGGGATGAGCACAGTGCGGGCTGTCAGTGCTTACAGGGGGAAACAAGGAACCCCCCGACCAACAGCAAAACTACTGAGGGGCTGAGGGGAGCAGGGAGCCCCTCCTGCCCGCTCGCACAAGCAGCCAGAGCCCTGGGCAGGGCACTGTCACCCTGTTAATCTTCTCTAATTCCCCCCGTGCCTCGCTGCAGCTGCCGGCTCCGGCAATGCCACAGCCCGGGAGCCAGCGCAGCCCTCGGTTCCCCTGCCATGAGCGATCCCCCCGTACAGAAATGTGTCACTGCAACTGCAGCGGAGCAAACTTTGTATAAAATCACACAAAGAAATCCACGCTGCTCTTTGATCTACACCGGGGAAAGCCAATAGAGGGAATGATAATCAGCCAGCATTTTTGTGTGGGAAGGGTCAGAAATACAAAGCCTGAATGCACAGAAAAGGAATGCTCCTTACAGCCTTAGAAGCTGAACAAGGGTGCCTCATGTAACAGGAGTGCCTGCACTGAGCATCCTCATTAGCCATCACAGCCTGGCCAACATTAGTACCTCTAAATGGTTACAAGGCTGAATGGAAGAAAGATCCAAAATGCAATAGAAAAATCCCAAAAAGAGATGAAGGTGAACAGCTACAATGGGACTGTACTTTTGTGTTTCAGCAGTGTGCCCAATGAATCTGCTATCAATTAGTCTTGGTATTGTAAGAAGCTCCACGAGGGACTGGACCCAGCATTCCTGGCTCACTGCACACACTATTGGAAAGATAGTATCTGGCACAAAGGTAATTTTCTCAACTGACATGTGATTTCACCTTCTCTTCTTATCCAGAAACAGATGGACTGCAAAGTGTGCTGGGCCTGGGGACTAAGTAGGAAAAGGCAGATTTTGAAAAAGAGATTTAGGTAATGATGTGGTGACTTCCATCAGCTGGAAAATCACATCTCAGGCTCAGGTAAGCAGGTCACTATTCCCATCCAGCTGTCACTCAGGATAAGAGCCACTGGAGAGGCATTTCTGTCCAGGTGTGTGGGACTGGACTGTTCATGCCTGTATGTACAGCACAGAGGACCACAGGGCTGTTCCTGTTCTGTGAAATTGCTTCCTTCTAAAGCCTTTTAAGAAGTTACTGTTTTGATCTTGCTCATTTCTACAGCTGCCTTTTCCAACTGCCTTTTAGTAGGGATGTAGCTTGCCTTCTCTGTCAACATGTGTATATTTATCATCTCCCAGTGGTATATGCTAATTTATTTTAGATATCTGTTGATGCTTTGTGTATCAGTATGTGAATTCATTTTTTCCCACATTAAAATCAAACCAAACAGCCTGACCAAAAAATTGTCATTTTGATTTTTGCAGTGAATGTAAGTTCCCTGTAGTTATAATGACAACATGTCACCACAGGGTCACAGAGAGTGAAAATGAATTGCTTGGAAAGCAAAACCAACCAACCTTTAGTGTAAAAACAAACAGGCACTGTTTAGGGAAAGCAGAGGTGTTCCTTCCCCACTGCAAACCACACCCTGAAGAGCCAACAGCTCCCATACCTCTTAATCCTCCTGGTTTGGACAGGATCCATGCACTTCCTGTACAATTAGGAATAACAACCTCGTGGGCAAGGTTACAGCTATTGTGAGATGGGCACCCTGCCAGCAGCAACTCTGGCATGGACCAGAGACAAACACAATGTCCTAGCTGGGTGGCACCACGTCCCCCTGAGCTGGACAGCTCTCTGCAGGTCCCTGAGTGCCTGCACAGCCTGCCAAGGATGGAGAAGGTGGAAGAGGTCCTGAAGATGCTTTGTCACGCTCTGGGAGCCACCTGGATGAATGTGACCTGGAACAGGGCAATTGCCATTCCAATGCACACACCTAAGCTGAGTTACAGTGAAATGTTTCACCTGATGGCAGCTCGTCCTTGCTGCTCCTTCCAGGTGTGCATTCACATTTCTCACAAATAAAGGTCGATGCATTTTTATTAAATGACCAAGCCCTGCCCAGATAGAGAGGCAGTGAGGGGGGTACTGAGGTAGTGAGGCAGCCAAAGAACTATCACATCATAAAAAGCTCACAGGACAGGGTTCACAAGGGGGGGGGGAATAGACAGGAGGGGGAAACAATTCCCTTGGCACCTTGACCTTGAGCAAAGCCAGAAGCAAGAACCTGACACAGGAACCACTTGTACTGTATTATACAATGTAAGTCATGCTAGAAGAACTTAATGGCCATAAAATCTGTAAATCACCAAAACCACTGGGAGATTTTTAACTCTAAAAAGTGTTTTTGCAATAGATTTCTAAACCTTGGCAAACAACACTTACCCCTTATTTGAAAGGTCCTGGAAGGCATCATTATGATGTGGACTTAAATCAGATTCATCTCAGACCAAGACTTTGCCTTTATCCATGTGGATGTCACTTCCCAGCAGGCACCATAACTCAGAAATGGTCCAGCAGTCAGGACTCCCTAGAGCACAGCACATCCTCCACCTTCACTGGTCCAGAACAAATCTCTTCATAGCCAGTCTGTAAAGCCTCATTAGGCCAGATCAGTGCAAATGTGAAGTGTTGAGGATTACAAACAAGAGCTTTGAACCTACACACCTGCCTCTCTCAGCAGCTGTGGGTTTTTGGCCAGTGCACTCTTGGGTTTGGGCTGTCTATCATGATATAGCTCAGAAAAGCTGGTGCAGACTCTTGTTCCAAATCTGCATATAAAGGGTAACTTTCCACATGTCTCATGTTCATCACAGGAATTCATCACTTCCATTGCTTTGCAGACCTTGATGTGGTGAAGAGCCACAGAACAGAATACATTACTTCTTGCCCAGAGTTTATAAACATTTTTTCTCTTCACTGTAATAGGAAATAGGAATAGGTGGCCCCTTTCAAGACCACCAGGGACCACCAGCCTTGCAAATGCCCCTCAAGATCAAACCAGAGCCTGCCCAACAGAGCTCTGTGAAGATACCCTTGGTCTCTTATTGAATGGAGCCTGCAGGAGGCTCCATGTCTCTGAACAGCACAGAACAGCTCTTTCATGTCATCTGCATCCAGCAGTGAGATCATGGAAAGCACCATGGCTCCACAAAAAGGAATATTTTGTCAGTGAAAAAAAAAGGGCATCATGTATTTGGCCAACAGTCAGGCCATGAGCTGGCAAAGGAGGCAATTTCCCTGCTCCAGGGTGCTTTGCCTCTTGATGATAAACTCTTGTGGCTAAATTGCTTCTGGCTCTCACCATGTGTCTCTCTGCTCACTGTGTATTTATGCTGCTGCACTGGTGAGAATTAGGGAAAGGTACAATAACTGAATTACCACTGCACTTGCAGATAACAATGGCAAGGCCTTATAAAGGCTGTGCATGCTTTGTCTGGGATGAAAATGAATAAATAATAATAATTAAACAAAAGAATCTAAGAGCATAGTGCCCATTGAATGGTGCACCAGGGAATGGCAGCATCAGCTCCAGCCAGAGGTCAGTCTGCCAAGGAAACAGAAGGCAACGCTCATACAAAGGGATGAAATATCAGGAGGTGACGTTTCTGTCCTTGTTGCTGTCAATTTTATGGAATGTGGGTGTACAAAGGACTGGGGAAGATGAACAGCACGTGCTGAGCTCAGGGGAAGCTGCAGAGCTTTAGTGTGACACCTTCCAGCAGCAGAGCTCAGCCTAAAGCTGCACAGGAGCTCACTGGGGAGGTTGGCACTGGCTGAAACAAGGCAGGTGCTGCCCACCCCACCGGGGTTTGGGTGTTTGGGTGTCAGGTGGCCAAACCTCCGGCGGGCTGAGATCCCCAGCGAGCCTTGCCCACCTGGCTGAGGGGTTCCACAGCAGACAGGACATGTTCCAGGGACAGCCCTGGGACATGATGAGAGGCCAACAGCCAGGACAGATCCCTGTACCACAGGTGCAACCCTGAGCCAGCTGTGGTGTGGGGCCAAAGCTCAGAGAGGTGCACAGGATCCTTTCCACTGACCCCAACACGTCCTGGTCAGGGTGCAGAACTGGCACTAAGGAGAAGACAATTACTGCAAGTCCTTCTCAGCCCTGGCCAAACTTTTCACAAGCAGCAGCACTCAGAGGAGAAGTGAGACTTACCTTGGGATTTGACAGAGATCAGCAGCTTTTTGGAGCTCTGTCAGACGTGTATCAGGGAAAAGCTGCAAACTGCAAGTGTCAGATGCCTGGAAAATCTTTTCTCTGTTCACCATTTCCTGTTGTTTCTCTTGGCAGTGGAAAGAACTTTCCATATAACATGGGATACTCTTTCTCTAGGACATTTCCTTTCTGCACTACATCTCTAAGTAAGTTTTTCATTCTTGATCTTTCAGAGTTGTCTCTAGCCTTTCTCATCTGGTTCTGAAGCATTTTCCTGTACTTGTACTCCAGAATCAACTTCTTGGCTGATTCAAACAGGAAAATTCGAACCCTCCACTTGCTCCAAAAGACACTTGCTATGCAGGCTATTAATATCCTGCTGAACATTTAATAAAGATATAAACTCAGTGCTAATACTCAGTGCTGAAATAAAGCCTTGCAGACCAAAGCCTTTAAGAGGACTGTGAATCAGGTGCAGCCAACAGCTTTTCAAGGTTTCTCACCCTGGCCATTCAAACTTTAGACAGAACCTGAGCTGTGGTCTGATGGCTCATTTTATGCTTGGATACACTGCATATTGACAGCAAAGGGGATCTGTGGAAACCACAGCTAAATCCGGGTTGCAGGCTAGTGCCTCAGACAGACAAGACAATCTGTCACCCTGTGAATAAATTATCTGCTCAAAGAAGAATGTAATACAATGCTATTCTCAAAAAAATCACTATTTTTCTGTTGTACTTCCTTGGTACTTTAAGCTGCATCCACTGACTGCTCACCTGTGGAAGTTTGCAAGCACAGCTGAGGCATTTCCTGCCCCAGGGTCCTCCTTCTTTATCATCCAAACACCAGAATCTTCTCACACCAGAGGCAAGCATGACTCAAGCCCTAATGCCGCAAAGCTGCCTCTGGAGAGAAGGTGAGACTCTGAAGCTTTAAGAGCAAATGGATGGAAAATAAAAGTGGGAAGAGGAGAGGGATTTCCTGTTCTAAAAGCCACAGTGACACAAAGTGCAGTCAGATCTCATCTGCACTCTGCACCAAGCAAGTGTCCATGCAGCTGAGTGCTCCAAGATTATTCAGTCTGGAATAATATCTCCAGATATTCACTGGAAAAATATCTCCAGACAAGAAGTGTTTTCTACACAGCTTTTACATGGTTTTCTCTAGTCCCTGCTGAACTTACAACAAACCTCCATCTATGCCACAGAAACAGATTTTTTATCTTTTTCCTGGATTCTGCTCTTGTCTTCACTGAAAGCAAACTTCCAAGTGCTTTTAAAGCACCTAGTGGCAAGTATGAAAAAACCTGTGCCTTGTGTGAAAGACCATGGTTTAGCCTGGGCAGGAGCTGCTGGCCCTGCTCCAAAGTGAGCATAACTGGTATAAAAATAATTCTGCCTGAATAAAGAGCTGAAGACTGAATTCCTTGGGAAAGCCATTTCAGACTGTTTGAGTATGTTAAAAGAGGTCAGATATTAAGTAAATACTCAATTAAGGAAGGAGGGCAAGTAATTAATAAGCCTAATTCTCTGCTGAAATGGTCTGGATGGTATGCAAAACTCACCCCAGCACCACCTTCCATACAAAATAAGTCTCAGCTCTTGAAAGAGTAGCTCAGCTTTGAGCAGACCTGGGTTAAATCACCAACTCAGCCACAGATTCAGTGTTTTGGACATGGACAGGTCATCAGTTCCTTTTTGTGTCCACTCTCAAAGCCCAGAACAGTGACAGTAAGTACACACTGAGACACACAGCAGTGACCCCAAACCTGTGTGCATACACAGCTTTGTATACATTAAAGCAAGTACTTGTGGCAATTACAGCACTCCAAGAACTCTAAGAGGCCAAGCGAATGCCCCTGTATCCATAAATTTCTTCTTGCAATAAGTCCCCTGTGAAGGAATCTCATTACTGAAAAACAGAATGTTATTCCACTTTAGGCACTGGAACAATGCTCCAGTGGGGAGCTGGCATAGAGCATGGACATAAGAAAAGAAGCAAACATCTATATAAACACCATGTATACACCCAGTGTTATATAAAAACCATTAGAAACACCAAGCCTGGCTGGTTTGAACCTACTTGGCCTCTGCTCTCATCTACTGCAACAGAGCTCCACAACTGACATGCAGAGGTGGAGAGATTCTAAAAACAACCAGTGCAGGGAGAGGGACAGGAGCATGAGGGGGAAAATGTTTCTTTGGCCTGGCTGACAGATTGGGCAGCAGCCCCCAGTGCCCAAGGAACACCTGGTTCCAGTCCTGCTTTGTGAGCAGCCCTGCACTCCCTAATATCCCAGTGGCACACCATTTCTGGAGTCTAAACATGGCCCAAATACATACATAAGACATGCAAGAAGGGATTTTTTAAGTCTGAGGATAAGCCAGAAATTGTCAAATTCTCAAATCAGCCAAAAGAGAGCTCTGATGCAAGACAAAATTTAGTTGTCAGTGAACTGATGTAGGACATCACCCTAATGCTAAATCAAACACACAGAGCTCTAATCCAGTAACAGGAATTTAATCCCCAGCCTGGCTGGTTTGAGCTCTCTTATATGAGCTGTAAAATTGGAACAATTAAACCCAAAAAATCCTCTGGTTCCCCAGAACAGACCAAGCCAATCCAAAATCCTGTTCTTGTATGTAAGGCTTCCTCCTCTGCAGGACTATTCCAGGGGTCAGATTTGAGTCACAGCATCCCATCACAAGTTTACGGCAAGCTGCAAGAAATACTGTTCTTCCCCACTTCCCAATCCCATTTTCATTTGACCACAGCATGTTCCAGTTCCTGCACAACTGGTGCTGCATAACTGGTGCTGGGAAAAGCAGTGAAAATGCTGTAATTGTTTGTGCAGGTTAATGTCCCAGCACACACAGCCCATTTCATTCAGCCACAGAGCTAAGCTTATGCAGTAACCTGGGAACAATTGCAAGGAGACATAACACCCAGATTTCATCTAACACTTTCAACAACTTTTATTTTATCACTGACATTGACTTTGGGTTACTGCTGAGAGATGGGCAGATATGGTGAGAGCAGGAGATCAGGCATGAGATCCCACTAAAGATGGCACATTTGGGATGTGCTGCATCCCAAATTCTGCTCTTGCAAACTGGAAGCGTGTCCTGAGAGCTAAAACCAGAAAGAGAAGTCTGCCTAGATGTGCAGATCTTTCCCAGCCACCCACTAGAGTCAGATCTGAAACACAACAGCAACACGCCCAACACTGTGCAACTATCCCAGCTGTGAGATGCAAGATTGGCTGGAGATGATAACAGCAAACAACAACAAGAACAAATCCTACTTCCTTCCCTATAATCAAAGGTTTTCTTGCATTCCTTGTGCTGCTTTCCCCCAGTGAAAGGAAGAGAGGACAGACAGCCTGTAGCTCTCATATAATTATCAGTTGTCAACTCATCTGAAAGACACCCAGTAAGCTCCTGCTGTGTCAGATGTACAATTAACTTGTTCTGCTCCAGCAAGGGCACTGCGTGAGTGAGAGGGCTTGGAGGCTCCTCTTTCTCCCAGCAAACACAGGACAAAACTCTGCTCTCAGTTCAAGCCTGGAAATGGCCCCAGCCATTTTAACTATCAGTCCTTCACTGAACTGTCATTGATTTGGATGGAAAATCAGTTGTTTTCCCACAGCCTCAGACTGTGGTTGGTGCTGCAGCTCTGTGTCCTGCTCTGTGGATGCCATTTGCACACACTGCAGCCCAAGCCTGGCAGGTGAACTGCTTCTCCCATATCCAACCTGTGCATGGTCCAGTCAGACTCACAGCACTGCAGCACCTCATTCACAACAAGAAACACTTTCAAGCACACAGAAAAGCTTGGAATCCTGCAGTCAGACATGCTGGCATGACAGAATTTCAATTAACCTCACCTCACCACAATGTACAATGAGCATAATTTGGCTTATTTGATATAACAAACACAATCTCTGCTGCTGCAGCTGATCAGATCTATGCTGTCATTTCATGGGCTCCTAAAAAGTCCCCTTGGGCTTAGATGTCACTTAGTGCTCTCCAGAGTATCACACTGCATGGCAGATTAATGCTCCATATTTATCCAAAACATTAGACCAACATCCATAGGCAGTGTCTGAGCTGCCCAGTGCAAGCCCTGAATTTGGGCTCAGCACTGAGCTCATATGTGTGGATTTTGTCCTTTACAGCTTTTGGAATTAAGAGAGGGAAGCAGAGGCACAGGATATTGCAAACTCATGGCCTGTTTAGAGCAAGTAATGAGGGGTGCAGTGCAAGAAATGGAGAATGGAGGATTCAGAGCGCTGGATGTGTGTGAATATGCACATGCTGTCATGTGGCAGCAATAAAACATCACATTCTCCATTACTATTGAACAGAACACTTTATCAGATACTCTCAGTAAACTGCAGCAGTGGTTCCACCTTCCCACCGCAGAAATGAGCTTGTGCCACACACCAATTGCTGAGCAGAGAGGTGTCTGCAGCCAGGGCCAAAACCACCACACATCAACTGCTCCTGGTCTTCCAAAGGGCAAGATTTACACACTAGACAATGTCAAGATAAAGCACTAATTAAATAAAAGTGGAAGTCACTGGGAATTCTGCTTGGTGTTGTTCACTTCATAAAGATAATGGAATAAACTTAGGACCTGCCAAAAGAAGAAATGAAATATGCCAAAGCAATCACCATCCAGCACACAGCCAGTGAGCTCAAATTCCAACAGCAGAAAAAAGGCAGCAGCAAACCCTGTGCAAATAACTCACCAATAAAGATTTGGAATGAGGGGAAAACACTTAAAGGATGAGCTGCTGAAGTCAATCACAAGCAGGGATCAGTGACACTAAAATCATGGAACTAATCTAAAGTATTTACTCTCAGAAGTGGAAAAATCTTACAAATAGAGCTTTGAAAGTGCTGTGTATTTCTAAAGCACTGGATTGCTGATGCAGGCTGAATACTGAGCAAGCACTGAACACCTGCCTGCCAGCGTCCCTTATTGAGATGTTTCTGCTCCTGCTCATCCACCACAAGAGCTGATCCCACCAGCACCCCACTCCCTACTGCAGGGCTGAGAACATACCATAATACTCAAGCCTAGAAGCCCCTGAGCAGCCAGGGAGCTGCAATGTGCATGGGAAAGGTCTGTCAGGAGTGATGGGAGTCCATCAGCCTCCCACACCTGGGTAGCAGCACGGGGTGGAGATCACAAACAATGGCAGGAGCCACTCTGCCCATAGCTTGGAGGAAATTCCCAGGAGCTGCTGTTTTCATGTGCAGCCAGAAAAGCCAGAGTGTGAGTGAAGTAAAGCTCCCAGTTAGTGAGGAGGCAGGCCAGGATGTGACCAAAAAGGGATCACTGCAGGTCTCCAAAGGATGGCTGACACAGACACAGCTTTCCCCTGTGCAGGGCTGTGGGGCTGGGGCTGGATGGGTAAGGACTCCTGCACAGCACTGCAGTCAGGCATCTACTCCTGTGACTGCATCCTGTGCACAAAAATAGGGAAAATCCTGGTCAAGCGGAGAGATTGGGCAGTTTTTACACAACAGCTGTTCATACCACATCTCTAAGAAGCAAGACAAAGAGACCTGTGAATATTTAAAATAGCATTTATTAATCACTTCCTTGTTTCTTCTGTATAAATGCTGCTCAACTGCTTTGGGAATTGGGCTCCTGAGTTTAAAGCATAGACTGGAACAGCTGCTGTTTCTGTAGGAGAACCATTACAGGTCTGTTCCATCAATCAGCATTTGATTAATGCTCAGTTATACCAATGCTGAAGTCATGGAGAACAGAGTTAGACCCTTGAAATGTCCTTCAATCAAAGGAATACAATTCCTAAAGAGATTTCACTCATCTATTAACAGGAAAGAAGAAATTTTTTTTCCTAGGTGGTTTTCCATGAGATCACTAGACTCTATTTTCTTTTGTTCATGTTCCAGTGTTTTTAAGAGTGACAGAGGACACACAGGTTCTCCCTCCTGTTATCTCTTTCATGCCAGTAAAAACAGAGTATGAGACTTGTGGGGTTTCCAGCAGCAAAGACCAAAGATAGTCAGTCTAGGATGAAACACCTTTGTTTTTGTTTGAAAAGATCAATCCTACCACAAGGACAAAGACATGGAAAACACTTAAACAACTGCTCTGCTTGCATTGAAAACTTTTAATTCAAAGGTCCAGGTTGGCTAAGCCCAGTTCAGGCAAAATTATGAATCTTGCATACAATCAGAACTGTACCTTCCTTCCCTGCCACAGACACAGCAACCCTGTCTGTAAAGATGCAGACTTGAGCTGGGTGTAAGATTTTGTTCTTCCTGAGCAAGAAATTAAGTCAGGAACAAGATCTGTCTTTAAGCAGTCAAAAGATGTTCCAGATCACAGCCATCACTGGGAAGAAAAAGTAAACACTGCAGAAGGATGTACAGTGAGTGCAGTGGTCACAGTGTTCAGCCACTGCTCTTCAGCCTTTTGCATTTAGCAATGCAGAGAAATCTGCTGATACCCTTTGAGACTATTCCCATCCTTCTGCCTTCTGAATTCACTACAGCTCATCCATTAACATTTCTGCTGAGTGCCCTTTAGCTGATTTGAAAGTGCCAGGACTGATTGTTTGCTGAGTCTGTCCCGTAATTTTAAAATCCAAGCACAATTTAAACACATTGAGCAGGCACCAGGAGCTGTACCTTATTCTCTTCCACTCTGTCTCAATGATTCTGACACTTTTTAATTTTCCTTGCATCTATTTTTAGCTCTGTCCTGATCACCATGGTCCTTGGTAAAGGATGCTCTTCTAAATGCACAGCTGATCCTCTTCCCATTCTCTTCAAGGTATTTGTGACAAACATTCATCTCTGCTCTGGCCATCCTCTGTGGACACAGGGAACCCTCCTAAAGTCAGAGGAGCTCCACCAGACTGGGGCAGATGACCACAGCATCTTTAACTTTACAGATTGGTTTCCAGGCAGTTGGTCAAGCTCTGGTCATGAACACTCATGGCAGAGAATGAAATGGAAAAGCAACTTATGTCAACTTCATCAATGCACATTCAGCCTTTTTACACCAGGAGAAAGTGAGATGCCACATTTCAGGTGGTAGCTTCTGACAACACCCCACCTTTGATTTAGGAAGAAGATGGGATGGGGAAAATTCACATAAGGAAAAAGCCATTTAGAGACAACAAGAGTCCTGAGAATTATGAGTAATTTGGCCAATTTCCTGACAGATGTGACACTTTCACATGATGTCTGCTGTGCTGACTAATGCACCAAACTGTCACAATATGTTGACAGACCATCCCTAGTGAAGAGGAACCTGTTTATTTATTGTTAATCCTCCTACTGTAAATCAGCTTCATGGACTGGCACAAATCCTTCTGTTCCCAATGCACAGCTTACCCAGGATGCAGACTCTGCTACACAGGTAGTGCACACAATCTGCACACCTGGAGATTCTCCTGCATATCATTTCCTGTTTCTCAGTTATTCTGACTAACCTGATTGCTCTTCACTGCAAACAGCAGGGCTCTCGGGAAGCCAGGAAGTGTATTTGAAGATCACCTTAGGTGTGATGTATTCCAGCATGTTTTCTGCACCTGGGTTATTTTAAAAGGTCAGATACAAATGCAAAATATAGATGGAGGGCACTTATATCAAAAACCTTCTCTTGAGCATTTTATTTTGTGTCATGTGTATGTGAGCTTTCTCACTGCTGTCTGTGCCTCAGAGTTCAGAGAGCTTTAATAAAGTGTTAAAGCAGTTTAATTTTCCAAATAAAAAGATGATTCTTATCATTCACATGGTTTTATTTAAACATTGGAATAATTCATGCCAAACAGGAGTCAATGCTTGAGTCACAGTGGCTAGCACAGGGCTGTTGGCAACCAGAGTCTCCAGTTTAATCAGAAATCACTGCAAAGGAACAGACAGTGTTTGCTTCCAGACCAAGCAGGCTGTCAGAATATTTTGTGTTATCATCTAGTCTGACAGCATTATCTCAAAGTGTTTACTCAGACCTGTCCTGAAGATGCACTTTGGAACATCTTGATCAGCAAGCTCCTTTCCTTCCCAGCCCTGCTCTGCTGTTCAGACTCCCACCTTGCAAGAACACTGAGCACTTCAGCCCCAGTTCAGCACAGCCACAAAGCTGAGCAGCCAGTTCAGAATTCTGCAGGTTCAAACCCTCTGTCTGTCAAAAAACCTTCCTGGTTCTCCATTTCCTGTTTGCTAGCCTTATGCCCTTAGAGCTGTCTCTCAAAGATGTGGCCCTTGTCTCACCAGGAATATTATGCTATAGCTTGGGAGGACTGATTCAGTAATACCCAGGCATTCCACTCAAATATCTTAAACATTTTATAGCTTCTTCCACTGCTTAGCTCTTACAGGTAACAGAATCAAACAATAAATTAACCACCTTAAAACCTGTGGTAGTGAATGGAAATGGCAGATTTTTACTCTGCTTTTAGAAGTTAAGAATGAAATGTATTTTTGCTGTAGAATTCTGTATATGGTTAAACCCCAGAAAACTGTCAATTTTTACATCCCTCATGCTTTCAGATTGATTTCCAGTCAATCCTGTTAAAACAGATGCCCCAAATCATACAGGACTTTTTGAGGAGAAAGAAATATGGTTTAAGTTCAACAAATCATCAAATGCATTCAATTTGAGCCTTTTACTGAACCCCATTCCTATTCAACAGAAACCACCAATTCTTTTATCTTAACACACCCAAACCCTACTAACATCCCCAGCAGCACCCATCTCAGTGCTTGGCACAGCTGAGCCCTGGTTTCTCCTTTCCTTTATTGTCTTTTTACCAATGGTACAAACACTGCCACGTGTTTCAGACCATCCATCAGTGCCCGGCTACACTCAGGCAGAGCAGAAGCTGTGCAGGTTATACCAGGCTTCCCTGCAACAATGCTGTTTTTAAGCTCTTCCCCTGCCTTTCAGACACCTTTTATTTTGTTTTGTTTGGTTGTCTTTGAGTTGATCAATTTTCAGCAGAAGTAAGGAAGTTTATCAAGCTTGTCAGCACCACAAACTCTGGAACTGCATGCTGTAATTTCAGAAGGTCCTGGTTGCACATGGATCACAAGCTCAGCTTTGGTAAGAAACGTGTTCCTCCTTTTTCCCCACTTCAGGAGGTGTTGACCATCCCCAGGGCTGTGCACACACCAAGTTCCTGTGCAGGTTGACACACACCACACCTACACCAGACACGTTCCAGATCAGCCCTGTCACCTCTCCTGCTTCGTCATCAGCTGTGATTCAGTCTTGGCACGTGCAAAGCACTGAAAGGCTGTGCCCAGGAGAACTTTGCTGAGGTGCTGGATAGACCCTTTTTGATTACAGATTTGCACAGAACTGCCAAATTCTTTTTTCTTATCCAGCTACTTCGAACTCAAATTTTCAAACTAATTCCACAGAGAGCTCTGGCAAGAAATCTCTACTGCAAGCAAAAATATTGAACATAAAACACTTGATAGTCATGTTGTGACCTGTTCTTAACTTGGGTAACTTTGCACCAGCAGCTTTATTTCCCTTCCCCACCACTCTTGTGAATAGTATTTAAAAAACTAAGAAAATAGGAATTATTACAGGATGCTGAGTTTCTCAAGAGGGGCCAGGAAAGTCATGCATTTCTTGTGTGTTCCTACATGAGCACGGGCTCTGCAGTGCAAATTAAAGCCATGACTCTCACTGAAACAGGATTTTACCACCTCAAACCTCGTGTTGGTTCCTAAGAACCCAGGGGAGCCACCTTCTTCAGCATGAACTTAGTTGGTAAATGCTCTATCAAACATTTCCTGTAACTGCTCAGATTTGAGCCTTTTGCCCTAAACTAAAACAGGGCCTGGTGCTGCCTCCCTGCCTGCAGGGCTGGGGTGAGCACCTGCTCCCCGAGGGCTCTGCAGCTCCCGGGAGATCTCAGATCCCCATCAACACCCGTTCAACTCCATCTGATGTCCACAAACGGTGATAACAGAACAACAAGCTCTGAGCATCAACACAGCATGGTCAAACCTGTCTTGTGAAGCCACCAGTTGCACATTTGGTGCATCACACTGTTGCATTCCTATCAGCAACAGCAAAGAGGAAAAAAGCAGGGATGAGAGCAGCACTGCTCTCTCTCTGCCGCCCCAAGACACTCTTTTTGTAACACTTGCTCACTGAGAGCCAGGCCTGCTGGAACCTAAGCCTTTTTTTCAGATCTCCTACCATGTGGTAGACCCTGAATATTCATTACCTATTAAAAGCTTTGCATGTGTAAATTCATCCCACAATCAAGTGAACTGATTTATTCACACAGCTGAGTCACGCTCATTTACAGTCTGTGACCTAAATCTATTAATCTGGCACCAAAAAAACCCCATTTATTTTATTATTTTATTTTGGTCCTATTAGTTGAGCAAAGATGAATATTTTAAAATTGTGGGGGGGTTTTTCTTTCAAGCAGTGGTGACACACAGCCTGTACTGAGCCTGCTTTCCTTGCTGGTCCCAAGAAGTGGTGCAGACACTGCTCACGTTATCTGGCATGGAGTGACCCATTTAACAGAGAGAGCACAAAATCTTCATGGGAATCACATCAGCTCTTTAGTAAGGGTCTCTGAAGTGCCAAGCAGCAGATAACATGGAAACCTCTCCTAAAGAGAACTGTAACTCCCTCATTAATAACAGAAAGCACAGCAGCCAGTTCTGACAGAGGGGAAAATTGCTCTGTGGAGAGCAATGAGTTATTGTGTCTAGCACCTCCTGAGTCTTTTCCTAGGGCCAAAGCAAAATTTCACTAAGTCTGTGTTGTACTTGGGGAAATAAAATCACATTTTCAAAAATGACTGGAGTATTTTAGAGCCACTGATTTTTAGAAGAACTAGAGAATCATTAAATACAGTGTAAGGGGTAACATTTAAAATGCTGTCAAAATTTAATCTTTTGACAGCCTCTCCTTTCCTCCCCATTTGATAGCTGTGATATTCCTTGAGTCCATTGCTGATATCATAGATAACCCCATAAGCTTCTGAAGAAAGATGGAGTTTTTAAAAGGTTGAAGTTCAGTGCTGTGCTGAAATTGCAATCACAATCTAATTACAGTGTGCACTGAGCACACGCTTTGGGTCTTAAAATCCATTTCCATTGCAGGCTGGCAGTTTACTCCTAGAAATCAATTCCTGCTTGTGGGGATTAAGATACACACAGGTACTCCCTCAAACAGTGACTCCCTGTTTCACAGGGTGCGCTTCACCAGTTATTTCCTTTGCATTCATTCACTGCTGACCATAAGTTTGCAATCCTTTAGAAGGGAACATCCTCCTTCCCCCTTCCCAAGGAGATCCTTCTGTCCAGCTGATTTAGGGAAACCTCAGGGTGGAGCTGATGGTGGCACAGGGCTACTGACAGCAGGTTCACCAAAGCCAAGCAGGAGTGATGACTAAAAGACTGATTGTAAAATGGGAATGTTTCTATCAGCAGCAAGAGTGGGAGAGAGAACACAGGAGGAAAAGAAGAGAAATTAAAGTTGAAATAGTATTTGGTTAATTAAAGAAGTACCTGCTGTGACTGGCACACGTGTTATTCAATGAATGAACCTTCTAAGGCACTGGGAGCTGTAAGGCAGTCACACAGTGTGAAAAGGGAAGGGAGGTACCAGCTCAGCGAGGTTCCACTTCACTGGCACTTCAAAGGACTGAGGACACGCCTCTTTATCCAAAATCCCCGCTCCCAAAGGCCAATTCTGCAGCTTGGCTCTGCAGAGGGAGCTCAGCCCGGTGTCCCCGTGGGCTTAGGAAACACCTCTGGAAGCCAACAGGAATAACTGTCTGTGTCTCTTCAGCCATCCTCTGCCATCCAGAGGTCTGGAGGACAAATCTGATGCTCATGGTCCTTCCAGAACAAAGTCAAACAGGGCAGGGGGTGGCAGCTGTGGTGTGATGTTAATGTTTCACAGCTGTTATCCATGGCAACCCTTCCCCCTGTAAAAAGGTATTTGAAATGTGCCTCTTTACACTTCTTCCCTAAAATAGAGTCATCAGCAATTTCCTGCCATGGCAGGAGTCTATTCTCCTCCTCTCTTCACCCTGTGCCACAAACCCAGGGAAGCAGCTCTACAGAATAGTGCAACATCTACAAAATGCAAGCAGTGTCAGGCACTGAACTGGGAGCAGTGCCACCAAACAGAATGTATTGCTGAAGACCTGCTGCAGCAGCCAACTGCAATAAACCCAAAGGTAATTTATGGCCACGTTATGCCACCAACTCAATCAAGCAAGCTTTTCACCTGAAGTGTTGTGTAAATCATCTGTGTTTATGACCACTTAGACCAATCCCTCCAAAGCTCCCTTCCCTTCCAAACAGGTGCCATTTTGCTGTAACACAACCAGAGCTTAACAATGACCCTCACTCAAACAGGAGCACCCACCAAAAAGCCATGGTGAGTCCAGAACTGAGGCTGTCCCTGAAGATGGAAGGAATAAATCCAGAGAATAACACAGTGAGGCCAGAACATCACACATTGCTTTAGAGAGTCTCCAGCAGAAGCAGTGCCCAGGCAGGGCTGTGATGCTGCAGAGTGACAGCGGGGATTGCAGTCTGTTCATGGTGCCTCCCTTAAGGCACCATCCATCCTCCTGCATTGAATTTCCCTGCTGCCTGGTGCCCTCCTCCTCTTCCTCCTCCTCCTCCAACCATTCTGTGGCCCCAGGCAGCAGACTGAGAGCAGCAGTTTGGCCCTGCTGTGCCAATGCACGGAATATTCAGCGCCCACCCCAAAGAAACCCCTGATACAGAGCATCACCAGCCCCCACCACCCACCCAGGGAGAACAAGGCAGGAGAACCATGAGGATGCTGCCACACACCAGGGTTGTCAGGCTTCTGAAAACATATTTAGAATGCCACAGGGGAAAAAATTATTTCTCAGAAAAGAAGTGCAGTTGGCAGTAGTGAGGCCAAGAGTACAAGAAAAATACAGTAAGAGAAATCACCTGGACTTACACACACAGAAAAAATCAATCTGTGCCACAACCACTGGCAAAATGCAAGAAATTTGGGAATATTTGACCTTTCCCAGAGGTTATCTGGGTGACTATCTAAATCAAGAAACAAATTATCTGTATCTGCCAGCATTTACACAACAACAGTAACTTGACCTGTGCCAAATTCCCTGTACATAGCAAATTGTCTTTTCACCCATTGGAAAGACATTGTGAGCTTGGTTAGGGCCCAAGCTTCCAATCCTGCTGAAAGATGTCCAGAAATCCTCTCCAGCACCAGCAGAGTCACCAGTCAAGGTGACTACAGGACACAGGAGAGGTGGTAGATTATTGATGAAGATCATAATCTGCCACCCCCGAAGCCACACTGGCATTACAGATGCACTGACCTTCAAATTCAGACCTTCCCAAATGACAGCTGTCCACAGCAGACTGCTCAAACCTATTTCACTCTCTCTCTAAAGAAGCCACATTTGACTGTCTGACTGGAAGCAAATATCACAGCACATCCCAGGGAAATGCAGCCGAGCGTGCAGAGCAGTTTGTGTTTGGCAAAGAGCATCAACTCCCAGGTGAGGAGGCAAGATGCAGCTTTCCTCAGTGGAAACTTCCAGGCCTTGTAATTGCTCAGCAGGAAAAGCAAAACTGACATTATCAAAGCTCCTTTGAAGATGTGTCCCAAAGCACTCCTCAATTCTTTATTTTCAAGCAATCCCAGAGAGAACTGAGGAATGAAAGACACAATTCACTCTTCAGGCTGGAGGCTAAAATTCACAAGTTTCCCCCGTATCTGGCTGCAATAAATGAATCATAGCCAAGCAAACATGAACGGACCATAATCCTACATTCTCTTGTACCACACTTTAGTTCCTGCACAAACTCACTGATTTTCTTTTCATGCAGATTACATTGTCTTGTCTCTTACACGGCTTGGCATTATTCATGGTTTTGCTTTACCTGTTGCTTTATTTTCCCCACAGCTCTGGATAACTGCAACCTGAACACAACTCCATTAGGCAGAGAACTGAACAACATATTTTTCCTTCCTCCAATATCCACAAAGTCTCTGCACTTGCTCAATACATAACTTGGTAAAAAATTGATTTTTCAGCTTTCTTACCAAGCAAAGGAAATCAAACCCATTTATTCTTTTTCATGTTTCTCAGAAGAAAAGAGAAAAATGCTTTGTGTTGAGCAAAATGTTATGTTTTGGAGCATTTTCACTTGTTGTTTGCCAAATATTCCAATTTAAATTGTGTCAATAAAAAGCTAGCTTCAAATTAAATCCATCAAGATATCATACTTAAAAGAAACCCCAAAAGGTGAAGTTAATTACATTCCTACCTCTTTAAGGCAAAGTAATGTGCCAGACTGATAAAGCAATTGTTAAAGAATCTGTGTAAAGTGAGCAGCAAAATTCTCCTACAAAATTCTCCTGTAGGTTACAACACTAAGAAAGTGGCCTTAGAACACATCCCAACATACACATCCTATATTAGGCTTAAAACTGCCCATATAGTCACTTACTACTAAACTAGAAAAGGCACCAATATTTTAAGATAGTTTCTCAAATCTGTTAATACCATACAAACACATGGACAAAGCTGTTTGCATGTTTGCTTGGATATTTTATCATAACAACAGAAGTGCCACTGAAAAATAATATCCCATGTTCCAGAAGCCATCTGGATCCCATCAGGGAGAGTCAGCTCATCTGGAGGTGATGGAGCCATCAGAATGTCCCCCAAAGGGGAAAAAACCAAGTTTGACAATGCAGATGTATGTGTGATGTTATGAAATACTTGAAAAAACACATATATAAGTTCTGAAATGTAATCATTCTAAACCACCCCTCATTTCACCAGCCCAATATCCTCTGTATTCCAGAGCACACCATCCCAGTACCCTTCCCTCTAATTTCAGGAATCCTAACAGAGAAAAGTCTCACCTGTTTCTGAGCTTTTCACTTGACCCCCTTAAACCATAAACCTTCACCCAAACGAAACTGTCAAAGCAGCTTTAAAATCCAAGGAGTCACTGCAATTTTTCCAGTGCCTGCATTTTGTGCCCTGTGCATTGACCCCGCTTCCCCTGCTGTATTTTGACCCCACAGTTCAGTCCTGTCTCTCATTCTGGGGCTGAACATCCTTCAGAACTGAAATGGATTCAAGGCTTATGAAAGAGCCCTGCTATTATTTATAATTTAACTGCACACAAAACGTGAAACCAGCACACACAACGACAGAAACACCTGCAATCTCTCCAAGTGAGGCCCTTCAGTTGTATCTTGAGTAAAAGGGTATCATACAGAGCTTGGTTCACACTCACTCTGCTGTTGTAAAACCATATGTTGGAGTAGTAGTGATGGTGTCTGACACTCTCTTTTATCATTCATGGGCTTCATCACAGCCTGCACTGAGTTAACCACGCTCAGGGATGGGTTTACTCAGCAGCCTGTGCCAGGATCTAGGTCTGAGATCACGTGTGCTCCCAAATCCTGCATATTTTAAGAACTGCTAGAACTCATGAGCAGACAGTCTGATGCAAAAATCAGATCAAGGATATTAAAATGTTTGTGACGATCAGCATTGAAATACGATAAAATTAATAGGAAACTATAATGTCAACTGCACAGAGAATAAAAATATTAAACATTATAAGGCCTTTTACTTGTTTCCACTTCGTTGCTACAAAAGCACTGCTGCTGAGCATGAGTCAATTGTGCTAAATTGCAGGTAACAATGCCATTTAGAAGCCAAAAATTTTCTGTGTTGGGGATCACCCCCCCCAATACTGGATGGCAGTGGCTTTTTCTCCCTCCAAGACTTACCCTCCCTTCCAGCAATTTTGTTTAATTTGCTTTTCAGAGCTTAATCATATTAGAGGAATAAAATCAATACATGTGAGAAATCCAAAATCCTTCATAGGATCTGCAAGAGCAAATTTCTGGAGAACATGCAGGCATACCACAGACAAAGAACACCAATTTTACAACTTAACAGCATGGACTGAATCAGGATGGAGGAAGAAAAATTTGCATAGAAAATACATGGCCCTGCCTGGCAGCTAAATGTTTTAACACACCACTTACATATGCTACTTTCTATACTGTACTGTCTTCTATGCTTCATTCGTGCATTTTTTACTTTTGCACTTAATGATGTGTCAACACAATATCACTGTACCTGTGCTAAATGCAAACACTGTGGTAGTTCAATAGTTTAATTCCTTTAAATATCAAGAATTGCTATCAAAATTGATTTCCTTTCCTTCAGGCATTAAGAATTTACTGTTTCAGATCACTGACTTGTGTTGCAAAACACAGCAATAATCAATTCTTAGCTGTACATGCATCAATTCTCAGCTGTACCCCTCAGAGCTCTCACCTTTGAAATGCAAACATTACATAACGAATTAAACTCATGAGTGCACAGCAAACCCACAGCTCCTCTCTCCACCACAGTGTTTTGGCAAACCTTTCATTAACACTAAATACCAAGCTTGCTTTATGTCAGCTCTTTAGAAATACATGCTTGGTTTCAGCATTTTTCAAAAGGCTATTTTAAACATATTCACTGCTAGTTCGTATGGAATTAGGGAGGCTATAGTGGCTGTACTTTTACTAATCCTTAAACTGAGCACCCACTGTTCCACTTCAGAACTCTCTTTTTTCCAGTCATTGTAAATCACATTAAACATCTGGGTCATTAGCAAATAGAGTTTTAAGGAATCTGAATGCATAGCAGCCTTGCTGCTGTCTAGAAAACACTGTCAAGTGGGACTGCTCTTTGTATCCTTGATACTATCTAGGCAAATATTTTATTTTTTCCTTCAATAATTATTTCCAGGAAAAGCAAAGAAAAAGTATGCCCTTATAAGAATGGCAGTATCACTTAATAACACCCTTTTGTTTCAATGTTTCAGTGCCAAAGTCTCTTTTTTCTCTTTTCCTCATGGCTGCAGACTCATTACCAAGAAGATATGAGCTATTCTGTCATTGTGCACATGGACAGGAATTTTGGTTCCTTCAATTTCTGGGTTCAACTCTGAGCTGCAGCCAGGTGTAGTGAATTCTACTACTGAATTTCACCCAGACTCCTCAGAAAGACTCTGGATTGCCAGGCAGTGAAATCACAGTCCTGAATTACAGGAGAAGCAGCTTCTGGAGTGGTTACAGCACAAGGGCTGTTTGGAGTACCCCAGCCTCAGCTCCTGGGACCAGGAGTGCCATTAAACTCAGCCACAGCCACAATCCACTGCTGGGGCTGCACTTGGGGTTGGTGCCTTTAACTTCAGCCCTGGCTGGGGCTGATGACTGAAATTAGCAACAAACATTTTCCTACTGCAGTTTTTTTTTGGCCAGAAATTTTCATCTCTTCATGAGAAATACGTTAACTCATTTTTAGCTATTTCTGTTCTATACCACTAATAAACCATTGGCTTTAAGTGAATTACTGTCCACTCATGTGAGTAATTGATATTGGCCTATACATTTTATTAGCTGCTGAAGGTCCCTTTCAATTGTGACACTGCTCAAGTGGATGAGCAGATCTCACCCTGACAAAGATGATTCTGTGAGCACCTGCATGGTTTGCACCTCCAAAAGGCGTTTACCTGCCTCAGAAAGAAGCTGTCAACACGCTCAGCTGACTTCACTTGTTGCTGAAAACTGAGTGTGGAGTTTACGTAGGATCTGGCATAATGAAACATCAACTGGCACTACCCTGAAATCCACATTCACACAATCCCCTGCCAGAACTGGGGCTTGCTGAACGCCTCACTCACAATGCTCCCAGACACTTGGCTGTGCTGCAACTATTTCCCAGTGAAAGGGAACCAGATGGTGAGCGACTCTTGGCATTTCTCAGTGTTATGTGAAGTGTTTCTTTAGCTAGTGAGCACATGCCATCCAGTCAAGTCGCTGTGGAAACAGCCCTTGGTGCCTTTCTTCAGATTTCTACACAAGCGGCAAACGCCCCATTCACGAGGAAAGTCAGACCCAAGCACAGAACCAAAAGTCTCAGCGAGGAGTTTGTGTTGTCCTGGAGACAAAGAAGCATCTCTGAGGGATTTATTTCATCCTTTGGTCCTGCTACAGCCTCTGAGCGTTCAACTGCTCATCAATGTCCACAGAGAAAGATTGATGGAGACTCAGTTAAATGCCCTCAGTCAGAGGGCATGAGCAGAGGCCAGAATGCCCAACTAAGTACAAGTTCCACAGCTGTGTGTATATGCAAGCAGTGCTTGACAGCCAGTCAGATCTGCTGTAAATTCAGGAATTTGGAGACCTGGTTCTGTTCCTGGCTCTGCCAAATCAATACAATCAAATCCTTTTTTCCTCTAGTTGAACCACATGCTTCGCAGGGCAAAGTAAAAGCTTGCAAGCAAACTTGCTAGAACCTATTAGAAGCAGAGATTTCAAAAGCCCATTAAAATAAAATAGGAAAAGTTAACCAGAAACATTACAGTTTATTATTTTGACTGTGCAGGTAAGGAGTGCTTTGCTTGAAGGGAAAGCTGCTGCCTTGCTGCAACAATTTTGCCTTGGGGCAGTTTTCAGAGAGTTGTTATCTTTCAGGAATAATAAAATTCAGCATGTTGACTACACACCACACACAAGAAAGAAAAAGAAAACAGAAAGAAGAAGAAAAAAAACCACAAAAGGCTAAATGCCCTACAAACCCTACTAAAGTTAGTATTAAGAATTTGTAGACTCCAAACTTTGGATGGTGGTGGCTCTGAGGAAGTAGAGAAGAGATGGAAATCTGTGTGCCCTTCATAGATACTCTCTCATTTCATAGACATGACCCCAGGCTACTGTTGGTAAGTACCAGAATTACTCAGTACACAGTGCTACAAAATAGGACCCTATTTTGAATAGAATAATATTCTGTTTGTATTTCATAGCACATGAGGGCAAATCAATCTTCCACTGATGCTCAGGGAAAGATTTCTTTGGATGTAAAGCGAGCCTAGATGGATGAAGCCCAAGAAGTTTAGCATAATCAAAAATATAATTAATTTTCATTGACAGTAAAAATGTTCTAATGTGTTAAAGAGAACTGCTGCCTAACAGTGTCTCCTCAGTTTAATTTCATGAGATGCATTTCCACACAGAACATGGGATGTTCCTGCAAGGTAGAAAGCACTGTGTTCCTTGGGAGAGCAGATTCTCACCATCTCCAAACATCAACTGTGATTCATCACACGAAAAGTTCACTTTTAACAAGCCTTTAAACTAGAGTTGCTCACCTACAGTGGTTGCTCTGGAGTAAATCTGCACTTGGAAAATTGATTCTGTATTTCAGTAGCAAACCTCTTTGGGTGATTTACAAATCCCATTTACTCAGCTGCTCCTTTGAAGTCAAGGGACTTCCAACACCAACTACACCCGGCACAGGGAAGTAAACCAGAACAAGTTATAATATAACACTGATAGATAAAGAAATAGGATATATAGATAAGAGTTCTCTGTCCCAGTTTCACAAATATCTTATCAAACACTGCCAGTTACAACTGAAAGAAATACAAAGCAAGCATTTCTCAGCACTGGCACTCTCTTCTGTGCCTGGCCAGCCAGGCAGCCCATCCTGAAACATCACTGACAACTGGTACTTCTAGCCCTGTCTTTACTGGGATTTCCAGTTTTCTCTTTCTCTCCATTTAAATATTTTTCTACTAATATACTCCAATTCACTCTAAGCTTATGAGATCATCACCTGAACCCTCTGTTGCATCTTACAGAACCCACTCCACTCTCGCAACCTGAAAGATTCCTAAAACCAAAAAGAATTGTTGTGACCTCAGTGTCATCCTGCTGCAGAACAGCCAGTGGAATTTTGTCAGCCTTCCTCAGTGCTGCACAAGAAAGCCCCTGATCTGCCTCCAAATAAACACAGCAGTGCAAAAAGCAATTTGGAGGCAGTTTATCTGGCAATAAGGATTTTAAAATACTTCTATTAGTTTATATAAAATTATACAAGAGACAAGTAAACCCCAAATCAATAAAACTTGTTACAATTACTCATTTCTCCTTATTTTGCTTGTTAAAACCACAAACTGCAGCTTCTCATTAAGAAAATGTTTAAGACCTGTGACTATCTGTACGTAATAAGCCTTCTGTCTCCTGATTTCCTGATTTAATTCACAAGCTGTGTTCCATTACGAGTGGCAAGCTAGAAATACACACTTTGCTCCAACAATTACTTGAATTTACTCTGGCTTTGCTTCCTCTTTGGCATGCCTCTATAAATCACTGTTTTATTAGCTCCTCACATTAATTAGTTTTATTGTACTCTAAAAGGTTGTTTGACACTGGTTTCCCAAACCTCGTCATAGTCCCAACTTCACTCCTCCTCCCGGGCACCCGAAGTTGCTGGGGTGCATCGTGAAATTGAACAGTAAAGTGCAACATCCCAAAAGGATGAAATTGAACAGTAAAGTGTAACATCCCAAAAGGATGAAATTGAACAGTAAAGTGCAACATCCCAAAAGGATTAAATTGAACAGTAAAGTGTAACATCCCAAGAGCTCTGCTAGGAAAGCGTTTCCTGCTGGTTCATTTCGCTGGAGCTGCAGCCCTTGATTGAATCACTGAAGGGAACTGTCTCCATCCAGCGCACGGCGTTGCCCTCACCGCCTCTGGCCCGAATCCCACTCCCATCTCCACTGATGTCACGATTTACACCGGCCCCACTGACGCAACGCTCCGCCGAGACCGGTGGCGCGACTCCAGATTTACGCTGTGTCACCGAAGGGCTGGGGGGAGCGGGGATGAGGGGCTGGGGGGAGCGGGGATGAGGGGCTGGGGGGACGGCGATGAATGGAGCCCTTATGCCCGGGCGGTTTGGGGCTCCTGCACAGGTGCTTCCCTGACTACCCAGACACCGCACCGGCTCCGCTCCCAATGCCCCACCGAGCTCAGCTCAGCCAGGACGGACAAAACCCGGAATAAAAACAGCCCTCGAAAGGAGCCGCGACCGGCCCCTGTACCGGAGGGGTCCAAGGCTGCCCCGAGGGACGGGAGATGCTCCTGGGGAAAGAGGGGGCCGGGCTGGTTTCGGGAAGGGCTCCACGGGAAAGGGGGAAGGCGGCTGATGGCCCTGAGGGCTCCAAGCCGCCAAGGGGAGGCTCTGGCACCCCCGAGGAACGGAGGGAGCCCGAGGCACCCCGAAAGGAGCGGGACCGGGACCGGGCTGCCCCGAGGCACGAACCTGGGGCTCCCGAAGGGACGGGGAGCGCGGTGAGGGCAGGCGGGTGACGGGCGGCCCGGGCGGGGTCTGGCCACACACAGCAGGTGAAAGTTGCCCGGGGCCGGGAGTCGCCGCACTCACCTCATCCCCCTGGCCGAACTGCAGCCCCAGGGCCACGAAGTGCTCCACGCGAATGAAGCCGTCCGCATCCTCATCGCACACATCGAAAACCTCCTTGAGCTTCCGCAGGAACCGCAGCAGGCTGGCCGGCTCCATCGCGGGCATTAGCTGGAGGCCGGCGGCACGGCCGCGGCCGCAGCAGCCATGATCGCCCGCGCCTTTAGCGGGTGCGTGACATCAGCTCCGGGGAGCGGGGCGGGAGCGACGGCGAGAAGGAGGAGGAAGGGATGGAGGGAGGGATGGTGGAGAGCGCAGGGAGGACGCGAGCCCCGGCGGAGGGAGGGAGCGAGCGACGGGCGGGAGAACAATAGGGCAGAGCGGGAGGATGGCGCTGAGGGAGGCGCGGCCGCCGCCAGGGGGCGCCGCGGGCAGCAGGGAGGCCCCGGCGGGGCCGGGAGGGACGGGGACACAGAAACGGGGGACAGCGGAACCGGGGGGACAGCGGAACCGGGGGGACAGAGACGGGGGGACAGCGGGCCCGGGAGCAGGGGGACCGGGGGGACACGGAGAGCGCGGGGACAGCGGGACGGGATGTGGGAACAGCGGCGATGGCAGGGACGCCGCCCGAGGAGCGGAGAACGGGCAGGGAGCGGGGCAGGGTGCACAGCAGGGACAGCAGCAGCAGCAGCAGCCCGGGACGCAGCTGGCCTGGCATCCCCCGGGCCCTGCGGCAGCGCACGGACCCTTCACTGCTCCATGCCTCAGTCCGGCACCCCAAATAAAACACCTGTCACACTGCAATATTTTTTCTCAGAAAAAGCCTGGTCTGAACAGTTCCAGGGTAGAGGGGAGAAGCCGAGTGTAGAGAGTTAAGGGGCAATTAAGGCAGGGCAGGACAAGCGCAGCTCGCCGCGCTCAAGCGAGCAGGCAGAGCCGGGGAGGGATCCCCGCTTGGCCGGGCACTGCCACTGCCCACCCCCGCTTTAATCAGGCAGAGCGGAACGGAGATCCTTGCCTTTGCAGGATTCCTCATTAAAGCCGCCTGCAACTGCTGTGCTCCATGGCTGGGTTTTAATTTGATCTCTGTGCTCTGCCCCTTTTCTTTCTCTCAGGAGTGCTTTGGGCTGCCTTTGAAGCCCACAGCTGTGAGCTGCCAGAGGGGAGATGGGATGACTCTGGCTCCTGCACTCAGACCAGGCACGATGAGTGCAGCTCTAGGGGAGGAAGGAGCTCGGGAGATCAGGCTCAGGTACTCGGTGCCTCTGCCAGCACTCCTTTCCTGCTGTAGATGCTGAGTGCAGGTGACCATCAATCACCGAGTGACGTCCTGTAGGTGATTGATAAAGCTGTCCAACTGAAATGACCATGTAAGTGCAGCAGGTTTTGAATCGAGACAGGATCCATTCATTTGCTTCTTGCAGTAGGAGAGGTCCATATGGCCCTTAACAACCCTGAAAATTCCACGGTTAGAGCAATCTGCTCAAATTTATCTCTTTTGCAGAAACCAGTGTGTTCTCAGGAAGCTTTATTTCTTTGAGCATGAGTCTCTCAACACTTTTATGTGAAAATTCAAGGTTTGGAAAGAAGCTGGCTTGACAGCCCTGTAGCCTGCAAGTCAGTTGTCAATCAACAACACAGTGACAGCAATACAATTCCCCACATATTCACCCTCAGAGAGATAAGGAGCTGGTTCCAGAGCCTCTGCCACTTTGATCTTCCTTTATTTTTTACAAAAAAAAAAAAAAAATCACAGAAGAGTTCTCCTTTCCCTCACTGATGTACTAAATGGTCTTTCCAGTCTGGGAAAAAAAATGAATCAAAGTGCAGAGATCAGATGTGAACCTTGGAGAGCAAAGAATTTCTGAAGAGGTATGAGGAGATGTGAAAGGAAAAAGGGAAGCAGAATATTTGATCAGCCATCTTCTCTGGAGCTGTCTAGTTAGAGCAGGATTCCTGAGATGTGGGGATGTTTAACTTTTATCTTGAGACCCTTGAACTCTTCAGGTTATATGGGGATTGAGCTCAGCACACCCTTGGGGACACCTATTCAAAATGTGTGAGCTGGTAGCCCTTGGAGTTGTGGGAAGATGCCAGGAATCAGTTCCTATTAGTCTAACTGCTCTGAAGTCAGTCCAACCTGCTCAAAGGCTCAGAGCACATCAGTGTCACTGTCCCACCTCGTTTGCTGAGCTTGTCTCAGTGACTCCTTTTCTGACTCCCCTCTCTGTGTGCAGGTGGGCAGCTGTGCCCACACTGGGAAGTGGAGTCACAATAAATATTGTGGTAGGAAAAAATTTTTAAAAAAGGAGTATTTCTATCTGTCATGACCAGAGGAAGAGATACACACCACAGAGGGGTTGTGCTCAATTTCATGAAATCCAGTTAATTTCCACTGACTCTCCTTTACCTTTTGCTAGAAGATGAAGGATCTTGGTCTAGATACCCAAGTAAGGGGCAACAGGGATTTAGATCAAAACTGTCATCATTAAAATCTGTGTCAATCTTGCACTAACTTGGAATGGGTGGATTCAGGGGACAAAGATTTGGGTTTAGACACTGTGGTTTGGCGAATTAATGCTGAAGTCCAAAGACGGCCACAGACAGCCTGAGTGACAGCAAGCACTGGAATGAAGCTGATAAGAGAGCTGGAAAGGTTGTAGAAGCTGTCATTGCAGACAGCTGAACATGTGGAGCAAATATCTGACAGCTGGGAGATGATTTGATAGCAGTGAACACGGGAGAATTGGGATGAGAGATGCTGTCAGTAAGGGTCTGTGATCCTAAAGCTGGGGGTGTCCCATGGGGACTGAAATCAGGACACTGAAGCAAACACTTGCCACCCACTTGCTGGGCAGCTGCTCTGCCAAGGTGAAGAGTTTTTAGGGCTGAATCCAGGAGGTTGTTTTTTATTTCCAGTGGTGGAGCTGGCATTACTCCTTGCTCACCCCTGCTTTTCCACTTCTAGGTAGGACATGCACTATTTTCCCTTATTGGTATATCTAACTACCTGTTTAATCAGAGATAATTGGCAACTTCTCCATTTGACTCATGAACTATGTGAAATAAATATTTGACACACTGCCACTCTAGTTTCCTTCTAGAACTTGAAATATGACAAGTGGTGGTGCTACCATATTTGCACGCTAAGAATAAATAGTTAAAGAGGAAATATTTCATTGCATACCACAGGCCATGGCTGTCATTTGCAGGATTTCTTTACAATCAGCTGCTTTTCCATCAATGTCAGTTCCACTCACATAGCAAATTGTAATCTGGTGTCAGAAACACTGTCTGTCTGAGGAGGGCACTCCCCAGGGCTGATGGCCCAAACTACAATTCTGGTTGTGTTCCAGCCACACCCAGAGACCAGCCCCTAAGAACAGCTTCACAGTACAATTTCTCTTCATAATACACAAAATATATCCCTCTTTGAATATTTGGCTTCTCATAGTCTTACTGTATTTTGAATCAAATCCTGTTTCCCATTGACTGCTCTGGCTAACCACAGATAACAGATGTACTTTATCAACTGGACATTCTCTTTAAATATCACAAACAACAGGTAACAGGCAGAAATAATCAGCTTATTAACAGCCTTGCCCCTGAGAACTTAAAAATACTTAAGAGGTAATGGAGTTTTCTCAGACTATCTTAATTAAGTTTGCAACAGAAGCAAGATACTTGATTTTTTTACTGCCTTTCCTCTACTCTATTTTTCTATTATAAGAAGTTAAACAACAAGAACAAAACTTAAAATTTTTTTGGAGAAATGTTTCTTTGAAATTTTCTTAATGCTATAGGACCTCACCTTGTAGAAGTTTTACTGGTTTAATTTTACACAGTATGATGCTCTTGCTTGATTTCAACAGCATTCTTGCCAGGTTATGAATTAGGCATGAGCAAAACTCTGTCAGATGAGCCCAGCTAGAGAGCAACTGCACTAAATTCAAACACATTAATGCCTTATTTGCTTCTTCTTGCAGCACACATACTGCACAAAGACCAAACTACCTGTTCTCCCGAAGTTACAGCCAAAATAAACAATCTCTGTCGAGGTTCCCATAAAGCCGGTTCCACTGGGAATTCCCAGGATCACAGGAATATTCCCGGTGTTCCCAGGGCTGCAGGTGCCAAGGCCAGCGTGTCCCCCTGGCATCCCGAGGTCTCCTGACTCCACCGAGTGGCCGCTCACTCCACTGCAGCTCTGTCCCCAGCCAAGGCTGGCAAGAATCAACCTAGAGCCGAGCTGAATGGACGAGATTCCTCCCTCTCCACAGCCCACAGTCCTCCAGATGCCCTGGGCCAAGCCTCTCCTCTCGGGGCAGCCCAGAAACCTCCCCGTGCCTCAGGGAAAGGACAGCGCCTGCCCGCTTGTCTCTGAGCAGCCCCGAGTCATTGGGCAGGGGACATTCCCTCAGATCATAACATACAATTGCATCTGGCAACCTCTTGAGAGTAATAAAATGTTTCAAGCTCCAGGAAGACTCTGTGAAAAGCAGACCCAATGTAGTAGCAGCAGTCATGCTCTTTTCAACTTCTATCCCAAATTGTGCTGTTAGGTGACACACAGACATTCCTCTCTGGCTCTAACGAGGAAATTACATTAATAGACCTAAGCCCCAGATTTCCAAAGACTTTTTTCCTCTTTTCCTTCCCTCAATTTGTTAACAAATAAATGAATCATCTAGAAAATCATCTAACAGCTGTAACAAACTGAGGATGCACCATCCAGTGTATTTTTTTTAGCCTAACTCACCCATAACACAACAAATATACAGTTGAAAGTCATCTTTTACTGCTTCAAATTAAGTTTTAACACCTTGTTTATTTTGTCCTATCCAAGATGGACTATACACATCTGAATACATAAATTCCATCTGCAGTTTTAGTAGAGCTGACTACAGGAATTTTATTCCCAGATATTGCTGTATTCAGCAAGGAGAAATGGGAGAGAATAATAAAATTAGAACATGGTATACCATACTGATACTAATGTCAGTCATCACTTGTGTTGTCTCCAAACAGATGGAGGGAGATGAGCCCAAGCTGGCTGATAATGGGAGATAAAGGACAGAACATATTTATACAGGAGAATGTAGGTGCAGCATCTTTATTGCTGTGACCACCCACAGGCCAAGTGGGGCTGAGTCTGGTTCAAAGACACTCTGCAAACAGCTTGTAGAGAAATAGCCCTAAAAAGGACACTTCAGGACCAGGGAAGCAATAGGAAAGCAGCTTAACCAGGCTGGTTCTGGCACCTTTATAGATGAACTTTATACCTTTGTGGCTGCCTTCAGAAATGACTGGTAGGCATTGTCAAGTCTAGGCACCACAGTTTGCAGATGGAATTATTCCAGCTGCCTCTGAGAGGATTCACAGCATTTAAAAACTGATACAGCCCTATTCAGAACAGAATCTGCCTATAAATGTTGGTGTTGAAACTGGAGGATAAAAACTAGGGGAGAAATGAGCTCTTGGTTTAGAACCAGCTTCAGTAAAAGTGTGATGTTTGCCTCTCTGGCCTTGTTTTTTCAAGTCCCCTGTGAATCTGTCCTTGTGTTTGCCTACAAGACATCCAAGTGAAATTTGGGCAAGTCCTACATCCTAAAGCTTGCCTTACCACAAGTGTACTTTGCATCCAGAATTGTGCAATAATGAGATGGAAATACTGAACAGCAGAGCCAGTGACACATTAGCTGGAATCTGTGTTTTTGGTCTTCTGAGACACAGTGCTGTGCCCTTATAGTGCCTTATTTTCCAGCCTCAAGTAGGTTAGGAGGAGGGAATAAAAAAAGGCATGTCCTGAAGATTGCCACTTTAGGAGCATTTCAGACCAATGCTGGAAGTTCTGAGGTCCCCTATGGGTGGGACATGGCTTAGGAGTATTCCCAGCTGGTTTAGATCATTGCTATAGTTAATTCAATAATCATTTTGCTAATGCTTGCCACTGAATTACTTAAACAGAGTATAGAGTAATGGTCAATATATGAAATATGTCAGGATGCTTTGCTTTCCTTGGCAATGCTTTAGAAGCCTGGTTGAAAACTGCTGCATTAGGTGTTCATGCTAACACACCCCTTCTCCTCCAACACGGTTCTCTGCTACCTCACTCACCCACCACAAAGGAAAAAATCCTCTCCAAGCAATGACCAAATGGTTCATTTGTTCCTCCACAAGACCTGTAACTACTCCTTAACTATCAAATCTATCATACAGCAAATGCTAAAGCAGGTTCACAGAAACTTTGTGAGAGTTAGAATAGAACTCTGCTCTGTTGAAGTTCTTACTGTTTCTGCATCAGTTTGTGGGCCAGATAAATTACTACTCCATTCCTGAATCCCCTCTGGAAAATCATGAATATGTCTCAGAGTTCAGAAGTGACACATCAAAATTGTGCTGCCATACATAAGAATACTTACAGGGTAACAGACACAACATGACAATGAAGAAGTGCTCCAAGATTTCCATCTTGCTTCAGTACACAGACATTCTTCTTTTGTTGTGGCTTTGAAAGAAACTTCCAAGTTTCTTTCTCTGGCTTGGAGAAGGTAGATTGTTATAGAAAGTTATACTGTTCATGCTGAAGCAGCATGCTGAATTACTGATTTTTAACAGAGATCTGTTCCTGTGAAAATTAACTTAAACTGATGGTGAGCAAAATAAGTCAGTGGCTGTCAGGCTACCTATGCAATCAGAGCCTGCAGCTGCAGAGGATGAAATACAAACACTGGGCTGTTTTCTTCAGAGTGATCCAGCATCTGTAAAATATCCTACTAATATTTAGAATGAATCACTCTAATGGATTTGCCAAGTGACTGCCCTTATCTGGAAAAGGCACAGTGCATGAAATCAAAGTGGACAAATGATGTCACTGCCCATCAGATACACAGCAGGACCTGAACTCCTTTCAAAGCAACTGATTTCTTACAGCATCTGCTGGGCAGGTGACCTACCTTTGTGAGGATCTAGAGCTGTGACACACTCGTGACAAAGCCTTTACTGGAGTAAAACAAATTTTCCTTGATGGTAATGGATTGCTGCTTTGTTGTTTGCATTTAAATGAACCCTAGTTAAAAGCCTGTCTCCATAGGTTTTTATTCTAGCACATTTAGATTTGGCATAGCCCCTAAAACCAACAAATCGTTACCACCAGCCTTCTTGACACCATCTTTTTTCATCACAAGCTGTCTCTGCCAACAGAAAAACCCGCTGAAGCTAAAACAAAGCAGGAGAAGGAACAGATGCCTCAAGCCTGTGACTGAGCACCAGCCCATGGCAAATGAATCAATGTCCCATTTGATAAAGAGAGGTGAGAACAGCACTAAATGCTGCTTTCTGAAGAGATCACCTTCTCAGTTATTTTCCTCTCTCAGCCTCTACAGTATTAATTTAGGATTGATGCAGAATGTTGTACATAACAGGACTGAGAACCAACTCAAACTGCTGTCATGGTCTAACCCCAGGCAGCAAACAAACACCACAGAGCTGCACACTTACTTTCCTCCTGAGACAGATGGGGGAGAAACTGAAGGGTAAAAGTGAGAAAACTCATGTGCTGAAATCAGGACAGTTTAATAGGCAACAAGCAAATCAAAAGGAGGAGTTCATTCACCACTGAATTCACCATTCCATGGGCAGGCAGGTGTGCAGCTCTCTCCAGGGAAGCAGGGCTCCATCACACACAGCAGTTATTTGGGAAGACAAACAGCATCACCCCAGTGTCCCCCCTTCCTTCTTCTGCCCCAGCTGAGGCTGACACCCCTGGCCTGGGACATCCCTTGGGCTCAGCTGTCCTGGCTGTGTCCCCTCCCATCCTTGTGCTCCCAAAAGGCCCCTCACTGGTGGGGTCTGGTGAGGGCAGAAAAGGCCTGGTCAGAACTGCTCAGCCACAACTAGAACACAGCTGTGTTATCAGCAATCTCCAGCACAAATCCAAAACACAGCCCATACTATCTGCTAGGAAGAAAATTAACTCTATCCCAGTCCACACCAGCACATTACCCAGGCAAAAACATACTGATTTGCTAAGGAAATTATTTTAAAATATTCAAAGAATGCAGATATGCAAATTTACACACTGGTAGCAACCTCCTCTTGTTCACCTAAAAGCCAAAGCAGAAAATAATGTCCTTTTCAAGCAGTAAAATCAATGTGGTGCTGAAGAGAAATGAATTAGACCTATTTATTGAAAAAAGTATTTCAAAAAACAAATCTGGATCTGCATTGCTAAAGGTCTCAATAATACAAGAAGGGAACATGAAAAAGGAAAGCAATTATCAGGTACCAATAGTGCAGCTGCTGGGTGACTGCTCATACAGCCTTGGGCCTGTCCTAGGGTTACTTTATGATGCTGAATTGTATCCCCATTTGTCTATTCAGCCCAGAAATAAGTTTTGCACCTTTAAAACTAGATCTGAGAGTGAAGTGAGGTGAGAAGGAGAAGCAGTGAAATGTCTGGGGTGGTTGTTTTCAAAACACAGAGACAGAGAGCTTCAGCATTTTTCTTTCCTGAACTGTGTTGTCTGCAGCACGGACAGACAGCAGGAGAGAGCTCTCATTTCCTTTTTAGCTGGTTTTGTTTTCTAGCTAGCTGAGGCAGTGAAGTTCCCTGGACTGTGTGTTTTGTTTTTTCTTGGAACTGTTCAAACCTGCTCTGGAGTGAAAACCCAGGAAACCCTGGGAGCTCACACCTGTGGCCCACCTGGGCCTGGTCACCCCCTTTTCCAGCACCACAGGGACTGATAAGAGACAGAGCAAGCCAAGCTACACCCCACAACAAGGCCTTCCTGAATTTACCATCCCTTCAGAACAGAGAGAGGTTTTATTGTTTAATATTACTCATTTTTTTATGCTTGTGAATACTTTGCTTGTTAAATAAACAGTTCTTTCCCCACTTTTCTCCAAGGAGATCTTCTCCCAAACCAGCAGAGGGGAGGGCTTGAATCTGCTTTCTAGAGGGACCCCTTTTGGAGTTTCCTCACAAATTTGCCCTAAACCAGGACAGTGCCTCAGTTCTTGCTAAGACAATGCTATCAGGTATTTCATGACAGTTTCAGTAGCTGGAGTAAGTGAGTTTCTGACAGTTGGAAGGAGCTGTTGTGCCTCCAATCAGACACCAATAAAAAACAACTACTTCATGCTCCATAGCAAAAGTCAAATGTCTGACCAGTCTCCTCTTGATTATGTATTATATTAAAAAAAAAAAGAAGTTTTGAAATAATAGGTCTCTGCAAGACTTAAAAAAAATACCCAAAAGACATGAATCAAGATTTTGTATATCCTTCTTTAAACACTCCTATAATATTTCAGAACTATGCTGTTATTGCTCAAATAATGCTCCTTTCCTTCTGGCTAAACCCAGAAGGTTTTAAGAAGCTTCTGTCTGTTGGGACTCTTTGGTACAAGAGGGTATTAAAGGCCTTCTGCTTCAGGATACAGAAAAGCAGGAATTCCTGCTGGATGTGCTTCAGGTGTTGAGGATAAAGGCAAAGTTTGAGCAGTGGGCATTAAGAAGAATGGAAACAAGAAACACATAGTCAGATGAAAAGGGACAAATCCTCCTCTGTGGGATGTTTTTCTCTCTCCAGAGCACAGAAAAACTGAAGAATCCTGGATCCTAATTAGGCACCTCAGCAAGTTGAGATGGACTGTGATTCCTCTAGGGCAGGTCCTCTGTCCTGGCATTTCCATGGCTTCATCTTGAATCCAGAGAGGTGAAGCCTGAGGACATAGGAAGGAACATTCCACAGCCTCAGGTCAGCTCTCCCAGAGGACTACAAAGCAAATCAAGTCAAATCAGTTTTACTCTTGGTGTGCAAACAGACAAGGGAGCATTCAGGGAAGGGCAAGAGCACAAAATCCTTCCCAGGCAAAGGTTCAGGGTTTGTTCTTTATGGCAGGGGACTTCCCTCTGGAAGAGTTATTTATGGACAAGGTTAAGGCAGCAAATCACAGCTTAAAAATTCAAAAGCAATAACTCATTCACGGAAAAAAACACCTTTCCACAAGCACTTGTGCACAGTATCAGCAAGATGAGGGAGGCTGTGTGCCCAAACAGCCACTGTGCCTCCTTTGGCTTAGGATCCAGATTCACACTCCTGCAGAACCCTGCTGGTGGACAGGAAGCCAGACCAGATGAGCTCCCCTCCCTAGTGCTGCTGCTGAGTCACCATCCTGAGCATTTTGAGTGCCATCTCTCCTTGGTCAGCTGGTACCTAGCACAGAGAACAGCACAGGATAAGCAGCTGCTGTGAGGAAGCAGACAGCAGCTACCCACACATCTTCAGCCTTCTTGCTGATTCCACCCCAAGGACTTTATTATTTACCATGTGCCCAGCCTTGAGAATCCAGAAGAAAGCCAAGTTCTTATAGGCCTTGTGGAAAGCAGCAGTCTCAGTGGATTCTGGAGACACATACAGTGCCTTCCACCTTTTCTGGCTGAACTGCTCCAAGTCAGGCCACTTCAGTTTCCGGATCCATGCCTCCTGGCCTGTTGGGAATAAGAGACAGCATTGATTACCAATACTGGGAAATTACCAATACTTGGTTCCACAGCAGCTTGGGAGTCCAGTTCAGCTGGACACCCCCTGAACTGGATACCAGTACAGCAGAGTTAGTACAGAGTCTGTGTGTTCAGATCCTAAAACCAATTTTCTTATGCCTAGGAAAATTCAGGCCAAACTGAAACAAACCAATGCAGAGGAGAAGGGAATAAGTAAACAGTGAAGGTGTGTATGAAATGGATTTAGGATTGTACAAACTGGACATGTGCTTCTTGGAGGCTCTGCAGCCCTAGAAATTCCAACATATTTCACTTTGCACCTCAAACACCTTGAATGTCCTGCCATGGAGAGGGATCAGCCATACCAAGCTCCCCTCCTGGAAATCAGAAGAGGCTCTGTTTCTCTGTTTCTGGACACTCATTGAGAGGAGACTGAAAAGGCTTTCTGTTTCAGGTGCTGCTAGAGAAGGTGGAGGCCAAGAGAGCAACAAGATCAATTCTAGGACTCCAAGGGGGACAAAGCTTTAGCCTACCTGTGAATTGCTGGAAGAATTTACATGTTAACTGCAGCTCAATTTTAGATGAAAATGTGGTAAACTGGAGCATCACTAACTGCTCATCTGTTTTGACAGCCTAAATACCATGCTTCCTGGATTTATTGATTGCTGTGCTGTTCATGAAGGGCATTTGAATATCTAAGTGGACAGAGACATACAAGGAATAAAGCCTTCCACAGCATAGGAAGGTGTTTGTGGAGTCTGTGACTGCAGATTCTTTAACTCAGTGAGAACAGACCAGCAGAAGGGAGCACAGCAGCCTTGTGAGGCATTTCAGCAGCACTTGGCCTGGCTCCCAAACTGGCCCTGGAGCAAACCAGCATCTTGCAAGCAGCAAACAAAGCCCAAAGTGTGCAGGAGCCTGCACTGAGAGCAGGTGTGATCACCCTTCCACTGCACCCTCCCTCATTAATTACCAGCATTCTTTGCCTATGAATGAGCATACACACACACACATCTATGTGCTTAGCCAGGAGGATTAAGTGAATTATTGGCTTCACTGAAACAAGCAATTACTGATGTGGCAGATCCATTTCTCAACACTATAATGGAGGTAAAGGATTTGCCTCTCTCAGAGGGATATAAGCAAAACATCCTAAGTGCTGCTCATTTATGACTGTAGTATTTAAACACTGCTAGTCATATAAGAGGTTTGCACAGGAGATTAGAGAAATCTGGGTATCAATATACTGACAGCTCCACATTCTACTCATCCCATGTTCTGTTTCCACCCCCAGGGAAAAGGTTCCTCACCCATGGTGTCAACAATGAGGTCCAGCTGCCCATTATAGACTGTAACATTGACATTGGCTGCCAAAAGCTGATCAACAATATCGATGACAGGTCTCATGAAGTCCTCAGCCATGTTGTCAAAGACCTGTTTGGACTGACCTGGTTGGAACCAGAAAAACAAATTTTAGTGATCAAGGATGTATCCCCAAGCTGGGACAGAAGCATGGGCTAATGGCTTTAAAATGGAGTTCACAGCTGCACAAAAAACAATCCTAGCCAAAAGTGGCAGTGATTTATCAGTCTGAGGAACAGGAGGAGCAGCTGTGCTCCCACTGGAGCTCACAGACAGTGCTGTAGCTTCTGGCTCCTATTTACACACACAGCCCTTTAAGGCTGTTTTGCATCCCCTCCTCCATAAGATCCATCATTATAAGATACCAGACTTCTGGCACAGAAAAACTGACAGGAGTTTCAGCAAGACTGCATGAGAGACAGAAACCAGTCTGAAATACAGAGGATCTTCCTCCTTCCCCCTGTATTTTTAGTTACTTGGCTAAAGATAGATATGAGCAGCAGAATCAGAACCACATCTGCTCCCACAGGCCTGGCCCAGGACATCTTCATTTCTGAGAACAAATCCCCTCCTTAGCCCCATGGACAATGACAACTGAACGTGCCCAGTGCCAGAGTATTCTCCTACAGGATACAATATTGTGTAACAGTGGTGATGAACTCATCAAGTGAGCAGACAGGAAAGTACCTCCCCACTTCACACAGTCAGGAATGATCATCAGCTTCTTTCTGATGGGCCCATTCATCAGCTCATCCAGGCTGCTCTGGTGCATTTTCCTGACATGGCGCTGGTAAAGCCGCACTGCACAAAGGGAACAGGCTTTGATCAGTGGCACACTTAGCACACCATCCTGCACAGACAACAATCTGCAGTGTCAGTCATGGCCAACAAACCCTTTCCTAATGAAATTGCAGCACCACGGAGAAAGATTTGCTTACTTTTACTAGAAACCACTGAAGTCAACCCTTACTTAGGACAGGAAGAGCCCATCCATTCCTGCTTTTAGCTAACACTGCACTTTTTCTGGGCATCAGTTTCTGCTTTAACCACTTGGCTCTTCTCAACAGACCAGTTATTTTTGAGCTGCAATGTTTTACTTTCAGGAGTTCATTTCACCTTCCCTTATGAAGCCAACAGAAAGAGTTTGAAAGAAGTTCCACACGTGTGTTTTTCACACTGATGCACAAAAATCACAGAGCAGGAATTTAATCAGCCTGTTTCTACTGATGAGACACTCTGGTTTCCTGTCTTAAAGACAGAAATGAAAGACAGTAAGAGGAAGTAACTTAAAAGGTCATGAAATAATGTTGCAATTATATTGCCTGCTTCCTTGCTGTAATTTGTGTGCAGGATGTAGAGGTGGAGGTGTCATCCATAGGGCTGTTCCACATTCCTATCTGTCCCTACTTATGCAACGGCAAACAAGTTCTGCTCGAGAGAATATCAACATCCATTTTAAGGATGTGCTAACTGAGACTTCCCACTGTCCAAGCTGAAGGTATGTGGATGGAAACACAAGGCCTCAGAAGTTCAAGTATTTAAATACAACTTACTGAGATGGAGATTTTCTTGTTCATCTGATTTCACTTCTGGAACCTCCTTTGTCAAGATGTTATAAAAGTTCACATTGTCTGTGTTCTGAAAACACAAGATAATTTCAGTAACACTAATAAAAACATCTCTCAGAGACGTAGAACAGCCTTTCCTGAAAAGAAAAAAAAAAAAGAAGTAAATCCTAAATAAAGGATCCTGTGACCTGTCACTTTACCTGCACACCAGGAAGATACTTGTGGAAAAACTTCAGTTCTACATTTGCTTTGAGAAGTGGGAAGGAGATTCCTCAAGCCTGTGTTGTTCACACATGGGTTGTGCCAGAGATGCTATTTACCCTCTGAAGCAGATGTGAAGCTACAGGAAGTCTTGCCCTGCATTACTCATGGCACAGAGCTGCAGTGCCAGGTGATGCTCTTAGACAGCCCCTTCTGCCAGGTCTGGTCTGGTGCTGCTCTTGCTCAACATCCTTCCAACCTACAATCCTCCAAAATCCAAAATGCTTCCTGGAACACGTGGTGCTGGGTATGAGCCCCCCTGTTCTGGAGCTGTGACAGCTGCATGTGCCCAGGCACTGCAGACTGGCAGCTCTGATGCAGCTGACAGAGGCTGCCTGCACCCAAGGACAAACGTGAGCAGTGCTGCCATTACAGAAGTTACTCCAGATTCTTGAAGCCCTGCTTCACCTGATTTTTGAGTTTTTAAAGTTCTGGTGCTTAGGTCAGAAATCAGCTCACAACAACTGCACAAGAACTGCAGTGCCTTCACCTGCCAGCACCATCACAACTGAGAGGGGAAGACAAGTGGATTTGAAAAGTAAAACAGGAACCAAAAGTTCATTCTGAACTGCAAGAAGTGAAACCAACTATGTGCAAGGCACTGTCAGTTATGAATCACAGAAAAGAAAAAAAAACAAAAAAAAACGAGAAAGTGGCCCCAGATTAACCTTTCTGTCCAAGGAAGCCAGAGCCTTACATGTACTAAAGAATGAGATGTGACAAAGAATGAGATTTTGGAGCAACCTTTTAACAGGAGAAACCAAAGCAAAACTTTACCAGTCTATGCTGGAATTTTTTAAGTAATGAGATGCAGTGACCCACAGTAACAGACCTTGAGGTTCCTTTCCATCCTGTCCACCTATTGTAGTTCTTCAAATAGAGACATGTGCTTAACTTCATGTCTTGGTGGATGCAGTTTTCAATATTCAAAGCTTTCCAGGAGATCTAGTTTATTTAAATTGAAACTGTGGAATCAGGAAGACTAGAGTTGTCTGCTGAAACCTCAGTGCAATTCTGGAAGACCACAAGGGCTGTCCTGCCCTCTTTCTCTGTCACTCTCCCAGCAGGGCACAGCAAACACTCCTTTGTATCAGCACTGGGATACAACAAATCCTGGCAAAAATGACTGGGCAGAGAGTGGAAGAACTCATGCCAGCTCAGCACTCATAGAAAGGATAAGTTGAAATCCTGTGCCTCCCCAGGCAGCAGTTAGTTCTTAATGTTAGTCAGAGATCTCACCTCTTCAATGACACCTTCAGCCTTGCCCCAGAGCTCAGTAGCCAGCCCATACTGATTTTTATTTATTGCATCCATTATTTCTTTGGCAACAGCAGTCACCTCTGCCAGACCATTATCATCCAGAAGAGACTGGAAGACAAACACAAAGAAGGAGAGCTTCAATTACAACTCCACATCCATTTATTGCTAACAGCCTCCATGCTTTCAAGGTTTTATTCAGGCCAAGAGGTAATCTTAAAATTCAACACCCATTTGTATTGTATGGCAGCACAAGGGATCAGGTGAGGACCAGGAGTTTAAGGTACTTACAGTGCTGTAAAGGTAGGGCCCCCAGGACAGCACAGAGTCTAAACAAACAGAACAGATTTCAAACATCAAACTGACAATCAATCATTGATGTAAGATGTAGCTTACTTCTCCTTTACTGGGGCAACAATAAAATAAATGGAGATGAATTAATCAGTAAAATTTAATCAGTAAGCTCTGTTTAACCCTAAGGTTATGTACCACAGAGCAAGTTCTTTACAAATCCTGCAACATCATTTAACCCCTATGAGTTAATCAGTGAAATTTATTTCAAGCAACCAACATGTTTCTACCAAAATGTTCCCCCCCAGCACTGCAGCACGTTGCCAGAGGTCTAACAAGAGGATGGGGATTATCTAAACTGATCTGTTTGAGAAGTCACAAGAGAAAAACTGAGTTATAAACCAGATCTGTTTTATGACAACTTTGCTTGTAAATTCTGAAGGATCAGCTGATGGCAGACAGATAACAGTTTGCTTGGTTGTTCTGTGCTGCAGAGAATCTGTGAAGGCTGCCCCTGCCAAAAGCACTGAAGCACCAAGAGCCCTTTCATTTGCTTTTTATCCTCCACCAGACACAAATCTCACTTGCAGCCTTGTGAATCACTTGGTGGTCACATTTCAGCACAGGACTCTTACAGAACACCTCAGAGGCTGAGGAGATGTGTAGGGACATTTTACCATCCCTCCAGATGCAAGTGTCCTCCTTGCTAATCCTGCTCTCTGACTTTTCCTAATCTAGACACATTCTAAAGAGAGACTCTTCAATCACAAGAAGACTTGCAAGGCTGCAGTATTTATTTCTGATTTACCAGACTCACTGGAGAGTCAATTCACTTAGGGCAGGGATGGCCTTTTTGACTTCAGGCACTCATGCAATGATTCCAACACCCAACAAAAACAAAATAACAACAATAAATCATCCAAAGAGTGAGGAATTTAAACATACCCAAAGGAGAAATCCATGAGTCTCCAAGAGCAGTACCCATAAAATTGCACTTTATGGTCCCTTTTTGAACAGCCTTCATGAGTAAGAGGAAAAACAAAACAAAACACCAAGAATTAAATTTTAGCTATTCATTACTCTAGAATCAGTTTTCATGAAGTGAAAAAAGTAAGTAGCTCTGAGAATTAGGCAATAGGGACAGCGTAATCCAGAAAATAAAAGTACTTGTAGAACCTGTTTTAAAGTGAAAAGTGAACTGTATCCTCCAAGTACTTACCTTGTGCAGCTCTAAAGCAACCCCAGCAGCCATTTTACCTCCATAAGATTCAGAAAATATGTAGAATGGGATGGTCTGGGGAGAGAAAAACCACACAAGGAACTCATTGCATGGAGGGCAGAAGATGCCTCCAACTATCTCCCACACCCCACAGGACCCAGGCACTGGTTGTTCACCTCTCACCATCAGACATTTAATGTTTTTCTTATTTTAAGCTGTACATTAGGTTTCCATAACATCCTGGTGATTTGCTGGGGTTGGTTCTGAAGCATTTTAGAACTGTAAGCAGCTGTGATCTGTATATGCTGCTCAGACCACTCAACAGACAATGATCCACCCCAATGCTTTTCTAACTAACCCCAAAATCAAGATACAACTCTGAAATGTGGAAAATAAGAGACAGTGGTTATACCTGCACCACACACTACCTAGCAGCAAAACACTGCTCATCTGGAAGTCTGTTCTCTAATTCTTTTTGAATTCTATTGAAAAGCAGAGAATAATACAAAAGTAAGCAAGAATTCAATTCACTTACCTGGAATTCAGGTCTACACTTGAAGAATTCTCCAAGAAAAACCATCATATCAGAAACTACTGTGGTAAGGTTTTGGGCAAACAAGCTACAATCATCCACATAACTGAATCCAGTGCCCACAGGATTATCCACAAACAAGACACTGGCTGCCTGCAACTGTAGAAGCAGAAAGAAGGTTTGTATAAAACCTCAGTTCAGCACCAGCAAAATAACTTAGTTTTGATGGCAAAATGATTAACTGAGCCAAAAAATCCCTGGACCTGAAAAAACCTGCAGAAAAATTAGGTGCAACAGAAAGTCCTTCAATTTGCCCCATCTGTAACAAGAAATACACCCAAAAACTCCCAGTGATCCAGGTCACCTAGGGGAACTCCAGAGTACTTCAGACTATTGCTAACTCAGACCACAAATACATTGCTCTAATTAAACTTCCACCTTCACAGGCAGCTGTAATTTGTTTTCCCTTGAAGGCCATACTGGACCTGTAATTATAAGCCATAGGTTTTACACTGCCAGCCACCCAGAAAAAGCTCTGGGACTGCACACAATGAAGCTGTGAATTGAAAGAACACTTTCTACAACTTCCTTCCTCTCTGGTTCCCAGGCATCTGCATTTCACAGTTCCATGGAAGAGACATACTTCATTAAATTAAATTAAATTAAATTAAATTAAATTAATGTCTACCCCTCATTTCTAAACAAGGCTACAATATTTTAACTTGAAAAATTATAGTTCTACTGAACTTTAAATGAAAAATTGTTCTGTTTTTTTTTTTTTTTTTGTGTGTGTAGTGATCATCTGCTTACACAAGCAAACAAACATTTGTAATTAGTAGTTAGAAGCTGAACTCTACTGTACCCAGGTTGTATTTCTTGGTTTCATTTCTTTGTCTAATGGACCAATCTCTTCAAAGTTCCCATACCCACAGCCTGAAGATCCTGGACCTCCCTGCAGGGAAACATCAAATGACACAGATGTTAAAAGGCAGCATGGCATAGATATGACAGATGGAAGAAAAATACAAGGCAGCCAGTAAGTAGAATGACAGATTGTAAATTTTAGAAATGGCTTTTGCACTACATGTTAATTTGCAGAGCAGGCTCTGTTTCTCGTGGTCTTGGGCTATGCACACACACACCATTTCTGAAAGCAAGAATTCAACAGAGAAGCAGTCACCCACTTGTGAGAGCTTCTGGTGAGCTGCCTGCTATGTGAGCACAGTTTGAAGACCTTACTCCCCAAATATGGAGTGCAAAAGTTAACTATCTCTAACTGGAGAGCAGAGCAAGTCATTAATTTAACCAGCATGTACAGCTTGTGGGTTTCACACTGATTAAATAGCCCAGAAAGAATAAGAACAAGTCCTCAAGAGATTATATTCAGCATTAACTTCTGAAATGTACTGTGGAGAACACGCCATCACTTTTATCAAACTGGGATTGTTTCCATTTAGAAATCATCCTCAATCTCTGATTATTTTATTTACTCTCTCTCTCTGAGCATTGCTTAGATTTCAAACTCTCCAGAAAAGGAGCTGTGAAATTACAATGCACAAAAATCACTACTGTTGTATGAAAGATAAGAACAACCTCTGTTATTGCAATCCAACTTGATGGAAGGTGGGCACTTGAGGACACCCCATAACTGCAGAATAAAATCACCCTTATTTTTCCCAACCCCAACTCTTCATTCACAAGGCGAAGCATTTAGAACCAGGAAGTTTTGAATTCTGTTTCTGTAGAACTGTACAATATCAGATATCAGATTGAACGAGGCAAAGATGGAAAGAATTATTGCTTAGGTGTCTCTCACCAAACCTTACCTGAAGCCACAAGACAAGAGGTAACTCTGTGAAGTCTTTGGTTGGGTTGTTTGCATAGTAGAGCCACCAGAACATGTGGGCCTTGCTCCGGACCTCCACATATCCCCACACCTCTTTGGGCTCTTGGGGCTGCCTCAGAACTACACCTTGAGGGGAATAACAATAACAATCAGCTAGGTAACAAGGCTCAGCTTCGGACTTTCCACCAGAATTGCTCCAAAACATTACATTTCAATCTTGGGTGTGATAATTAGAAGTGCTACTACTATGAAAAGAAATAACTATAAGAAACCTGCCTATACCCACACCCCCACCCACGGCTGAGTTATTGTCAATGAATAAAGTGTGTAATTAAGCGCTGCCTTATCCGAGCCTGGCCTTAGAGCTGCCGCCGGAATAACAGCCCAATCGCTGGAATAATTTTTTCTTGAAGTGTTTTCAAGGCCTGGACTGAAAGCCCAGCCCCAGTGAACTAACTCCCATAACCAGCTGCAATGTCGACAAGGATCACAGAATATTCTGAGTTGAAATGGAGCTAAAAAGACCGAGTCCAATCATTTAGTGGCCGGCCCGGGCGGGGATCGAACCCGCAGCCATTGAGTTATTGGTGCCATGACCCGAGCGCCCGCACTCATCCCAGCCCTGCGAGCCGGGGGTCTGCGGGGACCGCTCCGCTCCGCAGCCCCCAGGGAGAGCAGATACAGGCAGGCTCACTTCTAAAGGAATCTAAAATATAATTCAACTCAGTAAAGTCTGGTCACTTAACGCAGTCAGTCTCGGACACGGAACAGACCTTTGACACTCCGTCCCTTCATCTCACGGATCAGGGCAGAAGGCAGCAGCGCACTGGAGCGGGAGCAATAAGGCTTTTCCAAGCCATGGTGGCCAGGCTTCGCTGCTCCCCCGGGACTGCTGCTGCCCTCTCCGTCCTTCCCGACCGCCACCCCAGCAAGCGGAATTTCGCGCGGCTCAGCCCGGGCCCTGCCCTTCCCGGCTGCGGGACACAGGAGCGCTTTGCCCGAGGCCCCGTGCCCGGAGGCCCCGCTCCCGGTCCCGTTCCGTCCCGTCCCGCCCGGCCCGGCCCGTACCTGCCGCCAGCAGCAGCACGGAGAGCGCGGCCACAGCCCGGAGCGGCCCCATCCCTCCCTCAGCTCCCGCGGTCACGGGACCGGCCAGCCCGGCCCGCCCTGAGGCGCCGCCCCCCGTGCCCGCCTCCTCCGCCCCTTCCTCCTCCTCCTCCATGATGGCGGCCAGCGGCGGCGGCGGCGGCCCGGTGCGGCTGCGGCTGGTGTTCGACCACCCTCCGCCGGCCAGCCCGGGCTGCGCGCTGTGCTGGCTGCTGCTGGAGCCGGGCCAGGCGCGGCTCGTCACCGACCTGCTCAGCCTCATCCGCCACCGCTTCGGCTTCAGCCGCCGCGCCCGCCTCAGCCTCTTCCTCGAGGGGGCGCTGCTGCCGCCCGCCGAGAGCGCGCGCCTCGTGCGGGACAACGACTCGCTGCGGTACGGACCGGGACAGCGGGACAGCGGGACAGGGACAGGGACAGCGGGATGGGGACTGGGACAGCGGGATGGGGACTGGGACAGCGGGACCGGGACAGCGGGATGGGAACCGGGACAGTGGGGTGGGGACCGGGACACCGGGACAGGGGGACACTGGGACCGGGACAGCGGGATGGGGATGAGGACAGCAGGACCGGGACAGCGGGCTCGGGGGTCAGTCCCGCACACGCACACTGTCAGTGTCCATCAGTAGCTAAAGGCGGTGCCGAGCCGTGGGACAAAGGGCAGCGGGCAGGAACTGATGCCCAGAAGTTCCACCTGACCATGAGGTGCAGGGCCCGCACACTGGGACAGAGAGGATGTGGAGTTTCCCTCCCTGGGGATATTCCAGAGCCCTCCGGACACAGCTCTGGGATGACCCTGCTTAGGCAGCGAGGTGGGACCGGATGACCCCACTGTGGTCCCTTCCTGACCCGTTCTGGGATTCTGTGAATCTCCATGTGGTTTTGGTGGGATGGGGCTTCCCCGGGCTCTGAGCTCTTCCTTCCCTGGAGGAGCCAGGTGCCCACGGGCACTGGCTGCCAGCGCCTGAGACACCCAGCATGCCCAACAGGATGGAGGGAGCCGAGCAGTTGGAAATGTTCCCGAAGATGGAAGGGGAGCCTGTGCCTGCAGGGGAGGGTTCTGGGCTGTCCAGGGAAGAGCTGGAGCATCTTCACTCTAGGGGAACTTGCCTGAGCTGCCTAAGCAGCTTCATTCCTTCATTCTTCATTGCACTGAACGGTGGTTTTTGTTTGTTTGTTTTTTTTTTTAACAGAGTAAAATTGGAAGAGATAGTTGCAGATGATTATGAAGAGATAGATGATGGCTTTATTTACACAACAAAAGAAGACAAAAAAAGGCACAGACACAAGGAGGATGAGGAAGAATTGTCTAGGAATGAAGGCAAGCATAAAAGGAAAAAGAAAAAGGAGAAGCACAACCTTGAGTATTCCTCTTGTAGGGAAGAGACCTCTGTAGATACTTGGGACTCTCAGAAAAGGTACACGAAAAGAAAAAGAAAGGAAGAAGTTAGGGGAAGAAATAAACTCGCAGAAGGTAAGGAAGAGAGCTCTACTTCCCATTCTAAAAAGATGAAAAAAACAGAGAGGGAGAAGGAGTTGGCAACAAAAAAGAAGGATGAGAAGCAGACAAAGGTTGCTGCTGCAAAGATGGCTTTAGAACAGGCAAATGAGAACTTTTCTCTAAATTCTGGTAAAAATAGCACCAAAAAGATCACAACACAGTCCAGGAAAAAGAGGGTGGGACCTTCAGATACCTCCAGCACATCGTCTGACAGTGACAGCAGTGAATTAAATGTGAAGGAAAATAAATCTTCCCATAAACCTGTAGTGGTGACACTTCCCAAAGACAAATCCCAAGCTGCTTCAGATTCTGATGTGAAAACTAATAAAGTGACTGTAAAGTCTAACACTGAAAAGACTAAGACTGCAATTAGTAAAAATGCTAAAAAACCTCAGTCTTCTAGTTCAGATTCTGACTCGAGTACAGAGGATGAGAAGGTGACACCAGCACAAGACAGCACTGCAAAGGAAAAATCAGTGCCAAACCATGTGGTGGCTGTAAAAGCCAGCACCAAGGCTCCCAAAGCACAGAGCTCCTCTTCAGACTCTGATAGTTCAGATTCAGAGACACTGGTCATTAAAAAGTCTGCAGCAGGTGCTGGACTGGGTAATTCCATAGTAAGGAACTGCACTAGACAGTTGCCAGCCAGTGTGCAAGGATCCTTTGGCAGCCCGAGCCGTGGAAGGGGGCGTGGAACGGGAGAGGATCCCTGCTGGAGAGGCCCCAGGGGCCGTGGGTTTCGTGGGATGATGAGGGGCCATGGGAGAGGAGCAAACCCTGGCTGCTTCTATAACTACAGCAGTGAAGGCCACAAACAGAGGCAGTTAAATGAAGCTGCGACAAACACTTCTGTCCTTGTCCAGGTGAGTGCTGACACAGGCAGGGGTCACCTTCCTCTGGCAGCGTGAACTGTACAAAGAACCTGCAGGATGAGAGTAATTCATAACAGCAGAAATAGATTGGTGGAATAAAGGCTGATTTTTTACTTACTGTAATTCTGTTTGTCAGCCTGAGGATGTGTTCGTGAAACTACAATAAAGTGATTGTATTCTATATCTAAAGACAAAGCATGTACCTTGCTCTTCTCAGTGATCCTTGCAATCCATACAGCATGAACATTGTCCTCTGTTTTCATTGATGAAATAATTTAATCAGTGGGTTGCTCTTTGTTTCACAGAATCCCGTGGAGTTTCCCAAGAGAGACTATAGTGTTTTACCTCTTCTAGCTGCTCCACCCCAAGTGGGAGAAAGAATTGCCTTTAAGGTAAACTCTGGAAATGCTGAATGTTAGTAGGTTTAAATTGCTTCATTTGGGCCACTCTTAAGTTTCTGACATAACAGTTTCTCTAAAAAATTCACTTGTTGTAAAGCCTGGCTTTGATTTTTTACAAAGTTTGGAGCAAATACAAAAGTTAAGTGCATTTCTTTAGACTTTCTGTATTTGTAGAACACAAGAAAGGCTGTCTCTGCTGTCATTGCAGTGTAATTTTCCATGTAAATGTTACTGCAAATCTTACCATACAAATAATTACACTGCGTTGCAAAATAAAAAAGTAAATGAAAATTAAATCCCTGCAGCTGAGGAGAGTGGGATCCATCTCCCTGATCTCCTCACACAGCCTGACCTGAACCTAAATCCTTTGGAGCAGCAAGTCCTGGATGTGTATCTGGGACCATGACTGGCACTGGGTTCCAGGAGTAGGAGACCGGGCTCTTGCACTTTTCTGTTGCTGAGGAAACTGTCTGGATGTAGGTGGAATCATCAAAGATTGGGAAAAGTTACAATTTGTTACTTGTATTTCTTTCAACAGCGCCTGGAACTAACTGAAAATTACAGTCCTGAAATTTCAGACTATAAGGTACTGGTTTTCTTTCCTCCCTTCCTTCACAGAACTATGATAGGTGAGGTATGGCTTAAATATTTTGATGCTGTGCAGTGTTCTTCTTTTTCAGTTCACTCCACAGGCTATTCCTGGTGCAGCAGTAAAAATCAAAACTCTAGAAGCCAAAACGAATTGAAAATTTTAAAAGTGATTAAAAAAACCAAACAAACAACCACCAACTAGAAGGATTATTAATATTTTAGAGATGACAAAAAATGCAGACCCTCAAGTAGAAAAATGTAGCTGTATTTGAGTCTAGTGTTATTTGAAATTAGGGCAAGTTCTTAAAACTGTTGCAAGTAAAATTTTGTTGCTACTTCAAATAATTTGGTTTTTGGGTAACTACTGATTTAAACTGCAAAGTCAGTGACAATGAGTAACTTTGTTTTGTTGATGCCAGTAGTTACAGATTGCTGAGCATTAATTCTTTGCAGATTTTATACATGGAGAGTAGAAAATTTGATAGCTAAATATACTTATTTCCTCTGGCAGCAATCAAGGAGTGCACTGGTTGTAAATATGGAATAGTTATCCAGTGCTGAAGTGTGTCTTACCTGATTCTTTTCTTGTTGCTTTGTGAAGGAGGCAAAAATAATCAGTTGGAATGATGAAAAAAAGCAGATTGAACTGGAGATCCTTTCAACATCAGCAGGACAATGTAGGTACCTGGGGACACCAAGGGCTTGATGTCATGTGCTGTCACCTGGAAAACCAGAAGTCCAAGGAACACTTTGTCTTTCAGGAGTATTCCAAATTTCCTTGGGATCATTCTCAACACACCCCTCCCCTCCTCATTCCTTCCCCAAAATGTCTATTTACATTGAGAAGTTCTAACCCTTGCTAGTTGGGCTGAAAGATGCTCATGGGTATTTACAAAATAATTTTTTTCAGTCAGTTTGAGTGGTCAGTAACTCACTTCTAGTATGGTTTCATTTTCTGAAAGAAATTATTTCAGAAAGGAAGAAAATATATTATTATTTTAGAGAAAGTGTGAGATCATAATGTGTGTCTTCAGTGGGTGTGGAAGTGAGCCCCTGCAGGTGCAGTTCCTGAGACCTGCAATGATTAATGTTTCTCAAACTCTGCATCCTGCAGTTGCCATGTAAGCCAGAATTAATGAATTGTCATCTGAGCATTTTTGTCAAATTTCAGCAACATATTGTTGACTTTCTCATGTGACTAGTCAGATAATTACCTTAATTTTGGTGTGTAGTACTCAATTTCCCCTCGAGATTTTTGGTTACAATTATGAACCCAGACACTGAGCACAAAAAAAACCCCAAAACCAAACTGATTTTCATCGGCTTTTGTGGTAAACATTTAAAGTTTCTTTGGTTTGTAGGTGGTTGAGCTGTTTGTTTGGTTTTCAGTTGCTAAGGAGCCAGGGAAGTTTGACCTGGTGTACCAGTCTGCGGACGGAGAGGAGCTGATCGAGTACGCCGTGCCCCAGGACACCAAGGTACGTGGGGCCTGCTCTGGGTGCTGCCCCCAGCTCTGCAGGGCTGCCAGCTGCCCTGCTTCCTGCCTCTCCTCACCTCAGGGACATTCCCTTTGTAACCATGCATCTGATTTGAACCAATGGAAGCAAAACCAATTGTTTCTTTCTAGCAAGAACGTGCATGTTTACATCATAATAATCAGTTCTTGTGTGGTACTCAGTTACCTGGAGTCACAGCCACTCATCAGAGTTCTTGTTTTGGCTAATAAAAAACATCATGTCTCACAGAGATCCTTTCTTACCAGCTTTTCCTTTCATCACTCTTGTTCTGAGCAGCACCTTTCCTCACCCAGGGCATCAGGCAGGTTGAGGTTCACCAGTGGGATCAGTGACTCACAGGAGGAGCTGTGATCTCAGTTCAGTGGTGCTGCTGTTCAGGTCTAGGCAGAAGCATAACAGCACAGAAACTGCACCTGCTGGTGCTGCTGGCACCTGCCAAGTGCTGCCTGTGGTTTGTTTTCAGATAACTGAAAGCTGGGATGCACTGATAGAGCCAAGACTGATTGTGGAGCCTCCAGTTAATGGATCCAGCCTTGAAAATGGAACATCTAGGATGTGAAAATATGTGAACAATTGTACAGATCTGTTCTGTGAAATCCTGCCTTCAGGTTCTGAGGGTGGCAGGTGCACTGGTTGATGCTACTGTCTTAAGAAGAAGTAGGCCAAAAGAAAAACAGTTTTTTCCTTGAGGCTATGTTTTTATGTAATACATGAAAACTTTGTTTATTATAGGAAGTCTAATATAGTTCTGTTGGGTTTGAATATTTATATCCTACTGTAGCAAGCTGCAGAACTGGAATGGTTTGATTAAAAGATAAAACACAACCCTGTACTGTGAGTAACTGTTCAAATGTCTGGGTTTGGCTAGAGCTGTATAACTGCCAGAGGTCACTTTCATTTAGAAAATTATTATAAATATTGTTGCTGCTGCCACAGGATACAAATGCTGTGACTTTGCAGTTACTTAAAGAGTGTACCTAAACACATCCAGAAAAGCCTGTGGATTTCAAGCTTCTGTAATTTTGAGGCAGATAAATAGTACTGGTAAGTGTCAACTTTGCTTAGGACCAGTGGAATCTGACATGAACCCCTGGCACAATTGTGTCCCACTGTGTTAATCCATGTAGGCTCTGAAAGCCTTTGTTGTTGGTTTCAGAGCAAACCCTCTTAAAGTACTGAAGTTTCTGTGCTGCCTTTCTTCCCTTTCCAGCAGCAGAGTGGGTCAGCAGGTGCTGGCAAGGCACTGCACTGACAGCTCTAATAATTATTAGCATTGAGGGGGCACCTTGTACCTCTGGAGCCTTGGCAAGTCTTACACTTCCAGATAATCCCTGTGCTAGGTACTTGACTCCTACAGAGAAGACATGGGAGGAAACAAACCCTAGATACAAACAAACACCTGAAAATTTGTACATTAAGGTTTAGCTGTCATGTACTCTGACCTAGTGCACGAATCCATTAAAGTACTGTGCATTTTTGCATCAGCCCTACTAAAATGTCTTGTTTGTGAAGGAATTGTTTTATACAAGTAAAAGGAATTTGTGGTTTACTTCAGATACCATTATTGTTCACTTCAGATACCATTATTTCATGCTAGGATTTGTTTTTTTAGAGAAAAGTTCAGTTAGATTTGTGTGGCTGTTCTTGCAGTCTGGATGAAAAGAAGATGCCAGACAGGAACATAGTCATGCTCGGACAGTGGGGATTAATGGAAGGATTGTTTTGCTAGGGAAATTGTTACTTGTTAATTCTTAGGAATTTGCAAAAGCTAAATGCAAGTGTTTCACAGTACCTCTTGTTCCATTGCCTACTGTGTATTTTTGGCATTAATTAAATGGATGCAGAATCACTCTGGCTATGCAAACAGATGCTTGAAAACAAATACACCCCTGAGAGAGGGTGTTTTGAAGGTAAAATCTTGAGTTTTATTTACCCATTGTTACCAAGTTTGCATGAAGCAACTCCATTGTCCTATAGACAACAGCAGTGGTTGGGCTTCCTCCAAGCCAGAATTTCAAGCCCTCTTTGACAACGTGGAACTTAAATTGCTCATCTGAGCTGTAAACATCCTGTGCTATGCTCCAGAAGCAGAAGCTGCCATTGTGAGGGTTTATATTTACCCTTTTTATTTGCCTACCTTTGTCTATATCAGTTGATACCGCTCGAGTGCCACAGAAAATGCAGTGAAGGTGCTGAGTCTTTGAAAGATGGCTTAGTCTGGATAAGCCCAGGGTGTTCGTTCACCTATGGAAAAATAAAAAATGCAGACATTAAGAGCTGCTCTTGTGTCCCATCTCGTGCACAGCACAGCTCTGTAAGTGCATTCCCTTGCAGTCAGTGTCAGCCACCCCCTGCCAGGTGTTTGCCTTTCCTCTGACAGAGTTACAAAGTCCTGGTCGCCACATCCCAACCCGCTGTAAACCTGTGGCACCGTGCCCATCTCCCAGAAACTCCTCCACCCTCCAGCACATGACAGAGCTGATCCCTGAACTTTTGCTCCTGTCACAGCCCTGCAGCCCCAAATGCCTCCATGGTCCTTCCTGCACCTGTATCTGTTACTGAGCAGTGACTCAGAGCCCTGTGGCACACAACCCTCTGCAGCTTATCCTGAGGGAGTGTTAAAAGGCTGCAGGGAAAACTGATGGAGGTACAAGTTCATGTTGTCTGTGCAACATTGCTTACAATGATTCTCCAGATTGAATTTAATAGTCCAAAAGAACTGGCTAGGAGCAGATTTCCCTTGTAACAAACCGCCCAACATCACTTCCTTTGAGTGCTTTATACAGTGAGCATGCACATGAGCCAGCAGTGTGCCCAGATGGCCAAAAAGGCCAACAGCCCCTGGCCTGGATCAGGAACAGTGGCCAGCAGGAAAAGGGAAGTAATTTTTCCCTTTCTCTGGTGAGGGCACACCTCGAGTGCTGTGTCCAGTCCTGGCCCCTCAGTTTGGGGAGGATGTTGAGATGCTCAAACACATCCAGAGGAGGGCAATGAGGCTGGAGAGGGGCTGGGAACACAAAAACCCTGTGAGGAAGCACTGAGGGAGCTGGGGGTGTTCAGCCTGGAGAAAAAGGAGACTTGGGGGAGATCTTATCACTCTCCACAACCCCCTGAAAGGTGCCTGTGGCCAGGTGGGGTTGGGCTCCCAGGCAGCACTGACAGAATAAGAGGACACAATCCTAAACTGTGCTAAGGCAAGTTTTGGTGCGATGTTAGAAAGAAAATCTTCACTGAAAGTTCAACCAAGTTCATTCTGCGATTCTGTGTAACTCCTGAACCTTCTTGGAAGTCCCCAAGGACTAACACCAACAAGATTGCCTGCTAATACTTTTAAATTACTTTAAAGGGAACCTCAGCAGTTCTCCATACAAAGTGTTCTTTGCCCACTGGATGAGTTGAGAGCACACAGCTCCTTCTGCTGCAGTCCATCAGGTTCTGTTTAAATTAATGAGGGGTGACAGACTTGGTGCCAGGCTGCTCCTTTTATCCCTGCTGCCAGCATGGGTGGAGGAATACAGAGGGCGCCAAGGAAGTCCCTGGGACCCCAGCAGACAGGGCAGAAGAGGAAGAGATCAGTGGAACGATTTGCAGTCAAGCTAGTTAAGACAGGAGCACTTGCCATGTTGCTATTCAGCATCAATGTTCCTGTTAGAAACAGGATTATTGAACTGTTAGACTGAGAAAAAGAAATTTGAGAAAGCATCTTCTGTTAAAATGGTTTCCACAATCACAAAGCAGTAACCGGTGTGCTTTAAAAACATTGCACTGACATCAGCTGTTGCAAGCAGATTATTTTTAAAGTCCTTTCCAACCCAAACATATGAGTCCGTAGGATCTCCAGCATCCAGGTTACCCTCGGCTCGGAGCAGCTGGGGCGGTGCTGGGGGGGGTTTGGGGTTCACACCCTGCCTGAGCCCCGGCCGGACACCCTGGGCTGTGCCGGGTTCCCTCGGGCCGGGCCCGGCCGGAGGCACCGACCCCGAGCCCTCCGGGCACCGGCGGGTGACGCTGCCCCGGCCCCGGCTCGGAGCCCCCGGCCCGGCTCGCCCGCAGCCCCGCGGGTCCCGTCCCCACACCGAGGGTCCCGTCCCTGCCCCGGGGGTCCCGTTCCTCAGGGCAGAGCCCCCCATCCCGGGGCTGCCCGGTCCGCCCGTTCCCGCCCCAGGGTCCCGTCCCTGCCCCGGGGTCCCGTCCCTGCCCCGGGGTCCCGTTCCCACACCGAGGGTCCCGTTCCGCAGGGCAGAGCCCCCCATCCCGGGGCTGCCCGGCTCCCTCATGGGCGGGCGCCTCAGGGTTCGTCCCCCGGCTGCCGCCCCTCCCGTCGGGGCGGGGATCGGACACGTAATTTTCCGGAAAGCCCCAGCCATAGTTTCGTTTCTCCGAGGCCAGCTTAGTTTCGAGTTCTTGGGGCAGCTGCGGACGGGGCGATGGCGGCGCTGGAGTCGGAGCCGGGCCTGTCGGGGCTGGAGGAGGAGCTCACCTGCTCCATCTGCCTCTGCATCTTCAGCAGCCCCGTGACGGTGCCCTGCGGGCACAACTTCTGCGCCTCCTGCCTGGAGCTCACCTGGGCCGGGCTCTCGGGGGGCTTCAGCTGCCCGCAGTGCCGGGCCACCTTCGCGGGCCGCCCGCAGCTGCAGAAGAACACGGTGCTGTGCCGGGTGGTGGAGCAGCTCCAGGGCCGCTCCGGGGCCAAGGGCGAGGAAGAGGAGGAGAATGAGGATGGGGATGGGGAGGCGGGGGGGTGCTGGGCCGCGGAGCCCCCCGTGCTCTGCGACAGCTGCCGGGAGGCGGCGGCCGTGCAGACCTGCCTGACGTGCACCGCGTCCTTCTGCGCCGAGCACCTGCGGCCGCACCGCGACAGCCCCGCCTTCCGCGACCACCAGCTCTGCCCCACCGTGCGCGACCTGCAGCAGCGCAAGTGCCCCCAGCACAACCGGCTCTTCGAGTTCTTCTGCGGCAAGCACGGCGTCTGCATCTGCTCCCTCTGCCTGCTCGGGCACAAGCTGTGCCCCACCAGCCCCTTGGAGCAGGCAAAAGCCTCTGCCCAGGTGAGCGGCCGGGCTGGGCGCGGGGGGCCGGTGGAGCCCCCTCCCAAGGGCTCCCTGGGTGCCGGCGGGGCCGCTCCGGAGTGCGGGGAGGAGGCCGGAACAAGCCGTCGATTGTAAATCTCATGTCTGGCATTGGTGAGCTGTTATCTGCCTTCCAACAGCGCTTAGGCACGTCCGCAGAGCCATTCCTCGTGTTTTCCTCGTCTCTCCAAGATGTTGCTCAAGAGCGGGGGTCTGGGAAGGCGCTGTCAGGGGATTGACGGGGCTGGGCTGTCCTGGGCTGGGCTCAGCAGTGAGACCTCCCAAATTCCGTGGCGTCACCCAGAGCTCCGAGCCTCCCAAATTCCGTGGCATCACCCAGAGCTCTGAGCCTCCCAAATTCCGTGGCGTCACCCAGAGCTCTGAGCCTCCTCCGCTGCTCTGCTCTCTGCCAGGGCTTGGCACTGCCTGAGGGGCTGACAGCCCGCTGCAGATGTTCTTAAGAGGTATCTTATAAAGGTATCCTGGATCTCAAGTGTGTAGATGAAAGACAGAAGGAGGCTCACGGAGTAGAAGGGAAGGAAACCTGGCCTTTATATTTTCCAGCACAGTTGAAAATCAGTGTGGATGAGTAAAGTGTGCTGAACAGGTTTAGGTGGTCAAACTCCCATCTGTTCGGTGGGTGTGTACGCAGCTTAGCTGCAGAACTTGGCCCTGATTGAGCCTAAGCAGAATCTTGAACTAAAGGAGCAGGTAAATCTCATCTGAGGGAGAACTTTCTCATAAGGAGTGGGGTGAACAGCAGCATCAGCTTAGCGCTGGAAGTGCAACCTGAGAGCTAACGTAACATTTATTCTTAGCATGGGAACTGCTGTGCTGATGAAAGCAGTGGGTCCTTTGTGAAGGGAGTGTCAGCAATGGCATCCTGCTCTTGGGAGAGGTGGGGAGGGTGTGGGTGCCACAATGTACAGGATGGTACTTTTACACCCCCTGAGGCTCAAGGGAAGGCAGGTTTTAAGCTGAGAGTAATAAATGCTTACAAGAGTATTTAAAACTGAGAGCAGACATGACAGCTGCCTCTCTGAAATGCTTTCTGGTCTCTCCTGTTGCAGTCGCTGCTGAAGAAAAAACTTGCGGAGCTGCATAACCAGAGTGAAAGAACTGCCCGGGCAATGAGCACGGTGAAAACAAAACAGAACCAATCTGCTGTAAGTGGGGAGCTGCTCAGAGTGCTCCCAGCTTGCCTGGCACCCGCTGCCACTGCATGGTGCTGGTGATTGTACCCTTGTGGCAAGGGCTGTGGTGCTGAGGCTGCATTGGCAGGAGAAGGTGTCACTGGGAGGGAACAGAAAAGAGGAGTTTTGGCTCTGTGGGAGATGGGAGTGAGCCCAGCACTGTGCAAGGCTTTACACCCTCACGTGAGGCTGACACTGAGAATGGGCTCCATTCCTTGTGGGTGAAGGAATTTTCTTTCCAAACCACATAGAAATCGACAGCTCTTCTCTTGCTTGTTTCAAGGAAGAGAAGCCCACGTTTCTCAGAGGCTTTCATTCAGTAGCACTTTAGAGTATTTTGTTTATAAACTGTTCTTTTGAAATCAGTGCCTATCTGCTCTTGTCTGCCCCAGGAGACAGCTTCAAGAAAGAAGGAATTGATCAGAAAGGAGTTTTCAGAAGTTAAAGCTGTAATTGAAGAAAGAGAAAATGAGATCATGAAAGCAATTACAGAGGAAGAAAAGAGAGTTTGGAATAAGTTTGATTATATTTACGGTGTTCTGGGAAATAAGAAGAACGAAATTCAGTCTCTCAAAGATCAGATTGAGATGGCACTGACTGAAAGTGATGATATTCTCTTTTTGAAGGTAATGTGTCATTTAAGTGTGAATCCAGTTCTTCATTCTAGAATGCAGAATGACAAAAAGCTGCTATGGTCCTGCTTTCCAGAGACTTCCAGTCAAATGGAAATGCAGTGGTGTGCAAGAACCTGCTATCAAAGGATGTCCTGAAAAGCACACAGATATCAGTGAAGGAATGCTGAAGGGTGTCTGGTGACTGTCCCAGTTCAGCCACAGCCTCTGCCACAGGCACAGGGGTCACTGGGCAGGAGTCACCTGTGTGAGGTGTGGCTGCTCTGTGCTGGGACCTGGCTGGTCACTGGCTGCCTGTGGGAATTGAGGTGTCTGAGCTGCTGCTGGAATTTTGCCATGAGCTGTGTCTGACTGTGGCCTTTGTTCCCTTGAATTTGAGACGAATGCACAAACTGCATCCCATCTAAAGTGAGTTGGTTGTATTTTTCCCTGTGTGCTACACAAGGTGGTCTCTCATTTGTCATTTCAGAGAGCAACAGCACTGCAACGAACATCAACAAAAGAGGCTTTTGTTCCTGTAGTTGAAATGGACCAAAATGTTGTGCATTCCACTTACCAGTCTGCCATTACCCTCAAAGACATAGTGAAGCTTTCAGTAATTCAGAGTCGGGAGAAAAAAGAAGAAGGTACTGTGTCACTGGGGAAACTGGCATTTTCTACTTTTGCTTTGAGCTGAAATGAGGGATCTTTCCTCTCCAATCCAAATACAATTTTTTAAAAAGTGTAACAAATACAGTTGGTTAATGTAAATTGTGTCTTCCAATCTTTGCAGTGCTCCATTTCCACACAAAAACATTACAGTCTGGGCTAAATTGGGAGACAAAATGTGCCAGTGTTTCTTCACTGTTATCTATACTTGGATAAGCTGATGAGTATCATGATATTACACCCTTCTGGCGCAGCTCAGCCTTTCTTCCTTGGAGTAATTTATGGTGTAACTATGTAGCAGGGCTGGATGTGGTTAGGATGTGGATTTGAGGAGATTGGAAAGGCTTTAGATTGGCAGGACTCCACCTGCCAAAAGGCAGGAAAGATGGATAAGATGGAAAAATGTCCTCACTAATGCATGTCTGTTCCTGACCATACAAACCATAATATAAATTATCACCATTGCAGCCAAACCTCTGAAAATTCAGGTCCTTCCAGCAGCTCATCCAAACAAAGCCACTGTTGGAAAGAAGCCTCCCGGACCACGTAAGTACAACAGAACACCATCCTGTCCCAGCTATCCTGTCCCAACTCTTATTTACTGTTAAATAAGAGCTGAGGCAGTTCCCCTGTAGTGACCTGACAAAAAAAGGGCCGTTTGCTGTGGTGGTGATGCAGTGATGAGCTGCACCTTGGCACAGGGAAGGGAGGGTGCTTTGGGTGTTTGGGGATGCATGCCTTGTGAGCTGCACAGGGACAAGGCTGCATCAGCCTCTAGTGGTGTCAGAGTGGGCTGTAAAGCAAAGCAGAGCCTCCCCACCCTCTTGTTGGTGCAGGGTTTTTAAGTTTGTGTCAAACACCTTTTGGTTTTGACAGATTTGTATGTACTGAGTTCTGCTTAGGATCTGTTCATGTTCTGGTTTTCTTCTTCCTCCCTCACAGACCAGACCCGCAAAGAGAAAACTGTTCCCCAGGCTCAAGTCCCTTCACAGGGGGAGACAGATACCACCAGTAAGTGGGGATTAAAGGAGCCTTACTCAAACATTTTGCTGCCTCCAGTCTAGGGCTGGGGTGATGGTCTTTGTGCCAGGTTTTACTGGGGCTTTTCAGTTCTGTTTTGTCCAGATATCAGAATTAATGGGCACTGTAGCCTGTTTGGCTGATCTTCCATGTTTTCTTTTTGAAGTGAATGTGTTAAGAAGCAGCTTCTGTTACTTCCAGGGAGCTCTTGGCACAAGGTCCAAGTGCTGGCTGTGGGGCAGGCAGGGGTGTGCTGGGGAAGCAGGACTGCAATGGAGCTGCAGCTCCTGTTGCTGCACTGAGAGCTCCGCTGTAAAGAGGAAGGGAATAGTCAGTGTTCCTCACAGGAACAGGAGCACTCCACGTGCCTGGACACACTGCTCCTGAGGGGAGACCAAGCTCCTTCCAGGCTTATGACCCTGTGCAATAGGAAGCAAATGGAAGGTTGTGCTTGATGTGCAGCTTTCCAGTATGAGGGTATTTGTACATGGCTTCAGCCTGATGGGATTACAGCTGACACAGTCTTACCAGTGGCTTTTGCCTCCCAGTAGAACTCACAGTTTATTTTTTTCTTTTTATTTTTTTCTTTCCCCCCCTTCAGAAGAGAAAAAGAAAGCTGCTAAAGTTGGTGAGTCCAAACTTTCATCATGTGTATTCTAATTTTCATTGACTGCTCTTAAAATGATAGGATGGTTTTTGGTGTTGGTGTACTGAACAAAAGTTCAGCTCTTGCTGGCCACTGTGGGAGCAATCAAACACTGAGAGAAGCTGTGCAGAGAGTGGGAGTTCCAAAACTTGACATGACAGTGAACAGCCTGAGCTAATATTGAACATAACCCTGCATGGAGCAGGAGGCTAAACCAGATCAGCTCCAGCCTGAGCGTGTCTGATGGGGTGTTAAACATGTGAGGTCTCTTCCCAGCTGGCCAAACTCTCTGTTCTTCTGTTGACACAGCACTACCTGCCACACCAAGTGCCCCAGCTGCTGCTGCTGCTGCCAAAGAGCTGATGGACAGCTTCCTGAAGAAACCCAGAGAGGAGCTCCTGCAGTGTAAGACACCCAGCATTGCACTCCTTAAAGGTGGACCTTGCTCTTGTTGCACTGGAGCTATGTGTCCTCTGTAGTGACATCTGAGGGGGTTTTGTTAGCTTAATAGGTTGTTACAAATGAAGGAAAATTCTGGAGAAAAAGGGGGGCAGGAGGTTTCTAAGTGGTTCTTTTGCTGGATGAATGAAATTAATCTTCAGTATCCATGAATCTTTATGAGAATAAATGAAGTTTTTTAAGTAAGGATTTTGGTTTCCCCAAAAAAGACAGCATTAGGGTAGCCTAGAAACACACTGTAAGGCACTGGATTGTTTTAAAATGAAATGCAGGCTTTAATGTGAGCCTGTGATGGCTTGTTAAGATGCTATACAACATGGCATACCTTTTGCTGCCAGATCAGCCATTGCCTTCTGTTGGGGTGTTTGGGTGATGAAGGGATCCTGTGAGGCTGCAGGAAGGAGGAAAACTCTCCCTCCTTTTGGCTGTTGTGTGACATAGAGCTGCAGCTGAACCCAGCAGCTTGTGCTGTGGCCTAAGAGCTGGCTGCACTGGGGAGGAGAGCAGAGCTGGCAGATAAACAGGCAGCAAGTGCAGAGGTGGGACAGGACAAACAGAAACGCTTTGTTCTTCAGCCCCTCCGAGTGAGTCTTGTCATTGCAGACGCTGCCAACATCACCCTGGATTACAACACGGCCCACAACACGGTGGTTCTGGCTGACAACTACACCAGGATGTCCATCTCAGACACCTTCCCAGGGCACAGGCAGCACCCCCAGCGCTTCACCGACTACCGCCAGGTGCTGGGCTTCCAGTGCTTCAAGCGGGGAATCCACTACTGGGAGGTGGAGCTGCAGCCCAGCAGCTTCTGCGGGCTGGGCGTGTGCTACGGCAGCATGGAGCGCCAGGGCCCCCAGAGCCGCCTGGGCAGGAACTGCCGCTCCTGGTGCATCGAGTGGCTCAACTCCAGGCTCTCCTCCTGGCACAACGACGTGGAGAAGTGCCTGCCCAACACAAAGGCCACCAAGATCGGGGTGCTGCTCCACTGCGATGGCGGCTTCCTCATTTTCATGGCCGTGGGGGAGAAGAATAGCCTGATCTATAAATTCAAAGCCCAGTTCACTGAAGCCCTGTACCCAGCCTTCTGGCTGTTCTCCAGTGATGCTGTTCTCTCTCTCTGTCACATGAAAGCGTAAGGCCTGGTATCTCAGTTTAGTTCATTTACAGCACAGATAATCTGTTTCAAAGATTGATTGTTTGATGCAGAAATTATCATCTCCTTTAAGCAGTTTAGAAAATCTGCCAGTTCTTTGGTCTGAATTGCTAAAGCCTTTAGATAGTGATTTAGCAAAATGTTGGTGATGGTACAAACTACAAGGGTTTGCAAAGGTCTTGATTGCCCTGAAATCAAAGTTAGATGCAAATCCTTGTTAAATGTCTTCAGGGGCGCCGGTGGCTTCTGTGGTTTCCTGTAAAGGAGCAACAGCGTTAATGTGTTCATGGGTAACAATGGCCCCTTTGAGAAAGAAACAGGAAGAATTCTTTCAAGCTTTGAGGGAGGTCTCTGTTGCCTTTTGGCCTGTGCACAGACTGTTGTCCATACAGGTGTTCTCAGTGTAGCACCTCACCAGATGCTACAGAAAGAGCTGTTGAAATCCCTAAGTTCAGGCTGTAAGTTAAAAAAGCCACTATGACAAATCTCATCAGAGTGGAACTGCAGAGACTTCTAGAATTGACGGGAAATAAATGGTATTAGAATCACCAGGCAACAAATGACATCAGCCCAGACACTGGGAATACAGCAGAGAGTTGTCAGGAAGACATTCTGCAGAGCAGTGGTGTGCATCCTGTGGTGAAGTTGTGGGATGAAGCATTCTGTGTCATCTTCTGACCCAGAACATGCTTCACGTCTTCACTGAAGGCTCTTCAGTGCTGGGTTTGTGTGTGTGCTGAGGAGTTCAGGGGATGCATTCCTGCTCTCAGGCTCTCCTGCTCTAATGGTTTTCCTCTTTATGAGCTGGGATATTCTCTGCTGGATATCTTTAGCTCAAAGCAGGGTCTCCTGTCATAAAGCTTTTCCTCTTTGTGAGGTGGGATATTCTCTGCTGGTTATCTTTAGCTTAAAGCAGGGTCTCCTGTCATAAAGCTTTTCCTCTTTATGAGCTGGGATATTCTCTGCTGGTGCATCTTTTGTTGCTCAGGTGGTAGAAACTGAATTTCCTGCATATTTCTGGGACTCCAGTTTGAAGAGTCTCAAGACAGAGTGCAATACTTGGAAAATGCTGGTTCCTCTCTGCTGGTTCCTCTCTGCATGAAGCTGTGGGCAGACAGGGTGAGTCTTTTGACATAAAGGGAATTAGAACAAAGGAGAATATACATCCATTCTTCCTGGGATGGATTTTTAATTCTCCTGGTGTTCTTTGGGTTGTGGTATGTCTTCAGCAGTTCTCACCAGGTACAGAGAAATCTGTACTTCTTCCTCACAACTTTAAAACAGTCTGTAGGCAATCAAGGTGTTTGGATCTCATAGGGCCTGTACCTTGTTGGTGCCTCTGGACTTTTGTGCCAGCTTTTATTTCTTGTAGCCCATGGGAAGCTCACACGAGAGCCTTCCTGGACTTGGATTTCTAAAGCTGCCCTTACAGGACTTGGTGAAATAGAACACAAAGCCACTGCTGGCAGTTTGGCAGGGAATTGTTAGAAGGCTTAAAAGAGCCTCTGTGACTACACTCCACATTAGCCAAAGTGCTTTGGAGAGAGGCTTTCAGGAATTCAGGCTTGGTGCCTATTTTTACTTGGTTTGTAAGCTCTTAGTACTTTGTCAAGGATAGCACAAGTCTCATTTCTTCCAGTTTTTTGGTCAGGATAGGATATGGAATGGATGGTGGATCTGAAAGTGCCATGGCTGTCTTTGGAGCAGTTCTGCCCTCTGAAGGGTCTCCCCTTTCCAAAGCACAGTCAGCACTGAAACTCCCGGCCTGAGCAGAATGCTGCAAAAGGTGCAGAAGGAGGCTGTGTCCTGCTGGGAGCCAGGAATGGGTGACAGACTGGGTTTTCTGCCCTTCCAGTTTTTCAGCAGTGAAAGATGAGAGCAGCTCCCTCTGAGAAATCCTTTTGCTCCTGGGCTGTGCACAGAGCTGCAGATGCACCCAGCAGGTGCTGAGGGAGTTCTGCCCCCTTGGCTGCGGGCACACACGGCTCCAGCAGTCTGTGCAGTGGAGAAAGTCCCCATCCTCTGTTCCCTGCTGCTTGGCTTTACAGAGGTGTCAGTGCTGGCCTGAGCCTGTGGCCATGTCTGGAGGGACACCCAGACAAAGCAAAGAGCAGCAGCTTCTGTTCTGCCTCGTTGGACAGAGTGGGATCCTTGGCATGGGGCGCTGGTGTAGGACCGAGCATGTGGAACACATGAGGGTCCTGCATGACCAGGAGTGAAACAAACCTTCACTGGGCCCCTGATCCTCTGTTCTCTTTCTTTTGTGCTATCAATGAGTAGAAGTCATAGAGTGAAGTTCTGTTAATTTGGAATTCACAGAATCGCAGAATGTTCTGAGTTGGAAGGGATTCACAAGGATCCCTGAGTCCAGCTCTTGAGTGAATGATCCATGTGGGGATGGAATTGGGGACCTTGGCATTACTGGGACCAATCTCTGGGCATCTGAGAAATCCTTTGGTTAGCTTCAGGTCTCTTGCATATTTTGGAACATTAGTGTGATATAACTTTAATAACTAGTAATAAATATTAGTGTGTTTAGGAGAAAAACTAGTTACTGCATGATAAATGACCATTTTAAAGCCTTTCCAACACAACTGAAGTGGTTTTACTGGGGCACTACCTGTAAGAGCTGCACTGGTTTTAAACAAGGCATATATAGGAGCATATATTTAAATTTTAATTCTCTTTTTAGTATTAAAATTAAAGCAACTTAGTCTAGAAAAAGAACTAATTCTGGTGTTAACACCATGAGAATGTGCATTGATTTGCATTTTAATATACAAATTAGAGTAAATAAAAAAAAAACCAGTTGCTGAATGAAAATAAATGAATATTTAATCTTTTCTTCAATTAAAGACACCAGTAAAACAGTGTATTTAGAAAAGATATGCAGTTGTAAACCTGTTGATTGTACTGATATATCAGCCCTGTAATTCAGTCTGTATAAGGTGAGTTATTGTTTGTAGCTGTGCCAGCCACACACAGGCAGGGCCCCCTCCATGGATTTTGTGCCACCTGGTCCCTGTGCCCACTCCAGGGCTGGCTGGTGGCTTGAATTCAATAAAAACTCACAGTGAACCCTAACTCTGAATGTTTTGGTCTCTGCTCAGGGCGGAAGCAGGGAGGGAGGCAGAAGCAAAGACAGCAAAGGCTCTTGAGGGCATCACTCACGGGGCTGTGGGAGCTGGGGAAGGGCAGGCAGAGCTCTGCACTGGGCCTGAGCTGCCTCCTGCCCACACCCATGATCAGTGGTGCTGCCTCCTCACTGGGGATGAGGAGATCATCCTGCCCAGGAAACACAACTGGAGACTCTGGAGGTGTTCACAGGGGTACCAGGATGAGGGAAGAGGTGAGAATCTTGGCTCCATATTTCAGAAGGCTGATTTATTATTTTATGATATATATTATATTAAAAGAAAATTATATATTAAAACTATACTAAGGAATAGAAGAAAGGATTTCATCAGAAGGCAGGAAAGGAAAGGAATGGAATGATAATAAAATCTTGTGGCTGCTCCCAGCCTCGACACAGGCAGCTGTCATTGGTCACCAAGTAAAAACAATTTCACACGTTGGGTAAACAATTCTCCAAATCACATTCCAAAGCAGCAAAACACAGAGAAGCTGAAGCTTCCCAGCTTCTCAGGAGAAAAGATCCTGGCAAAAGGATTTTTCATAAAATATGTCAGTGACAGGAGACAACCATGCACAACCATGGTCATCAGCTGGAGGAAGCTGGACAATTAAGGACACGGTGTGGGATTGCTCTAAAAAGCCTTGGGTGAGATCCAGCATCTGCCAGCCTAGGTTACACCTGTTAGCTGCCATAGGTGATGATTCCTGATGATTTCATCCAGTGAAATTGGGAGCTGCTGCTTCCTCATGTGGCCAGTGGAAAACAATTCAGCAGGGAGCTGCTCTGGTGCCTCAACAGATTCAAAAGTCAGCCCAAACAAAGCATCCATGGAGCAAATTGAACATTTCCACCTCAAGTTCTCCATGTGAGTTGGGCTGAGGAAGGTTTTGGGAAAAGAAATCTCTGGAGTTTGCAGACTTAAAGTCTAAAGTTTGCAGACTCAAATTTAGACTTTCATTGGCAGCTATTTTGTCCCATAAAAAAGTTCAAGACAGCAATTTGTGAATCTTGCTCAGCCAAGTAGAACTGTGGAAAAGAGAATTCATTCCAAAAGTCAATTAATTGTGGCCTCTCAGAGTTCTCCTCATTCCATGGGCTCACATCCCCGTGTTGCCCAGGCTGCAATCAGCTGCCATTACATGGGAATAATGGGTTTATTCACACATTTATTAGCTTCTGTGTGGTAGACACATTTGTATATCATTTTACGGTGTAGCAATTCCATTTACATAAAATACAGGCAATCGTGTGAGTCTGGCCAAAGCACTAAGGGAGGGTGGGAGGAGCCACCAATCAAATAATAAAAGCTAATTGAAAAGAGGAGGTAATTCAGGTGAAAATACCATCATGAGCAATTCTTGATCCTAAAGTAGTTCAACAGAACTTTAAGGAGGCAACTTAGTTGCATTTTGTTTGTGCTGGTATTAAACTCCCTAATTCTGTGAAACTATTGTCTTATCCATCTAAGAAAAACCTGCTGAATATCTACACTCTGACCCCATCCTGAATGGGAAACAACACACAAATAGTCTTTAAAAGGTTTGATTGTGGCATAATGCAGGAGCTGAGAGGCCAGAGCCCTTCTCTCCTTTGTGCAAATGACAGCAGGGAACAGAGGAGAGGACTTGGGAGGGAGCTGACACTATGACAAAGTGGCCCCACAGGATTTATTCACTTCCAAGGGCCCAAAGGAACCCATCTGCTGCCACCAGGGGAAAGCCTTGAGCCACTTGATCCCTGAATGTCTCCCTGAATGTTTCCCCTCGCTGGGGAAAGCCCCGGGGGAGTTTTGCTGATTTGCTCTCGGCAGCATCTCCTGCCCCATCTCCAGTTTCTACTGATACCAAAACATCTCCTGTTAAACCTCTTACTTGAAACTGCTCATCACAGCCAAGGCATTTGCAGGGCTCCTTCCCCTCTTCGAGTAAATAATGTGCAGCATCAGAAGCTGTTTTAAGATCCCCAAATCAATGTCAACAGAGGTGAGAAATAAGAACATGGACATTTCACATTAACTGTTGAAGCCTGGGAATTCAAACCATTTAAACCACACCTATTGAGAATCCACATAACCTCAGCTCCTCCCCAAGGAGAAGAATGAACCAGGAGCAGGCAAACAGCTGCTGAGAGACCTTTGCATGTTACCAGTGTTAGTTTTACCTCCAGATGACATTACCATGCTGTCTAGAATTTGTTGAGGTTTGAGATGCTCAAATTTTGCAGCAGGAATTTCAGGCAGTAGCACGGCCACAGAGTTCAACAAAATACAACTTTGTTCTCAAAATGCCTAAGGTCATCCAGCTGCAGCCCTCCCAGAGCAGGCAGTCATCCTCATCCCGGGGCTGTTGCAGAGCTGAAGACTCACATTTGTTTTTATGCACAGCAAGGAAAAGGAAAAGGTGAGTTTAAATACTTTAATCCACGCCCTTAAATCTACAGAGAAATACAGAACAAATAACGAGACAAACAGATGCATTAGGAAATTCAGTAACAGAGCCAGTGCTGGGAAAAAATCTGTATTTACAAATTTCTATGAAGAATACGGAGCAGATGTTTCTGCACAGAGAATTTTAGGGAGTGCAAGTCACAGAGAGAGGCCATGGTACAACAACTGAGTTTTCAGTTTCCCTGTGTTAATGTGCAGCAACTACAGAGGGGGCAGCTCTGTGGCTCCACTGAAGCTGCAGCTCCTCAGGCAGAAGCTGGCCCAAATCACACACTGTGCCCATGTAACCCCTGCACCAACCATCACAACTTGTATGAGACAGAAGCACACTCACTGTGCCTCTGCAGCAGATAAAACCAGCATTTCTGCTTTTCTAACAATGACTTCTACAGGATTACCTCCTTACCCTTCCATTTCAGCCTGCCCTCTCTTCAAAACCAAAGGAAAACCAGTTTGAGGTTTGAAAACATGGCTTGATGGCAAGGAAAAATTTGCAAATTTTGATTTAAACTTTTATTCTGGAGGTCCAAGCTCATGCTAACTGTTTTTTTCATGGCAAGCAAGACCTCACATCCTGCACAGCTGTGGGGCTGCTCTGGGGTTCTGCTCTCTGAGGGGCAGGAATGGTGCAGTGTCTGCTCACGTTTGGGCACTAAATACACAAACTACACCACAAGGAAACAACTGATCTGCTAAGAGTCCACTGATCACTCCTTACTGCTCTGTGGGAAATAAAAAATACTGAATTCCAAATGTCACCTTTCTCAATTGAAAACTGCCTATTTTGTGAGCTATTTCTTGCACTTGAGGCTCATATTTTCCTTGTTTAGTGCCACTTTAGAACATATAGACAAACATTCAATATAAATCCCATGTGGCAGCATCACAGCATGTGTAACTAAATAATATATTCTTTTTAAACTGTTAACATGCTGACATTTTCCTGTAAGGAGCAATTACTAATTAAAAGTTACAGCTCTTAAAAACAACATTTTACAGTATTCTGATCACTACTTACTAAACAACTACTATACATACTGAAGTTACAAGCTACAAAAATAAAAATCCATTCTGTTTAACTACAAAAATCCTAGAAAGAGAAGATGGCTGGAGGTATTCAAAGGATTACAGCAGTTTGTAGCAGACAAAATGGCTTTTGAGGGATGTAAACCTTGAAGGTACAGAATGCAATAAACTCCCATACAATTTTTATGCTGAAATCTACAAACAAGTTGCAAATTAAACAATGCAAAGAATTAATTACATACAGCAGTAGGGGGACACAGCACAGGACACAGGGCAGCATTAAAAAGTACAATTTTGAGCACATTCATACTTTTGAACAGTTGAGGGCCAGATCCTCAGCCAAGGTCAGTCTGCACAACACAACTAGGTTTAGTCAAGGCATGTGGCTTTTTTCCAGCCTGAAGTATCTCCCTGAGATGCCCAAAGCCTGAATTGGGTATTCAGCACTCTTAGATGACAAAATCGTGCTTTACAACTGTGGCCTCAGCATTGCTGAAATAAAGAATGTGTAAATTCTCTCCATTTACTCAATTACCACAGGAAGAAGTGGTTTCTGCTGCCTCACCCTGTGCTCAAGAAGCACCTCTCATTTCTCAGAAGAAAACAGCATTTTAAATTCAGTGGTTGACATTCAGAAGAATCAGTTACATCCTAGTATTTTTGAAGACAGTCTAATTTAATTCCAACTGAAGACTTAATTTTTTTTTATTTTCCAAAAGGAAGAAAGTAGTCAGTACAGTTAGAACATATGCAGATTTTTAAGTGTCCTGCTCTCCCCCAGAGACTAACTGGGTTACAGTGCTGCTCTACCAAAAGCATTTGTTGCCAAGTAAAAACCAGTAACTATTCTAACACTGATGCTATTGTGCTGATCACAGCTAAAGGTGCAGAGCTTTTTATTTAACCAGTGAGATACAGCAGCACACACTGTAAAAGCTTCAGTGCAATGTAGCACAGAACCAGAAGGAATTGGCCAATTGAAACCAAACCCTTCAAGGATCAGTTCTCAGAACCTGTGGAGAAAAGGGACGTTCCTCCCAGCAGCAATGAGAACAAAGATTATATTCAATACAGGCCAGGGGTATTGGGGAACCTTTGGAGTCCTGGTGGTGATGGTGACTGGAAAAGCCAACCAGGTGGGTCACTGGGCCAAGAACAGCTGCGTGAAGCCATTCCAATTTTCTTGTCTGACAAAGCCTTTGACAGGAGGTTCTGTGCACATAAAAATACCCAGCACATCCTCTACGTGAGTGAACAGTGCACTGTGAGCCAGGAGAGGAGCTGACCCACAGAAGGGCTCTCCAAGCAGATTTATGCTTTTTCTATTGCCTGTCACAGGACTGAGAACCTACATTAAAGAAAGTTATCAGAATCTGACCAAACTTGCTACTAGATGCAACAATATAACTTAAAAATAAACTTCATGAACTCACTTTGAAGTGCTTGACAATCAGTGTTACTGTTTACCCTGTACATTTTACACAAATCTATAATATACAGACTGGCAGAAGAAACAGTTTGTTATCTGGCTTTTTGAAATATTGTTTTCTCAATTTTTCCAATGTTTATGATTAATAGGACAAGGGAAAACTCTTCAGTGCAGGACAGGAGCTCCAGCTGCAGAGTTCCCTCTCCCACACAGAGAATTTAGTGTGGGGATTTCCAGGGCTCCAGCCTACAAGGAGCAACTCCTTGGATGGAGGAGCTGTTTGAAATGGTGCTCTATGCACCTACAACACTGAAAAAGCATGGAGCAGTTTATATTCACAATGCACACTGGGCAGCTCCAGCTCTGATACAAATCAGCCAAGTCCATTCCTGCTGCCAGACAGTCTGGGAGCTCATTGCTGAGGGCAAACTGGGCTAAAACAGGAAACAGCTCCCTCAAAGCCATTCCAAACAGGCTTTAACCCAATTTGCAACACACCAGAAAGGAGGAAACATTGAAAGCAAAGAACAGCTGGAAACAGCAAGGCTTCCCACAGACGCCAGGCCTGACTCTGTTTTACAAGACCTTTTTTTGCCACACAAATGATGACAGCTATAGACTCCCAGTGGACACTTCAGCCTTACAGAATGTTCTCTAAACCACAGGTACAATTCCACAAGAGGCTTCCCCAGGGCCACATTTGCTGCCATCACTCACAGTCCATTGGTGAGACACAGACTTCACCTCCAAAACCAAGACCACAGAGCAGGGGTTGTCCCAAACAAGCACCCAGTTAAATGCTACTTTCACTTTGTTCCTCCAGCAGGAATGATGGATTTACCCTTCCCAGGGGATGTCACACATGCTGGACTGGACCCATGAAAAGCTGCAGTGGGAGGGAGCACAAACAGCCCCACTCACCTGTGGGAACACAGGGACACTTCCAACCTTGGCATCAATTATTTTTTTCTAGATGTCAGAAGTGAAAAGAGTGACGTTTTTCAACAGTTCAAGGTTCTTGGGCTATAAACCAATATTATTCAAATTGATTATTCAAGCCAATTTGAATAATCATCTGATCAACTTCAGGGAAGTCTGAACTGCATTATGTACAGTTTAAAGTAGCCAGTGGTGTCATTTCAAACACTGCTTTTCAGAGCACATACCCTGCTTTTCCACAGATTCCTCATTTGTTTGTAAACCACAGTTACATAAAAACTACAGCATAGAACTTAAATACTTTTAGGGTGCTGATGGTTACATGTCATTAAAAAAATAATAACTGGTATGATTTTTGAAGCTAATACAAATTGAAGCTCATAACTAAAATAAAAAAGGTAATGGATTAATCTAGCATAGCATACTTAAAGTATTTTAAACACTTTTTACATATATTTTACTATTATTTTTCATCTCTATTTACATACAATAAAATAATTAAAGTTATGCATATAAGGCTAATGAATATGGAATTTACAAATGGCTTCTGCTTTACAGTTCATTACACTCTAATCACATTTTCAGACTGCTATAAATTCACTGAGAATCAGTAGTATTGAAGTTCTAGTACATACACTTTCTACAAGGAATACCATCAAGTTAAAAATGCTTTCCAAAGAGGATTACAGTTGAAGGTTTTAAAAATACTGACTTTGCCAAGTTTCAATAAATTATTTTAAAATATAAATAGATCATTCAGTGCTAATGCAAACATCATTTTACAGGTTTTTGAAAAATGGTTTCATTTTAAAAAACCTAGAAACATAGCCTACTTTACCCAATGGTCTCATTTTCAGTCAGCATAAAGAAAATTTAAAAACTGGGGGATCATGACAAAAGCAGCAACATTCAAACTTCAGACCAAAGCCTTCACCTTCTTATAATCTTGGCTTACACAGCATAAATTCTCTTCCTACTTGGAAGAGCACCTTCAGTAACTAAACTGAATTTACTCAGTGAGCTATTTTAAACCTCAACTCAGTTCTCACCTGCTGCAGGCTCAAAATTCTTACAACAAAAAGAGCAGGAATAAGATCTTCTACTTTTGTTAACCATGAAGATGTTTTCACCTGAGAAGCTTTTAACCTGAGAAGCTTCAGACATACCAGACAGTCCCTGTGTGCTCTTGTGGGTGTTCTGAACCTCCACGACCAGGATCAACCTCTCATCTTTTTCCCCCTTTCTACCCATAAGGGAAATGAGGGTAACCAACAAGGCATCTCTTACCACCTAAGAGCCAGTCAGAAAACAAATGCTTCCATGCTTTTTTCCACAATCAAATCCTACACACGAATGGCACCTCTGCAAACTCAGCTCTCAACCTCCACACTTACAATTACAAGTTAACAGACTGACAGTACTGATCATTCTCAGGTAATTATGAGCCACGTTCTTCAACAAGTTTTTAAAAAATACCCCACATTTGCCAATCATCATAATTTCTTTAAAACCCTTCTCTCTAAACAGCTAAAGAAGATGCTCCTTTGTCCAAGTTTTCCTCCAAAAAGCCTGCCCAAAAACTATGATGTTGCTACTTACAAAAACTGGAATTAGTCTCTCACTGAGCTGAAGCAAAGTCAAGTCACAGGATCATTCAGTGCAATTCATGGTACAAGTATTTTGAATTGTATGTTGGGGACTCAAGACCTCAGGGTACTCTTTGGCTTACAAAGCCACTGAAAAAGGACATTTCCTAAATAACATTTCCAGAAACCTTTGGTCCAAAAGCAATTTTCTTGTTGAGTACCTTCCCCAGAGCTCCCAGATCCTCTACTCTCCCAGTGAAGCTTATCAGAAATGCATTGCATGAGCAGGTGCACAGAGTTACTGCTCTTGCTCCCAGGCAGAGATGGCAGCCAGGAGCAGGCTGCTGTCACAACATCAACCCATATTCTGCTTGGGCTGGTTTTCTGCTCTGGAACTGCTCTGGGGCAGGTGGAAGCAGGTCAAACCCCAGCTGTTCCCCTTTCCAAGGGTATGAAACATCTCTCTGAAACACTGTGCTGTGTATGTGCAGAGACCTGATTGCACAGCAAGGAAGGGCTGCAGCATCCGTCCCTTTCCAGCCACGAGAGGAACATGTTCCAGCTGGAAAGGCTGGAGGGCATCCCCACCAAGCTAAAGCAAACCAGTGGTGGTAATTCAGCTGTGAAAGTTTCCATGAGTGCAGAAGCATGGCTTTTTCCTCAGCTCTAGTTCATTCACAAGTATGAACCTTAGTTGATAAACCTCAGTCCAGATCAGACATTGGTGTTTTAACGAGCTGAAGTTCCTCACTGCCGCACATCAAATCCCAATTCCACAAAATCTCCAGGTCTTGATCCAGCTGCTCCCTGCCCTGGTGTCACTCTGACAGGCTGGAGGCATCATCATCATCTGTCTGCTCCCCAGAGTGGTACAACATCAGAGCATGGGTCTTGTGAGTGATGGTGACAGTGCAGGGCCCCTGTGCCCAGGGCTCCCCATCCACCTGCATCGGCATCTTGGAGCTCTTCAGGATCAGCTGGTACCAAACACAACACAACCCAGCAATCACAACAGCTGTACCAAACACAGCAATCAAACAGCTGTACCAAACAACACAACCCAGCAATCAAAACAGCTGTACCAAACACAACACAACCCAGCAATCAAACAGCTGTACCAAACACAACACAACCCAGCAATCAAAACAGCTGTACCAAACACAACACAACCCAGCAATCAAACCAGCTGTACCAAACACAACACAACCCAGCAATCAAAACAGCTGTACCAAACACAACACAACCCAGCAATCACAACAGCTGTACCAAACACAGCAATCAAAACAGCTGTACCAAACACAACACAACCCAGCAATCAAAACAGCTGTACCAAACAGCAATACAACCACAGCAGTTCAAAGGGGCTGAAATCACCTTTTACAGCTGCAATACACATTCACAGCCTGGCCAGGGAGAAACTGAGTGGCACTCACAGGCCACCAACCACAGCAACAGAGGTCTGTGTATTATGACATAATACATTTTTACTAAACAAGAGAAATATCCATTTCAACTGCAAACTGCAACTTCAGATCTGATTCAAGCAGTTGAGTGCTTGAGATTCTGTATTGTGTATTAAAAAATATTTAGGAGAACAGGTGCCTAAGCAGCACTTACCCTCACTGTGTGTGCCTGCCCTAGGCGAACAGGATTTGCCAGTTTCACCTGGATCTGGGCACAGTGGAAAGAACCATGAACACCAACAACCTCCAGAAGTCCATCATCATGTCTATGAAATGAAAAAATGAGACTTCTTTCAGTGAGCTGATGAGCTCCAGCACATATCCCCAAATATTATGTCCTCTTACTGCTATTCCCAGAGAGAAGACAAATGTTGTGCCACCAATACATTTATGTTTTTGTGCTGGAGCACAAACCCCACTGAGCAGCAAAGAAAGCCATCAAACAGCTATGGAGCAATTCACCAGTCAGCACACCTGAGCTGCCCTCTGAAATCAGGGATGTATGACTTTCCAAGGCTTATTGTGCACATTTAAGGCTCACAGTGGATTTCTCTTCCATAAACTTGTACAATTTTCTGTCAGATATTCATCAAAAATAAAATCTTTTAATGGCTTAACTTTTTAGATCTGGGTAAGGACCATGCCCAAGTATTTTTTAGAAATTCAGGATTGTAAGCCTTGTAACAAAACTATGTGTATATTTATACAGATGCCTTCTGAAGAAGAAAGTCACAACAGGGAATAATTAATGTTTGAAGTTATTTTTCTCTTTGATATTGCTCCCAACATGGGAGTCAAAATTTTGGACATGTTTTGTTTTCTACTTTCCATTTTAACCTCTAATGAGATGTGGTATTTTAGATTCTTAAATGGATCTATCTTCTACTTTTTGAAGGCTCACTGTATTGTTAATAGCCTCTCTCTCCAATGCTTCTGCTGTCTGTCATGCCAGACATTTTGAGATAGTCTTAAAACCCCCTTGATGTATAGGATGGCTTTATTCCAAGGAAAATAAACAAATGTGAGATAGCCTGTCCCAAGGAATCCTTCCAGCCTGCAGACAAGCCTGCCTACTAAAGCACAATCTGCTGAGGGAATTCCTTACACTGCAAGAACTGTTAAAGGAAAAAACAAAGCAAAAAATGCCCTCTGTACCTTGCCAAAGGATAAGGTTCATCCCCCATTCCTTCCCAGAGCCTGCAGCCACCTCCCCAGTATCCAATATTCAGCACAATGATGCCTTCCAAATTGGGCAACTCAATCCTCTCACCATCCAACTCTAGCTTTAAAAGACAAGCAGAAGTTAATTACTGTGGATCAAATTCAGTACTTCAATAGAACTTATCTACTTTATGCATTCAATAGGCTTCCACTTAAAGAAAAATTGGCCCTGCACCAACAAAATGTGTTTTCTTTACATATTTAAAAAAATCTTTAAGAAATCAGACAGTAAATTTCTATTAGTAGAGAAAAGAAAAAAGGAATTCTCACTTATGTAAGCCTCTAGTGCTATGGCAAACTATAGCTGAATATCAGTGCTTGCACTCATAGAACTGAGTCAAGGCCAGGAAAAAAGTCAGGAATTTGCTGTAAGCCCAAAGACATGAATTCCATGAAGTAAGCTGCAGATAGCAAAGGGAACACAAAAATACTACAAGGCCACAGCCACCCTCACACAAATATCATTAAGTGTAAATATGGTAAAGAGCAAAGCTTCTCTCCTTTTCTTTCACAAGATAAGTTTTTACACTTCACTGACTGTCCAGAGAATAAGCAAGTTAAAAAACTTACCTCAACCTTTTTGTTAAGATCTTTACATTCTTGTACTAAGCAGTCTTTGGTTCCATAAAAAAAATAAACAGCCTACAAAAAAAACCCCCAAACAAAATGGGGATAAAAGAAAATATTGTTAGAAAAAGATAATACATAGGAACACTATTTGAAATATTTATGTATAGTTATGGCTGTGCAAACCTTATCTAAAACATACACATAATATATTTCCACATCCTTGAACTAGACCTTCCTCATGAAATGAGCTACAACTTGCATAAGAAACTAGATTTCCACTTGAAAAGGGAATAAGCACTTAACTCATGAGGTTTCAAAGCAAATGAGAAATTCTGAGCAAAAAATGAGCAAACAGCAAATTTTCTAAGCAAGCAGAGGCAAGGCAGAACACTCATGAGTGGGTGTGCCAACATGTTTTACCCATAGAATCCCTTTCCCTAAGAAAAGTTAATTCATACTCTTAAAGTGACAAGAAGGATGTAGTGTAAAGGAATGTGAACCTAAAATAGCCTGAAGTCAAATCAACAACTCCAAGGAGGAAATGCCCCTTTAGCAAACACACCTTATTGATGATTCTGCTGGAAAACAGAGAGGGAGTTTTCTCACGATGGGCATGGAAATTCAGAGCCATAAGAGCATCAGGTCCTACAGAGAAGTAGTTGTTCATTGTGAATACCTGTAAGACAGAACTTCCAATTATGCCTTGTTAAAAAACATTATTAAAAATCGTTATTATATGCCTTGTTAAAAATCATTATTAGGGTTTAAAATTCAGAGTGTTTAATGGGAAGTTGATAACAACAACAAAAAAAGACAAACATAGAGTATTTAACAGAATTCATATTATACTTGCAAACAATACCTTTGGTTTCCTTAAGTTGTAGTATCCTTTGTTTGTTACTTGAACCTTCCATCTGAAAAACAACAGTTGGTACTTAGATTGAGACAGACAGTCCTCAGTATCAAAGCTGTAGCTAGGAATCTCTTATGTATACTGGGATTAAGGCAAAACACTCAAATTTAGTTAAATAATGAAAGAGTTAAGCCCTGTAGGACAACTAAAAGACTAAATTCAGACCTCAGTTAGGTTGTAGCTCCTGGCAATACTTGTGTTTATGTAAAGAAACTGCTGCAATGGACTATCAGTAGAGCTACAGCAGTGTTTGGTTCTGTACATTTTATCTTTTCACTGTTCCTTACCTGTCTAGTTTGATTCCATCTGCCTCCATGACATTTCGTAAGATCTGCTCTACAGGGACTTCTCCAGCATAACCTGCACCCCAGCCCAGAGTATTAGACAGGTCATTCCCTGTTCCCAGAGGTAAAACTGCCACTTGTGGGATATATCGTTCTTGCCCCTAGGACACAAAACCACTGCAGATTAGCTCCTGCTCCAGCACTCATTGCCTCCCTTCCATCCCCAGTGCTCAGGTTAGATCAATTCACCTTCCCAGCAGCCTGTAACAGAGCAGAGCTCTGGGCTGGCAGAGCAGGTGGCACATTGAGCTACTTACCCAGACATAAGGTAAAGGAAGGAAATGTTAAATCATTGTGAGAAGGAAAGAGATACAAACACAATATGGGAACAACACATTTATGAACACTGAGCAGAGTATTCCTTCCCAGGAATGATGCTTTGGATCTGGGAAGTGACAGGAACACTGAGAGATGTAACACACGTGGCTGTGAACTGCAACAAGACACCAAAATGCTCCTACAAGACTGAGTGAGGTTAGGTCTAAACAACAAATGCACAGAGTACCAGTGCTCAGCCACACACAGAAACACAGACACTCCAAGGAGCACAGTCAGGGTCTCAGTTTCAGGCTGTCACCCACACATGGAGCAGGTGAAGAGCAGCTCTGCAGAGCACAGTGACAGGAGCTGCTCAGAACAGTCCCCTTGGCAAAGGCCTTGGCTCTCCTGACCACAGGAGGGTGAACAATTACTTCAGCTGTACTGTGGCCTTTGCAACTCAGCTGTGAAAAGCACTTGCAGTAAACTGGCACTTTGGTTACTGTTTTATCCAGAAAGGTTATCAGCCAGGTATCAACCTGTATTTGAGAGTCAAGATAAATGAAGGGAGCAAATAACCTACTGCTAATAAGAAAAAGGTTTTGCTGATAAATCTCTACAGTTTACCTAATACCAATGACTCAATTTGAACAGGACAAAGAAAAACCCAGATTTCATCAACTATATCAGCACTGAGGGACAATGTATCAAGTGCCCAGGACCACACAACCATATACTCATATTCATTAACCTTAATAGTTACTTTATTTCTACTTCATCAGCACACAATAATTCTCAAAGAGGTTGTTGGACTATGCATGAAGTTGTAATAACATTTTATGTATTAACAAGAAAGCTGCAGTAAAAAACTTTGATATAAAAACTTTTTTTCTTTCAGCACAAGAGAAAAAGTTTATTAGGTTAAGCAATAAAGTTTATTAAAATTATTTTACATTCTTAATTTTCTCAGGAGGTCTTAGGAGCACCCCATAAATGAGAACATCTTCCATTTCAAATCCACAGTAAACAGAGTTTGTTTTTTTCTCCTCTACTTGCAGCTAATAGGCAAGGCTGCAGACAGACAGACTCTTCAGAACATATGACAAGGAGCAGAAGCAAATGACTGCACTCATTTATGCACTGGCAACATAACCAGAATAGCTGGCAAAATGATGAGGTTATAATAAAACACTGAGTGTCCTGGGAGAAGGGAGCAGTCAGAGCACACCAGCCAATATCAGCAATACCATCTATGACAATATAAATCTGTTCAGACAAAGAGGAAAAAACAATGCAGAAAATATCCAGCAGCTTGTTCTCTCCTTGTTTTGCAGAAAAGAACTACTATTAATATAAATTAAAATCTAAAGTGTTCATATTTTCCTTTAACTACAAGGAATAATAAGATGCATTTCCCACACCCTTTTCCAATATGAATAAGCAATTATGCAAATATTCCTCTGTGAGCCTATTCAGGAAGATGAAGGCAATAAATGCAGGTAAGAGATGAGAGGTAGAACTTTGGCAACACCAAAACTCATGTCACCTTTTAATTTAAAACACAATACCTTTATCTTCATTTCATCAATTGCATCCAGGACCCAGCCCACTGTGCCATCCCCACCACAGACCAGAACCCTGACAGCATTGCAGGGCAGCCAAGTGCAGAGCTGGAGAGCTTTAGCAGGTGCAATTTTGCTGAGATCAAAAACCTAGAATAAAGGAAAATAAGGAATTCTGTAAGTTCACAGAACAGGACTCAGGATTTGCCTCACAGATAAACAACTTCAAGAAGTTAACTCTAATGCAAAACAAATATTCTCCATTTGCAATATTACATTAGCAAATGAGTTGTCTTGACTTTCATAAGCAGGATTTGTTTCCCAAATTCACAACAGAGCACCAGCTGCCTCCCTAGGATTAAATGGCATTGATAAACTGAGCTGACAGAGTCCTTGGAACAGTCTGTATCTAGAAGCATGAAGATGAATTCTGTAAAGATGAAAGACTTCAGATAAAAGTAATTTTAAAATACTCAGCACACAAAGAGGTTTATTCTTTAAAGCCTTTTTGGGATGCATTTGAAACAGAAACACAGTGATTTCTCTTGGGCTGTATTTTACAGCTGGGTTTTGAGCTTCAAAGGAAGAGTATTAAGGTGCAGCCAGGAAATCCAAGAACAACTGCCTGCCTTACACAACATCCTGAGCCATCCCAGGGGATTTTAAGGGGAAAGCAACTACACAAAGAAAAACTGTCAGGGCTGACATTTCCACACATAAAGTGAGGATTCAAATACAGGTTGCCTATAAAGAAGATTTAAATGGGTTATTTTCTAAAAAGTGTACACTGTTTCAAAAGTGGTATACTTTTGGTACCACTGAATTGGTAATATGGTAATACATGCAGTAAATTGGTAATACTGGTAATACAAGCAGTAATTCTGACTGAATTACTGCATGTATTACCATAAGCAAAAAAAATGGACTGGTATTAGAATCCTAACAAACTTGGGGCTGGGAGAAGCCTCTGTCTTCCACAGACCCTACAGCCATTGTGAAAACAAGATGATATCTATTCTGATCTAAACCTTGGTTTTGTTATGGTGGCTTTGCACTGTGAATACCTGAACAGGGTTCAGCAGCATTTTAAATTCTCCTAGAAATATTTCACCCATGTTGGTTCCACTGCGAGTATTGGCCAGCACCATTATTGGCATCCAGTGCTTACTGCAGTAAGGGACCACCTGCAAAAGGTAAAAACCAGTCAGTCACACAAATACTGCACATCTGAAAATGTTTACAACCTTGCTCTGAGCCCCATCCCCTGCAAGGGCTGAAATGAGAAAGTCACCAGTTAGTCTGAAGTAGACAAAACACAAATACTTCTGACACATCAAGGCCGAAGATTCTGCAGTGCTCAGGACAATGAATACTACAATGCTATGAACAAAGCAGTAAAAAACTCACAAAAATTCAAGGAAGTAAGGTAGACAAATCCACATCTGCTTATATTTCAACAACCACGTTAGTAAAATGACAAACATCTCTGAATTAACACAGCAAGTTCTTAACAGATCTTGAAACATTTACCTGACAATTGCTACTGTCACAATGTAAGAGTTCAAATTTCAAGGTCTGTCTGTGGGTTTATTTGGTTGTTGTTTTGGTATATTCTAAACCCAAGAAGCAGCAGGCCATTACCTTTTCATAGCTGGTTCTTTTCTCTTTACGCATCTGGTTGATTGCAGACAAATAGTAGGGTGGAATAATTAAGTCTTTGAATTCTCCAAAGGTACAATCCTCAGTCCTCAAACTATCCACCATGCATTCATCATGCACAGTGTACTGACACCACACACACCTGAAAAAAGACCAGAACACCTGAAAACAATCTTCAAACAGGCACAGTGATTTTGCTCATTTATTTTAGACTTTTGTCAAAATATTTATGTTCACATGCACCATTATAAGTAATATTTTCACTCCCTGGAAGATTATGTATTGGCTATAGAAAATTACATAAATTTGGTCATGTGCTTGCAGGTCTAGGAAAGATTTGAATTCTGCTGGGAAAAAAATCCAACAGTTTTAGACGAATTCAGTTCTTTTTAATTAAAAAATAGGTGCTATAAATATGCTCCTGCTTGTAATATTAACAATGACACTGAAAACCTGTAAAAGAACCTCAACCCCTGTTCATCTTAGAGAGCACAGATAAAATACTGGAGCTCAATTCAATACAGTGAGGCAAGTCACGAATGAATACATTCCTTAAGATTGATAATACCCCTTCACACATGAAACCTAAAAGATTACACAGAAGTGTACAAGGCTGATGGGATTTAGTTATGCAAAACTGCTTTGCTTCATGACCTATTCTAAAAGCTGTCCTGGAAAACAAGACTAGAACAAGAGGAAATACTGCAATATCCACTTCCAGCCTCTGCAGAATGTTAATCCTCATTTACTACATCCAAAGCCTTGATTTAAGCAGCTGGGAAAGCTATTTTTGGAGTGCTCCTGACTAATCCAACGCACATCTAGAGTATCAATGACACTTGGCCTATGCTCTGACTCTCTTTTCCTCTTCTTCCTTCCTTTCCCATTTGCCTCCAAATTCCTGCCCTTCCCTCTCCCACACACACTCTCAAGGTTTTGTTTCTGATAATCTGCTCTTCTTCTCTGTAATTCTGCTTACTTCCCAAGGAGTTTGACAGTATCACGTAGAAGCAAAGAAAAAGCTGGCAGAATCTAGGCTGAAAAGATCCTCTGAGTAGGCTGAAGTAACACACTGGGGCACCTGTCATTGCATTTTGGCACTGAAAACTTTGCAAGCAACCTTACTAATGACAGTGCAAGTCCATGTCATGGTCCATTATATTTTTAAAACAATCTTAACACAATCTTTATCAATATATTGCGGTAGCTTACTGCTCTTTAGCTGTTTTGAGCATCCTTAAAAATGAACCTGAAACCTCTACAGAACATTGTTTGCTCTATTTACACAGAGCAGATGCCAATTTTGAGATGCCCACTTTGGTTTTCTGAACTGTGAGCTGTGCCAGTCAAACTGCTCGGGCTATCCACTGTACAACCAACAAATTTATCAGAAACTTCCTAATACCATCCCCTAAAATACAAACTCCCTTGGACACTGAGAGTCTCTAGTATGTAATTATACAGCAGCCTGCACATCATGCTGGAGTAATGCAATTAAGAGAGCAAGTGGACGTGAGATGCAATGCCACACTCTTAATCTATGACTCACAAGCACCCATTTTAATTTTAGGTTCTCTGAAGCTGGTTTTTTTTTTTAATAGTATCTTATCTGACTACTGCAGGATCTCTTTTGGGGTGTGGTCTCCCAACAACCCTGTAGAAAACACAACACTGACATGGCACTGCAGTGCTCCCACGCTGTCAGACCGCCTTGCAGTACCTGTAGTCGCAGAGCTTGGGCTGCGTGCCGCACTGTTGTTTGCAGACCATGCAGCAGCTGCAGAGAGGGACATTGCCCCTGATCCAGTGGTGCGGCATGGAGCTGGGGGCCCCGGCGGTGCCCCTCATCATGATCTCCTTGCAGAGGAAGCGCCGGTCCGCCTCCTTCAGGCAGGGCTCGCAGACGCGCAGCCCGCAGCAGCTGCAGAAGGCGCCGCGCAGGATGTGCTGGGCGCACACGCAGCAGTACGAGGGCGACCCGAACAGGTCCGTGTAGTGCCAGTCGTGCTTGCTCTTGCGGAAGATGTCCCGGATCAGCAGCTGCCGCCGCGACCGCTGGAAGCTGCACCAGGCCGTGATGAGCACGGGCAGCAGCACGGAGCACAGGGTCCACAGCACCAGGCGCCAGTCGGCCCCGGCGGGGGAGGCATCGCCCGAGCCCTCCATCCCTGCGCTCCCCGGCCTAGCCCCTCGCACCTCCCGGGCAGGCGGCGGGGCGAGCCCCGCAACGGCCCCTTCGCTCAGGGAGCCAAGGCGCAGCTTCACGCACCATCTTCCAATCCCTCCTCACGGCTCGGCACCGACCTGCGCCGCATCGGACCGACGGCAGCGTTCCGCTGGGGCTCCTCCGCCCGCCCGCCCGGGCCTTGCGCGGCGCCGGCCGTGCCCGGGCTCCTCCTGCCGCTGTCCCTGGCGCCGGGAGGGCGCGAACGCACGGCCCCGGCTGCGCCTGGTCGCGGGGCACACGGGGCGGAGCGGACAGCGAGCTCCGGCCCTCGGCCCGCCCGGGAGCTGCCGGCGGAGCCGGGGCCGGGGCGCTCGGCGGGCTCGGAGCGGCGCCGCGGGATGCGCGGGGCGGCGGAAGCGGAAGCGGCCCGGGGCCGTTGCCAGGACACGGGCGCCGCCCGCCCCCCGCCTGTCGCGACAGCGGGGATGTCGCCAGCGGCGCTCAGCGGCCGCGACTGTGCCTGGCGGAGCGGCTCCGGCTCTAGCTCCGGCTCCGCTCTAGCCCCGGCTCCGGCTCCGGCTCCGGCTCCGGCTCCGGCTCCGGCTCCGGCTCCGGCTCCGGCTCCGGCTCCGGCTCCGCTCCGGCTCCGGCTCCGGCTCCGCCGGGCCCAGACCCGAGGCGAAGGCCGTGCTGTCTTGGGGCCGAGTGACCGCCGTGTTTGTGCCTTTATTGCCCAACCATAAATGTTTTCCCCCATAATTTCGTTCTGCCCCAGAATGATGGAGTCATCAGATTTGCAAGAGGCCTTTACGGTCACCCGGTCCGTCCGGCACTGCCACTGTAACACCAAACCACAGCACCCACGCCAGGTCCAGCTCCTCCTGAGCAGCTCCAGCCATGGGGACTCCACCACCTCCCTGGGCAGCCCTTCCCAAAGCCTGACGCACCAAACCATGATAATCTTCAATCTGAATCTCCCCCGTCTCAGCTTGAGGCCGTTTCCCCATGTCCTCTGTTGGCCCAGCAGAAAAGCCCAATCCCCACCTCACTACAACATTTCACGTTCAGCAGTGAGGTCCCCAAAGTTTTGCCTTTGTGCTGTATTTGTCCTCCCCATGGTTGTGCTTTATTGCCCAACCATAAATGCCTTCCCGTCATAATTTCGTTCTGTCGTTACATGTTTGATTGTTTCTCTGGAGCAGTCCTAAAAATAGTGGCTGCCATTAGAACCCACAGGTTTTTGCACTTTCAAAACAGTATAGTGAGCAATGATGTAAATTCATACAGCATATACAAAATTGATTGGATTCTAGGTCTTGGTATCTTTAAAAAAACACTGAAAATGCACATACTGCACAGTTGGGCAACACTCTGATTTCCAGGGAAATTCCTCACTTCCCTCATGTAAGAGCCAATGATGAACTCCAAGTACCTATTTTCATGTCAACCATATCTTATAGTTGAAGGGATGCATTTCATGCCCTACAAATTGGTGATGCTGGTACCACGTGTTGAGCATGGCACTGCCCAGAAGAGCTGTAGACATTTCTCAAAGCCAAAACCACCTGTTTGCAGTGACATTTCCTAACCTACATCCTTACTCAACACTATGCTTAAATGCTTTATGATCCCGTTTTCTGCTAACTTGTCCTGAAAGGAGGAGAATTATGTGGGTTTTCATTTCTGTTGATTCTATTAATTTGATAGAATTTGCTGTGTTTCTCAGCAGTCATAATTTGGCTTTGCTAGAGTTAAACCCCATTAGTAAATACTTCTCTGCTGGAGCAAAGTTAGAGACAATCTTTGAAAAAGGGGCCCCTTTGCAGCTGCCTCTGAGATTAACAGTACTGGGCAGTTGTTTCTTTTAAAAAACAATAGTTTACCTTGGGCACCAAAAACCTTTGCTTGCCATGCTAAATATAAAGGGATAGACTTTATTTTCACAAGTTTATTTAAAATACCCAGTGCAACTCTGAAGCCTGAGGTGGAAAAAAAGGCCTTCTATTTTCTTTCCCTCAGGAAAAGAGTTATGCAGAGAATGTGTGAGCAGATAATAGACGAATTCAAACCTTCAGACCAGATGTCTTCAGAATCATACTATCACTGAAATTAAAGCACAAACAAACATTTGGGACTGACGTAGTTCCTTCAAATAGGAGAATGCCTCGGTCAGGGTTGCTCATTTTGGAACAGACTGAGAGAAAGCAGAATCAAAATGAAGAAGTTTCTTGTGTTGGTCTCCTTTTTGGTCCTGCTGACCACTGTTACAGGTAGGAGTTTATATCAACAAACCTGCATATGTGTAGAGCTGCAGAGCATATAAGTAGTATTAGTTTGTCAACCTTCTATTCTAGTATTAATTTTTCATATATTTTAATATATTTAATTTTTTAACACTTAACCATTTTTATATTGCAGGCTTTCCAGGATTTGATTTTTAACAATCATGATTTTGTATTTGATATTTAACTCTCTGCATTACCATACTGTTACCACAAAATTTTAGTTTTACTTGCTTACTATTTTAATATTATTTTACCAAGGTCCTGCAAGTGGAATGTTCAATGCAATCTCTTCTTTGCAATGTATCTAACTCATTACTTTGAAAAGAATCCTATAAAGCAACACAGAAAAGAACAAAGAGTTGGAAGAGCAACTAATGCCAGTGGTGTGATGGTGCTGTTGTATTTGCTCATTTTATAGTACCATGAATATGTGGGCTTTGCTTCATACTAGTAGGACAAGAGAAAACACAAGTATAAAAATGGTTTAAAATTCCACTTCTATCTTTTGGAATGCAATATCCCCTAGGAAGGGGTTGTAATGAAAGAACACTTTGTTTATAGGAAAAAAATCAGGTTTGGGGACATTTCATTTCACAACTGATAGATAAAATACTAGCTTTTTGATAATTTCAAAATTAATTTCTGCTGTTCTGTCTTTAGACACCTCACCAATTTTGTCTGAAAAAGATGCCAAACAGCTGCTGAGGACTCGTCGTGAAGAGAGACCAAGAAAAGCTGGTTTCCCTGATGAACCAATGAGGGTGATTTATGTTATTTACTCTTAAATTGCATTAACTGAAAAACCCAACACCAAATCCCCCAAACCATTTGAGCTTAGTATTAAATTTCTATTGCTTCCAGGCATTATGTTATGAATATCACCCTTTAGAGCAGCTGAGTTCTTCCATGAAATATTAAAAAAACCTTTAAATTCTTTCAATTACAGTTTAAAACATTCTGCAAGAGCGGAGTATGGCTCAGGAAATGTTCACTTGCAGAATGAAGAGATCATTTATCATGGTTCAAAAATACCAATCAAATTTTTGAGAAGAAAATGGCTTTTAATTTATAGAGATGTGGATTTCATGAGCTCCTATCTGCTGTATAACCACAATTAAGGTTATGTGGTAAATATAACAAATATTGAATACAGAATAAATGAAGCAGCAGAACAGTTGGATTGAGGTAATTCCTGTATGGCAAGAAGCTCTACATGCATGCATGCAACATTTAATCTATGGTTTAGTTTTAGCTGGTCCTGTGAGGGGCAGGGAGTTGTGGTGATCCTTATGAATTCTATGACTCTGTGGGGAGAGGAGGGATTCAGGGTTAAAGAAATGTTTTTCATGACCATTAAAGAAATGGATTTCTGACTCTGCTTCTCTGTCCTTGACACTTTCTGTCCTACCACTTTTTGAGAAATTTCAGCCTCCTTTTATTTATTTTCTTTTGTTTTTCATTTAGAAAGCAAAGCTGACCCTCTGTAAGAAGAGCCAAAGCATGAGTATTTGTTTTGCTCCCTAAATGTCAAGGTTTTCAGTAGAAAAGGAAAAATCTTCAGATAAAAAAACCAACCCTCATTGCCCTGTGGAACATGGAGATTTTCCATGAGAATGAAGGTGCATGGCTGCTGCATCCCTGGGCACAGCTTGTGCACATGGACTCAAGGAGAAAAACTGATTTTGTATGGATGCTTTGTAGCCGAGTGAAATGAATGCCGGGATGAACCCACCTCTGTTCATCTGTTTTAAGCAAAAGCTGTTTGTACTGGGCCAGATCATGCTGAGCTGGGGAACGTGATTTGCAATTCTTTGTGACACTCTTTGACTTCCACAGTGCTGCTTGAGTCAGAAACCTGTTCAGTTACAGACAGAAAGATCAGCCCCATTGGATTATTAAAAGAAAATGTAATTTGTGTTATCAGCATGGTTTAAACTTAATTTGACTGAGATCCTGCTTTGACAATGTGGCATCCTCTCAGCCCCACAGTTGTGTTCCCTGCCAGTTCCTGAGGCATCTCTCCCCAGAGATCTGAGCCAAGGCTCTGGGGCTGAGAGCAGAGGGAGCCCAGGGAAAGGCAGGATCCTGATGCTGGAACACTTGGCCAGTGCAGAGGGTTTGGGCTGCAGCTTCCATCCCAGCAGTGCCCACTCTGCAAAGCAATGGGGGATTATTTTGAATGAATGTATCTGGTGTTCACAAAGCTTATGAGCCCACTGGGACTGGGACTTTTTAAAAGTAAATTTTGTCCCTGATGAGGTCAAGGTTTTGGTACACAGCCTGTTTTATTTCAATAAATTCATTGCTGAGACCAAAGCCTCTCTCTATAAATTGGTGTAGGAAATTCACATTATTTTATTTATCACCAATCAGCACCGGTGATAAATAAAAGAAATATAAATGTTTTAACTTATTTTGATATTATGAGCACAAAAGGTATTGAAAATTCGAACAACTTATGCTTAAAATAAAACTAGTGTTGAAGGAATTACAAATGGGGTTTGATAAAGCCATTGTAATTTTATAAGATATAGATTTGGCATAGATAAGAGCTTAAATTTTGTTGCTGCAGGTATTTTTAGATTTATAAATGTTTAGAATAATGGAAATAAACTGGCTGCAGCACTAGAACAGCTTGTGGCTTGGAAAATGTGTAGATAGTGTGTGCTACCTACTAGAACCCTTCAGTCCTGCCACATGATCCTGCAAGGGTTAATGTTCTTTAAGCAGCAGGAACCAGTTTTCAAAAGGGGCTATAACAAATCTGTTTGTGAGAATCCTTTGTACCCTCAGGCCCAACAAAGGCTTCTGTGTTGATATGCAAATAAGAAATGTGTATACAGAATTCCTAATTTATGAATATTGTTGTATAATTCTTGCTCAACACCTTTGCTGCTCTGGAGAGGAAATCATTCACTAAATATTGCTAGGCTGGGGCAAACTGACCAGCAACATATTTCACTATATTTGATTATTTTAATGGATAAATTACTGGCTCTTCCATCAGCTGTGAAATTATCCTGGGTCCCTGGCCTGACATTAGAATTGAGTGATGACACAATTAAAGTTCTTTTGCTTTGCTTTAAACAGGAGTACATGCTTCACCTCCAGCGCTTGGAGCAGAGATCAGAAGAGCAATTCCTTGAACACTGGCTGAATCCTCATTGCCTCCCACACTGCAACAGGGACCTGGTGCACCCAATCTAATGGCATTGCCCACCCTCCAACTGGTATATACACATATATATTTATATTTATATTTATATATATATCTTCTACAGTGCATCTTTTCTCCACAATGAAAGGCAGAGCCACACCCTGGGAGAGAGAGGAATAACCAAAGGCTGGGGATGCACCTTGTGCTGGAAGCTGTTGGGCAGCTGAGCAGGGGCAGGGAACAGAAGAGTCCCAGCACCAACTCTGAGATGGTATCTGTCACAGCTGATCTGTTTCAAAAGATGGAAAGTTCATCTGCTTAAAATTCTTATATCTATTTGTACTTCTTTAAATACCTTTAAAAACTGAGGTTGTGGTAGACTTCAGTGGGGCTCTATTAATCCACAATAAAACAAAGGTCTGAAACTCATTTAAAAACAAAAACATAACATTCCCAAACTTCAGCCTTAAGGGGGTAAGTTGGCAATTTTCAAAAAAATCTTCCAGCTGAGACACAGCTGAAAGCTGGCTCACTTTAGCTACAGGAATTCTTCCCAACAGCTGCTCCCAGGCCACTGTGCAGAATTAATGTTAGAAAAGTGTTTAAATTTTTTGAAGCCCTTAAGATGTCACTGGTATGGCCAATGTCAGCATGGATTTTGATATTCTGGGTTCTTTTTTCTGCAGATCTCCACATGATTACGGAGGACAAGTTTATTCCTGCATTGGCTACGTGCTCACTGTAGAGCAGAACCTCTCTGCAATCCTCGTGGTACAGCAGAAATTCCAGCTCTGAGTGGCCTGATGAGCTCTAGATCACCATGCATTTGCTACCAGCAATGATTGCATGCACGAATAACTGAATTGAGGGTTTCCACAGTTTCTGAGGTTTGGGCAGCTGATTAGTCCTAGAGTGTCCTTTCAAGGGCACAGGTTTAGACTGTCTGAAGCAGGAGGAATTTGGAGGGAGAGGTTAATAGGAAATTGCAGAATAGCAACATGAAGAGAAGGCCAGCTTTCTGGGCTTTGGAGGAATCCTTAATTACAGTTTTCTAGGTTAAATAACAATATTTCATGAAGACACAACATTTATGTAACACTATTTCCTACTGCTTGATGAGTATTTCATGTATTGTTTCATAATAAAAGCTTGACTCAATTTCATTTGCAGATGATTTTGTTCTCTTAGTTTCCCATAGTATATTCTGACAAAACTCACTGGAAGTGAGGCTCAGTTTTGTGAAGTACCAAGGCAACATCAGAAGACTTTGTAGGACCAGCAGCTGGGAAGCCCAATGGTGCTGACTAATAAATGTGTAGTTTCTCTGCACAATTGTCCTTTTCCCTTGTAATTCTGCCAGGAGGGGCAAATGAATCCAGCCAACCCTTTCCTGCCTGTGTGCCTTTACAACTTATAAGTTATATATATGTTATATAAGTCTTTTTCTTGGAAAAGAATATCTTGTACAGTCAGATGGGAAACATATGATACCTGCAAAACAACACAAAAAATTGCTTGATGGCTCTTAAATGACTGCTGTGATCTGTAATGGCAACAGAATTAGTTATGAATGGAGCAAAGTAACTTTCAGAGCTCCTCACTGCAGTCACACTTGAAGCCTGAGGACTGGGAGCAAAATAAAACACAATTTAATTAATATCTGCAAGGTAATTAGTGCTACAGAGCTCTTGACAGGCTGAACTAGATCAACAGTTTTTCTGATATACTTTTCTTCCAGTAAAACAGCTCTTGTAGATTACTCCAAGGAAATAATTTAAATCTCAAAGCATCAAAGGCTTGCTTTCCCCTACTGCCAAGATAAATCATAGATTAAATCTGGGGGTGTGAAAAAGTATAATCAGGCTGCTATTGTGTGCTTCATTCATAAGTCTCTCAATACAGAGATCTAAATTTGCATATCTCTTTGAGTTAAAGTCACTAGGTGAAATCCTGGCTCTGTTTTTATTTGCACAGTGAAAAATTCATTTAATGACAATTATGTCAACTGTCACCCTGTGAAAGTCGTTTTTCAAGTACTTCTTTGAAATGAAAGAACTCCCACCTAGTTATACTCAGTCATTTTGAAGGTAACCAGGAAGTTGAAGCAGAAGGTTCTGCTCAGTTCTTCACAGTAACACTGAGCTAATCCTAGGGCAAATGTGGAATATTGTTCATTGCTTTGCAGTTTGCTTTTCCACATGAGGGCCAAAAGATCTCATGTAGGGATCTCCAACCAAAAGTGAAGTATTATTAAGTCTAATTAACAAGGAGGAAACTAGAAACAGAAAAGTGAAGTATTTAATGAAGTATTTAATCATTAAATACTGATCCCCATTCTCTCCCACTTCACAAGGGAAGGAATTGTGGTGTAGTGCTGAGAGCCTTCAGCCCACATTGGTGTCAGGCTGATGGGTAAAGGATCCAACTCATATTTGCACTCATGTTCAAACCCATCTCTCTTATAAATATCTGCACCTCTGTTCTGGGCTAGAACTGACCACTGAAGAACATCCTGGTCCCTCAAGGCAAGAAAAGCAGCAGACACCACAGAGGAAAGTTTGAAACATAGGGAATAAAGGGAGAAAAAAAAAGTATGAAGGAAAGGAGAATGAACTAAAAATGTTGAAGTTAATAAAAGAAACCTAGACTAAAGCCTATGAGTGCCTCAGCAATCCTGTGATCATGAAGAACATAGCCAAGTTACTGCTTTGTAAGACATTCAGCTCTTCTGTCAGATTTAAGAAGCCAAGTCATGCCTTCATAGGAATTAATTTTGGAGGTAAACACAGAAACAGCCTCCAGCCTATGGGAGAGGCAGCCAGAGAAGGGGAGGCCAGCAGAGCACAGCAGACTTTCATAAGTTTGCTCATCACTGACAAACTCTGAAAGCTGAAGAGAGAGTGAAGGCATGTGACTGCTTTAGACTGCTTTAGATTATTGCCATGGATGCAGAGCCCCTCAGCCTGCTCATTGTGTATTTCTGCATGCCCATAACATATACCCAGTGTTTTACACAGAATCCAGTGAACTAACAAGACAACAGGATCTCAGATCAAGTATAAATAAATTAGCTCAAGCATTTATTGTGACTCAGCAGTGAAAAAATGGATAGATAATTAGCATAAGAAGTAAACACTGCATAAATTTTTACTTAGTTATAGCTACAGAATTATGTAATTAAGCTTTTTTTGCAGAGTCCTTCAGGGTTTTTTTTATTCTCCTCCTCTACACAGATCTTTCCTTCAATGCTCTGCTGTGCTTGAATTCCTCTCTATAGTTAAACTAGACCGAGTGTGTTCAAGGATTAGTTGCAGGTTTGTTTTTCTCCATGTCTAAAATCTTGGGGGAAAATGCTGGACTTTCCTACGTGCCTGCAAACCAGAAGAACAAGCATTCTGAAAGGTGAATACTCAAGGTGGGAAAGCTGGAAAAATCATTGTTTTCCAAAAACTTTTAAAGACAAGGATTAAAACAGACCTGGGAAAACCTTCCATCCATATAAACATGATCACAAGCTCCAGTCGCTGAGCTGTTTCACAGCCAGTGCTTTTCCCGGGCTGAGCAGCTGCCCACTAGATGCCACTGTTTCTGCGCTCAACCAGGACCCAGCCCACGGGACTGCAAGCACCACATCCCTCCTCCTGCTGCTTGTTTTTCACTCCTTTTCTGAAAACGTTCAGCTCAATGGATCAAAATCAAAAGTCACCTCTATCCCATAAAATAAAGACCTTCAGGACAGGGCTGATTTTCCCCCTCTGGGCTGCAGACTGCTCTGAGTGTGGTTCTGCTTCATTAGGCCAGAAAGAAATGGCTGAAAGTTCCTACAAGCACATTGTAGTGGTTTGTGGCTTTTTACTGCCTGCCATCCACACACAGAAGATTTTTGCTAACAGAAGATTTTGTGGGTTTGCAGAAGCTGTTCCCTCTCGGAGTAGATCATTTCATCCGTGTTCACTTTCCCCAAATTAAGCTGCAGACTGATCAACTGGTAAAAGCATCATTCTTCAAGGCATGACATTATCTTCCTACATTTATTATCTTCAGCAGCATAGGGAGATATGTGTTAGGTGCTGTACAAAGTGTACTGAAAAGGCAGACTATGCCCAGGGCCAGAAATGTAGTGTCTCTCTATAAAGATCACATACATAATATCTGCTCTAATTTTAAATACACAAGAATTCCTTGAAAAAAGGCAAAGGCTGGGATTTTTGAAAGCATCAACTTTTTCAGCAAGGCCAAAAGATTTTATCACAGACAGATAAATAGGATATGAATTAGTTACACTAATGCCACTAAGCATTTGGCAGTTCAACTAATTGGCTCTTTCTACCAGACTTACCTTGCAGGAAAACATGCACCAGAAGTTCTTATTTACCAAGACAGGAATTTCCAGAAAGCTCCCTGAAAGCAAGTCAGTCACTTGCTTTATTTGAAATTCACTTTCACAGTGGTGAAGGTAATGAAAAAATGCAAAACTAAACTTACCAATTGGATGATTCAGTCTTTGTCTGCTTCTCAGGGAGGCTGAGCAGGTGAGCATGTTCTCCCACTCACAAAGACAGGACAGCTGCTCTGGAACATTTCTGAAACATGAATATGAAAAAGAGTTATAAAGAAAATGCCTATAACCGTCTGTAATGATGATATAATGTGTATGAAAATGTTTTCCTACAGCACTCCAGGGCTTTTTTTTCTTTTTTTTTTTTTTTCTGTTTCAATTGTCAGAATATTGTTTTGAATGAAGATTTCTGTTGCTCCCAGTGAATGAATGCATAAATAATTTCTGAAGCAGTGGAGTGAAATTGGATTGATTGAATGTGATCACTGCAGTAGGAGCCTACTTTAGATTCTCAGTGAGAACTTATTTTTTAATGACTAAAGAGATCAGAGTGGATTTTAGAAGGTTATCTGAGCCTTTTATGGTCTACAAAGAGTAGAAAATCTTGTGAGAACTATGTATCTTGAGATTTCTGATGTGTGATTAGAAATGCTGAGTGATCTGTCTCCTATCTGGCATTTTAATCCTTTTTCAGGTCTGGGGGTAGAGATGTGCACTAAAATGACAAACAGTAAAAAGCAGAAAATGTTCAATGAACTCTGAGTTAATAAAATCCTCCTTATTCTATCAAAGCAGCAGGGCCAGTGTCAGCTCAACATGAACCCAAAAGTTTGGAGCACTAATGTTATTCCAAATCTCAAGCTCATCTTCATAATTTGTTTTTTTCAGTAAGAGATGATCAGTTGAAGTGCATTTGTTTTTTCCACATTTGGGGAAATTTGGATAAAAAGATCCATCTGGACATCTTTCTATATAACACAAGCATCATGCACATACATTTGTTAAATTGAGTGAGCAAACCTTAAACACAGGAGATCTCAGACCAAAGTGAGGCAGAACATTGCTTCATTTTGTATTGTATTTGTCAGAATAAACATTTCAAGAAATTAATTCAGCAAAGTGCTTCAGATGTTCAGAATGTACCCGGCTTAGAGATTTGCTAAGAACCTTTGGTGTGACTCTGAAAATGTTCCTGTAGTGTCCATAAAACTGAGACCAATCCTCAAAATGGACTGGAATATCTGATTCACAGCACTTCTCCTGTCCAGATATCAACAGAGCTCAATGTTCCATCAGTGCAGGATAGACTTCTATCTACTTCCCATGTCCTGTAAAGGATTAGTTCCAGCATCAGTAATAAACTCCTGTGCTTCTGTTACCAAAATATGGTTTATAAGCACTCAAGTAATTAGCAGAGCAGAGCACTTTTCTTTTTTTTTCTTCCCTGGCAAATACTTTGATTAATGTTCTGGGAAAAAAAATGCCCCAAAAACAGTGAAAAAAGAAAGAGCATCACTGGGTGGCAGCCCCAGGAAAAGCCACAAAAAGGAGTTTGTGCTCAATTTATTGGTGCCATGGTCCACACAGGAGCAGCACTGGGCTCTCCCTGTAGGGAACACTCCAGCAAAACAGGGTCAGGCTGTTTCTGCAATCATAGAATAATGCTGGGACAATAAATTTAAAGGTCCAGTGGAAGACTCTCTAATTTACTGGGAAATGACAATGCATCTGAGGCCAACCTATGTAAAATTTACTCCTTCATTTCTTGGTTCCCTGCTGCTGAACATTACTCTGAGGCTGCAGATGGAGTCACCATCCATGGACCATCCCAACCTGTCAGAGCCCTACTCAGAGCAGGGTGTGTTGATTCCTCACCTTGCTAAAAATGCAACTACAATGACTTAAAAGAGATAAAATACATATTTTCCAAATATTATGTTCACAGAACAAATTCTTGCTGGAAGCAGGGATGGATCAAGGCTGAACTGCTACTGGTCAGCTCCTGGAGTCCCATGAAGGAACCAGAATTTCATTTATCACTTGGAAAATGTGGTTCTACTCTGCTGGGTATGAAGAAAAGCTTGAAATACAAATTGTGCACAGAAGATTCTGTGCCTTTAGGGAGGGAGCAGTTCCAAGGCATGTGACATCTTGTTCTTCCCAATTCTGACATTTGCTGGCCATTCTCAGGTGGGCCAGGTTCAAGTCTGAGCAGGAGCCTCATGGTGGAGCCCTAGCTGTGCCTTCACTCAGCCCTGCCCACTATGCAAATACATTAATTCATTTCCCACTTGTGAAAACCATGATTTCAGGCTCATTTATATGCAAAAGCAAAACAAATAAATGAAGTGGATCTGTGTCTATATTTATTTTTACATGCATATATATATTTATGAATATTTTAATGTGCTCTAAATTATAGAAATGTAGCTTAGGTTTCAACAGTGGATGGATCTGAACTGCATTTCAGCATTCCAACTGCAGAAATTAAGGTTTTCAGGAACATTTTCTGCCCAGAGTGATTTATTTTTAAGTCCTCACTATTTGAGTGCATTTCAGTGATACACAAAGTTTTGCTAAGATCAAATCTATAGCACCAGAGGAGGGCCGGGGATGAGTTGTTAGTATTTGGTATTTTGTATAAGAGTCATAGCAGAAAAAAAAAATATCCCCTTCTTCATTTACCATTTGATACTTTGGAGCTGCTCAGGGAAAGACAGAAAAATGTCTTTATTTCACATCACACAGCTGTTGCACTGCTGGAGAACAACAGTTTAAATATTAATATGACTTTGGGGCTAAAAGCTTTTCTTAAGAGACACTTTGATGCAATGAGTTTCAGCCAAGTGAACAATCACAAAAATAGAGTCAAAGACCAAAACCCCTCCAGCTGATAAGAAGCCAGTTTATTTATTTATTGGTGTGTGCTTACAGAACTGATCTGTGTGATTGCCCCAGCTACAGCTTTCCAGCCCAGACTCAGGGAAGAATTGCTCATGGATGAGACCATGACCTCTGGAGTGACAAGTTTTCCTTTTCTCACCCCAGGCTTTCAGTGGGAATTGGACCTGCTCAGGTCTTCTCATGAGAATAATTGGTGAAATGAGAATAATTCTGTGCAGTTCAGGCTGCTTTTATCAGCTGCCCAGCCTCCTCAGCAGCTGTGCCCAAACTGCCCAGGGAGGTTAAAGCTTTCCTACCCACTGTGTCTGAGGGTGAATGTTTGCTTGTCTCATTGAGCTCTGCCCCTGACCAGCCTCTGAATTCATCATTCCAGCAGCACCCAGGGCTGGCTCACCCCAGAGGAGCTCAGGGCAGCTCATCCACCCAGGAACAAAGAGGAACTTCCCTCAAACCAACTGCTCTGGCAGTGGATTTCAGAGTGCCCTGAACAGAGGGCATTGCTGTCACCCTGGCTGGGATCCATCCCCAGGAGCATGGATGATGAACTCACTGGGCTAACTGAGGTCTGCAGCATTATTTACACCCTGAAACATCTTCAGCCCTGCTTGGGAAAGGAATCATCCTGCACAGTCTGAAATTCATGGCTGCCAAGGGCTAGCAGGATGCTACTTCCATCAATTCACTTGCCCATCTATTTCCTGATTACCAGGGATGACAAATTTATTGCCAAACTTTAAATTCTGCTCCATGTGCATCAACATCTTTGCTGCTGAATCACAAGCCACACTCCCACACAAGCAGCTCTGATGGACACATGTGTGCCCAGAAGGATTTGCCTGAGCAGAGGGAAAAGTGGATTCCAGCTCCGGGCTGCACACAGTAAATCAGCAGCACACAGACAGAAGCTTAGGGACAACAGAAACACCAAAACGTGCTTATTTAGAACATAACTCCTTAAATTAAACACGACAAGAAAATATATGAAAAGACAGCAAGGTCACCTTTCCCTTAACTGTTGCCCCAGTTTATTCCCACACACGAGTCTCATCTGTTTTCAGCTGTGCTCATCTGCTATCTCTATCCTGCAGGAGATGGACACAGGCATTATCAGTCAAGAAGGACTACAAAAGATGCCAAGTTTTTATTGGCCTATGCACTTTTTAGTAGCTTCCTTTTATTTCTAGAATCCAGTTACAGAAGCACCAAGTGTTCTCTGTCAAAACTCAGCTCCCATGGCACACAGAGTGCAAACGCCTCCCCATGCAGTGCTGTGGATATTGTGTGGACAAACTCACTAAGGTTGGGCTGCAATGTTTGTGTCCACCCTGTGGTGACAGAGCTGATTGATGTTGAAAGGAGCTGTGGTGGTTGCAGAAAATCAGAGATCAGCGTTTAGCATAATGTTATCACTCAGACATTGTTCTCTTCATTTGCCTCATGAGCAGAGTTTACTGCCTGCAAACCTCCCCTCCTGGTCTCCATCACATGGACAATGCAGCCATTGCCCAAATTGATTGGTATTAGGGTGGGGCTCTTAAGAACAATAAATTCATCACCTTGACTGTCCCACAATTTTTAGGGTGGTATAATGGACTGCATGCTCTGAGGAAATCTTTAGGTAAAGTAGCTTAATTCTGCTTAAGAGTTTGCATTTAACTCTGTAACTGTGTATTATTATTTACTAAGAGCCACACTTTCAATAGAAGCTCACTCTAAAATTGAAGATTTAATGGTTGCAAAAATACAAGATTACCTTAAGAAACCGTGCATTGCTTGGTTAATGGAGAGCCAGCCTCCCCAAAGCCAGGAACAAGAAAGGCTGCATGGATGTGGGCATGGAAAACTGCTCCAAATTTTATATAAGGAAAATAGAATCCACTGTTTCAGAGGCAGTATCATAAAGTTTGATGTGCCTATTTTAAAGGCATTTGGAACAGATATTCTCTCTCTCTGACCAGACAGAAATGACTTTCCTTGCAGCTTTAATGCCAACTCCAGAGGGGAAAAAAAGAAAGAAATTGACTTTCCTGGCATTTTGTAGCATTTTGTGCAAAGTTGGAAGGAGTCTGAGTGGGAATAAAGCTGATGGGGGCTGTGATGGGAGGGCTCTGGGGCTGGGACAGCAGACCTTGGGCTGTGCTTTGATTGAATCAGGTGAGGCCAGAAGGGACAAACACAGGACTGGTCTCCCACAGCAGGGAGCCCCAGTGTAGGCTCTGTGTGGAAACTGTCCCAGCTTTGCTCTTTGATCCTGCAGCTTAATTCAATCCAGGGCAGATCAGAGCAGAGCTGGGTGTGTGGAGGTGCAGGTGTGCACGTAGCTTTGGGGGATGGAGGCGTGGAAGGATGGAGACAATGGGCAGTTGGTGCTGCCCTTCCCAGCTTGTACCATCCCTGCAGTACCTGGATGAGCTCCCATTCCTGTCATCCCTTTCCAGAGCCCAGCTCTGACACTCAGAGGGCCTTTTATTTATTTATTTTTTTCCCATAAACCCAAGAGTTTGTAGAAGCAGAGATTTCAGTTATGAGAGCTGATCTTTGGGATTGCCTTGTGAGGCTGCAGACTCACAAGGGGCTGCACACTCCAGTCCCTCAGGAAGCTGCTGGCTCTGGAGCTGCCCAGCAGCCCTGTCTGCAGGCTGTCAGCCAGGCAGCCCATCCCTCAGGCTGTCAGTCAGTCTGTCAGTCAGTCTGTCAGTCCCCCAGCATTGCCTGCCCCAGATTTGTGGCATCTCCTCTCACCCAGCCATGGCTGCAGCCCTGCCTGGCTTGTGCTGCTGCAGAAGTCTGGAACACCGAGCAGGTCTGAGCAGGTCTGTTCAAACTTGCAGATGAGCCCCTAGAGAGCTGCAGCTGCTGCCAGCCAAACCAAACCTGCCCATGGGACCAACACCTTCTGCAGTGAGACTCTGCCAGAGGCAGAGCAGCCCAAGGCAGCACAGAGTGCTTCTTTCTGCCTTGCTCTGAGCGTCTCCTGGCCTGCAGTGGTGGTGCCTCAGGGATGGTTGTTGGCTCAGTCCTTTCTCTATGACCCACAGCTCTTGTCCTGTGCTGACCAAGAGAGATTCTCCCACCTCCCAAGAGATGAGCTGCCAGAGAAGGGGCAGTGGATGCTGCTCTGAAGGCACCTCCACTGTCTCTGTCACCTACAGGACATTGCCCCTCTGCTGAAGTCCCAGGCTCAAGGGTCCCTGAGAAATGACCTACAAATAACAGGTATTGTAGCAACCCCTGCTTTAGTCCATATCATGAAAAATGAGAGTCAATGCAAGTTCTGTCTAAATAGAGACTTCTTTTTTCTGTCCCTGAAATGAGTCTCTCAGGATTACATGCAAATGCCAGGAGGCTGTTGCAAAGGAAACCTAGAACACTGAATTTGTTGGCCAGTTTTGCCTCGTGGAAAACTACATTGTGTTGAAGTTCTTCAGTTTGGTACTGCTCCACTGCACAAGCTGGGAACTGTGCTTAAAAGAAAAGTGGCTATTTTAAACTAATTGAGATTTTAGTTGTGTTTGTACTGTGTCCACTTAGCTCCACTGTCTGTGTGTCCTTTGTGCTTTGATATATGGCAATGGTACAGAATTACTGCATTGTGGGATGGGAAGTGGCTCAGGGGAGGAGGATATAAACCAGATGTGCATTCAGTGTACATCCTGTGACCTGTCTGAAGACGATACAAATGCAATCAGTTCTTGAGACAAAGAAAGAGAAATTAGCTCCAAGAGCAAGGAGGAAAAACAGCAGACCAGAGCAATTCAAAAAATAAGAAATCATTTCAGTCAAACTACCAAAAAAGAAAAAAAAAAGGAAAAGAAAAAAAGAAGGCAAGAAAGAGAACATTTCTTCTAAAAATTTGTAAAATAAAAAAGAAGCTAAGAACATTTTCCTTGTGTTTTGACTAAAACCACAAAGACAATTCTCTGCAGAAAACTCCAGTTTGTTTCACAGAACCTCTTGTTAAATTGTGTGTAATTCATGTCAGAGGATAATTACATAAAGCTTTAAGCCTTACTGTCATGTTCAGTTTTATCCTCCCAGTGCAAGTATTTCAAACCAGTAGCAGAATGGGAGAACTCCTCATGGCAAGCTGGTTCCACCTAAAAATAAAACCTTGTTTCAGCATAGTTTTTTCCCTCCAACAAGGGGTTTTAGTGGGCAGACCCTCATTTGCTGTAAACTGTACAGATCATTGACTCCATGGACATCACCACATGGCACCCTGCACTGTGGTGGAAAACTGTGACACACCAGTGTAGCAATTCACACCCAAATCCTGCCATGCTTTGGAATGGGCAGATTTTGTGGGATACAAGTCCCAGACTCTCCCCAGTACCACTGAAACGGTGGCACAGGATGAAGCTTGTGGAGTGTAGGGTGGTTTTGCACCAGACAATTTGATTCAGAAGTGCAACCAGCACTAATTACCACCAGCTTTGTGATAAAACTGAAACGAGGACAGAGAAATGCAAAACACTGACCTGGAAGATTTCTCTCTTTCCAGAATGATCCTGGATTTTTTCTTGATCTGTTACTAGGTTTTATGCTTCCCTTTTCCAGCACATTCTGGTGTCAAGTCTTGTGCAAATGTGCCACACACAGGGGCTTTTTCCATCGTGGTAAAGAAAAAGCCACAGATGCCACAAAAGCTCCCGTTGCTGTGGGTTTGAACCTGCCCAGCCCCAGCAGTGGACACAGGAATTTCTCTCTTGTGGCAGAGTTTGGCAGTGGGAATTTCCCCTTTCTTCTCCTGCCCTGGCTGCTGGTGTGGAGGTCCCAGCACAGCCGGGTGGGGCAGGGTGGGCTGGGCAGGGGAGCTCAGGAATTCTGGTTTGGCTCCCCTTGCACGGCTCAGCAGCCAGGAGGGGAACGAGCACAGTGCCAACACGGATTGCTGCTTTTGGAAAGGAGGAAACCCAGGAGCCACAACCAAAGCACTGCTTTGCTCTTGGGACAACTCAACTGCGTGCTGCCCCTGAGCCCAACAGAACTGGGAAATGGACTTTGGGATGTGTCTCAGAAATGAAATGCTCATTGTCTGGATAATTTGGAAAAATACCTTGTTTTTCTTTGGTTGACTGGTCTCTGGAAAAGTTTAGGATGGTATGCACATTGTGGTAAAAGGAAAATAAAAAAGAGAACAACAAGAAATTTAAATAAATTTGACATGCTGGGAGTAGTGCTGGTGGGGGATAGTAGACATTACAAATGGAAAGAAGAAGGCAACACAGATAACTGTGTTTACTGCTAAAGAGAGTCCTGGGACAAAAAGTCCTTGCAAACCTCAGTGCCCAGTGGCTACTGGGAAATGAGAAGGTGCTTATGAGAAAAGAGGAGTTGCCAAGAAATGTGAGAAGTTCACAGCCTTGCCTGGGTATTTCATTTTTGTGGGTTGGATGCTGCTGGTGTAATCAGGCCATCACTCAATGGCCTTTTGGGCTGCTACTGTGATGCCTTGGGAAGGCTGGCCTAGAACAGAGACTACATGGAGCTAAAGAATAAAGTAGGGATTTATTAAGAGGCCTCAATGGATCCACCTTGGGCAGCACAACCCAAAATGGATGACCAGGGATGGGATCTCACACTTTTGTAAGTTCTGTTCCGTTTGCATATTGGAGCTAATTGTCCATTTACAGCTCCAGCCCATGAAATTCCATCCTTCTTGTTTTTCTCTCTTCAGCCCATGTTGTTTGTGCTCTTGGGCCTGAGATCTGCATCATTTGGCCTTGGTGCCCAGCTGGAGCAGGAATTGTTTTGTCTCCCTGCTCTGTGCACAGAGCTCACCATCCCCTAATATGAAGCCCAGACTCACACACTAAAGCAGCACAGAATCTGAAAAATATAAAAGCCAAACCTGAGGCATCAACTGGGGATCCATTCCCTGTTCCCCCAGACACCATCTCTGCACACCCATACCACAGCACAAGCATTCATGTGCCTCTACTACCCCAAGAAACTGATTTAAAAAAAAATATTCAAGTAATTGAGTTGAACTCAGCTGGATCCAGTGGTCCAACACATTGCACAGCCAGGCAGACACTGGTGCAGACAGGAGTGGGTGAAAGAAGTGCCTGGGTGCAGGGGAAGGGGGAGAGGGCTGAGCAGCCCCTTTCAGCAGCAGCCAGATTTATGCCAGATTAAAGTGACCATGCAACCACGACCTCTTTGAGTAGCCCCCTTAATTTCATTTTGGGCACGTGAAGAATCAGCTTTTACTCCTGCTGGGTTAAGAGCAGCACAAACAGGCTTTTATCATCCAATCCTCTCACATTTGCTGGACTTGTGATGTGCTCTGCCAGAATTTCTGGGACGATCTGTGGCAATTATAGGGAAACCCACCTAGGGACAATATCATTCCAGTGTAAGAAGGCTGGTATGTGTGCAGCTACTTTAGCAGCTCTGTCTGCTGGGAAAGCAAATGAACTCAAGAGCAGACAAGAACTGATATGTGAAGTCAGAGTATAAATCTGACTGCATAAATTAAAAGGACGGGAATGCAATGGATTTTGAATAGGTTCTTTCACATGACAGTGTTCTCCTGGAATCAGGGAGCAGACACTGTAGGAAAAAAAAGCTTTACAGTGCTCTGAAATAAATATTAGTGTTTCTCTTAGCACAGAGGAGTTAAATGAAGTGGCAAATCAAAACATGCATGTGTATGCATATACATTAGTTACAGATAGAAAATGGGGACTGCAGGGGAAAGGGGCTGATGTGGAACATTGACTGACACAGAATATGGACAAACACAGAATATGGACAAAATGTTGTCTGACACAGAATATGCACAAAATATTGACTGTGTGTTGCAAGTTTTGTACTCTCCCTAAGGTATCTTCTCTCTGGGTTGCAACTGGAAGATTCAGGAAGGTCTGAGCCTCCACCATGGAATTTCATCTTCCCTTAGCAATTCCCTGCACAGAACTATGGAAAGAGTCACAAAATTGTGGGCCAGTGCTACCCTGAAGCAGCTGAAAGCCTGCAGTTCAAGGCCCAAGGGAAGAACTGAGCTCTTCAGCCAATATGGTTGCAGAAATTATAGAAGCAGAAGAAATCAGGATATGTTGAGATCTTACAGGGTGTCCAAGAGCAGCACCATGTTATTTTAGGTCACTGCAATAACAATCCCAGTGCTGGTGATAGTGATTCCATGTCTGGTCCACGAGTGATTTATGGCTATTATAAAACTCCTCTCCATACACAACCATGAAAGTAATCATGTCCCAGAATGTTTACAGTGAGCATTATTTTTTGCCATTTTCTTAAATATTTTCTTAAAATTTGTATAGTTCATCTGCAGGTTCAATGGAATTATTTAGTTTTTCTAATAATCTTTTATAATTCTTGGGTTTAATCTTGTAGGTGTTAGTTTGATATTGAGCAACAATACTTTAGGCTTCAGTTGTCTTCCATTAGTATAATTTCAGTGGTAACTTCTTGGGTTTGTTTTTTCACATTTACTAATTCCAATGCATTCATGAAAATTCTGAGCTGTTTTTCTTTCAAAAATTGCACAGACAAAAACCACTAAAAATGAGAAAAATGTGGTTTTCTTGTTAAAACTGAATTAATGAAGCATGTTTTCACTGAAGTGGTACCTCTAATTCCCTATAAGCTCAATGTTTATTATTACACTGGGAAAAAAGGACATTTCTGGTACTACAAACAGGGTTTGATTACAGCTGTTTTTTGCCCAAGAAATTACAAGTGAAGCATTACAGTGTCCTCTGGAAAGCTGTCCTCTCCCAGCTGGCCAGTTCTTCTCTTTCTTGCCTGAGCCAGAGCCTGCTGAGGTTGATTTCCAGTCCTTTGACTCAGACCCACTATCCATGTCTCCTGATCTTCTGTGATACTGGAAATCATTCACCCTCCAACTCTTGTGAAATTTCGGCTGCCCTTGGCTGCTCCAATGGTTGCTTTGTCAGGATGCTTACTAACCCTTCACCAAAACACCACAAGTTGTTTTAAACTGAAAACATTCCAGTGAGGAGTTTCATGCAAAACATTCAGACATTTTAAGTGAAAAGAATGATTGAAAGGAAAAATACAAAACTCTGCTGCAGTTTGTGTGTCTCTGCCACCAGAAAAGGCTACAGCTCAGTCATTCAAAACCAAATATGCAGTCTCCCTAATTACCCTCCCTGATCAGACCACCAAAGCACTTAGCATGTCTCTTTTGCTCACCAAACATTTTCATAATTTTCCATAAGAAATAGCCAGGCCAGATGCTAATAACCACTCTGAGAGGATGGGAGTACATCATGTCTCCAGACCATGAAAATAAAATAAATCACCAGAGGAACAAAATTGTATATGGGTTGTTTTTTTTTTTAATTATAAAGAAATTATGAATAGAAGCATGCACCAAAGTAAGGAGAATAAAAGCTATTCCTGCCCAGACCTTGGAGTGCTGCTATTATCAGAAAAGATCACCAGTCTTTGGCAGAGCAGCCAAGAGGTTCAAGAGCACCAGCCATGGTCTTTGGAAACCCCTTCCCTTTCAGACCAGAATGTCAACACTGGGGACAGTGTCTATACCAAGAAATAACTGGCACAAGTTTAACAATCTCTGTGGTATCTTATCTAGGATTGAACAAGATTCCTGTTGCTTTCAGTCTTTAAATCAAGACTTGGTGCATGTCTGGGTGTTGCACTGAGATGTAAAGCAGAGACAGGAGCCCCCTTTGGAAATCACTGAGCTCACAGGAGTCCAGCAGGAAAAGGCAGAGTAGTGCTGGTAGGGCACATGATCCTGTGCTGAGTGTAGCTGGACTGATCTCTGTCCTCCCCAGCTGCTTCAAATTACCCTGTGTATCTTTACTCTTCCCCGTGCAGATACTCAGGTGTGTATATTTACACCTCAGTGTAGATATAACATGGTTAACTTTCTGTACAAAGTATTAAAGCTCATATAGAATTTATGGAGAGGTCCCTGGATGATGCTCATGTCCTGCCAGAGAGCCCCTCTTGAAAGCATGTGCAGGTAAAATAAACCCATTTTCTGAAATAAGCCCTTTAACAGATCACTCAGCATTATACATAAAAAATGTCTTCCTCTGGGATTGGCTGGCTCTAGCCCTCTCTGACCCCCTGTTCTTGTCTCTGAGGTTCAGGCTACATGGGAAGTCAAATACTGGGAGCTGCTGCTTTGCAATGCTGTCAACATTCACCCAGAAGCAGCTCAGACACCAGTGAGCTGCACTTACATTGGTGTTTGGTGCTTTACTGCACTGCCAGGCAAACCCAGAGCATCCACCAGTGCCTGAGAAGATCCTTTCTACCTGTGTTCCCACCCCACGCCTCAGAACAAACTCCTGTACCAGTATCTGTTTCTATTACTAAACTCTGGATATTCCCCCCAGCACTCTCCTAATCTTGTCCTTGGCTCCCCCCACAGACCTGCCTGGCAAACATTTCTGCTCTGCTGCGAGGGGCTGAGCCCCAAACCGTGCCTGGCTGGCACAGCAGCCGTGACCGAGTGGCAACATTTCAATCCCACTCTGTGCCTGGCCACCAGAAATCCAGGCACACACACACACACACTCTGAAAGGCTGCCCCTGCATTACCACAGTGTCTTCTATAAGAAAACATGGATTTCTGCCACCAGACAGACACAGAAACTAGTAAGCTATTCCCTGCATTCTTCTATCCCCCTGGGCACCCTGTGTAAGGGAAGCCATTGATGCTTGCCATCAGATAGACACACAGACTAGTAATAAAATACCCATGATTCACTGCACTTTTATTCCTCAGGGTGCCTCTGAAGAGGGAGCTACTGATTTCTTACTTATGTTTAAATGATTTGTGAAGGGGAGAAAAAAAATCTATTTTATAGCTTGTGCCTTTAGCCATAGGGGAAACTGTTTTCTGTGAGTTCTGGTTGGTTTGGGTTTTTTTTAGATGGCCTTTCTCTAGTTACTTATCTTTACTCTGGTTGTTTTATAGGAAGCTGAAGTTTTCCCTAATCTGTTTTCCCTAATCTTGTAATTTTAATCAGTTAAAAGTGATCTATTGGGTGAAACATCAAACTGTGCCAGTTTCTGGATTTACTCATTTCAGTGTGAGATTTTCCAGCTTGGAGAACATGACTTTTAATGCCTCAGCATTCCTAACACTGTAGCCCCTCTCTAGAAGAAGCAATTACATCCCTAAAGATTGTGTAAAAGGCAAAAAAGGTGAAGAGAAGTGGACATGCCAAGGAGTTTTCCCAAAGCCACAGAGAAAATCAGGCAGAACCCAGAGTTCTCTGTATTTGGGGTCAGAGGATGTGCTGCCTCTGAGAGAGAGCAGCCTCTGCACAAGGGGAAGAGCAGCCAGGACCCCCCCGCCCCAGGGAGGGTCCCAGTGCTCCTCTTTGCTCTTTGGGATGGGTTTGGGCACCGTGGAGCACAACAACTAAAATAGAGACACAGGCCCCCACATTCAGCAAGCAAGGGGAATCCTTATCCCCAGGACAGGCTGGAGCCACAGAATTTCCTAACACTGCAGAAAGCAGAACCTCCCTGGGAAGTCCCAGGCAGATCCTTGCCACAGGGTGGATTTTGGGCAGGGGTGTGAACAGGGCCCTTCCTCACCATTTCCTTTCCCTGCTGGTCACACTCAGCCTCACTCCGCTTTCTGCCTTGGAGGCCCAGCAGGAAGAGCTGCCTCAGGTCAGGGAGAAGGCAAGCACAGCATTTTCTGCAGGGCAGGATCCACAGCTCCAAACCACCTAATAACAGGGCTCAGTTCCTCCTGACTTGGTACTGTCTGCCTTGGAGGGGCCAAGGCTTGGAAGAGAAGGCATTGGCCAGGAGAAAAGTGCATTGGCAAAGCTCTGTGGAGGCCCTCCTGTTAATGCTGCCCACACTGCCCCGGATCCCTCCAGTGCTTTCAGGAGGACTGGGTCTGAGAATCTCTTTTCAAAAGCAAAGAATCAATAAGGGGATTTAAAAAAATTAAATAACTGCTTGGCCTGAAGCAGTTGCTGCTCAAGGACTTCCCACACTGTGCTAGGTGAGAAGTTTCTCATCTGGAGTCCAATTCACACCCAAGCTCAGCCTCAGCCACATCTGTTTTTCCAGGGATGCTCCAATGTGTGGTTGGTGAGCTCCAAAAGTTGGTTGGGCCAAACAAGCAGAGTTTAGGGCTGAGCTGGCTGGGAGATGTGCTGATCCCGTGCATTTCTTAGGGAAAGGCTGTTAAGAGAGTCCCTCAGGACCCCAAGCTGGTAAATAAAGCTGTTGTTTGCAAAGGGAAGTCCTTCTGAACATCAGCAGCTTGCAGTCCAGCAGGGGAATGTCTCCACTTGGACCTGCACATGTGGAACTCCTGTTCCATTTCCTAACATCCACTGATGCCACTCCCTCTGCAAAGGTGAAGTGCAGCCCTAAAATCAGCACCCACAGCCTAACACGTGAGGAAGGAGCTTAAGGGAACTCAAGGGTTGTTCGTGCATTTTTCCCTCACCTGCACAGGCAGCAAACATCCAGACTCCAGTTCTGCTAGTCTGACTTAAATCCCCTTATTTGGCTGAAGTAATCCAGGACTAACTTAGAAACACCTGTGCTGTCCTAACCTTTTCCTTTTGTCTAGGAAGCAAGATTTTGTGTTTTTTCCTTTGTCTCAGGAGGATGAATCTCCATCTGAGTTATCTGCACACAGAAAGATCTCAGAGCTCCTGCTTTAGGACTCAGACATACCAGCAGACACAATAACTTGCCTATTAGGTTTCCTGGTGAAGGTGAAGATACAAACTTGTGGAAAAAGCCATTCACTGGATGAAACAGAAAATACCTAATATTCACAGAAATATTTCTTCCATAACAAAATATTGCTTGTCCTTGAGCATTACTGCCAACAGTTCACTCTCATTTGGTGGCAGCAGCCTTGTTTGCAGGAGCTGTAATCCATTTGTCCTTATGGAAACTGGACATTACCATAGGCAAACTGCTGGAGATGACCTGCAAATTATTAACTCAAGGTAAAGATCTAGAATCATCCAAGAGACACAGAGACTGCCTGAAGCAAAGGTAAAGAAGGAGCTGCTCTGGAAGGAGCAGCTAAACACCTCATTAACTGAGCTTCATGCCTTCAGTCTGAGTGACTGAATGTTTCCAACACAATTGAAACTGTGGTTCTGTGAATTAATGTTATTTTTAATAAAAGGAGGCGTTAAGTTGCCTTCTTTGGTGAGCAGTGAGGAATGTTTCTAACTTCCCTACCAGACATGGCTGTGTTTGGGTGATATTTGTCAGGCACTTGGAGAAGAAATGTGCTATATAAAATCAAAGATTATGCCAAACCTCAGTGTTGGATTAATATGTCTGTGTGAATTTAGAGGATGAAAAGTCACCTTCCATTTGATGGCAATGTGTCAAATTCCACGTTAGTGTAAACTGATGCAGACAGTTATAAAGAAGTTATTCCAGTTGTACTGACAAAGAATCTGACCTTGGTCCCTTGCTTGAAATGAAGAAATCAGAATTCTGGCAGGTCCTGCCAGAAGTTTGTATGAAAACTGATGTCTAGATCCTAGCTTTGCTTTTTTGGCCTTTCTAAAATACAGAGTGGTTATCTATGGCTATATAAGCAGCAAATGCCAGTAGTTTAAAAAAAAAAAAAGGAGTTTTAAATCAGCAGAAAAGATGCTTTATAAATTACAAAATTTTAAGAGAGTTGTTTTTTCAGACATTTTGTGGATTCACCTGAAATTGCAGAGTAAGAGTAACTTTCTGTTCAAAACTAAGGAATGAATTTTGTGTCCTCCCAAACTCTGTATATGCCTGCAATGTGGTAAATGGTACTTTGTGAAAACTCTGTGCTGGTGCATGAAATTGGGGTGCTGCAGCCCCATCCATCAGCACTGACTCCTTTGACTCCAAGCACTGCAGCAGCAGCAGGAGCTGCAGGAATATCCCAGCCAGATCCCCACTGCTCCAGAGGACACAGCCACAGACTACAGCAAACAGATCTGCAGGACACTTTCAAAGCAGTTCCAGTGTCTCGCTGGGAGATTTTTGCTGGCTAAATTTGCAAAATTCAGAGCATACATTAGGTCTGTGACTCCAGTTAATGAGTCCTTTGTTTTATTAGCTGAATTGGTAAGGAGGGTGATTTTCTAATACATCTTTCCCAGCAGAGTAAAATATCCACCAGTGAAAACAGCCATAGGCAATCCATTATTTTTATATTACCCATGTAAGCTGCTCCTCACAAATAATGAACACTCCTAACTAAACTCTGCTCAGAAGAATAAATGACTAACCAGATTTTATCAGTACACAAGCTAAATTCAATGATTTATGAAGAAATCTTGGTCCCGTCTAATGGAATTTTCCCAAAATAAATTCATGTAAACAACTTGCCACAAAGAGGCAGTCAGTGCTGGTTGGTATGTGTAAACAGCTTTAACAGTTGAGAATATAATCTCCTTGACTGCTGGGCAGTCTGGGGAGATTCATGCAGAGCCTCCGTTCAGAAAACCACCTTTGGCTCTGCTCCTCCTGACATCATAATGCCACCCATTTCATTAGCTTTTAGTAGATGTTAATATCATCAGTGATGGTAAGAATCATTTTGCTTTTCAAAGCCAACACATGGATTTTTACAGTGCTCACCAGAATGCCAGGATGAGAGTCACAGGTAGAACGAGTGGGAGGAGGTAAAAGGGCCCAAAATGAACAAAATCCAACTCCTGCATAAATGTATCACAGTGTATTCAGTTCCAGCAGTGGAGTTTCCAACACCTTTTTACACGTTCCTAGAATCCATCTGAAAGTACAGTGGGGTTGTATTAACGTGCCACAGTCATTCTTCACATGTTTCCAGGGTAACTCTTATTTACACGGTCTGTAACTGCAAAGTGAAGTCAAATATCTAATAAATTATCTCTCTGATGTTAATTAGGCCTGTTAGGAGGTGCCACTGAGAGCAAAGTGTGTAAACTGATCTGGGTGAGTGGCTCTAGCCCATTTGGGCTGATTCCCAAACAACCTAGACTGGAGTTCTAAAGCAAACCAAGCCCTTTTCAGTTTGCATCATTATCAGAAATATTTCCCTCTCTGCCTTAATTCATCCTCAAGAGCAACACAGCACAGTCAGCAGCAGTTCTGGGAGAATAAGGGCAAGTGGGCAGGCTGGCTGAGCACCAAAACTGCAAAGACAGCTCGCTTTTTCTAATGGCTATTCATAAATACAGCATATTAACAGTTTCATGGGCATGGGAGTAAGGACAGCATGTTCTACTGCTCAGTGGAAGAAGAAATCCTGCACTATGCACACAGATTTTACAAGCACTAATAAGTACTTTTTTTTCAGATTTGTAGAACTTTCAAGGCTTTTCACAGTTAATATTTCTACATTAGCCTGATTTTCCAATCTGCCTGCTAGGCAGATGAAGACTGATGGTTTTTAAAAGGGGCTAGTGATTTTGCATGCCTGTTCTGGGGTGCCTGACTTGAGCCAGCCCTGAGAACAGCCTGATAGCTTGAGGATTTCCAAAAATCAGTCCCTTTGAGGTGTCTCAGCCTAACACCTCATCAGTCTCCCCTCAACTTTGGTCAGTGACAAAAAGCAATCCCCGAATATTCCTTGCTGCTGAAGTCCCTGCTGCAGCTGGACAGGGTGCTTGCTTGCAGAGAAGATGTGAGATTTAATTTGCAGCCAAATGCTGCTGTTCCATAGCTGATCATTATGAGCTCAGCCTGGAGCTGATAGAAGGGGTTCCTAGGACTTTCATCATGTGGCTCTCAGTTCAGAGCTGTGTGAATGAGATCAGTATTTACTTCCACTGTCTCAGTCATCTGCCTGATTAGCTCTCTCTAAATTGTGAGCTATTTTGGACTATGCTTTCTTGACTGTCAAAACTTTTATTTCCATTTTAGGTTAATTTGTCTAAAACAAAAGAAGTGTCTTGGGCCAGCTGAATTAAAGGATATTATCCATCCAGGGCTTTTACATTAGAATGGTTTCATTTTGAAATAAGAACAGAATAGTTTAATTGGCACAAAAATAATACCAGCATCAGATAATAGAGACTTCCTAGGAAAGATATACCTGATGTCAGACAGTCTCCTAAGCAGGCTGGCAGCCAGTTCTAATGGAAAAACAGTCTGTGAAGAATTCCCAGCATATTATATTCCCAGGCTTTTTTGGAAGCTGTTTTCTGGCTAATCAGAAACCAGAAGCTATGTCTTCAGCAGATATAGAATGACATCCTTGCTGAAATACAGCAGCTCAAGATCTGGCCCCAGCATGCATTTAAGATGTTTAGCCACACTTGAAGCCAAATCTTTTTGTACCCACCCAGCTTTAATTAGGTGTGACAGCACTCCAGGTCAGGGTGTTCAGGGCAGCCGGAATGAAGTGGGCTATCAGAGCAGAGCAGAATGATGGTGATTTACAATGACTGTGCAGAAACTGATCTCTCATGAATAAGGCAACAGGGAAGTCATGTCTGTGCCTTTTCCACATCCATGTGCATGTGCCTGCTGGCCAGCTCCCATCCTGTGGGTCCCAAAAATCCAGATGGGGTGGGAGGATGCAGCCCTCAGCTGCACAGTGTTGGGGAATCCACGGGATCAGTGCAGACAGGTTTAAAGCATTCCACACAAACATGGATTCATCTACAAAAGAAGTTAATGAAGCATGAGCTGTGAGTGGTATTTATGCAGCGTCTGGGCTATGGAGCTAAAACTGTGGTAGCTTGGCCCCCTTCTCAGAATACTCTTTTCCTACTCTCCTCTTCATAAACCATGAATTGAGGTCACCCAGTTGAAGGCATTGAGCTCTGTTGAGAGCTGCTAGGGATGTGCAATAGCTGAGGGTACCAATACAAGCATTTCAAGTCTCTGATGGCCTATTTGCCAATCTTAATAAAGTCCTTGAAGATGAAACCCATAACTAATTTAATGCCTAAGATATATGCAGAAATAGTACCAGTCTGTCAATCCTGTGGGATGCTGCTTCAACAAGTCATGGATTTTCAGTGTTGGCCAGCACTTTGGTCACTGCATTCCTGCAGGATATTTTCTTGCTTTTCCTTCTTCTTTCACTCACTCTGCCAACCTAGAAAAATTGTTTAATCTCCTCACACCTTATTCTGGTAAAGGAGCAATTCTGAAGCTTCATTACTATTCGTAAGAACACTAGAATTTCAATTGAAGAGTGACATGGAAATACAAAGTATTGTTGCCTGTTCCTATGAAACTTTGGGGCTCTTCATTATCCATCAAGCAGGTCCAATTCTCCTTTTAATTACTTCCACTTTATATCACTACAAGTCTCCAAAGTAATTATTTACATTGTTGCAATAGAACAGATTCAGGCTGAGATATCCTCATTTCAGAACCAAGTAAAGATCTTTGAGGATAGTTCAATTTCAGCTTAAACACACAGGACGCTTCTTTGCCTGGTTATTCCACTCATTTTCCCTTCCTCCCCAGATATTTGCTCTGCTCCCTTTTTCGTCCAGATTGTTGCAGCACTTCACCTTCCTACAGTATATGTCACACAGTGTGAGTTTATACCACTTGCAAAAGATCAGTAACATTTCTCACATCTGGAAGTGCTCAGTGACAGGGATACAATTCTCAGCAAAGCATAAACTTAAATTTTGCATAGCATGGTTTATATCAGATAGTCTAAAAGTTTGAAGTACGGTTCAAATATTCATCTGTAAATTGGATCCTTGCAATTGACATTCCATGGTGGGAGAGATCTTCATGATGATCAACACCTCTCTGGGGCAAGTTGGGATTTTTGCATTTTCTACTCAACCACCATTCAGATGTGCCTGGCATTTGGGTCCCCAGCTGCCCAAGATCTTTTGACATCTCCAGGGTGAGCATGAATGACACCTCCACATCCTCCAGTGCAGTCAGCTTGAAAACCTGACAGTCCTTGGCCACAGTGCATGAAAAACTTCACAGTGAAACCACTTCTCTCTAGAACACAAATGCCTTTATCCTTGCTCTTTGCATCATAACGTGGCCTGCAGCTGAGCAGACCCACGAACAGCAACGCAGAACTCTTTTAGGAGAAATCCTCCTGTGCATCCTCCCCAGCAGCCACTCCTGTCTCAGGAGCCCCACTGGCTGCAGAACTCAGCCTGGGGCTGCTGGTTTGGAGCAAGCTGACAGCTCCATGCAGCTCACTGCTCGGTGTGTTAGCTGATTATGTTTGACATGTGAGGTCAACAAGATCATAGGAAATGTCCCATTGCTGATCTTCTGAGGATCCTCAGAGCTCTCTCTGACAGCTGCTGAAGTGCCTGCCATAGATGCCATAACCAGACAGGAAAGAAATATCTTACCAAAAATGTGGTTCCTGTGACTGCTACTTTGTGTAATTGTTCCTTACACGTGCACATGAAATGTCTTGTTTGTCTAATTATTGGGATGGCATGAAAAAATATCAATAGCTACAAAATTACAAACCATTACACATTCTGAGCTAGTGAGATCATAGCTGCCGTGTTTTTGTTGGAAATACACTAACATCACTGAAAAGGGGGGAAAAGGGTCTAAAAACGGATGATTAATAGGAAATGGGAAGAATTTATTGCCATACCCATGCTATTGTATCAAGGAAATTTAGGTCAAATCCTAAGACACTGAAGATGGTTAAATTTCATTCCAACCCAGCTAATAGAGAAGCCACCAGGGCCTCCAGAATAATGAGGCTATTTTGAAAGTTTGAAAGTGTAGCAGAGAACTCATGTGGATTTCTTACCCTTTTTATATTCTTTTTTTGTTCCATCTGCCTCCAGATATTTAAGTCCTCACAGTGCGCTGGGTCACATCATCAAGCTTTCCCCCACAAGTACAAAGCTTTCTGGAAACAAAACCTGAGATTTTTATGCATCCATGTGAGATAAGACTTGGGGCTCTAAGCAATGCACCAAATATTGCCAGGCTTCCAATAACACCACAAGATACGCCAGCAATGCATTGATTTCAGCTGAGTGATGGTGATTTACACCAGGCCAGCCCTGCTTTGCTCATGAAGCTGCAGCTTTGGTTCTGCTCTGCAGCTGTGTGGGCCAGACCCTGTCACAGCTGCTCTGTGCCCACAGCTGCTGTGGCACGGTGGAATGACACTCGCACTCCTGATGTCCTCAGGCCCTCACTGCCCATCTGTGCCTTGGGCATCCCATCTGTGCCAGCCCTCTCTGCCACATATCACAGCCTGTGCTCCGGGGCGGGGCTGCAGTGTGCCAGAGACACTCCAGCACTGGGAATAACCTGGGAATAACCTGGGAATAACCTGGGAATCCTCCATGCCCAGCCACAGCCGGAGCTCTTGGGGACACCGCGAAGCAGAGGCTGCTCTGAGCCTCACACAGGGGCTGCCCAGAGCTCAGCCTGGCACATCCCTGCATGGCAGAGAGGGACAAGCCAGAGCATTGTCACCTACAAGGGACAAGCCAGAGAGTTGTTACCTACACAGTACAAGCAAGAGAATTGATACTGACAAGGGACAAGCCAGAGCATTGTTACCTGCAAGGTACAAGCCAGAGAGTTGTCACCTACATAGTACAAGCAAGAGAATTGTCACCTGCAAGGTACAAGCCAGAACATTGTCACCTACAAGGTACAGCCAGAGAATTGATACCTACAAGGGACAAGCCAGAACATTGTCATCTACAACCCAGAACATTGTCACCTGCAAGGTACAACCCAGAACATCGTCACCTACATGGTACAACCCAGAACATCGTCACCAACACGGTACAAGGCAGAGCATTGTCACCAACACGGTACAAGCCAGAGCAGTGTCACCAACACGGTACAAGCCAGAACATCGTCACCAACACGGTACAAGCCAGAACATTGTCACCTGCAAGGTACAACCCAGAACATTGTCACCTACAAGGTACAACCCAGAACATTGTCACCTACACGGTACAAGCGAGAGCAGTGTCACCAACACGGTACAAGCCAGAGCAGCGTCACCAACACGGTACAAGCCAGAGCAGTGTCCCCTACAGAAGGCAGCGAGGCCAGGGCGGCCCGGCCGCTCCCGCTGACCACGGCGTGTCGCTGTTACCCAAACTTTGGAGCTGCTCACGCACCTTCGGCCACAGCGCGAAGAGGATGGGAACACAAAAAAACCTGTCCCTTTAAACAAGAGGGGGAAAAAAAAAATAAAAAAAATCAATGTGGTATCATCTCTTTCTCGCTCCTTCAAAACGCTCAACTTCTCGCCGTTCTCCCCTCCTCTTTTCTCCTGGGAATCAGGATTTCTAAACTCTGTTTGGAACCAAAGTTCGGATTTTTTGGCAGTGCGAAGAGACTCAAATGAGAGCTAAATTAAACCTTTTCAAAACCTCCCAAGCAAGCCGAGCAGCAGACAAGAGGCACATTCCAGGCCCGTGTGGGAGATGTGAGTGTGGGGCAGACAGCACAGGCAGAGGTGCTGCTTTTGCAGGGATGCCAACCCGCCTGTGCTGGCCCTGGTGCTGCCAAACAGGGCCAGGGCTACTGTCCCCACAGAAACAAAAACCCCTCCCAGAAATTCTCCTGGCCAGGCTGAACATTCGTGGTTAATTCCAAGGAGGACAGTGAGCAGTGGAGCACACATTGGGATGATGGTGAGGATTTACACAAGTTTAGCACAGAGGGGGGTGAGTGGAGGCAGGAGCAGCTCAGGGCAAGGCTTCAGTGTGGCTTTGGGGGTAACAAGGCCACAAAGGAGAGCCCAGAAGGATGAGGCACCCCTAATCCTCCTCAGTATCTGTTCATGTCTGCTACAGAGTGAACAGAAGGCAATGGGAAGGTTTCCTGCTGGCTTTACTGACAGTGATATTCACTCACCATTTCTTTCCTCATCCTTCCGAAGCAGCTTTGAAAGAGAAGCACATCCAGCAGAACAGGGATGGGCAGAGGAAACTGTATAAAATTCCCCTTCCAGCACCATGCTGACCTCCTGCTAGGAATGCTTGGACAACTCCAGTTTTGAGGAATTCTGCATTTTGTCACAATTTCATAACTGTAGGACATTTCTTTGGAAAAACTAGAAAGTACTGACTTTTCCAAGCTTTAAACCAAGATTTTCCCCAAGATAAGGGAAAGAAGCTTATTGAAACCATTTTTTATCTCCATCATTTTGTATAAACTCTTTCATTTAAGTTTTTTTTGAACAGCAAAATGGAAACATTTAATCCAAGAAAGATCTGGTTTCATTGTGCACGGGCCACAGACACTGTGGTGTACACATGAGGTACATCTGGGTGTACCAAAGGAGCTGGTCTGAGTAGTTTCCATTTTCTAGGTATTTTTCTATGAACATTGAGGGAAAAATCACCATTACTGGTTTCTAAAACAGGCCAGACAAGCATCTGATTAGAAGGGATTTAGGTGGAGTTCATTTTGTTTAGAGCAAGCAGAGGGAATGAACCAGACTCTTTAGGTCTATGATTCTATGGCAACACCACAATCTCTGCAAAACTGTATGGTTTGTTCCCAGAACCATAAATCTAGCCTGGCATCACTGGAAACTCAGTGTTGGAAAGCTCAGTTTAATTTCAGATTTATTGCAGTAATCAAAACTGAACAAAATCAGCCCAGGACCAAGTCTCCTACCTGAACCTGTGACTTGTGGAATGAAAGTTGCTTGAATTTTCTGGTACTTAGAAATTCCTGCTGGATCAGAAACGTCACAATCATTTTATGTCTTGGCTTTCAGTAGAATTGCAATCAGAGTGGTTGCCCCAGACAAACAAAACAAACCCCTGTGTCTCAGTCTGTTGGTGGCTGAGGAAGGCATAGTGCACATTATATTATTTTTTAAAAAATTGTATAATATCATCATGCAGATGGAAAATTTCCATGTCAGGCAGTGACTGAGCCATCCCTTCTGTCTACATTAACTCCTGCTCTATGGTTCATTGTTTTCCTGGGTGGTCCCTACCAAAGTCAGGGAAGGGAAAACCAGATGGAATTGAATGACTGACCCCCAATCCTATGGAACTGTTGTCCATTGTGTGTAAGGCTAACATTCTGTTGAGCAGCAGACCCTTGAATGAATAAAAATGGGTTTACTTATTTTGCCCAAATTCACTGATCTATCTGCAACTGACATCATAATCAAGTCCACAAACCATCACTGAAATTTTTAGTGTTGGGGCACCCACACACTAAACAGACACTGGATCCCCAATCAGCAGGTCCCAACTAAAGAGCACCACAACACTGGCTAGTCAAAACTGACACATCACTGGTTTGCCACAAGGCCACTTAAATTTTTAAATTACATTTTAAAATCTAGATGTTTGAATTTCACTGCACTTAGAGCAGACAACTGAACCATTTGCTGTAAAATATATCCAAAGAGTTTATACCTTTCACTGAAAAACTACTGGCCAACCTCTTAGCAAGATAAGAATCTAATTATATACTTTTAAAGTGACATTTAGGGGCCTCAGTACTTTTCATATTTGATCTCAGATCTTAGAACTGGCATCTGTTTCTCCTTTTAGTTAAGAAATGGAAAGACTATTTACATATTCTTAGGAGTATATTTCCAATTAAATCTTTTTCAGAATTGCACTCTCAACATTTCATATTAGGTTTCTTGGCAGACAACTATCTTTTTCTTTAAGAGATTTATTTATTCAGTTGGATAGTTTTTTTCATCCTTTGCCTGGGCACTGGAGTCTTTGGCCTCACCATTCTATAATTAGAAAAATGACCCTACTTAGAAGTTTTACAGCTCTGCTCCAAAGCATCGTCTTCCCTGTCCATTTATTTATCCACCTTTTTACTGATGTGCCTTCATCTAGTAACCGCCTTTCTCCTGCAATCTGCAGCAGAGTAAATTTAAGTGGGCATTTAGAAACTTGTTATCAAAGACCAACATCCAAATCAAGAAATCAGCTCTTTGAATGATAACAAAATATTTCTGTAGTCATTGAGAAGAGGTGGGTGGGGAAGACAAGAGAAACACAGGGAAAATACAGACTCTTACATTTTACATAAGATTTTATAAACAATTCCTTCTGTCCCAAGTGTAAAAATTGTTCCTATCCCAAACCATAGGTAGAAGTCCTTATTGTAGTTTCCCTAATGGGTCTGAATACATTTGCTATTTAGTTTTCAGGTAATGAAGTCGAACCAGAAATCAACTCCCCAGCATTTTAACCGCTCTGCAGGGCAGAGGAGCAGAGCTGTGTCCTTGTCCTCTCTGACAATGGATGTCTTCTGCAACCTGCCTGGAAAGCCACCAGATCTGGGCTCCTTTGGAGTGGGGTGGGAAGCAGATTCCAGAATATTTCCAATGCCTCATGAAGGACACCCAGCAGCAGCTGTGTGTCACGGAGCAGGGCTGTGACAGCAGCAGGGCTCACTGGACACGTCCTTGGTGGCACCACCGTGAATCCCACCGACCTCCCAGCGATTCCTCTGCTCCCCACTGCAATTCAGCTTACCAGAAACAGACATTCAGGATTTACTATCCAAATACAAGAATAATAAATAGAAGGAGCTTTGGCCTGTTAGATCTTAGTGGTGTTTCCTTACTTGTTTTAATAAAAGGTTAAATCTAAGCCTAGTATGAGTAAACCTTAACTGGTATCCAGTGCAGCTATCTAAGGAACACACAAGTGACACCACCTGCACTTTCTGACAGAGAAATAGGTGGGCTACAAGATTCTTCAGAAGCATTTTGTGGGCCCAGGTTCAGGTGTGCATCCTACATAGCTGTATCCCCATGGGGGCCACCAGAGCTGCAGAGAAACCTCCCCAAGGCTGCACCAGGGGCACAGGAGTCAGTTGTGTCGCCTGTTCCTGGCATGCAACTCATAGCTTGACCATCTCATCTGCATTTTACTCAGTTTTTGTTCTATATTGTTGTCTTTAGGAACCTTTCTCTGCTCAGAGTACAGTTAAACGGCCATTTTAGTCCTAGGTTAGACAAAGTGGCAACTTTCAGCCACTCCCCATACAAGCAAGGCAATCTTTGGGGTGATCAAGGACAATCCAGACAAAAAAATCAAGTTAAACAAGATATTTGTCTGTAAAAATCAGATGAAGGCCTTATAAACAAAATATTATTTTGCTCCAGTATGTAATTTGTTTTGAATAATCTGTGATCTGTGTGAAGGACTTGGGAACTATTGTGTGATAAAGCACATCGATGGGCTGCCTAGAGGCAGGAGGCCTGGAAATTGAGAACTATGAGCCACCAGTGCTGTAACTCCTCTTTCTTCCACCAGTGCCAGTCCAGAACCACTCCATGGCCTTCAGGGCAATTTCTTCTGCATGATGAGCCAGATGAGACTCTGGTCTCCAGCACAAGATGGAAAGATGGAGGTTGTAATTCCATCCGGGGATGGGGTGTGGTTTGCAGACATCAATGAGCCACAGCACATCCCCTCTTGTGGTTCCTGATGTCATTGGAATGACTCAATAGAATTACAGCCTTATGTCGAGCTGGGTGTATATTATTCTACTGAAATTAAAGCTTTTGAAATAGGAGCTTATTGTTTTTAATAACTTCAGTTATGTAATTCCTTTCTCATGTTAGTGCTTCAATAAACATTTCTTATGTTAAATTTTACTCCAGATCCATCCTTGCCAGTTTTAGGCTCAGAACTGATATATTGGAATAATCCTCTTCGTTTTAAGTCCCACAGACACTGTGCTGTTCACATGATGTCATTCTGTGTATATTCCTTCATTTACTACTGGTGAGTCATTATTATCGTAGCTAATAGAAAGAGGATTATCTCTTTATTAAATCAAAGGCATGGCATTTTGTTGGTTGTGCTTTGCCTCCTTGATTTTTAACCCTTTAAATTAGATGTGTCAGGATGTTTCAGCACTGGCTGTTGTTGGTGAGAGGCACAGAGCTTCTGCTAGAAAGCCACCACAAAGAGCTCAGGGAAATTAGGACTGTTAATTCCTCACCAGAGATCTTACAGGAGTACCATGATAGAGCAAGTCAGAACCAAAACAGTGTGAGAGTCTTTGAGAGCCTGGATATTGGCTTCTCACCTTTTGAAATTAATAAATTAAAATGTCACCTTTTTTAATTCATAGAAGAAAATTGATCTCAACCCCAACATCAGTGCTTATAATCACAGCTGTGATTGTAATATATTGCAAAGACAGCAGCAGCAGTCATGCGGTATTTATATAAATTAAGGGATCAGTATTGTGAGAAAAAGCCTGTAGGAAACAGGGCTACCTTCCTGGGAGGATGAAGAAATGCAACTCTATAGTTTAGAAAGGCCAATATTTATCATAATATTTTCTGATGAACTGCTCTCATGCAATATAAGTTTTTTCAGAGGCTGCAGAGCTATGAAGAATTAAAAGAACAGCTAGAGAAATTAATGTCTGCATTTGCTACACAAACTATGCAGAAACCAGCATTTCTTCTAATAGGAAATTTCAGCATTTAGAATCTGCTTTCATTCTCAATTGAAATTTCTGTTTTCCGCCACAACCCAGCATTTCTAAGACTTTCCAAGTTTCAGAATTAGCTAAACCTTTTTATTACAATCATGTAGAAACTATGAAATCTACCAATGCAACTTCATGGTATTAAATACCTATCTTTGTAAGCATAGTATAAAAATGAAAATCTAGACAGCAATTAAAATTATGGAGTTAAACCAAAATACTTCAATTTCATGACATTCCTCTCAAAAAAGCCAAGATGCTTCTTTTTAACTTTCCCATGGAAAATTTTTCCAAAACTGATGCTCTCCCTGAAGAAACACTTCAATTTTAGTTGAACTGCATTTATCAATAGAAAACTGCTCTGTCAAAAAGAATTTCAAAGAGCTCTATTTAATATAAACAATGATCATTGCTGTAATAGAAACAAAAGCTGCCCGTTTGCATTATGGCAAGAAGAATGATTCCAGAAACAGTCCCTAGACCTGGGATATCTCTTTGCAGCAAAGTCTCCACGAGGGGCTGGTTAGAAAGGCCTTTAAGAGCCTGACATCAATGCTGGCTTTCTCTGCTTTAAAGCAGAAGATGCCAAGCCAGCCACCAGCCCAGAGGAGGCAGCAGCTGCAGGTAGAGTGGCACGTTTCCTCTTCTTATCTTCCCTGTCACCCATTATCAGACAGCAGATTATAGTGAAGAACACAAGCCTGAAACACAATTATCCATGGACACGTTGGAGGACTCACAAATCTGCTGATGTTACTAACAAGCCAAGGCTCCCACTGCAGAACCTATCAGCACTCCAGACGGAGGCTCAACTGTTAATGAAACCCAAACCTCAGCGCCAGAGATGCATTTCAACTCCTCGTGGCTGAACCCTGGAACCCAACACATCACAGAAACTTTTAGGAATTACCTAAAGAACAAGCAGTGTTGGTAAATCACCATAATTAAATCTTAGCTGATTTCACATCTGAGGTCCCTAAGCAGTAAGACATTGTCATTGAAATGACATCTTGTGTTTTTGTTGCTGCTTGTCACAGTTCACCATTAAAATGCTGCAACAATAGGATCAGGACTGCCTTTAACAAGAAGGAATATGCTTCTGGATTCACAATCCTAACAGCAGCCAGGGTTAATCTGGTGCTGAGAAAGTCAAAATCTTTACAGACATGAGTCCCTCATACAGCACCACTTGTGTAACCAGAAGCACAGAAATCCAGTGCAAAGTCATGCTATTATAGTATTCTTTACTGTTAATGACACTATTTGGAAAGAGATGCTTATCTTGGATTTTCTTGCCCTTTTCCTTCAAATAAGTGTGTCCCATTTTCAGAGGAGCATAAGCTAAATGGGGAAAGAGTGAGGGAAAGAAGGAATTCTTATTCCAAAATGATTATCCAGGCACAGATCTGAAATGGGATAACTACAGTGGTACAGACAAGCTTTAAGTCAAACACAGACAAGATTTATGAAACACCTTGGGCACAGGCCACAAAATACCTTGAGGATTAGGGTCCAGACCTTGAACTTGACTCAATATTCTTGGAAAGGACAATTTGGAATTCTCATTGTAGCAGCTACTGAGGAAGTGTATTAGAGACAATGCAGTCTACAACAAAATCTCTGTCCTTCAGCACTCCCCATGTATAACAGGGATAGTCAGTGAGGATAATACACATTGTACATGTCACCATGTGTTAGAAGAGCTTTTTGTCAAGAGTTCCTATTTAGATTGGAAATTTATAAGGATTGATAAGAAACTCTGTGTATTACAGAACCACTTACAAAGAGAGCTTGATAGCAATATGACAATAAACTGACATAAAAGATGCTTTGTTTTCATTGACAAATCAACTGCTCTGCACTGAAAGAGCATCACACAATCGCCACACTTGTGTCTACCAATCATGAGGAGCTATTTTCCCCAATCTCCTTATTTTATATATAAATGTAAAGATTTGTATGGGTGACTACAAAATTACTAAAACACAAGCTTCCACTGACCCAAGCTGCTCCCCACTAGAGGGGAGAGAAGAGCAGTTGCTTTGGCTAAATGCATGAAACATAACAAAATCAAAACCACAGTCAGGAGAGTAACATACAATTCTAAATGGAACTTGAAAACTTGAGAAGTCATTTAAGGGAACCACATTAAATGCTAAATGTTTAATGGGACCCATGTGTCTCAGGCAGAGAAAGAGAGTGAGAGAAATGTAACAGAGGAAATCAAGGAGACAATATGTCTGTGCGACTTGTTCTAATTAGGGGCACAGCGCTGGTGAGGATCATTCATTATAATTTAGCTAAATCTTTAGCATGGCAAAGGCACCTCTGCAGAGTGGTATAAAACCAAAGACCCCCAGTCATAAAGCGAGCTAAGGCCCATAGAAGAGAGGTTAATTTCAGTCATTTGTGCCTGCTAAAGGCAGCACATCCCAGGAATAACCAGCCCTTCTTTCCTGCCGCAGCGCCGCGCTCCAGCTCGCAGATGTCTGCAAATTTGGCATGTGGGGGGTGGTACTGCGAGGGCACTGGCGCGTTGTCTCCAACTTGTCTGTCGCTAAACTGAGCGGATCTGTTTCTTTTAGCAGGGGTGGGAAAGGAGTTCAAAGAAAGAATCAAAACAATCCATCCATCCAAGCTTTGGAATATCTGAACTGAGCCCAAATATCACCAAGCACTTCCCAATCTCTGCTTTGAAACAGGAGAACGGGTGATGATTTGCAGCAGTTTGAGATGATTTACACACGCACAGCATGTGCAACGCTCCAGTGTTATTTTAAAACTTACAAAGCATCACAAGAGCGAGTGGGGGTCAGGTTCAGGTTTGTGACACCAGCTTGGCTTGTTGCACACCAGAGCAGCAGAACCAGCTTCAGCTGTGTTTCCCCACAGCAAATCAGGGGCACTCAATTCACATTGCATTTGCTATTGTGTATTTTAGGAGTAATTCTGTTTAAATGTGGGTCAGATTCTTAGCTGGTGTAAAGCAGCTGAGCTGCCTGCATTCCAGTGCAGATAAACTAATTCACACCAGCTGAAGGCTGGGCCAGTGGAATTACATTGCTGTAAATCCAGCGTCAGATCAGAACGGTGTTAACCTGTGTTAGCACTGGTGGAACTGAGAACAGAATTTAACCCACAACATTTTGACACCATTCCAAATATTCGTAAAACCCATAATAATTTTAAGTGTAAATGTGCCAAATTCACCCTGGTGTCATTCAGAGTCCAAAAAAACTACACCCAAGGGATAAATTTGGCTCTGCATATTTAATCTGAGTACACGGCATCATCCCAGCAAGGAAAGCAAATGAGCAATAAACATAGCTTTGCTGTTAAATGTTGTCTCCTTGCTCCTCAGCTTCCTAGTATGTTTTGTTTTTGGAGCTTATTTAAACGAGCAGTTTATGGTTTGATCAAGTCCTAAACAGGAAACCTAAAGGGTTTGTAAAACATTGAGTGTTCTAATTACAACTAACCTAAAAAGCCCTGCATCATGGCAATCTTCATTTCTATTATACCTGCTGTTCCTGGGATGGGATTGTTTCCCAGTGGTTAACACAGACATCAGGGAGTTGGGATTATTGAGGTCTAACTCTCAGCTTTGCCATGGACTTGTTGTGTGGGCTTGGGGGAATTATTTAAGTTCTCTGTGCTTGAGTTCACTTATGGTGTGGGACAATTAATGATCACCAAAGGGCTCTGGGTTCCTCAGATGGAAACAGAAGGGGTAGTGTTCAGAAGTATGATAGGAATGCCCTCCCCTTTTCTATGTGATATTATGGTAACATACTAATCAAATTACACCATAAAATAGCCATAATAAACATTATAGTACCATAAAAATAACAATACTAGTCCTAAGACATAAAGATAATAATACAGAGTTATTTATAAAGCTGCTCATTACGACGTTGCCAGGCACCTCATACACAAATCAGAGTGCATCTCCAACCAAAATTGCTTTGGATACTAGTAGAAGTCCACTGAATTCCAGAGAGACCATGCCCAGTCCATGCCAATCGATGTGGCCCTGCTCAAATTACAGGGAATTTTAGCAGCTTTCACTAGAGAAAGTCCTGGCCACTTACACAACTTCTTTGTAGACCTCAGCAATAATAAATTATGATAAAGCATGCTAAAAAAAAAAAGGGAAATTGAAGGCCTAGCTGAATTGCCTTTTCCTGACTCCAAAGCTTGAACTCCCACAAAACTTCTGAAGCAATATTTTGGGGAAGTGCTCCTCATTGCCCTCTCCCTCAAATACGCTGAACATCATTTTCCTTCTATTTGTGTTGGCGTGAGATAGCAAGACTCATTTTATCAGGGATTGAAGAAATCAAATGTCAAAGAACGGGAACAATCCAGGTCACCAATTCCCAATTTAGGTTTTTTTTTTTCCAGTTCCTCTCAGTATGGAGATTTCCAGCTCAAGCTGGCAGAGCTGCCCAGGACAAGGAGCACAGGACAGGGTCACCATGCCAGAGGGGGAATGGGCGCACAGTGACAGGACTGAAGAGCCTCATGCTGCATCTGCCAGTGGCTTAATGCAGGCTCCTGGACAAGGCACAGCACAGGCTATTTTAAGGCAGCTCTGTCTCTATGTGCCTTTGAAAGAGGGATTATGAGGGCTAATGTTCATGGAGTATTTCAGTGATGGACACCAGGACCTGATGTGCGACTTTCCACTAACAGCTACCAACTCCACACTGCTGTGACTCCAGGTGCCTGTGTTTCCTCAGTTTCAGGCAGAAACCCTATGCTTTTTGGCTGATTATGTTAATTTTTATCAATCAATAAAAGAAATGGCATGGGCTTTTCTAGGAATTGTTACATAATGTATAGGATACATATTACACTGCCTAAACATCACCAAAGTGGATGGTTAGATACCAGTCTCAGGTTCATCTACAGGTGTATCTGGACCAAGATGTTCACCTGCTGTCTGAGTTGCAAAATAGAAAAATTTGAACTGGAAATTACTGAATTTGAGCTGACTTGGTAATAAAAGTGATTTCAGTACAATAAAATCTCACGAACCTCTCATATGAGGGGCAAAGTAGGTGGCACCAACATGAACTCTGTGATTCAAACCAGCATAAGCACCAGGGACTAGAAGGAGTCAATTTATCTGGCTATTCCTTAACAGAGTAGAGGAAGGATATAAAAACTGAATTACTAAAAGCTCCCTTTTCCACATGAAGGGGATATGCATTTTAAAAGTTTTAATTTGGTTCACTGGGTAGCAGATCACTATTTTAAGGAGTGATTTTAATTCTTGGGCACCTCAACAGCTTTGACCAAACAAGAGCTCAGAGCCCAGAGCTGAGCTTAAACAGAGCTCCTGGACCCATGGGCACAGTGTGGGGAGGACACAGGTGAAGGGCAGTTCAGGCCATCAGTGCCCACCGGGCCCTAAAACAAGGAACATCTTGTCATTTTTTTTTTTTGCTGTAGGAAGAAACAGAAATTAGAGATCAAAGAAAAACAAGATTAGAAGTTTTGTGTTGGCAAAAAAAAAAAAAAAAAAAGCAAGGAGTTTTTTTTCCCTTAAAATTTACTGATACTTTTCAACTACACAAGTGGCTAAGGAACAGCAAAAAAATATCTCAAGTTGCTCATAAAAGAACCTGCCGGTATTAAAGTGGTAAGGACTCCATAATCAATTATTCAGAATTAAAAATAAATCACTAACATCCCTGAAACTGTATTTTTAAAACAATCTCTTTCTGAAGTGGGGAAGGAGAAGAATTGTACTGGCTCCTGTGATAAAGGCATGCTTTGGCCAGTGGCCTCTGAACTCGGTGTGGGGCTTCTTGTGTAGCTCCTGCAAGACTGGGAATTGTTCTGAACTTACAGTTCAGTTCCTCAACCTGCTTCATCAAGGAACTGGCTGAGAATACGGGAAGAACATCAAGCAAAGGAATAACAAGCCCTAAAATAGAGAAATTGTGAATGAAGACAATAAAGCTTCAATGTAAAAGCATCAACACACACAGAGTATGAAGAGTGAGAAGATCTGAACCACCCAGAGCAAATGTTGGGTTTTGCAGTGTGCAAAAGAATCCAAGTAACATTTTCCATCTTGGTGGCTCTCAGTGAGATAGTCAATATGCAAAGTGATTCAGTATCCCAAACATCTGAGAAGAGACATGTCAGTGGAAATCACTAAAAAGACATCACTGCAGACTCTGCTGCCTCACCACAGTGGGAACCTCGCTTTGGGTGTGCCCCTGGAGTTCCCTGTGCACACTCAGAGCATGAGTGGGAGGTTATCTTGCCTCTTGCAGCTATGGAGAATACACAAACCCCCCAGCATGGCTGACTGAAGCTCCTGCCCAGCTAAATACCATTCCTTTTAGTAAGACCTTGCTCCCTCACAAGGCCAGAAAACAATTTATAAGCATATATGAGAACTGAGGTATGAGGAAAACTGAGTTGTAGAATGGTTTGAGTTGGAATGCTATGATTTAACCAATTTTAGACATTATGAAAGTACCCAAACTGGAAATACAGGTTAGGCACTTCTGCTCTTTGGCTCTACTCAAAGAAAGGCTGAGATGAGCCCTTCAGTCCCCTTTCAGCTACTTAATCTTTTATTTTGGACCATCACCTCTTGGGGCTGATGGTGTAATGCTGCACTGTCACCACTCACAAAGATCCAATGGTTCCAGTTTCCATTTCTGGATCTCAACTAGATATCAAACCAAAGCCAAACACCACTGTCCATGGAACAACCACCACTCTTCCATCTTAAGACACAAGATTTGCCTGGGCAGGCCAGAAGAAAGTGCCAGCTCTGTCTGATAAGCCACGACTGAGAGTCCCCAGGCCTGGCTCCAGCCCTTGGAGGACGCTCTGTGTGAGCTGAGGCTGCACCATCCATCCCTGCTCCTGTTCTTGTCCATTGGCTGATCCTCCCGCTGAAATCCAAGGGAGTCTGAAAGCATTTAACAGCCTCTCAAAGATATGTCATGCGATCTAACATTCTGAGCACAGAACTGGGAGCCAGGAACTTTTAATTGTGCCTGTAGGAATTGAAGCCAAATCACTTAACCTCTTTGCTTCTCGGCTTCTCATCCATAAAAAGAAAACTATGCTCATGCTGCTGGCTGGGGTTTTATGAGAGTTAATTCATAGACCTGTATGGTAAATGACTCCTCCTCTGCTGTAGAAATGCAAGCTTTGTGTTAAAAAAAAAAATAAATACGAGTAATTTCAACAGAAACTTAAGAGCAGACAGAAGTTGAAAATTCAGGCTGAATTCTTCTCGAGGGAAACACATTTCTTCTGCAAAAGCAGATCTCCATTGTGAAAAAGATGTTTCTGGCGTTTTTGTTTTGTTTTCTTTGTTGTGATGTTGTTGTTTGTTTTTGTTTTATTTTATTTTTGTTTTGGTTTTTGTTTGTTTGAATTCAATTTTCCACTGAAAAACAGGCTTGGCAAAATATTGGCGGCCAGCCCTACCAACAGTGAGACATACTGCCTTTCCAAGGCGCTGCGCTAGCGGCGATGCTCACGGACAGCGCTCGGGAGAGACCGGGAACCCGCGGGGCCGGTGCGGCGGGGCCGGGGCTGCGGGGCCCTGCCCGAGCACCCCCGGGGACCCCGGGCCGGGGAGCGGCGGCGCGGGGCCGGCACCGCTAGAGGGCAGCGGCGGAGCGGCCACGGCCCGGGGCTCGGCTGGGCTCGGCCCGGCTCGGCTCGGCTCGGCTCGGCTGGCTCGGCCCGGCTCGGCTGGCTCGGCTCGGCTCGGCTCGGCTCGGCTCGGCTGGCTCGACTGGCTCAGCTCGGCTCGGCCCGACCCGACCCGGCTCGGCTCGGCTCGGCTCGGCTCGGCTCGGCTCGGCTCGGCTGGCTCGGCCCGGCTCGGCTCGGCTCGCTCGGCTCGGCTCGGCTCAGCTCGGCCCGGGCTGCCTTGGAGCGGTGCCGGGTCCCGGGCAGCTGCAGCCCCTGGGGCTGTCCGAGGGTTCCGCTGCCGGTTCCTCGCCCGCCCGCGCTGGGGATGCGGCGGCTGCGAGTCCCGAGCGCTCCCGGTGGCGATGCGGGCTCAGCGCCTCCTTCCGCCCCCCGAGCTCCGCTGGTGAAAGCGCAGAGCCTCGGTCACCGCTGATCTCACCAAGGAATCGCTGCGCTCCCGCCGGCTCCTGGCTGCTTACGCACGCCTGTCCCATCGAAGTTAACTCGGAGAGAATTAGCCCGGAACCCGCGTAAGTGCCGGATGACTGATGCACTGAGCCGCTGATGTGAATAACGCATTCGCGATCCAGCGTCAAATTAGAAGATGCTTGGCTACTTGGGAAGAAAAGGAGCGAGATTTGTCTGGTCAGGAGAGAAAGTGTGCTTAGTTACAGGGTGTTTTCTGCCATTCTTCACAGAGTAGCAAAGAAGACAAAGATTTTGCTGAAGTTTTCCCTACATATGGACAGTGACTTTTAGCTAATAGTCAAGGGGAAAGAAAACTAAATCCCAAACTACCTGATACTAAATGCAGTATTTTACATCCATATATTCACGAATACATATTCAAGTTCATTGAAGCCGGTCAGAGCATGGCTGTTACAAACTTGGCTGCACAGGTTGAGGGCAAACTGGAGCCTGGGCTGTGCACTGCAGGCAAGCAGAGCCTGAGCCCAAGCACAAGGGCCCCAGACTTCACCAGGGTCCCCCAGGCACGGCCCGGGGAGCTGCAGCAGTGACTGGACTGTGTCTCTGCTGTGGCCCACGGCCTCTCCTGGTGCTGCTCCCAAATTCAATTCATGAGCATTCAGTTCATTGAATGTGACTGACTGTCCTCTGCCTGCTCAGGTGGCTCAAGGTTATCCTGCCAAACTAAAGCCAGCAACATCCATTCCCCCCCTCCCAAAGAAAGGCACTGTGAAACACAGATCCTGGAACAGACATGGCCAGACACATGCAAAATATACTTGACATGAAGTAGGTGGGGTCGTGTTCCCAGCCCTGTTGGCCACCACTGGTAAACCCAGCCAGAAGATGACTGGAATGTGGATGTGGTGCACAAGACTGTGGCATGTACACACTGTGGTGGCTGTCACTCCTCCTTGCCACTTCAGGAGCCTGGCACAAGGCAACTACCACTAAGGCTCATTTGAATAATTCCCACATACATTCCAGATGTTGACCACATGGCTTGTCTTTGTAAGGCCTCAAAATAAGGGGGGGGAAAGGAAAAGGATGGAATTTATTTTTTTTTTTTCCTTCAGTGTCCATATTTGTTTTCTACACAGATGTTTGTAGTTGTACAGAGGAAATAAGCATAAATCAGCACCCCCTCCTTTTTTGGTTTTTTTTTTTTTTTTTTTTTTTTTTTTTTTTTTAGTTCACTATATGATTCATATTTATGGAACATGCATGGAACTCAGTGGAGCTGACAGACCTAAGTTGTGGGCTGTTGTCCCATTTATTGTAGAACATATATACTGGTTTTTAGGGACATGAAAATGTTAAAATAACCCCACTGATCAAAAGCACAAACATCAATATTGCTGCTCTACTCACCCCTTTTCACACAGTGGGTCTGGCCGTGGCAGCTTCTCTTCCTGCTCTCTGAGCAAGGTCTCTCCTTCCTGGGGTGGGATTGTATCAGGTTCTGGGGCACCAGGAGCAGCCCTGTGGAGCCAGGAGGCAGAGGAATGAGAGCTGGACCCCATCCCTGAGCACAGCTCCTGCTCCAGGAGGTGAGTCCAGGCTGGATGTGTGGCTGCAGGACTGCACAGCAAGTGCTGGACATGAGGTGGGTTTGGGTAAATGCCTCTTCTCCCAGGAGCTGGGACAGGTCTTTAGCGCTGCTGCCAAAGACTGGCTGTTATCAGAGTAAATAACTTCAGCTCAAATAAAGATGAGCTATGTGCTGCCTTGTTTCAGAGTTTTTTTCTTTTACTGCCTAGTTCAAGATTTTTGTAAGTCAAACATGCAAGCCCAGATGAAAAGTTTAAGACTGTAGAGGGGAAATAATTTCCTTTGAGACTGCAATTCTGCATCTTAACCTGGAGAGGGTGGAGTGGAATATGAGAAGATCACCTCCCTAGAAGTTCTGCTTCTTCAACATTTACAGTATAGGAACCGCCAAATGGTCCTTTCAGCAAGGCACAAGTACTGTTTGCTGTGTATCAGTCTTTCACAGTCCAGCAGTGTCACAAAAATGCTTTGGCCTCGGGAGAAGCAGCTTTCAGGGGAAATCCTTTTTCTCCACAGCAGTGGCTGAGCCAGCTGCAGCTGACAGAAACAGGGGCAGAGACCTAAGAACAACACTGGAGCCATTCTCTGGATTCCTCCTGAACTTGGTAATGTGACTTTTATGCTGAGCTGTAGCTGCTGAGGGCAGAAAATGGATTAGGTAACTGTGCCATGAAGATGAAGGCTGGAGGCACTGCACCATTTCCCCTCCACCACGGGCAAGGCAATGCCCACAGAGCTCACAGGCAATGGCTGCATTGCCACTCTCATTCTTTTAGGGATCCATGAGGTTCCAACACTAACAGCAAGCAGCCAACACTATGAGCAAGAGCACAGTATTTTTACTAAAAAAAAATCTCTGTTTTGTTAAAAGTACGTGTTGTTGACCAAAGTGTAACGTGTTGTTGAACAGCTAGAGAAGATTTTAAGCTCTCACCCCATTTCTCTCTGCTACTTAATTAATTTGCTTTGAAAGCAGAAAAGGTTAAGGAGATGCTACTGAGACTTGGATTGTGTGTCCTAAGCAGGCTTAGAAAAGCCAATGCCTGGGCTGCTAATGCAGCCCTTCAGTCCTGCTGAGCCCAGCAAATAAGCTACACCTCATCATCCTCACTGCGAGAGTCCTCTTTTGCATAACAACATCAACCACAACTTCTCTCAAGATGTTTTACCAGGGGGAAACTACAAAATACAACCAAGACCACAACTTCTGTCAGCACATTAGGAAATAAAGGTCATAACACTGGTGATTTTTAAAATACGTGAATCATAGACTCAAGGTCTTCCCATGAATCACAACAGAAATATGAAGAGTGAGATAGCATATTAGAACAAAAAAAAAAAAAAAAAAAAAAGAGAGAGCAGAGGTATATAAAAGAAGAGGTATATTTTTAGTTACTGCTGGTTTATATGATGAATAAACTTTAGAAGGTCCCAATGTCTCAATCCAGAACTTACACCTAAAGGCAAAAGGGGTCAGAAAGATTTCCTGAGGTGCTCAGCATGGTGTATGGAGCAGTAGGACCAGGGGAAGGGGCTGTCAGACAGGCCTTTCTCTAGACTGAGAGCTGTTCTCTCCCTTTTGCCATAGATACAGCCTGGAGAGGTGCCTGGAGAACACAACAGTGTCAGCGTTGGGCTGGTACATGGGAACAAACCTCTGCTGATAAATGGATGGCACCAAACATAGTTCTTCATTCACTCACTGGGGGTTTCTGCCATAACTAACCCTCAGCTGTACCTAAATTAACCTAATCAAGCTCCTTAGCCTGGGTTTGAAGCATGTCTGACAAGAGTTTAAATAATAAGTTAGGCATCTTCTGCCAAAAGTTTCAGGTCTCCTTATTTCTCAAAAGTGTCCTCTGCTAAAGGCTGACTTGTACTACTCACATTCACCACCCAGACTCTGGGATCAACACTGATGTTACCCAATCCAGCACCAATCCCAGCTCAGATCCATGTTCATCCTGTAGGGAATGTTATACCTTTAGGCACAGCCCCCAACAAGGGGTTGAGTGTTAATCACAGCATCTTGAAGATGAACCCCAGGCTGTTTGTGACTCACAGACACCTCTGAGTCACTACTCTCATTTGGGGGTAGAGAATTACTGCTGGTTTATACCAGCAGCAAACTACATCTCCCTGCTATGCTGACCTTGCTGTTTTGGCTCCTGACTCTTCACACAGAGCCAACATTCCTTCCTTGCTCTACCTACTGGAATAGGGAAGTCACTTGATGAGTGACTCTTCATCCCATCACACCCAGGTCTGAAGCTGAAGGGTAAATTTTCTGAGTAGCCCAATTCACTGCAATGGAATTATCTGTTGAGTGATGCAATACCCAGTCTGAGGCAGGTTGGCAAAACACAGTTTAGAGCTTGAGATCATTGGAATGAGATGACAGGAAAACACTTTAGTGTTGCCAGACAGAATGAGGGCCTAGGAAAAGTTGGGGAAAAAAACCTGTTGAATCCTTTGGTTTGCAGTTCACATTGTCTATAGAAAATACTATCAATCATTACATCAATTGAAAATAAGCTTCTTGCTCTGAAAGAGCTTAGAATGACAGGAATCCTCAGCAGATCTGAGATCAGATCTCCATCAGGTACCAGTCTCTTGGTACCTAGCTAGGATTTAGTCTTACTTACCCAAGACTGAGAGCAAAATGACATCTTTCTATGTCACAGAATATCACCACTTCACAGATGCCACTGAATCTATTTCCTTCAAAGTAATGAAGTGAGATTGTTTATGTGAATGTTTTCAAAGAGCTGAACCTGCAAGGTTCTGCTCACAGTTCAGGAAATGGCAGAATATAAATCTGTCCAAATTAACCAAGTATTCAATACTGGAACACAGCGACAGCAGCCACATCTTGTTCTTTTGGTGTAATGACTGTTGATGCTGGGATTTAGAAGGATTATGTTGATCTAGGAAAAAGTGGAGAATATTAATATACAAAATTGTTAAATGTCAAATCAAATCCTTTAATAACCTGTGTGTCTGGCTGAGGATGGGAGTGCTTTCAAAACTAGCTACAAATATTCAAGAAATCCATTTGGCAAGTTCAAACAAATAGCCCAAATCAATTACACACTCAGCATTCTTTAGGGGGCACATTTTCAGCATAGTCAGTGGAGAATTAAGCCCTCTGCTCCCATTATTCTTAATGGGATTGGCACACCCAATTCTTCATACACATGGTTGTGAGTTTAAAGCCAACAGATAAAATAAGACTTTGAAAGAATAAGAACGTTTATATATTGTCTAGTCTTTCCTGTACAGTGTAATGTCTGTGTTTGCTAAGAAATCTCAATCCATAGAGTAGAGCTCCCTGGCCCAACACAGACTCAAAGCTGAAACTGAGATGGAAGAGTGCAGAAACCCTTCTTGACAGCTTTGTGAGAGCTTCAGAGATAAACCCAGGCTATGAAATAAGAACTGTACTTTGTAGGAATTGCTACATTTTAGCACTTACTCTCAAGCCTTTCCCAAAGAACAAAAAAACTTTGTCTGAATTCTCATGCCCAAAAATCAGAGAAGAAGCCAAAAAGGTAAAAAATTCATAGTAATAACTAGTGTACAGCTGCTGTATAAGCTTTAAATTTCTGCATCAGAGGGACTAGAAGCCAGTCAACTCATGTTCTAAGTAACTGTCACAGTTACCACCTTCTTCTCTATTTTGAAATGGGTGGAAGTAGCAGCTCCTTTCACTCTTTATTTTTTCTCTGATTTTGATCCAGATTTCTTCCTTCATATCAGAATGTTGAATTAAAATTCAAAATCTGTTTTGATAAGCTGGTATTTTTCTGCGGAAAAATAATAGGACAGTTGCAGTTAGTGCTCATCATTGCCTATTTTTCAAAGCACCAGTGCCACGCACTGAGTCAGGAACCCCTGAAATCTTTCCACTGACTGTAGCTCACTTGGTTGTGCCCCTTTCCATGGGCTATAAACACCTTAAGTGCAGGTAGAGATCCTTATCACAGCAAGCTTGGGCAAAATTGAGAATTGAACTTGAAATTTGGTTTTAAAATAAGCAGATTTGGAATGCTCTCATCTGCCCCTCTGCAATTACTTGTAAGAAGATGGATTAAATTCTCCTGACCAGAATCCAGTGACGTTCAGCAACAAAGTCACCAACAAAGTCACCACAACTCTCGAATACCTCCAGTTGCTGTGTGTTGGACAGCTGCAGTTCTTTGCACTAACAGCTGTGTATTTGTCTAGAGTTTATCTCTGTAGGTGCACAATTGGGATAAAACGGAATTCTGTGTTTGTCTCTGGAGGCTGGAGCCAGTTCACTTCCAAGTTAGGTGCTCTACACGCCAAGGACTCCAGAACTGCTCTGTGAACTTGGTGAAAGAGCCCTTCCAATTCCAACAACAAAGTTTTGCTCCTGATATTCTGGCTAGCTCTCCTCTGCTGTGTTTCCATGGATTTAGTTTACAACTGAATTCAGCCTCTGAATTACACACCCATTTAGTCCAGTGACACTAAGAGAACATTGGAAAATGTAGCTGCTATTTCTGGCTTTAGAGTTTGCTTGCTCTATGCTGGTGTATTCCTTACTCTCTCCTCTTTCTTCCTTAGCTGTGGTCTTCAGCAAAGATTCTCATTTTTTTGTAGCCAGGTGGGTGACATTGCTCCTGATTTTCCCTGGTGTTACCCAGCAGCACGCTGGGCCTTGACAAAAAATGCTGTACTTAGACAGGAATTACTGAAACAGCAACGAATCCTTTCTGATGCATGAAGCATTGACTGAACACACCTTCTGGAGCTCATAATGATGGAAAGCAAGGCTAAAACAAGGATAACTTGGATATGGATCCAGAAGCACATCCAGAAATTACTTAGATTCCATGAACCCTTGTACTTTGGTTCTGACTCAGAATGTTTAAGAACAGGGTGTAAAACTAAGGACTGGTTCCTCAGCTGGTGTAAATTGGCATAAATCCATTCACTTCAATCTAAAATGTGCTTCTTAAAGGTCACAATACCTGGAGAGTGTAAATAATTAGGTCTGCGGGTCAACAAAACCTGCCGGCTTGAATGAGGTGTTGGGCCACTTGAGTTGAAGCCAAACATTGACTATTCATTGGAAAATGCTCTTCAAAGTTACTGAGACATCAATGCAGGTAAATATTTTCTCTGCAAAGTCCTATCTGATGGTCACTCTTTACACTTTCCCAAGGAACAAGTGTTAAATTCTTTTGTGAAGATCCTTCTTCGTTTACCAGGTTTTAGATTGGATTTCCAGCAGTGAAAGCCAGGAGGAGGAGAGATGGAAAGTTCTTTTTGGAGCTCTGCAAAAAGTGCACCTACAATTCAGTGCAGACAGCATGATTTTAACCAGGAAAACCCCATTCTATGATCAATCAAGATTTGATTTGATTTGATTTTGATTTTTTTAAAATTTAATCAGATTTTTGCATAATATATTCAGCTGGCATTTTATTTGCCTAGTAGAACATTCTTCATAAGCAATTTCCATAATGACAGCCTTGCAAAACATGGTGTGAATAAATTAAAGACAATATGCAATAAAGTCTCATCATAAAGAGATAGGTTATTTCAAGCAGTATATGAAAATCATTTATATAAGGTCCTAGAAATAAAAATCCTGCTTGGTATCCTGGGTTTATAAAGCTAAATTTTTGAAAGGGGAAAGAAAATGTGGATGCAATGTACACATACTTATTTATTTATAAAATAAATATGTTTCTAAGTGGCAGTTTTGGTAGCCACTCTGATCCTAGATATCTACTTAGCCTCACATTAACTGTTTATGGTAAGGAAGACATTGCTGGATTTTCCACCTCTAAGTAGCCACTAGCCTATGAAATAGGCTAAAATCTGTGTTGAAAATAATGCAGGAAGCAGATCCCAGAGTGTAGCAGGGGTCCAATGGAGTTTTGCAATCCAAGAGCCTCTGCTCAGTTTTAGGAGTGTAGGTGCAGTCCATACATCAAATTCCATGATCACCCTGCAGAAGCTGATTCCATGTGCAACCTCCAGCTCTATCTCTTTGCATTGATTCTGTGCCCAGGGAATATCTGTCAATTATTCCAATGTTATTGGGTCAACTGCTGTTTTCTAAAAACTTCTCAGCAACCATCCTTGGTCTCACCCCACAGTATGAACCAGCGTTACTTTAAATCTCCACTGACTCTCATTAGTCTTACATCAGACTTTTCATTGGACTCTTCTGGACTGCCAGAACTCTCTCTGGGAGAAAAATTAAAACCACAAATAGCATTATCAGATGAGTTGTGTGAGGCTTGGCTAATTCTGGTCAAGCAGCACACATATTATTTACACACTGCAGTTAATTACTCTTCATATAACTGTGGCATCATTTCATTCTGTCCAGAGCCCTTTTTGCCTCCAGAAGGTAATTCATATCTATTACAACATTACAAAATGTTTGAAGAAATGATGTAGCAGACTCAGAATTATAATGGGGTTTTTTTTAGAAAACAAATAACCTCTTATGACAGTTTGTAAATATTTATTGGCCTTTGTTTGCCTTCTTGTCCTAAAAAAAGTGTCCAAGCTTCATACCCACAGCAGTGAGAGATATATTTTTAAGTATAAAACTTGAAAATTGTTATTCTAATGTCTTCTGTTATTCTAAGTTTCAAGTGGGCTGGGAATACTGTTAATAGAAAATATGTGGTGAAGAGAGGGTCTATTCTATAAAAATGTAAAGAGAATATGGTAAAGACTGTCAGAGTTAAAATGTATTTGAAAGACATGTTTAAAGCATTGGGACTAAACTCTTGCTACTGAAAATTTACATTTAACTCACAGTGCTACTTGGGATTATATTAGATGAGTGATGTCCCCACTGTCTAAAAATAGGAAGAGAAAGCCTGGAACAGCTGTCACAGGGAATTCTGCTTTCTAGAAGTGCTCTGTTGTGGCAATAATTGTAAAGATAAGATTCCTTTCCAGAGGAATAAAAGGGATTTCTGTGAGACAGCAAGTGTCAAAGCACAAGTTTTACTCAAGACTATATTCTCACGAATCCTGCTGAGTAAAGCTCAGACCTGCACCTTTCAGAGCTGGTATAACTTCATGTTTTCAGTATCAACAGGACCTGTGAAGATGCCCAAGTGAGGGCTCAGAATTGTATTACAGCTGTGAAAATCAATGTGCATTTCAGGACTGGGAAGGATTCTCTGGGAAACCCACTGGGCACTACAAGCTTTTGGAGATGGAGCTATTCCTGTAATTAGTTCAGGTCGTGTGGCCATAAATTCTTAGTACTTGCCTGAGTTGCTCTGAACACACAAAAAATATGGGATTCTCAAGGAACAGCAGGTAAGGACTAATAAGGGAATCTTGTTTATTAACTGTCTTTCTAAGTTATGCTTTAATACAGACAGATTAGTGATATGCTGATTTCTGATTTGTAATGACTTGAACTCAAGGCTTTGTCATTCTTACCCCCCTGTCTTATGGATTCTGCCGCTTGTCGACCTTCACAGGCAAGAAAGGACTTCAGCATATGCTTGACTTCAGAAAGATGACTCTTCTCCTAAAGACACTAAATATTTACATCCTTGACACGAAATATAAACAAACTTCAGGTCCTGAGGTTTCAGCCCCTCTGTGAGGGACAGGCATTTTTGTCTCCTCTGTGCTTCCATGGAGCCAAGCTCAAAGCTCCCAGCCGGTTCTCCTGTAGTTACCACTGCCAGCACCACGGATGGCAGCAGCAGAAACTACAGGACCATGCCAGCCACTGATTCTCCAGAGGGAAATTCTTCCTTGGTGGCACGTGATGAAAGAGCCAGGCCACGTGCCCCAACTATCACACAACTGGCCAGCCCCACTCTCCAGGGTAAAAGTGGTCCAGAGATGCTCTGGCAGAGCCATGCAGGGAAGTTTGCACAATGCCTACCCCACCATGTCTGGCCCAAGCCACTATTATTAATCATTCACTTTCATGAGCAGTAAATTAATCCACAAAATTGAATTAGAAAGAAATCTGTAAATGCATTTTTAAAATATGGCATAAAGTAGAAATGCCCATTAAAGGAGTGACATGGACACTTGGTGCTTTATTGGGGAGCCACAGAGGAGGGTTTCCTTTTTGTTGTTTTTGTTCTGTAGTAAGTTTTAAGATACAATAAAAAAATAAGCATCAAGAAGCATTGTTTTGAAGGGGTGCATTATACACCCTCTGAAAGAGATCTCTGTCAGCTCAGCACCCAAAATTGCACATGCTATTAGCAGATAAAACAGTAGCACAACATAACTTTGTATCACTGGAGACCTCCCATACATTTGCCTAGAAGGGAATACTCTGTGTTGACTAAGCCTTTTTCCTTCTGTGCTAAACAATAATTACATTTCTAGAAGGATTCAGCCCCAAATATTAAGCATTCCTGCCAGTCATTCCAAAGGCAGAGGGGGCAGTTGTTAATATATGAATACTGCTGCACTCAGCAGAGGTGAGCCCTGCAAGAGTCACTCTGCATTGATGCCAACCCTCTGCAAATCCCTGCTGGCAGAGAGGGAATAATTTGGGATTGTGTCACAGGGGTGTAAGGGAGTGCTGCTGTGACAAGGATGAAGCACATTAAGAGACCTTTTTGGCCAACTTGCCACCCACCCCCAAATCACTGAACTTTGTATTGCTTGTTTGTACTGCTCAAGACGTTTGCAAAATAAACTTTTTCATAGATGATTTATATGCAGAGAAGCTAAAAACAAACTGACCTTTCTCACCCATCAAATAGTCCAAGCTTGTTCTTGTATCCGATTGCCTACTTAAACCATCTGAGATTGCTCTTTGTAACGCATAGATCTGCTTTTGTGAGTGTCCCCTCGCAGGAGTTCTGGGAGGGAAAGCAGTGAGGGGGTTTTGCAAGATGTTAGTCCATTTAGCAGATGGAACTGCTGAGAAAAATCACCTATTTTTTCTGGAAAAACAATGTTACATAAGCACTTCTGTAACTTTTTCTGTTTCATAAGTAACCTGGCAAGTTGAGTAATTCACATTCTGGGTATCATTCTAAAGAAATATTTCTAATAATCCTCTCTGTGTACAAAGCTGTATTGCCTCATCCTGGTCTGGCATTTAATCTACAACTTACTATTTTCAGAAAGGCTATTTTCCAATTCAAATAAAAACAACAATCTCACACTTATATTGTGCCTTTCTTCCTAGAAGATTCCAAAGAGCTCTGCAGAATTAAAACAAAACAGACATGTTGGACACAGGGTGGCTTCATTCATCATGGAAATGTGGCCAGCCCTGGGGTGAAGTGTGCTCAGCAGCAGCAGCAGCCCAGAGCAACAGCACAGAGCAGCTTCCAGGAGGGAGCATGCAGAGCCTGATTCTCTTCCTCCCTATCTTACTGCACTTACTGGGAATTCTGTGTGGTTGTTTGTGATTTACACATGATGTTAAGCATTCTAGGCTGTAGTTCAATAGAGAACAGAAAGAAAACTCAGCCACAAAAGCCCCTTTGCCATCCTGAGAGCCAGGGATGTGACTGTGTTAAAAACTGTAAGAGGTGGAAGAGGGGGAGAGCAGCAGTGACTCAACAGGCTCCTAAGAAAAAAAGGACGGAACACAGATATCAGTGCCATGAAAGTACTAAAGAAAATAAAAATTCACCCAGCCTGCATCCTCTTTTTCAAACATCTGAAGGTCAGAACTGGGAAAGGTTTACTGACCCCAGAGCCAGTACAACAACTGCACAGCCCCATCTTCAGCTGGATCAGGAATCTCTGGGATAGTCCTTGAAAGCTCCTTGTTATGGGAGCAGCGTGGGAGTGTCTGGGAGGCAGCCACCCCTGATGGGCACCACAGGTTTGGTGCAGCCTGCTGAGATTTCCCCTGAGCACCTGCAGAGCCAGCCTGAGTATCAGGGATCCCAGCTCTGGAACAGCCCTTTGTAACCTGGAGGGGAAGGTCCATGTTCTTCCCTGCCCTGCACACACACACACACACACACACACACTTTTATCAACTTGATATGAAATATTTGGTGAAGTTTTTTTTTTTTTTTCTGCTGCCTCTAAATGTCACAGCATAACTCAGGCAGGCTGTACCAGGATCCAGAGCTGGCCATATTATAATCTCATTTAAAGATACGAAGCAATAATTAGTGAGCTCTGAATAACCATTCTGTATTATGATGTTTAATACTTGTCTTGGCTAATGCAAATACAGGGGAAAGAGTATAATCTTATTTATTAATCTTATCAATGTACTGAATATATGTCTTTACAAAACCTGCAGTACTTTTGCCTGCACAATTTAATCTGTGGCACCAAAATTGCACATTAACTGCTTATAACAACCTGTGCCATGATTTAAAAAAAAAAAAAGGAAGGGAAGCAAAGCACCAAACTTGTTAACCCTCTTACCAGCCTAATACTTAATTGAAAATCCCCTTGGTTGTAATGGATTTTTCTCTTTATACGTACTTTATACAGCACTGTATTAAAGTGGCTTTTTAGAAACACAACACATGAGGTTAATAGCTGTAGCCTGGGTTAGGGGGGTTTTGTACCCTAAATCTCTACCAAGACTGTTATATAAATGCTACTGTTCTAAAAATAACCCCCCAAATAATCAGGGAAATGTTACATTATCACTCCACATATCAGGCTACTAATGATGGCACACCAGGGCAGGCTATTCAGGGGTGAAATAATCCTTTTTTGCAAAAAGAATCCACCCTTACCTGCTCAGAACTACCCTCCTGAGGAAATCTTTGAAGGGCATTTTTAAATACATGCTGGTTGGATCAACAGGTCTTTAAGGTGATATATTTGCAAAAAATCACTGACTAAATGGGATATCTGCTTTTTTACAGTAATGTATGCACTATACAAAGGAATGTCTGCACTCCAACAAAGGAAGCAAAGAGAGATCAGTAATTTTTTTTCCAGATTTTTAGGCCAGAAGATTATTAAAAATCTCATCTATTTTAAACCACAGTCCAGCTGACTGAAAAGACATTTTCAGTGTTTGTAGAAGTCTCAAGGATATTTTACTGCTTCCGATGTAGAAGTCCTGGTGTATCCTTCAAGGGAAGCTGGCTGACCCCCCCTTCCCCATTTTATGGAAATTTGCTTGGGCACTGTTTTGTCAGGTACTTAGAGTAATTGTGATGAGAAAAAAGGTGCAATTTAGAGCTATAAAAATCAAACATCATAAATTAGTACACCTTGATCTGCATTTCGTCACTCGAACAGAGTGTGTTTGCTCAGGCTTTGACCTTCAGGAAGTGCAAAGGAACAGCCAGAGGCTCCTTTTCTCTTTTGCTGTGTGATCACTGTTGATCCAGGGATGTGCTCTGGGCCGGGATGCTCTGACAGCAGGGTCTGTGCCACTCCCGTTTGCACTGTGAAAATGTTGCACTGCATCCTGCAGGGCAAAGCCAAGGCTTTCTCTGCTCTTGGTACAGCTTTTCTGAGGTGTCTCCCCAGAACAGGATTTACCCAGAAAATTTCTAGCTCACTGTGCTGTTTTTGGGTCACACGTTAGATTTTACTGGCTTGCAGCAAAGCTCTGTGTGGATACACAGGAACACACATTGTAACATGTACCCCAAACTGTTGGGCATAAATTGTGTCCTAGTTGCTTTTTTAAAAAGGAAAGATATGATTTCAGTCCTTACATATGAGGTATTCTTTAGCACTTCTGGACTGGCACCTCACTCAGAGCCCTTGTAAATAAAGACTTGCAGTACACAAGTTTGTCTGACTTTTGGAGACACGGAACAGTTCTGGTTTGTGTTGTTGATATCTGTCACAAGCTGTTTCATAATCTCTCTTCAGCATGGTGAAGTGGATATTTCCATTCCAGAGTGGGATGTGGCTCAATGGGAAGAGTTTCTAGTCTGGCCTTTCCTTGCTCTGTGACCTCTGACTAACAACAGGCTTTGGTGTCTTATTGATTCTTCTGCAAATGTCCAGAATTATGTCTGCTTTATAATAGTAGCATGATCAGGAGTTTGAAAAGTACTTCAAAACCTCCATACAAGTTCAACCAAAGATTTTCAGAGCTTTTCCCTACTACTTTGCAAGTTTACCACTCAGCATGCCACAAGTATTGGGAACACTGCATTCCATAGAGATAATTTAATTGTATCAGTTGATGATCAATGGGCTGTGTTCAGTCCTACCAAAGACTCAAAGTCCCATTTGACTGGGCACTTCATGAAAACACAGAACCAGGCCTGACCATTCCAGTGAAAGAAGAGTTGCCCAGGGAAGTTTGTGGCAGAGATGAAAATTTAACTGGGCTCTCCCCAAAGCCCAGATCCTGTTTCTGATGGAAAAGTGTGTCGCTTGTCATCAGTGCTGCGTCTGATAGCACAGGCCTATCTGGGATCTGAGTGTCACCTCCTAACTGCTCTGGGAACTGACAGACCACAGCTGATGATTTTCTCTTTTTATGGGGAAAAAAAAATATATTTTCAGTGCTTGTGGATCTTTCCACAGGCTGACTGTGGAAGTCTATCTAGACAGCTTTTATTCTAGCAGAAAATACTCTAGGCATTTTCTTAATAATTTTAGCATTGCTCACTCGTTTTTCTTTTTTCTCTCTTCAATTCCTCTCTGTCATGAGAATAAAAAAGAAAAATTCCATTTGAAATGGAACATTTTCCTTAATCCTATAAAGAAAGAGTATAATTGATTCAACTATAAAATTTATAGGCATGGAATCAATGCTTATTATAGTCAAAACATGCCAGGTCACTTCTTTGTGGCTGGTTTAAAGCTGTTCCGTTAAGTGTAATGTTAAATGAAAGTGCTTTAGTCTAAACATGAAAAGGTTAGATTGTGTTACATCTGCACAGCTCTGTGTGCCTGTTAGGATCTGGTTTCAGGGTTTCATGCAGAAGACCTTCCATTGTTTCCTTTGTACCTTCTCTCTGGGGTAAAACTAATTTTTGACAGTCACAGTAGTAGCTGCTATAATGTAGATATTAATTTAATCTGGAGCTGCATCAGTCCTTAAATAGTTCAGACTTTGCCTTTATGTTTTTGGGGTCTGGAAAACACTGAGAAATTGAGTATGAATGGGGCTTAATCACGGCATTGATGGCAAATCTTTTCAGTCTCTTAATTTTTCTGTTCTCAGACGTCTACCTTCAGGGCTAATTGAAAAGATTCAAGTGCTATGCAGGCACAGTCACTCCTACAGCTCTACTCTTCTGACTATTAAACATTTCTACACACTTTGCAATTAAGCTACTAAACTTTTCAGCAGATGTTTTTTCTAAGCAGCAAAGTGTTTCTAACTTTTCTGTTGGCACAGAGCGATGCCATCACAGAGATCTAATGGTGGAACATTTAGGGAGGGTATTTATTAGGGCTGGAGCCAGTCAAGCTGACTGGAGAACCTCAGATTGAGCAGATTTCCCATTTTCTTACTATTTGTGATTCCACCTTCGTGGTGTGCCTGGTGTTGGTGCAGTACTTGTGGGACAAGACAGTGCTGAGACTGTGACTGCTTGGGGTGGCTGTGCCCTGATGCATCTTTAAATTTCAGTGCCTGGGCCAAAGTTTGCCTTTGGCTGAACAGGTGTAATTCCTGTTGGACCAAGCGGGAATTCCACAGTTTTAAATAAAAACAGCTCTTGGCCCATTATCCACTTACATGCACTGTGCCCAGGGGCCAAGATACACAGCATTGACAAGGGATTGGGGGTTCCTCAAGAGCTTGAAGCTTTACTACACAGGGCTCAAACAAAGCTGTATTTCAGACAGCAGGGAGCACATGCCAGTTTCATTTGTCTGAATTTCGTCACTCAGAATAAAGGCCTTTAAAATCACCAGTTACTTTCCAAAAAATCACCCCCAGCCCCCCCAGTTATAAATCCTGGCAGTGTAAAAGCCTAAATAAATACATACGTCAGCTGCCAGGATCCTGCATGACAGTTTTCAAGGCGTATATTGCCCCAGACTAGCCTGTAAATAATTTTTATTTTTATTCATGACTTTAAAACCACATCACTAGTGGGCTGGACTTGTGGTTCTTCATTTGCATAGTATATGTTTTGACCTAAACTGGGTTAAATGCAGAGGGAGAAGAAATGAAGGTCAAATTTCATTAACAAAATAAAGCAGCTCATGAAATTGACGTCTAGTGATGGAAAAATATGCAACTGAACTGAGCCTTTCACTGGTTATTTAACCAAAACAAGGTCTCTGTAATGACAAACATTCCCATCTTCAACTGCATCACAGACACTAACAGGAAAACTTGGCATCTCTCATTGTATGGGAATATGAGGCAGAACTGGTGAGGGCTTTTTCCTGCCATCCCCTTGCCAACTGTACATTCCATCTGACTGAGGATTACTGATAATTTTTGGCACCTTTGTGGCTACAGAGGACTCTTCTGTACAGTATTTATTTATCCAGGACTTCTAGAATTTATTTTTAACAGAACTTTTAAAAATGTTGTAAACACAAAATATGTGTTAATTATATTAACAAAAGGATTCCTACACCAAAAGTTTACTTTTTCCCCCCAAGCACACTTAGGGGCCAAGCTCTTCAGTTGGTGTAAGTTGGTAGAGCTGCTCTCACTTTGGTGGTGGACACCTTCCAAATTTAAAATGGTTGAGGATCTTTCCTAGTAAAGCAAAATGCTTATAAAAATTTGAATAAAAGGGAGTATTTAGACATATATTCTTTCCTTAGCAGTACTACCAGGAGCCTTTAACAGTGATGTGTCTGCAGCTCCAAATGGGACCTGATCTGCCAAGAGACACAGACCCTGTCAGAGAGCACCAAGTGAGGAGAGAAAAGCAGTCAAGAATATTATTCCCATTTTACAGAAGAAAAACTGAGGCAGAAAAGCATAAAGTGACTATTTTGTACCAAACTAGACATAACTGACTCCAGCAGAGCCCTGAGTCACCTCTGTCAGGGCATGTGGACATACCCAAAGAGATTGTCAGAAAGCTCTGACAAAGCTGAGAACTGGCTTTCTGTGTCCCCATCCACAGCATAGCTTGCTATTCCCTAAATGTCCTGGAAAATCTCAGAACTAGATTAGAAACTATTGCTTTCACCACAAAAAATCCAATGACAACTTTTTGGTTTTCAGTGACAGAAAGCTGAAATGTTTTAGTTTTGAACGAAGTTCTTCCCCTCCGCTTTTGGGTACTGAAATCCAAAGAATTTTTACAAGCAAACCTGATTTTTTCCCTGGTTTTAACAGAAGGTTTTCTACCCAATCAAAGCCTCACAATTTTTTCAGAACCTGAACATTTTGAGATGCATTAGCAAAAGGAAAAAATAACCCAATTTTTTGACAAGACCAATGTTCCACTAAACAAATCACAGCACAAGGGGCAATTTTCTACATTTTCTTCTTCTTCTTCTTCTTCCTTATCTTTCAGGGACTCCTGAGCTGCTTTTGCTGTTATTACAATGCCTGTGTGAAAATTCTGATGGTGCTTTAGAGCAAATAAGGCAGTAAATAGGCTGAGAACTGTGCTCTGTCCCAGTGGAACCCGGGACACAAATTGCTAACTTAGGAATCTAGCTCATGTACCTGGCACAACTAAAGCTGGGCAGTGTAGCTGGCTTTGGATTAAGCCTCCTGTGCTTGGTTTTCTGGCTAAGTCAGCATTGCCCTGCCCTGAATTACCTGCACAGACCCTGGCCAAAGCCAGGCACAGCAACTCACTGAGCTCCAGCTCATGCCTCAGGGCCGAGCAGCACTGAGGATGGCACACAAGAAGCTGGGGTGCTGTGAAGCAGGGACAGCGTTATTTGATAAAAAGAAAAAGAAAAAAAAAAAGAACAAAAAAGGAAAGAGAAAATTTCTGCTTTAAAAGATTTAATTATTTTTTAAATGTAAAATTAAATATCCATAAAGTAGTGCAAAGAAGTTAAACATTTGCTTCAAGGGAATTTTTTTCTTTTTAAAATGATCCCTTTTTCTAATAAACTAGTAATTTATATAATCCATGTAAAACCACTAACACTCTTTCTTCTATTTTTAAGTAACACTGGAGAGCTTTCCCAAGGCTTATTTTATTTTTCTGAGAAGGATTAAAAATTGTGAAGGTCCAGATCGTTCCACACTTCTCTCTGCTGACAATCACCACACTCCTGCCACAGCCCCAGCGAGCAGCAGCTGGGGACGTGTTGTGTGGAATTTTCAGCACTCCACTGGCTGCAGTGGAGCAGTGCCAGGCTGACAGATTCACTGCTCTGAATGCAACACCATCTGATTTGGAGCTTGTTGAACAAGTCATAAATCAAGCAATCTTTATGTTTCTAGACAAACATTTCAAGGAAAACAAGGATAAAGGGTCTCTATATGGAGCTATTTGTTCTATCTGGCCTCTTATCCAGCTTAATATTTTTGTTGCTTCACAACGAGCATATTGTGACTTGCCTGGGCTGCACAGGAGGATGCTTTATCCTTTCAAAGTAACTCCAGGCTGTGTTCCTGTTTTCACCCAGAAGAGGACCATGGGAAGAAACTATAGCTGAGCCACCATCCTTCCTTGGGCTTGCTCTGCCGGGGATGCTGCTCCAACCCAGACCTAAAACATGCAGAGAGAATATTTTACTCTTAAGTAAGTCACGGTGCTTTAGTTTTGGATCCAGTTTCAGGCTAGACATGGCACAGTACCTCAGATGGCATTGCAGACACAGCCTGAGGGGACACACACTCCTCTCACCACTCTGAGGAGCATGGAGTGAAGTCTACTCAAAGAAAATCCTGCCTGCTCTCCCATACCTCCCCTCTACCCCCTATTTATGTCTCAAATAATTCAGATATTTTAGCCCTTCCAGACAAAAACTGGAGCTTTAAATTAAAATGTCATCTGTTAGTAAAGAAACTAAGCTATGTTTTTCATTCCTGAGAAAGGACTCACTTATGCTTATAACTATAAGTTGCTAGTGATTAAGCAACTGGTATATTTTCACACTCATTAAAAGAAACACGGTGTGTTCGCCTTTCTAAGAAAAGGCATCTTGTTTGTAATACTGTAATACATTGGGAACACCTTCTAATTGGCTTCTAGTGCCCCTTGCCAAAATTCAGACACAAGTTTGTTTATTTACACAAGGAAAAAAATAAAACATTGTATAATTAGTTGAGTAATGGACTCCTAAATTCAGAAACTCAGAGGTATGCAAAACTGACAAACTTTTTAAGATTCCATTTTGGTTTATGAAATATCTCAATAGGTAGCTCAGACTGCATCATGGCTATTGTAGCAATGTGCTGCTCAATGTGGTGTTTGTGTCGAGATGGAAAACTTTGACATGTTTGATTTTTATGCAAGTCAATTAACCTGTTTTTTAAAACTGTAAGGGCATGCTTTGCAAATAAGATTACTTACTATAAATTATGAGAACATAGGGCTCCATTCAGACAAAAATGTTACACACCCCTTACACATGCATAAGTCTGCAGAATATAGTTCTGCACCCTGACAACTTATTCAGCAAGGGGTAGGAGCTTATTTTGGTCTATTCCACGGGGGCTTTCCTAAAAAGATATGAACAAAAGGGGATAGAGACTTAATTAGAATGTCTCTCTACACCCCACCTTCCTTTGCACCACCCAGGCAATTCCAACAGGCCAAAACCTCTCCTTATGTGGTGAGGGAAAATTCCTTTTTTCAGTTAAGTCAGCGCAGAGCAGAATTAGCAATGGTATGTCCCCCTAACCACAGCACAGACAGACATTTGGCCATTCCCACCTGTGAGTTCTGCTCTCACACTCAGGCACGCTCTATTGAGAGCTGGCCTGTCCATCTGTGCACACAACCTTCCTTGTGCTTGGCCCCTGCTCAGCTGGGACCCTCACTCCAGGGCTTCAGGGCAAAGCTGCCTGGAAGAAATGACACTGAACACCAGAACTGACACACCACCAGCACAAATGAAGATGCCAGGGGCGTTTCAGACAGCACAAATAATTTTCCTTTCATGCAACAGACATTTGGTCAAGATTTCTTGCTTCCAAAAGGCAGATCCTTCTATGGGTGCATGAGAAATGCAGGATGTCTGTTTGGCACTCAAAATCCAACCTAAAGAGCTGCAGAGATGTACTTGGGGCTTGGATGCAATGGCAGTGCCAATACACACACAAAGCAAATCCAGAGACAAGTATGAGTCAGAGAAAGAAAAACTGTGGAATTTTGTCCAGGTCCTTTCCACTTTTACACATGCAGAGAAACTTTACCTAAGCAAACCACCCCACTGATTACATATGTGAGCAGGAATTGCTCACATGAAGAGAGGTCACTGGATCTAGTCCCTGCTTTATGCATGCTGTGGTATAAAGCCAATTCTTACTAAGTCCAAGACTTGTTAGGTTAAGGCACAAGAGACCACAAGAGAGCATTTTGTCTCCCTTGCCAGTTTCAGTCTAGGTAATGAAGTAATTCTTATTTGAGCAGGACATTAGATTGATTGTTGGTTCTGATTTGAAGTCTGCAGCAGAGATAGTCTGTGGCAGATTACTGATTTCTTGAGATGTCTTTTACTTAAACAAAAAGGTTAAAATGAGAAGAGATGACTGAGAAGATTAAGGGACAAACTGCTTTCCTGGTCCCCTGGCCATATTCTGGACAACCTCTTCCACAGACTATTTGCTACCAGAACTGACTTTCAGCTTGGAGCAGCAAACTCATACTCATGGAAATAGTTATAGACATGCAGAGAAACATCTGTGCACTGACACATTCAGAAAAGGCTTTTTGGGCAAAAGACCTTCCAGGGTAAGATTCCCATCACTGTGTTCAGAAAAAGGGAAGATGTCAGAAATGACCCATGCCACTTACTGGAACTGACCTGCCACATGTGGAAAGACCCCTCCCATTGCTCAGGAGAGCCAGTGTGGCTTCATGTCCCCCAGCCTCACAACACCAGGTCAGCTGCTGTTCCTGGCAGGACACGGCTGTGGAAAGCCTGCAACAGAATCAGGGACTCATCACTACCAGTATGGGTTGCTATGGGCACCACTGAAGAAAAGCAAAATCATTTGAGAAGGAAATAAAAGACTCTTTTCCACCAATAGTGACAGACACTCCAATAGGTTAGTGATCCTGCTGGAATGCTAATCAACAGCTCATGGAAAGACTTGGAAGTTGTGCAGCTTTTAATATTGCTAGTGAGGGAGTGTGGAAGGGAATTCATGTAATACTGGCCATGCACACACTCAGTACTCAAACACCACACATTAGTGCCACAGTTGAGTCAGACAGTACTTTTGTCTTGCAAGTCTTTCCTCTCAGGATCTCAGCTCCAAGCCATAGCCACCTGAAGAGCCCATCCACACATTCCTACTGAGCCAAATATTTAAATGGAGAAGGATTCCTTGCTGGCATCAAACCACCCAGCTCACATCAGCACAGCTATGCTGATTTACTGCAGCCATGCCTCTGGCATCTGCTTTGAGCTCTGAGACAATCTAAATTTTCCATTCCTCACAGCTCTGGTGAATAATTTAAATACATGCTTTGAGCTCAAAAATAATACATTTTCAAATTTTTTGGTGAGCTGCAAAATAAGAAATACTGTCTCAGAATCACATGGAATGATCTGTTCCATCTTCACCCCATGTTCCATCTTGCTGAGTATAGTTTTGATTGAAATGGGATTTCAGTTTATGCAGGCTAAAAAGGAATGGACTTTTGTAACAGAATTGAATGAGGACTTCTAAAATGCAAAAACACACCAAGTTAAAAAAATCAACAGGTATTACGCTGAAAAGATCAGAACAAAATCTTTTGTTAAAAAAAGTAGTTTATTATTTTCAAAGCTCAAAGTGGCCAGATTTTTCAGCTGATGGGAATCTATAAAATGTTATGCTGCCAATGAGTCACCATTTTTGCCCCAGAAAAACTGCTAAAATATTTTCCTCAGACTGTACCAGTAGAGAAATTTATTTACCTTAGTAAGACAATTTGGACACGTAGGGCCAGGAGCATTTACTGTCTTACAGAACCATTTTGAGCAATTTACAGCAGAAACACTCATATGAATCCAAAATACTATGAGGGAAAAAGGTTACAGAATAAACTACAGAATTGCTCAGTAAGGTTGGAAGGCACACTTTGAAATAAATAACATATTTGACTCACACATTTCAAGTGGCATTGCAGAAATGATGCTCAAGAGCATCTGGGGAAGGAGGAGATTTGGGGATAATTTGTAATGGGGCAATTTAATACTCACAGTAGAGCTACTCATGATTCAGATCTATCATTCAGTGCTACAGCAATTTTTTAAACACATTTTGTTTTCAATTGAAATTAGGGTGGTTGGACCATGCTGTCTATATGGTAGACTGTGTTAACCTCTATGTTCTCCCAGTTATGAACATTAAAATCCATCTTTTACTCCGGTTTTCCAGAAAGTGAAAGAAATTCCACAAAGCTAAACTTGCAAGACAAAATGTGCAATTTCACAGAACACCTACTATTTGGTAAAAAAGTATTTTAATCACAATATTAGGACAACCTTCAGGGAAAATACAACAGGCAAAGAGAAACTTCATTGACAAGTAATTACTGTACCAAAGACAGAAAGATTGTAGGCAATAAGAAATAGAAAAAGAGATCTCTGAAAATACTTTGTATTCTTTAAAAGCAGATGAAGATCTTTGATTGGCATAAAATAACTGCATTGAAGTCAGTATGTTAATCCATCACATCTGCAGGGGCTGTTGTAGAGCTGAAATGAAGGAAGGGGGGGACTCAACCACTCTTTCAGCATATGACACATCAGCCATGCTGATGGAAGGCAGGAGGAAGGAAAAACTGAAAAGAGGGTAATGCTGCCTTAGCTCTTCTTCCCCCGTCCTCCCTTTGCCCCTGTAAATCCACCCTGGCTGAAGACATGGCTTAGAATCCAATTGTTTTGCTTTAGCATTTCTCTTGTCTGTGAGAAACTCCATCTCCACCTCTTTTTCTCATTACTTTAGAGTGAGAAGATTTGGAAATGGGGTTTTCTGCAGCTCCTAGGAATGTTATATTCCTAAATGCCCCATTTTAAAGCATGTGCATCTATTAGCTGTTTTGAAAACAAAACAAAACACCTTACCATAGCCAATTACAAAATTCACCATATCAGATGGAGTCTTGTACATAGCAGTAAAGCTACATCTGCTGGTTTTCACAGTGTGGTGTATTATCATTGTCTCCTACTGAGAGCTGTGAATTTCTGCATCCAAAAATGCAAACCAAAGGTTTTTCCTGCCACAGATGTCATCTTATTGAACAAGATGCCTAATCTCAGGCACCCAGGACTGAAAATGTTAACTTTAAACTTTGTTGGCATCTCTCAGAAGCTTAGGAGTAAGAGGAACCTAGTCTGCCTAGTCAGAAAAGTTTTTTTCAGATTGCCTGAAATATTTTGTGGATGATTACAGTCTGAACATTTGAGTACATGCCACTTCATTAGACCTACTCATTTTTTTGGTTTTACCATAGATGGGAAATTAGGAGTGATCTCTGATATTTGATTTCCCATAAGATATGAGAGATATTCAGGGCAGTGTCTGGAAAAAAATTAGGATAATAAGGTGTATAAATCTCTGCTTCATTTGAAACAACGCATAAAAGCCGACCCCACATTAATTTTTTTGCTGAAAGAACTTCAATAAGTTTTAAAGTAAGTGTTTCATTTACTGCCACATGCCACACATACATGGCAAACAGTTTATACAAACCACAACACTCAGCTGTTCCTGGTTAGGTAGAGCAGCCCTCCCCTGAACACCCAAGCTGCTCCCGGTCCCCTCGGGAGTCCCCTGCAGGGTGCTGAGGTTTCACTGCCCCAAGTGAGAACGTCTGGGCTCTGGGGTGAGCAGGGAGTCCTTGTGTGGATGTGCTTGTGAGGCCTTGGCTGAGTTGTGCTCAAGGCTCTGCTGGCTCAGGGCAGAATGCTGTGCACTTCTGGAGACAGCTGAAGTGCAGTGTAACTATTCCCAACCTGGTGGTCCAGCTTTAATGCCTTCTACATGTAGTGCTCAGGGAGCTTTATTAGAGTTCCCAGCTCAGCAGAAACTCCACTGTGCACACACACAACGGTGCTGGCTCTGTGTGGCCGGGTTTGGGCAGCTGGGGGGGCTGCAGGGATGCCTTCACTGCAAAGCTTCCCCCATGTCCCACAGAGCCAGCTCCAAGGTGCACCAAGGCTGAGCCCATCAGCCCTGACGGCAGAGCCTCTGGGCAAAGGCATTTAGAAATGGAAACAAAAAATCCAGCTGCTTCATCCAGAGAGAGGAGTGAGATACTGGAGAGAAACAACTCTGCAGCCAGCCAGTCAGTGCAGAAGGAGGGAAAGGAGGCGCTCCAGGCTCCTCCAGGAGCTGAGGCTGCCCTGCAGGCCCTGGTGAACACCGTGGCCAGCAAGGCTGTCCCTGGGTCCCCGGGGAGCAGACACCCACCTGCAGCCCTGGAGGAGCCCACAGCAAGCTGAACCTTTGGGAAGCCCGTGCTGGAGCTGGCAGGACCTGCAGCCCATGGAGAGACGAGCCCACCCTGGAGCAGGGAAGAGTGAGAGGAATTCTCTCGCTCTGCAGGGAGGAACAACAGAAGGACCCGTGATGATCTGACCCCAGCCCTCATTTCCAAGCCTCTGTGCTGCTGGTGGGGAGGAAGCACAGAAAATCAGGAGTGCATTTAAGCCTGGAAAGAAGGGAGGGGTGGAGGGGAGGTGTTTTAAGGTTTGGTTTTGTTTCTCAGTACTCTGATTTGATTGGTAATAAATGAATTTCCCCGAGCTAAGTCTGTTTTGCCTGTTATGGTAATTGGCGAGGGATTTTCCCTGCCTTTATTTTGACCCGAGAACCTCCTGTTGTATTTTCTCCCCCTGCCATCCAGATGAGGAGCGATAGAGCAGCGTTGGTGGGCACCTGGAGTCCTGCCAGGGTGAACCCCCCCAGACCCAGTGAATGCTGGGTGGAAAGGGCTCTTCACACCCTCATGAAGGCAGGAGCAGATACAGTGAGAGACAGGAGACATACCTGGGTGTTTCCAAGGCCAGATGTAGCACTGAGACTTAATTTAGGCATTGCCTCTAACTGAGGCTTATTTACAAGAGCTTCAAGGTTCAGGTCAATGACCTCATTTATTGTGCAAGTATTACCTACAAAACAAAAATTTACCCACTTATTCCAAAAGGACATGATGAACTTGGAAGTCCACCCGATTTTAAGAGATAGTATTTCAGCTCCTCTCACCAGGCTATGAAATCTCTCTAGTAATTTATGCATGTTTACAATAATATCTGTGCAATATTATTCAACATGCTGGTGCTGTGTGAAAAATGGAATGCCCTTAGAGAACATATCCACGCAAAAAGCAAAATAAACCTGGCTAGATATGCAATGCCTAAATGGCCAAAGCAAACTAGGAGAGGGAGTGAGGGAAAATTATTTTCTGTCCATTTTTCACTCCCAGACAATATTATGAAGTGCCTGGAATACCAGAAGGTTCATTTTAAAACATAGGAATGATGTTTACACTGGCCCTTATAGAAATATATATTGGGTTTATGTACTTGTTTTCTCTAATACTTCAAGATAAACTCAGCTTATTTATTGCTGAGAAAGGTACTGGATTTTTTTTTATTGCGCAGGTACAACACAGCAGCCTGGCAAGGATATTCTGAAATTGTTCAGAGAAGCGTGTGCTCAGAGCTGTGTGATTGGGAATCCTATGGAAGGGTAACCTCTACCCTGAGCCCTGCAAAGTTGCACTGCTGTAAATAAGGTATTTGCACCAGTAGGTGTAAGATGCACTTATTATGAAGCTATTTACACCACCCAGTGCAGGAGGCACTCCAATTAACACAGCAGGCCCTTCTGTTTGTTCTGTCTTCCTCTGGACCATGTGTTTGCATCCAGGCCAGGTAGGAAGTTGCCAGGTGTAGGCCAAAAATAAAGGCATTGCTATGCCAGAAGGAAAATGCTGTTAGGGTTGTATCAATACAAGGGGCTATATTGGTTACCTTCTCCTAATTTAATCTCTCCCCCACAAAACAAAAAATACCCATCAACAATACACTCCTCACAATCACAATCACTATCACAATCACAATCAAACTGCTAAGCTACTAACCACAAACACAGATCAAGCATCCTCATTCCTGTTTCATTTTGCACTTTGGATTGAGAATCCCTGCAAGCATGACAGTTCTGGTGGTGGCTTTGTGATCTGGATCCTGCTTGGTAGGATCTATGCAGAGACCAACAACTCATTCTACAGAGCCCACTCTGCAGGCATCAGATGACTGTGGCTTTCAGTTACTACCTCTGGAGCAGAGCCAGAAGCCTAGTGGTGAAAAGCTCTTTATACCATTACCAATCCCTCGAGCCACCCAGTCCTTCTCCATTGCATACAGGTTTTTAGTGTTGTGCCTAAGATCTGTTCTGGTTCTGAGTAACGTTCTTTGTGATGGGAGCCTTGCCATTCCCCCTCTCATGAGGGAAAGAAAACAATGAGGAGGGAGTGTGAAACCTATTTTCAAACTCTCTTATGATTATCTGATGCAGTGACTACTCTGGGATTCTCCACGGGAGAGACCTGAGTGCTGGGAGATGTCTGTCCTGGGTGAAGAGCAGACCCCAGACCAGTCAGTGCCAGGATCTGTGTGCTCTCAGTGGGTGTCATTGCCTTCAGCTGGGCTCTGGGATGGGAGCACCCACACAGAGCCAGAGGCCCCCACAGGGATGGCTCCAAAGCTTTCCAGGACATCTCCAGGCTGACAGGAGCTCAGAGCATGCACAGGTTGGTCTGGCATTGAGCGCTGACTCAGAAGGATGCTCGAAGGCCCATGAATATAACCCAGAGAGGGCAGAACTACAATTAGTGAGCTCCCACAGCATCAGCTCTCAGCTGGTTTCCATCTATGCCATCCACCAACAGAGTCAGAGGCTAAATTGTGGCATCTCTGCACTCCTGTCCCACAGTTCAGCAGGGAAAGTGACTCACTGTGACGTTACACCCGTGCAGATTTTTCTGCAGCAGCTTTTCTCTCAGACTCTTCAGAAGCACATCACACAGGGCAGCTGCTTTCCCCTCAGGGAACAGGCTGCAGGGGACTTAGCAGTAATACACTGGTACCCAGGATTCACAAAGAGGGCTGTAAGCTGCTGATCCTGCAATAACACCTCCAAGGATTTAGAGTCTTTAATGTTGATTGCTGAATATTTCTGTTCCCGTCTGAACCATTCCAACAGTTGTTTCAAGTGAATGCATTCATTCCCTTCCTTTTAACCATTGGAGCTTCTTGCTAGGTCTGGGAGCAGGGAAGAGGGAATGAAAAGGTCTCTTCAAATTTGCTGGAGCTGCTCTCTTAAAAGGGAGCATTGACACAGATCCTGCAGCTCCCACGTGCAGCAAGGCTCCCACTGGAGCTGCAGGCACAGAGAGACTGCAGGATCCTTGTGGGCACTCCAGGGGAGTGTGGCTGCTCTCCTCCCTGCTGGATGAGAGAACCATATCTATTCCTAGCATGGATCTACCAGGTGGCAACATTCCCCTGCCAGCATACCTTTGGTTTGGCTCACCTTGAAAGCTATGATGTTACATTATATGATGACGTCATTATATTTATTTCAGCTTTCAAGGAAGATTCCTGGCAAATCTCCAAGCTGGAATATCTTCTCTTTAATGTGTCCAAGATCCAGCCAGTGTGGTGCAGATTACATTTATATATCACAGCCCAGTGAAGTGAACTGCTGGGAATTTTTTTCAAGATGTTGATGTAACTAAATTAAGATTATTTCTCTATTAAAACTATGGAAGAAGAAAAACTTGTCCAGTATTTACCCAAATACTACAGCTCTAATTTCTAGCTGTGGTTATTTTGGTGATGACTCCACGGTGCCCTCATGCAATGTCAACAACTCATCTTTGTGGTATTTTGAAAATTATAAAAGAAATCAACTAGATTTTTCAATTAAGTATGTATGCGAGGAGTCAACACTTTAATGTGCAAAGTTTCCTAATTGGTTCATTTTCTTCACACTATCTGAGCTAATTTTGAATTAGTTAATTTGGACAAGTTACTCTGGTTTACTTTGTTGTGCTTTTATTGACTGTGTTCTCTTAGCACTTTCAAATTAGCCATCATCACAACTTTGGCTAAAAGTTACCTTTTCCCTTGATAATCAGAAGTATAAAGCTTTAGAGAATGATACATAGAATACTGCTCTGCACTGACAAAAACAATGGCTTGGATGCTAAATGCACTGTCACAGAGGAACCCCCCTTGAACACCAGGCTTCAACTTTATTAGATTTTGAATAAACACGAGGTGTGAGAGAACAGATTATTCTGATAACGACTGGCTACAGTGGCAAAGAAGATGAATCCTGTGCTCCTCACAAGCAACTGCAGCACACAGGTTAAATGACTCAGCTGGGCCTATGGCAGACACAGAAATGAACTGAAATTCCCATTATTATGCTTTAAGACACTAAAATTGCAAAATAAGAAACTGAAGAGTATCTAAAAGCAAACTTTAAACTTTTCCCTTAATCCTTCCCCACAGTGGTCTTTTTGCAGTCTTATGATGCCACTACAAAGATCAGCAAAGAAAAACTGGCTGTGTTATGAACTGATTTTTATTTAAAAGAGCTATAATTCAATTTTGCTATAAAAACATATTACAAAATCTAATATTAAATAGATTTGCATAGAAACATTCATCAGAAAGATATTTTATTTGTTTGGCTTGAAACACTTCCACTACAAGCCAAACATTTCAACACTAGGGCAGGAGGACCAGAAAGTGGACCTGACCAGAAACAACAGTGAAGACTACTAGTTTACTTTTGATCTACCAGCTGACAAAATTTAGCTATTTATTAAAAAAAAATAAAAATCATGGGCCTTATGAATGGTGAAACTTGATTTTTTAAAACCCAAAATATTCTCATAAATTTATTAACAAGGTGTTATTGGTTGAGAAGGCATGTATGTAACACATGACTCTCTGATGACAATGACCCTTGGATTAATATTAAGACAGATATGGAGATAAATATTTAGACTACATTAACAGCACACTTCTTTTACACTCACATAACAGTCACCAGCACACACTCAGCTCTGCATGCATATAAAATTTTAAATCTTGAAGCCAGCAGTCAGAGGTGGCTTCCAGATGAAGTCCCTGTCTGCCCCATTGCTGGGATCACAGACAGATAAATCACTGGGTGAGCCCCCTCGCTAAGTAGTGGGAATATTACTTTAGCAAAGTTTGCTAATGGGGCAAAGGACCTTGTATTGTAATCCAGTGACATTTTCAACCTTCGGAGAACTTTTGTTGACATTCCCGAGTCCCTGGCTGCCATCCCAGCATGAAATAGTTTCTGTTCACATAATTCTCGTGTTTACCAGTCATGAAAAACTCTTGCTTTTTTTTTTTAAATAAACTTTTTTTTTTTTGCAAGTGAAACTCTGTCTAAAAAAATATTGGCCCCAGGCATACAAGGTTTTGCATAAATTCATATGTGATGAATGGCTGATTTTAATGTTATTTGGGTATTTGTCAGAACCTAACAAATATACATGGTAATGGTGGTTCATAAACTTAAACATCTCAATATACCCTTTCTTCTGGAAATAAATTACGTTTGTTTGCCCTGCCTGGAGTCCTAAGGTAGCCGACATTAGGAATATTTTAAATGTGATCATCCATCCAGCATGTCTTTCAGGCGCCACGAAGATTAAATGAAAGAATCATAAGATGAAGGTCTTTAACTTTTAATCCTTTTACAATGAACCCTTAGATAGACATGGGGGCAGGGTGCCTTCTATGTGAGTAATAATGCCTCTGTTCCTCTTCACTAGGTTAATGAATACCCTAAATGTCCCAAGATCTGATTTTCTTCCCCCCTCCCAAAACTATTGAAATTAGAGCAAAGAGACGGGCGGTAAAACGCACCGAGAGACTGAGCGAGGGAATGAATATGCATTCGGAGATACCGAACTAAGCGTTAGAGAAAGCAGGGCTGGCTCGTCTTAATGAAAGACTCGCGGGTTTTAAATGATTAGCATAGATTCCCTCCGAGTTTTGAAGGAGAAATTAAAAAGAAAAAAAAGAAAAAAGAAAAAAAAAAAAGGTTTTTTTGGCTCCAAGATAAATAAGGAAAAGGCTTTCTGCACTGTCAGGGAGCCTTTGAAGAACACGTGAAGAGTTTGTTTTCGCAGTTGGTATCTATGAGATACGAACCGCCGGCTCTCCCAGCACGTAAAAGTCAAACACGTCCCTAATTGGGCCGGGTCCCGAGGAGCCGCGGGACAGCTGCGGGCGGGCCGGGCCGTTCCGTTCCGTTCCGCAGCGCCGAGAGCACCGGGCAGCGAACAGCGGGCACGGAGCAGCGGGCGGGGGCGGCCCCGGGGGGCGGGCCGGGAGCGGGCGGCGGCGGGATGGGGCACCCCGCGGCAGCACGGGCGGCACGGGGCGCTGCTCCCCGGCCGCGGAGCTCGCTGTCCCCCGGCAGAGCTCGCTGTCCCCCGGTAGCACGGGGCGCTGCTCCCCGGCCGCAGAGCTCGCTGTCCCCCGGTAGCACGGGGAGCTGCTCCCCGGCCGCAGAGCTCGCTGTCCCCCGGCAGAACTCGCTGTCCCCCGGTAGCACGGGGCGCTGCTCCCCGGCGGCGGAGCTCGCTGTCCCGCGGCTGCGGGCACGGTGCTGCCCGGCTGCCTATAGAGAGGAGGCTGGAGGGACGGGGTGCAGTCCCCGAGCCCCGCAGCCCCGGGCAGCCCGGCACGGGGGCGATGGCCCGGCGCTGGCGGGAGCCCAAAGAGTTAACCGGGCCGGTCCGGGCGGTGCGCGGGGCTGTCACAGGATCAGGCTAATAACGTGTCTGCGCTGAAACCCCCCAAAGCCCAGGGGTCAAGTTTCAGCAGTGTCCCACCACAATGGTAGGTGTGAAAGACACGTGTCCCGTTGTAAATGAAATGTCAAGCGGTTAAAAGAAAAATCCCCGAGCAGCTGCCACCGAGCCCGCCGGGGCTGCGCGGCCGCGGGAGCGGCTCCGCGGGGCCAGCGCGGAGCGGAGCGCAGGGACCCCCCCGCCGGCCGCCCCCGTCCCGCGGGGCCGCAGCCCCGCTCCGGCCCTGGGGGTGCCGCAGAGCCCCCCTGACAGAGTCGTGAGCAGGTTCCCACCTCCCCCTGCCACCACGAAACGTCCTGCTGAGCGTGGAGAACGAGGAGGAGAGAGAAGAAAGCCCCCCCGACGGCGGCCAAACCAAAAAGCAAACAGAATCCAAACGGCTCGTGTTTTAGTGGTTGACTTTAATTCTGCACTGCACTTTTACTACAAGGATATAAAGAATAAATAGCAGATACTCTTCATTTACATAGGATTAAGTCATTCGAACTGTTCTCTCTATTTACAATAACATTGTGCTCTAGGCGTTTATTCATTTTTATTTTAAATCTGAAGTCCGTAAGGAAAAAGAAAAAAAAAAACCCTCACACACACGCTTTCCGAATAATGGAAAATATTATCAAAGTTTTCTTATCAAAAAGTTTGGTTTGTATTTTTTAATCCTTTTATTAAAAAAAACACCCAACAAAAAAACCTACTTCGCCAAAGCGAAGCAACTTCTCTCTGGAATATAAATACAAAAAAAAAAAAAAAAGAAAAAAAAGAAAAAAAAGAAAAAAAAAGAATACATTAGCAACGATCAGGGTAATAGTCTTGAAAATACAGTAGACGCTGATTATTTCACGTATAATACTGACCTTTTAATAGTATATTAAACCGGTGCCATATATACACACACAATATACATTCTCCTACACGTTACAGTGCATTACAACGTTAACCAGAAAGCAAATGTCTTTTATTTCTGTTGCAGCAAAGGTCCACGTGAGTCCGCTGGAGAAGGGGCGCGAAGGAAGTGCCAGCCCTAGCAAGAGCACTTACACTCCGAAATGATGGGGTACTGGATGGGTATCCATGTGCATCTCTGCCCGCCCCGGCGCTGGCACCTCCACCTCAGGATCGTTAAATGCACGGACTTGGCAGGTTTGCAAACCATGCCTTCGGGGACTGAACAAGACCTTTTACTGTAGCAGCTGCCCACTTTGACATACCGGGGCCAAAAGCGGCTGCCGAGATCGTTCCACGTGTATAGGACCGGGCAGAAGGTCTGGGACCAAAGCCACATCTGCAGCTTCCTGCGCAGCTTCTTGCTCAGCCTGTGCTTCTTGCCCGGCTGCAGCCCGTCGTAGAACTCCAGCCCTTTGATTTCGCTGGGCATCGCTCCCGAGGGTCTCTGCCTGAGCAGCAAGTCCAGCTCAGCTAGATCGTCCACTCCGAGCCGGTCCTCGGGCAAAGAAACAGCCATAAAGTTGGGGTCGAAGTGTCCGCCCATGAGGTTCCTTAGCAAGGTCTCGTTAAGATCCTTCTCCTTGGGGTCAAAGATAGGGTCCGGGTGCTCGATTAGATCCACCAAGGGCAAGTTGTCGCTGGGAGCCGGTCGGATGTGCAGATAGTGCTGGCAGGCGCCCTGCTCTAGCCGGAGACCCAGCAGAACCACCAAGGCGTATATAGTCACAAGGCACTGGGAATGATCCATCCTTGGGAGACCGGTGGGGGGGGGAGGGGGAAAGGGGGGCTGGATTCACCAAGCAGCAAGGCAAGAAGGTGCAAGCAAATGCATCAGAAAACTTGTACGGGAATATCCAAAATAGCTCGTCTTTGAAGGGGATCACGATCTCCACTCGCCGCACCACCAGCAAAGACAGCCCCCTGATAAGCGCGGAGAACAAGCCCCCTGCAAACACTCTTCTCTTGCAGGCTTCTCTATAAAATTTCTCCTGGTGAAGCCGCTCCAAAATTCTGCTGCTGCTGCTGCTTCTTCTCGCCCTTCCCGGGAACGGGAGATGCCTCTTTTTGTTGCGAATTGTGCTTGTTGCTGCCGCTCCTCGTTGTCTGCCCGTGCGTGTGGAAGAAGTAGCTGCCGGTTCTTCCTCCCCGCTCCTCTCCGCCGTTTGCAAAGCAGCCTCCTCAGCAGCAACAGCAGCCACGCACGTTGGCACCAGTTTGTCTGCTTTGCAAGGACCCAAAGCCTTTAAATTTCCTGCACTTTCAGCTTCATCTCCATGGAAACCACAGACTCTCTCCTAACCCACCCCACCCCCCTTAAAACCCACACACACAACACAACCCCCACTCCCACAAAAGTCCAGGAGAGCGCGGCTTCCCCCTTCCCACCGGCAGGCACCCTCTGCTGGGGAAGGCTGAGGCGGGAGCCGCCGCCTCCCCCCGCCCTCCGCACGCCGCCGCTCACGCGAGCCGCCGCGCCCCGGGAGATGCTGCCCTGCCCGGGGCAGCCGCCGGCAGCTCCGCCCGGCCGGCCGCCCGCTCGTGGGGCCGGGGCCGCCGGCTCCGGGCTCGGCCTCGCCCCGCCGCTCTCCTCGTGGGCGCGGAGCGCGGCCTCTCCCGCCCGCCCCGCGCAGGAGCGCGGCCCGGTGCTCCGCGGGCTGTCCCGGTGCTCCGCGGGCTGTCCCGGTGCTCCGCGGGCCGCCCGCGCCCTCCCGGCCCGGCCCGCGCTGCGCGGCCGCCGGGGCCCTGCCCGGGCGCGCACATGGGCGCGGGGCGCGCTGCCCGCCCGGGGCCGCTGCGAACGCTCTGCCCGCGGCGCCGGGGCCGCCGGGCGCCTTCCCGGGCGCAGCGAGCCCTCTGCTGGCGGCGCCGCGCCGGGCCGGGGGCTGCCCGCGGGCGGCCGGGGGGCACCGGGACGGCGCGGAGCGGCGGGATGCCCGCGGCGCCGGGGAAACTCGGGAAGCGGCTCCCGCGCCCCGCGGGTGAGCGCGGGCAGAGCCCCGGGGGTGCGCGGGCCGGGAGGAGGCGGCTCGGGGGCTGCGGCAGGGCGGGACCCCGCGAACGGAGCTGCGGCCCCCCGAGACGAGCCCGGTGCTCGGCGCCCATGGCGGATGCTCCCGGAGACTGCCCGGCCCCGCCGCTCTCTCCGGAGCACTTGCTTAGCGATTTTCTAGGGAGCTCGCTAAGACTTCTTCATCAGAAACGCAATTTCCAGTTATGCCCTCAATACATACAGGAAAAATGGAAAGTGCCTCAATTGAAATGCATAAAACAATTTAAAATTTGATACTAAATGCCACTTCCTCGGCAGAATTACTGTCTTGCAAAGAGCACTTACACGGCGTGGCGGGCAGTATGGCTGTATGGCTGTAAGGATCTATTATGGTTTGAGTAAAATTTCCTGAAGTGCTTGAATCCCATTCCTGCAGGCTATTTAGGCACTTAGGAGCCTAAGTTTAATGGGACTGAAGCTAAGCCATCTCACCTAAATTATTTATGCATTTGTTTAAATCTAACCTTCAAAATTAGGTTCATTATGAAAGTAGTACATAGATCATATTACCAATATTGGGTGATTTTTATAAAAATGATATTTTTTCAACTAGTTTCATTCCCAATTTTCAATTTAAAAGAACTCTTAACTTTGCTTAATTCCAGAACATGTAGGGCATTTTATAAATAATACATAAGTGAAAAAAGATTACATGAAAAAGATGGAAAACTAACCTAAGGTCAACACTGTGAAAGAGCCTCACAGTGACACTTGCTGCTACAATGTCAGTCAAAGATCTGCTGGAGTTTTATTACCATTTTTTCCACCTTCAAGTTGAGGTCTCCACCTTCACCCAGGCCCTGGTAAACTTTAATTGCTGAAATTCGGCATAAAAGTTGTCCCTCAATATAAGTGAGAAGCTACACCTCAGAAACAGAACAGAAGCAAAAATTCAGAAGTTTCATTCTATTGCTTATAATTTTTTTTAAATAATAAATTAAGTTTCCCTCAGCTGATATTTGAAACCAGTTCTTTAATCTTGAGTCTAAAAAGCAAAGCCAATAAGGCCTTTGTATCATCTATTCCATGCCAGATATTTAAGATTCCACATTCAAAATTGTGACTCTAAAAAGAACTGGAAGACAAGACCTTTCCTCCTCAAGTGAGTTACCTGCACAATGAAATGTTTCTGGAATGAGTCTCTTTAAGCCTCTCTGTCCCTCTTTAAGCCCCAGATGTGTTCTGAGCAGAGCAGGCTGGGGCTCAGTAATTCCTCAAGCATGGATGTCTGCCTTGCCTCAGGTGCACTGAGCTCCTGGAGCGGCCATGAAAACTTGAGGAATGTAGAAGTGACAGAAGTCACTCGTGGCCCAAGAATTTCTTGGTGGCGTGGCTGACAGCAGGACTGGGAAAGAGCTGCCAGTAACTCTGCCAGAGGCCTCTGGGTCAGAGGGAAAAGAAACTGGTTTATTCCAAGGCTTGCTGAGAACAGCAGTAAATGAAACCTGGAGGTAAAGGGCATGATCCAGGATCTGTGTATGATGCCAGCCCTTCCTGGGATAGGGAGAGAGGCCAGCAGCTCATAGAGGCCTTAGCTGGTCATTCTACTGGCAGTGATGCATGAAGCAGAGTAGAACAACTCCCTTTGCTCAGTTTTATTGGTTCTGGAGTGCTGTCAGTACTAAAAATCTGTTTTTTCAGTAGACAAAGCAAATACAACCTTCAAGGCGCACAGGAAGCCAGTGTGGCCAAGAGCAAGATGCCACTTCTTCAGGGTGACATCGCTGATGAGGAGAGAAGAGGAATGCAGCCTGCACGGCTCTGCAGGCACAGCTCTGCAAACACATTATGTAACAGCTTACTTCAGTCCACACCAGCGAGGATGCAAGGAACAATTCAAAATAGATTTGTTTCCTGTTAAATCTACTGACAGAAAATGGCCTGACCTGCTTCACCCAACCCAGGGCTCAGGGACGTCCCTCTGAATGCAGCCCATGGTTTCAAATCAGTCTGGTCTGCAAGCAGTGGTCTCATGCACCACTCCAAACTGCAGAGGGAATCACAGAAGGTAGTAAAACACTGGAAAACTGGGATGAAGAAGAAGGATGTCAGGTGTGATTGGCAAAGCTGTGCCTTCCTTAGGAGTGGAGGCTTCCTTAGAACTATTCTTGCTTGCCTTTACACTTAAAGAATAGTTAACTCATGCTCTCATTGCCTTTTTCTTCTCATGTCAAAAAATCCATTGGCATGAAATGATTGTTAAGGAAAGGAAGGGAAAAGCAACAGCATAACCAAATGAGTCCTCTGCTCTGCTGTCATGCAAATTTCTCATATGGCTTTGGGCAGCACATTTCATAGCTCTGCCTTTCCGTATCTGTAGAGCAGGAATGCTAATCCTTGCCTCCTTTATGGAAGTGTTGGAGAGTTTGATGAGATGCTACCAGTATCAGTGGAACAATGCAGAGGGAAGAGTCTCCTGTTCTACTAAAATTGTAGAGGAAACCTGTGTTTGAAAGAGCAGACAACTGAATTAAAACCATTTCAATTTTAGTCTTAGGTCCTAGCAAGCTGCTAGTTTCCTCTTCCTTTATACACCTGTATAAATTTTATAAGAAACTTCTTCTCTACCTTTTCTTTAAAAACTGAATCCCTAAAGAAATTCTAAAGGAGATGCACAGCTTGCAGCCATTTTACAGAGTCCAAATATATCAGATGACAAATCTACATTATGAGCTATCAAGGGTCATGTATGACGTTCCCTGGAATCCACGTACCACAGGTAGAAAATCACCATTCTACTACTTTGAAACTACATTCTTTAGTGTGGAAAGATTCAGGGAGATCCTACTGGATCTTTGAAATGTGGTGCTCTGTCCCTCTTCCCTCATGAGGAAGGTACCTCATCAATTTCCCTGCCCCTTTCCTGATACACAGAGTAAGGATTGTGCTGAGGATGACAATGTTAGAAGGTGATCAGCTGCTCTGAAGGAAAACAGTTTTGAATAAAAAACTTTGGAAGGTAAAACATACTTTGAGAGAGAAAAAAATCTACCTTGAAATCCCAACAGAATGGAGACAGGGAAGGATACATTTGGCCAAGAACATGTATCTACAGTGATAAATAATATATAAATAATATATATTGAAACTAAGCTCTGGGATGAGTGTTTTATAGTGGAGTAAATCCTAAGATGACTAATGCATTAAAACGATGAAGAGAAAACCACCCCAAAAAAATAAATAAAAAACCAGCTATTTCTTAGTCTTTTTAGTACAACTACACATAGATGTATCCACTGCCTTAAGAAAAAGTGTCCTTAAAGAATTGCTGTATTTTTCTGATTACATGTCATTCTTTCTCCTAAAATACTGTGCCTCCTTGATTCTCAGCCCAGTCTCTTCTTGCTTCTGCATTTTTCCTAAGGTATAGACTTTTGTCTTTAGACCAGAGCTTGTGCATTCATCTGCTGATAAACTGTTTATCTTAGCTTTTATGAGGGCGCCTTGCTGCAAGCCAGCCAGAGACAGGATCCTGGGTGTTTGTCTTTTTTTTTGAAGAGGGTCCGGGAAGTGACGGGTATTTATACCTCCCTTGGCTCTATATATCATGGGAGGTGGAACTCCACTGTCTCTGTTTCTTGCTTTTTCTCTCAGCAGTGTCTTCTGCCATAAATCTGGATCTCTCAGAACAGAGTTTTCTTGGCTACAACCCCACTTGGAGGAATTAGTTTTATTTATTTATTTATTTATTTACGCAAAAGGTTTGCAACAGAGGAAACCCAAAGTTTTTCTAAATCCTCCCCCTCCTCTACCCCACCTAAACATGCTACTTTTTGTGCCAAATTCCAACATCTCAGCAGTGAAGAGAAGAGACCAGCATCTCACAGTGTGCAGAGCAATTGATTACAGGCAGGGAAGCCAGAGGGAGAATTGGAAAAGATGAAACAGAAACCAAGGCATTTTTTATGTTAAAAAATGACACTTATATTTACAAGCAATGGCTCCTGAAGGGGATCTGAATCTCCACACAGGCAATACTGTTTATCCAAACAAACTCCCTGTGGCAGCATATATTACATTTATACACACATGGCAAGTAGGGATGTATTTATTCATTGTAGCCAGCCTGGCCATTAAGAGAAACATCTATTGAGATAAACCAAGTTTTTACTATTCCTTTTTATAAAACACTAAAGACAACTGAGGGACAAAGATTCAATGAAGCGAAAAATACAGCAACCTCCCCCAGTCAAGGCCTGTGTGCATGGGAGTGATTCATTGATGCCAGCTACTGAATAACCCTGATACATAACATTTCTCACCTCTGATATTTAAAAAGACCCCCTCGCCCTTTTAGCACCAATGGAGCCCTTCAAATGTTTTATTGCTAATTGTCTAATGCTATGTGATGAATGACTGCTTGACTGAAAATGACAACCCCTTTTCTCTCAACTACTTCATTTTCCTGGCTCCAGTGGGGGTGAAGAGGAAAATAAATCCAATTACATCATATTTACCCCATTGGTTATGAACGAAGGAAAACTGAAACTTATTTTAAAAGTACTTCTGTCAACTCAGTCCTGAGCCCCCAGGTCCCCTGCACTCAGTAAATGTTGCCTCAGACTCTGGTGTAAAAGGTTCCAAGAGACTCACGGGTTTTGTGGAAGTCCAAAGTCCAAGAGGCAGGGTCTAATCCTGATCAGAGAGCCAGAGGGAACAGGATCCCAAAAATAACTGACTCAGAAATCCTGCACTAAGTGTAGAATGGCTGCACTTTATGCTCACAAGAAGTATCCTGGCTATGGTGTAATAAAAGAGTAGAATTTAGCCTGTATATAAAACAACTTCTGGCTAGGGTTTGCCTCAAGAATCAGTGCAAGAGCAGAAGGTCCCACAAATTCAGAACCACTGCTTTATTAGAAATTCTTTAAATTTGCTCCAGCTAGAAAATGTACGAGGATGAAGGAGCTTTAGTAACTAGAAAAAGATTAAACTGCATACCATTCCCCAGCATTTTGTATTATCACTCCTTTCCAACTTCTTATGCTTTATCCCTTCAGGGAATCTGATCTCTTAAAAAAGAAGTGGATCACAGTGATCAGCCAGAGTTGTGTGCATAGCATTATCTCTGCAGCCACTACAAAATGTCCCAAGACACAAGCCCACAGTGGCTGGGCTGGCTGTGAAAAGCTCTGTGTTCAATAGGAGACTTCTCAAAGAAACCTGTACCCTTAGTGGCACATGGAATGATTTCCCCTTTCTCTCACAAATGATGTAACAGGCACACTCGTGGGGTTATGGGATGAATTCAAATACAGAAACAGACATTTGTGTCTGAGAGTGACTTCAAACCTGCTGATGTTCAGTAGCAATCTCGGGTGCGTTTCTTTGGCTTGGGAGTTTCAAGTCTTTGCGTCTAAAGGCAAAGGGACCCAGGCGAGTAAAATAATGAATCCAGGCTTCCCAGACACAGATCTGACATTTGCTCTCTCCCTCTGACTCAGGCTTTGACTGGGTTCAGGGATTAATTAGGCCATGCAAACGAGTTAGGTTCTCTCTTCTGGCAACCTGGTCACGTAGGGAACCCCTGCCCCTCCCCTTCCCCACACTCTCCTTGCCCATAATGAAGCATGACTGTAGTAAAACAAGTCTTTTGATGGTGACTCTTCTCATCACTTTCAAGACAAACAATGTCTCAGAAGCCCCCCAGCTGCTTTTATTTTTCTTATATCTACAGTTACATCTTGGGTGTGTTTACTCATCCTCATTAAATATGTTGGTAGTTCATTGCCCCTGACTCCCCCCTTTTTCTTAATATCCTTCCTTTACTGCAGTTTACACAAAACATCAACTACAGGACAGAGTTAAAAACTTTTGGATATTGAGCAACATCCCACAACACCACAGTCTCTAAAAGAGAATTGACAGGGGTATAGGAGGGTACAGCAGGATTATGAGACAAAAAGCACCACATCACACAGAGAAGTCACAAATACTGTTTTGCTCTCAGCACAGCTTTGCTTATGTACAGTGAAGTTCCTCTGATAAACCTGAATAAGGACTTGGTGTTATTTTTTCAAATAGAAAATTACCAAGTGACTGTTATCGTCCTCCTTTGAACACAGATACTCTGAAAGACCAGGATGGCACAGGAATTAAAATACAACCCATCCCAGGACTAACAACCAGCTAGGCTTTCCTGCATGGACATGGGTCAGGATGATTTTCTTTCAAGCATCACTGAAATAACACTTCCACTGAGTATCTTTGCTGCCTAGCATGTGTCCTGAAGCCACATCACCTTTTGAAGTACTTGTTCTCATAATAAACACATCAGCAGTTCAATAACATGCCAGACACAATGACATATATTTTGAGTACTATTTGTTCTCTTTACATGTGTCTATACATGTGCAATTGTTCCCATGCAGGAACAGCCTTCCCACTTCTCCTATTCTTGACAGAGTAGTGTTCCAAAGACGCATGATCTTGTTCTGATTTACAAAAAAATCAAAATCGAACAAAAAAGAGCATTGCACTGACCACTCTGGAAGTGCCACGAGAGTTCTCTCTACTTTGAACATGAGGGTTAACTTTGGTCATCAAAGTGAGCATTTCAACTCAAATATGAGGTATTGAAACGGGCCCAGACAAGGGATTCAAATAAGAAAGATGCCTTTGCAACAGAAAAAGAAGCAAAAGGAAGAATGCTGCATTTAAAACATCTCGTGGCAGGGATGGCTTTTTATGCCACTTTCACTTAAGATCTCCCCACTTTTCTCATCAAAAAAGAAGGTGGGAATAACCTTGCTCAGCAGACCATAATCTAATCTGCTCTCCCTGGGGAGACAGATATTGGAGTTGGCCAATCATAATTCTTCTGTGAGATCTCTCGAATAAAGAAATAAACAAACAAACAAACAAACAAATAAATAGCAGCCTTCCCTGAGGAGCCGAAGAGAGCCCTAGTGTGCTTAGGTTTCGATCCTGCCTGGTGCTACCGCTGCAGGACCTGGAGGGAGCAGGGAGGGGGGCGAGGTGGGGGCAATCACCCTCCAACACCGGGAACTGTTTGTGAATTACCCTAAGCTTCCCTTAGTCATTATTCCATTAACTGCCTCTTGGTAGATCTGTCAGTAACTAAGCTGGGACTTATTTGTAGAGAATCAGAGGCTATTTGCTGCACTAAGTGAGCCATGAGAGCGAAAGGGTTTGGGATTTATTTGTAATTACAGTCAGGATTTTTTTCTTCTCCTTGCCTGGACCCCACTGGTACTTTCATTCACATTCCCTAAGCTGAAGCTGGCGCCAGGATCACAGGCTGGCCCTGTGTTTATGTCATTGAGACTAGGACAATATTTCAGTGTGGAGCCAGACCGCAGGGATCCACTCTATAAAACCCTCACTAAAAATAGACAGCCGCCCTGCCCCCAGGCCCGCGGACCGCCGGCTCCCTGCGTGGAGAGAGAACAGCCCTGGGCCGGGCCCGGCTCAGCCCCGCCGGCCCCCGGCGCTGCCAGCCCTGCCCTGCCAGCCCTGCCCTGCCATCCCCGGCCCTGCCACCCCCCGACTCTGCCATCCCCGGCCCTGCCAGCCCTGCCCTGCCATCCCCTGGCCCTGCCAGCCCTGCCCTGCCATCCCCCGACTCTGCCATCTCCCAGCCCTGCCATCTCCCGGCGCTGCCAGCCCTGCCCTGCCATCCCCCGACTCTGCCATCTCCCGGCGCTGCCAGCCCTGCCCTGCCATCCCCCGGCGCTGCCAGCCCTGCCCTGCCATCCCCCGGCCCTGCTATCCCCGGCCGTGCCATCCCCAGCTCTGCCATCCCCATCCCTGCCATCCCCCGGCTCTGCCATCCCCGTCCCTGCCATCCCCGGCTCTGCCATCTCCCAGCTCTGCCATCTCCCAGCCCTGCCATCCCCGGCCCTGCCAGCCCTGCCCTGCCATCCCCCGTCCCTGCCATCCCCTGCCCTGCCATCCCCCGGCTCTGCCATCTCCCAGCTCTGCCATCCCCGGCTCTGCCATCTCCCAGCTCTGCCATCTCCCAGCCCTGCCATCCCCTGGTGCTGCCATCCCCGTCCCTGCCATCCCCTGGCTCTGCCATCCCCAGCTCTGCCATCTCCCAACTCTGCCATCTCCCAGCCCTGCCATCCTCTGGCTCTGCCATCCCCGGCCGTGCCATCCCCGGCCCGCCCTGCGCTTCACGGCCGCGCCCCCTCTGAGCGGCTCCTGGAGCCGGCGGAGCCTCTCGGGCTGCAGCCGGGGGCACCCTGAGGGATCCTCTGCTCCTTGAGCGCTCCCTGAGCGTGGATGTGGCACCTCGAGTGCCCGGCCTCCCCCTGCCCGAGCCTGCTCTGCAGCAATCCCTGAGCAGCCCTGCACACCCCTGCTCAGGCTGCTACACCATGCTGAGTTATCCTAAAATCCCTCTGGCTGTAACTGGGAGAGCAAGAGACACCTGAAAATGTCAGCTTGGGACTCCTCCTTTCCGTCTGTAGCTTGCACATGGAGACCCCAGTAGGACAAAACTGGGTCAAAGACCTCACCTCTGTCTGATAAATCTTTCTTGCAGCAAATTAAAACACGAGCTGAACATTTCCATCTCATAGCTGTCAATTTTATTCAGAAGCATGAACCGGGGCAAATCATTCAGCCTTTTCAATGCCAGTGGTGCATGATCTGTCAGCTTGGAAGGATAAATGTAAATAGTAGAGTGTTAATTGATTAGTTCAACAGCTATACCAGGTAGATACAAGGCACTTAAATCACAGATTTTAAAGGTAAGAGCCTGAACCTGCAGCTTAGATCCTGACGTTGGAAGGGGTTTAATTCAAGACGCCTGTGAAGTGACAGAAAAACCTCACATGAATTTTAATGGGCAGCAGAGCCTTCCAAAAGACAGCAACAAAGAGCAATCGAGCCTCTGACTCCGTGTGCTCCCTGCTTGCCTAGCTGATGGAAGGGCAGCAGACGGGAGTGTGCATGCTTGTACACACAGGTATCCTCAGCAGGGGTGCTGCCAATGAACGTTCAAGGGGAGCAAACCCCTCAGAACAGCTTCCTGTCACTGAACCACTGTCCTGGCACAAGTCCTGTTCATCAACTTAGTGGAACCCTGATGTGCTCAAACCAGTGGCAAAACTACAGTGGGAAGAGGCAGATTTGGTTGGCTAAAGGAGCCCATCTCACCCTCTCTCCCAAGGCCCAGGACAACCTGACTGTTCTCCACCTGGGCTGCATGGCTCATTGCTGAGAGAGGTGCAGCCAGTCACCCCCTGAACTGAAGAGAGGGTGGCACAAATCTATGATAGAACTGAAAACTGAGCTCTGACATCCCTGTCAGAGCTGCTTTAAAATCCTGCAGTGCCACGTGATGCTGCTCATAATGAAGGTTGACTTAGATTTGATTGGTTTAAATTAAGTCATTCACTAGGCAAAGAAGCCATTTTGTACAAGGAGATAAGGCTATTGTAATATGGACTGAGAATGTTAGAAAGGGCTGCTTTGAAAATTTTCAAAACATCAAGAACATGTATACAGTAGTAGACAAGGATAGCTGTAGTCTTGTAAAGAGATTTATTATCAGAACCATTGATAAGATAATCCAACAGATTTCATACAAGCCAGTCTGTTTTCTGCATCATGCTATGGGTACTCAGTGTTTGCTCAGTGATTATTTTGTTGAGTTCAGCCCCTCCAGGTCCTCCTGCCACCAGGCTGTTCCAGTGAAATGTATCAGGTGAATGTCAGTGAGTGTAACCAGGATCCCTCTGCAGTGGGTGTTGGGCTTGTGCTGAACAGCAGCTCAGGGTGTGCATTCCTGATCCTCTCAACAGATAGCACAGACAAAACTTGAGAACATAAAATTGGGTAAAGTAGAAAATCAGCTTGCCCAGGGTCACAAACCAGCAAAACCAAGAAGAAGACCAGTTCCTATCTTTTGTATAGTATCATATTGGCAGGGATAGACCACAGGGCCTCATGGATTTTATAGCATGTTCTGATTTAATAACAGTGGAAGTTACTCATCAATTGTTGCCTTTGTAATACTTCTCACTATTTTATTTCTGCCTTGTGAATAACCACCCTGGGGATAGAGGACCTTCAAATACCTTTAGTCAAAAGCGTGATATACAAAGGAAGGAAGCTGAACTGTCTTGGTGTGAAGGAAGCACATTTTTGATACTGGACCATGTTCTGCCATGTGTCATTATTGTTTGAGAAGCAGCCCTGAATTGTTCCCACATGAATGCTACAGCTTTTCATTATCTGAGCAAGTGCCATTTGTTGCCCACGCTTCTTTCTACAGTCAGTGTGTGCATTCCTTTTTCACCTCTGTGCTAGTGTGGGTGCACCTGACAAGGGATATACAGTGAAAGGAAACTGTTGCAGAAACAGGACTCCCTGATTTGTTACAGTAATTAGATGATCTGACCCAAGCAGAAGAGTGCAGGAAGATAAAGGCAGCACTTGCAGGAAATGAACATCATCACAGAAGCACGAATTGTCTCCCTGGGTTCTGCCACGAATCCCAGTGCAGTAGCATGAAAGCAACTGAAAACTTCCCACAGATGGCCACTTAATGTCTATGTCTCATTTTCAACAGCACTTAAGCCATGCAGCCTCGCTTGGGCTCCATTCATAGCAGGGTGTGCAGTCACAACAGCTGCAGTGCAAACCAGCTGGAACTGGGCTTTGAACACAAAGTCCTGGGATGAAATACCAGCTCTTAGGTGGTTTCAATAAGCACAGCCATAATTAGGGGATACTTGATAACTTTGACTGGAGACCATCTATGTCTTGGTTCTCCAGCCATAAAACAACATCACACCCATGACAATCACGGGAGTATAAAAAAAATATATCCTTTGAAAGATTTAATGTTTATTTTATCATTGTACCTAAAAGCTTGGACATGGACCAGCCATATCTGGTGTTGTGCAAATCTGTAAGAAGGTGGCATTCTTGCTCCCTCAAAAATTTATAGCATAAGTTAAACCTCTGAGGCAACAGATGGTAGGACAGAAGTTAGAGAATGAAACAGAACTATTTTCTGGTTTGCCTCAGCACCCCTGTACCTCAGCACCTATGCTCAATTTTTGTTTCCAGATAAAACAGAAAAAAAGCCTTTTAAAAGAAGGCTTAAAAACATCAGATTCTGTGATATGACCCAGGAGAAACTTCTGCACAGCCTGTGCACAATGCTATACAGACTGTGCTCCCTACATTTTGATGAACACAGTCTCTTTCAAAAAGTTAGTGCTGTGAACTGCCAGAGAATTTAAAAGTTTTAAATAATGCTGAGAGCTGGAGGGGCTGTCTCCACACAGAAATGGTACCACAGTAAGAGGTAAAAAAACCTGTCTCTACATACTATAGAAAGACACAGTGATTTGAGCTTTCCACATAACTCCAAATAAAGTCTCTATTATAGTTGCTTGTTTACTCTTTGTCTGCTGCTTGGCCACCCTGGTCAGATGTCAGAGCCCACCACCTCTCTGGCCATAGGCACAGAGATTGCTCCCATCACAATCACTTTATTATGTGGTTGCTTTCCCAGCTAATTTGAAAGGCAGTCATTTGTCTTAATAGAAAGGTTGTTCTGAATCTGCAGATCTCTGCAAAGGGCACAGGAAGACCAGGGAATTCAGCAATCATCATTTAGCAATTTCATTTTGTACATATTTTCAAAGTATTGCAGGAATCTGTGGTGGGAGCAATCTGTGGATTCCCTTGGAAAGCTTATGGGAATGTATTCTTTCAAGTCATTACCCAGCCTTTCTCCCTGCCCTCTACCATTTCAGGACAGGAGCAATATACAGTTCTCTCTTTTCCCTGGCATCTGGACAACTCCTCTACTGTCACCACCCTGGAGTCCTCAGCTGGCATAAGAATTCCAAAATAAACGACGGCGTTGTAAGCGGGAGAAAAATATTGTGTCCTTGTGGTGTTGATGTTTTTGCAGCTCAGCTTCTCAATGGTCACCACAAGCTGAGCTGCATATTTCTTTACAAAAATATGCCTGCACTGATAACTTGGCAGGCCACTCTTTGAACAGACATTTAGCTACTTAACTGCTCACTGCTGCCAACCATGTCCAGTTGATGGAGCAGGGAAGAAGGGGCACCTTGACAAGCAGCACATGGTGGCACCAGGATGGTGGGCTTTGTGGCCAGCACACCTTCACTGCAGATCTGCTGGTCAAGAGGTTTTTAAGAGGTTCTGTAATACCCAAAAACTAATATATCAGTAACACAGCAGAAGGTTTTTAAAGAGGCAAAGATACTGACTAAATATCTCCTAAGTTTGGGCATATTTCAAGAAACCACATAAACGAAATAAGCCTCAGCACATAATTTATAAACCTGCCCACAGGCAACTGAAGAAGAGCACGAGCCAATACTCCAACCCAGCACGGAAGTACTTCAAGGTGTTTTGCTGTGTACAGTCACACAGCCCAAGGGAACACAGTACCCAGAGAACTCCAAGGGCAAGGATGGGATTTTTAAAGAGCTCACTGTTGGCTCAGCTCTGCCAACTTTCACTCCTACCAATCTGCATCCAAAAATGCAGGTCTTACCTTTGCTCATCTCCCAGAACCAACACTCCTATTGGAGCCACTTGACTCTCAGTATCTGTCACTTCTTCCAGTTAGTGAAATTCTATCCCAGTTTTTAATAGAACTGGATGCAGAAAGTCCCAATTTATTTATTTTGTAGCCTCGGTGTTCCTACATGTGTTTTTGCGTGCCCCCATCAATTTACACCGAAAGAACCTTCACAGTGTATTAAGTTGCACTTCCAATCTGTGCCTTCTTGCCAGCCTCGAGGGCACAGGGTAGAACCAGAGCTATGCATTCACCAGGCTGGAGGAATGAAGTCACTATCACACTTCCAATAGTTTTCCAATGTCCTTTCCAGAGGTCTCAGTGGACTGACAAATCAAAAAATTGGGGAAAAGTTAGCATGGAGAGCTGGATGAGATGCTCCCACACCTGGGTGGGCACGGCACAGACAGCAAGGTCACCATCTGGGCAGCTGTCCCTGCTGAGTGATGACAAGCTGACCCAGCAGAGAGGCCCCTCGTGTCCCAAACTGGGGCAGCAGCAGGACGGTGTTGGTGCACTGCAGCTCCAGGCCCTCTGCACCCTCCAGAGGCCTCTGGTCACCAGGACAGGGACACCGAGGCCACAGGGACACCAAGGCCACACGGGAAGAGCTGCAGCCTGACTGAGCCATTTTTTTCCACAGCTGTCAATTTTCATTACAAAAAGGCAGAGACTGTGTGTTATGAAAGTCCACAGAATATGAAGCTAATAATAAATTGCAGAGGATCACATGGAGGCTAAAACTATGCCTCACTTTGGTGGTTGCTAACATGCTGGATATTCAGACTGGTTAACAATGTAGACCAAAAGAATTCCTGTTCGGATTCAAGCACAGGAGATACTGTCACACCAGCAGCACTGGCTGGATTGTGCTGAAAACATGTCCACCAGTGTACAGTGGGATGGGGACACTTGGTTCTTTCCACACAAATTTCACACTGAAGAGTGCAAAGGACAAATCAATATTCAGCAAGTGTCTCCAAAATTTAACTGTACTCCCTATTTCACCCCAAAGGGCTCCAGTACCCTGACACTGGGGTTGAGAAGGGAATTTCTTGTCTGTGTTAGGACACCTCTATGATCCAAACCCTCCTCAGAGGATCTGAACTAATAGCTCTTAGTCACCTTTTGTTTAAGTGGACTAGAAAGAGTTGCCAAAGTATCTTGTCTTAAGGTATGGTTTCCAACTCCCGAATCATTCTTACTGATCCTTCTGAACTTTTCTGAAGCCTTAACTTCCAGAACAGGATGAAATACTTTACTACTTGCATTAAGGGGGATCTGTATGTGGTAAATCTGCTCATTTGGCAAAGAATTAAAGTTAAAATGACTGGGTAAACCACAAATGGAGGAGACGTCTAGCAAGAAAAATACCAGGAAAAGACATTAATTTCACACTTCAAATGAGATTTTTAACATGAAAGCTGAAGACTGCATTATTGTCTACTTGGACTGTAACCAGCCTCAGGTAGATTCATTTCTCTCATTGAAATGAATCTTCAGTTTGTTTTTAAAATTAATTGCCAAAACTAAAGCATAAATCAAACATTGATTGAACTGATTTTTTCTGTAAATTGATTTAGCAAATAATGTAGAGCAGGTTGAAAGTGAAATTAAAAGCTGTCCCAGAAACAGTGGCTCTCCCATCAGCTTGCACATCCCAACAGCACAGATCTTATTTACTCCATACTTGCTCCAAAGTAAAAGCCATGATCACATGATAAAGGATGTTCTATCCATAAATGGTATCTATGGCCCCTTAAATGTCATTTTATGAAATTATTTTAACAATGCAATGCTGGACATTGGATGCAATCTCTGCAGGATGTAGAACACCAGAGCATGAGATTATTTCCTTTTGAGCTGCCCCCTTTTCTGAGGTTATGGGGAGTTTGCAGATTGATTTTAAGGAAAAACATTACCATTAAAACCCCAGCTGAGGAAATGTGCTTTTAAAAGTTTGTTGCATTCAGCCTTTTATTTTACCAACATTGTTACCGAATTCCTGCCTTGACAGATGCAGATACTGTGGTCTTTGGGTAGGTCCAGAACTGTATGTATCAATGCCATAAATTTGAACAAGCAATACAGTTTCAGCAGCCTCATCCTTTGAAAACCTTGGCATCCAAAGCCAGCACAAAGCTCAATCAGAAATTGTTACCATCTGAGTTTACACAGCTCCATCTCTTTTCAAGTACCATGGATTAATGCTGAGGGAAAGTCAATAACGCTTAATTCACCCTGAAGGTTAAACCCATGGATTGCCATGGCATTAGGGACCAGGGATGAGCTCGGCCTGCTGTGGCTATGGCCACCTAATTCAATTAACATTTACGTTCTAAAAAACCCTGTCCCATTTGCAAGTCCTAAGTAATATGGCAAATATGGAACAAATTATCAGCAACAGCAGGGGAGATTTAAAATATGCATCTTGGGTTTGAAGTCACTCAGGAACCTGCGGTGATGCAATCACTCAAACACAGCGATCCTTATGAGCTCAGCTTTGCCAGGAATCCCCGTGCTAACCATCTTCCCCAGCCCGGGTGACACACAGCTGCCAAAAACTCACCCACCACCACCAACGCCTGCAAGTTTCGCACATCAGTTGTTTCCCAGTGACTTCCTGACCGCTTTTTATCAGAAATCCCTTTTCAGCCCAGGGCAGCGCACAGAGTCCTGTGCAGCGAGCTGAGGGCGGGCGGTGATGGCTGCGCGTTCTGGGGCTCAGCCTGGGTTTGGCGCTGAGTGTGCAGCCAAGGCCACTGTCCCATCCCACCGGTGCCACTCACCTGAGTCCCGAGCGCCAACACCTGCGACAGCGGTGGCCAAAGAGAGGCGGCGATCCAGCGGAATGAGCCTCAGCATGACTGGGGAGGGACCCGCCGGGCCTGGGGCAGGGCTGCGGGCAGTACGGGCAGGGCTTTGGATCCCCTCCTGTGGGGCCGCTGCGGCATCCCCCTCAGGCGCTCCCCTGAGGAGGGCACCTCTCCCGCGGGACCGCCACTGCCCGGCGCTGGCCAGGAGGGGGCGCCGCGGCGCCCGCGGGACGCCATGTTGGGCACGCGTGAGGGCACAGCGGGGGGACGGGCCGGCGGTACCGGGGACATTCGGGCAGCCGCCCTCGAAGTGTCCCCAACACCGGGCATGGCACAGGCAGTGAGCCCCGGGATGTCCCACGCACACTCCGGGCTGTGCCACACCGGACACATCGGTGCTGCGAAGGGCGGGCTCAGCCCGTGCCCGGTAGCGAGCCCCAGCCGAGCCTTCTCAGGACAAAGCTTTGTCCCCCTGTCACCGCAGCGGCACCAGAGGCTCCGGGCTGCCGAGGTGTAAATCTGGTGTAAAGCTGTGCAGCTCTAGAACTGACCCGGCGGGCGTCACTCGAAGTAAATTAGGACACACTGACTTAGGCTGGTAGAAATATATTTATCTTTCAGTGAAAAGTAAGTGTTGCAAGGGTGTCACGTTGGCACAGAGGGTGATGTGGTGATTTACGACAAGCCAGGATGGGCTGGTGTCCTGCACGCCGGGCAAACCAGGAGCAAGTCAGGCGGACAGCTCTGCTGTGCTTTGCTGCCCGTGTTGGAGAGGTCTGCAGTGCTGAGCATCAAAACTGGGCATCACCCTGCCAGGGTTTTCGTAAAATTCCCTTCTCTGGGTATCCAGGAGAGGGGAAGGCATGCTCGGCTTTGCAGCTGTGTATGGGTTTCGGCCCATGGCACAGCCGGGTCTCTGTCACTGCCTGTGGGGATGGGCTGTGGAGCCAGTTTGACTCAGGACAGGACTGTGCATCTGAAGCCAAGCTGCAGAACCAGCTGCAGGGCACAGACTCAGGCTGGGACCACAAACACAATGAAATGCTGGTTTGCATCCTCCCAAACTAAAGCTGAAAAAGCATGCGGGGGATGCACCCAGCTCTCTAAGGCAGGACGAGCGGTCGGCGTCGCTCCGTGGCTGCTCTGCAGCGTACCCGAGGCAGCGCTTGCAGCCGGCTCTGGATTTACGCTCAGCGCATCTGGAGACAAGCAGCGTGCGGCTCGTGTGCTGGAGCCGGGCCAGGGTTAAGCCCCAGTAGTCGGAGCTGGATCCCTGGTAGCACTCGTGATGGGAGGTCAGGCGCAATGAAAGAGCCCTAGTAGTTTGAGAAGGAACACACCAGCACCTCTCCTGATGGGAGGTCAGGCACAGTGAGCAGGAGGGCCCCCCTCGTGCTGGCAGCTCCGTTCCAGTGTTTGGCTGGGCTCCAGAAGATTAAAATAGAGCCTTAGACTGTCCCCTCGGCAGCACTGCCAGCCAGAGCCCTGACAATCCTGGGGTTGTACTCAAACGTGAGTCCCTTGGGAGCGTGGGCTTTACCTTAACAGCTGAGGCACTGAGTCGGTCGGAGCAGGCAGGGTTGTTGCTCTTGTGACTCAGACTCGAGGAAGAGAGGGATCAGGATGGAGCCACGAGAGAGCAGGGGATCAGGACTGAACTGCAAGGCACAGAAGGGGGAAAGAGGCAAGTGTGCCCCAGAAGAAAGTCTGAAAAAAAAAAAAATCCTTGTTCTGCTGTGGCTGGGTTCAAAGCACGCATAGCCATGCAAGTTGGGCATTCCACCGTTCGAGCTCGAGTTCCAATTTAGCTCCTTTCTGTGACCATTTCAGGAAAAGAGAAGTGAAAGAAACAAAACAATATTTTCCTTTTTCAAATATTTTAAAAAGCAGTATGGGAAAAGACAAAGGCCATGCAGGTTCTTGTGAAGAACCCCCACATAGGTGGAAAAATCTTCTGTGGTCCAGAAATGATCACAGCTGTGGGGAACGGGAGCCACGTTCCTGTGATGAAGGGCTTCAACAAAAAGCCCAATTTTCAGAAGTGAGGGGCCCTCCCAAGTACCACTAAAATCAGCACAAGTGGCAGATGTTGGTGTTTCTTACAGAGGGTGGTTCAACTCTTACAGAATTATTTATCACCATTTAAGGCATCCATACTTGAAATATTTTGCTTCAGGGTGATAAGGAAGTGATAACAAAGAGGGCCAGACAAAACATTTTGGCACTGCCTTTTCCCCCCTGTGAAATAATATTTGGTTGAAATTTTGAAAGAATCTATTTTGGAAATACCACACAGATTCAGTAAAAAAATGCTGACATCACCAAATTCAGTGATTTTGACATTTCAAGAAGAAGCATATATATTTACTGCTATTAAAGGCTGTTTGTCCTTAAATTTCTTTAATATTAGTTTATAAGGCTTAAAAGTTGCTGCTCCATTTATTTCTGTAATTGAGTGTCTGTGTGAGCAGAGAGTGGATAATTCTACCTGACTCTTTTTGGTATAATAAAGATGAATTGGACAGTCAGAATAAAATGATGTTGCTCTCACAGGTAGGAAAAAGAAGTCCTACTGATTAATTAGCACCAATTAATGAATATTTATTAGTTAAAAACTTTAAGAAAATAAAAACATTTTTTAGCCTTTTGCTAAAGGATATATTTGAAGAGAGAGATTGAAAAAAGCAACCCGGGGAGGAGAAGAGCAGCTCGAGGAAGAGAACAGTGAAGCTTATAAATGAAGATTTTTTGTGTGTGTGTGTGTTTCAAAGCAAACAAAAATCCCAAATAAAACCCAAAGCTTTTATTTAAAGACAGAATGAAAAAATAAGTTAATAGTTTGTTCAGAGAGATGAGAGTTTATATAGGTCAATACACTGGAGTGAACAGTGAAATGGTATCTTTTGCTGTCAGAAGAGCGAGTCACAAACATGCCCAGAAGAGTTTGTAACTTCTTTCCAGTTGGTTTAAAAGCTTTTCAGTAAAAGAGCAGAGAACACAGAGGCAGGTACAGAACAGCACCGTCCTTCATGGCAGACGGGTTGGAAACGTCTGGGGGAGCAGCACTGCTCACTCACTGATCTTCTGGGAGAAAGGGGAATCTCAGCTCAGGGCAAGCAAAACATACAAACAACCAGGCTCCAAAAATGCATGGTACATGCAAAATGCACCAGAGAGAGGAACTGAAGCACATGCACACAAAAATCCTGCTTTGTCCTGCACTCTAATCCCCAGTTAATTTCTTAGGTCACTGTACATGAATAATTACTTGCATTTGGTTTTTTTTTTTTTTTTTTCCTTTTACTAACTTAATAAACATGGTACCAATCTTAATGTTTTGGAATAAAAAATCAAGGTAGTGGAAATGACAGACATGTTTTATCTTACATTTTGAGAATTATTTTGCTCTGCCACTTAACTCAACTTTGGCTGTGTTTTGGTTAAAATATTTTCCATGGGTGAAAATATCCAATATCAGTCCAGTGGCATGCTGTTATTTTTGAAGCTTGCATTGAGTTGGGATGTCAGAGCTGAAATACAGCCCATGGTCACCATGGACATTGTCACATGTGCACAGGAGGCTGATGCTGGGAGGATGCTGACCAGGAAATTGTGTCCCAGCTCTGCCACAAGCTCTGTGACCTTGGCCATGACACCCACTCCAGTTATGGCATCATCTGACTGTAAAACACATTTAGCAACCTGTCCCTCTGTGAAAGCAGATAAACTGTGACCCACAGCAGACCTCTTCCAGTTTGACTTCAACAATTGTTGAATTGTTCTTGTTTCCCTTGCTTACATACAGTAACACAGCTCCACACCACATTAGAAGTGTCTTGCTTTGCTTTTTTGTGTACAAGAATATGTGAAAAAAGTTCAGTTTCTGTTGTCTTTTATGGGAGGGTATTTTCACCCACAAACCTGGAAGCCATGCCTATTTCATTCAGGTTTCTGAATTAAAATAAAGATTTGGAGACCAGATTTGAAAGCTTGGCCTTAGAAAAAGACACTTTCCAATAAAAATAAAGGAATTCAGGGAGAAACACAAACTATGTTCAGATTTCCAGGGTTTGTAAAGTTCACATATGGGGATATTTGATGATGGTCAAACACAGTTTTTTTCAAGAAATACTGTTTAAAGATTATGCACAAGTGCATGTGGTATTTAGGATCGTGTGAGTGTACACACCAGCATTTCTTTGTTAATGAAGACTTGAAGTGCATAATTTTAGAAGATCACAGGAGTGGTAAGAATGCAAGAGCAATTCAAGTCTTCTAAATCTTGAAAGAGCTGAGTTTCTACGATATTAGATCAAACAGAAAAATCTATGTTAAGAACATTTTTATGACAATGATTCACTCAAATAAACTTAAGATTTCTTTTACCAACTGATCTTTTTTTTTTCTAAAATAGTATTTAATATCTGAAGTTATAAAAAATATTTGTAGTCCTGAAAATTATTTTTATTGTCTATTTTATGTACTATTCATGCCTCTTTCAGGAATTATTAAAGAAGCATGAGTCATACGGCACTCATTTACTCTTGGCTTGTGGCCATCCTCAATATATATTTTGATTTTTTTCAAGCCATTCACAGGTACATACACGTGAAAATATTGTGTCAAGTCCCAAGCTCACAGTTAGCACAGCATACATTGTTCATCGAGATATTTACAAAGTTTTAGAGCACATAAAATTGTGCATTATTTTGTACCAAAATTTAAACGTTAACATACGCTTGGTTGCATATATAGAAACAAGTTACAATAAAAATCTCAGCAAAGACAACCAATAAACAGCCAAATTGCTATGTACAAACAAGGCAGGAAGCAATTAAACACTGCCTCGCACATTTCACTTAAATTACTTTTTCTCGGAGGGGAAAAAACAAACAACCCCTCTTCCCCTCCCCCAGGTCCCCAATAACCCTATTAAGTCTTTGTTTTTATCAGCAAAATGACTGGAACTCCCATTGCATTCAGAAGGGGATTCATTTGCATAACATGGGGGAGAAATGTGGTCCCTGTTAGAAGGAGCAATAGTGAATTCTGCAGTGAGGGCTTCCCCAGCACAGCTGGTGTCACACAGTGTGCTGGGCTCACTCTCTGAGCCTGCTCCAGCCATCCCTGTCACCTCCAGGGGAATATTCTGGGATCAAATGCCTTTTGTCTTCCTTGGACATACCATTTTTCACACCAACATAAATGTTGTTTTCATGATGACTCCACTGGTCCAGGTCTCAGGTGACATGGAACTGTGCCTCAGGGTGTGCTGGTCTGTGCATGGTCTGTACCTGACCCAGCTTCAGTGAAACTACTGATTTACACTGCTGCAAAAGAACCTGGAGTGAGGCCCAAGGACAACAGGACTGTGCCCAAACGGACCTTTACTTAAAGTAAACCACAAAAACTCTGTGCATTCAGCTTCAAATCTGCTCAATAATTACTACAGTTCACAGTAATAAGGTAGATTAGTGCCGCACCAACTTCTCCAATGTCAGATCAGTTTCACATTGCTTTTCCAGGAAAGAAAATGAAAATAACAATAAACATTAAAAGTTTGTTCCCAGTTTTTTTAAAAGCTACATAGGTGGTTTTCTGTAGCCTAGTGACAGCCAAGCTGAGTAACACCTTCCCCTGTTATGGGCTGACTGGTGTAAGGGGTGAATCTTGCCCAGGATGCTGTGCTGTGAAAAGACTGAGGAAGGCATTGCAGTCTGGCTCTTACTGACCCCAAAACTGAGAACTGGCTGAGAACCAGCTCCTGGGTCAGAGCTCACAGACACAGCACTGAGGAGAGGTGACTCTGAGCTGGTGGGATCACTCCTGGGTCAGAGCTGACAGACACCAGCACTGAGGAGAGGTGACTCTGAGCTGGTGGGATCTCTCCAGCATCAGCAATGATGGATGGGCAGCTCCAGAGCCTGATCAGATCAAGGTGACCCCTCCTGGCTCTGCAGAAATGTCTAAGCCAAAGGAGGGCTCTGGGGGCTGCTCTAGGATGGGTGCCCTGCTGGCCAGTCCCTGCTGCCAGCTCCAGTGTGCCAGGGTCCACCTTGGGGAATGCTGCCCTGCCTTTCTGCAAAGAACATATGGGGCCAACAGCTCCCTTCTCACTTCTGGGCATGATTCAGCCTTATGAATTCCACTTAATGTGATCAAAAGATAAGTTATACTTACAAATAAAGCATTCTAGTTACTTATGGGTTTTTTGTAGTGGAAAAAATCAGAGACCCAACCTGATGAAATCTCCATTGTCTAAAAATTCAGAGCTTGTTTACTGAAAATAGTTTTTGCTGAGGGCAAAGTTCAACACCTTAGAGAAAGTCAGAGTAAGTTCCCAAACTGTGTACCCTATTTTCAAATACACTATACCTTTGTTGTTTGTAAGGCTATTTTGAAATTTTACATAACAGTCACGAGCCATGCATTTAAACACCTTAAAAGAGTTGACCAGCAACTTAATGCATTTCTTTATACAACTGAGAATTTAAACATGCACTGTCTCTTTCCAAAACACATGAATGTTCAGGATAAAATATTCCATCTCCCCTCTCCCCCTTTAATGTCTATATATAAAAGCATTATTTTAAAGATTTCTTTGTCTTACTATGAAAAAAAAAGATCAAATTTTTAATTAGTCTCTAAAACAAAGTAAAAAATACGACCATGGGAAATAAATGCTTGAGCCACAAGTGTCTTTAGACAAACTGTCCATTTGCAGACTGCCTTTCTGTGGATGCAAGAAATTTTGAATGTAAACCTTGCAGTTTACCTATCTCACTTCCTACCAGCAGAAACAGGTAAGTTTGAGACCACTAAACAGGGAGATATAGTCTACATTATTTTCTTCTTCCCGTGGAGTCATTAATATTAAAGCACTGTCTTCTTTTCTAGCCAGTCCAAGTCATGGCTAGAAATAGGAGGGACTGGGTTCAGACCAGGAGAAAATATAATCCCTGAAAAATGCAGGACAAAAGTTGTGGTGCCAGATGGATGAGTAAGAGAGACCCAGAAGTTGCAAAGCCCAGGTACCCTTTAGAGAGGAGAGCTTCAAGTGATGCAAAGAGAGCACAGGCACCTTCGAATGAATGTCTGCTGGCCACTGGAGCTGGTGTGGTGCAGGCTCTGAGCCCTGGCACTGCCCAGCTCTCTGCAAGAGCTCTTGGAGGGGCACTCGAGCTCAGCCTGGAGAAAGGGCTCCCAGTAATTAAAGGCCTGGATTCCTAATTTTAATTTGATTCTGGACTGTGAGCCTTTACTCAGCTCTACTCAGAAGAGTCACTGGTGCAGCCACTCTGTGGAGTGGGGCTAACAGTGCTGTGCATTTTCCAGGATTATTTTCAATTGCTGAAGTTGCTTGTGAAATGTGTGTGTGATGTTCCTAAGAGAACTGCAGAAGAATTGTGATTTGTATTATGGCAGTACTTGAAAGGCACTGCTTTCTACTATTTATTTATCTCTGGGTGTTCACTACTGTTCTTTCAAGGACACCCAAAATTGGTAGGGATAGCAGTTTTGAACAAAGAACATGTATTTTTACCTGAATATAAGTCAGTGCTTTATAGCCAGAAGTATTTAAACCCAGAACTATCAGTTAGTAATTTGACTAATAAAGTTTATGGAAGAACATCAGTCTGGAGGCAATAGATCAAGGAAGCACATCCCATTGGCCATCACCGAAAAACTACTGCCACAGCAAGGTTAAAACTAGGACAGGATAGATTTTGGCTGGTATTTGCACTCCCAGAGTCAAATTTCATCTCAGCACAGAAGATTATGATGAAGTCAAGGCCTTCCTTCAAGTAGAGAATCCAGTCCTTTATGAACTACATGACTGCTTCTGGAAAGGTCCAGCAGCAGGAGCAGTCAAGAGATTGTTACATCCTTATCTCACCAGCAGTGTGTGCCTCTCTGCTGGACATTTTGCCCTCATTGTCCCTGATGAGCCAAAGAAGAGTGAGGTGGGTTTCATTTAGGAGCATCTTGTTTTATCACTTCCTTCAAAAACATAGGGCCTCAGTGTATGCTTATTTTATTCTTTAATAGTTTTATGGCAGTTTTCTTTAGAGGCAAAATAGATTAGGGGAGCCCTGGCAAAGTCCTGAATACTGGAAAAGGGTGTCAATTATTTTGGTTCTGCACAGGAGCATTGCATTGTTTGTCTCTCCCTGTTGAAAAGCCTTCTGCTAATAAACAGAATGTGAAGCAATCAGCCCTCAATGACAGTCAGGCTGTCCTGCTTGGCTCTGTGGTGAGTCAGGCATTCCCCATCCCCAGTTCCATACAATGTGTGCCCTTCTAGCTGCAAATGGGCACTGCCACTGCTGCCTCCCCTGCATCTTCTCACCCACAGGAATTTTTGGTGTGGGTCTCATCCAAACCCTGTGGGAGTGAATGGAAGTCTTTCCATCATCACTGTGGATCAGGTAATGAATGAATATTTTTTGTCCAAGAAGTTAACTTCCTGCTCCCAAAAAGAGAAGTTACAAATGTAAATCCCTTATAGAAAAATTTTGCCCTTCCTATCACTGCAAAGACTCTTCTTGGCTTCCACATACTGACCAAGCATAAAATAGTGAATAACATTTATTTTTGAATTTATGGATTGAGTTCGCAGGGATTTTAATAGCACTGGGGTTATGGAAGTGCTATTTTAATAAGGACCACAGATCATGGGCCCAAATCCTTACCTTTACCTCAAGGACTTGTAAACTCAACTATTTAACTCAAATCTCTTTATTGGGGGCCTTAGAATGTATCCACCTGGAGGCTGGAAAACTGAAAGGTAGAAGGCTACACAAACACGGAGTGAGGGAATTTAACCAGCAGGAATGTGGTCTATAAAATTAAACTTCAAGAACTGTTTAAGAAAATTAAAGCTTGTGCAACAGCTGGGGTTTCTCTACACATTAGTTCATTTCTTAGTAACTTCAGTGTTAGGGTTCTTATTAATGTAGATTTCAATTTTGAGATCATCTTCTGTAGTGCTTATTGTGGTTGCAAAGGACAAACTCCTCACTCACTGTAATTTGCCTTTACACAATACAGTAAGATCCCAACCTCCTTATCACATTAGTATTTATTTAGGGCCCAAAGAAAAAAAAATTTTACACTGAAACTTCATCCCAAACTTTCCTAATCTGAATTGCAGAATATCCCAGCTTCAGACATGGTGATCAAATACCCCTTGAGTTTATGGTGAATATTCAGGAATAAAAATAGGGGTGTTTCTTTCCAATGGGTGTGTGACAGTGATGCCAGCACAACAAAATGTGCTCTTGTTTGGTGGGGAAAAGAAAAACTTTGCTTCAATCTCACATATACCCTGCATATTATTTGTCTAGAACCTGGCCTCATTCTGCTTGCTCTTGACCTCGAAGGTTCATCTCCTGAGCTTTTAAAATAACTTGCTACTTAAATAATTTGAGATCTAAGCTCCTGAAAAAACAATTGTGATAATTATGTCAGGCTCTGACAGCATTCAGAGATGGTGTTGATTACATTCTCTATACATTGAAAGAATTTTCATTTCTTTAAGTGGCTAGAAACTCTGGGTTATCTGTTTTACTAGGCCCATTAGTATTTCAGCTATATCCAACCTAAATTCATTCAAGAGAAGCTGAAAAGTAAAAAAAAATTGCAGGAGGTGGTGGGAGACAAGTTAATAGACCTTTAGAACACAGTCCTAACATAAGGTCACCAAGGATGTTACAACTTCTGATAACTTGCAGGCAGAACCACTCATGCTTAAAATTTTGCATGCTCAGAGAAACATGGAAATGAAGAGACCTGCAAAACCTGATACTCAATTGCACATTGTTTCGTGGTGACTGTTACGAGTCTACCTGCAAAGCTGCAGATGCCAGTGACAATAATGCTCCCTTCATGAAAGATGATACCTCTGTGAGACCAGAAATCTGGTGATGAAGTCAAAAGATTAGGATTCCTTAGAGTGGCACAAGCTGCCATTTCAGGAGCTGGATTTTCACCGGTGGTTTTGAAAGTATGGCCCTTGTGATCACAATGCTCATATCTCATGTGGAGTGATGGGAAGCAGTGTGGGATTCTGGGGTTAAAGGGTGCTGCTGAAAACTTCTGGGACAGCAGAACCCGACTGCTCCTCTGGCCCCGTGATCTGTTGCATAGCACTGTGCACATCTGTGTGTTCTACAGCCTCCGTGCTCATCGCCCAGGACCTGCCCTCTCCATCCAGAAATGTTTCATAAGGCTCCACATGTATCCTATGGACATCCTGCCTTGGCTCCTCATACCTGCCTTTGCCATCCTCTGGAAGGCTGGATGCATGAGGTACGAAGGTGCCCCGAGACCCATCGATGGGAATGGTCACCTGCTCGCTGGAGGTAGGTTCTTGAGCCAGGTCTGGGGATCTCATCAGGTGCTGGGTGTAGACACCCTCTGACAGAGAGCCCGCCTGCGTCTCGCTGTGCACGCGCAGCCAGCGGTGCTGCCGGCTGAAGTAGTTGTAATGCTGGTGTTTCCCCAACTTTTTTTTCCCTAAAAAGCCCAGTGGCTGCTTGGAGCTGGAGGACTTGTCCGTGCTTTTCGGTGTAAGCCCTGATATTATCAGACTGCTCATCTGCTCTGTGCAGCATTCAGCACTGGTGTCCAGGGCACCACACTCTGTCAGGCCTTCCCTCAGCGCCAGGCAGGGCTTCAGGTCGTGGGCTTGGAGCACGTTGGGTGCGCTGCCACCCAGGCCGCTGCCAGCCTGCTGGGAGATGTCCTGGGACGAGGAGTAAATCAGGTCCAGTTCCCTTGGGCTCAAGGCATCGCTGGAGTCGTAGTCGCTGTCGGTGGGGAGGAACACCTCGGAGCAGCCTTCTTCATCCGAGCAGGGCTGGGAGTCTGCAAGGAGAGCTGGTTAACACTCACAGGACAAGCTCAGCACAGACATGTCATTCACGTGGGTTTTGTCCTAATTTTAAATCTCCAGTGCTGGAAATGTTTGTGTGTTTCCTCTGTGAAATTGGCATAGGCCAAGTGACAGCAAAGGCAGTCAGGGAGGATTTGTCAGGGAGGAGTCACAGATGTGTTAGACAGGTGGTGGCAGAATTAGGAAAACCAGAAAGAATTAATTTATTATGTGAAAGATGGGGAAAAACTTGAATTTGAATTGGGATTAAGTTCTGAGAGGATCTGTTTTCTTTTATCTTGCTTTCACTAAATTTCATAGACATGGAGAATTGTGAGAGAGAAAATCTCTAATCCAGTTTCTGTTTTTATTTAAGATGTCAATTAAGTTACTCTAGATTTATATCTCTAGAGTGTGAGCAATGTGCAACTATAAGTGTGGTAAGAGGCTCAAGGCACAACATGGATGTTGATAAATAAAAACTGCCCTTTTGGCCATCAGGTGCATTGTGCGTTCAAATCCAAAACAGACACACAGAATTCAAATGCGAATTTAAGGACCACATCTCACACTGACGCTGAAATTGCTGCTGTCTTTGGGCTTCAGAGGGATCAATAAAATAATAAATAGTGGCATGTGTGATAGAATAGATTGATGCTCCATTGCCATGGAAAGTTTATCTTAGATTCCAGGAATTAAACATCGATTTTATACAGTGCTGACTGCTCACTTGGAGCTTGTGTAAATTGCCATAGAGCCCAGTATTAATGAATCCAGGGTGTGCAGCACAAGATAAAACTGCAGTTTGCACTGTACCAGAGCCAAGGATTATTCTGTATTCATGTTCTGTGATACAGGGGAAAAATAGCTCAGGGAGGGGTGCTGAGAAAGAACACCACTGTATCATGGAGTGAAGCAAAGCACCAGCCTCTTCAGGCTTCTTTTCTTTTAACCTCATGAAATCTAGTCAGAATAGATGTATTAATTTTCCTTAACTGTATAAAACTGCCAATTTGAAAAAAACCCAAATTATTATTACTGTAATGGTCATGGCAGTTGTTTAATGCAGCATCTGTTGCTTTTGTTTCTGCTGTTTCATTTACTTGTTGCTTAAAGACATCTCAGCAGAATGATGGCTTATTTTTTCCTCCAAAGTCCTTATTCTGTTAGCAAAATGGGTGTCGCTGTTTCATTTGCTTCATCTTTATTTCCTGTGATTCATTTTTTTCATCAGTTTAATTTTCTGGCTATGCAGTGAAGTAATAATGGTCAGTGAGGTGGGTACTTCTTTGTGTAATTTGTGTAATTCAAAATGCTTCTCTAAAACACTGAAAACTCTGAGAGGTGTGTGAAAACATCTGTTAAACTGGACAATTGGCACTAAAATTTGCTCTATCAAAACAAAGCAAGAGGGGCATGAGAAAAAATTGCTGCTAAACAGAGGAAAACTGAAAGCCTGGAAAGAAAATGGCTGTAATACCTGAGATACAGAAGGTGGCAAATGGAAAATCTGGAAAAAATTGAGTTAGATTCTGTCAAATTAATGAAAACTGTGGGGAGGAATAATAGATACATGAGTGATGAGAATGGGTCAATAGCTTTTGCTAACAACTCATGTCTCATCAGTCAAACAAAACTCTGAACGTGTGCACAATAAATACACAGCCATCGTCAGAGCTCTGCAGGGCTTGTGATAATGTTCTTTAGCATGGGCTCTGCAGCTGAAATTGGGACAGAGAGAAAGCTCCTTCCCTATGAAAGAGCAGATTGTTGGTGTAGGCAAAAAAATGAAGCAGTCAGCTTTCACCATGGATGGATTTTACTGGAATTCTGGACATCATGGAGAAGCCAGTGATAGCACTTGTCCCTTCCAACCTGTGCATTAAATGATCTGGAACAGTGAGGTGACAAAGTTGGCTGATGATGAGCAGTTATTCTGAGTAGCTGAAAGTAAAAAATGATTGTAAAGATTACAGAAGGATCTCAGTATACTGAGTGGCAAATGATTGGTAAAATGATTGTTAAAATACCTTGACAGGTATGGGAAAAATTTACTCCTTTTATGAAAGGACATACAAAAATTGTTATAATTAAAAGTGAGTTCAAAGAGTACTTGGTAAAAAAAGAAAAGTTCTCTTACCACTCACAGCTTTTCTCCTCTGGATTCTAGGCTCAGGAGAAGGGGGAGGTGAAGGAAGACAATCTAGATGTGAAGAGGTGGAGCTCATTTTCTTTTGAGAGTGTTCTTCTGAAAGATCCACAAGCTTCTTTATGGGCAGGCCTGCTGCTGGCTGCTTGTATCTTGCATACTGCAGTGCCTCTGTGATCCATCTCATGTCCCTCCAGATCTCATCAATTTGCTGTGAAGAAAACAATAGTGACAAAATACAGTCAAGTATGAGTATTAATTCTACCTAAGTGTGTACTTTTTCAAGCGCAAGTCTGTAGTCACTGCTAAGAGAGAGCAGCATGATCCCCCAAAAGAACATTCAGATTGAGGAGGTCTGAACTGATTTTGGTTAAGAGGTACCTCAATTATGAATGTGTAGTTAGGAGGGGTGAATCCAGACCTAAAATCTGACATGGAGAGAAAATGAAAATTGTATTTTGATGGAGTAAAAATATGATCAGTTTATAGCACACCTGGAAGCTGGTTTGATTCTGCACTGGAATAAAAGTGAGAGATCTGGAGCATCTTTTCAAACCCAGGTGAAAGCAACTGCTCAGGTCAGACCTAGTTTTTATCAAAGAACATACACGAGTGCAGATACATAAATGGAGGGCAGAAGCACAGCTATGAGCCAAACTGCAGTTTTTCCTTACCATTTTAGTCTCCATACATTTTAAAAGTATAAATCTACACAAAAGCAGCTGTAAGACATGCCTTTTGATGGCATTGAGAGACAAGTGCCTAAATCAATAGCAGGATTTAGGTTAAGTATCTCTGCAGAGAGGAAAGATGCTGTTTAGTGTGGGTCTGAAGAGTGTTTTGATAATGGAACATTTTCAACATCTTTAAACATCATCTTCAAGCCATTCAAGATCTTTGATGGCTGAGCAAATGTTGCAACCATCAAATGAGAGTAGCTGTGAGTAAATACCCTCCTGCTGCAGTGTCCTTTCTAGAATTTCCCTTGCACTTTTCCTACAGTGAATGTCAAGTGAGCCTTCCTATTAATACTGCAGAGCTTGAGGGAAGCTGCTTTGCAGTTACACAAGCTACATTCTGCAAGAATGCAGTGAGAGTTCAGTCAGTAATGGAGAGGCAAAAGTGAGGGGTGCTCTGTGCAGTGGCAATTGCCTGCTGGGGAGTGCCAGAGGGATCAGAGAGCCTGCTGACTGATATTTGAAGGCAACTTCTCTTAGCTGGAGATGCTTCATAAAATGCATATTCAAAGTGTGAAAGTTACTCCCAAGGGATGCTGTAGATGCCAGATTTGCTGGGGTAGTTCCTGATGAGCTGTGTTGGAGGCAGGATAGCTGGGCAGCTGGATCTTGGTTTTGACCTAGTATGGCCATTTTTATGTAAAGGTGAAATCCCGACTCCAATGATGTCAGTGCAAGCCTTGCCACTGAGTTAATATGAGCTAAGAATATACATCAATAAGAATAGCAAATGGTTCAGAGATTAATTCATAATCCTGCATAATTTCAAGACTTCAGTGTAGCTCCACGAAGAGAATTCCAGTTAGCAAACATCTCACCTATTTGATTTTAGAGATTTTATACATCCTTTCTGTGATCCTCCCTCAACCCCAAACAAGAACCATCCTGCATGCAGTTTATTAAAATGCAAATCCTGTTGGGTTTCTCCCAGGACATTGTAATGAACGGTGGTTCTTTTACAATTTAGGAACATTTGAAGCATTACATGATATGAATTACAGCTTAACTTCAGTTTTAGTTTCACTGTCTGTAGATTTCTTTCCTTTCTCTGTAACATTCTGGTAAAGACTCCAAGTACCTTACATTCTGGCTGGGCTTTTTTTCAATAATTTTTACTTTTCAGCTGCCCTCTGACTCCTTTTCAGAACTGCATTTATATAGAGTCCCTTGCTCTTTACAATGTTTGGTTTGTGTAGTGACTTCAAGACTGTCTTAGATCTGGGATCACACAAATGCTCTTGTGGTTTTGTGGTCACCAGTGAAGATTGTGGTATGTGGTAGGCAGAGATATTTTTGCCAATAGGTGGAATGCAGCTGGTTTTCATTTGAGAGGAAACCTGACAAGCCTAATACACTGTCACAATAATTCAGCGCAAAACACTGAAGTTTAAAATGTTCTCCCCTATTTTCCCAGCATAGATATGTGACTCAAACACTTTGGAAAAGAGGTACACAGAACTGTCTATACAGTACCTGCATATTAATATAAAAATGCTTGGGTTTTATGTGAAGGGTAAAAATTTTCCAAATTCTCCTGCAGACTGCAAGAAAGCTAGATTTTCTGAGTGTGAGAATGGGGTGACTGAGAGTGGGAGTACAATGGATCTTCCCTCTCTGCCCTGCTGCAGGTTGCCCAAAGCTCCAAGTGGACAAGGCAAAGAGGGTCTGCATGCAGAACAAAAATAAATAGAAATATTATCCTTTTGTTCTATGGAGGGCCAAACATCTTGTCAATGGGATAGCGTCTTGGCCCCTATTCCAACAGAAGATAACTTGAATATTAAGAATATAGAGCTGAAAAGTTATTTGCATCTCTCTTGTAGAGAGACAGGTCAACCATGCCCGTAGATATACTCTGCAAAAGTAATGAGCTTTATCTATAAATAACCAATTATCAAAATCATTTGCAAAAGGATAGGCTTTACTGTGCTGCACAATGGAGGGTAGTTCAAAGAGCCCTTAGTTGAGTAGGTAAAGTCTTGATTTGGGAGCAGTAGAGGAAAATCAGGATGAGGGACAGAGAATAAGGAAATTGGACAAGTGTGGTAACACTGGGGATCCTCCGGCACTGGAGGACTGAGGCAGTGCCACTGCATGGTGCTGGCCAGGCTCACAGCTGCTTTTGGGGCCAGCTTGACATCTGAAATGCAGAGCTGTGTTCCTGAGTGTGATATTGTTGGTGGAGGTTGTCTCCACAACCTAGTCTGAATTTTCATTGAAATTTTTTTAATTGCCAAATTATTGTGGTGAAAAATGTCCCCAGTTCATACAGACAAAGAAAAACTCTTACACAAATGAATGCCCAGACATGGTGCTAGCTTACCTCACGTTAGATGGGAGGGAGTTTTACAAGCAGACTGACACATTTCTTTATAACAGTCTAGTATAACTGTCATTTGATTTTACCCATAAAAATCCTTCTATAAAAGCAACAACTAAGGAAAGCATGTTCTGGGTTTGAATTTCATAAAAACAGAATTGCACTTTTGATACAACTGCTCTTTTTATGATGTCTGTGAATAATTCTCCATTTAGATTTCAAATTACAGCCCCATGCAATTTTTAAGAAAGCCACCTTAAAATCTCCTTGGAATAGTCAGAAACAGACTATTACCTGTATGTAGTCTATAACTTGCTGGTGTCTTTGTTTGGCTGCAGCGACTTCACTGTCTGAAATTGCTTCCCTCAGGGACTGCTGGGTTTTCAGAGAGTCCAGCTCTATGACAGCAGAAAGGCGGCAATACAGGCTTATAAATTTTTCCTTGTAACAGCAAAAATGAGCTGTGAAAAGACCAAGTGCAAAGGAAAATTGTTACATTCTGGTTATGAAATATGAAATCCTTAGCGTTCAGAACACAAATTTTATTAAATATAGTAACTAACTCTGGATGGCTTTCTTTAAGCTAGAAATGAATAATACAGACTTCAGTTCTCCTCTCATTTACACTGGATTTACTCAGTAGCTTCACTGATTTCAAAAGAGTCATTTCTAATTACATCTAAGTGAAGGGATAATCAGGTCCTTAGTATGCAGCTCCAGAGGCTATCTTGCCTTTGATGGCTTTAATCAGAAAGGCTATTTCTGAGGCTTTTATAGCTCATCATTTCTTTTATCAAGAAAGTAGTGACATGGATGGAAAACGAAACTAATACTTAATTTTTTTCTTAAATTGAGTGTTTCAGAATGAAACAAAAAAAATTGAAGGCTGATAACTTTCTCTTGGACTGCACTGTTATCACAATTTGGGAGAAATAATTAAAACTTTTTTAGGTGTTACCACACATCATCTTCTGAACTCTCCTGCAGAAGGGTAACACAAAAAGTTCAGACATGACCTCTTGCTTTGTATAATGTGACTTTGGAGCAGCACAGAACTATCCTCTTTACCAGAGGTAACAGAGACAGCATAGCTACAGTGCCATGGAGCTTTGCAAATGTCAGTTTATCCAGTGTGTTAAGGATACATTATTCCAGGACCTGCCACTGCTCAGGCAAAACTGAGCAGTTACCTCTCCAAATGGCAGTGCAAACGTACTCATATTTGCTGAGGGAGAGCAAGTTTTCAGAAATACTTCCCCATTCATTGGTGCTGCAGTAAATGCAAACATACAGCTGACCCTGTTAGAGCAGCGAGTGCCAGTGGGATTTACTGCTGCTGCTCCCCTGGACTGGGACAGGGCATTTTTCAGGGTGTTCCAGGTGTAAAATGCATATATTCTTCTCATAAAAAATATTTTAAAAAAGAAATGAAAACAGTGTCCCGTGTCTACTTGTCCCTTACAAACAACATGATTAGAATAATTGAGAAGAATTTGCTCAATTGAGAGATCCAATCACAGAAACATTTTTAGCATTAACAATAAAGGCCTAATCTTAACACAGACATCTCACAAAAAAGAGTGAAAGAATGAATTCTACCTTCTGGTTTCAGCAATGCCTAGATATTGCAGGGATCCAGTGTGAATAGTGTGTGGTCTTCCAGTACATATGCCATATGTGGTGGACTCTTGAGTGAATTACAGCTGCGGTTTCGGCTCCAGTGCTGAAGTTTCGAGCCTTTGTGGTTTTAAGTCAGACCCTTTAATGTTACTTTAACAAATGTTACTTCAACGTAGTCTTTTGTGGTTATGCAATTATATAGTTGGTAGCCACCAGCTAATGGGGAATGGAAGCTTCTAATATTTGAGATGTGAATCACAGTCACTTTATAGAACATCAGGGATACATATATAATAAGTCATATTGAAATGTCATCCGCCTTTGGCCTGAGGATTGCTTACTTAAAAAAATACTCAAAAGTAAAATTCAGCTTTCCATACTGTTTTCTCTACCATGAACTGTTTTCCCACTGCAGCAGCATTGCAGAACAGAGAGGGTTGCACCAGGAATGCCTTTTGGGAGGTGACTCTGTTGCATGTTTGGTGGCACCGCACCATCCCGTGCAGGCTGTGTCCCTGAAATGAGAGGCACTCCTGCCCCTGGCCTGTGTTCCACCTAATGAGAATCAAATAGCCTGCACAACATCTAGTGAGGAGATTAATTGCATCAGAGATTAATATGCTCTGTGCATTAATTTGCATAGCAGGGCAGCAGGCCCCTCTCACCAGGAGAAATGATGTGTTCCATCCTCAGAGGCCAACAGGCTTCAGGGTGGCACATCAGAAGATAAAAGTCTGGCTCTAGGGCACTGCAGCCACGGCCATGTGACCCAAAGCACTGAGCTAACTCTTACATTAGCTGTCCTTTGAAGGGGTAACTTTTCCTTGGCAGACTACACCATGTATTGTGTGGCTGTTCCACTCATAATTGTGTGGCAGCTCAGCTGGCATCTGTCCTCCCACAGGCAGCAGAAACCCCCAGAGCTGTCACAGCACCACAGTGGGCTGTGGCTCATGTGCCATAAATCCACTGCTGCTGCAAATGCCTGATCCAAACGAAATTTGTGTTGCTGGGTGATGGTAGGTCATGGATGAGTAGTGACTGCAGAAACACAGGCAAGGCAACACCCTCCATGAATATCTAACCTCCTACCTAAATGATTTGAGCAGCACTTGGCTCTGATAGGAAAGTAATGGTGTCACATGAACCTCTGACAGGGATATCACTGGCACACAGCTGCCACTAAAGCCTTTCCTGCAGTGGCTCCTGGTCCCCTGACTCCATCAGTTTTGGCTCATATCTTTCTCTCTTCTTGAAGGCAGAGGAAAGAAAGATCCCAGTTTTACAGGCCAGAAGGAAACAGAGCAGCCTGACATGTAAGGCTCAGCAGCCCCCACATTTTAATATTATTTCTGAAAAGAACTGTTAAGTCTTTATGAGCTGCTTTTATGTGGAACCTTTTCTTTTCTCTGTGGACCAAAGAAGAAGAAATGAGAAATAGAGGACCTTGAAGCTAAAGCATCTTATGTCTTCTGTGAAACAGCTGGAAAACTCTGTTTTGGAGAATTCTTGCCCAGTCAGCAACGCAGTGGAAGAAGAGAGCTGAATCTGCTTCAGCATAAGATGTGCTCTCCAAAGAAAGAGATTCAAGTCCAGTGCTTTGGCATTTTTCACAACAGGCTTTTGGTGCACCACAGCAATAGGACAGTCTCCTGCATTTTTCCAGGTATCAAAGGGAAAAAGATGCCCTTCATATGGGAAAATCTATTCAGACCTTTCACAAAGCTGTAAAGGAGTCAGACCTTGAGTAGGACCATCTGTAATCAGGATCTGCATAAACCCCCATTACAGAACCAGCAATTATCCTTGTGACAACTTAGAAAGATGTGTTTTGCATCTCCTGTCCCACTCCAGCCTTGCTGTGTCATGTGCAATATCTCTCGGTTCTGATTTTTAAAGAACATCATCTTGCAAAGCAGCTTATAGACACATAGTGGATGACTGTGGGCCTTGCTGTCTGCTCTGCATTTCAATAACGATGGCTACAGTGCATGCTTTAACTGCCCTGCTCCCTCTGTAACTTGTACACCGTTCTAGGGAGTGTTGTTGCCAAAGCCATCATGTGATTTATTGACTCTCCACTGGGACAAGGGGGAAAACAGATACAACTTTGTGATTTTATTATAAGGAGACTGGGTTAATATTTCTAGGTGAAGCAAGCTACTATACCAAGTTCAAACATCTGAAGAGGGAGGTTAAGAAATCCTGAGTGTGGGGTGTAAGGATTATTCTGTCCTGGGGCAGTGCAGACGTCGTCTGAGGCGGGGAGCAGGAGAAGAAAGGAGACATTGTGACCCAGTTCCAACACCTCCTGTGTGTACAGACGGAAGTGCTTAGCCTGTACGGGGACACGCGCGGGGGAAGGAATAGGAGAGAATTACAACATGGCACTTATATAAACAACACCCCAAATGATATAAAACATTAAAGAAAATTTGCACAACATCAAGCTCGGAATTTTTATAAAACGTAAATATTTGGGGCGGGGGGGGGTGGTGGTGGCTAAATGTGGGTTCATGTCACTACATAAAATAAAGATTTAAAGCTGCAATGTTCCACATTAAAACAACACACACAGGCACAACCCCCCTGAAAACAACATTTATGTTTCTTATTAGGCAGAAAATGATCACATGCCATGTGCTTTTCAAGATTATGATTGCATAATTATGTGAAAACATGAAAATGGATTCAATTAAAAACCTTTAAGATTCAATTTAAGGTTGGTTAAGAGAAATATGCAGCTCTCCCTCAACACAGCACTGAAAAGGTTTAACAAGTGCTGCAGCAAGAGAAAATGGCCCAGGCAGAAGTGGCCTGAGGCTGCTCAGAGCTGCTGTGTGCAGCACTGCCTTCTGCCCTGGCTGTGCCCCAGTGCCACTGTCCCTGCTCCTAGTTACCACAAAAATAATAAAAATACATAAATAAATCCGTGGAATTAAAAATGCAATTCATTAACATGAAAGCTTGGTGCCGAGCCATCAGACCATTTGCATCTGTGTTGAACTACAAGGTCACGTTGATATCCATCTCTCAGGCACAATGCATGAGCTCAGATGCTTGGCTGAGGAACATATTGCACAGTGATTTCAATATTTTAGTCCCTAACTCTACAAGAAGAGAAAAAGGTTGCACAAAAGGTATAACCTCCAAGCAAATGCAGTAATATAGAGACCTGTACAGAGCCCTATTGAATTAGAGTGACTGACCACAAGGCAGCACACCATCTGTCTTAATTTTGGATTTACTTGAGTCTTACTTGGCTCTTCCCTAGCTACAAGGTGAAGCACTGATGGATTCCTTTTTAAAAGCAAAGCCTAAACCTTTCAAAATCAAGAAATGTAGAACCAGGTTAATTTATTTTAAGACCACATCTTTCTAGCTGGACAAACAGACCTTGAAGTGATATAAAGATGATTTACTTCTACTTTAAGACCTCTTTACCTTTGCAGACCAAAATAAAATGGAATTCATGTAAACAAGAAACAAACTTCTTAGCTTATTTTTTCATGGATCTTTCACATCATAGATTATTCTTCCTGACTTTATTTATTCACATATGCATTTCTTGTACCTAAATGTAAAGCCAGACACCTCTCCTCACTCACAGAAATCTGGAGGTCTGGGACTTTGTGTTTTAGAGGGGGTACATTCATCTGTGTGCAAAAACCAGCAAAATGCTGTGTCTTTGCTGGGCCTTTCCTACAGCCTCACTCAGAGTGTCCCAAAAAACTGTCACTTGCTGTACTTGCCTGCAAAAATGACTCTTTTTCTTTGTCAGCTTTGTAAAGGTGATCAAAACTACAACTTTCATGCAAAAGTGCCTATTTGGACCTGCCTGAAGTTGCACAAATAAGCTAAAAGATAAAAAAAAATAGCAGGCAGTTGAAATTTGCCTCTTAATCCTTGAGTGTTCACATGTCCAGGACAAGAAGTGTTTTACTGAAGATGGTCCCCCTCAGAACAATGGAATACAAAACTTCTCTGCTTTGCTTTTCTTGCAACCCTGACATTGAATCTCTACTTTTCAGTGGCACAGTTTTGTAGCTTTTCGCTGTGTTCTGAAGAATGGGGTATTAAAAAGGTGATAAATCCCACAAAGGCAAATACCTGATGCAGAGGTAGATTGATCTGTTTGAGGAGAGCTTTCACTGCTGTCTGGAGCTCATACAAGAACAATTGAGTAGGGCAGTCTGAAGTATGATCCATACTTTCCACAGATTCTGAGCCAGAAAGTGTTTGGATCCATTCCCACTCATCTCTGTATGTTGAGTCAAGTTAAAATTAGAAATATAACAACAGTTCAATGCACAAGCAGGAATTCAGTGTATGTGCATTTGGGATCTGTTGATAGTTTAATCCTCATATACCAAAACATTCTAAACTTGTGCTATCTTGATTGAACTTTGAAAAATTTTATTTTTCTAGCACATGTACATCAGGCTGAACATTCCTCTGGAAGTCCAACTGCCTTTGAAATATTTCAGTAAGGCTTCTCACTCCAGGTTTTCTCTTTCATATTCTGCATTCCCCATCTACCACAATATTTTAAAAAACATGCATTTGAAATGGCTACAATTAGCAGGAGGTTTGATCTCTGTGAAGGACTATCTTCTACTGACTGCAGCCAAAGAACTTTCTGCTTTCCTCCATGTGTCTCTGTTTGAGACCTGATAAACATGGGAATCATAGTTCTGGATCCAGTCCCTAATTCACCCTGCCTAGTATTCAGTCTTGAATAGCAGCCAGCATCAAACATTAAAAAAGAAAAAGAATGTACAGGAAACCCCACTACAAGACAAGTAATAGTTGTGGTATAATCTGTTCCTAAATAAAGTTCTGATCTGAAACTTCAAGAGTCAGGGATTGCTATAAACTCTGCAGCATTTGCCTTTCTATTCCTTCCAACATTGTTGTTAGTATTCACTACTACATTCTGGATATCCTCATTGTCTGTGTAAATATCCAGGTCCTTTTTCCTTGTGCAAAATTCTCAGCTGGTTGCTGAAATGATACGAGATTAAAAAGCTCCAGAAAAAGATCAATAAAATGTGTTTTTCTCTGGGCAAGGGCCAGGCAGTACAAACAAGGCCCTTGCCAATGGATAAGGGAAGCAGTGGACAAGGGGAAAATGGCTTTTCCAAAGCACAGAAGTTTGCTGGCTGGTTGCATTTATAAATATGGTTTTCAATTGCTGTGGGTTTGCTGTGATTTAGGGTGAAAAAAACCAGATATCACACAAGAGAATAAACAGAAAAATTCCCCACAGCAACACTCCACAGTCAGTGAAAATCCATGGAAAGGGTGGCACTGAATCCACTGAAGGCTGAGTCAGGGCTGCAGGCTATGATCTTCTGAACAGGTCATTACCCCTGTGCAGGGCTGGAATAACCATGGAACACCATCCTTAGCAACTAATGGCCCCCATCCATGTGCTCTGGGAAGGTTCTCAGAGTGCTGGGGAAGCTCAGGTGCACCTGTTCAGCCCAGCAGGGCTCTCTGGGATGGCACAGCCTGGAGCCAAACCCTTCTGCCACACTCCAGAGCCAAACCATGCTGCACCTACAGCTTTGCAATGGCAGAATTGCCTCGGCATTAACATTTGATCAATTGTTTCAAACTTAAAACAACTGTTCTCTCTCTGTGTAAGTAAATCTCTGTATTCACTTACTTGGAGACGTTGCTGTTGTCTCGGATTTTGACATGGCACAGGACATTGGGCAGCTTCTGCAGCACGAGCACTTTGATCTGGTCCACGGAGCTGCAGAGCTTCAGGTAGCCCAGGTACAGGCCGGGAGGGAGGCGCTGCTGACTTCGTTTGTGATAGGAAAGTATGTCCTGGTTTAAGGGAAACAGTCCTACATAAGAATCTCCTCTCTTTTTCCACATAAGCAGAAGAGTTTGGGAGCAGAAAGCAACAAATGTTTTTACAGCCGCTGTTCCCAATTCAAAAAGCATTTAAGCACATGCTTAAGCATATGAATAATCTCTGGTAGCTCGGGTGCACTTGGACAACTTCTCACTTAAAGCCATACACAGGATCTCTAAGGTCTCTGTGTCATGCAGGAATTGGCTCTGACAACCTGAGGTTTCAATCTTCTGCAACTGTGGTGTTTAAACTGGCTTAAATAACCCCCACCCCTGCCTCCTGTCTGATCATTTCAGTGGTGAGCCAGGTCAGGGAACCGATTCCTCTGGAAAACAACTTGGGAAAAGGAGTAGTTGTTTTTCAGCTGAGCAGTTCCCTGGTTTGGGTTTGGTTGGTGGCTGCACAGAGAGAGCAGGGCAGCACTGGGGCAGAGCTGGGAGAGAGGGGCTGCAGGAGCCAGGGCTGTCCCCAAGGAGATGCCAGCCCACATCTCTCCAAAACCTGCTCTGTGTCACCTGCTGTCAACAGGAAGATCTCTGTCAGCATGAGGGTTGGTAGTTTGCAAAACTGAACAAGTGGCAGCGTTTTCTGAACAAATATCTTTATCAACAAATAGAGCTTAGAGGAAATTAGTATTGATGGTGAATTTGCTGAGGCCAGGAGACATTTTTAGAGCTATGTATAGCAGTTCTCCAAAACTACCTGAAAAATGATGTCTGCTGCCATCCATCCTGAGAAATGTGTGCTTCTGCAGTGGGTGAGGATTAAGACACCTGGCCCTGTGCCTTTACTCTTGGAACCATCAAATTATCTGCCAGTGCTATGCTTGGCTCTGACCAGTGCAATTAGACCCTCATTTTCACAAGCACTTCATGAACAAAATACCCACTCGATGATTAAACAAGTAATAGAAGAAAGGGTGGGCATTAGATAGGAATGTGTAAACCATTAGGGGAACATTTTTTCCACTAGGATCTCTGTGGAAATCTGATCAGGACTTTAGTTTGCTTTTCCTAATATAAAACTTTTGCCCAGATTGACAATTTTCTGCACCTTTAACACATTGTAATACATTAAATCTAGCATAGATCAGGTAAGTTTTATTGTCTTTTGGAAATTTTTTAACATTCCTAAAACCTGGTAACATATATTTTGATTGCCTGTCACTTCCCGGTATAAAAAGCAGAGTCTGTGCCCCAGAAAGTGCCTCTAATTCAAAAATTAACCACAGCAGCCATCATCTCATGGACAGTGCTAAAGAAGGGACTAAGACAATGATTTCTCTTGTATTTTGGGTAATTGTGCAACAATTTTAGGGAGATTGGCTGCTGTTACCTACAGAAAACATGTATTAATCTTAACATGGACTGTCTCTGTTTAATGTGTGCTCAGAGATAATTCTGAACCCTCACTCAGGGATGGGAACTGAGCTGAGTGTGCCAAGCAGCTTCTGAGATCAGTCCTGACCTTGGCATTTCTCTAATTGCAAGTCTAGGAGCATGTGATGCAGAAATTAAAGGAGGGTTATGGTCAGTTAAGGGTTCCTTAGTGGCTATACCAGGCTCCAAGGAACGCTGAACCCCACAGAACAAGCTTATTAAGTAGAACAGTAAAGTTTAAAACCTAGATTTAGTTTTCAAGGTTGGATGGAAAAATCTTACAGCGTGTAGAAATTCGAAGTGTCTGTATAGGTGCTTAAGAACATCCCAGAGAATTTTAAAGCTTTTTTATATCCCTTGCTACAAAATTCCATAGCCTGGTTTCCCGAAATTGATAGAAACTACAATTCTCTGCTAGGATTTTGAAGTAATTTCTTTAGAATCTCATGGATATTTTGCATATTAAGGATCTGATCCCAGATCCACTGGAAGTAATATAAGTCTTTGCTCTCAATGGGAGCCTTGCCATTAATTTTATTGGGCACTGGACTAAGGCCTAAAATTCTACAAGAGGCTTCCAAAAATGGGGGCTCTGGCACAGGCTTTACAAAAGCAAATAACACACAGTACGAGAAGCAAAGCACTACCTGGATTGTTATGAGCAAGATGTCTAATGCTGTTGGCTCCTCTGGAGTTGAGAGGGATTTCCTCTGGCTTTGTAGTTTGGATACCTGCATCCATTTGCCGTTAAAAAATGAGTACAGGCTCTCCACTTCTCTGACAGTAACTATCAGCATATTGCCATGGCGATCCTTGATGGGCTCGTAAAAAACTCTGCCTAAATTGTGAGTTCCCAGCAAATTCTAGAAAACAAATACAAAATGAAAGTTATTTATCACATATCAGGAGAGTATCGTTTGAAACATAATTTTGTGCTCATTGACATCACTCCTGTTAGCTTCACTAAGAATGAGGCACTGTGTTTCTCAAACCCTTGCCTTACAGTCATACCATTTAGTGACAAAAGGAAATGTTTTCCCTCAGGCTGTGTTTGTGGATTGAGTTGTGGATTCTCTGATGCATTTGGTCCAGCAGTGTTTACTCCAATGCTAAATGGAGAACCTCAGAAAGACTATTATGACCCAATGCCTTTGTAAAAGGCAAATTGATCCACCTATTTACTGCAGAGAAATTCACTTATTTGGGCCAAACTTCCTTGTTTTGCCCAGTCATGTAAAGATGAAGGATGCTATTTTTGAAAGCACTTGTTGGTCTGCTGGTGATTCCTTTGATTTGAACTTGCTTAAGAGTTGGGTGCTTATCTGAACCTTCCCACAACCAAATGTCAGAGATCATATAAAATTCTTCCTTTTCCCCCAAATCACTCCAAACAGACACTTTAAATATTTTTTGCTATGTTAAGTAACTGCAATCTCCATTCTCTGTTCTCCATTTTAAAATTATTCAGATTATTTTCAGCAACAAAAGCAAGAGACCCTCATATTTGTGCTGAATGTAAATCATTCTGGAGCTAAACTGTGCAGTGTGTTTGTGAAGCACAGGATTTGAAGAGACACGAATCCTTTTACTTCAGATACCAAGAATGTGCTAGACAAAACAGGCAGAAACTCACAAAACTACCAAGGCACAGCTCTCCAGGAAAATCTGTGAGGATTAAAGAAAAGTAATTTAAAAAGACTCCACATAAAATACATATTTTGGTTAAAATCCCTTTCCTCACACAGTAAGGCATCTGCTTATAGGTGCAAACACACTCAATCCAGTGACCAGCCACTGAAGAGATTCCCAGATGTTGTAAAGAAAAATGCATAACATTTAAAATATGCTCATTACTTTGTGATTTTTCAAGAGATCTACAGTAAGCCGCATAGGGAGAAGGGTAGTGTAAAAGGAAAACTGAATTCACAATGGAGCACATTGTATCTTTGGGGAGGTGCTGTACATTAATTTAATGACATTGTAAACCGATAGATTATACTGAAATTAATTATCTGCAGTTAGCAGGCAATATTTACTTATCAACTTTAATATTATGAAATTGTTTATAAACTCTCAGCAGTCAGCACAGTGCCTGGCTTTGGGCAGTATAGGTTGTTTATTGCAGCTTTGTGCATCTCTTTCCAGGGCAGACTGTTGGGGTCTACACAGCCCATCTCCTCTGCCTTGTTTAACTGCTCTGCCTTTTGGGGTTTGTCTCCTTCTCTGACTGACTTTGGCTGTCTTGAGTGTACATTTTGTGCTAATCCCTGTGTCTCCAGCTGGGGCAGATCCTGGCAGTAGTCCTTAGCCATCTAATTGTCATATTAATTACTGCAGCACATGAATGTGCCCAGATGAAAACAAACAGTTCTTTATTGTCACTATGTTGTGAATGACATTCAGCACAGGGAATGGGGGACCCACTAATATCAATATGGGACCGAGTCATGCCCTAAAAAAGTTTTGTGTCTGCTTAGCTTGTTACACCATCACTTGTGCTTTGCTTGCTTTAGTTGTCTGCTGGTAACAACAGGAAAGTTGCAGTCCCTGTTGTCTCTCGCTCTACTGATCCAGTCCCTGAGCAGCTGTGTCATCACTGATCTTTTCCATTCTTTCCTGAATTCCTGCAGAGTCAGTCTATTAACTGCCTCAATAAAAAGTATTCAACCATATGAACTTTATTGAGATCCGTCTGCTGGTGGATCCCATGAGGCCACACAAGGTTGGCAGCTGGGTGACAATCCCCGTGCTCTTCAGGGACCAAGCAAACAGAACAGACATTTGGGGCAATAAATTTGGCAAAACTTCAGCAGGGAATACACCACATGGCCATAACTGCTGTGTCTCTGTGTTTCAAGCTCTGCACTTTGCCTCCCTGGTAGCCAATAAGACCACGATGCCCTGGGGATGTTGGGTGTCTCCCAGGGCAGATTTTTGTTCAAGGGGATCTGCACGGGGGGATGGAGCACAAACCTGTGCCACCTGAGCTGAGCCAGCCCCAGGGGGGGAACATTCAGCAGATCCAGTTAAAACTTCCCCTAGTGACAGCTCCAAGGATGACAAGCAGCTGCTGCCTTACACAGGTGTTCCCCAATAATGTGCAGCAGGCTGGGCTTTGGGGCACGCTGGGGAAATCAGTCCAGACAGGTGGCTGCCCAGGAAGGCTGCACAGCATCCACCAAAAGGTGTAAAACAAACTCCCCCATGCATATTGTCAGCAATGGCCCCACAGTGAGTGGGGGGCTGCACACCAGGTCACTGTGACCCAGCCTGGGGGACGTGTGGCCAGAGTGACCAGCAGTGTCCAGCAGTGTCCAGCACTGCAGCAATCCCATTAGTGCACCACTGATTTTCTGGGAAGTTCTGGTGGCTTCAACAAAAGGTAGGAGAAAGTGAGGCCTGGATATACTTTTTCCATAACAACCATGCACACAGCTTTTTGAAAATGTATTTTCCCACAAAAGGAACTATTTTAATGGAAGTGTCTGCCTGCCATCTAGAGATTTCATGTTGTCGTGAAACCCAACTTAACCCAACTTCAAAGCTTTGCAATAAAGGTAGAAATGTTCTGCTGGAGAAGTGTAATTTCTGTTTGCATAACAAGTAGTGAACTGAGACAGAAGGATTTAATAATGAGTAGGCCTATAAGAGTCTATCAAGAGTAAATACTAGGATTATAACTTCGAATTCTCAATCTGCAAACTCACAGGCTTCTCTGCCTGGTCATTATTTACTGGTTCATATTTGTTTCTTTGTTTATTTCTTTTGTTCTTTTTTCCTATTGTTTCTTTCCTTTGTTTTTCCTGCTCTTTACTTCTATTATAATAAACTCCTTCCTTCCTGGCAGGAGAGGCTCAGTGCCGCATTTCTCTGGAGATGAGGTTGCTGCTCCAAAGAACAGTCCCAGGGACAGCTGGCAGCTCTGTCCCTTGCAGAGCAGAAGTCACTGAGCTAACAGCCAGAAATGTGCCATGGGACCCACCTGTAGCTGTGCTGCTGCTGAAAGCATCTTCTGCCTGGCCTGGAGAGCAGTGGAGGAGGACACAGACACTGCCATGTTCTGCCTCAGCCACCTGATGTCATCCCACATGCACGACAGCTGCAAAAACACATCCACTTCAACCAGCTCTTGTTCTCGGCATTTGCAAAAGCGGAAGTGATACTAAAATGCAATTTGGACTTGAAAAATCAGTAGATACTGCACATTTTGTGTTTCTGCAGATGACAATTCAGCTGAGTGGATAAACATGGCACACATACTGACTCACACAGGAGGTATTCTGTAAACATCATGAACCTGTTTCAATTGATTTTGGACTGCTGAGCAAAACTGATTTACTGTTCTTTGTGGTATAAGAAAAGTCGTGTGAGACAACTTGAGTGATGGCACAACCACAATACCAAATTTAAAACCCCTGGTTATTTCTTTAGGCCCCTGCTCTAAATGTCCATAAAACCTGTAAGTACCCACATAGCAATCACTTATCTAGGATCATACCTTAAGAGTTAATTGTATCACTGTCAGTGGCCCAGTCAGGATTTAATCCACATGACTGGTTTGTGAAAATTGCCTTTAACATGAGTGATAGAGCATTTCATCATTCAGCTTTTTACTGACATCATTCCATACATTCAGAGTGATGAGCTGAGGCCTATGCATTGCTAGAAACACATTTGCAGAAGCAGTAGATGAAATGAGACTCCCATTACCTTTGTGAACCACAGGAAATCCTGCATAACTGAACTACTGTGAGAGTCATCGATTTCCACAATTGGGATTTGATCTTCATTGGTTACTAACAAATTGTCTTTGTAAAAAAGTATAACAGATAAGTAGAGTCCCCTAAAGAGAGAAGGAAACACTATCAAACACCTTTCATGTCTATTCACATCCATGCCAAATTTAGTCAAAGAATCGTAGATGTCAAGTTCCGATGAGACAAAGTGAATCATCTGGTCTAAACTTCTGTGTAATATAAGGTCATGCATCTTCAGTCAGTAAATTCTGAAAAATATCTGGGAAGTTTATCACTTTAGATGATGTGAGACTACGTGAATCTAAGAGATTATGGATCTGTGCAAGCCACTGACATCAGTCTCAGTGAGAATTTTGCCAGAGTACACAGTATACAATGGAGACTTTATGCCCTTTAGAAATCAGAAATTTTACTAAAACTTATAATTAATGTGCTTAGTTCTGCCCTCCTTTATTCAGAGCAAATCTGAAGTAACTCAATTGAAATCAGGTGGGTTATTATGGATTTACATTGGTATAATTGAGTGTAATTTGGCCAACATATCTACAAACCTGTTTATAGAGATCATTCCTTTCAATATTTACCCTCACAATTAGTTACATATGTTAAGTAGTTACTGCAGGGAATTTAAAGACTCTGGAGAGCTCTTCTGAAAGAATCAAAACCTTATCAAAATACAAAGAAGAAAATGCAAATTGAACACGCCTGGCAATGGAAGAAGAAATAATCCAGAATAAGCAACTTCCATTTGCTAAAACAAATAATTAGGGCTGAGAGTTGGCTCACAGTGGACTGCAAACCCACCTGAGGATGTCAGAGTTCTATGTGTGTAGCTTGTTGCCAGTGGACTATTCAAGTGTTATCTGAGCTCTGTGCCTTACATTATGAATGAATAAATGTTGTAGTTTCATTAATGAGCAATGAAACAGAGGCAATGCTTTCAAACAGCTCAGTAACTGCACTTTGGGTTTACACAGAATATTTCACTCTGTAACAATTTGAATCCACTTTCAAAAGTAACAAGGAAAACATTCTATTGACTTCAGTAGGAGCTGGAGCATTATTTTCCTGTCAGCTGCACCAGTCCTACACATCTGTGATTTTATCAGCTCATTCTGACCAATTGCTGTCTCATCAGTAGTGGCATATTCACACATATTTCTAAGGTTCTTTTCTCTAACACACAACAACAAGTGCCAAAATTCAGAATGCCTGGAACAGAGAAGGAATGACAAACCGTTTCAGAGTCTTCACAAACTTGTTTGATGAATGGAAAAGGTGCTTCAGGCTTCTGGAAACCGATTGCTTGCGACCAGCATTTTGTAATTTAGAACTTTCTGAAATGGGAAAAAGAAGCAAACCCAACCCAGCTCTTAAATTTCAGTTAGTGTCTCATAAAAAACCTTTGTTTCTTGAACCACAGTACTAAATTTCAGTCAGCGCCCATTACATTCCTTTCAAAAGACAACATTTAGAAAGATGCTCAAATGCAACCCTTCGATGGTGTTTTCATTAACTTAGTGATACACAGCAGCAGACAATTTCCTTACTTGCTGCAAACTCAGACAAGATAAAGCTGTTTTGCTCTGAGGCAAGGTTGAAACAGCCCTACACACTCTTAATGCTCAGAAAGGATGGGAATTTTACAAGTGGTCTCAAAAACCCAAGAAGGGATTTGAATCATCAGTCAACATTTTAGGGTGTTGTCATTTCTAAATTTCTTACCACATGTAGCTTAAGCCTCTAAGAAGTGAATAACTGGTGCACTGGCTGACACTGACATCCCAGCATCACCAGTGAAACCAAAGGAAAAGCTTTGAGGAGACCAGATTAACCCTCATCTTTCTCTATATCACATTAAATACATCTGCTGTTGCTTGGATTTTGTTTTCTCCATCACAGCAACTTCCTCTCATTATTGTCGCAGAGCTTCCACAGTTACCTTTGCTCCCTAGTAATCTGAGTCCAAGGAAGAGGTGTTAAATTCTTTTGTTCACTTCATGTCAAAGCTGAGACCTGTTGTGTGCCTGCCAGCATCTCTGAGCCAGCTCTCCAATAGAAGAATTTTATAAAATTGTCCCAATGTTTAAGAAAAATATTGTTAAAGTTTCATACATTGCATTTTTTCACTTTGATGAATTTGACTAAATGTCTTTTCTCATGCATGGCCTTGTAAGCCAAGGAAATATCTTCCCATGGGCATTGAAAGCCCTGAGTTCTGTGTAACAGCTGTGAACCCCTGTGTGCCTGAGCAGGTTTGGAGGGGACACCAAGAGGTGGCAATCAGGGACAAGCAGCACTTTATAATGTACTGCCAGTTGCTGTTCATACCTGGATTTGAAAGCAATGGGCATTTAACACTGTTTGGGTTTGGTTTTGGTTTTTGCAATGTCTGTGCTGTTTAATGTTGTTGCAAGAGAAACAGCAGAAATACTTTGAAAAATGGAGTTAATTATTCAGATATTTGCTGTGATATGAAAAGAAAGACAAAACAGAAAAAGTCACTGTGAAAGTGCATCTCCCTTTTCCAGGATCGAGTGTTTATTTGGATGAAGCATGGATCCCCATCCAGACTGAAGTGTGAAACATTTTGAGGGACACCCTTTTTGAGGGACACCCTTCTCCAGTGGGAAAACCCATGACTCACAAAGAGCCACTTGCTGAAAGCTGCAGTTCATCTCCTCAGGTGTTCTCAGAGTATTTCCCACTTACCTCTGGTGCAGAATAGGAGGGGCCTGCCTGTGTTTCCCTGGTGAGTTCTAATTTTGAGTATTTGAAGAACATCTAAATTTGCTGTTTTCACAAGCCCATCTGTGGAAGTGTGCTCAGCATATTTAAAATGCTGAATAAATTTGCACCATGATTGGCACATTGAAAGGCCCAGCAAGCAGACACATTGTTAGCAGTAATTACTGCTCTGTGGAACAGCGAGTACAAAGAGAACAAGGTTCTGTTGGGGGTGAAATCATACAGTTCAGATGTGTGAGACTTATTAGATCATCACATCCATTGTCTTTCCAGTGCAAACTTGTTCTCCGTGGCATATTCTCCAATTCACTCTTCAGCTTAAACAGACTCATCCAAATCCATGACTACTACTTTGTTTTCTTGTCTTTCAAAAATATTCATTTGTATTTCCATCCATATCTCCTCAGATAATGGTTATTTTACTGTGAACTCTTTTTACTGTATTGCAGTAATGTAAACCAAATGCTACATAAAAACTCCTTTCTTACTGTTTCATTCTTCCAAGGTTAAGATCAATTTAGGAATATAAATTTCATTCTAATTATTTTCTTCTGTATTCCCTCCATCTATACAGAAGAAATGGAGGAGGAAATTACTGAAGGTAAAGCGACATAACTTTGTATAAAACACCAAGAGACTGCAGCATTAAAATAAGAGGGTACATTACAAGTGAAATATATGTTATTGGTCTATTTAGTGGTTTGAGTTTAGTCCACAGCTTTGCAGAAGCCAACAGCAAAAGAATTAATGTAAAACTAGACGGAGATGGTAAACTCTCCTATATTGCTGTTTGCTTTTTATTTTACAGTATTGTGTGTCTAGAAGCCAGAAAACATGGAGCTGAGATTAGAGGATAATTTGGATCTGCAGGAAATGGAACTTTGTCTGTTACTTAATTAACTAATAAATAACATAGAATAACCTTCATAAAAAAGCATCAGAAGCAACACAGTAAGTTTATATTAACAAATGATACAGAAACTGAGCTGTGAGCTCTTTTAATAGAAGCCTGGGAGTGAGCACATAGCAGCCAAGATGGGAGAATTTCCAGTGATTAGATTTAGATCAGAGGCATTCAAACCTGGTCTGAAATAGGCAACAATTAAATAAGAAAGTGTATTTATGACATTGGCAGCCTTTCTCTTTGAAGGTAGAGGGTTTATAAAGATTTCTTTGCAGTTTTTTACGTAACTACAACCCATACTTAAAAGCAACCTATTGGAAGAATAAGAACCATCCCTTCAAACTTGTGTGCATCTGAGGTCTCTTCTTAAATTTTCAACCTGAACTTCTCAGTCTACAGCTTGGTTTTCAAGTCTACTTTTGTATATTCTCACAAAAAATATAATTTAAACATCTTAACTGCCTTGTGGAATTAGAGATCCTTCTCTTTGCTAAATGCAATTAAAACTATTTACTTTGCTTGTGAATCAAATTAAAATGAGAACATTTTTATTTCACCTCTGACTTGTCTAGTAAAAAACATTTCAACTGAATTTCAGAAGGAAAATATCTGGTAAGAATTCTACTGAAGAGTTGGGTTCCTTTCTTAATGAAGCGTCACACAATTACTTAATCCACTCTGAATTGCTTAGAAAGAAAGATCTAAAAGGAAAAAAAATACTTAAAAATATATTTGAAGTGTTGCCAGGACATACAATTGTTCTAAGTCAGTTATGATAGTCTGTAGCATGGAATTATGAAGACAAATGGATGACTGTTGTTTGTAATCATCAGGGTTTTCCAGAAGATTAAACATATGAAAGCAAAGCTTCCTAAGTAATTCCCTAGGAGATTTCATCATATCACAGAGCAGGTTCAAAAGCAACAGCTGATCTAATTCCAAAAGCTCTTAAACTCACTGTACATTCCAGTGTATTCTTCCTGGTATTTTTGTAAGCTTGTTTTCTCCAGCGCCTGCAATGCAGAGCACAGGGCAGAAGGCAGAGCCTGAATGAACAGACTTGGGCAGAGATCTGCCTGGAATGTGGGCAATGTCCCCTCCCAGATCCCGCAGGAGCAGCAGCACACAGCCTCGTCCTCCAGCCCCTCTGGCTTCTGAGGCTTTTGCCTGCATTGTTCAGATAATCTCAGACCATTCAGATTGATGGCTCTCAGGTTTTTCCACCTTCCTGTCACTTGTCCTGCCCTTGGAGCACAAGTGGGACAGGAATCTCTGTGGGGCACTGGAGGTGCCTGGGCACCAGGATGGATCCAGCTCTGTTCCACTGAATCCACAGGAATCACTGTGGGGCACCAGGATGGATCCAGCTCTGTTCCACTGAATCCACAGGAGTCACTGTGGGGCACCAGGATGGATCCATCTCTGTTCCCAGTGAATCCACAGGAATCACTGTGGGGCACCAGGATGGATCCATCTCTGTTCCCAGTGAATCCACAGGAATCACTGTGGGGCACCAGGATAGATCCAGCTCTGTTCCCAGTGAATCCACAGGAATCACTGTGGGGCACCAGGATGGATCCATCTCTGTTCCCAGTGAATCCACAGGAATCACTGTGGGGCACCAGGATGGATCCATCTCTGTTCCCAGTGAATCCACAGGAATCACTGTGGGGCACCAGGACTGACCCCAGCTCTGTTCCACTGAATCCACAGGAGTCACTGTGGGGCACCAGGACTGACCCCAGCTCTGCTCCCACTGAGCTCTGGTTCCTGCAGAGCCTGGCTTTGCTCTCACAGCTCATCAGCACTGGAGGCAGAGTCAAGGATCTTCCTCAAACAATGTCCAGCTGTTTACTGACAGCTCTACAACAGATGGGGCAAACAGAGATCCCAAGGCTGGCATTTACTGGAATGTGGTAAAGGGAATCATGGCAAAGAACAGAAAAATGTCTGGGTAGCCTGTGTGTAAACAGCAGGCCCAGGCTGACTTCCACCCTGTCAGTCCATCATGCTAATATAGAATTAAGAATAGAAATCAAGCCTCTGCATTAAATCAAGTGAAAGCTGTTATTTGGGGTTTTCTGAGAAGCTTATCTCAGATCCTTGATCAAACTCCTCAGATTCCACTGAGGTTGATAAATATGAGAATAAAATTTCTGAGTCAAAGTGATGTCATAATTCTTACTTTTCCTGCAAACTTTGTTTTGATTTCTTACCAAATTAGTGAAATAAAAGGGATTGACATCATCATATATTTAAGGAAATTTCCAAAGGTTCTCCTACGATGATACCATGCTGATTTATCCAAAATGTACTACTGTGTAATGCTAGCATTACGAGCAATTATGAGATTTTTATTTGGTTGGAGGCAAGGGTGTTGCTCAAGCTGACTCCAGTGTGGGGTCCCACAGCCTTTCAGGCACAGAAGAAGATGTTCTGAGCTGAACACATTTTCTGTATTGTAATTTATTATTCAAGGAAAAGGTGTTAGGAAATCAACAATGAAGTGATTTTTTGACACTGGGGTTAATTTCAGGAGCAGTGAAATTTTATAAGAAGCAGGCACTGGTGTCAGAATATCAAAAGGAGGTATTTTCTGCATGATGTTTATAACTGCTTTTGTTCTGGGCTGCTATGTCAGTAAAACAATTTATGCTAAGAATATTTTCAGATATTCCATCACTTAGTCCCTGTTGACTTGAAAGGTGGCCTGAAAGAGCTGAGATAGGCACTAGTTCCAGAAAGAAAAAACTGTACCACAAAAAATCCCTTCTTAAAAATCCATGTAAGAGATAGAATACATCATCTGTATTTCCAGTACCAAGACCACCTGCAAGTGATAATGTTTGCATGAATTTTAATTAGAGAAACAACATTTTCTTGCAATATCTCCTTTCCAAGCATCATAGATGAATAGTTGAAGTTGCTATGGTTACAATGGGTTGTGTCAGACTGTGGATCAGTGTGATGGTTACAAATTTGTATGTAAAGAACAAGGGCTGCATCTTTTCATTTCAACCAGATGATTTCAGCTCAAAATATTTCTGTGATTTTAAATCGGTTGATGCAACTTGACATATCAGTCATACGAGGTGAAGAAAAATGAAAACTTCATGATAGTTTAACTTTTCTGTTTAAAGTAAGTCCCTTTGCAATTTTTATTCCAGTTAGAAGTTTATTTTAAGAAAATAAATAGTACTTTTCAACAACCCATATAGAACAGGAGTTTTTATATAGGCTCTAAAAAGAATGCCAAGATGTTGCTTTGGCTCTTGAGCTATTAAAGGCACAGTCTGTTTCTCATGAATGAAGATTGGCTGAGATTTGAACTCTCTCCTAGTTTTGATCCATTCTGTTTTGAAATGTAGCAATCTTATCTTCCCATTGCATTGTGCAAATATTTTTCATTATGGATTGGCATGCCATCCACTTAGTATCTTCCATTTGGAGGCAGCCAATTCCTCCCTTTTGATCCAAACCAGTTGTTAACTGTCTAAAGTATTTCTTTATATGAAAAAATAAAAGAGCCCTCCTTGAAACATTTTAGTGGAATCCCGCGTGAAACTAATTTGTGGGGAAAAACAAATCAGTAGGTGTGTAGGGTATGGAGAGAGAAAGCCTGTGCCTGTGTGTGTGCACATTGCAGCCTTCAGACGTTTTCATCCAACTAATTTCAAGGGTTAAGAGGGAGATAGTGTGCTAAAGTGATTCCAGATGGGCCAATATTAATATCTTTCTTTTCCTGATGAATGAGAAGGTATGACCTAGTTAGAAAACTGCTAAAAGTGAAGGCACCAGCGAGGCTCCAGCCCAGCAGAGCCGTTCCTGCTCACCTCGGCAGCTGTGGTGCTGGTGCGCGGCGCGGACCTGCTGCAGGAGCCCTTCCAGGGCCTCCGTGTGTCTCCTGTGCTGAGGCTCTCTTCCACTGCAGTCTTTCCAGTCTGGTGAACAAAGGAAATAAACAGAAATGAAACACAAAGGTGCAGGAGAGGCTCTAAAAATATTTTGTTGCCTCTGGTACTTCTCGTCTCTAGAGGAGTTTTACATCTCGGCAGGCAGGAGTTGTTTCTAAGTCTGTTGTTCCTTGTACACTGAGGTTTCTTTGCCTCGTGCCAGCTGGGTGATTAATCATAATGATTATTAACAAAGAGCTCACAAGCAGCTCTGAGAAGCTCCTGTAGTGACTGACTTGACCATGGCTGTTTCTCTCCATGAATGGGCTCTGGTGCCACAGTAAGGGCGGCTCTCAGCCCCTCACCAAGGTCACACAATGCTCCTTCTGCCACTCCTGCCAACACCAGGAGGCTCCACAGCTCACCTACAGTTCTGCAAAGCAGAGAATGAACATCTTCCTACCCCCAGAGCTCGCCCTGTAGCCAGAGAAACATGCTTGGAGTAAAATCACTTCTGGAGATCTGCTCCCAGCAGAGGCCTGAGCAAACGCTGGCAGCTCCTGCCCTGGAGCCATGGGCTGCTCAGCACTGCACTCCTGAGGCAAAAACCTGCTGCATTTGTCCCACACACATTCAACCACCAGCAGACTTTGTTTTCACTCACTTGCTGCTAATGAGAATTTCAGGCTTCATTTTAAAAAACAAACTCATCACAAATAGGAAGAAACTGCGTGTATCAGAAAGGAGCTCTTTAATTCCAGACTTGGCTATTTTAATACTTTGATTATAATGAGAAAAGCTCATTGCACCAGTTTCCTGGCCCAAAGGAATGGTGGATCAAGGTATTAAGAGATCTGTCTGCACAGGAGACATGCTCCCATCTTGCTGGCACAGAGGCCGGGTACATACTCATAGCCACCAGCAGTTTGCTCACTCACTAAATATACAGATCCAGTTTCTAGTGCAAGTTTGGAGTCAAGCATTCCTTCCAATGGGCTCACTATGCCAGGGATATAAATACCTGTTTATTTACATTTAGTGTAGCAGCCAGAGTAAGCCCCATGAAAGGCTGGAAAGAGAAGACATTTGGTATCCTGATAGCCTGTGGGCAGTGTGACAGCCGCAGAGGGGCTGTCCTGTGTGCTCTGTGCTGCTACAGACATCAGGGTCAGCTGCATTTACTGCTCAGTGTGGGGAAAATGTCCTCAGAGCTCCTGTGAGCAGCCAGGAGGGACCAGCTGGAACTCACCAGTATCAAAGTGTTTGCTGTTATCAGACTGGTAGAGTTTCAAACAACCTTGTGATTTCTCGGTCTCAGTGGTTTCCAAACTTTTTGAACCTCCAGGTTGCCGACTACCTTAAAAATGACACAGAAACCAGACCAGCTTCTGTCATTGTCCATCACTCACCTGATCATGAATAAACTTAGAAATGTTTCTGTCTACTGGGATTTCACAGAGAAGCTGCACAATGCTGGCCACCACTTTCCAGGCTGCTGCTGTGTGTGAGGGAAGTGGCAAGTGCTCCCTGCCATCACACACAGACACATGTCCAAGAGTGTCACCAGCCTGATGCTCTGGGATTGGACCAGCATCAGGCCCTGAAGCTTTCCTTTCCCTGCATATTCTCATGGCTGCTGATACAGACAACTTTGTAGAGCATTAATGTATTCCCATTTAAATTTTAGCTTAGGGCCATATTTTGTTATGCAGCACTGGTGTAATGTCAGCTTGCTGCCTCCTTGCCAAGCACAAATCTTCTGCTTTTCAAAACCAGTGGTGAAGGCAGTCATGTGAATAGGGAAATTCTGCCCCCAGTAACTGCAATGGTAAATAACATCTTGTCTTTCTAATGTGAGTATTACTTAATGAAAAGATTTGCATTTAGGCTCTGCTGATCTCACTGTAAAGCTTAAGCATGTGGCCCTAAACCCAGCAATTACAGACCTTTCTGTACTCTTAGCACCCTGAGATACTGTACAAGGGGAATGAACAGAATTCTCTCCATGGCTTTTGTGCTGATCCACTGAAATCTGCAGGAAGATTTCTTTCACACCCCAAAACTTTGGAGCTGGCACATAATGTCAGATTTCAGAAGGTTAATAGCAGGGGACTATAAAAAGGGAAGAGAATGCAATATGCTGAAAGCAAAATTCACATCATACAAAGTTGCAGTCTTAAATACCACCTGTCTTGCCAGGAGTGCTCCTTCTTTGGGGATATTTGGCTAACTGGCAGCTACTGTGAAAGAATCTGTCCCCCAGCTGATGTAAATTCTGGGTTTCTGGGGCCAAGTCCTGTGTAGTTACACCTGGCTATAGTCAAGGTAATTGCACATTACCAAGTTATTAGTTATCCACAGTAGATTTTTCCCCCATTATTGTAGCCCATTTTTGTTCTCAAGCAGAATATTTCTTTAGCCTAGTTCTGGTATTGTTCTGGAGAAAACACAAGAAAAAAAAAAAGAAGCAAAATGGGACAATGGTAATGCAAAAGCCTTATTTATCCAACCCTCTCCATTATGACTGCTGAGAGTAGGTACAGCTTGTTATATTTTTTCGCATTAGCATGCAAGGTTATTAAATTGCTACATTAGCTTAATAAAAACTAGTGTTAATGCAATAGAAAAGAGAAGTCCCACTTTACTGCATTAATCAACACAAGGGGAGCTGTAATACACTGAGCCAGTTTGGCAGGGAACACTTAAGTCTGGAAAAGCAACTAACAATACAATGTGATTATAATAGATTAAAAATTACAAATGACAACTCATAGCCCTAATGAAGTTTGAGAAGACTGCCAGAGGTTGGATAAGGAACATTTTCTTTTTGACATTTCTGCAACAATTACAGGCTACATCCTACCACCATGTGTGTCCACACTGGAATATTTTATGTACAGGATGCTGTAAGAGTGGTCCAGTGAATGGGATCTGTAATGCTACAAGGTAAAGCATAAAACTACATGAGATACTTGTAAGTGTTTTGCTTCTAGCAGCTCAGAATCAGGTTTTGATCTATTAATGTACTGAAAAATGAAGTTCCATATATCAGAACTCTACTAAGAGAAAAGAAGATTAAAATATTTCTAACTTTTTAAAGTGTTAATGACTAGAAAACAATTTTCTGTCAAAGGACTGGAGAAGAACAAAAGCTGAGACATAAATATACATCAATTATTATTTTGCTTAATTTTTGAGGGTTGGAAAGAATTGAGTTTTATTATTTATTTCACTCCCAGGTGGCATGACAATTACATTGTGAACTCCAACATCACTAAGCAAACTGGAGGCCAGACCAAGCCCACCTACTTGAAGGAGAAGCATATTCAGGAGTAGATTTGCATGGAGGTCCCCATCCTCTCATGTTGTACGCTGAGACACGGACATAATATCTCTGGCCCTGCAAATGGAAACAACTGGAGTCAAAACTATCACTGGATTCAAAATCTTGGCTGTAACAACTGCAAAGCAGTGCCTCACAAAGATGTTTTTTCCAGCTTAAATAGTTTTAATAATTTAAATGCACCATGATCAATTGAAACATACTACAAAGATTTGAGGACAAGGTTTAAGACCCAATTCTGTTTGGTGTAAAATAGATATACAAAGACAAATAACAAAAATGAGAACGACTGCCATCAACATGTGCATTTCTGGAAGAAGGAGAAGAGAAGGAGTTGTTATGTGAGGTATTGGTCATCAGAGTCAGGTCTAGATTTCTCAAGAGCCTTTGCTCTGCACTGATTATCCCATGATCCAGAAAACAGCAGCTTTTGCTCCAGTCTTTCCCAATTTCTCCTGAGAATGATAACTCAAAACTGGTTCTATTCCTTTGTGACTTTTGGATTATGGCTACCAGACATACTGTGCTCAATCACTGGAACATGTTGCTACAAGAAAGGCTCTGCAGTGATTTCCAAGGGTGTGGTGCAAATTCTCTTTGTATCACTGTGGGGACCAGGCCATGAAGGTCTAAATGAGTCCTCTGGAACTCACCGTCCTGAGACCTGTGATGAAGCACCTCAAAGAGTGAAGATTATCCATAATTATTTCACCAGCCAAAGGAGAAAAGTCTTCTGAAGAGCTCCATTCCACTAGAAACAAATAGCAGGAGAAAATCAAGTCAGGTACCAGTCCAAGCAAAGAAGCCAAAGGACTTGAATCACTCACAGGTTAACTTTTCTCCTAGCAGTTTCCCAGTCCATGTGGGTACTAAAAGTCATGTTCAACAGTAATGTATAGCAAATACACAGTGATTAAATGATATCTCTGTGTATGGGAGATAAACCCAAAATATTGTTCAAAAGCTTTTCAGGAAAGAATGCTTAAAAATAGACTGCAATACAAATTACTTTGAGTTACCATTGTGCTCATTTAAGCAATTTCTTTTTAAAGACAGAGAAGCAGTGGAAAAGAAAAGGTGAAGGAATTGGACCTGTTAATGCCATTTGGCAGTTTATACATCCTAACCAACAGAAACCATTGGATTTGCAATGACTTGCATTGGATTTTCCCAGGTGGGCATGGGCAGAGAGTCCTTTTGGCTCCTCAGGCCCACAGACTTCCCTTGGCTAATTAGGATAGAAATATTCTCCTTGGACCAGACACTCACTGGAGCCTCCTGGTTGGTTTCAGAGGTTCTGGCTCTCCTGGCCAGGCCTGCTGCTGCTCTGGTCACTGCAATTACAGAGCTCCACCAGGACCTGGTAAGCTGAATCCACCTTCAGAGGGATTTGGGTGCTGCTGGGCTGACAGACCCCTCCCATCTTTCCTTCAGCCCAAACTGTGATGGACACCTTCACCAAAGTGCTCCTGTCACTCCTGTTCCTGCCGAGCTCAGGGGTTATGCAATCAGCTGTCCTGCTGTCCATACTCTTCCTCAGTACTTGAAAAAATTATTCTGCACATAAAATACTACTGGAAGATTTTGGGAAAAGGATATGTGCAAGTGAGGAACAGATGACTGCAGGCAGGAAACCAGCCTTTTTTCTTAAATTATTCCTTATTAATGAGAGGTGCCATCCTGGTTAATCCTGGAGTCATACCTCTGGCATTTAGTGACCTGTACCTTCAGATTCAAACTTCCAGGAAAACCTATCAAAACCATAGTGAAATTAATCTCTTGAATTATTCTACAGTAGAAACTGGGAAATCTCATGAATTTCCTGGATTTACACCAAAGAATTCAATATAAAGCTTTTCTTTATTTCCTAAAATCTATTCACAAAATAGTTTTTAGACATTTTACTTGTATATTCATTAGTACTGGAGTTGATAATTTAGAATAGATCAGAGGATATAGGTATTCTAATTTCAACATGTGGAATTTTCATCTTCTGGCAGTGTCATACCAGTATTTTCACGTTAAAAGAAAATGGCTTCAGAGAATTTCTTGTTCAGCATATATAACATCTAACTGCCAACACATTTTTCTGAAACAGCCAAGTATCAATAGCACAACTCATTTTTCCCTTCTCCCCTAATCTCTCCTTTTCTATGATTGCACTTTGTTTCTATGATTGCACAGCATGCTCTGCAACATTTTTGTGTTTGCTGCAATGAAAAGAAGATTGGTTTTTTATATTCTCATTGAATTTTTTCACTGTGTATTTTTCTAGTTTTCCACGGGTTTTAAATACCTAATTACCGCCACCTTTAGTGGAAGCTATCTCTGCACATTAGTAGGAAAATGTAGAGACTGTTGCAGTACCGTATTGTAGGGTTTTGTTGACAGTTTAATTATAGGAATACTTAAAAGCAACATTGAACTTGATGGCCTGTCAGAGTTTCCATTGTAAACCGTGATTTTCAAGGTTTCTAACTCCACTCGTATTAAATTGCTGCAGACACTACACATGCTGCAGACTTAGACATGTTTTCTGTTTTCCAGAAGGAGAAACCAGAAGGGAAAACCCTGCTCAAGCTGCTGGATGTATTGTCAACAGGCTTACAGTCACTTCAGACACCCTTTTTCTTTCCAAGGATTCATGTCAAGCAAGACATTGTCACTCAGGACAGCTCCTGCCAGCAAATCCTGCCTTCATTGGAATCCCCGTGTCTGCTGCAAGAGAGGGGCAGTGGTTGGGCCACACTTTGGGCAGCACAAAGCAGAAGCCAAGGATGAGAGAAGTAGCTCTAAGCAGCTTTTGATCCTCCCAAATTTTTAACTGTTCCATGGACTGGAGGCTGCCCAGACATAATCTGGTACTTTGAGAGGCATATTTAAATTTGGGTAGCTTACACAAACAAACTGCAGCCCTGTCCTTGATGTGGGTCCCCTTCCACTTGCATTTGGCATTTAGAGGAGTGCTCCCAACATTTAGAGATGCTGGCACACTGTCTGAAGAGGAGTTAATGCCTTAATCTGAGCAGGATTGCAATCTTACCTGTCTGCAAGCCTGTGACCAGCAGGAACACCACAGTTCTGGTGGTGTGACTAGCAACAGCATGGCAGCTTGTTCTCAGAAATAACCAAAGGCTGCTGAGTTCAGGGACAGACACTGAGTTTCCAGGGAGAGAATGGGCTGACATGATCCTCAAAGCCGTGTCAGGAGCAGCAGGGAAGTTTGAGAGGCTCTGTGATAGTAAATCCCAGGGCTGTGCTCAGATCTCCCAGGGCAAGCTGCTGCCCCAGCTGGTGTCAGTGAGGCCCTGAGTGATGCTGGGTGACACTGGGATGTCCCAGCTCCTCGAGGGGCAGCAGCTGCCTTGGGAGGGTGTCCCAGTGTCCCAGGGCTCGTCCTGCCATGAGGTGCAGGTCCCCCCCTGGTCCCCCCACTATCCCATCCTTCACTGGCTGCCAGCTGAGGCTCAGCTGTGCCTCTCCTTGTGCAGCCAGCAATGCCAGCATTTTGCTTTGTTTTTAGCTTAGCCAGTGGTGTCTGAGCCCCATGGAACTGAAACACAGGAATATGATATTTGCCTGTGGATCAGGTTATGGTTATCATGGTTGAGAACCCTCCTTTTAAAGGATATTTACCTAACAAGATGGCGTATCCAAAGTTGCTCAAAACTTAATTTTCAAATATATTTATTTTGAAACCTCACTTTTGGAAAAAAACCCCGTCCCCCAGTTTCAATAAAAATTTCCATAACTGAAAAATAAATATTTTTTCAACAGCTGTGTTGGAACAGTGCCTTCTTTTTCCCCTCATTTCAAAGTATATCTGTCATAAAGAAACTCATAACAAGTTTTGGAATTTTCTTGCTTACTTATAATTTTAACAAACTTTTTTCCTCCCATGATTTTACTGACTCAAGTGAGAAGATGACATGATACAGCTTTAAAGAAATGCAAATCAATGGAAATAATTTATCACTTTGGTTTATATCTCCTGCTCTGCATTGCCAGTTTTTAGCTCTCTACTGTAATGGTCATCTAAAAATAATACAGAATATTCTGCTATACTGATTCATTGGGCTAGAAACCTCCTAGGAGGACATAGATACCAGTTTTCCTATTTTATAGAGGTAAAAATGAAGTAAAGAGGGCTAGAGAACCTTTTTCAGTCCAAAGGCCCCAAAACAAGGGCAAAATCCATGTATCAGGCCAGTGTTGCTCCCACTGCCTGGCCTCGTGGGATGTCTGCAGCTGTTCCTGGTACCAATACAAAGCCACTCACTCATGGTCTTACCCTGGCGAAGGATCTGGACCTAAAAATTATCTAATTTTGCACTGAGCAACCCATCATGAAGATTTAGCTAAATCTTTGCCTCCTTTGTGAGAGGGAGAGTGCTAGGAGAGAGCAAACAGAAATGACCAACCATTTGTGTCACGCTGAAGTCCTTGGGACTTTAAGAGGGAACAAAAGGCTGCCTCACCTCAGCATGTAAATGCTGAATTATAAACATGCTCAAGTATAGAAACCTGAGGATGAAGAGGGTCCTTTATAAGAGCCCAGGAACAGGAGCTGGTCTTGTAGACTGCACCAACTGTGCTGTAAAGGACCTGAAAGCTGTTGGGTGAATTAAGGATGGAGCATGTTCCAGTCCTGTTCTGAACACCCCAAAGGGCTGCTTTGTTGTGAACGCTGAATGTCTTTGCTGTTGCGGCTTTCCATCTGACACTTCATGTTATGTCAGAGCAGGGCTTTTTTGTGTGTTTAATATATTGGTGACTATGTGTTTTAATGAAGGTGCCCTGTATTCCAGAGCTAGCAAATGCACGATGTGTTGCTGCGGTCGCCAAGATAAGTAGTAATTTTTAAATAAACAGCAGTATAAACAGTTACATAAAACTCATGTAAATTGCTGGCACATAATTTTAGACTGGCTTAAGTTATGTAACTTACTTGTGGCCAAGTTTTTTTTTTCTGTTTTTTTTTTTTTTTTTAAATACTCAATTCACACACTTTAAAATAAAGGGAGAGGTTTATTTTCACCTGTTTCTTTTCCACTCACAATCCTTCTGTTATACTGAGCATGCCTTTAACAGCTTCTCAGAGAGACAGAGAGACAGATAAAGGGCAAAGGGAAGACATAAAACACCTTCTGACCCTATTGTAGATTCATTCAGGAAAGCACCTTCTCCTGAGTCAAGTAAATAGCTTGAGCCACAGTAGAATTTATTTCTTGTCTTGACATTTGTTTTTCCTTGCACTTATATTATTGAATTGCTGAGGAGATTAATTAGATTGAGGGACAGGAGTTCTGTTGCTGCTTGTTGGGGTCTGCAGAGTAGTGTATGGAGCTGGAATTCTGGATTTTATTCCTGCCTTTGCCACTGACTTGCTGAGTGACCTTGGGCAGTCATTCTGTCACTCAAGCTTTTAAGGAAGGCTTAAGCAGCAAAGGTTCTGTCTCCTCCCCCTCCTCCCATGTCCAGGGCCAGGGCTGATGGTGGTCTCATCTTGTGTTTCCAAGGGCCTCCAAACAAATAATAGTGTTATTTATTAGCTTCCTTTGAAATAGAAAACATAACAGAAATCACCACCAGAAATTTCTTCATGCCATCTTTTTCTGCTTGCTGATCTTTAAAAAATTTTAATTATTTACTCTCATAATGTCTTAACTGCTGGATTTAAGGGCATTAAACTCTGCCATTCATATGAATAAAACCAGGATGAAAGACCCTAAACAAATATTTATAAAACAAGTGAAGAGACCTGAACATTAGTGAAAAGCAGGAGTCTGTTGGTGTAGAGACCAGCTCTGGTAGAGAACACTGTTTGCAGTATTTGGTCAGCTCCTCCTTGCTGTTTTCAGCTGTTGTCTCCAGCCTGATTTAGGAAAGGAACCCAATTTTTTCACATTTTCAGCTCAGGCTGTGTTCATGCCTCTCTCATGTTTGGAAATCCTCCAAGAAGTGATAGGAGAAAGACAAGCCATACCAGCTGTAGGGACTACTGACAGCATAATGCTTCCATTAGGAAAAAACAAATGTTTGGCACTGAGCAGTTTGTGCAAACACAGAAGTTAAAACACAGTCATGGCCTGGGACTTGGATTTCTAGGTACAGATCAAATTAAAACCTGTGCTCCAAACTTCTCTAAATACTAGTGTTCATTATTTTGGATCTTATCTATCATTTCAGTTATTTCTGTAAACTTAACCAAGGCTCTTTGTACTGGGTTAGTACAAAGAGAAGCATCAGTGAAGCTGAAGAGAAATGAAAAAAGATGCAACAAACAGCTCTGTGCCCACCTGAGGCAAACAGAGCAATGCTGTGGTGTGGTAGGAAAGAGCTGGAGGGGGATTTAAGGGCCTCTCAGCAGAGCAAGACAGAGCAGTGCAAGACAGTACCAAAAAAAGCATATCTAGACTATTCCTAGAGAGCACATCTTCATTTGGAACTTCCACAGCTATAAATCTTCACATTACTTATTTCAGATATTTTTTCTTTTAATAATCAAATACTTTATTTGCAGTAAATCTTCTTCCCAACAGCTCTGGGCTCCTTTGCGTTTTACGCCTGCTAATAATAACCAATGCTGTTAAATAACCTTTCTTGTGGCCCTGTTTCTGGATGTTCCTTTGACCCAGGCCAGAATACTCTATTTTATGTCTTGACATTTATGGGAACCATTATGACAGCAGGCTGGGTGCCAAAGACACATCTTTGCTTGATCATGGTTTCATGACTAGTTCATCTTAAAGCAAATCTGCATTATATAAATGATTTATAAGATACTATTTTTACTGAATTTTAATAAAATTCTCACCAAGAGAATATAAAAAGAAAATTGATCTTTTTTCTCAAGTATTTGATTAGCGTTTTCTAAATCCCAGCAATTCTCTATCTGTTTGCAATAAGGCCAGCTATCCCAGTACAAGAAGGAAATTTTTTCCTCTCCTAGTGAAATGACATTTCTTACTAACATTTTATAAATAACTAAGAAAATGTGCCATGTGGGTGCACATGCAGCCTTCCAATGTGGGCTAGTGGTTGGAAAGCTACAATGGATTATAATAACAGCCAAGATTTGTTTCTCAGCCCTGAAATTACAAACATACCCCACTGTGGCCGTGGAAGGAAAAGTGGGAGAGAACATGTGTTAGAACTGTGAGAGGGGATTGAAGAATAAATGGGGTTCTTATGCAGAGGCTTCACATGCTGGAAAAGCTTGGCTGGGATTCTGCAAGCTTCCCCTGGCAGTGGGAGCGTTGCTCTCCTGTGCTCTGAGCGTCGGCACAACGTGCACGGGCAGGCTCAGCTCCGGCCCAAAACACGGCATTGAAATAGAGTTAATAATCAGCAGCTGGGAAAATGCACTCAAAAAAGTAATCTATCACAAGGTAGGAGGCAAAGCAGAGCACTGCACAGTGTGGGGAACAAAGGAAGGAAGTACTCAGAGGGTAATTCAAGGAATCTGTTTAATGGGATTCCACTCCTTGTTCTCTAGTTCCTCTGTGATATTCCACTCCTTGTTCTCTAGTTCCTCTGTGATATGAAGAGGGACTTTGCTGCATAGATGTTGATTAAACATATTTAAGGCTTTTATTTCTTTATAAAATAATCCCTACAGTAACTTAAAGAGCTTTCACCTTCCCTAGCAGTGCAGACAGGTGTGGCAGGCAAACCATCCTTGATTTGGGGAGATTTTACTTAGTTTAATTTATTGAAAATTAACCCAAATTTCTAATAATTCATTCAAAGTAGAAGAAAGTAAATATAATTAGAAAAACATCTAAGTGAACAGCTACCCATCATCTTTCCTAGACTGAACTTAATGTGCTTGTCCTCCTGCTCTCCTACGGTCAGCTTCCCTTCTCTTTGTTGTGGCTTTCACTCATTGCTGGGTTTTCCATGAGACGTGGCCAGGCCAGCTGTGAGCATCACATGGCTTCTCCTGACCTCCTCCCACTCCTTCAGTTGACCCTGGCTCCTGGAAACTGCCACCCATGCCCATCACTGTGCTCAGGAGTGAGCCCAGTGGGTGCTCAGGTGTGAACTGGGGTAAGAAGGAGCTCGTGGGGGAGCCAGCTGGGTGCTCATTAGTAAATTAACTGGGTGCTTGTGCACAGACTGATGGGGTGCTCATGCCTGAACTAACTGGGCACTCATGCAGCAGGAAACCCTGCAGTTTATGCTCAATACACGAGGTAGGAGGTTGCAGCAGATCCCAAGACCTGATTCCAAATTTACAGACAGGCATCAGTTCTGGGGGTCAGATTTGATTACCAGAACAGGATCAGGCTTTGGCTGGAGAGGCAAATAAGACTCAGACCTTTGATGCTTGTCAGTGGTCCAAGAAAGTCCATGATGGGCCAGAGAAGACTTAAGATGAAGCTGTGAGCAGGGAAACTTTGCCATAAACCCTTTGAAGACATTCTGCTTTTGTTTAAGTCTTCAGTAAGTCTTCATTCCCAAATCCATTAATCAAAATATCTGCTAAATCATTGATCTCCTTCAAGACAGAAGCTGAAGGTCTTGAGTCCCAGTCCTGCCACTGACTACAAGGAATTCTCTTTTGTGCCATACCTATGAAATGGGAGCTGTAACAGCCACATACAAACCATTAAAAAAACCCCAAAACGCAATAATTTTGGTAAGTCAAAGCAAACATAAAAGACAAAGCAGTGTCTAAAATTCAACATCATGATAGGAGCCTTTTTTCTCAAAAATGAAGGCAGACAAAAGTAGAGACTGTATGTCTGGGTTTTCTCATAGCTATTCATCCTGAGCTGCTGTTCAAAATCCTTATAAAACACAAAGCAGGAGGAAAGAATGATTCAGCTGAGTAAATGGTGTTTGATTAGCCACATTAGTTAATTACACCATCACTTAATATGTGATTCATGTTCAAAGGTGATTTTAAATACATAACAAACTTAAATAATAGAAGGTCTTAAATTTTATGTAAAGTCCAGCACATACTACAGACATTGACAGGAGCTAGAAATAGAAAGGTTTGTTTTAACTTTTATACATTTCTGTACTGGCTAGGCATAAAAATAGAAGTCAAATTGCACAGTCCTGTTAGCTACCAAAATGTAACGTGCAAATAAAGTGCCCGGGAGACCTAATAAAATGCCATAAATGAACTACTGTAAAAAATATCAGACCACACCTATTCAGCAGGATAAATTCAAATGTCTTACAAAGAAATGTATTCTCTTTTCTTTTTATGGAGCAAGAACTGTTTTAAAAAAAGAGAGAATGAATTTCAAAATACACAAAGAAACTGATTCCACTTATTGAATAATAAGTGGAAAGGGTTCAAGACCAAGTGCAGAATGCTGCTCAATTCCGCTATGGACTGGACCAGAATCAAGCAGTGACACAGCATCTACTTTAGAGAGACAGAGGTATTATTATTAAAGTACTTTGTTTTCATAAGACTTGCTTCCACAAGCATTCATTTCCATAACCAGGGTTCTTCTAGAAGTCAGAGAAAGCACAGGCTTGCTGCTTTGCACTCTGACACTGCTATGGGAGCAGATAGTGGAGAAAGATATATGTAGATATGGATATAGAGATATAGCAATATATCTGTATATTTAGGTCTTTGAGGATCACTGCAGAGAGCCTGCTATGGAACAAATCCAAACTTGGTCAAACATGGAAGGCCAACTTTTGATAAACATATCAAACACAAATTAAAAACTGTGGTATCTGCTGTTTGTTTGTGTTCATGGGGACAAGCAGAAGCCCACACAAAATGATGAGATTATTTGGTTGTGAAAGGATGACCCCCAAGAATAAAACATGCAGAATCACACAAAATTTATAGATCACTCCTGTAAAGTCTTGGAGGTTTTTTACACTGAAATCTTTAAGGTAAATTTCCATTGACTTGGTGAGAAGCCAGCTGAGAATCCCAGATCCAGGTTTCTTTGGAGCTCCAGGGCCGGTCTCACACAGGCCCAGGCTCCTCATTCCTGAGCACAGGCGCTGACCCTGAGTGCAAAGGCAGCTCCCCCATCCCTTACTGAGACTCCCAGTGACAGCAGTGAATTGCACTGGTCTGTTCTGGACTGGCACTGACCCTTTTCATGCAGCCCTGTGACAGCAACACCCTGGGGCTGCTGCATATCCAGCCAGGACTGAAACAGTGACTCAAAGACAATTATTCTCATTCAAAAAATAAATCTGAAATAGATCACAAAATGCTTTGGAAGAAAGGAGGCAGGGAACGACCTTTTCTCAAAATTTAAGCAAAACATGACTCCTTCTTTCTTGATCTAAGCCAACCTGTTTTGTTTTGTTTCATATTTTAAAGAGCTACACTGACTGAAAATAAAAATCTTCTCTCCATCCAAAAGAAATCCTGGAAGGCAGCTGGGTAGTTCTAACAAACATGAAATACTCTGCTAAAAGACCAAACTAAACAAAAAGGTAACAAGGGCTAAAGTGGCCCAGACAGCTCAGCATCACTATCTGGAAAATAACTTGGCATTCACAACTACAACCAAACAGAGAAGATTAGCTTTGTTTGCTACATCAAACATGTCTTTCTTCCTTTCTCTTCAAACATAAATAGTTCCAGGCTCTAAAATAAATTAGCTCAACTTGGGTTATACAAGCTGTTTCATTTTTTTTTCTTCAAAAGGGAATATAGATGTTTGTTTAAAAATTGTAAATAAAATATAAACAGAGATTTTTCATTGCATGGTGATTCTTTCCAGTAGGTAGTGATCAACACTATGTCCATTTTCCTTCCTTATCCTATACTTTGGTATCACAGCATTATTATGACTATTTCTCATGGGAAATGGATGAAAAAAAATCATGCAGTAAGAAGAGGTTTATCTGTACTTATTCACTGTAAAAGCAAAATAATTATCAGGTTTAAAATCCACAGAAAATAAATGCGACAAAATTACTTAACATTACTTTCACTTTTTTTCTTTGAAAAATCCCTCTTTCTTTATGTGTATGTGCTATGTGGAACACGCAAACCCAAAAAAGCTGGTTAGTGAAAGACAAGAGTTCTTCAAGCCCAGCAAGCCCTTGCTGCTGTCTCTGGTGGGTGTTGCTGGGAGCTGAGTGCTGTCTGAGTGCTGATGGTGCTGCTGTGGGGTGGTTTTAGGAGATGTTTTCAGTGCTGCAGCTCTGGGATAACAAAATATCCTGCAGTACCAGTGTGCTGGTGTAAACAGAAAGCTCTCCCTGGCTTCAAACTGTGGCAAGATGTTTTGTATGTTAACCGGAAGGTTTTGATTGTGTTTTCAAAGATGTAAAACTAAAGCAGGTCCTAAGTACTTCCATGGTGGGATGTGAAGTTTGGCTCTAGGGCACAATTAGCCAAGGGCAGGGTTTTTTCCCCCTCAATATTACAGTGATGCTTCACATCCTTCCTAAAACTGGCTGGGGTGAGGTGTCTCTGGCTTGGAGTCTTTCTTAGCATGGAGCAGATTATTACTTTTATTATTGATTTATGCCATGGCTGTCTGCTTCCAGCCTCAAAACACTTTACTAAGTTACAATATACTTAGGAATCATTTCATGTCAGCCACCACTACGCTGCAGCCTTCTCCAGAGGGAAGCTGAAGGGAGCCATTAGGATGGTGCCTGCAACATTAAACAACAATCCAGGAGAGGAAGTAAAGAATACTCTGGCTCCTTAAAGCAATGGCTGAACAGAATGCAGTCACTGAGCTGCCATCCAGCTGGGACACCAAAGTCAATACCCATTCACCGTGTGTGGTTAAAATTAAATCTCCTAATGAAGTGAGATGGTTTTAGTGGTTAGAGAGTGAGTGCAAAGTATTATTCTCCTCTATGATTATTTGTAAGTTATACTGCTAACAAGGGAAAAGATCACACACAGGAAAACAGCAGACAGTTAGATAATGTTCCAAGCCCAGTTTCTAAAAAACATTTGGGCAAATAAAGCTTTGGGGGAAAAAAAAAAAAAGAAAGAAGAAAAGGAAAAACAAAGATGACACAGGATAAATTGAATTGGCAGTTTTTCACTGTTTTTAGGGAACTAAACTAAGCCAAACAGAATTGATGTCAGTTTTTATTCCCTACAGTTCAGGCCCAGAGAAAAGAACATTATTAGTTTCTGTTAATGAGCAGGTATTCCCTAAACACTGGTGCAAATGCTCCTGAATTTTAATTTGCTTAGAAAAAGAAATGGTAAAGTATTGAGGGGAAAAAAACCCCACATTAATATCTTCTTTTTTTGTTTGTTTGTTTTGGTTTTTTTGTTTGGTTGGTTTTTTTTTTGTTCCTGAATTAGCAAAATGCTTCGGTGGTTTTCTGGACGGGAGGTTTATATATCTGACTAAAAAGATACTCACACTTTGTTATCAAGCTCTCCTTTCAGGGCTAGTAATTGTTAGCTGGTTCTAATCATTCTTGCAAGTGATCATTTGAAAGGTTCATTTTATGACCCCTCAAAGTAGCACAAAGAATCTCACTCCATAATGTAATAAACAATTCTACAACCAGTGCTTAATTAATTCCTGAAAGTCACCAAAAGGAGCTATTAATGATCTTTCTTTTTATCTAACCATAAATATACAAGTCTCCTGGGACAAAGGATTTAAAAAGAATATTCTGTCAAGACTAACTGTCAACTTGATAAAGCATAAAATGATCATGAGTGAGGGTAATTCAAAATACAGGGCAGTGCTACCTGGTCTGAAAGTTAGGTCAGGTTGGATTAAATTTCTCTGAATGATGTGTTTATCAAAAACAGGACACCACTGACATGGTACAAACCAGACTCAACCCAAATGAATACCCAAGAGAAAAGTACTGCAGCCTTCATAGAATTATTTTTAAAAATTAGCTCTGTTTGGGAATGTGATTTTCTGTGAAAATACCAAGAATCATTATAATTAGAGGGTGGACAATGTTTCAGGATTATTTAAAATACAACTATTACGAAGAACAGTCTGATATTTTCTAGAGAACTTTGGTGTTTTAGGAGCCCAAGTATTGTTTTCACGAGTAAAGCAGGCAGTGGGAAGCTCTTAAATGAAATTTAGTTTCCTGGCAACACAACCCATTGCTGAAAATTAGATTTAGGCTTCTAAAGGGCTTTGATGTTTTTGAAAATCACACTTCCTGCACAGTGCACAGCTGACTAGGTGTAATACATTAATTTGCCTTCTACTGAGGCTGTCAGGGCATTATCACTTTGATGGCCTCAGTAGTGTCTGGGAGGTTGGGTTTTGGGTTTTTTTTTTCGTAGAATGCAAAAAATTATTTTGCTGGGCCTAGCCAGTGATGAGTGGAATCTGTGACTAGAAGCAGGAGGAGGAAGGAAAGAGACAATGTACCCTTTCCAAAATAAACTCCTGTAGTGCTTTGGGAGCTTGTGCTGGTGCCAGTGGAGCCTGTGCACTGCCTGTCCCACCTTTGGAAACACTCCCTGAGCTGCTGGACCCTTGAGGGATGGGATCTTTCTGAATTTCTCCTCTTGAAACCATCCCTGGGACACCCCCATGGAAACACGAAACATTCCCCACCACACAGCCAGGACAGTGCTGCCTGTGAGGATGGGAACTTTGGGTTTAGGCACCTCTGAAAGGAATTTTCAATGATTAACACAAAGAAACAAACACAGCAGGAAGCATGAAGGGAGAAACTGGGGGAAATAACTAAGGGGACTTTGAGGCTCCCACTCCTTGACTCCCCTGGGCAGGGCCAAGGAGGCTGCAGATCCCCAGTCCCTGGACCTGTGGGAGGATTCCTGCTCCCACTGCAAGCTGGAGGCTGTGGATTGCGGTGCTGAACACTGAAGAACTTACTGTTCCAAGGATTGTAGAAAACCTGGAAGTTCCTTTAAACAGGAAATTTAAAAAATTCTAATTTTTGTTCTAATCTTCAATAAAACTTGCTTTTTTGCTTAATGTTGGAATTTCCTGTGGAACAGAAATTCTGTTTTAAAACCATCTCTATTCAACAGGGCTATTCAGATGGAAGCATTTTCTTATTCATTCCACTTTGCAACTAACTGGTGCCACCCCAAATGTATCACTCTTCCAAGAATGATGTGGCAGCCCTGGAATAGCTAATTAATTGGGCTGTATGATGCCTGTGCCAGAAGTTTCAGCTTCCAGAGGCATTCCTTTAAGGAATGGTGGTGTGGGTTTGGCTTTTACAAGGATACACATGGTTTCAGGAGCCCACAGGCACCAAAAGTTAGTTTGTGTTTTGTAACTGCTCATCTCAACCCAGTCATTGAGCTGATGTCTTAACCACAGTGAGTCAAGCAAACTTCTTCAAAGCACTCATGGAGAAAGCTTTTGGTTAATTTATTTTTCTTTTTTTTTTTAATAAAAATTTTGTCCTTGGGTAATCTTTCAAGAAAATTCCACTTCTATGTCTGTTTACTGGGAAAAGAATTACATTTAAACACTACTTGCATCGTAATATAACCTCTTGCATATAAATACCTTTGCCACTTAGCCCTCAAATTTTTGTACATTGTTAAGGGGAATGAGAGATGTCAAAATCCAGTACCTTTATACTTGGTCACCACAGCTGAGTTGACACTGAGGGGTTCTTGGAAGGTGACAGTGAGTGATGTGCTGCTCGTTACCATGAGACAGACATTGCTTGGCGCCTCCGGGGCTCCTGGGAGAGAAGAGAAAACATCAGCTCTTCAGCACAACAAATCCTATTCAAACAATGTTCCTGAGTCTTCAAAGAACCCACTGAAAATCACCCTGCAATTGTGAGCTTTGGGTTGTAGGTGTTTGTGTTTTCTGCCTTTTGAGCATTTTAATTAGTGACCCTACTAACAATATCCTGCAGACACCATTTGTTTCTATCATGGTTTTTGGCTCCTTTTTGGTTAAAAATATCTTCCTGCATATATGTAACCCAATAAAACAGATCCATGCTAATTATGTGAATGAAAAGCCCCTATAAATCTCTTGGGGTGGATAAGAGGAGAGGGAAAGGACAAAACCACAAAGAGCTAATGAAACCTTGATGGTTTCACTAACAAACTCAAATTCATCAAAAACCAGAAAACATTTTTATGTTATCGGGATTAAAAAATTGCAAATTTCACAACTGTTTTGGTGCAATAGCCCCAAAATTCAGTTGTCAATTGGGATCTAACATTTTTGTTAAAAAAAAAAAGGGGAAAAAAAGCTTAATTTGCAGAATATCAATAGACTCAATTCAGAAAACACAAAAATGTCATGATTTACTGCTGGGATTGATTTTAAAAGTCAGTATATTAACTTTCACTATTTCTGTATTTCCTGTATTTTGTATCTAAGAGAAGGAGTATTACATCTGTCTTGAAGAAATAACCTTAACTTACAATAAATTTGCAAAAATTATTTGTGAGTACATTTATATAAAGATGGTTTTTAAAATGTTAATGGCAATGATTGGATTCCATCACATAGGATACAGCTAAAAGATCCATGTGTCTAGAAACAATTCAGGCCTGTTTACTCCTTCATTTGGGCCCAAATTCCATTTAATTTGGATACAGACTCACTTGTACAACTGTTTAAAGTGACTCAATTTGTGGCTGTGGTGATGAAATGGATACCAAGATTAAGATTAGTGCTTATCAAATTAAGGTTAAATTTTCACAATATTTATGTGCAAAATGAAATTTCACTGCTTGATCAAATATTTAGAACAATCCCATTCCAAAATAGTAAGTTCTTTTGAAAAATAATCAAATTATGTCAGAGAAAAGGCCAACGTCTCCATCCCTCTTCCTGGCTATTCAAATGTTGTTTTATAGCATCCTGTTTTAAATTCTGAACATGTTAAATGAGATCCAGGAGTAAATGTGAAAAGAGATAAGCAGGGCAGAATCATTGCATCCTGAAGGAAGAGTTGGTATGTTGGATGTTGTATTAATTTTATGCAGCCTAAGGAGCCATGTGTTGTTTCTCTCAGATATTTGGTCCTTTTATTGTTCTAACAGTGATTTCCTTCTCCCTCTTGGAAAGGCCATTTCACCTCTGTGCCTCAGTTTCCCCATCCCAACCTCCTTCAGCTCCCACTCACAGCAGTGCTGTGAGGATCATCATCTTTGGAGAGGGTTCTCAGCTGCTGATTCCTGCCTGGAATTTTGCTGTTTCCTTGTACTTGATGTCATTTTTCCCTTTTTTTGTTTTATATGTTCCCTGTATTCTCCACACCTATATTTGGAGCTCTGTAGCCTGTTGTATTAGTAGCTAGTTTGCCCAGTGCTTTTCCATAGCCTTTCCTTAAGCAGCAAGAAAAAACAAAGACAAAACATTCCAGAGCTCCAAGCTCCAGATGGTGCAGGGTTCTTGGTTCTTCCTGGGAACCAAGGCTGAGAACAACTCCTTGAGATCCATTTCATGTTCAGAGCACAGCCAGTGCCAAGAGAGGAACTCCAGAGAAGGGGCTCGACCTGGGTGGGGGGAATTGCATCACCACTCATCCTCCTTTTTATCCATTATGCTAATTTCCTAAAACCGATAAAAATGTAGGGGTGGGCTTTTGTGGACATCATCCCTGTAGGAGTGGGCTTTTGTGGACATCTTTCTATAACTGCCCCTGAAGGCCTTCAAATAAAGGTCCCTTTTTTTATTACCTCCTTACTAAAATTACCTCAAGTTTCATTTCCAAGTTGAGAAAAAGCCAACATACTCACGGGCATGCTCGTAGCCGGCCTTCATGCGCTGGTAGAGCCTGGCCCTCCACTCCCAGCCCTTGAGCTGCTTCTCCTGCTCGGCGCTGTCCGTGCCCAGCCCTTCGCTCGCTGCCTGTGCCGATAGCTCCATCACTCTCTGCTGGGCCTCCTGCACCAGCGTGCTCAGGTGCACAGACCTGCTCTCCACGGTCACAACTGCCAGGAAAAGAGGGAAATAGGAAGTGCTTGGCAAATTGTTGGCCGTGCTCAGAACACATCTTAGGTTACAATGTAAGATGTACTCAAAAGTGTGTATTCCATCACCATCTTCATAAGCTGTTAGAACCAGACAGGGCAGAGTTCCTTATTTCCTTCATGACTCATCCCTGATAACTCTGAGGGATCTCTTCTGTTCATGGGCCATTGAGTGTCACTGCATGGCTGATAAAATTACATCATCCCCTTGGGAGATGCTCCGCCCAGGGGGAGATACCAAGCATTCTTACCCGGATATGATCTGAGGTTTGGAACACCACTGCTGCCTTTTCTCTACTGGATTCTCAGAGGACAAGGTCTCCATAACCACCACTGGACCTTCAGAGGAAAATCAAGCCCTTCTACAGGATCACCACTTCAACAGAACCACATTTGTCACTCCAGGAGAATTGCAGCCACCGTTTAATCCGAGTGCTACCTGCACCCTGAACAACAGGGTGTCAGGTTGTATTCTGACAGTGTTTCTGTATTATTGCATATTTATTTTGATTTTCCTTAAAGGTCAGGCCACTTAAATGTCATTAACACATGAATTAATTTGCCAAATTTTTTCCTCAGGTATTTCTCCTATGCTTAGAATTGTCTTAATTAGACTGAAATTGCATATCTGTTGTAAATTAAATATGAAAACCAAGCTAAAATAATAACCTTGCTCTCTAACCTCTGCTTCAGTATAATATTGTAAACTTACATTTAAAAAAAGGATATTGTACTGATTACAAACACAATATATAAACTTCACCAAACAAGAAGAGATCTGATAGGCAAAATTAAGAATTTTTTGTGCCTAAGGTCCACGGCTGGTAGAGAATTGATCTCTTTTCATAGTTTTGTCCAGAGAATTTAATTAGTCCTTTGACAGGCAGTGAGCAGCTTGCCACATGGAGATTTTTTCCTCCCATGCCTAGAATAATATTAATTTGATGTTTAGCTGTTCAGATTTTCTGTGTGAAGTATTGTGGGCTACATCAAGGTGAAAATTAAGATCACATAGGTTACAAACTAGAATAGCTTTGATTTTAGCCCAAGTTCCCAAACAAGCCCCTTGATTGTACAGTGAAATGTGGTGAATCAAGTCCTATTTTCAGAGTTGCTCTTAGCCTAAAATTGTTCAATCTGCAGTTTAGAACGTAGGACTTGTAAAGATGTTTAATTTGAAAATAAATGCAGGTATTGATTCGGTTTTTAATATGCAGGAAAGAGTGCACTAGAGAAGGAATTCTGAAATCACAGAAAATCACTTTGGTGTTCGGTGTTTTTGCAGAAGAGCTCTGAGATAGCGTTAATATAAAGGGCCTCTTTTTTCCATAATCAGTGCTCTGGCACATGTGGCTTCTCTTAGCAATAGTGAGGAATTGCTAAGTAGAGACAGGCAGGCTCTTGGTTGCCCCAAGTCTTTCACAGGAACAGCAGGACTCTCACACAGACTGAACCCATCATTCACTTGCACAAGTCAGGAGCAGCAGACATTTCTGAAAACATCAAACTGTACCATATAAAGCACCAAGACTCTCATAGGGTTTTGACACCAAAACATGACAGGAGCAAATATGTATGTGGATATGAAAGCATTATTTCTAAACTGGGATTATATGGGACAAATTAGATTGGAAAGGAACTTTTCTAGACCAATACTCTTCAAAACAGGCTCAGCCAAGAGGTCAAACTGAGTTACTGCAGGTATTATCCAGTCTGGTCCTGAAAACTTCCCAGGATGGATGGAGATTGTTCCACTGCTTCGTTGTCCTTATAGTGAAAAAGGTGTTTGTTTTATCCAGCCTGAACCTCTCATTTTAATTTTTGTCTCTGTCTCTCATAACAGGATGACAGCCAGAGTTTAGCAGAGTTCAAGAATAACCCTACTGATGTGAAAAGTGGCCTGGGATCTTTACAGCCACGGGAAAGCAAAGAATTACTCAACACCTCTGACATCCAAAGAGTTGTTTTTGAAGAATGTTTGTCTCTAAGACTTTGGTTTCAGAAGCTGGCTTGAAGCCAGCCTTCTTAAGTTTGATCATTCTTCATATGGACATCAGGGACATATGGCCAGGCTCCCTGGAACCTGCTGGTATCCTCAGAACTGTTGTTTACTGGGAGGCCAGAGGTGATAGGGTTTCCTGGATCCATGCCTACAATAAACATGCAACACATCTGATAGCACAACAGGACTGAGGAAGGAGATTTTATGTGCCAGAGCTTCAGGTGGTTGAGCATTGGCATTGGTTCAAGTTCTCACTAAGGATCTGGCTCTATCTGTTTAATCAAGGCTCAGATCCACATTTGCTGAGTCTCTGATGTCCAATCAGCCAGTGGGAATTTTAATCTTATTTTTATTTGGGTTCACATGAACAAGCCAAACCATGAGTGTATGATAAACGATAGTAACTGAAAAGATATCACTTTGTCTTCTCCCCAACCAAATTAATATTTTAAATGGTCTACTCTCTGATCTTAGTTACTTTGTTTATAAAAGATGTTGGGTTCCTGTTGAGATTTATATAAATCTGAGTTCCATGTGGAGATGAAGATCATAGTTTTACTTTCTATTGCTTTATCTGCTGCTGTTCCAGGCAGAAATCCAGGTGATACAGATGGAAACTATCTGTCCTCCAGATTCTCTTTTCTACAGAGTTAGGTTAGAGGCTATAATGAAATTTCAGCTGAATCACTACAGCTAATATATACAGTGAAAGAGCAGAGGTTTTCTGTGAAGGAAGCTTTTTGTTTGCACTTGGAATGAGGAATTCTTCCATTTCACCTTTTCCCAGCTCTGTGCATCTGTCTTGTACACTTCTAATCACATTAAGAGATGCTGTGTCCAGTCCCCAAACTGGGTGAGTCAGGATTTTACCCTCCCATTCAGCCTGCAGAAGTCTTGCTCAATTGCCCACCACAGCGGAATGAAAATACTCCTGCTGGGTGCTGGATCATGCTCCTGCAGCCCTGAGATGATACAAACAGGATTTAATTTGAACAGGGTTGGTTGAGTACGAAAAGCAGAGCAGAAAGTCTGGACAAAAGAGAAGGTGACTGCCATCAGTTCCACAAGAGTGAAGACATGCACAAAGATGCTCTGAACCTTTGTTCTGAGGGCTGAAAATAAGTTTTTGCATTTCACTCTCAAACAGCCACTGCAAACCCTTCAGGTAAGAAATCCAAACAAAATGATCGTTTGCTTTTTACTGGGAATGTTTCATCCATTATTTCAATCAGAAAAACTAAAAATCAAGATAAGTGAAGTGGAAATTTGGTGGGTATATTTTGAAATGGAAATGAGGTGGTTATATATTCATATTCTCTGTGTTCATAGGCATGTTTGCATTAATTACAGGAAATGAATACTAATTTATGATTGCCCCTGCTCGCCATCAGACTGCATTTATTTACAGATGAGGTCAATGAAAAATTAGTTTAGTCTTTTTTACTGCTGTTTAGAACACTCAAGACTGTGTTTTCCTCTAGATTTGTCATGGTTAATGAATGTTGCTTCAGCAGTCAATCATGCACTCTAAATGCTGTCACACTTTTTTTTAAAGCCTCAGTCATGAACCATGACAGAAAAATAAACAAATAAATATAAAACTAAAAAACTCTTTTCACTGAGCAGCTACACTATGCAAAAACCTCCAGGGAAGGTTAAAGGAGGCCAGAATAAATGATAATATAAGTGCTGTGGATATAGAAAAGCAATAAAGGTGTACCAACACTGAGGGTCTGGCAAAAAAACTCAACATGCACATGCACACACACTCTCCAGTGAAAAAACTGGCAATGTTAGTAGCCTCAAGGTGCAATTTCCTGGAGCACTGAGATTGACATGCCAGCACTAAATGTTGTTAATTTAACTAACTTCAAATTAATGGCAGAGTCTGCAGTGGCCGAACCCCTCAAACACAGTCTCATTATAGCCTTGCTGGGAATGTCCTAAATATAGGCATTGACAGTTTAAAACAAATTCTCTTACATCGGGGTATTTTTAGACCCACATAAGGCGTCAGAGTTTGTGTCATGGTATATGGTTGATTAATTGGGTTGGTTAGTCACCCTCCAACCCACAAACTGGGCATAAAAAGCCCCATGAAGGAATACAAAGAAGTTTTATAACTACAATATGTAGTTATAAGCAATATTGGTATTCCAGTAAAGTGAGAAGGTCTGTTTTGTGTATAGGTCTTCTCTGGTTCTGTAGAACTTTGAAATTCTCATTTAAGTGGGATTTGAGGCCATTTGAAGACCAGTAGTGAGGGTTCTGTGGGGAATGGAAGTGATAGGTTTCAATATAACCAGCCTCCTGAAGGCAGCATAGCCAAAATCAAAAGGATAATAAAAATAAAGCAAAGTCTAGACAACCCATCATCCTTTCACTTTTGATGACAAACTCTGCATTTCAGACCACGATCTTTGAATCACTGAGTTTCTGTTGCCATATTTTTAAAGATTTTTTTCTCAAGGTTGCTATTAACCCAGCTGCCCCGGTGTTAATCACATTAGAAGCTCAACATGATTGATTAGTTGGTGAATCTGAGAGAGAGAGAACAAATCTACTGAGCACATATTCAATGAGCAGATATTGCTGCAAATATCCTCCAGCATTCTTGTTATAATCATCTTTATGATAAAACCAGGCAATTTTTGTGTGTCGTGTAATTGATTTTCACTAACAGCAGAACTGATCTCATATAAGCAATTGCCTAAGTCAGTTTGTGTTCTTTACTTACAGTGTGGGCTTTCCTTTGCCCCAACGTGCAGAAGGGTCCTGGCAATGGGCACGTTGTTGGTCAGGATGGCAATATCCAAAGGAGTGAGTCCCTCGCTGTTCGGTGTGTTCAGGTCCAGTTCCTCCAGGGTGTATTGATAAAGAAGGATCTGAACAGCATCCAGGTCCTGCTGCTCTACGGCCTCAAACATAGCTTCATTGCACTGGAAGTTCTGTGTTTCAATAAAGACAGAAATTCAGTAAAACTTTTCATATGGTAGTGCTTTAAAAATAGAGAAAATTTGTGTTTTGTGAGTTTGCTCCTGAAAATAAGATATTGTGCCTCCAGCCCCAACTTAGGCTCAGCTTGAAGCAAGGCAAATGTTTGCAGCAGAACTGAGCTTGGTCTACCCCTGGAGTGCTTGAAATTGCTTCAGGTCTGTGGGAAAATTCAAGTGACATTCAAACTCATATGAAACAAACACATTTTTATTTAGACATCTGTCCTGTAATCAAACTGTATGAGCAACATTATGTTTGCAGTGTGAAACTGGATGACACACTACAATTTTGGCAGAGCCTTGGACTACTGAGTTTTTCAAACTCAAAATTTCAAGTAGAAAACTACAATCAGATGATGAAAATCCAGATTAAACAAGCAGTTCTGCAGAAAAACCTTCCCAGTTCCAGTGTGACCCAGTGTGTCACCTCAGTTATTTCTAGGTGCCTGTATGATTGCTTTTAAGTTGTAACCAGAGGAAACTTTGAAATTTGTAGGCCTTATAAACAGATGTAGAAATGGGACTGAAAAACTGGATTGTCCAGTGTGCATGTCTGAGAGCAGAGAGCACAAGCAGCCAAACATGAGAACTTCCACAGCACCAACTCTCAGGCAGGGAGAACCACTGAACCTTTTCCTTAGCAATGTCAAGGAGATAAAGGAAAGGCACAATACAAAAGCCCCTGTTGTTTCCTAATTGAGCTGGGGAGAAGCAGGTGCAGGAGAGTAGCAGGGCCTGCAGGTTTCTCTTATGAGAACATCCTTCTGGAGCCTGCAGTAATGACAAGTTATTTGCCAAGATTCTTTAAATTCTCTCCCAGTGTCCCATTGCCATAATTACCTGATAGAGTTTTTCCCTCTTTGGAATGAATTAGCAGGAGCAAGAGGCCCAGCAAGGCAAGAAGGGCTCAGAGCACAGATTCAGAAACACAGTGTAAACCCCAAAACCACTGAGAAAATTCTCATCCCAGAATGCACTCTTTATTCCATGAAATACATATTGAACTGAAACCATCTTCTACTGGCAGTTAATACTTAACCACACTAAAACTTTATTTTCTTTCTAAAATATCAATTTATCAATAGTTTTATTGGACATATCTGTGTCCAAGTTTGCTCTCAGTGAAACAACATTGACCTGCTGGAACATCTGTGTGTCTCCTTGTAAAACACACGGAATAAGGGTTTCCAAACAGTTCTGGAAACTGCAGTCCCAACCTCCACCTTGGAATTTCATCCATTCTACAGGAGCTTTTCTTCAGCAGGCTTGAAGTTAAAAGTGTCTTCCAAAATGTTCAGGCCTGACAGGGGTCTTCTGGTCTACTCTTTGCATGTGAATTATTGGTACCACACTAAGAAGTTGCAAAGGTGATGTTAGCTAAAAGTTTCAGTAGGGACCCCATCAGTGCTGAGTATTGGGGATCAGCAGAACAGGAGGATGAGAGTGCAGAAGGTGCCCTGTACCCCAAACTGGCAATGCAAAGAAATGAGATACTTTTGGTAAGATGACAATCTAAGGGTGAGATGAGCTATGCAGCAATAATGCAAATCTGGGACAGTAGTGCTTACTTGGGAATCACCTTGTAGACACTGAAGTACTGAACAGCTCATGCTGAAGAAATATTTTTTTCTGTAGGTTTCCATGCAGAATAAAAGATATGACTTAAAGATCAGTGCTCTTCATGGGGTTCTGTCACATTCTTGGGTTTAGACTCTTCTCCAAATGATAAGATTCAGGTTTAATTTTATAATTAGATACTTAGGCCATATTCCAGGGTTCATATAAGATAAAAAAATCTCAGAAAAAGGGACAATGGAACGGTAAGCAGCTCTATTTATCATTTTTTAACTCCTCTGATCAAAATAACAATAATTTATAAGGATATACTCTGTCATTAGGTAGAGCACATGTCCAGAAAATTTTAAAAAAGAAGACAGCACATATTTCTCTTATTATAAGGGAAAACTTTAAAAATGTCAGAAATTTTTACTGCAATGCAGGAATACTTCTTATCATTCCAGTAGTTCCACACACCTGTCTTGCTTATGTAACACCTTTATAATCTTGATATCAGAAACATTATGCTTATTCTGGTGTTTTGCCCGTACGCTGAAAGAATGAAGTGCTCTTGCTAGACATCAAAAGAATTTTAAGTAATTATAATTACAAAACATTTTAATTATTGGTATGATTCTGATACTTTTGTACGTCTTCAGCTCCACTCAACAGTAATATTGATTTAACAGCTGTATGTCACTGTATTGTGCACTCAAAATTAACATGCAGAGAGCACTGATGTATGAAGTGCAGAGGAAAAAGAAAGCTTGCTCTTCACTCCATGAGACTTTATTATTATGATGCAGAATTGTGAACAGATAGACTTTTAAAGCATATTATTCTTGTAATTGATCACAGCTATGAAAATCTACTTATTTAGAAGTGAACTAATCAAGAGCATATTACAAAGGGAACCGGTTGAAGGAAACTGAAGGACTGCATTGGTCTGTATTTCTTTCTGTTAAGTTCATTGTTGGAAACAGTTTGGGGGCAGAACAAAAAGGTAAAGCTGATGATATTACTGAGTGAAAGGCTGTAATGTGGTGCTCACTCAGGACAGGAAGGTGGTTATTTTTCTCTTCACATTCTCCCTTCTGTGGCACTATGTACACACATGGTTGTCCCTTTTTTAAAAACCAGAATAAATAATTATCTTTTGATTTGCTTTACATATGTGCACAAAAGTTAAATGACCTAGCATTTGTAGAGTGCTACTCTAAGTGCTCAATATCATTATTTAGCTTTAATTCAAATTTTGTCAGAAACTCAGGAAATCTTGTACTACATCCCATGAGTTTCTTCCATTGAACAAACCAAAAATTCACTATTACATAATAATAAAAGAGAGATGGCTAACTTCACTATTATAGCCAAAATTAATCCAAATTATGGCTGACAAAAGCATTTTGTCCTTTTAAAATATACACACACACATACACCCCTTAACAGATTTTACCTACCTGTCAGATTGCTGTAGAATTAATTTTAAAATTTTGATTTGAACTGGGGTTTTTTGGTTATCATGATTTAGACCTGCTGGTGTGCTTTGAAAATGCATCTTCAGACTTCTGCTTGCCAAATGAAATACCTGAAGTATTTGCGAAATTTTGGCCCTAAGTAAGTTGCTGAGCAGAATCTAAGCACATGTTTAAGTTAAATTTGTCGTAAATGCTGTTGCCAACTGACCTGCTGGCAAGAACATTTCACCAAAAGGGAAAAAATAAAAGCAAATTTCTATTTCTTCATTTCATTAGAAATCTGATTGAAAAAGCTGCACTGATTTAAATGAGAAACAGAACATGACTATTATAAGCTGCTTCATCCAATCCAAACGATTACAAGATCAAATTGCAAATATCAGGTTTTCCAAATGAGCAATTCAGACACAGGTAATAGGCTGAAATACATTGGCAAGTTTTGTAATTTCAGAGTGTAAAATCATGGCAGCTGTAATGTGGCCTTTCTAAATGGTCATGTGTGCGTCCCTCTTCCATAGAAGAGCACATCAAACTCTGCTAGATGGTCAAAATCATCCTGGAGAGGCAGCAAGGTATCTATTACATCTTCACCCATGCTACTGAACTGCCCCATTTGGAAATGTGCATCCAGCCCAGCTCTCCAAGTCCAGAAAAACATTCTACACACCTGACCAACTTTTCCCTATTTGCTTTCACACAGAAAACAGAAATATATTTGAAAAGAATATAGTTTGCTGCAAAAAGCTTATCACATTCCATGTAGAAGACTTTCTAGTATTGCAGCATGTCTCAGGCATCTGCAGCCTTGGGATAAGAAATCCAAACAGGTATAAGGAGTAATGTCTTTAAAACCCAGTGCTCTATTTTAGTCCAGCTGGTACTGTCACAAATACTAACAAGAGCAATCATTTACCTTTACTAGATAACTTCCTTCTGCTCTGAAAGGACAAAAGCATTAAATTCAAAGGAAAACTTAATCACATTTAAAAGTGATTGGGTGAAATTTAGGAGCAGTTTTTACATTGCTTTTTCCTTGACTCAGTCCTGCAGCCTCTAATCATTAGCTGGACAGCTGTGCTATGTGATTAATTTATTTAGGTGTTGCTGTGATGCACAAATGTATATACTGAAAAGAACTACAGTATTGCTTTGCAGTAAGTAATAACCATGTTCCAGTAAGTGATTCAGTGCCAGAGTGTTTAGAAATGCAATCTTATGTAGCTTAATTAAAATGAAGTGCCCCTTTCAAGCTATTTGCTCTAAGTTTGACTGAAAAAGTCCACTATGTACTACTGGAGTTGGAAAAAGTGGTAAGGTAGTTTCTGCAAAGACTTGTTTTGATAAACATGAGTTCAAGAATAAAGCTATTTTGGGACATTGCTATGTCTGCAGCAAGACAACAATTTACTGAATGGAAAGTGTTGCACAGCAAGAGAGAGTGGAAAGAAAAATTTCACAAGCCAAAGCTGAAAGAAAACAAATTCTAACAAATGTTGTTCACTTGTCTGGAGACATGATTTTACTCCTTAGCTCAGCAGCACAGAAATTCAATGATTTGAAAATACATGAGCTAGCAACTTGACCTGGAATATTTCCACCCCTTCACTAATAGTTTTCTTGCTGTTTATTTCTAGGGAAAACTGGGAAAACAACAAGCAGAATGGATAGAATGGCATCCAAAGCCTCTCAAGTTCAGTGGGAATCTATTCACTGCCTGTTGTGGACACCAGCTCAGACCCCAGACTGGTGATACCTGGAGGTTCCTCTGCTGGGTTTTTGTCAGTGACAAAGGCTGTGACACTCCCATGACAGTGTAGTGGGCTGGGGGAACAAAGTTAGCACAGATATGTCTGTGTCCCATCAAAACCCATCCACACAACATAAAATCAGGTCTCCCAATGATGATAACTGATGGAATAGGCACTCCCACTGCTGGCAGATCAGAGTGAAAAGGGACAGATCTGAGGTTCTGAGTTACTGGCTCAGGGTTAGCAGAGGACTTGGTCCCCAGCAGCAGTGCCCTGCTCCTCAGTCCTTTGGCTCAGCTCACTGGCAATTTCTCTTCTTATTAGTGAAGTATGACAGAAGAGCCCATGTTCGAAGGAAAATGTAATTTGAAAGGTGTATTTAGATAAACACTGGTCAGAAGATATGCTCACAGGCTGGCATTCATTCAGCCTACACGTCAGTCTGCTCTGGCAGTGTCCCCAGCACTGGTTTATCCTCCTCCTTCACTCCCTCAGTCACACTTGAAATTGAAGTTGAAAAAAAAAAGGAATATAAGATAAGATAGTGGCTAAAAAATTCATCTAAAGAATCTTTCCCCACAGTTCATACTCTGAGACCTCAATTCAAATCATCCCTACAAACTGAAAAGCATTTGGAAACCCAAAGCCTCAGAAGCAGAGCTGCTACAGCCAACACGACAGCTGGCTACCATGAAAAGGCTGTTCTCCAGCTCTCAAGTCTTGTTTGAATTTCAAGCTTCTCTTATGAAACAAGAATCTATTGGCTCTGGAAGAGCTGAGAGGAAGCAGCCATGGTCCCCTGCTTCCTTCAGGTCATGGTCTTTCTTCACAGAGAGAGACAACAGTCTCCACAGGTCATGCAAGGTCTTCTGACTTTGGAAAAGCACATTCTGCGGGGACAGCATCAGCTAATTGAATGAAAAATAATTTCCAATTCTTGCACTGATTTATATAATATATCTCTTAAATAATTTATGAGTAATAAAGGAGTCTAGAGTGTCCTTTCTCCTTCTGACAAAATGTGATATTTTTGTTATCTGGCCCAGCCATACTGAGTTCCATTTGTCATGTGGAAAAATGGGAACTTCTATTAAAAGCCATCTACACTTTTCTGAAAACATGTTTTATTCTTTTCTTGTAAGAGAAACACTTGCATTTATAGATTTATTTCACGTTTTGTCATGTAAGTGCCAAGTTACAACCTTACTCCTAAAATAAAGCATCAGTTATCTACTGACCATCACCACAGTCTGGTAGTAGCCTTACACTTATCTGTCATGCCTGAAAGTTCCATTTGCTCTGTTGTTTGGAAAAATGGGAACTTCTATTGAAAGCCATCATCACTTTTCTCAAAATATGTTTTATTCTTCTCTTGTAAGAGAAACACTTGCCTCTATAGATTTAATTCGTGTTTTGTCATGTAAGTGCCAAGTTACAAGCTTACTCCTAAAATAAAACATCACCAGAAGTTACAATCTTACTCCTAAATAAAGCATCACCAACCTTACTCCTAAAATAAAGCATCAGTTATCTACTGACCATCACCACAGTTTAGTAGTATCATTACACTTATCTGCCATGCCTGAAAGTTCCATTTGCTCTGTCGTGTGGAAAAATGGGAACTTCTATTAAAAGCCATCTTCACTTTTCTCAAAACATGCTTTATTCTTTTCTTGTAGTAGAAACACTTGCATTTATAGATTTAATTCACATTTTGTCATGTAAGTGCCAAGTTACAACCTTACTCCTAAAATAAAGCATCACCACTTGAGTAGGCAGCCTGTCTTTACCCTTCAAGAAGGCCAAACTCTTGACAAAGGGTCATTAATGGTAACACACGCACTCGTGAGGGAGCAAAGCGAGATGAGGAGAATGTGGAGGTGAAAAGGCAGCTGAGGAGGGAGCTGGGAGAGGGCAGAGGCAGGTGTTACCATGGAGGCCTTGCGGAGGCTGAGGCGGTCGCAGCGGGATCGGAAGTAGGCCTCGTCGAAGGACGTGTGGCTGCCCTTCAGCTTCTCCGACAGGTTCCGGTAGAGCCGCTTGGCCGCGCTGGGCGACGAGGGCATGCTGTGCTTTTTGCTCTGCAGCAGGCTCAAGTTGTGCATTTGCTGGGTCATTCTCAGCCAGGGTTTTCTAGGGGGAAAGCAGCGGCTGTTTAGTGAGGTTTCGCTGGACCAACGTCGTTGATCAGAAGTGTGTTACTGCAACACACAGTGCAAGGCTGCTGGGCCTAAAATCACCTTCACACACAGCTTCTGCACATGTTTGGGGCTTTTTCAATGGCAAATCGCTCTTTATGGAATTACACCTATGGATATCTATGGAGACAGACAATTAATGATGGAAAAAGAAAACAGATCACCCCAGAATTATTTGCTAATTCATATAGGGAGAAGGAGTTTCAATTAATGAGGGAAACAATGTTTTTGCAGAGTGAGTTCTGGGAATACAGGTGTCAGAAAAAAGTGACACCCAAAAGTAAATGTTGCTATAGACAATTTCATAATGAGTGGCTTTTTCCTCATGTAGTGAGCAGGCACTGGTTGTGTCTACTTGTTGTTTTACTTTATCCTGCTCTGTGTTTGCCCTGTCCATTTAGAGTAGAGCCTTCTCTTCTCCAGCCTTCACTAATGCAGGAAGTGTATTTGTCTCCGTCTTCTTCAACTCAGTTGCCCAGATATTTTTCACAGAATCTCTTGAAAGTCATCAAGTTCAAGCTTTTCTTGAGAAGGGAGAAATTGTTTCCAGAATGTCAAATTTCTACAGAGAACAGCTTGACAGCTGCATTTTCTTTTATGAGAAAATACTAACCTGAGCAAGTAAAGGAGAAGCACCTGTCAGTTCTTGGACAGTTTTCCAGGAAATGAGAGTCTTTGGGAGAGGTGCTCTAGTGACACCTGTCCCAATACACATTCAAAACCCAGACAGTTGGCAGGGCTGTTTTCTCTGTTTCAATGTCTACACTGTAAAAAGAAACTGGAGTCTCTGTTACAGCATTCTAGAATGCTGGTGTAAGCTTTGAACCAAAGCAAACTTAGGCATCACTGAGGTGCTAATCTGTGTCACCAAGCCAGAAAAGGTTCAGAGCAGTTAACTACCAAGCCTGTTTCCCATGGCATGGGTTACTGTTCTTATGGACTGTGGCTAAACATAATTTGACTCCAGATATTACCATTCCTTGGGGTAGCTGGAGTCCTTCTCACCTTGATCTGGTGAATGAACCAGGATCTATCCATTCAGAAGGAAACAACAGTGTCTTAGTAACCACCTAAACAACTTCTGAGGACAGTAACCACAGTGTGCCCTTGCCACATGTGGAAACTTTGTCAGTAAAAACCCAGAGCAGATCCATGGTCTGACACTGATGGAAGAAGAGAACAGAATCTTTTATAATCTCATCAATGTTTCTGTGAAGTCAAGAGCGGGTGAATCTATAGAAAAGCTAAGTAAACATCCTTGAAATAGCAGCTAACAATAAAACAGATGGCATCCTTGCTATCCACACAGAACTGGTGAATCACAAATGACTTGAAACATAGATGTGTTCCCTGTATAGTCACCATCAATATCCCAAAGAAGTGCAGGGGATAACTGTGGAACAATAAAGCAATAGCTGGAATGACATGATGTGAACAAGCTGCATTTTTTCATCAGTGTACTGAAACACGAGTACACTGAAAAACTACAAAATGCTACTGCAGATTATTGTACTTAGCATCCTTGCTAGTACATACAAGGTATGAAATGAAAAAAAAAAAAAGGCAAGCTGAATATTCTGTAAAACTTTCTGGAAGTGGTATCTTATTAGGCTGGAAATGACTCACAGTAGAGCAATAGGAATGAGATTGGGCAGAATTGTGGGTGAAAAGCGTAATAAGAAATAAGGAAAAGACACAGCTTGATCCACATGATTCTGTGATGGAAAGCACAGGGGTTTTTTGGTGCTGTTATTTTTTTACAGAAATCAACGATTTCATGAGAGTATTTTTAGGCTCCTTTAAAAAGTCACTAATTTTATTTCTTTTACAACCATATCCTTGCCTCAACAATCCAGTGAGGATGTGAAATGTGCATTGTCTTGATTGAAACAACAAACACCCCAGTTGAAATGCACTTAGCCCGAGGTTGTGTCATTGTCAGAACTAATTTTTGCAGCACCTGGAAGACTAATAATTTAGAAAAAGAAGATGTGCAGAACAGCCCCATTTGAGATTTTTACATCCAGAAGCCTCTGCACAAATCTGACATGGGTCAGGATGACATAAGGACCTCTCCATATGGTTTGGAGTAGCCCTGTGTGATCTAATTTGCACCCCCACAGCAAGGTGAGCACTGCAACAGGCAGCACAGCACCAGGTTTTACTGGGAAAGGCAGGACTAGAAAAAATAACAACAGCAGCTCCCCTTATAACCAGACATAATTAACAGCAGTTTTCATTTCCAAGAATTACAGAGCATAAAAGTCTTGCAGCAGATCTCTGGGGAAACAGTTACTGCCCTGCCCTGGAAATACCCATCAAACCAGTGTGACTGTCACTGTGCTATAGCTAGGAACCAAACCAGGGACCAAGGTCTCCCTGGTCATATTTCATATTTCATTCTGCACATCCTGCAGTTTCATCTTTGTGATCAGATTTCTACTTGCACCTAAGCACTGAACCATTTTATTCCCCATCACCAGGGTCCTTTAATAGTCAAATTCAAATTCAAATGAATATAAAATATTTACCTTTACAAAAGATTTGTGGGATTTTTTCCTTTTTAATTGTCTGATACTGACCTATAATTCATGTCCCTCAAAAACATGTTGCAGAGAAAGAAATAGAAATACCTAAATTATAGATCACTGTTGTATGTGGCACATACATGCTACACTCTAAAGACAGGTGCATTGGTAGGGCACAGCATAGCTGTAAAAGCATTCTCTTAGGATTTTAGGAAAACACAACAGCTGAGAAACCCCTTAGCACTGTATGTTTATGAATCAAACATACTTGAAACTAGTAATTAGGAATATGTGCATTAAAGAGTTAAATTTGACTTACCAGCTTAGGCTATCCAAGGCAAAAGGTGAACAAGTTGCTGTTAATTGTCCCCACTCTTCCTTCAATGAATCACATTAGCTCTGCTGTCTCTGCTGGCTCAGCCTCTGGGCAGAATGAGTAAATCTCTTCCTTACACTGCATGAATGATCAGATATGAAAAAGCCTGTTACTAGTGATTACTGAAGTCCAAGATTGCTGCTAAAATCTCAGAGCAGAACAGTATTTAAAGCAAGAAGTGTTGTATCACAGGTAGAATGTTTGGTGCCTAAACTCTGTCCCAGTTACCTGTGCGGCTGTAGGAATGACCAATATGTGAAGCCTCCATGTGAGAGATGCCATGACTCCTGTGTGCTTTTAGCTTGTTGTAGCCTTTAAAACTGATCAGCAGCACAGTGTGCAAGTAGAAAAAATAATTACTGCCAGAGTAAACAAAACTGTGATTGTAATTAATTTGGCATGAAGTACGAGCAAAAAATCATTAATGCAGCCATCCTCAAGCAGCTGGTTTTATGCTAGAACAGTGAGAGGAAGGGGTAAAAATCACAGTGCAGTAGTGTTTGTTGCATGTGATGTATTGTTTCTTCTTTCTCCAAGCAAGCTACCACTCCAGCTGTCTGCAATCATAGCAACAAAAGCAGCAGGCATAGCCATAGCTGTGGGACATCTGCAACATCATTGGAAAGCTCCCAGCCTGAACAGGTTACGCCTCAAAAAGATTATTAAATGGATAACAAAAGCACACTCTACGGATGCTAAAGCAGATCCTGTAGTGTCTGCATTAGGAGCTTCCAAAATAGGAAAATAGTGATATTTCAAAATCTCATTTTTTTACTGTAGGGCAAAAAAATTGCAAATGCTGGAACCCACAGAAACCCACAAAAAATCACAAAGTCAAATGTGGAATATTTCAAATACCCATATACAGAATTCTAAAAACAGTGAAGGTGACAATCAAAGATAAACAACAACCTAAGAAATTGTTATCCTTCTAGACAGTCCACTGGGTTAAATTCATGCAATCAGAAAACTCCAGTGCAACATCAGATAATAGAAAAGAACCAAAACACAGCAATTCCTGGTCCTAGCCAGTGACCATTAATATCTACAGAAAAGTATTTTGGATTATTTTTAAGGATATACCAGAGCTACTCTTAAAATCTGTGGAGTTTTCTTCCCTGGTTTTATGCAGACATGATTTTGGAAAATGTTGGAAACCTCCCAAAATCTGTTGATCAGCCTGATTCTCCCACAGTTCAGACCTCAGCTGAGGTGCTGTGCCTCATACCCAAGGGCATCCTTTTGCCCAAGTAGCTGAAGCTCAAATGTAGTCCTGGGCCTGATGTTTGTATGCCATGGAGCTGGAAGCTAAGCTGTATCTTTTAAACCAATCTGGATAAGGATCAAACCATTCTTTGGGGGTTTTCTATCAACACACATGCCTGTATGTACATGTGTAAACATACACACAGACATGGGCATATGAGAATATCAAATGCAAATAATGAGAATATCAAGTGCATATAGTTATGGGGCATAATGAGAATATCAAATACAAATAGTTACTTGCTTTGCTGCAGCAGAGAATTGCAAAGTGCTATTACAATATTCTATGCACAGCATTCCTTCTCCTGTACCTTGAAAATCACAGGCCCTCCATTTACAGGATTCCCTCTTTTGTTCTGCTCCTTCCAAGGATCATTAGTCAGAGAGCTGACTGAGGTCACTTCTCCTTGCCAACAGGAGGGAATTGGAAATCTTTCAAAAACCACCAAATACCTCTCTAACACTGAGATACTATCTGGAAAAAAACATGCTGAAAATCTGAAACGTCTAAATCAGTTAAAAATAAATGTAAGCCTAGGAACTCCATTTTCAGTGCTGTGCTAAATAGGGATGATTCTTCTAAGGCAAAGTCTCCAAATAAGTTTTTTTTTGCCTATATAGACCTCACCTATGGAACTCACTTGTAAAGGAATTCTCCATTTCCAGCTGTGTTGAGGGGAAAAGCATAGAGTGAATTTCTAGAAATCAGTCTATTCTTAAACATTTCCAGCACCATTTCATTGTGGTTCAATAATTCTATCTTCTGCTTTCTCCCTTCAGCATGGTGGAAAGCAGCCCTTTTTCATTGCCATTTTGATTTTTTAAATGCTTAGTCCTTTTTCTACCCAAACAGTATTTAGCAGAGTAGTAAAAGTCAAGATGTTTTCTTGCCCAAGCCTAGTTCTTGTGAAATACAATTAGGTTTTTTGGCACAAGTTAATATATTTATAATCTTCTTGACCTATGAATATAAATTCATAATTAGCCTGTTCAAAATCCAGAAGAAACAAAGCAATTCCCGGTAATGTAAAAGAAGTAATCATACATTTAGCAAATGATAAAAATGCAATTATTAAACATTATTATTGAATGTTTGTAAATAACTGAGAGACACCTATATCTAGTTCTAGAAATGAAGAAGGCTAAAAGACCTACAGAAGAAATAGACCCTGGGTTTATGATGAAGCACGTGGAAGAAGATCCTTTAGTCTGATCTCCTGCAGAAACCTGCCCATCCTCAGCCTGTGATGCTTCCATCAGAGGACAGAGAAGCCATCCAGTTCTCCTTGCCCTTGCATTCTCTCTCCAGAGCTGCACAGAGCATTTTGCTGGCTGCACTCACACTGCTGCCTTAACCTCCTGCCACAGGTTTTCCTTCCACGACTGGTGAGTCAGAAGTTTCCTGCCTGTGGCACACAAGGAGAGCTGATCCCACAAGCTGCTCTTGCTCTTGCTGCTGCTAAAGCTGCATGTTTTTGTGAAGATGTACATTTAGTGGCACATTTTGTTTAAGGAGGCTGCCCAAGTTGGCTGAGTCAGTGCCACAGTCCCCCAGACCTCACCCTGTGCTGTTCTCAGCTTTACACACCGCAGGCTTTTTAGCGTCGTGTTGGCCATTAACTCCACGTAGCAAATTCTGCTCGTTCCTCCCCGACCTTGGGAGGTTTTTGGGATGAGGAGCTCCGTGCTTGGGCCGGGGTTTCGCTCCTCCTTCCATCGATAGGTGGCAGCGTCCACCCAGCTCTCCCCAGCCCGGGAGAGGTCCCGGAGCGGCGGCCACGCCGGGATCCCTGTCCCGGGACACGGTGCCCAGCAGGGCATCCCCATCTCCAACAGAGTATCCTCCATCCCCAGCAGGGCACCCCCATCCCCAGCAGGGCACCCCATCTCCAACAGGGTATCCCCCATCCCCAGCAGGGCATCCCCATGTCCAACAGAGTATCCCCAGCAGGGCATCCCCCCATGTCCAGCAGGGCATCCCCCCATCTCCAGAGGGCATCCCCCCATGTCCAGCAGGGCATCCCCCCATCTCCAGAGGGCATCCCCAGCAGGGCATCTCCGTCTCCAACAGGGCACCCCCATCCCCAGCAGGGCATCCCCCCATCCCCAGCAGGGTACCCCAGCAGGGCACCCCCATCCCCAGCAGGGCATCCCCCCCATCCCCAGCAGGGCATCCCCCCATCCCCAGCAGGGCATCCCCCATCCCCGGACTCCAGCCTGTCCCTGCTTTACATCGCCTGCAGTGGCTGTGAAAAACATTTGGTTTTTCCCCACTAGAAACTGGGTGGGAATGTTGGAGTGGAGAAAAGGACATGGAGCCTGGCTTTACTTGCAGCGATGGCAAAGCTGTTCCATCATAAGAGACAAAGCTGCCTTTTAGGTTGTTCACGGTCCCACAAAAGGAACAAATATTGCTCAAATATCAGATCTCCATCCACTACCACAGCAGTGGAGCCAGGCAGATTGGATACCTGGGACTGGGATCTCCACCCCCTCCCAAAGAAACAAGACAAAGTGGCTAACTGACACCTGTAGGCACTCTCATTTTAAAATTCCATTACTTGAAAGCTAGTTAAAGTGACTCTTCTTCCTGAAACAAGATAATGGGGTAGTTTTTTTCATACAGTCAAAAATATTCAGTGGGAAAGGTAAAATAAAAAGCAAACAAACCCCCAAACACATAAAAGTTTATGTTTCTTTGTCCCACACTCATTCTTTCTTGCACATTTTTATACATAAAACATACTGGAGTAAATTCCAACTCTGGTTTTGGCAATTCCTGCCTCTCTGGCTCCTTGTTTACCTATCATCTTTCACACATACCCCTTTGCCAATTTGTTTATTCTCTGTCCTGTTCCCTGGTTTCTTGGGTTTCTTCAAGGACATTGATTGGAGTCTTGCTGTTTCACTAGTTACTTTAGCCAGTGTTCTTGATCCAAATCCATAGCAAATAACCTATTATCCACAAAGACACAGAAGTATTCAGTATGCTTATGAAAAAGCCAAATATTTCCCAGTTGATCAGTCACAGACATGATCAAACTTGAAAAATTCTGAAATTGTGAGTAAAGAAAAAATAATTGTGTTTGGACTAAGCTTAGAAATAATTTCCCCCAGTATTCTGAAATGTGTGAGGCAATGTGATGTCAGTGACGAGTGGAACTGGGCTTGGCAGCCCTGGCTCCTCCAGGTTTCCTCTGGAGCCACAGCTCCCAGCCCAGGGTCCTGTCAGCCCCACCTGAACCCAACACATCCAGGCTCTGCAGAGCTGGACTTGGCAGATGCACCCGTGCCTGGGGCTTGCAGATTCCCAGAGGAAAGATGCAGATGGGAGGAATTCTCAGCTTGGTGGCAGCTGCGGACTTGCTGCTTGTACTTCACACTACGGTTTTAAATGAACTAGCAGAAACTCAGAACTGTTTGGTCAGAATTCTTTAAAGATGGCATATTTTTCATACAGTCACAGTGGCTTGTTTTCCCCTGCTAGTCTTTTTACTTGGAAAATTCCTGAGAATAATAATTCCTGGCTGCAGTGGAATAGAATCAGGCCTGGGCTGTCAGAGCTACAAAACTACTGAGTCATTTGGGATCTTTTGGAGTGTAAGTTAAGGTAAACAGAAATAAAATAGTATAAGAAGTCCATCAGTGCCTCAAAGCCCTCCCTGTTTGAACCAAGGAATCAAAGGGCAACTGCTGTTACCTATCAGGAGGTGTGCACCAACCCTGATACATGGGAGTGCTGCTCTACTGCAAAACCAATGCAGAGCAGAGCTCTTTGCTGGTGATTCTTGCAATTATTCCCCAGATCAGGAAAACCCCCTCAATCTGTGCAAGCACATGCAGTTTCAGGAAGCCTATAAAAGTACATGAGACCATTGGACATGTCTGAAGACATTGCTGTCCCTCAGAAACAAATTACCCATCTGAACATCATGGAAATAATGAAGTTGTCAGCAACAACAGGCAGCTGTGATGTTTTGTCAGCCTCCTGTTGATTATGTTATCTAGTCAGACACTCCACATAGAGATAATTTATGCCATGTATTGTTCAGCCATGACTGCTCCCAGCTGCACTACATTTAATTCAAGTTACACCAGAACATTTTACAAACAGAAATTAACAAGCTTTTCATAGCTGGCAATTTCTAGATTAGGAAAGAATAAAGAAAAAAAGAGAATTTAGCAAAATTGAGCATGGAACAAAGCTGAACAGAGGCAGACACACAACATCCCAGAGAAGTATCTTCTTTTTTTAGACTGAAGGCATCTTTAGGCTTGTGACACAGTCTTTAAAAAGACCAAAAAGAACATACAAATATATAGATAGGTGTCATTGCAACTTTTATATGATTGTAGTAATTAGCAGTATACTTATTAATATAAAGCCCGTTTCTGAAGATTGATTAACTTTTCTTCAATACTTGTATAAGAGCATTCATTATAAAATACTACACAAGAGCCATTATTTTTCATACTGAATAAAGAAAGAACTTTGATAACAGAAGAACAGCTTCCTGCTGTTCTGTGAACCCCAAGCACTGTTTATTTCACTAAGCAGATATTCCTTAAAGAGCAACTTGTTTGCCCTGATTAAAGCAGAAGTCTATTTATGGCATTTAGTGACTTTAACATATTAAAATCAGACATTTAGAAAGAAACACATACACAAAACCAGCAGCAAACCTAACCACAAAAAAACCCAGAGTAAGGTACCATATCAGGAAAACTTTGCTACTGAGGACAAAGAGTAGGAAGAGGGGCTATTTTCAAAGGGTAACATTTACCTGGGGTGAATAATTTGTCCAGACCCTGATGGAGACAGATTGTTTAAGATAACGACAATTCAAACCAAGAGCCTATTTGTCTGCATTATCAGAGGAAGAACCACAAGGAGATCTGTCTCCCTGGATCAGTTTTTGTGAACAGCTCTGCAGGTTATCTTTGCAATAGGGAAGCATCCCCCTGCCTGCCTGTGAGAATCTTCCACAAGTGGAATTCATACTGCAGTCATTTGGTCTGATGTGGCTGTTCATTTACATTTGAGTTTAAATGAAAATAACTCTGAGGAATTCCAAACCAATGCATCACAGAAGCAGTGAAAAAACCCAAACAGAATGGAAAAGATTGCTGTGAAGTAATTATAGATTTGCCACTGCCATTCTTTTTCACAATGTTCAAATTTAAACATTCATTTTTTTCTGAGAAATTATAATAGCTTTGAATCACGAAGATCCAAGGTTTACTGCAGAGGCAATGCACATGGACATAACAGTTTTTGTTGAAACCTTTTTATACTTTAGAGAGACAAGGACATATGATTGTTTATCCTTTACAAGAGGTCTGGGGCACAGCAAAATCAGTGGCAAAATTCAAAAGATGGAATTGTTCTTACCTCAAGTGCAACATTTCAATAAAAGTGAAATTAAAAGGTAAGAAGTGCAATCAAGTCTTGTCTGTTTGGAATATAGCAGGTCTATATACTGCTTTAACAAAAACACTTCTTTTTGTACTGTAGTGAAGGCTTTCAAAAACTGTAGCAGTGAGAACAGCAGCTCATGAAAACATCTCGCCATCACTTTTCTTTATCTCTGAACCTGATGAATCTGTTCCCTCTCAATTAACCATTCCAGCTTCTCACTGAGCAATAAACATCAGTGCTTGGCCTTGCCACAAGTCCCATCTCCATCTCACAAACAAGACAGAATACAAAGTGATAATTGCTCTCTAATGACCACACACTTTTTGGATGAATTTAGTGCACAGCCCCTCTTCCCATTTCTCTCTTTATTACATTGAATTAATGCATCAACCAAATCCAAAGGTGAGAAATTAATCTGAAATAAACTCCTGCTTTTCATGGCTGAAATGTTTATTCATGCTGCTTCATTGCAGCATGACTTCCTCTGTTTTCCAGCAGGTCAAAGAGAATCTGATTCAGAGTATAAAATTGTGGGCTTTATCTCCACATTCAAACTCTGACTTAGCAAAGTCCTTGAAAAACATCTATCAGGCCAATTCTTCAAGGAGGGCTTGTGGTATAGGCCAAGTCCTGACGTGCTGGCAAAAGTCTATATGAACTTCCATGCTGTTCATAGACCCTCTGGGATGTGTTTTACTCCTTCTCACTCACCCTCAAATCAGAGAGAACACTGCTGGTTAAGCTCAGGGCAGGAGGTGCTTCGAGCACACAGCAGGGCTCTGGCAATGCCCAGAGTCACCGTGGGTGGGACAGCTCAGGGCCACAGCTGGCTCAGTCTCAGCACCTTCTGTTCTTCAAATCATGGTAAAGCACTTGTTAGTCCTAGAACAGACACATTGGCTGGGAAAACCTTTGAGATATCAGGCTCACCCTGCCCTAAGGGTTTCCTGTATCAAAAATGTTTGGTTATCATGTGCTCACTTATGTTTCAGTTACATGCAGAAAATTGAAAATATTAAAAAGTTCAAAAACTATAAAACCCCAACTCCCCAACAGCTTATTATAAATAACTACTTCCTATATTTTATAAATGAGGTACTTCAAAAGTGTTTGTACATCACCATCCAGTTATTACATTCATTAGGGCTGTCGCAGGAGACAGATGGGGAATATAATTTGCTGCTGTGTTAAAAGATTGAATATGGATTTGGAAACGAGGACTCCTGGTCCAATGAAACAACACTCTCTGCAGCCAGAAGTGCTGATCTGATTTCATCTGAATTGTGTTAATAAATATTTGCAAAACCAGGCAGCTTAGGTGGCTTATTTAAGAAAACACTTGCTTTTCACCTTTAGTAATTAATTTCCTTCAGGGTCAGCATTTGGTGGTCTTACAGCTATTGCCCAAACTTCTACACACTTTGGGATGATTAATGATCTCTGTTCTGGAAAATTATGAGGTGCTATAAGGAAAAATTAACTGAATTCACACAATGTGCAACCTCTCACTGGGTACCTTTTCTCTGCATTGTTTTTCTAAGGGGCATGGTCTGTGTGAATGTGTGTCATTGAAAACTGGTAATGAGCTCCCCACAAACCTGCCCTGAATGCTCACACGGTAATGCAGCCAGTCTCAGCTACAGGCAACACTGAGCCCAAGTGAAATCTTACAGATATTCAGTGCTGGCAAGGGAATTACCCTGCAGGTAGCCCTGATCAGTGTTACACCTGAGCCTTGGGACAGAAAGAAATGCTCAGGGTTTTACTTCAGATGCTCTTCGTGGTTACAGCTTCAACCTTCCTCACACACACACAAAGCACAAACACAGAAATATCCACATTTATCACGCCAATTTTGATGCGTGTTTTGCGACATTTTTAAAATTAGTAAATAATATGATTTACATCATATTTTGCAGCATTTCATTCAATGCAGGTCTTTTGAATGATTGCAATTGAGAATATATCTTGCATCCCTGCAGATACCGTTCTGGGAGAATTCATTCTGGGCCTCTATCTACTTTTCCAAACAAGCACACCTGCAAAAAACTTCCATGCAACATCCAGTGTTGCTACTCAGATGGAAATAAAGGCATGGATTTGCAATGAGGTGAATAACAATTTAATATATTCAATCCTGTAACAGAAAATCTTGTGCTCTAGCAGTTTGGAAGCACCTGATCTGTTCTCTTGCCTGTACTGTCTAATAAAACTGTGTAGTTTGGTTTTAATTAGGGGACACAATTATTAAGAATTTGAAAATTAGCCACTATCAGTATGCAGGGTGAATTTGTTGTCTGGCTTTGTCTTTTATCTAAATTGGATTAAAACCAGAAGGTTGATTTGGTTATTCCAGCTCTGCTTGGAAGAAGCAGAGTTCAACTTGAATCACTGGGTTTGCTCTAAGAATTGCTGGTGCAGATGGCTTTGTTGTCTGATGTTCAGGGCAAATAAGGTGACTTTTCTTAAGAGAAATATTGAACTACAGAGAAGGAGGAAAAAAGCCAAGCTGGTATGAACAACTTTGAATCATAGATGAAGAGGAGTCACGAAAAAAATATAAAAAAATCCATTTAAAATTTTTAGCAAAGAAGCTTTCAATGACAGAGTAATTTATTTTACAATATTCTACCAGAAGACTGAGAAACATTTTCTCACTGACTTCTGTGAGATGGGTGCTTTGTACTGGAATTACTGCTCAAAGTTTCATGGATTGCAAATAGATGGAACAGGAAAATGAAAGCAGGGAGAGTGAAGGGACAGTTTATCTAAATGGTTACTCAGTGGACCTGTGAGAGAGCTGGAACTGGACATTTATATTGTTCCAGTGCCCATTTATCCTTCCTCATATGGCTTAATAGAAATGTTGGAATTCTGTCTAATTTTGGCTTATTTCACTTTTATTTTACACCCGCCTCCCTTCAAGAAGTTACCATGGAACTGAATTTTCAAATTACTGACATGCCACATTGGTACTTGTGTTTGAAAAGCCCACAGATTAGATTACATGAAGTTACAACAGAATAAATCTGATGGCTAATGGATGATTCCATCATTTTCCTTTAAATTAGTCTATATTAAAAACCAGCTTAACACTAAGAAATGAACTTGCACTTCAGCAAAAGCTAGAGTATTAATATTTTGATATAGTAGGAAAGTTTGATTATTGAGGCCATTATTATGCCACAGTCTCACAGTTTAAATACAACTGTGAGACTGTGATATCATATTCTCACAACGTAGTTCTTTGGATTTTCTGAAGAACACCCAGACACTCAAAAAAAATTTGTTCCAAGAGGTGCAGTAGTTAAAAAATGATTTTTTAGAAGGGTGAGAAATCCCAGCCTAACTACCAGCCTCTCCTGAAAATAGGCAATCTAAAAATGGAATACTCTGATATATCAGCACACATGCTGTGCTGGGAGAATACGACTTTGTGAGACACACAAAAAGACAAGTGAAGCAGTTGTGGCTTTTAACACTCAAAGAAGCACAGATTCAAGCTTAATAGTACCAGTCCACCACCACAAAGATAGCATAGAATCCCCTTTACTTATACCAGAATTTAGCTTTTAAATATAAGTAGTAGAAAAACCTGATTAAAAGAATTACAAATAATTTTAATATGAGTTTAAGGAAATAGTTATACACCATTGAAACCAGAAATTTTGGTCAGTTTTTCCCACAAACCCATCTATGAACCATTGAAGGGCATTTTAATAAGCAGCATTTTGTTCAGTAGGCTTTTGAAAATAATATGGAGAATACAACTGCTGTTTTCAGCCAGAATCATTCATAGAGCCCTCATGAAAAATAAGGAGTTCGGGCTTAAAAGTGAAATGAATCTTCTCTAATTTTATGTGAAATTCCACAGCGCCATGTAATATGATCTTCATTCCATAATGGGGGCTCCTATTTAGTTAGCAAAAAATAACAACCTCTCTAAATTACTGCCTTTTGCATATCTCCCACAGATCTGATGGCTCAGATCGTGGGTTTGGATAGGGACAGCCTCCCAGTGGGTTACAGATATGAAACCTCACTGCACATGAGAAATACTTACTTTCATCTCCTTCTTCAAGCCTAGATTCAGCTATTCACAACAGAAAATCACAGCACAAACACCAGCCCTACAAACCTTGGCAGCACTGAGCTGCCGCTGTTCTGTGTTGCCCATCAGCTGTCAAGATGGAAAAGAAAACTCTTTCTACATTCAGAGAGTATTTCCAAATGTGCACATGGTGCTCACAGGAGATGACAGTGCAAGAATTGAATGTCACTCGCATACCAGAAATACTTCTGAGGTGGGAAATAAAGGAGTGATCACAAGAAAATCCAATGGGATTGCGGTGGCAAGCTTTGAATTTGCAGTGAAAGCTGTCTGCATGCAAGATATGTTTTGTCCAGTGCATGCTGCAAAGCACAGTCAGTTCCTTTTAATTTCCTTCATCTACCTGTGTACACAAGGCAGCATCTGAACTGTATTTCCAAGCAAACAATTATATAAAACTTGTCTTCTCAGAAAAGTTTTCCTTTCCTTGAAAAGCAATCAGGAAAGTAAGGAATTACTGTACTGAAAATTAATACATCCATATGTGTCTATCTTTAAAAAAAGTGACAGAATACATTAAAAAGTGAAATATTAGATACCCCAAATCAGTTTTCAGACATTATTAGAGAGCAATTCCTGAAGGATAACTACCAGGTAAAAAATTTGCTGTAAATAGCACTTTTGAGAAAACTGCTTGCAGTTGATTTCCAAATAAAAAAGGTACAATTCACTGTAGCATTTGCTTCAAAATATACAACCAACTAATTATGAAGTAGTCTCTTTCAACATGAAATAATTAATACAGCCAATTAGCATACACAGATGGGTGAGAAAATTAAGCTTATGAGTGAAGTAGGAAAGGAATGGAAATCTGAAAGTAATTACAATGGATTTTCCCCCATTTTCTCTCTATAGAGAGTATGTTATATTAGTTTAATATAAACTCATTTTCACCTCTGTCTCTGACAAAACAAGCAGGAAACTGTTACACAATATCACCTTCTTGAAATACCGCCAGATTTTACACTTTTTTTTAAAATCCAGGAACAAATGGATAAGGAAATAAAAAAACCCAAATTGTGTTTCTTTACAATTGATGAGTCATGATTAAAAAAGGTCAGAAAATGACATTTGCATTATCTATCTTGTCCTGAAAATAGCACTGTTCAGCAGAGCTGGCTGCCCCCCAGAAAAACACTGCACTGTCAATTTGCAAACAGGTAAAAGCAAAACAGTTTAGTGATAACTTATACCTAGAAATTTATTGCAATGATCAAAATTGCTTTCTTGCATTTGGAATTTAAAATAAAGCATTTTTTTAAATTATAGGGAAAAATTTAAAAGTCTTCTTTCACACTACCATTGACCATAAAGGTAGGAATTTGGGGGATTTGTGAAATAGTAGAATGATAGCTTGGATCAAGCTTCAAAGTGTTGGTTAATATCTCATTAACTTTGCTAGTGAAGGAATCAACCCTTTCTGATTGATGTCTTAATTATGTCCTAATCAAACCATGACACAGTAATTTCATAAGCACTGGTACATTTCCTTCCCTCACAGCAGCAGAGAAAAACTTTTTTCTTACATATATTCCCTACTCTGTAAATTAAAAGGGAAAAGACATTTGCTTGATAAATGTAGACACATTCATGATAAAATATATAAAATTATCAGCAGAAAGATGTCCCACATAAATGGTGTCCTCAAATAACCTTTGGTGGAGCTTGAATAACCGTGTGACATACAACTGCTTCAAAAATGAGGCAACTGAACATATTTTTGAGTCAATTTACATGAAACAGTTTTAATGCAATTCCAAGCAAGTCTGCTAGATTATTAAACAGTAACTTTAATAGTTAACAGACACTCTAAGTTTCTAATGTAGCTGAAATAACTTCCATCCAAGGAAAAAAAAATTAATAGAATGAATCCTGCTTTAATCTACATTTTCAGGCTTTGATTAAAGTTGTGGTTTTAATATTTCTTTCAGCTGTCTTCAGCCTGCAACAGCAAAGAGACTTACAGGCCCAGTTCCACCAAATAGTGTGAGGCTTTGCACACATTAAGGCTCATGATTTCTAAATTATATTAAAGCACCTACACAGCCATTAAACCTCACGTTCCTTCCCCAGAGCTACTGCAGCAGTGACTGTAGGAAGAAACTGTTCTTTGATGACCTCCCTTGTGAATGAATAATTTTAGATTTTCCTTTATGATTACTCTTGTTTTGCCCACCCACTTACAACATCAGCTATAATAAGGCTATTTATGGTAACTACTACAGGATAAATTAAACCCACATTTGTGATTCGCATACACAAACCCAGTGCTGCACTTAACAGAGCACAAACCTTTGTGCCTCAGGAGGGCACTGACTGATGTGTGACTGAGAAGTGCAGTTCTGCCATTTTAATGTGTGCCTCTTCAACCTTTTTTTGTGATTTTTGAGGCACACAGCACATGGATTAAAAAGCAGGAGCATCCACACAGCTGCTCTTTGGTATCAAGATCAATGAGCCTGTCAAAATAATCAAAGATGCCCCCTTGGTCATGGAAAAAATACCGAGATTTCCAAGCAGGGGTGTGACACCAGGAGTCACAGGGCTGTCCTGTACAACTCCAGCCACATTCATAGCAGCAGCTTTTCACTGCAGCTTTTCACTGAATTTCATACCAAAATACACCCCCATTTCTTCAGGCCTCAAGAAGGCAGCCACTTCATTCAACACTGCTGGTGGTACTGGATTTATAGGATGTGTTTTTAAAAATACTGGGAACAACTAGTTTGAGTTTACAGGTGGTACCTCAGTCCCTCCTCTCCACCCCAGCCTGCAGCCTGTGAGTTTCTAATTACTCCTTGATCTGCCTTTTTCACAGAAGAAATGTAAGTATGGATTGGAAAATTACAAAAGCAATATACAGTGGTCAAAGTTTCCAGTTCTCACATCCCTTAGTGAGAAATTCATCCCTAAGCCCAAGAAAATTACTCAAGTGTTGATATCATTGTGTTTTGATAAAAGCCTCAATTTTTATAAAGATCTTTCAGCGAAAACAGTACAGTGAGAATACATCATTAACTCCTACTTAGTGTGATGTGAATGCACCATAATGACCACCCTCTGTTTTGTGCATGAAACCAGCTGAAAGAAACTCCATATATGAAATGCAGAAGCCTGGAACATTCTGCAGTGTGCTCAGTGGTTTGAAACAGGAAAAAAAATGCTGCTGAAGTCTTTACAGCATTAAGATATGAATAACGAACATAAACATGTAGTACCTGGTGACTAATGAGCATAAAGCTTTAATCTTTCTTCGTGGGAAATCCTATGGAAGGCAAATAAACCCATAGAGACCATTGTGGAACCCATACCATACCATACCATTTGAGAAAGCTTTCTTTTATCCCAATAGCTGGCAACAAAATATATGAATTTACAACAGATTTCTTTCTTTTTTCCTTTTAATCTGTAGCTAACTGCAGTTTTAAAGCCTCTCATTTGTTTAACTACCAGGCTGAACAAGCAAAGTTGGCATTTAGAAAAAGAAAATAAATCAAAATCCAGTTAAATTTGGCACCTTCCTTGTTCATTCTTCCCCAGCAGTCCTGACTTCGGAGTGGTTATTCTCCTTTCTCTTCAGATCCTTCTCTAAGCTCTCTCACCAGGATTTCAATGTTAGATGATCAAATGTGCAAGAGAGGCACCTAATTTCTCACAGGCACTTCTGAAAGCTCCTGACTGGGTCTACAGTGAACAATTTTCTTTCTCTTCCCCGGCCCCCACCTCTTTTCTTTTTTTTTTTTTTTCTTTTCCCCTGGCCTTTGATCTTTAGAAAGCACAAATGCCATTACAGTGAATAAAGTCGTAGCCCACAGAGTCAATCCCCCACTATTTACCTCCCCCCCGAGCCAGCCCGGCCCAGGCAGGGCTCAGAGGCAGCAGCAGGTATCATCCCACTGTGACAAATGACAATGTGTGTCAGGGGAGGCTGTGCAAACAAACACTCGGATGCTTGGGAACACAGACACAAGAGCACAAGAGCTAAGATCCAGCTTGCTTTTCTTTTCTTTTTTTTTTTCCCCCTCTCTTTTCTTTCTCTCTCCACCTTCCAAACAGAAGATTAAGTTTGCTGTGAACATGAGCTGATGAAAAGAATTCAAATAGTGCTTTGAATAGTGCCACTGGGAGTGTCACAGGAGAATTACAAATTGCTGCTGGAGACACCAGTCTCCCTTTACAGAAAGTTAACATAAAAGTACACATATCTTCTTTCTATAAGGTACTAACTTGTAAATTAACCTTTAATGGAGTATAAATGATGTCCTGAAAGAACTGCTTATGCAGCTATATTTATGATCTAGAAAATTGCAAATATTTACAAGATTATAGGTGTTAATGGTCTGTCAAAAATGTTTGTATATTGTACATACATTAAACCTCAGTTTAAGACCACCCTGCTATAAAGACCACCCCATTTCTTGTCCCATATAGAATTTCATTTGATTCCATATATTCCATTCCTTATAACGAGGCCAGGCCCCAGCACACACCCAAACCACTCCAGACAGGGAACTGCTCCTCTGTGGGATGCACTGGGAAGGAAAATGTGTTTTAGCCTCTGTTCCCATTCCCTGTGCAGCTCCCACCAGGCAGGGTTACCTTTGTACCTTTGTCCCCACAGCAGGTGAACCCAATCGTAACTTTTCATTTTCTACATTCAGAAATGTTATAAAACAAAAAAAGTAATCAAAAAAAGTTTTTTTAATTCCTCCTTTAAATTAATATTAATACATTTTCTTTATACCCTTTTAAAATTTTAAACCTACTTTACCTTCCTCCTAATCCTATCTCACAACAAAAAATAAATACATTAATAATGAACCAATGCCAAAACCTATCACACTCTCTAATACATTAAACCAAAAAATCTTATAATTAAAAAAATCTTTAATAAACAAACCAAAACCAGTGAAAGGTCTCACATCTGAGCTTCTTTTTTTTTCTTTTTCTTTTTTTCTTTCTTTTTTTTCTTTTTCTTTTTTTTCCCCCCTCACTTCATTATTGAAGCTGTAATTTTCCTCAAAAGAATTTGCATTTGAGGCTTTCTATGAGTGCTACAAAAAGAAATCATCCCCTCATTGAGTTAATTCTGTATTTGTCACTGACTCAATTTTTGCTTTGTAAATAATTATTAATATATGCATTTTCTGGGCATAAGTTATGGCAACAATAATTTCAATACAAGCCAAAATGTATTTGCTACTCAAAGTGAGACAGTAACTTGTGCTCTGTTCTCTGATCTATTACAGCTTCTTTTCTAGGCAACTGAGTAACTTTCTGTATTAGAAATTTGATCCCAACTTCTGAATTGAAATTTCTTTTTCTGAAAACATTGCAAAATAAAAACCAGTTGGACCTTGTTAGTTGTGATAGTGAAATTTCAGAAAGGTCGAAGTTTGAATTTTGAAAGAGGAGAAACTTTTTTTGGAAAAGCGCATAACTCCAAATGTTACAATTTTCAATACTTGTTTTACAAACATCATTGAATTCACACATAAATACAGCTGGGGAAAAATAAATACTTTGGGAACAAATACTTGGGGCTCTGCCCAGGTTTTATTGCAACAGATTATTTTCTTTTGTAATTTATCATTTGCTGTGCATTATCTTGCTCAATGACTGGAAAAAACCAACGTTCTTCTTTAGGATAAAAAGTCAAAGGAAAACTTGAAAAGGGTCTCTCCTCCCTGACCTCATGCACATTTTTATTGATATCAAATTGCTCATATTTTTTTGCCTTGCCATTTTCATTTTTATACCTGCTGGATCAGATCTTCAAATGATGTAAACTGGCATTGCCCTAATGGTTTCCATGAAAGTATCAGAGCTGAGGATCTGGCATTAATTACTGGGGATTCTCTGTTATCCAGTGAGATAATGTAAAAGCTGGGCTTGAAAGGGAGTGATCTGTGAGTTAAATACAGAGATACAGCTTAAGTGAAGTGATTTCAGGGAAAATTAACTTCTGAGATTTCACACAGATCTTCAAATGATTATTATTTTATGTCATAATCTGCGCCAAGAGAATAACCAAGGTGAAGCTTCTTCAAATTATGAGACATTTGATTTTCTCAAAAATACAAACTTCATTTAGATAGCTCAATGAAAGGATGCCATCTGGAGTTTTGTTGTTTTACACAGAATGAACTGGCTTACCTTGGTTTGGCTGCTAAAAGTGGTGGAGCAAAACCCAAGGATTTTATATAATTTTTTGGTTTTCAAGCATTGCTTTTTTTTTTTTGGCAGACATAAGCACACACATTACAAAGTTCCCAATGATTCCTCTTATTTTGAGTGCTTAATTTTAGTGAGTCTTCTCTCCATTTTTCTTCTAAGATTATTCAATCGAAAGGGATTTTTGTACTAGAAAAACATCAGGATTTTATTTTCATGAGGATATCTCCTGGTGAGGGATATCCAGAAAGGACAGATCCAAAGACCAAGATTTCCCACAGGTAAATCAGAGATTTCGTTGCAGGCAAACACTGCACATGTCACATTTTCTGTGCTTCCAAAGGCTATTTCCCAGTAAACCAAAGCATTATAGACTATTTATTTATAACCCTGCTGTAGAACAAACAGAACCACCACACAACTATGTGTCCGGGTCAACAAACTTTAAGGCTCTACAATAAATTTTTAAGGATGAACACAAGACCTGAGATGCCTCTTCATCAGGGCACTGAACTATACATGTCCATGAATATAATTTGGTTTTTTACTGCCAATATTCCCATTGCAAGAGTCTTTTCCATCAGCAGATGGTCACATCCTGATTTACCTTATGTAAACCTATGTATTTGGGGGTAGTTTATATCATGCTAATTTTTTCCCAGTATATTTGTTTAGACATGTATATCTAACTGAGGTGTCTTCACTCCTGTTAGTTATACAGAGAGTGGCTGTGGGCTTTGAATCAATTAGTTGATTTTAGCAGCAGTGAAATGTCTTTATGCCATTCACGTTTTTCCTCTGTAAAAGGTGGATAAAACATCCTTCCTTTCCTCTCCTCTCCTCTCCATGTTCATTCTCAGACTGTAACTTCTGAGCAAGAATTCTGCTGATCAATGCTGGTTTAGTGCCTACTACAGCGGGTGTCTTCTCACAGTGGGGTACTACTATGCTACAAAAAAAAGAGTAAATATTACTGATGGTAAAAATACAGCTCATCGACCAAAGGTGCAGGAAAAGAATTTTGTCCTGTAGGACATCAAAGTTCTTAAAAATTCATATGTCAAGTATTTCCATCTGAACTAAATTAGTTTTGTAGAACTAAGATTTCATGGCAAATAAAAATAGTATATCATCTTAATAAAAGCATCATGTGCAAAGGGAAAATAAAAGCAAGAAAGATATAATTTTATAGTACTTGCACAGTTCTTCTTACTCTGCACTGAAATTCAAAACTACCAAAGAAGCAGCCATCAACAGCCACATAATCAATCTCCTGCAAAGCTGGTGCTGGTCTCCAACTTATTTGATACAAAGGACAGTGGAAACAATAGGAAAGTTTGCAGGAGTGTAGTAAATAACTCTAATGCTTTGAATTGCAAAGGGTAAGCAGCCTACCAAAAGTATTTATCAAAGTCATATTGGGGGAAAGAAACATCACCAAGCAGAACAGTGCAAGCCAGATGCTTGGAGATTAAATGGGGTCAAAAATGCAACCCTAATTTTCATAACATCCTCATAAAAATTCACAGGAAACTGCTTTCTGAACCTGTTTTGGAAGAGATTTTTTTTGAAAATTAAAGGGGAGCTGCAGATTGAGATTCTACTGAATGAGGTCAGAATTACAGAGGAAGAGAAAAATAACCTGTTCATTAAATAAAAATAAGAACATAAAAATCAATACAGAACAATGCCTAAAAGAAGCTGACAGTTATGTCTAGACTGGTGAGATCAGATTTACATCTTTCAATTTGCACTAGTGTTGAAGGTTCAGATCAGTCAGATCTTTAACCCTTTCAATGAGGGAACCAACCCACTTGACTTTTGTGAACTCACCAGACTTACCTGTAAATATAAATATAAAGTTAAAAAAAATAGGCTTTACTAATATTTTCAGCTCCTTTCAACCCTAGTGTCTCTCCCTTTTATATACACACATTGTGCTTGTGCCTCATCCTTCAGTTCTTTAAACCCAGTTGTAAAGAGTAGGAGCAAGGCACACACTCTAAAACACTTCACTTTTTTTATTGATAAACCCAACTTAAAGCCCAGTGAATATAATGGAAAATGACCTACACTGGCACAAGACACAACATCATCTTCATGAAATAATTGAGATGGAATCTCTCCCACATGGAAAGACCAAGATACCAGAATTCTCAAAAAAAAAAAAAAAAAAAAAAAAAAGTTCAAATTATTCAATAGCTCTACAGATAATGAAGGATTTTTTAGAACTTAAAGGAAACAGAAGGAAACAGATTTTTCAAGTTCTCATGATGCCCTTTCTCTGCCATTCAAAAAGCCATCTGACATTTTCTCTCACTGCTCACAGTTCCTGTGCCAGCAGCATCAGGACAATGCTCAGAGCAATGACAGGCATTTAATTTCCAGGCTTTGATGTTGCAAAACAATGCAGTAAAGAGAAATTAAAACTTAACAAATTGATTGACAATTTTTTTTTACACTCTTCCCTTTCATTTCTACAATACCAATTTACCTCCTGCTGGCTTGCAAAAGAAACACAGGGTAATTAATTTGCCTTAGTGGACAGTGAAGGAATACAGAATGCAAATATGAGAGCCATAACCTTGGTGTATTTTGGCCGACACTTAGGCTGTATTTATTATCTGACAACAATTTGCATGCAAGTGTAATTTCTAAAGCAAATTAATTTTCTTAAGAGCAGACAAAGAAGATGGTAAAAAGTAAAAATGAAGCACATCTGAACATACTGGCCACATTCTTTTAATGAACAGAGAATTTAGTGAGGTTATGAGATATTTATAGGACATGCAGTGTGAATAAACCATGTGCAGGAGTGGCTACACAATGCAATTTATTTCCATCAGCAATTAAATCATCTACCATACTTAAAAAGGTCGCCTTTCTTTTTCTATGGAGATTCAGGAAATAATTTTCTTCTGTATTTCAGAATATAAAAATAATAGTGCAAGTGAAGCACAAGCTGCAGCTCACTGTGAGGTACTCAGGGTGTTTGCAGAGCAGGGCTGTGTGGTGTTCAGCCTGTTCATCCTGAGCACTGCCCTGTGCAAGCCTGAGCCTGGATTAACCTGAGCCTGCCAATGGATGCAGCTGCTGATGCTCCACTCATGGCACCTGGATAAATGTTTGAATGTGTCAAAATATTGGAAGGTAAAAGTTTGAAGCAAGAGCTTTCAAAGTATTGGAGGCTTTTCACCTAGAAATGAAAATCTGGAGGTGTAGTATCCCATATTTCTCCACAGTAAATGCCAGCATGAAGAATTGTTTCCAAATAGAAATTCTTCAGTTACTGTAATGACAATAATATTAAAGCATGTTGTGACCCAAGAGCTGAACTTTTCCATACTGGAATTGTGAGCTGATGTCCATGTGTACAGCATGGACAATGTTTCTTGCAATGTTTCTAATGGATAGTTAATTTCTCTCCCTGTTATCCTTTGCTACTCTCACAGTGCAGCATAAAGGAAGAAATCTCACTGCTCCTCCTCTCACTACAGCTTGATGCAATATTGAATGTTTGATTCAGAATTATAGAATTAACTTTTTTTTTTTTTTAACAAAATAACTTACTGTAAGATTAAAAGGTTGTACCAGGGAAAAGAGTCCACAGAGTTTATGACTTAAGCTTAAAAGCTGGTACAAGTTAATTATTCATCTTGAAGCTAAAACAGCTTGAAAAAATATTTCCTTTGACAGTCATCCTTTTATCTAAACACTTGGCTGCAGAAACCTAAGAAATTTACAGTCCTTCCCGCACACTACACTTTTGTCTGGAAGCAACTAGAAATGCAACCTTTTTCCTATCATATGCACAGAGGAAATAAAGACATGATAAACTCACTATTTGCGCCAAATTCATTTTGCCTGATGTGCTATTTTGGTGTTAAAATACAATTGGAATGATGGTCTTTGCACACAAAATTAGAAACCTGATATTACACTTGCTAACTAATATGGCAAACCTGGCCATTCAACTTACTGAAAATTTTGGTGGCGCTCCTTGTCACATGCAGGGTACAGGGGGTCCAATTTCAGTGGCTGAAGAAACAAGTGAGCAGAGAGGTGGGGCAGCAGTGTGGAATGCTGGATAACACACTGGGCTTGGGAGGCTCCATCTCTGTTCTTGTTGCATGGCTGTGACCAAGTTGCTTCCTGTTTCTCTGACCCCTTCCACCCTCATCCATCATCGGCCTGCACGGCAAGCCTGCCTTCTCACAGGCAAAACCAAGGAGATAGGGTCTGTGGGTGATCCTGTTACTCCAACAATACCTGTACAATGCTTCTTGCCTGTGTTTATTAAGACGTGTTGCCTCCATGATATTCCATGGTTGGTTCAAGAAATGGCAACACATTACTGTCAGACTCACAGAAAATATTACAATAATTATAACTGCCAGTGGCAAAATAGTCTTACAAATACATGAACCATTAATGATGCTAAAGACTTGTCGTTTCCTTTATAGTCTGTAAATCTACCACATATCAGATGCCAATCCATTTCTGAGCACCAATTAATGTATTTTATCTTATTGAATGTGTGAAAAAGTTGGTCTTTGGTCACTACCATATCTGCTTACTATTGTTTACCCATATATTAAACCCACAATTTAATCTATTGTTCTTTTATACATAGAGGTTGATTTTTATGGAAAAGATCACCAGGAATTACTGGTATTTCATAGTTTCATTGTCTCAAACATTTCTAACTTTTATCAACAAAGCAAAGAGGGAACAGAAGTTATGTTCAAAGCTAATAAAGACTGCTCTTAGAATTGTAACACAGCTTCCCTAAGAATGTGAAGAGTAAGAGAAATAGCAAAAGATAACTGGAGCTCTGTCACCCTTATCTGAAGACCAGAATGACGGTGTTTATTACACACATACTCAGCTATCAGCTGCCACACACTCTCTTGAGCCACGTGTCAGCTCTGATCAAAACTCCCTGGTTACAGTTCGTGTCATCAGCAGAGTCAAATGCAATGTGCTAAACCCTAAAATGTGTTCAGCATTCTGGCCCTAACCCTGGAAACCATTAAGCACATGATTTTCTTTAACACCTCAGAAGTCTCAGTATTCCACTGAAAATGAGACCACTTAAATACTTGAAAGTTAAGTGGAAGCTCAGGTAGGCTGCTGGATCAGGACCAACACTCTTGTAGATCCAACCACTGATTCACATCCTTGTTTTTGTTCCATCTCAATCACCAAGCCTTGTGCAGTGCTTGGGACAAGAACTTACAGGGAACTGCAGGAGCAGTTTATTATCTGATAATAGACATGAAAACAAAAGGGTACAAACCTAAACCTAAACTAATGAAAAATCTATTCTGAGTAACATGATGAGTAGTTTCTACACTTTAGGCACCCTAAAATACACAAAGTACTGCAAGTAAATAGGCATAAAACCTCTATCTTTAAGATGGAATATTACTCTACCAAAATTACTGCTAAGCAACAGTGAAAGGAAGAAAACAGAAAATATCTGTGCACTGCCATGTCAGGGACTAGGGGTTGTGGGCAGAGCTCTGTGTGCAGATTTCACTCCAAGTTTCACATCCTCACAGCACCAAAATCACAGTGTGTGTGTGAGTCAATCTGTTCATGTGCAGCATCTTTAAAAGTTTTAAAAGTTCCGAAATCCTGAAAAAAATAGTTCAATCTCTCTTTATTCTACTCCAATAGGTTTCCTAAGTAAAAATAATCCAGACTCATTAAGTATGATTTGTCATAGTTTTGTGTGTTGCCCATAAGGTCTCATGGTTTTTGCTTGATAAATATATCCTTGCTCTCACTAATGTCGTACCTGAAATTAAAAATAAAAATGACAAAATATAGTTTGCACTAAAATTTACCACTTATAACTCCATTCAAACAAATTTCATGACTGGAAAAGTTAAAACAAATTCTCTTTTTAAAACATAGTCTCTTTAGAATGCAAGGCTATTTTACATGTTTGGATTTAAAAAGTAGAAAATAAAGCTCAGCAGAGCCATTTAATGGGAACAATCTTAAGGCTTGTCCACACAGGAAGTTAAGCTAAATTAGCTGAAAGGTGTGAATTTAAAGTGCATTAAGGTAAAGTGAACTACAGTCACTTTATTCTGAATGAGAACATTCACACCAAGCTTTAATGCACTTTAACTAATATACTTTAAAATCATATCTTTAGTTAATTTGTCTTAACTTCCTGTGCAAACAACTCTTCTCTAGCACTTACTGAGAGCCACAATATAGATTGATGTGGTTAGATTTATAAATATGCCTATTAACCTTAAGACTCTGAGTCAAAAAAAATTTGGGATGTTAAATAAAAATAAGAAATATGTCCTTGCATGAACTTCCTAGTGCTTTGAGAGTGCAAACAGTCCTAATGTTCCTAGTGTAAACATGTCATTAATTTAGCCCTAATTTATATAAAAGTATATTAGCTATTCAGAGCCAGATTTAGAAAAAACCACAAACACTTGCATATTGTGACTATAGTGCTAAAATAACAGAACCAGGGGTTTTAAAGCATAAACTTTTTATGAAAGAAATCTGCTGCTTAGCATACAGCACCTTTTCTAGTTTATCAGTTCACAAGTTCTACATGATTCAAGAAGATGTTCTGACTGACAAGGCTATAACACAATAGGGATGATAATAATATATCCATCAGGTGACAAATAAATAAGTATTTCCATCAGCCTTCATAAATATTTTGAGATGTTCTGTATTCCCAGAAAAGTTCTTTTAGTTAACAGAATCCATCAGTTAAAAGCTTCCTTAACTGCAGCGATAATTTTCTCTGACAATTTTGCACCGTAACACAAACTCAGAGCACTGCATTAGCACAGGTGGCAAAGGTGCAGCCACCCACAGCTCAACATGAAGGAAGGGACAGTCCTTGTTTAGGTGTCCTGGTACTCTGAACACTTGACAGCTTTTTCAGAGTGCAGATTGTTGCTTTGGCAGCACATGGCCTTGAATCTCAGCTGGAGTCACAAAACCCCTTTTAGTCCCTCGTGTTTTCTGATTTCCCCTCCTGGGCAGCCCATGGCCTATTTCTGAGCACTCAGGCTAATGCAGCCTTTGGGCAGGCTTCCCATAGCTCAATATTCTGTGTTTTGTGTTGCCATAGCTTTTAAATCATGCTTCATTTTTGTGATGAAAGCCAGCCACAAACCTAAACTCCCCTGTATAAACTAGAAAGGCTCACCATTAGGTTAAGAGTCCCGGGCAGAGGCAAAAAGCCTGTGTGTGGCAAAACGGAGCTGCTTGTTCCATAGAGCCTGTTTGTGCAGTATCTTACTCCTGTCACACCTCACTTGGTACTTTCCCTTCGCTGCCAACAGGTTCTCTTTGGAGCCCTTAATTCTGGTATATGTCATGGAATAAATCCAGGAGAAGCAGCGGTTGCTGCGTTTGCCAGGACTACAGCAAATGCAGGATTCCTTCAGGATCCTCCTGGTGTTTTCCCTGAGCAGTGGCACCCACAAGCTAAGCAAACCACACAGCTCAAGGCTGTCAAGGGAAAACGTTTGTTGTTTTCTGTTCATGCAGAAACATTAAGAGTCCTAAACTTTTGGGGTCCCATATTCTTTCTTCTAAGTTCCCCCAAATTAAACTATTAATATGGGGACATACCTTAATCTGTAAAAAAGATGTGCATCAATCTTCATAATCCCAGATATCACATCAGAGAAATACAAAAAAACCCCCTATTCAAACAGCAAAAACACTAAGAGCAAATGCACCTGAGACAGGCAGATGTGTCTAATTTGCACCATCAAGCACTTTACAAGCTAAAACTTTAACTTCAGTGATTATGCCTGAGGCATTTAAATGGCTCTAAATTATAAGTCTAGCAGAAGTATTTTTCTAATAATAAGCCATTAATTCTGGCAGTTTCAGACTGTCTGAATCTAGGTGTATAAACTGTAGCTGCATCAATCAGTGCTGTGTGTCTGGCTATTTCAGGCATTCCTTGTTAGTATGAAGAAAGAACAGTTTGTCCCCTAAGCACAACAGCAGCTGAGATTCCTGTTGATTGATACCTAAATGTGCCGTAGTGAAAATATATTCGGATAGAGCCGGAGAGGGAGGCACAGCAAAGACGTAATGGGGGCGGAGGAAGGAGGGATGAAATTGGCCACAACAGGAAATTCCTGCTCATGAGTCTTCCAGCTAGCTGACAAGATGGATTTCATTCCTGCAGGTAACAGTGCCTTTATATTTAATCTTCTACAACATCTGTAACCATGCAAATTCTTCACTGCTCTGTATGCAAGCTCAATTACTGAAAAGATGTTCTTGCTGTCCAGGACATTTCTCCACTGTACATTCATCTGGTTTCATATACTGAATCCACTGATGTCAACAAAATTGGTGTGTAGAGAAAGCCTAAATATAAAGGGGATTTACTCTGCCAGTTGAAGAAACCTTTACTGGGAAGATGGTAATTTCTGAAAACCTAAAGTGGTTTATTTAGAAGCTTGTATTGTTTATTTCCAGAGACCCAATGATTTTGCAACTGAAAACTGGAAGAAGTTCACAGAAGTCACCATAATTAAGCTGAAGAACCTTACTTTAAAAGCTTTACAATTCTAAACAGGAAAGGAGTATTTTCTGCTATAAGTGTCAGTCTCAATGTTCTACACTGTGACAAGTGAACCTCAACTCATTTTCCAGTTTGGTGAAAATTTCAAGGTTTGGGTTCTCAGTTAGTTTTTGGCTTTTTAGTTTTTAGTCTCTCTCTGATCTTTGACAGCCTGACAACAACTTAGAAGTTTCAGAGCAGCAGATTTCTACCATTTGCAAACTGTGAAAATCTACGCTTTAAAACATTGACAAAATTTGGCTCAGATCCTGATTCCATGGAACAAGCATCACTAGAGCAGTCAGAAAGACAAGACTGGAATCTCCAACTGCATTAGTCTCTTTTCTAGCATTCTTTCAATCAGTATGGGAAAATATTTTTTCTCCCAAGCAGTAAAATACTAAATTATGCACTTATGTAAAAATAGATGCAGTCTTGTTAATGACATAAAAGTTTAAAGTGCAATAAATACTTACTTGAGAGGCAGAAAAATCCTGTAATCAAAATGCTGATGTAATCAATCCTGTAATCAAAATGCTGATGACAGCTCTGTTGGAAGATGTAATGAGGAAGGGACAGCGAGCCCACCTGTGAACAGTTTCCCTCCTCCAGTTAAAGTCATGTCCCTATGGAATTCCTTTGGAAACAATTTAGAAGATCAGACTGCAACAGTTAAAATGAAGACATGCTCAGGTGCCTGGCTTATGTGAGCCATTTCTAATCTTTTTGAACCAAGGCAGAAGTGATGGTCCTACTCCTACACCAACAGCAGTTTGTGAGGCTGCAGTTCACTAAAACAGAATTACATGCAAAAATCTCCACCTATCTCATAAAAGGGGCTGCATTTCATTTTCATAGTTAGCAAATAATTTATTTTTACCATTTTTTCCTAACATGTCTGACCAAGTATAAGCCCTCCCCACAAACCATTCACTGTGAGAAGCAAGGCAAAAATCATATTTCACTTCTGAACCTCCTGTGCAGATTAGTCAGAAGCAAAGAGGGGAGGTCTGTCTGCCACCAGTGATTGTCTTACAGAACATGAAAACAAACCCACAAAGTTGCTGACAGGCTATTTTTACATTTCTACCCATACAAGTTTGGTCATGGTCTCTCTAAGGATGCATAGCTGTCCTTATTTCAACTTGTAGGAGATCTCAATATCCACTTTTATGGATTGTGTTCCCTTTCTGTTCAGCCAGATGGAAACTGGGGTTTTTTTTCTAGCTTTGCAGTTTGGATTGAAAGCTGAGGTTTGCTTGGCTTTTGTCTTTTCCTTTATTTTCCTTTCATTTTCTGTTGCATTTGTCTATCCAGGAAATCACTGCAAATTACAACACACCAGTTCCTGGGACACAAATTTACAACACACCAATTCCTTAGCAGAAATTCCCTGTGTTATCCTGCTCACCATGCCCCAAAGCTTTAGGAAGTGGAATAAACTTCCTGGTACTTACTGAGTGTTCCAAGTGTGACCACACAGAGTTGTTGCATTCTCTAGCACACAGACTGACACCTCAGCTTCCTTTCCAGAATTTTTCTACCAGCTATTAGCCATTATCTATCTTAGGTGACATTTCAAAAATATCTTCAGACAGGTATAATATGTGTCTGCTGGTGCCTGGTTTTGCATGTTAATAATCCAGTTCTTCCTGTACAAATCTCTGAGTCTAACCTTTAAATCAAGAAATGAAGGGACTCCCAAGAAAAACAGATTTCTAAAAGCCACTGTTTTAAAATACTCCTTGTAGAGGAGAACAAGCGCCTATTTTATGAAATGCTGACTGATCTCTCAACACTCAGATCTGTCTCACACACAGGGAACGTTGCCCCACGTTTGGGGGAAGCCATTATCAGTGGCCATGGTAAGAACAGTGAGTGAGAACTTTTGGAAGCTCTCCATTCCCGTTTAAGATTTAACCAAAGAGCAGGAAAGCGTTAATGGTGAATTTCACCTGTAGAATCACGTACAAACTATTCATGTTTCATTAGGGGAAGGCAATAATTGATCTGATTTACTCTACTCTTCTAACCCTGAGTTGATTTTTTTTTTTAATTGTCTACAAGAATTTCCCTGATCTTGCCAGAGAGACAAGTACAGCAGAAGACTCCAGTAAATCTTAGGACAAAACCAAGATGTGTCTCTCTTCAATTTCTCACACTTACCAAACATGATGCACATTCTGTTTTGTAGCATTGAACTATTGAAAATTGACAACACAAATTCATTAAAACTTATAGGATCATAGAATGACTTGGGTTTGGAGGGACATTAAAGCTCCTCCCATTCCATCCCCCTGTCATGGGTAGGAACACCTTTTTCTAGACCAGTTTGCTCAGACCTCCATCCAAACTGGAACTTTATAAATTATAAACTGTCACTAATTTTATTTTTTTTTCAACTCTAAAAAACAGAGAACTATGGACAGAAACAAATAGTTCTAGAAAGGAGAAGAGTTCTGGATCTGAAGGCAATGATAAAAAATGTGTTGAATGCAAAGACTGAATTAAAGTCTGTGGAGATCCCTAACATAATAGATTTTGGATGGGGGAAGGAATATATACTAGAAAGTAGTTTGGGGTTTTTTTTTGAAATAAAACAATTTAGTAGTACATGGACACATGGCTTGCATTTTTGTTCTGTTTGTTACTATACTGGTATTGCATTTCAGTTTGGGGAAAATAAAGGTAACTCCAGTTGAAAAGACTATTGTTGGCAAGCTCAAGGACACAAACCAGTTATTCTGTCCTTAGTACAGCAGCCAGCATGGCACATTTCTACTGCAATCGGAAGTTGGTCAGCTCTAAAGCATCTAATTAAAGCAATTATTCTAGGCTTTAATGGTTTCTTTTTATTGCCTCAGTATCAAGAGACCCTGCTGAAACTGGGTCTATACCCTCTACAAACAGCTAGCAAGAGAGAATACTTTGCCTTTCAAGCATTCAGTATAAATAAGACACCGAGGAATCAGCCAGGGGAAGACATGAGTTATCTGTGGGTTTGGTTATCTGTGCTGGAGACATGATTAGCAGCTGATCCTGCTTAGTTCCATTCCCTTGTCTCACCACTTGGGTGTCTTGGGTTTTACATGTAATTTTGATCTTTAAGAACAACAACAACAACAAATGTTAAATGAATGTGAGCTACTAATTAATCTCTGTTACTGGGCACCAAAAATTTCAGCATTCTGATCCTAAAGACCATGGAGTTTTTAGCATGACAGAAAAAATTATTATCAGTTTCATAAATGCGGTATGTAATTAAGTGCACTAATTCTCTAAAACATCCCTTGAAAGTTCAACTCAAAGCTCATTGAAATCAGCTAAAAACTTCTATAAAGTTCAGAGGCTTTTGCATTATGTTCCCTTTCTGTCCTAACAAAACCCCTTTATAAAATTAATTTGAAATTCCAAGATAAATCTAAATACCCTCTTTAAGAAATGTAGGGGTGCAATAAACAATCCAGCCACTTTTTGGGAAGTCTGTCAGTGTTGAAACCTGGGCCTGTAAGGCAAACTTTGTGAGCAGGATAAAAGTGCCAATAAAGCTGGTTGGGCACTTTGAAAGAACGCTGGTACATTACAGATTTTATTGCTCACATGCACAAACCCATCAGTGTCCTGAAGGCAGTCGTCTTTCTAGCTCATTGATTTAAGGCAAGAAAGCAAATCAACACATTTATATGTATAAAGAGCTGAATTTGGTGAGGTAGGACCCATGAGAAGGTGTTTGCAAGAGTAAGGTCTGAGACATACGGTTTACAGAGAGTTTGCTGAGTTTAGCTTACAATAAAACACACTTTATGTCAACAGCTGAAATAGGAAGTCTAAAACATCACCTTTTTCAATATCAATATTAAGCTCAGCAAAATTTTCAAAGGAAAGAAAGTCCCCTGCAACAATGGCCGCAGTTATTCTCAACGTGCATTTTGTCTAGCACTAAAGCTGTGCATTACTATCACCCTTCTGCTCCCTACATATTCCTGCAGGGCAGTTAGTTTTTAAATAATTAAAAAATTCGCTATTAATCAACCTAACGAAAAACATGTCAGAAACCAAACAGAGGTTCATAACAACACAGCAAAGACAGAGAACTAGTTAATATCTATAAATAACGTTCAGCTGCAAGTTATGAAGTTTGTACAAAATCACATACATTTATCTCTTAGTTGGCCACCTCGCCTGGAAAGTCACCCTGTACACTGACTGGACAGCCAGGGGGGCTGGGGGTAGCAGGCTAAAATATTTTACTTTTCCCATTACCATCCTCCTATAGCATCTCTCCTGTCTCTACCCCAATGCTTTCTTTGTCTCTTGAATGATGAATCTAAACCTGATCCTAACTGGCACTGTAATCAGGCTGTGAGGACTGACCACACTCAGTGTAAATAACACCACTTTCACAGCTTAAATGTGGCATCCTGGGGGTTTAAAGAAAGAGCCCTATGAACACGACAGAAAATATCAAGTGAGGAAAGCTTTTACCATTCTGTTCCATTCCCTTAAATAGAAAATAGCAAGGAGTTAGTGTTGTTTCATAGGGACAATAATGAGATGGGATGGGAGCTGTCCAGAGCAATAGTTCTCCCTAAACTGCAGAAAAGCAGTGACAAAATAAAAGAAATTTCTTTCAACTCCTTGCACCATTCTTTCCCTTCATCCTGTTTTTCACTTCCATTGCTCAGAATCTGGTATGCTCTCTGAAACTTCACCTTCCCCTCAACTTACGGAATTTAAAAATGCCTGTAGCATGTCATGATGTAAAACAACATGCCTCACTATAAGACTTTAAGTCTTGCAATTCTCAGCTTCTTATCATGTGAATGAAATCGAGTTATTGTTCATGTACTGCTGCAAGAAACCATTCTTTATCTAATATGACCTGTAGTAGTTCAATTAAATTTGGGAGTGCTGAAACTTGTTACAGCTGAGGCTCAATCCTTACCCCTGCGAGCACTCAGACAGCCACTTGCTGTCCTAAATGCTCAAAATAGATACAGAGAATCACACAAAGTGTAATTTATATAAGAACATACCATTATTATGGCATTCACTTTCAATCCCAAATTGGCCACCATGGTCAAGTTTAGGCAGCATCAGTCTAAGCCAATACAAATTTATGCCAGGAAACTGAAGAACATTTTAAATAAACTACATAGAGACATTCAACTGCCCAGTGATGCCACAGGGTTTCTTTATACACAGTACAGCAGTGAAAAGCAATCAGGAGGCATTAGACAATGGAGGCCACTTCTAAAATTATCAACATTAACTAGCTAGATGTGGCATATTTCATACCATGTCAGTCCACTCAGTTTCCAAAAGCCCCTAAAAATCATCATCTGCTTGAAATTCCAACTCAAAACAAAGTGCTATGTTGATTATTTTTAAATAGTAACTTTCTGGCTATGTATGAAATAAAAATTGAATGATTATTTTCACTTTTGAGCCAAAAAGTATTGTCAATTGTCACACTGGACAGAATCCAATAAACATGGCCAGTTCTTTTCCATATTCTTTTGCAATGATCATAGATCAAATTTTCCATATACAAAATGCCTAGTGAGATATATATATATATATATATATATATACATATATATATATATATATATATATATATTTAAGAGGTATAAATGGCTAAATGGGAATTCTAACTCAACATTGACTTCTGAACCAATTTGATGAACTTCATAATAACAATTTTTGAAATATGGTCATAATTTTAAATATTCTTACATAAACTTCCCCAACCACTCTAATCATGCATTCAGTGAATTATTTCAAAATTCTCCTTCAGTTTTTAAATGTGTGCTGGTTGCATATTTCACCTTCCACAATGTGTTACTTTAGTCATTAAAATGTTGGACCTGAAATTTCTATCTGTTTCAAGTGACGCTCTGATCTAAAACTTAGTTTAGCTACAAAAACATTGTGTTTCAGTCTGAGCATCTACTCTCCTTTTCTAAAAGAATTTGTTCCTCCCCTGGTGATGCATGATGGCTGTTGTATAATCTTGTAGTGCCCAAAAGAGAGGCTATAGAATCCAGCCTATACAAGCAGAGATTTATGAAGTGGCAAATATTTGCTTGAGACAATTGCTGACCTCAAAGGAACATCTTCAGGAGCCCAGGCCTGCTGAGCGTTGCCATATGAGTCACACAAAGATTAGCTTGGAACAAAAGCTGCTGCAACTTTGCCTTTAGAAGAAACTTGGAGTCAGGTACATGTTCTCAGCTTGACTCCATGTGAAATTTAAATCCGTAAATCATTAATTTCAATATTGTGGGGATACAAAAAGGAAAAGGAGACATTTGCCTTAAAAGACTTAGAAAGGAGTGCTGTAGGATCCCTGTGCAGATTTCCATCTTCCCTCGCTCAGCCTCTGCTGTGAGGCAGGACACAAACACTGACCTTGGAGCTGTTCTGTGTGCACTCTTGACATGCTTCTGGAAAAAGCAAGTTTAGACAACAGCTTCAAGCTCATCTTGAACTCTTCTAAAATGCACTCCAAACTCTCAAGGTTTATTAGCACAGAACAAACCCAATCTGAATCACACATGAGATGATCCTTAACACAGGCTTGAATTTGACACAAGAGGAGGCTACAAAATCAGTGATGGGCTTTCTTCTGGTAAAATAAAAACAAACAAAAAACCAAAAAAACAAAAAGGGAAAACTGACATGACATAGGAAGAGAAGAAAACAGCTCCTCAAATCCCATGGCTAAAGAATGAAATGAAATAGGACATAAGGTTCTCCAAAGAGCTGTCCATTAAAACTCTCTTGATAACATTCAAGAGGAGATATCAAACATTAATCTAAATCTTCTCATTTGCATAATGTTTATGAATCTGAAAAGACTTTAAGATGAGTATTGTTTATCCAAACTCCTTGCTTGAACACTTTCAGATGTCCCACCTACTCTTGCACTTTAGAAAATGTATGTGTGCTACTCATTGCCATTATATTTTCAGCACATCACATTGTTAGTTCTACATCTTAATTGCTGGGGAATATGTATGTTTCAGTGAAATAAATCTTTGGGCTCTGAAATTTTCTACTTGTTTATTCAGTACAGTTTATACAATGTCCAATAAGCCTATATATCAATTTAACATAATGGGATTATAGCAAATTTTGTCATTAATGAGTTAACAATGGCAACACTAGGAATGAAGAAGTGAAAACGCTGGATTTATTACACCTTAGAAACCAGAGTGTTCTCGTGGGTCTTTGAAGAGTTTGCCCTCTCATCAGCCTGGAACAAGCCAAGCTCATTGCTGCAGTGTTTTCCCAGCTGCTGTTACCTCTGTCAGCAAGAACTGTGCATGGCTCAGCAATACAACATTACTAAACAGGGGTGAGGAAAGGGGCAGTGAAAGATTTGGGGTGACTTGTCCTGTTTAAGCAAGTAGCTGGGCTGTTAGTCCCATGGACTAACTGGCATTTGATCCACGTGTATATCTCTAGCCACAATACAAAGTCTGCAAATTAGACAATACCCAGAGTCAGGACTTACATGACCCGAGTGTTCAGAGTGTAGCTACAGCCACAGACTGTACATGGCCACTGGTCCTGGCTTCTGAAATCCTTTCAGGCTCACTGAAAAAGCCAGATCAGTTCCAGGATCGGAAACACCTGCATAGGAACCATTCACAACTCCTAGGTTTTTTCTGGCTCTTCCCACAAAAAATACTGAAAAGCTTTTACAGAAGAGGATGCCCCCTGCCCACCTTGGTGCAGTAGTGATGTATTTCAGTGAAGGATCAGACATGTGATAACAGGTTGCAATGGGCAGCACCACCCCAGAGCACCACATCAGTCTTTTTTCTGGGACTACAACATAAAAAGCCATAAACCATACACAACCTAATATATTATCTGCTTTGTATCCAGAGGTATCTTGGAGGAGTTAACCTGCTGATCTTTTAATGAGCAAATCAGATTGAACAAAGAATTATGTTATAAACCTTGGCTTTTACTTGGTGTTGAAAAATCATATAGTATATAAAAATGGTGAGATCCTGATATTTGATCTGTGTGAGATTATTCCTCTTGCTAAAACCATGAAACTTTGCCAACTCCTTGGCTGCCAGCCACATAAATCAGTTTCTCATACCTCTTCCTATAGGTCAAGCACCATACACGTCTTTAAGACTAACATCCACTTTTTCTCCTGTTTCAGCTTAGTCCTATATGTAAAGCATCAGCTGAAACAGGCGTTGTTATCAATCTGTTCTGCTTTATCTTTGCTTCATTTTCTAAGACATATAGCACCTCTGTAGATCATTAGAATTCTTATTATTTACTTAGTTTCTGGATAAAGTGATCCCTTGGTGTTACTTCCTTGTCTTCAGATTTCTGGGTAGGCTTCATTTATCCAGTGCACTTCAAATGCTGGGATAAAAGCCACAGTATAACAATTGCTAGTAACAGGACAAACTTAGTAAATTTAAAGTTACTAAAAGCACTCTCAGTGGCTTATTTGTACAAAACCTCTAACCGCAGGCCTGGCAAAAGGACTGATGTTTTTGTTTATCTGAATGAAAATTGAAAATAAATTCTAAATGAAAACACTGAACAAGGAAAAACTGCAGAACTAGATATCAAATGGGGATGGGGAAAGTAATTAAGAAGATCAATATGCAATGACTTAAAATTTTTGCTGAAAAGACCCCCACACCCTAAACACAGGATTTTCTTCACATATTGCAAAATATACAAGGCAAATTGTTATTAGAAACTCAAACACTTCACACTAAACATGCAGTATTTTAATCCTGTACCTTAGCTGGTATCACTGATTCAAGCAGTAATACTGTAATACTGTTTGAAGTAGGGTATAAAAGGATAGAAATATAACCCTAGACAGAAAAAGGAAACAATTAATTTCAGTGACTCATTATTGCCTTCCTCTTTATTCAGACACATAGCCTAATATTGTCCATAAAGGCGCAAACACGGCAATTTTTCTTCATTTAAATTGGAGCTGAGAGACAAACCATCAGTTCCCAGGCCCAGGGGAGTGTTGTGCCTGCTGTCACCTGTGGTCCCCAGGAAGAGCTCAGAGGGGCTGGCTGCTGGACCAGCACAGAGAGGGGACCTGTGGGTTTGTGCTGGGCGAGGGATGGGGAGAGCAACGACAGCTCCTTGCTGACAGGACTGTGGGGAGCTGGTGCGTGACACTTCTGCAGCTGCTCTGCGCATACAGGGACAGCCACTGCTTCTGCCTGCAGTGATCAAATCACATCTGAAATACAAGAACTAAGTTGCTGTAGTGGGAGCGCATTCACTGCGACACTGAGACTCTGTGAGGGTGGAAGCAAAGGGAGCCTGCGTCCAGATGATCAGCGTGCTGCACAATTTGTCGAAATATGAACTTGGATGCTTGAATTTTAATTCAAATGTGATGAAAAATTGTGACCCGAGGAACTTTCTACATCCAATTAGGAAAAACAGAGACAAATTCATCCCTTATGCAAGTCCCCCACAAAATAAGCTGGTTTAACGTTGGAATCATTCAGATGTCTCTTTTTAGGTGAAATGAGTACAAACTTAGGGAGTTTATGCATTAGGCTTTTCCTACAGAGATTGGCTAGAGCGCTGGTAATGCATAACACTTTAGGGACAGCAGTTAACTTTAATACACACAAAGCTTAAATTTCATTATTTTATAGTATGCTGGATTTCACTGAATCACAGCTACTACCTTGTCCATGCTGTAGCTATTTTGAGGGAAATAAACATCTCTATTTCTGTTACTTATACAGAAATTCTTTTACCTAGGCACATATATGTAAAAGCACTACATGCACACATTTCTTCTGTACTGGGAAGAAAAGCAACTAGATCTATCTACAGGAAAGTTAATTCAGCTAAATTCACAATAAAAGATCAATACTTTATCTCAGGTTCTGCACACCTCACCATCAACTTCAAAATCAAACACAATTTTGACAAGCAATATAATCCAGTACTTTACACTCCTTTTGAGATCTTCATGGCATATAATCTCTTTTTAATGCATGAGGAAGGAAAACTGAGAGGTGAGATGAGATGTTCAGGACTGTAAAGGAAGTCAGTAGCATGCTAAGGATAGAGCCCAGTTGTACTAATGTTTCCAACCCCCTGAAATGTTAAATGCAGACATGCAACCCCACCAGAAAAACAGGCAAGCATCACACGAGTGCCCCTGCTTCAAGCATACATGCCTACTGGGAAGCGCTGGACACTTCTGGTTGCCAGCCAGTAAACTTTCCCCCTCCTCAGCGTGAACTCTGATTGTCTGCCAGTTCACTTACCCATGATCATCATCTTTTCTGTCTGATGAGTGTGGAACAATTGCCCCTCGAGCACGGGTTAGCCGGAGCCGGAAGAGCCGCTTGCCTCCAGCCCAGCTGTCGGAGTCTCCATGCAAGATGCTGTGCAAAATGTTGAGTTAAAAGAAAACACGAGTAGGGGGAAAAGAGAGCTCTCTGAGAACCTCCACATGGTTCCTGTTGCTAAGGGAACCACTCCCTTTGTCTGCATAGGTTAGGAATGGCTGCTTCATTTGGAGTCTGTCTCTTAAGTACTGAAAACAGCACAACAATTTCAGAGAGAAAATAAAAAGTCCAGAATGTCTTGCAACCTGAGAAATGGAACCACCTAGGAATTCTAACATTAAAAGCATCTATTAATAGTTGATCTGGGCGACTCCAAGGAGACTGTAGAACTCCTCTGTGCCATCTGATGGGACAATACACTGCTGCACACAGTTTAATTTAGTTATTGTAATCAGCTTTTGTGGATGAGGATAGCTGATTACAGAGAGATTGATCAAGAAATCATGTCCAGTTTACTACAACAAATGGAGAGAGATCAGTAGTAACAAATATAAGCATTTAACAGGTATTCCTGATGGGCTATAGAAGAGAGGTGCCTTTACTTACATGGGCTCCTATAAATATTCAAGCCCAAATCCTTAACTCTGATTTCTGTAGCTGCTCTGTCCTGCTGCCACTCTGTCCCCAGACCCAGCACTGGCCGTATTTCTGAAGCCCCAAGTATTTGAGAATCAGCCTTCTATACAGGCCCATTGGGCTCAGTCCAGTTCAGCACATGGAGTTAGGAATCCTTGCTTCTTACCTTACCCTCTGTGCCATTACGGCATACAGTAGGATGTGTACTTAGGTAGAAATGTGATTTCACTGTGAGTCTGGGGCCCTAAAACATGAAGAGCTGACAGAGATTGTCAGGAAGGTTGGTACATGGGAACAGAAATCCCCTGAGTGTAAACATTGTGTTTGCAAAATGTCAGCCTCTTTCTGACAATGTACAGCACCAAATGCATTGCACAGCACACTTATATCCTGCTCTCTCTCAGCTGATGCCAAAGCCAGCACCCCAAAGTACTGTCAGTGCAATTTTTTTTCTGTGAATTTACCTGTTTTAATACTGTAGTATTATGGCGTAGAAATGGTCAAAGACTTAGATCCTGATACAAATTTTCAAGCACAGACATCTTTAAGGTTCTTAACATATCCAGAGGACAGTCAGAGAAAATGAGTTACAAAATCTTAGTTCAAAATCTTAGATGATGGGCTTGTGTATGGAAAGCAGAATTTTCTTTTTCCACCAGAGAGCAGCTGTGAGTGCCTGCAACAGTGGAGGGGTCAGTTCAGTCTTGCAGTAAAGAGCTGAGCTTCACTCAGTGCAATGTAGCTGCAGAGGAAAATCAGTGCCAGTGTTCTGTTTTCCAGGGAGCTGAGATTTTTCCCCTCAGCCAGATCAGAGTGTAATCTTAGAGAACAGCAGAGATGCTCTTAGAGAATACTAGTCAGATAAGAGTAATAAGATGTCTTTGCTCACGCACCCCAGTCCAGCACTGAGTCTGACATGAAGAATTCAGTTGTCACTTCATTGCACATATTGAATTGTGTTTGCAGCATATAAGTTGCAACACCCTCCCACCTTCCTCTCACCCCAGTGAGTCAAATAAAGCAGTCAGAATTGCTTTGTAGAGAGGCCTTTCTGCTCTTCCTTTCAAAAGATTAAGAGATTAGAGAGTGCAACCCAGGCTTCAGTTTAGGGACATTAGAAAGCAACTGTTAATGGGTTTCCATTGCATCATTTTTATCAAGGAACATTTAATTGGAAACCAATTTAAAAGTTTGTGATTTTATGTATTATTTTCCTTTCAGAGGATTAATTGGAATAGCTCAATCCTGCTGTGTATGTGTACACACAAATACACTCATCCCATTTTTCCTGCTCATGGATAGACTGATGTCAAGGCAAATGCAAATAAAATATCCTGGGATTCTCTGCCGCCTCAGCAAGGGAGACAATGGATTTTATGACTGAAGTGAAGTTTCTGCCAATACTTTACCACTTTCTTCTGCTGCTTGTAAACCATGGAACCTTCTTCAGTGTAATAACAGTGACAAAAGCAAACCCATGCATGTTTAGAGATTCAAAGTTAATTCCTACCATAATAAAATTCTTCAATGCCACAGATCAATGCATAGTAAGTCTAACACTTTATCTAAGCCTTTTGCAAGTGTTTGGGTATATAATACTATCACTAATACAAGAGCATTCTGCTGATCATTCCCATTTTAGCACTTCGTGATAAAAAGACACGGAGAGCAAATTCAGATCACATTTGTGAAAGAGTCAGGGACAGCACCAATGTATCCTCCTGCATTACTACACAATGTTAGATCCCAGAAAAAAAAAAAAAAAACAAAAAAAAAAAACCAAAGAAACAAAATACCAATATTTTCCCCCTTATTTTAACAAAGGTATTTTCTCTGTTTAATAGAGACTTTAGCATTCTATACTGGACATTTACTATTTTCCCATTATTACAAAAACAATCAATTTTTGTCAGACTGGCAGTGAGGCTCAGATTTGATGATAACAATGTGAATTTACAAGAAGTGAAACTCTACTCAGGAACTCTTCTTCAGTGAAATCTTGAACTGCATCTGTTACAATAAATCCCATCTTCTCAACTGAAAAATAAACTGCAGTAAGTACTAGTGTCCTAAAGAGCCCAGCTTTGTTATGCTAATCCAAGGTATTAAGAATAGTCAGAAAAGGAATTCATTAGTGGCTACTTGAATCAACTGCTTTTTGTCCCAAATATGAACACATCGCTGCAGTCAGAAATTACCTACACAGTGTGATTGAGTTTATTTATTTACTTACATATAATAAGCAACTTGCAGTGCATAAAGTGAGGCTATGGAAAAGTACATTACAGAGCTCCTGCTTCAGGGCCCTCTCAGTCAGAATTTTAGTATATGTGCCTATTTTCTGTTTATCATTCAGGCAAAAACAGTGAAATCCTATCCCCTCAGTCCACTTAGCGAGCAAGAAAAGATTGTCTGCCTTATATAAAATGGCTTACAAGGAATTTAAAAAAAAATATTTACAAAGCTCTAAAAATATTATCTTGTTTTGTTAAGGTTAAGTGTGTAAGCACTGTAGCTGTTACAAATATACCTCTTGTTATGCAGTGAAGGAGAGAAGGCAGATGGAGCTGTTGATAGCCTCAGTGACAATGGTGCAACATGCAGTTGCACAGGAACCAATATTCACCCTACAAGGAGAATTTTTCATATTCCCCAATTTTTTTTTTTCGGTCGCGAGCTAGAATTAAAATTCCAACATGAGAAATTTTCCATAGGAGGGTCATATTTAAAAGACCCTCTATATAAAAAAAAGCCCTTTACTTTGAATGAACTGACATGGATTTAAATGACCTGTGAGAGTATGTGTACAGTTGTATGTGCATGTATAAGGTTTCTTGTCCACTTTCGAGAGCCCAGACTCCCATCCCTCGTGGCAGTCTGCCAAGCAGGCCAGGAACGTGGAGAAACTTGACTTTCTGGCACTGTTCCACGCGAGATGCCGGGGAGCTGAGAGCTGGGAAAAGCGGGTGAGCTGGCAGCAAACCAAGAACGTTTCCATCAAAAATTTCATTGGAATAGACATTTTCATGCGACGTGTTAGGTTTTGGTGAACCGGCATTAGCTGAGAGAAAAATGTTCCACTGGAAACTTTCCAGTTTGTCCCAGTGCTAAGATCTTGATGCTTGGACCTCGCATATTTCATTCTACCGAAAAACAGATTTTTATTTCCTGGTGTCATGCACAGAGACAGAATGTAGTTTACTGTACTACTGATTGTCTAAAATAATTTCTCCTGACACTGTAAAAAGATACTTTATTTTGCCATCTGCAGTGAGTGCTGCTGTCTCATGACTCTGTGATTTTTTGCCATCTCCCCACCCCTCTTTATCTCATCTAAATGGATCACAAGAAGGAATGTCCGCAGGCGAGGGACTCAGTTGTGAAAGCACCACTTTGTACTCAGAGACAGATTTAAATAACTATGTCTTGAACAAGATTTCCATCTTACTTTCTATATTAGTTCAGTAGGGAAACCAGTACATCCCCACCTTGAAGTGTTATTGAAATTCATAAATATGGATTAAAACAATAAACCAGTAACAGTTCTAAGAAATGTATAAAATACAGTAGTTTCAACTACTAAACTGTAGGAAAGTAAAGTATTTAACAGTATATTGAGTACAGATGGCACAGAGTTGTGGCAGAAAATTGAAGTAGAGAAGAATACAGCCCTGGATGAACAGTCAAGTCTATTTGAATGCAATGCACACTCCAAACATTTGATTTCACAGATTCTTTGACACAAAAAAGTGTATGCAATATATATAATTTAGTTCATCTCATTCAAGCTGCATGAGTGACAATTCTGAGATTTTGGAACACTTGACCAAAATTCAGCTTTGTCACCGATGGTATATGACAAAGCTGGGCCAATTCCATGTGCTCAGCTTTTGAACCTGCCTCTCAGAACACTTATTCATATTACACCCCATTCAGGAAGTGATCTCACTGGAAAATCTGAGCAAAGCATAGGACAGAAGTTCCAGATTCAAAAAGCTAAGGAATGTTCTTTCTCCCCCTGCCACTTCATCCTCTTTTAAATGAATTTAGTCCTTGTGAAAATAATTGGATAGACAGCCCTAAGGACCAGGGCTGTTGTGGACACACAAGGACTCATTTCCACTGTCCTCATTTCACATCAGTGAACGTTCACTCTGAGATGTGTGTTTAACTTCCCATGTTGGGCATCATAGGACTTTACCCAAAACTAGTGCAGAGATGAGCACAGAATTCTTCAGCCTGAGAATAAATAACTTTATAATCATGAATAATCATACAATAATTCATCCCCTCTCTTTCGAGTTCTCATAGCGAAAAAGGAACCGAACAACCACTCTCAACTGAGCTGTAATACATAATTGTTAATACTGGTACTAACAGTATCCTTTGGTCACTAGCTCTCTCAAGTTTGAATATGGGCACCAAATTTGAGCTAAACCCAGCATTAAACACAGGATTTCTACCTTGCTTTTTCCTACTGGTAATGAAATAAGCATTGATTCAGAAACAAATTGTGATGCGAGCTTGAGCTCTATAAGGAGACTGTATCCCAATCCTAGACACAGCACAGCATGTCTTAAGGAAGCTTCTGGGTGCTCCAGTAGCTTCATGGGGCAGAGTTAATTCAACTCCATGTCTCCATTTTGCTTTTCAGAATTTCTTCTTCTGTTTGGAAGAGTAATCCACCTCATTTTCAAATGTTTGAAAATTCTTCATCTCCATTTCAGGTGGCTGTCAATATTTCCAGGCTGTGTAACCACTTTCCTCAAGTGAAATTGGCAAAATTGGCCCAAATAATCGATTAATTTTTCAGCAGAAGAAAATAGAAAGTATTCCAAGCCTGCTGAATTTGATGTGAAACTATCAAAGAGAGTATGTGCACAGAGTTAGCAAAGCAAAAGTCAGACCTGTGGATGCATCTTGCTCGATATCTCAAAACAGTCAAAGAACTCCAGCTGGTGTTCCCTGCCTCTACTTGACAATGATGCACATTTTCCACCTCCTCTGACAAGAGCTGACTTCAGATTTATCTCTGCTGTTTATTTCTGTTCTTTAGAAAATACAGATTCAGAAAGTTCTGCCACCCACTTGCAGCAAATTTAAATATCTAAACAAGTGTGAAGTTCAGTGATAGCACTGTGAGAGAAGCTGCTGAAGCATAATTATTCTCTTTACAAAGAGCAAGTCTCTCATACTATGTGTAAGCTTACACATAGAGGTAGACACACACATACATTCACATTAAATTTACTGTACTATGCTTGATTTCTCTTCACTGTAACTATTTTCTGTGCCATCACTGAAGGCATTTCCAATGTATATATTTGCTCTGACACCTCTAGATATCATCATGCTTTCTCATGCCCTTGAGTGATATTGACTCACTTCCATTTCTTCTGTTGCTGTGAAAAAATAAACAGTAGCTACAAAGCTGTCAAAGAATTGGATTTCTTCTTCTGTCTGCTTTTAATCCTTTTATCTATAGATCTGAAATAGCTTTTTCTATCATCCAAGTCATATTCATATTTTACAATGACTCTTGCTCAATTTTTTGCAGAAATTTATACCTGGCCCTTGTGTTACTTTCACCATTATTAAGCCAGAAAAAAGAGCAAAATAAACCAAACTGACTCAATTTAATGCAGCAGCTATGACAAATTGCTCAGAAGTAAGAGTTTCAGAGAAGCAGGCCTTCTGGGGGTGCTCCCACCATCGAGCACACACAGGTAATACTCCTTTCTGTGTCTCATAAAGCAAAAAGAACTCCTAAAATTGAACTTCATCCACTCCAATCAAAATGCCACTCAAGTGCTGATTGAAATATCCTTCATTCAAATCAGAGTGAGTGCCTTTAATGGCTACCCAAAAGGCTGTCAAATTAAATAAGAAACAAAATGCAAATAAATTAGCATTCCTAGCTACTGATATGCTATAAATATTTATGAGGAAAAAAAGATGCTGTAATTTCAAATGATACCACAGGCCTATTTTGTACAAACAGTTAAAACAGTTATACATGCAATACTGTACTTTGCAATTTTTTTCCATTTCACATCACCATAATCACCTAATAAATATTTAAATGGACCCATTTGCTGTAACTATAAAAGAACCGTGTAAACTTGTTGTCATCTAGACACATAAGCCGCAGTGGAGTCAATGAATTTCAACAGTCACTTAATATTGCAAGCCACAAGCTACCTTAAACCTGCCAGCAACTGTCTGCCAGGAAGCTACTGCAGCACCATGGCTACCTCCTCCAGCCCAGGACACGAGATTCATTATGAATGCTAGCATTGCTACTCTAATTAGGCCTGGGAGAGGTTTAACAACCATGCTACAGTCTTGCTGCTGACAAATATAAAAATAAAGCCTTGTTCAAATTAGCAATGTGAAGTGAGAAGGCCTAGAAGCAGCAACTGTCTGACCAGTAGTGAAACAGTTCTAATCTATAGTGAGGTTATTTTGCTTCATAAACTGCTAGTATGTTACCTGCAGGAGGTCTCCCTGTAAAATGAATTATAGTAAGCTATATGTGATAATTAACCGTGCATTAGCAAATATCTTGAAACAGGGGGGCTCTGTTTTCTCTGTATTTTGACTAATAAAAGCATGAATTTGTTCAACAAATGATCATTTAGGTTGTGGAATGCTAAGCATATTGGAAGAACACAGTAAGCAATAGAATATTGTAGGTGGACTAACAGTTTCCTTACAAAAACAGGCTGTTTAATAGGCTGGCTCCATACTACGTTATTCACAGTACTAAAAACCACAGTGTTGGGAAGACAAATACAATATACATTTAAAATAATATAAACCTTGTACTCATATTTACTTTAAAAATGCCATGGATCTGACAATAAAAAAAAATCCATAAGCAAACGTTTATCTCAGAAAGAGAAAATCCCAAGTGACTCTTTCCAGAATGTAAACAGATAGTGAGGCAATTGGTATGGTCATCTTCTCTAGAGGGGAGAAAAATGTGGCTGAGTTTAAAATAGTCTACACCATATGAATGTGAAGCAAGGCAAAAAAAAAAAAAAAGAAAAAGAAAAAAAAAGAATTATGTATACTGCTTAACACAATAAAAAGAAAGTGGTGCTATAATTTCTTTCAGCTTCAAATACATCTTATGAAAACATATTTAGCCATAATGCTTTATGGAGCTGTGGCTGCACCAGCTCCCTGTTGGCTGTGAATCAGAGGTCAGAGCCACTGCAGCAGACACAGATTGACAGTCTGTGCCTCTTTATTCATACTGTGTGGACTGGGGCCCAAGATTCCAAACACCACAAATTGAATTTCATTTAACTACAGGTACTCTATCAGCTTTAGCCAGGCTCCACGTGATAATGACTCATGATAGGATTTGGCTGTATCATGGCTGGATACCCAGCCCCAGTGCCATGGGGATGAGCCACAGGTAAAAAAGAGAACAGATTGGGCAGTTCATAAAGGCCAGCGGTCAGAAGTCTCTCAAAACGTTGAGTATCTTTAAAGCATCAGAAGTGTTCTTTAAATGTAAGACAAAGCCAAGCTCAGCTGTCCCTCTGAGCTGGATGGGTCCATTTCCTTCCCCCACACAGCTCTCACCTGCCCCATAACAAACCACACTGGTCTGTCCCTGCAGCACTCCAGGCTCCTCAGCACAGGCCTGGAAGAACTCCCCGATTTCTGAGCAGGGAGCTCTCAGTGAGGTACCAGAGCTCTGGAAGAACGCCCTGGTTTCTGAGCAGGGAGCTCTCAGTGAGGTACCAGAGCTCTGGAAGAACTCCCCAATTTCTGAGCAGGGAGCTCCCAGTGAGGTACCAGAGCTCTGGAAGAACTCAATTTCTGAGCAGGGAGCTCCCAGTGAGGTACCAGAGCTCTGCAAGAACTCCTCAATTTCTGAGCAGGGAGCTCCCAGTGAGGTACCAGAGCTCTGGAAGAACTCCCTGGTTTCTGAGCAGGGAGCTCTCAGGGAGGTACCAGAGCTCTGGAAGAACTCCCTGGTTTCTGAGCAGGGAGCTCCCAGTGAGGTACCAGAGCTCTGGAAGAACGCCCTGATTTCTGAGCAGGGAGCTCTCAGTGAGGTACCAGAGCTATGGAAGAACTCCCTGGTTTCTGAGCAGGGAGCTCTCAGGGAGGTACCAGAGCTCTGGAAGAACTCCCCAATTTCTGAGCAGGGAGCTCTCAGGGAGGTACCAGAGCTCTGGAAGAACTCCTCGATTTCTGAGCAGGGAGCTCCCAGTGAGGTACCAGAGCTATGGAAGAACTCCCTCATTTCTGAGCAGGGAGCTCTCAGTGAGGTACCAGAGCCCTGAACGTGCAGCAGACATCCAGGGAGCATGGCAGGATACTCACCCAGCCTGGGCAAAGCCACGGGGCTGGCACTGCAGCATCCTGTGCCCCACAGTCTGCAGCAGGAGTGCTCCTCACCAGCTCCCTTCCTTCTCCACATCCATTGGGTTCAGCCAAAGGATATTGGCTTGGTGTTGGCTTTCTAATATCTGTTTAAACTATTTTGGGGGGCTAGTAGATCCAGATATATCATATATATGAAATATTTTCTATTTGTAGCATTAAATTATTTTTGCAATCAAATTACAAAAGATGGGTCAAGAACACATTGCTGAGGCAGCATGTAGAATGAAAATAGGCATTCTTCTTACAGAAAATACTCTATGAAGTAAAAATGTTACTACAAATTAATGGCAAGCATGTGGCTACAAGTTATTTCTTCTGCTTCACTACAGAAAGATAAGAAATTATAAACCAAAATTTTCGTTCCTTCAAGCTAGTATAGAGATTTCGACTCAGGTTTGTTAGTGTGAATCATCTGGTAAAGAAGGATGAATTTGAGATTCTGTTTTCCCCTCAATCTCCAGCATAAGCATGTTTGCCTTATGTTCATAAGGAATTTAAATATACTACTTTTTAATGTATCTCCCTCTCAACAACATGATTTTTCATTCTAAGTAAGGGCATTAGGTAATTTTAACCATCACAATTTGAAAGTGACCACATGTATCCATACTGTTGCAGTTAATAAAGTTTGAAAATCCAGTGTCACTTTTAAAATTTGCTTTTCAAAAAGAAAGCCAAACCCTTCAATGTCTTTTACCATTGCACTAACTCTGAGGTAAATGAGAACTTAGAAAGTAGTGTGCTGTATTTTCTCAGTTGAATTATATTTATAGACTTCCAGGCAGAGGGTAAGATTGCCCCCTTTTGGAATTTTTCAGAGTAACAGTCCAAATAAAGAATTGGGTGCAAAGCATTCCTAATCCCTACTCAAGATATGCATCTCATCAGGGATTATTTCTGCTTCATGCTGTTGTGTTCTCATGTTACTGTGTATGTGGCTTCACATTTCTTATTAAAGCAACAGGCATGAAAGAATTCAACTGCTCTTGCCAGCAACCACAAAGGCACAAAATCTGAAGTCAGATAAAGGTAAACATATGGAACATTCCAAGGAATGCAGTAGTAAAGATGGAACATATAGCTGAATTCTCCCCTTCTCCTGCTCTGTAGGACAAACTTTAGAGGCAGTAATTTGTAACCACAGTGTCCCATAAAGCAGCATTCTCTGATAAAATTGACAGAGACTGAAACATGCTAAACAAGAAATGGAATGATTTAAGTGCTGAAAACAATCAGGACAGTTCTTCTGATCCCAGATTTAATTTAATAGCAAACTCACCCTTGGTGTACTGATCTAGTAGTAGGGCTTTTTTTTTTAATTGTCAGCTTTAACACCTAAATCGTGGTCATTAATCAAGTGTGTTAGTCCTTTAAAGAGATGTTCACGACCATGGGCAGAACATGCCCAATAACCAGAAGTCTGAATGGGCATCTGTATTTGCATTAAAACCTTATTTTTATTATTATGGTGCCATAATGCCAAATATATAAACAATTTATTACTGAAAACAATGCAGGTTAGTCCTTTAAAATAGTTCATAATTAGTATTATTTGCAAATGAACATCATTAGTCTGTTACTTGACCTGCATCTTCTTCTAATTTTAGAAAGCTAACCTTTACATAAGGCACAATTAATTGCATTAATCTGCACATTTTTGTTTCAAAACTTATTTCCCAGGGATGAGACCTTTAAAGCTCTTTCAATTGCCAAATTCCATTCATTCTCATTTTAGTAAAAAGTTTAATCTAAATAAATATATTAGTATGGCTTCAACTAGAAGTGGTTCAACAGCCAGCTCTCCAAACATGGAGAGATCTCCAAATGGAGGCAGACTGACATAAACTAGCAATAGGATGGAAATCAGACAGTATTAGTGGGAGCTACACTGATGTATCTCATCACAGCTGGAACAAGACCTCTGCTCAAGCAAAGTAAGAAGGGCAGGCTGTCAGTGCACCACATCAGACCCAGAGGAAAATAGAATATTTAAGGTGTGCAATTCTCTGAAAACCTCATTGCCCAAGTTGTGTGGGCTGTATTAAATAACTCCATCCCATTCATCTGTTCCAGTCACAGACTATAGAATACAACATTTAGTTTTCCATCCTATTACAATCAAATTGTATCACTAAAGGCTGTTGTCTTCCAATAATTTAAGTATAGTTCAGTGAACTAAACCAAGATTACACTAGTTCATGGAAAACAGCATCCTTGAGTGTCACTACTGATTTTAAACCCTACAGGACAATACTATAGAACAGTGTTCATGTGGATGCTATAAAAATGTCACTGTGCCAATAAACTTCAATGCAAGTGCCTCAGGAATAAATCATGTCACTCATATTGCAGTTTTTAAAATTTTAAAAAGCCATCAGTAACATTTTTTCCTGTGGTTAATATTTTAATATTCTTAATCTCTGAGATACCAAACTTTTAAAAGTGAAGAAAGCAATCCTTATTCCTCACATATCTTTTATCTTTGCATCACGGTGAGCAAATTATCACAATAAAGAAGATTAGGCATTGCAAACTTTTATGTCTCCATAAAAAAGCTGAAGTCCCAGGTTTACTGAGTGGAACTCAGAGTAAAAACCACCATTACATATAAAGCACCAAGTGTAACAAGATGAACCGCAATGTAACTTTCCAGACTGTTTGCCCAAGCTGTTTAATGCCCTGTGTATTTCTGTTGAGGGAAAGTGAGAGCTTAAGTTGAATTATGTCCTTGCTGCTTTCAAAATACTTTAAACAGTTATTCAAACTGTAGCCAGTGTGTCATGCATTCCAATACAGAATATAAGGATCTATGTATTTAGTGTCACTGTAAGACTTTTACTTCGAGTTTTCCTTTCAGTGCTATGAAGTTAATCATAAGGAAGGAATGCACATTCTGATCATGTTAATTAGCTCAGTGAATATGACTTCTAAAGAGATTACTTAATGAGTCCTCAAGGATGCTGAAAACCATTTTATTAAGAGAAATGCTTGGTTTCCTTTACTGACACATTCATTGGACCAAAAGGCTGTCATTAAGTAGTCTGTAGCTGTCTTGATATCTATATATGGACAATGAAACCACTGCAGAAGACACACGGTAGATTTTATAACCACATTTTATAGCCACTGAAAAATACGAGGATAAGGATAGAAGCAGAATAGTCACTTATGCTTTCAGGAAACATAAATTTGAAGTTCTGAAGGCATAATTTGTTACATATAAAGGACATGAATCAGTGCTCTGGATTGCTGAGCTTAATTCTGTGCTTTTATTTTACTTCCTTGCCCTTAATGAAGGATACAAAGAAGCAATGACAACTGGTAAAGAGTTTTCCTCATGGTTGCAAAAGTGCTTAAAAAAATTGTCAAATGCCATAAACTTTTTAAGTGCTCCCTTAGGCTAAGAAAAAAATGCCTCTGGGTTTTACCATGGCTCAGAGATTTGTAAGATATGTTCTTATCTTTGCCATGTTTTGATTTAGATCCATCTTGTTGTACCACCAAGTCCCTTTTTATGGAGTGGGGACTCAACATAGCCAAGGTCTTAATTCAGTTATTTTCCTTGGGTGGCAGGTTGGCCAAGCATCCCCACCTACTGCTGCCATGAGGTTTTCTCTGCTCATTCTTCCATAGAACATGAGACACAAGCTCCACCTGGTAAACAAACTGTGCTCTTCACCCCTTTTCTGTGCTCTAAGGAAGGGTGGAGGCATGGAACACAACCAGCTTCGCTGCACAACAGTTGTCACAAGAACAGTGCTACTTGTAGGACAGGTAGGAATTTTGTTTGCTTATTAATTTAGAAGGAGAAAACCACTGCATCTTTAGGAATCCATTCTGGAACCTGGCTGAAGCACGTGATATAATGCCACAGAATCTGAGCATGTATAACAGAGAATGATTTGAAAACAAACTCTTTGTGAGTGTAGGAGAGAATGCTTATTATGTGCTTCCACAAGCACATCTTTCATCCAAAATGAGAATATGTTGAGTAAATCCCCAAACAATTCATGACTTCTCTAGAGCAATTCCCACACTTCCCAATTGTTCTTCAGGCAGCTTAAAGGCCATGCAGCTCAGAATCTGCTGTAGGCTGCAGAATGTTTTCATCTGACCTTCTGATGAGTTTCCACTGTTTTTTCAAAGCTGAAAACAGAGGATCCAGTACTGGACTCATGAATATATCCAAATTCTGGAGAACTTGCTATAAGAGATACCATAAAATATTGAAAGCTGTGTTTTAAACACAAAACTTTCTTGTGTCTATTAAACATCAACACAGCTACCTTGCCTGTATTTTTTCCAATATTTCCTGCATTTTTCCAATACCACTTAAAGATATCCAACAGTATTTGCAACAAATCATATAATCAGCTGGGCCATTTAAGCAGTACATTTGGGTTGTGACCAGGTTTCTCCTAAAACCTAAAAAGAGCTGTAGTTTTTGGATTTCACAGCAAAAATACCAAAACTGATTTGATTTTAGGGGAAAGGATTTCTAGTCAGTCCTAATAATAGGGAAAATTCTCTGCCGTCATTCAGCTTGGCTGAACAAGAAGTCCTCAATTTATTCTACAAATGCAGAAAGTAGTTGTAAGAACCTATATTTACAACATCTAATAGCATCATCCACTAAGTGTACACTGGGAAAGCTGCAGGAACACTAAAGGCAAGAGGTGCAAGAGAGGACCTGTTGAGATTAGCAGTGAAGACTCAGAGTAATTGGACATGCCATCACATTGAAAACAAAGGAAATGGGCATTGATTCCTCTGTGAATTACTGGCCACCCTTCTGTCATTGCTTATACAGAGCTCAGGACAGAGTTTTAGCTAAGTTCTGTGGAAAATGTTTAGTTACATGAATCACTCTTTATCTAGAGCCTCTGACAAGAGACAGTCAAACCAAAGTCTTTCAGAGAAGACAGATCCATGCAAACTCATATCCCTCTTTTTCACTTCCAAAAGGCTTCTTAATCAGTTTATAAAACATGAAAAAATCCACCCTGTTGCAGTGCCACATAAATGTTCTGAAAACCTGAAGTGCTGTTGCTATAGAAGGTACATGAGCTTTGAATCTGCTGCTAATAGCCAGTGCGTGGAAAACATAATGAGAAATGATTGCAGGTTAATAACCAGGTTTCAGAAATTCCAAAGGATCCTCTTTTATTCCATGTGTCATAGCAGTCTGAGTGTACAGTACAGTGCAACCTAATCTTAATTAGCTTTCTTAATCTTCTATTGGTTGGAGTTGATTGGTTCTATTCAAAACTGCTCGCCTAAAGTTTTTGATACCTCTCAAAATTACTTTTCTTTTGTTATCACAAACACACACACACATGCTCACACACCCAACTCCTACATTTCTGCAGAGAATCAAAGGAAATAAGAACTTTTCCTTAGAAATAAACCCCAGTTTGTCTTGGACTGTCATAAACTCTATGCATACTCACTCCAGGTTGCCAGTTTTTTGCACTGGGTTTGCTCATGTGTAAATGCAGGTAAATTATTGCTATTAACACCCTCCCATAAACTGGCTCTTGAAGAAAACAGTAGAAATATAAACAGTTTCATAAATAGAAATTATGGACCCCCAGTCTTAAATATGATGGTTACTGGTTAATAAGTATGTCCTTTTAAAAGGTATTGGACACTCATCATAGTATCAGTATAAACTCAGTTTAAAACAGTAGCATTTCCTTGGAAGGCATAACAAAAGTGTTTTCTCCTCAACAAATACTTCAAATTCCATTCTTCATATAAAACATCCTACATATTTAGAGAACAGCAAAGAAATATTGTGCTCACGCATCACATTAAATGAAAAGCAATTTTCATTCTTCAAAGATGAAAAGTAGCGTGTAGAAATGCTTGTGGCAATCTGCTCATCAGGTAAGTGAACTAAGAAATTATTTGAGAATACTTACATACAGTGACTCCAGTGTGCTTTGCCCCTTTTCACTTCTGCTGTTACTCAAGCCTCAACTGAAGCAAATTGTGTTTGACAGTTTGTATTTCCTCAGAGCTGCTCTGTCTGTCTGCAATTCCCGAGATGGACACTCTTCCAATAATTTATATCCCCATCAGAGCTCCCCTGCTCCCCAAGCAGAGGCAGCACGGTCGTTCTCTCATCTCCCACTTGCTGAGCTTCTGCAGCAAAGAAACAATAGAGGGGAAACCGACAACTGATAGTGCCCAACTGCTCAAGGAAAAGCAACCTGAGACCAGAAAGCAACACATTAGATGGTAAGGGTAGACTGAAATGTGTCATCTGTCCTCCAGTGGCATTTTGAACCCTCAGAAAAACTGCAAAATACTGACTATAAGCTTGGGAGGGCACAACAATGCTGGAAAAGGATTTTAAAGCAACCATTCTCATGAATATCATGATATTCAAAAAGTAGATGTTCCTTTAAAATGAAATTTTGTCTTCACAAAAGGAAAAATTGTCAATTCCTCTTTACCAGGAGTGTGGCAAAGGCTGAAATACTCCTGACAGATACTATATTCCCTTCAATAAGTTAAATTCCTCTGTTAATATTAGCACCATCACATTGACAATTATGTTGCATGAGGATTAGAAGCAGTGTAACTATTTAAATAATAACATTTCTGTTTTGAAGGAATAACAAGAAATAATTATGATATTCTGACAAAGGCCATATTTTTAACACAGTCTCTTGAATTCATTCTAGTGTGAGATACCTCAATTACAATAACTTCTGTGGTGAAAGAAGTGAACAGATTGTAACATGAATCTTCAAGGCAAGCTCTCCATCAAAAAGAGATCTCCTCCTCAATATTCAGTTATATGAATCAATAATCATTCCCACAAGGCTACTTATTTCTACAGTGGTAAATTTCATTCTACATACAGGAGTTCACAGACATTTTATCAGATAGTGCTAAGGTTAAGAAAGCATTCAATTTGGATGGAGAGTTTGGATTAGAATTTAAATCTCCATTGGAACATAATTAATGCACTAACATCTATTAATAACCACAAAAACTGCTAGAAGAGGCAGTTCTGGTACTACTTTTTTAGAGTTCAGTAAAACTCATTTTTATAGACAGGACTAAACATTTCTAACACTTGCTTTACAGCCTCCTCTGGGATGGTATATACTGCTGGCAACTCAGCACCACTTCCTGACACCTTAGAGAAAAAAGAAAGAAATATTAAGCACAGTGGCAGGAGAAAAGTTTAAGTGCCTAGATTAATTTTTCTGCATTGGAATCTGACTGAGATAACACAGCTTTTATAAGAGGGTTTTACCTTTTTGAATTGAAATCAATGAGTTGGGATTTCTGCCCCCCACTCCCATTGCAGAATACACAGAATCAGAATCTTGACATTTGGATCATTTGTATCATTGGAAGGAAATAATAACTTAAAGATGGGAAACACATAGGGTATAAATTCAACAATGTCAGTAAATTGTCAAAAAAATATTCCTATCTAATAGTCCCCAAACACAGTGCTCAAGTGCCAGAAGTCCTTTAGGACATAAAGTGAAGATATTAAGCAGCTAGAATCACTTAATACCATGACCTCATTCACATGGCAGTGCTGGAGAGCAAGGAGACAAAATAATTACAGTCTCAAGGCTTTAAGTGTGACCTTCTATGGACAAGTCTTGCCAGTGACAGGCTGTTTTCATCCCCTGGATACATAATAGGCTAAAGAAGGGAGGAGAAAGGAACCTGGTAGAAATTTCATTGTATCCCTTGTTTGAAAGAAAGATTTTCTGGTGCAACCCAAAGAGAACCTGTTTTGCTGTAAATCTTTATTTCTTTCACTTCATGCAAAGAACTGATAGGAGACAAACCATTTCATAGCATAGGTAAAGAAAAGCCTCCCACAGCTGAGCTATTTACAACTCTTAATAGAGCAGATCTTGGCATGCTGGAGATGCAGCATGTGTAGCTGGAAGAAGCAAAGGAACATGGTGTGTCTTCCATTTCAGGGGAAAGGCAAAAAGCAAAAGGGACACTGAAGTAGTTGCCACTTGAAGACATTTTTAGAATGCAACAAAGTGTTCAGGAGCACTCCAAATTGTGTTCAAGGCCCAGGGTAAAGGTGTTGGTTAGTGGACCTCACAGGAATTACAGTAGAACATGCAGTAGGTGAAGCCTTGAGAGCCCCAGCTGAAGCCTTTTCCAAATTTTTTATCAAAGCACTCCCAAACTTTTCCCATCACCAAGGGGAAGCCATACTGCTGTCATCCTATGGGGGGGAGGGTGAATTAATATTTTCACACTTAGAATAGAATTATTTGTTAAGCAGTCCACAAGGTTCTTGAGACCTTCCGCCAAAGAAGTTGAAAAAATATATTCAGATTCATTTTAGCAATAGCCCACAGATAAAACTTGTAAAAATGTCAGGTCTAACTTTCAGGAATGATTCAGTCAGATTAGGCTTACAAATCACTTGGATGCATCTGAAAGTTGTGCTTGAGACAAAGCCAAATTAAGAAAAGAATATATAACCAAGCTTTTCTTAAACAAGCACTAAGTAATGTAACTAGGCTAGAAAATAACAGAGGTGTGAATATTGTTTGTTGAAAAATTTGAGGGGATAGCTATGGTAGGATTTCCCATGACTTCATGCAATTGTCAGAAGCAAAGGAATGGAGCTATTTTAAAAGCAGCTGCTGTTTATAAGGTTCTCCTTTAGATCTCCATTTCTAAATCCCAGCCCATAGTGCAGCAGAGACCCTCTGCTGGTACAGGAAAATTCTTGAGTCAGTATTTTCCTTCCCAATCTTTCAGCTGACCTAAGCAGCTCCTAACACTTGCCAGGCTAAGATGACTCAACACTACAGTTAGATAACATTTTTTTCATTTCTTCCTCAAGTTCAAATAATACACACTCAGTCTTTCACTCCCTTCAAGATCAAACCTCAGCAGACAACTTTCAGCTCCCTGCTTCTCTGAAGCACCAATTATTCAGCTTTACTAAGGCTCAGACAAGAATGAGTCAGATGTTGACATCCAAATAAAGCAATGTCCTGCTGCGTTATCACTATGCAGGAAAACTCAGACAGAAATTCCAGGCTCTCATGCCTTTGACATCCAACTGTATTCCTAAACAAAGTTGAGTTTTCCTTTTTCTGGCACCTCCTGGAAGTTTACCAGCTGCAGCAAGCAATCCAGAAGTGCTTTGCTGGGTAGAAGACCACACTCCTTTCATTAACCCTGGAGGCACAGTTTCTCAGGGCTCATTCAAATCCGCATATTCTCCAAATACAGTTATCAGAATTAAGGAGACACTAAACCTTCTGAGATAGGACCAAAATGGACATTTTTAATTTTCTGAGTTGTTGCACATGTCCAAATGAAGGAAAATAAGTTCTGCCAGAGTTTTGGCAGGGGTCCAATATTCTGGACCCAATCAACACCCACAGAGCATCTTCCACAGATTCAAAGTGGAATTACTGAAATGTGTATGCAGCAAATTTATATTATCAATTTCACCAGTCCCACATAAGCCTAGTTTGTGCCAAGGTGAATGTCACCCACTGAATAGGTGCAACATAACTTTATTCAGGAGTATATTACCAACATTATGAAATCCTAAATCAATCCAACTGGCGTATTTTCCCTGTCAATAAGAGCAATAATGGTTTTTGTTTATAATATCTAATCTCTCCAATTCAGGAGCGGCATAATTCTACTTCAGAGTCGGGGAAATCAAGTCACAGGAAAGGTACTGGCTACATAAAAGTACCCAGTAGCTCAGTGGCTTAAGGCTGGATTAGCACCTGAATATTTGAATTTACCACCCAGATCCTCACTAATCAGCCTTTCAAGAGCTGCCAGCCTCCCACCGTCCCACAGCAGTTACAACTTCATCTCCAGTGGAGAAGCTCAGTGGCAGCAGCCAAGAGCTGTGTGCACCTTCCACGGGCACTCACTGACTGCAGGGACATCCCAGCAGGGCTGGCTCGTTCTGGCTGGGATTCCCAGCTCCAGCTGAGCAGACTCTGCAGAGTTCACCTGACAGCACTGGCTCAGAACAAGGCTGACACAGACACACAGCACAAACAGGAAGAAATGGAGAGAGAGACAGGGCGTTATTGATAAAAGATTGTGTGTTTACTAGGCTAACAGTGTCCGCACATTCCTGTAGGTGTGTGGAAATCTCATTTAACAGTGTCACATTCCTGAAGGGCGCAGCTGGCAGAATGCAGATAATGCACTTTAAATAAAGCACGCATTACCTTGTCATTTTGTAAATTAGGCTGCAGCAGACTTCAGATAGGGAAAAGGTAATCCCATGGAATGCCTTCTCTTCTGATGCTGGCTGAGCCACCATCATTCCTGTCAAGCCAGACTAATTGCTTTGTTTTTGTGGGCTCCTAGGGAATAACGCACTTACAAATTTGGAAAAAATAACAACATTGGCTGTGGTGACTTTTGATCAATCACCACCTAGCTGGGAATGTCAGACCTATTAAGAGTCCCCTCTTTGCCAAAAATTAATGAACCAAAAATAAGTACCAGAGTTTGGAACCAGCTCTGTCTCAGCTGTATTCAATGCCACAGTCCCACTGGAGGGTAAGGAAAGGGGGAAAAGGAGTGAAATAAGAAAGCAAAGGTTAGTAATAATTGTAGCACATTTTTTTTTCTTCATTATTAAGTATGAGCAACTACTAGAACTCAAAGTGACCAAAGTGAAGACAGGTTATTTTTTATTATATTGATCAAAGATTCAAAGAGATTAAAATTTAGGAATGAACAATAAATAGCTCTTCTTGTCCATCATTTCACATACACATGGAGTTGAACAGAAGAAGTTAGCCAAACGAACCAGCTTTTCACAAAACAAAATTCCAGCCCCATACTTCTGAAGCACTACAAATTAAATTGTAGTTTTCCTCCAAGTTTTTAATTTTTTAGATCCTCATGAATTTTCGGGACACTGTCTCAAAGTCTTTGATAAACAACTTTCTGGTTAAAAAAATATTAAATAGACTTTCTGTTTTAAGTTTAAAAGAAATATTACATGGTCTAAAAATACAACCAAGAAACTTTAAAGTAATCCAAAGAGGAATGATTTTTTTTTTAAATTTCCCAGATCTTATCAAATTTTAGCAGTCACATATATGGGGTTTTTGGTTCAATTTTTAAAAATTAAGTACTATTGCACCCTCTTTTCCTTTTATTTCCCAAGATCTTTTGGCAACAATAAACTTATTTGATTTCCTTTTAAAAGAAGGTCAGATTGTCTCAAGACAATTAAAAGGAACCATGCTGTTTGAAGTAACACTGCCATTATCCTGCTAATGAGGCCTTGTAATCCTGAAGTTATGGTAGGAGTAAAAGAACTTTGGTACAAACAATGACAGTCAGTCCCACAACATTTTTATGTGCCATGTCAGAAGAAATTTGCAAGAGGAAATTGCATCTATTAAGATTATATTCTTGAATCATTTGAAGGTTAATACTTTCAAAATAAATAAAAGGTCAAAAGCGCTGCAGGTCTGCAGGTAAAAGCCTCAGACTGTGAGCCATTCAGCCAGAATAGTTTAGGGTTCAATCAAAGGCTCAAAGCATAAATTTGCTAGAGCCAAGAAAATAGTTTGGATTTATCTAATGTTTTATTTAATAAGAAATTACATCTGAAAAATTTCAGAATGCCGATTTTGCACCCACTTTCCACATGGAGTGTCTTGCCTTTTTCTATTTGAAACTACCATTAGACTTCCATATTTCTTTATAAAATCTAAAAGCTTTACAAACTTCAAAATATATGTTCGTGAGTTTTCTTTCAATATTGAAATTAGGAGGAGGATTGGCTAATCATTGTCCCCCACCACGGCTAGTTCTTCCACAAACTGTGTAAAACAATGTTTGTATTCTTATATTGCTATCATGTAATTATAACATTTCTGTTTTTATATTATTATGTTGTGCACAAGTATAGATAGAAAAAGCTACATTTATTCCAAGCGTCTGAGGGGTCATGGCCCAGCTGATGTGAGAGCTGAGGCTCTGGGTGCCACCACAGCCCAGGCCATGGGACCAGAGCATTAAACTCACAATGCCACCTCGATTATAAAACCTTTGTCTCTTCTTCATGTTTCATTATACAGTTGTTTCAAAGAGGTATTGAAGTAAGTATTTGCACAATCAAAATTGTGTATTGTGTATAAAATATTTACACAAACAAACATCCTCCTGTGTGGGGCTGCCTAGAGGGTTTTCTGACCACATCCATTTCGGTCTCATTATCTCAGCCACTACACCACCAGCATTGTTAGGAATGGAAATTTTAAATGTGGCCATCACGTGGCTGAAGTTCAAAACTGCATCTTAAAATTTAAGCAGAGATTTTTGTGGAGGCTGGAGGAGTGTGTGCAGCCTCAGCAGCCCCAGCTCACCCAGGAGCCCACACAGCTTCCATAACATCCACAGCCCCCAGCCCTGCCCTGGATCCCATCCCACAGCTGCCCTCCAGTCCTGGGGACCGTGCAGTAAAGAAGAAAGATGTCTGAAATCTGGCTCTATCACCATTAACCCCTCAAAAGACTCACTGCTATCCCAAAAATGTCCCTTGGGCTGCTGAGGCCCTGCTAATTATTGTCCAGGAGAGCATACTGCATTCCAAGGTCTTGCAGCTCCACCTCTGGTTTCTGAGCTTCGGAATGCCATTTTCTTTTTGACAATACATCCCCTTTCTATATCCTCCCTGCCTCTGCTTTACTCCGTCATTTAGAGGAGACACCAAGTTATCCAAATATTTCAGAAACTTGTGGGGAATGTGACCTGCCAGGAGTGCTTCTCTCCCTGCCCTCCACCACATGCCTCAGGCGACAAGTTTTCCCTTGTGTGACAGCAGTTTTCCCTCAGTGACAGCAGCTTTCCCTTGTGTGACAGCAGTTTTCCCTTGTGTGACAGCAGTTTTCCCTCACTCACAGCAGTTTTCCCTCAGGTGACAGAACATGAGCTTTCCCTCAAGTGATAGCACAGGATTTTTCCGTCAGGTGACGGCAGTTTTCCCTCAGGTGACAGAAGAGGAGCCTTCTCTCAGGTGACAGATTTCCTTTAGGTGACAAGAGTTTTCCCTCAGGTGGCTGCACAGGGGCCATCCCTCAGGTGATATTCCACCTCTGTTCAGGGCAAAATGTGTTCACAGAAGGAGGAATCCCTTAGGAAGGGATGGAGAAGGGGCATTGTTTATTGATATCCTGTGGTTAGCAAGTCAAGAACCCTTTTCTGCCTGGCAGTAGTTTTCTTTTGGTCGTTACATTTTGTGCTTTTATTGAAAGATATGCAAACTCCACCCTTTTTTCTGAGTTTTCTGGAGTTTGGAAGGCTTTAAGGGAAGCACTGCATGCACAGTGTATTCTTATCTTGGGTATTGGCTTTTTCCAGGTGGCAAATAAAAAGTGATTCAGCCTAAACAGTTGTAAAGGAGAAGGATGGGGCTGCAATATGAGACACAGAGTCATTGTCAAAGATTTCTTTTGCTAACTCTAACTTTGCAGATTGGGCCGCCAACATTAGATGGAAAATGTTGGAGAGGAAGGAAATGATCCCTTTCAATTTCTGCCATTGCACTTGATTCCCTTGGGGCTTTCTGGGCACAAACTGTAGTCAAGGCAAGAAGGGGAGCATGCTATCTGACTTCAGGCAGTGAAACTGAGGTAGGTATTTTTACTTAATTTACTAAACACTGTGATCAGTGGTAGTTTATAGCTCAGGTATCAGTCTCTGGATCCCTGCCCAGTGTTGTTTTGCTTTCACTCTTACTTATAAACACATCTACAGCCAGATAAAAGCTTCTTTGTAAATTTTATTTATTTGGAGTTTCTACATGGGATGAAAAAGCTTTAAATGGTAGATGCAGAACTAGCTTTGGATCTAGACAAATTTTGCACTCACCAAAACAAAGTTGAGCCAAATTTAGAAGTAGTGCCATATGACATGCTCTTGGGGAGTGAGAGGCTGGCTGTAGGCCCAGATCTGACAAAGATCTTTTGCACATTTTTATCTTTATACTCTGTGAATAGTCCCACTGATCATTCTGTCAACCTGAAGTACTAAAACATCATCAGGCTGGCCCTTAAGTTTTAAAAAATTGATTTTTAAACGAAAGAACTTTTTAAAAAGGTATTTTTTACTTAGCTTTCTGTTTACTGAGCCTTAAGGAAACATTTGTGTCATGTTTTCCAGTCTTTTTTTTTTTTTTTTTTTGCAATGACAGAAACCCCTTTTTTCTCCTGAAACGAATCTGGATGTTCTCATGCAGACTTACAACTTTCAGAGATGAGATTTTAGGCAGATGTCATACATTGAAGGATTCTTGGTAGGACCTGAGAGACAACACAGCACTTATTGAAAGTTTGCAGAATGCCTTGGATCATAATTTCTTTGGGGCAAGAGTGTTAATTGTGTTGTGGCTAAGTGATGCACATGCAGTTGTGTATAAGTGTGTGTAGCTCACTCTTCTGATGCTGTCTGTGCCTGCTTCAGTCTTTTCATTGCACCATTTTCAGTCCCTCCTGCAGCTGGTGCAAGGAAAGTGCCAGTGAATTAAAGATAATTACAGGTCAATGACTAATGCTTTTATTCTATGGAAGTCATGGGGAAGTGGGTAAGAAGGTGGCAAAGAATCTGATTTAACTTCAGAGCAGGTGTCTTTTGGAAAAAGTCAGCATACTCACAGCAGCAAGGGGAAAAAAGCACTTAAAATTACTATGGAAATTCTCCAGATAACAACCAGAAAATTAAATTTTGTGTGAATGGGGACAAAAACCAATTAGCATGTAGCTGGAAACAACAGAGAAGCAAGCATTCAAAGGGTATTATTGATGCACTTTAATTAAAAATTAAAGTAGCTTAGGGGCTGACCTGAAGTGCTGGCAGTGAAATCAAACCAAACCCAAGAATGTTTGTTTCACACACAGCACTTAGCAGCCCCAGCTGCTATCAGCCAACACTGCTACAAGGTTCTACAAAGAGTGCAATTACACAGCCTCTGTCCCAAACAATCTTCATTTAGTGTAACAGGCAGAGGGTGAGTTTTACACATGGAGAAATAAAGCATAGAAAAAGTGGTTAGTCCTCTGTGAAATAAAAAATATTTATGAGAGGAGGTGAATACAGATCTCATGTCTGAAGGGAATATTATGCCTTCAGGAGCCTTCTATCTTGACACTCTTTGTGACAACCCACACTTTTATTGTATAATGTATAATTATTTTACTTTTATTGTATAATGGAATATTTTTATTGCTTTTTAACTGAAGGGATCACTTAAATACATATTTACCATATTGTTTTTTCACAATTTGTCTCTGACACGTTTTTTATGTCTACACGTCCTCTGTGATTATTGTAGATGCCCGTGGAAGGGTAAGACATGAATTATTACAGAGAGAAGCAATGCTGTAGGTGCCCAGGTTGATGCATATTTATACATGGATAGCAAATGTTGTATGCAGTTTGAGTGACATAAATTACAATTCCTGCCTGGGCTATTAAAATCTATTTTCACAGCAAGCAAGTGGACAAAGGGAAATGAAAGCAGCTTTGCTGAACCTGCAGGACACAGATAAACGTTGAAGCAGAACTCAGCCAAAAATCCAAATGCCTATGGTCAGCTCTAGCAGAAAAAGTTAATAAATTGTCAAAAGCATACCATGGAAGTGTCTATGTCTTTTCAGACTGCAGAAAATGTCTTTTTCCTTGCAATATGCTCACTTTAGCCAACCTTTCTCTAAGCTTAATACAGATTGTAATTACTGATTTCGCCAGACTAATCCTTCTTTAAATACATCCTTCTTTTGGGGGACACTGTGGGTAAAAGTGTTGCAGCATCTTTGGGTGCTCTGTGTTGGTACAGCCCTGGAATTGCTTAGGACTGGAAAGGCCTTGGCACAAAAGTGATCTGCATATTCTTCTTCCAAAGATTAGTTAAAACTTACACAGGAGAAGGTAATGTCCCCAAAATTCCTTGGGAAGTTTTCTTGTGTCAAAACTACTCTGGGAAAAATTTGCAGAATGAATAATACCTGTGGGCTGCGAGGCTTGTTTCAAAGCTCATCAAACCCAAGAATTCCCTTTGACTTTAAGACTACATTGGATTATTGAAGTCATCATAAATAACCTAAGAATTCCTTGGGAAGGACCCCTTGCTGTGTCAGGCCCCCCGAGGCATAAGACTCAACATTCTAAACATTTGACCTAAAAGTAGATTTTTTGGCTTCATTAGATCACTTGTGAGAGACCCATGGCAGGTTCCTTACAACTACTGAAGGGAAAGCCTAAACCCTGTCTGGATATGCAAGTCATGGTCTCTTTCAGTAGAGTCTGCTCTGTGTAGGCACTGGGGCAATAAATGGTTTCTGCAACAGCATCTTCAGTTTAATTGCTACTCCACCCAACAAAACCCTGGTAAAATCCATAATAAGACAATCACACACCATAAGCTTTTTTATTCTTGGAATATAGAGGGATTCCCAATTGTCTTGCTGGCATTATTTATGTCTCATTTGTCTTACCGGCCTTCTGCTACAGATAGATTAGGTGCTTATTTCAGCATTTTATGGCCAATCCTGCCAATCCTGAAAAGTGCCCCATATTGCAGTCCCTTTATTAAGACAATTGGAATATGATCTTGTTGTAATTTTATACAATATTATTCTCAAGGAATAGTTTTCTAATGGTGTCGTGCTGTTAGCAATTGATTCTCAGTTGTTCAGCATTCTGGTACCTGCATATTTCTTACATGTATACACATGCACACTTTTAATTATCTGTCAGATTAACATACTAAGGACCATGATAAGGGAGACACATTTTACTCCAATAATATGACCTTGTCAAATATTGTAATTGACCCTTTTTTCCCTCCTGTAAAGAACTATTATTTCCATTAAGATCTATCTTAAATATATATAACAAAACCAAACAATTTCTTAGGCTGAAGTATCTAGAAGCATCAAGAGTACAGTGAGCATTTTCTGAAGTAAAACTTCTTAAGAATTTCGATTTTTTTTTTAATTACCTTACTTAGATATTAAAAATTATGGAATTTACTATCAAGCAGAGGTTTAATATATAACTTTGAATTTGAAGAAAACATTTATTACAGAATTTATTATACTTGTAGTTAGTATATTAACATTTTTCTCATCCAAAATTGAGGCTGAGCAGGAAAATCATCAAAAAATAAACACTTTTTAAAGACAATGAAAGATATTTATATTTAATATAATTGTAATATTTTTAATTTAAACTTCATCTCCTTATAAATCCCTTTATTTAGTTACCTAAGAAGCCAAAACAACATTTCTCCTGTTGTAGCTTGCATATATTTAATGGCTTCTCTGTGTAAAATTCTTAGTAAATAATTTAAGGTTTATTTTTAATGTGAAAAAATCAGAGGAATCTTGTATGAGTTGGTAGAGCACTTCAGCAGTATTACCATGCTGCCCTCTGGAGTACACTGACAAAGCACTGCATGGTAAAAGTTTTGGAGGCATCTGCTGTTCTTCTTTGCATCCAAGAAAATTATCCCTGGCAAAAGAAGCCTTGGCTAAACTGTTTGAAAAGCAGGATGAACACGCAGTGTTTCACTTCACTAAGCCCAGACCTTTTTGGGCATGTTTTCACTAGATATGAATTGCTCTGTAGGATTTCATGCCTGGCTAGACCCCAAAGCCTTTGGTAAAAATGCAAGTGATTGTTGCAGGATCACCTCAGTGCTGTATTCAAGTTCTTTAGCGTAGGTTTTAGTTTTTGTTTTAGAATCATCGTTCAGGTTTGTCACCAAAACTGACTTTTGTCATCTGGAGGTGCAAGAGCAGTGTCAGATTGTCCCATTGAATCCAACTTTTGTGGCTCCTGTGTGAAATAAGTCTCAGAAATCCTGGGACTCTACTAGGAGAAAGTGGTAGGTATCAAAGACAACAATAACACATTTTGTCTCACAAAACTCTAAACACTCCAAGATGTTTGGAAGGCATATGCATCTGTTGTTTCCTAAATTCACCTTTCTCCAAGATGTGTCTCGTGGATAAACTAAAAATTCCCATTCACTCCTCCCTCCTCTCCCTCCCTTCCCCAAATTGTCTTAAAACCATATGAGAATGAAAACAAAGGTCAGGCAGTTATGTTATCTCTAAGTGCTGGGGGGAAAAAAAAACCCAAACCAAAATACCAAAAAAAGTAGACTTTAGGCCCAGTTTGAATTTATTATCTTTTTTTTTGGAGTCTCTTCCTTAATAAAGATATTTAGCATAAAGATTCCCAGTTGCACACTGTCAATAGCTGGAATCAAAAACAGCCCAGGTCCACAAACAGAAAGTACAACAAACTCTTCCTTTATCCTGCTTCTCCAATTCAGAAAGACTTTAAAGTGTATATAATTCATGTTTATTTTTGGGTCCTTTCTCTGCTTCCACAATTGGAAAAATGCAGAAGTTAAAAGGAAAGGTTGTCTCCAAGAGTGGTTTTAGGGATTTTACAACACTTGGGAACAGCTAATTAAGCTGTTAGAAGTTATTAAATATTTTAAGTACTTTTTCATTGGTAGTCAACAGGAATTAGATATCTTATTTCTTAAAGTCCCTTTTTAATGTAAAAAGGTGCCTTTCTTTAGGTGCCTAAAGACTTCTGAAAATCTGCTTTTTCTTAAGTCTAGAGTTTCAGGTCAGGCAGAAAGAAAATGTAAGCTAAGTGACAGGATTTGCAGATCACCCACAGACTGACAAGCCATGAAAAATTAAGATCCTGCCAGGAGTCTGCAACATTCACTATGGTGAGAACACTAAACTGCATTTCAGTATAGGCTAGGAAAATACCATCCATGGGAAAAGCTACCTGTGAAAATGCAGGGACTCTGTTAGGAAACCAGAGAAGTCCCCAAGATAATGACACTGATGGAGACATCGAGGCTCTGAGCTGATAGGGCATGAAGAGAGACAGGAACTGGCTGAGATGGTCTCTAATTACCATGGAAAACCTGGCTAAAGGGGCATTCCCAGACACTGAGGGAGTCAGGTTTGAATTGTCACTGGAGGTGTCAGGGCACAGAATCACGACTAGATACACAATTGTTTTTCTCAAAGGATATCATAACCTCTTACAAACCTTTAATTAAATTGTTAATTACTTCATAGTCGTATTGCATAAGCAGCAGTGTAACTACAGCTGGCTCAAATGAGGAATCAGAAGTGTCCTGAATGCTGGACCTCTTCAGATTTGCATTGGATCTCCACTGTCTGAATTCTGCTTGGATAGCAGCTCAGTTGGTACGTGAGTGATGATCAGGTTTTTGATGACTGGATGTTGATGAAAAAGGAAAAGAAGTCCAGGTGTTCTGCTGTTTAAATCCTAAGCAGACAGTACTGCCTCCTTTATTCTGGAGTTTGACCTAGTAAGAACTCACTCTGACTTTTTAGAAGGCTTATGATCCTAAGTCCCTCTGGCAATTTAAAAAATACCACCTTCCATTTATAATCTCCAGTGAGAGAAGGTTTAATAGTACTAAATAATTGTTTGGGGAATTTGTTCCCTATACAAGTAAGGAATTATTTGTATACATATGACCTGCATGGTGAAAAAAATCCACATTATTAGTATGTCAACTTTTAGGTTTTTTTGAGAAAAGATCACATCAGCGAATAAATCCACATTATCCTGGTAAATATTTTCAAAGAGGATGCAAAACCAGATCAGAGCACAAAAATAGCTTTACTAACAGCTTCTACTGAGATTAAATATATATAAATATATGTATATATCTCCCAAGACAAAATACACAGCTTCATATAATCTGCTAAAGAGAAAAGTAAATATTTTGCAACCACAAATGAAGTCAAAGCATAACATTGTGGTGAGACTTAAGAGGAGTTAACAGACCAAAATGTCTCATTATTTCACAAATTATAGCAGCATGAAAAAACACTCCTTTAGTTTCAGGGCACTTAGGTCTATTTCACGAAATAAAAACATGTGATGCAAACAAAGCGGCGTTTCAGACGCCGGCTGAGCTCGGTGCGATCGGCGCGGCGCGGGTGACACCGAGCCCACGCTGCAGGTGTGAGAAGCGGGCTCCTGTCACAGAAACGGGCCGGCAGCAGACACAGCTCCCTGCACACCTTCTCGCGGCCACACCGAGGCCTTCCTCAGGCCAGGTGACACAGTGCATGCTCTGGGTTCCTTTCACTAACGCTACGGATTGAAGCATTAAGGGTAAAAATGCGACTGGTGGCCTTGGCCTGGTTTGTCGCGGGTGCCAAGAGCCAAGTCCTGCCCTCAGCTACACCCTGTAGCTCCCCTGAAGCCCGTGGTGGTGCCAAGCGTAACCGAGGGAAGAATTCAGCTGTTCAAATATGCCCATGGTTGCCAAGCCAACTGGCAGCAATTGCCGGGGAATAATGGGAGTGCTGAGGGCAGGAGCCGAGGAGCCTTCGTGGGGCAGCCTGCAGACCGGCACAGTGCCTGCCTGCAGACTGGCTGGCCTCCTGAAGGCAAAGCCATTAGTTTTTCCTACTTGCTCTAATGTACTGCGGACAAAAAGGGTCTTTCACTGGTGAACGCTGATAAATGAAATGCTCACCAGCTGGGGCTCCTGCTCTTCTTCGTGCATTGTAGCAGCAGCCTCTTGTTTGTGCCAGACCTAATCTTGAAGTTTCATGGGGCAGGGGGCAGATTTGAAAACATTTCAGATTCTAACACAGTAGATCATTATTGTTATTCATGAAGTAGAGCTGAATAGCTTCCAGGCTACTTATGACACAGAAATACTCATCTTTTTGCAGCACTGTTAGTAGTTATTTACTGCTTCATATTACTGAAATTGGGAATAGGCTCCCTGGCTCATACACTGACTCCATCTGAGGAAACAAAAGATGGCTTTTAATTTCCCAGACAGGGAATCAGAAACTGGAGTATCTGTCTGTACTCATATTGGAAGAAAGGAACTTAAACTCTGGTATCTTTAGCTCCAGTGCCTTTGGATATCAGGGATACACCCCTGATATCCAGCTTGTACTCCAGAATTGTGAGTGGCCTTGGTCCTACAGCCACACTTACACTGCAGAAAAACTTGACACTGAATAATCTCCATTTAGGGTATTAAAATGGAAACCAAGACATTTGTCTTTCTATGGAGCAAGTAGATTTATTGAACTCCTGCTCATATAGCTGTGTACTATGTAAAAAGTTTAAACTTCACCAGAACAGATTAAAATCCCCTGGCAGCCATTTCTGTTCAGTTTCACAATAAAGATGTAATGAAAAATCAGTTGGATTTAGAGTAATTGGATTGTTTTGATTGACAGTAATTTTTTTTGCAAGATCTTTAGATGGGCAAATTATTTAAAATAATTGGATGGAATCGCTAACTTGGAAAAGGTTAGAGTTAATTGATTAATTCCGATTAGACTTTCAGTTGAAATAAGTCTTTCTTGGTTTATTTAAAATAGTAGAAGTGTTTCAATTAGTACCAGTTCACTCTTTCCCATCCCTTGAATAAAAAACACCTTGTCATATGAAAATGTCTTAAATACAGTATAATTAACAGGCAAATATAGGAATAAATACACTGTGTTTTGTGAGTTCTATAACTAAGAAGTCCACAATCACTGCAATAACTTCTTTAATGCTAAGCATGTAGACCCTTCCATTTCCTCAAGGGCAGATTCCAGTTAACTGTTCCATGCAAGAAGAGATTTCTACCACCTCCAACAGGTTATTGCAATGTTTGCAGTTTCTGACAATTACTGCAGTTATGTAGAAAAAATTTGCACTTGCATGGTGCAAGTGTGCAATCTAAAACACATCAAAGGGACACTTCATGTGCAAGATACAAAAAACCAAAATCATACTTGCAGTAATTTCTGGAAGAAAATATACAAGCATTTTTCTACAAGGAACTATAGACTTCAGCATGTAGAATTTTATACAAGAAATTATCCAGCAATTCAAATCTGGAGGGGATGTGAAGTAGGAAGAACGTTAACTGCTTAAGCAAGGATTTCCCCATTTTGATTAATAAATAAATTTTGCTTGTCCAAAGCATGCTCTTTCCAATGATCCAGAACTACAAATGGCTCAAAAGGGAAGGACTGAGACATGCAATGTCTCAAACTGGGCCCCAGTGTTTCCTAGGCAGCATTGGACAACACGGTGAAATCCAATACCCAAAGGTGGCAGGGCAGAGACACAAAGTGCTCAGCTGTAAAATAAGACCGTTCTAATTATGCTAAAAGATCCTGTGTCTTCAAACAGATGAATGTCACTCCTCCTTTGAAGAAACTGCTTTCTAATTATATTTTCTCTGGATGAAGATCCATCTTCAACTATTTGTTTCTATTTTCATTGAAAAAGAGAATTATCTTTCAAGAACATAAGAAGAGTGGAAATTAAAACTCCGTTTGTAATTCCTATTTTTTTTCAAGAAAATGGGATTGAAGGAAAATACTTTATTTAAAAGACAGGAGACAGTACATTCCTTCCTTATTGTCCTGTTAAAAATGGAGAAGGGCAGTCAGAATGAGAATTGCCTTTTTAAAAGCTGTGGTAAAGCATAATACTCTCCACATTACTGCATGAGGAGGACCAGTCTCAGATGGCTGACACTGTCAGAATTTCAGGGGAGTCAGAGCAGGTAGTGGTGATTTACAATAGCTTTAGGATTGTCTCTAAGTCCATAATGTTGGGGGTTTAGTCTGTTTGGGGTTCTGTTTTTGTTTTTTGGGGGGGATTTAGCTGTTTCAGCACTCATCAGGATTATATTTTAGCAGTCCAGTTTCATGATTCATAGCATCTGTTACTGCATAGTGGCCAAGTGTCCGCAGAAATTATTAGAAATGACCAGGGATGGAGAGAGGCAGATTTCCCTTTTTGTCTGGTGCTGAGTGCCACAGAGAAATGAAATAACATAAAGTCCAAGTCACTCACAAATGTGGGCTGGGGGGTTGTGTAGAAGCAACCTTTATGGGTATAAATAGGCCAAACAAAGCTCTATACACAGCACAGATTCTAAGAACAACTGAACAGCTTTTCTGTGACACGAGCATGCCATCATTTCATCCTCACCTTGTAGACCTGGCTGAGAAATAACTTGAAACCCAATATTGCCTCATTCCCTCTGTCACAGAGATTGTATCCATATAATCTGTGCGCAGAAAACACTTTGCCCACAGCTATTATGCCTCCTGACAACCCTTAGAAGCCTCTGTATTCAGAAAATGGTCATGGGACAAGGTGAGGCTGGAGATATAAAGCATTTTGTGGGATATGGTGCACCAGTTCATCTCCAGTAAATATCAAAGGTCCAGAACAGAGTCAGAACAATCTGAAGAACAGATTGGAAGACAGACAAGAGCATAATCTATCAATATAGCCCTCTAAGCATTGTCCTGAAATTTTAATGGAATTTGATTGTATCTTTCTTTTTAATCTGAATTTTAAATCATATCATCATCATCCTAAAGTGGTTTAGGATTTAGTAAACAGACACTGTTAGGTAGGGTTTTAAGGCTTGATTTTTAAGAGACTTTTCCATCAATGAAAGCATGAACATGGGATATTTTAATGGAATAAAAAGTGTTATTTTCTGTAGAACCACTGATGAGAAATTTAGAAGAATAAATGTTCCAGAGAATGGGCACTCAGATTATAATCATGGTAATATAATAGAACTGCTGAAAGTGTGGTGCACTAACCCTGGCACAGCACAGCCATGGCAATGAGCCTGTTCTGCAAGTACAATAAAGCAGAAGCAGCAATCAGCTTCCCACACAAAGTGTCCATCCTGGCAGAAAATATTTTAAATATGCAGACTGCTCATGAGAGTTCTTATCTAGCTGGAGAGAAATTCATTACAGCATACATACATATACAGGCACTCTGGGATGTGGAGGATTTGCTTCAAAGTACACCATTTATTACAGTATTTTAGTATTATTTCCAGTATTATTGCAGGGAAAAGACAGAACCTTTCTGACAAATGTTAGTAATTTTCTGATTGTTGGATTTACTTACAGTGATGGTGAGTTTACTGAGTTGCTGCTGGAATTTTTCTACAAAGGACACCTTGATATGCTTCATTCATCTGGAACATCTGAAATGAATCACAAGGAACGGATGGAATTCTCAAGAGAAAAAGAAAATAATGAAACGCCCCCCATAAAAACTAATTCTCTATAAATAATCTCAATCAGGAAAACCTTTACCCCTGAGACAACCCAAGGCTGCTTTTTTAGTAGCTCTTTCCCTTGTGACAAGAGCAAACTTTCCCATGCCACAAATCATTCCCGTCCATCATTTTTATATAATCTGAAGGAAACTCCTCCTGCTGTCACAACACACCCCTTTTTTCAGGTTCGGATAGGGAAGTATTTGCATATTTGGTCAGTAACACTTATTGAGCTTACAATCAACAATAATGATCTTTCTGGCTGCTTTTGACACTTCAGACCAGCAATTCCATTTTTGTAGTTAAGTCCTTGCTTAATTGATTTCTCAAACTGAATCAATTTCTGGTTATGTTCTTCTGGATCAGCTTCTGGAGTTGCCATTGTGTTGCCAAGTTTACATGACATCAATTACTGCAGAGGAAAGATGTTGGTCTTTCCAAAAGAGACATAGGTTGGATCAGAAGGGTAATGCTGCTTTCGCAGGAATTGAATATTTGTTTTCTATTTCCTTGATGGAATGGCCCTAACTTTTTGAATAAGTCTGACCCAATCTTTTCTAGAAGCTGATTTTAGCTAAGTCTGATTTGTGAAAGGGGCTGTTTCCTACATGCCTTAGCAGCCTCCCTTCTTGCATCACACCTCCCTTAAGGTCACAGAACAAAACCAGCTTCAGATCCATCATTAACAGCCCCCAGGATTGCAACTTCTGTCACTCAGTTCCTTATTCCATTGTTATGGTTGCAACAATAGGAAAATGTTTGACTTGAAAGCAATATCCTTGTACTAATGTGTGTCAAGCCTCTTTTGATTGCAGATTAGAGAAAACTATTTCTCCTCAGTGGGAAATAACTCCATTTGCTGTTGCTTTGGCCTTATGTACATTGCAAATAAAAGCACCAGCTAATGGCCAGGTTTTTAGGTGCTCTTTTCAGTCTTTGGTAGCTTGAAGGAAGATGAATTCTTTGCCCAGCCGGGAGATTTTTGTGCCTGGTTTGAGTTATTGAGTGAATGGTTCTGCACTGCTCAAGGAATTCCAGTAATAAAAAGCTCATTCCCAGCTGATGTTACTGGTCATCCATCTGGGGCTGGGAGACAGGAACTGACACTGGTGCTGGAAAATGTTGTATCAGAAGAGCCTGAATGATGATTTGAATATACACAGAGCTGGGAGAGGGACCAGGAAGGGGAGGGAGCAGCCAAGCTTGCAGGCCTTTGCTCAAGAAATCATTTATAGGTACATCACTGCTACGTCCTGTGGAGATAACACAGAGGTAAATGATTAGCTCCTGCAATCCTGCAAAGCACTGAGGATGTCTTGCAGGCTGAATGATAAATTCAAAACAGGATTGATTCTGGGCTCTTCTTGCACAAAACAGTGCAAAATGACACCATTCGCCTGGTTCTGATCTTTTATAAAGGTCATAAAATGTTAGCCCAATGCAGGGCAAAAGGAAATGAAGAATTGATCTGTAATTTGCTTCTTGTAACACCAGAGGGCTGTTGCAGATCTCACCAGCACTCCTCTTTGGTATTTTTATTGAATTCAAGAAACAAATGTTACAAATTTGTCTTGGATTTTACCATTTTTAGCATTCCATTTGCTATAGGGTGAAGTTGGGCTGAAGTGCACTTGGCTAGATGCTATTGTAGGGTTCTTGCACGTTGCAAGGTAGGAGTGTCTAAAAATAGAAAAATATTTGCTTTGAACCATGACAATGTGTTGCTTTCCTCTGTGCTCTCCTAGAAATAACTCTGAATATTATTTCTACTCTTGTTCCAAGCTATAAAATTCAATCAACTGGAAAAAAAAGACAAAAAATATTACTTCTTATGGTGTACTTTCACCAAACAGAGACAAGAAGACAGCTACCTAAATTATATAAAACTGATTATACTAAGAGATTGTCACAAATGTCTTATGAGTGACTGTATTTGGCAGCAGCTGGTGTGACATTTCATCCTTTGTCAATAAAAGAAAGCAGTTTTACAACATCACGTTTTGATGTAATGCAGAATTTATCAAACTACTTCATCTCAGCGGGTCGAACCATGAAGTAACTATTCAGTTGCTTCAGTAAAAAGGAAAGCATAAATAAGAACTCATAGGTTTGATCCAAAATAAAGATATCAGAGAAAATGTCATTTGTTTCATTTTTATTTTGAGTCATGTTTGAAAACAAAAACAAACAAACAAAAAAACTGTGAATCCTTAAAAAACTTCAAATTTTAATTTTAACTTTAAATTTTGCCTTCGGGGCTTAGTCAGATGACTACTGAAGTAAAAAGAGAACACTTAAAGATTTCAGTGGATGTTGAATGATGCTCACACTGCTTACATTCAGTTTATCACCTTGCTACAGAATATACTTTAAAAAAGAACAATATAGATGAGGGGCTTTTCCCAGTACTGTCCAAATTGAATGAATAATTATCCTAACCTTTCTAGTTCCTGAGCAGCATCTCTATCTGGAGAAAAAGTAATAGGTTTTAAATGACAGAAATGCAGAAAAGACTTTTTCACGAATCTTCCCCTGCAGATATTTTAACTCTACATTGTTCATGTCAGTTATGAGCCATGCTTGAGTTCTCTTAACACATTTTGAAGTACTGGCCCAAAATGCAAATCAAAGATCTCATGGACTCTGGTAAGTTATCGATCAAGTTTTGAACTATTTCAGCGTGAATATTTTTTGTTTCAACTTTCCTCCTACTGCAGCAGTAACAATTACAGCCATCAATAAACGTGAGATAGTGCTGACAGCCAAAGTTATTTTAGTCACATCATACCTAACTGTACTCAGAGCCCATGCAGTTCCAATGTGTTTTTCCTTTGGAAGCCTTTTATTTGTGGTTCAGAATCATTTCCCACCAAGTGTTTTATCAGCATCCAGAAACTGGCCTCATAAAGCAAAACTTTAATTATAATTCTTTTCATTACGAGTCGAGGGACTCAATATTGACCAATAAATTGCCTTAGTCTTGAATGTTGACAAATTTTTCTTATATGATCTCAGGAAAAACTCGATGGGAAACCATCTGTAAGCCACCTGAGAGTTCTGGGGGGTTTATTTAGTGGAGGAAAAGACAACCCTACCCTGCCTGGGGATTATTGGCTCACCGAACAACTCCTCTTCTCTGATGTTATATTACTTTTTTAGCACAGTTTCTTTCATGCCTCTTGCCTGATTTTGGAGTTTTTCATGGCCGCATCCTCACTTTACTCCATATGAGCATCAAACAGATCATCCCAGGGCCTGGCCAAAAGTCACCACGTCACTCTGCAGAATGCTGGCACAGAGAGCAGCGGACAGGAAATGAAATCTTTTAACCCAACGCTGCCCTGTGCTGTCACACAATTCTGTTCCGAGCCATGCCGGGTCCGGCGCACGGCACTAGAGGGCAGTGCCTTATTGCACTGCAGGGAAACGCTGCTGGTCTCTCTGGCACATGGAAACGAGTGCCAAACGCAGCCACATTTCATTATTTGGGGAAGACTTAAATCTTCCAGCTGCCAGATCTTAGGGTGTATGTGGTTTTCAAGCATTTTTGCAATCCTCACAGCTAGGGAGCCATTAAGCAAATACTCAAAGATGCCTATGACCAGATGGGATGTGTTTTGTTTGTGCGCACATGTGTTGGAGTAAGGAGGGATTTAATGAGATTTTAAATATTGAATTGAGGTTTCTTATTCAATTCACTGAGACAGTAAAACTGCAGGGTAAAAATTCTGTATAATATTTGCACCAGAATTTACTTCTGTGTATGAGTCTCACATAAACTTGAGTGAGGTCCTTCCTAATGACTGATAGTCCCAACTCAGAGTCTGCTTCAGTTGTTTCTTCAGTGATGGCCAGATCCTACATTTTTTTAATATACAAAAGTATTAGAGATGTACTTTAATCTCTGAATAGCATAAATTAGGAAAATGCTTTTTTTTTATATGTAAATGAAATTTGTTTTTTCAAATTTTTTCTGGTGTTTTCCCAAAGCTACATGAAACATCGGGAAAGTATCAGGAAAAAGGAAACCAAATGCTGATGTGACTTTTCAGATAAAAAAAGAGAAAAGATACTGTGTCTACATTGCTCCTGTTGTCCCTGCACAGACCAGCGAGGGCTGTGTGCCTGGTGGTGCCCTTGTTTATCACAGGCTACCTGTGGCCCTTTGCAAATGCTTTGATATTCCTTCCTGGCTCTCCTGCGTTTGGGTGCCCAGTTTCCTGCAGTCTTTCCTCACTACTAAGCTCTATTTGCTGCCCTTTTCCAGGTGCTGCTTCGCCCTCAGTTGATTCCCATGCATGCCTTTCTGTGCCGAGGTATTTTTGCTTTCCTTCCCCTCTGCCACATTCCAGAGCCAGTGATCCTGCTGCCAGCTGGCTCACCGGGCTGCAGATGCAAGGTCATGCTGTAAGACAACGAGGCTGCCAATTTAGAGCATCACCCACTGCATCAGAACACAGCAGGTTTGTGTGGAGAGTCTGGTTCTAGCGTGGCTTAAAGAAAGAGGCCATGAAGGTACACAGCAGAGGGAAAAGTAAAAGGTAGTTGTAAAGCATTTCCCAGGCTTGATTCTATAAACAATTAGTCTCTCTCGAGCACCACTTTATAAACAATAAGATTGTCAGACAGTCTTCCCATAACAGGCAAAACACTCTGTCATTGGGCTCTCTGGGAAAAGATAGCTGCTCTGGGAACAGATATGGAGGTTTTGGGAACCTTTCATATCACAGTGAGAACGCTGGTCCTGTTTTCAATAAACAATCATGGGTATGGTAAAACAAAAGGAGGGGTTAGAGTTTTCTCTGTTAACCTATCGTGAGCTTGGATTTTGCAATATGCATGAAGTTAATTAACACTGTTACATAAAGTGGCTGATTTAATCAATAAATTGGAGTCCATGCTGATCAATTAGGATGGGTCAACTTCCTTTGCTTTCAACAGGTTTGTTTGCCAGCATCCTCGAATTATCAGTGTCTGCTGCCTGAAGTCCATTAAGGAACGATCATATTCCCTGTGCAGACAGTGGTTTGCTCTCTGAAACCAAATTTAGGATGACACTAAATATATTTATTTCTATCCTGCAGTGCCCCTTTGGTTGGCAAACTGGGGTGTTCCAACTCATTCTGAGTTTGCTCCCTCATGAGGCAGCATCATCAGCACTTTGAAGAGATGGATATTCCTGACTGCGCTGCCCCGTACAGCCACTCCTCAACACAGGCAGAATCCACCCAGGGGAAAAGGGGCAGGATTCTGCTAAAGGATCTGCTGAGAGGGAGGCAGAGATGTGGAGCAAAGCCAGTGTTGGAACTCTTAAGCAGTGTGAGAGGGATGAGTCTCATGTTCTGCCCATGCCACACAGCTGGGAGAGGAGGAAAGGCTTATTTCCTTCTGCTAGTTTAATACTTTGCCTCTGTTTTATCCAGAGGACTAACTGTTCTGCAGCAGTGGAAAATGAGCTGGAAAGCGTTAAATTATTTCACAAAAGTAAAAATAGTTTTTCCCTCATTTTTCAATGACAGTTGGAGCATTGTGCCCATTTTCTGCCCAAATCAGAAGATTTATTTTCCTCATTGCTATACCTTTCTTAGCATCTTTCTCTAGCTCCACTTTATTTTTAGTAATTAATAATTGAAAAGTGGGAAGAAAATGAGGTGGGAAAAGCTTAAATATTTTGTATTTGCATTTGAAACAAATCAAATTACTATTTTTAATGTATGTTTTAAAACCAAGTGAAAAATTAAAACTTGTTTACTCATGTAGTTTACTGTATTACAGATTTCCCCAATACTTGAATAAAGTAATTGCTGTTTGTGGGACAATGAAGGTGAGGTAGACAAAAACACCATTTTGCTTGATAAGCAGCAGCTAACAAAGAGAAATCCAAAGTGAAAGGCTCACTATTTGTCCTTTTAACCCACCCAAAAGCCTGTGACATCAGAATAAGCTTCTACAGCATTTGCAGTTTCCTCTGATGTCCCCAGTACAGCAGAGGAACTGTGTGGATGTTTCACTACCAAAAATAGACCCCAGTGTCCAAGCCCTCTGGGATTTCATTCCTTTGATCTCTGCTGGGAAAGCACTGAAGGTGTTTTACTGAAACTGCCATTCTGAGCAGTTTAAAAGGAACCTTTTTTGTTTTTTCTCCTTATTTGCAGCTGTAAACAAACTTACTCCCAAACAAAATAATATTTGAGTTAGAGCCTCTCTGCAAGGCAAGGGTGGAGCAATGCAAATTTTTTTTTTTTTTTTTTTTTTTTTTTTACCTTTCAAAATATGAGGAGAAAACAGGAAACAGCAGAAGTTGAAGCTATCTTATCTAAAATACCCTAAGAATTTGATGTTTCCAGCAGTAGTGCCACTGTGCTAAACTAACAGTTTTGCAGCTTTACAAATTAGAAAATAGTCCCATTCTGGGGACTCTGGCCAACATTTGTGTTCCTTCATTATTTGGCCCAGAAAATGAAAACATGCAATTTGCATATTTCAAAACATGTCTCTGCTAAATGAAAAAAGAGACTAATGCCCCCGAAAAACTGCCCTGTTGTTTAAATTGAATATTTTATTATCAAATATACTGGATATATTTAATTACATAATTTTAAACAAAAAACATAGTTTGTTTTCAGAATGCTCTTGCCCTGCTTAACACTGACCAACATAATTTCATATTTACTACTGTGTTTTCAGTGTGATTTTTATTCTTCCCCCTCATTTTTCTTAATTTCAACAGTTACAAATCCCAAAAGACATAATTCCTATTCCCCAATAAGTACAGATCCACAGATCCAAACACATATTTTGGGAAGGCAACCGTGAACCCATGCAAGATTTTTATAGTGCATTAAATGGGACAAGCAGCAACAAAGATAAAGATAATATCTGGGCAGCAGATGATCCTTGAGAGGGCTGTTTGTGAATCCGTGTAAGATTTTTATAACACATTAAAATGGACAAGCAGCAACAGAGATAAAGATAATGTCTGGGCAGCAGATGATCCTTGAGAGGGCTGTTTGTGCTCCCTCTCTGGAGCAGGAAGCAGGGCCAGGTTGGCAGCTCAGGGGGCTGCGATGTCACAAGGTCGGATCACACACTGGGATTTGGGCTCATCCCAAATGTTGACACAGTATTCAAAGGGGAAGGGAAAGGGGAAGACATGTGACAGTAAAGGACATTGCATTCAGCAGTAAATGTCAATTGGAAATATCCATCATTGGGCTGGGGAGAAGAAAGTCCACGATGGGATCATCGCACAAAGATTTGTTCTTCTTCTGTTGCTAAATATTGAATTGGGCTGGTAATAAGCACCAGATCTGGAGAAGAAGAGTCTACTTACTAACAGTAAATATCCTTTAGTATGAATTTAATTTTAATTAAATGTGATTGAATATAGATTCCCACCTGACAAAAAGAGAGTCCACAACGTATAAGGCTAAAATGTTGAGAATGCTATTTGGCTTAGCATGCTGTCTTTAAAAACACTGCCTTGATTGTTTGGTACAACTACAGGATCATCATGGAATTCTTAGATATTCTAAATCTGCATTTTATCTTCTCTTTGATTACACCTCAGCCTTGCCCAGTTGGCCCTTTCCCAGCTTTTAACATTTCAGATATGATCTGCAGCTGCTGGATGCAACAGGAAATGAGCAATAACAAATGGCACCAGTAACATTTCTGGGAGTGAGCAGCTCAGCCTCAGTTTGTCTGCTCTTGCTGTCCTTTTCCAAACTTAGTCACCATGCTCTCACTCAATAATGTTATTGCTTATGGAATGTAATGTAATGCTTATTATGATATTGTTTCACTAACAAAAATTCAGAAAGTCTGCCTTAATTTAATTTAGCTTAAATTTCTCAGATTTCTCACTGACTTCATACCAGTAATTTTAGTTACAATAAGAAACTAAAACAACAAAGCAGCTTCCAAAAAGTATCTTGCCAAAAATTTCTATGTACCTGTTTTTATACAGATTTTGATTGTAGGTTTTCCTACACTTGTGTGTCTCATTGTATCTCATTGGAAGTCAGTCTGTTAAATAACAGCATTTGGAAAGAAAATAATGCTGCCTTCTCAGAAGGATTCACACTGTAATCTCCTAGCTTTATTAATATTGAAAATCTTGTAATAATTCAGCTTGGAAGGGACATACGGGATCATCTCATCATCCAGTCAAATGATGACCAGAGCAGCAACAAATTTGAGGCTGGCTCTTATTTCAAGGTCAGATAAATTTCCAGGGGCCTTGTCCACTTCAGCTCTGAGTATCTCCAAAACCAGAGATTTCAGTCTCTCAAAGCAATTTGTTTCATTGCTGATTATCATCACTGAGAAAAAACCTTTTTTATTTTGGCATAAAACATTCTGATATCTACTGGCCACTAAAAAAACATTACTAAAAAAGGAGCAAAATGCAAGTTCTCTACACAAGTCATATTTTCACAACAAACTTACTAGCAAAGATATTGAGCATACAGAATTACAAGTCTGAAAGAGAGGATGGCTTAAGCACAAAATTGTGAAACATACTTTATGCAAGGGAAAGGTTTACATTATGTGATGCCTAAAATTGCATTTGGTGACCTGGCAGGTACTTCTAGGCCTGTCTTTGCTGAAAGACCTTAAAAGATCCTCGGATTACTTCTTTATCCTTATTCTCTAACTTGTTCCAAATGGATTTAAAAGTTGTTTTTCTAAACGCCTGATTGTCATCGTAGTGAATTTATCAAGCTCATTATTCAGTGGTAATGCTCTCAACTTCATGGTTCTTAAAACCACACCTTAAATGTTATCAAGGGTCAGTTTATTCCCATGTTACAAGAAAAAAAATCAGTGGAAGGCCATGTATTCTTACACATGTCCATCTCACACTCTGGGACAATGGGCCCTTCTAGTGCCACAGTAATTTCCTGCTGAAGGCATGTTCCTACTGTTTGTTTTCATTTGAATAGTTGAACAGCATCATGAGCCTTTCACAGGGTTAATGGCTGGCCAGGCAATTTTGGCCTCTTGTGAGATCCGCTCAAATGCACAAATGGATTCTATGGCTTCCGTGCTGAGAAAACACATTTACTTCAAAAGGCACAGCAGTAGCCTGGTCGCAATAAAAATAATATTTAAAATCCACTCTTAAAACATAACTCCAAGTTGCAGCTGAATGTGAAATATCCATTTCCAGGCAATTACACACAATTTCTATCATGCTTTGGAAGACATGTATATGCACCAGGAATAATAAAAGTCAAACTCCCCATGGCTCCGAGTGATCTAAACAGGGAAAGACTTAAAATTTCCAAAAAATGCAGCAATGCAGTGAGCCTTGTAACTTCACAGCAGGCCTCTGGTCACAGAACAGAGGAACCCTTGGCCTAATGTGTGGTAGAAGAACTGCTTCAATCCCAAGCTTGTCATCCTAGGAAGAACATGATTAATTCTCATGGGTTTCTTCCATACACGAAGAATGATAGGACAATTAAGCTTGGAGCAAAACCTGATTCTCACAGTCCATCACATAATCTCTTTTGCCTCCAGAGCTGAAACAGGCCTTAGAAAAATATTGGAATTTGCAGGAAATACAGAGAGTACAGATAAAGGCAAACTCACTTAAACCTTAATATTACAGGTACTTGTGCTTACAATGCAGGAACAGCTTTCAGCTTAAGCTGCTTCACAGCTGGGATGCAGGAAAATTTTCACAGCTAAAATGAATATGTGTGTTTAAGGCCTTCTGACATGATTATTAAGGCAGGTTCCACTGAAACACTTATTCACAGGATGCAGTCCTTACTTTGGAAATGAAGGTTTCCAGTGGAGAGTTCCCATTTAAAATGTTCCTGTCTCACTGCAGGATTTAAGGATACATTTATCATTCACATTCCAAATGAGAATAATTGTTTATGGTCAAGTTCTCAAAGAACAGAGAATCCTGAGCTAACAGAAAGATAACATTCTCTTTATGTGTGCAAATGTAATCCTAATTAATATGTTCCTTGGAGTTACAGAGAAGAATGAGTGGGATGCTTTAACACCAGTTTTATTTACCTTATTGATCAGGACTCCAAAGTGTGCAATTACAAACAAGAGTGGTATGAAAAAACCCAGCAAAACCAATTTTGCTGAAGAGATTTGCTCTTTTTATTGCTCCTCAAAATGCATTTATCTTTCATGCAGTCCATCTGGATTGCAACAACTCTGCTCCTGCCACAAGCCTTCTTTTCTATTTTGGAAACTAACTTCTATGGAAGTTTTCAGCGTATTTAAACTGAGAGGAGTGAGAACAAAGGTTTTTGTTTGAAAGTGTAGTAGTTTGATCAGAGAACTACAGTGAGACAGTAAATTTGGTTATGAATTATCATCTAGATAAGAGGAAGGCAAATCTGTGCTCAGGGAGAAATCGCTCTCAGCTGAGTGACATTTAAGTATCATTAGACCCCTTTTGAAAATGTTCTTTGTACATAGAAAACTGACATAATGGGAAGCAAAATTGCTGCTGGGAAGATAGATCATCTACTAGCATGGACTAGCATCAGCACTCTATCCCCCTGTCTTCCCACATTTTTTGTTCCACTAAATCATAAAACAGATGATGACCTGCTTGAGAAGTGAAGCATCAACCAGTTGTTTGTTTCCTGAGCAAAAATAATTTGTGTTTCCCTTTGCACATCATCTTCTAAGAGGCAGCTCCAGTGACTGTGAATCTAACATCATTCTCTGTGTTGACTTTGGGTTACTGAGAATCTTTGCCTTACTTTACCTTCCAACTCAAATACATTCATTTTACAGAGAGATTGCATGGAAAGAATGGAGTTGAATGGCGGGAACACATTGTGGAAGAATGATTTATATTCATTTTGTTACAGCATCATTCCTTATGGAAACAGGGAGTGGGGAAACCAATAATTCCAAAAAAACCACCACTTCTTTCTGTGGAGAACATGCCAAAACATGTTTCAGTAAGAGCTGCTAAATTTACAACAGAAGTTCTATATGAGAATAGATCCAAAGCTTATTGTGATTTATGCAAACTCTGATATTGCACTTTGGAGCAGATGCCTGTTTGTTGGCTGAAACTACAGCATTTTTCTAGCTCTATTTGGCTGCTGAGAAACTTCATTAGTCCCTGGAAATCTGTAGTGTGATACCTCCCAATCTGTTAACTGGGGTGGGATAGAGAAGATGAGAGGCTCAGTCATCACCTAACAGAAATGTTCATTCCTTTTTTATTCAAACAATCATTTCCTTACAACAGATCACTAAAAGAACTAACTTTGCACTCCAGTTTTAGGCAAGCTGATGAAACAAAACCAACTTCAAGGTGCTACATGAACAAACAGCATGGGAAGGGGGTTTCATGTTTCATAACCCTGTGCACCAGAATTCATAATGCATGGTGACTTAACAACTTTCCCAGCAGGTAAATTCCTGCTCAAGCTATCCAGGAAGGCTCACATGACACATGTATAATTTATGGAAGATCAATATTTAATCAGTCATTAATAATGCTCTAAAATGATTTAAGAATGTCTTTACATCCAAAGACTGAAAATACCAACTCTTTTTAGTCACAATCTCCCATGCAGATACGAAGCCTCATCACACAGGCTGGAACTTTTCTTCCCGAGTAATACAAGATGGGTGTAGTAACCCAGACTTAAACTGAAGTGTCACTGCATATTTATGTTACTTTAAAAGCCCACAGGGAACTAAAGACAAGATCTGATGTTGCTTTCACTTCACATCATTGCTTAGCTGCTTGTAAACAGTGGAAAAGCTGGGTTTAGTATCTGCTGTTTAATCAAACGTGTTTTAATTTAGAAAGTTGTGTCTGGCACAAGAAGCTGCCTGTGCCATGGTTTCAGCGTGGATATGTGAGCAAAGGCTGTGTATTCTGCATGCTCAGTGCAGGGCCTGCAGGAAATCCAATTTTCGGCAGGATTGACAATGGAGCCATTCAGCCCCCTGAGCTCTCAGCCTCAGTGTCTCAGCACACTGCACACACAGGGATACCCAGTCTAAGACAAAGTGAATTCATGATTGTAAAATGCTTTCAGTCTTCCTCCTGCTTTCACTTCCTTAAAAGACTAAACAAAATTAGATTGTCTGGAGAAAAAGAATGAAAAAATGATCTATTTTATACATGATTCATCTCTGTACACATACTCGGCTCACTAGGTACATGTTGCTTATAAACATTTCAACTCAAATTTTAAGGTAGGTTTACAATTACAGGGAAGTTTTGGACTGTTGTGCCACAGAGGTCAGTTTTGTTCAGAAAAAAACTGCAAATTAATTAGTCTGCATCATTGCTCCAGGAAGATTCATCCTCCTTTTATAATTTTGTTATATCATGTTGTGTAACACTGTAATATCCAATCCAGTGACAGCCTCCAAGTCAAACACATTGAAAAATGCCTGAATTGCTGGCAGAACACAAGAATCCTGCTTAGTTCTAATCCAACTTATTCTTTCAAAATCCTTTAACAGTAAGGCAGCTCATGGTATCAGCCTGTCATGTGTGACCTGCCCAGCATGGAACTCTTAAACCATGGAGACAGAACAAGAACACTACATGGACAAAATAATGATTTATTGGAAATAGTCACACAAGGTGTAAATGCATCATTTCAATTGTTTATTTTTTACAACACAAAGCTACTCCATTACCAGACTGATTCAGAAACAGGATTCGATTTAGGAAAAATGTTGAATATTTTAAATCCCTGAGAATGGCGTCCTCTCATTCCTTTATGCACTCCCTGTCCCTCCTCCACCCACCCCACCACCAAAAAAGGTGCTGGAAATTTAATTTCCTGCTCAGTTAAGCTTTTAGTGTGTCCCCATCCATTCTTTATATCAGCATTAAATTTAAAAATGCAAGCAAGCCCAAGTTCCACATCAAGCTCATCCACATTCAGTGGCAAGCACCCAGTTTAAAATTACCTCCAGTTTCAAGTTGGTGTCCAAGCTGCTTTATAGATAAGGCTACTGACTCTGGAGATAAAACTTGTTCCCCTTAAACCAGACATGCAAGAAGTCACCTTCTTTTTCTTCTAGCTGGACACAAATAAAAGTTTTTACATTTCATGCAGAAGTATGGAGCTGTGAATGCAAGGCTTCAGGCCTGATCTTTTTACAGCTGGATTTAAGGGAGCTTAGCATCACAGACTTCCTATTGCACATTTCTAGTAATTTACCTCATTCCTCAGCATTTTTTAGGTTTATATCAGGCAGAGAGTTTAAGAATGACAAACTTGGGTAGCAAAAGCAGATCCAGGCATAACACATGCAGATAAGTCCAAGTTCAGACATTTTTCTGGTAAGATTGTTGTCTCTTGTGCAAGGATGTAACATATCCAGCACAGAACTCCTCTAGTTGATACCTGACAACCACCATAAGCAAAGCATGGGGAACAAGGTAAAACTTGAGTATTTTCAAAAGCTGCAGCTGATATTGGTGCTACTTTGCCAGTGGCCAGCTCTTCAGTCGAAAAAAAATCTAATAAAACTCAAGGCATAACTCAAACTAAAATAGAATTCTTTCCAATATTAGAGGTAGATTTTATCCAGTGTAATATATAACATCTGCTCCTGTAAGAGCAGAGATCTAGGAATTAAATTATTCAAATCAATTTCAACACCCATGTGTCTTAGAATAATTAAGGCAAGCTTTTTGTATATCCTTCAAGAAAGCAGGCACACCACTCTGTAAAGAGAAAGGCAGAAAAGTTATTCTTGCATAATGAAACCAATAAAAACTATAAGCAAAATGAGCATTCCCTTTATATAGATCAAGGACATCAAACAGATACAGTTCTAAGATCTAATACCCAATTTTCTAAGATAAAGTCTAAGATCTGGTACATAGCATCAAGCCATTCTTTGAATATTTTGGGAATAAACTGCATTACTGAAGTTTGCTTGTCTTGAGGCTATTCATATATTCTCTGAAACACAGATTATTTGGGGTTTGCTGCAGAAATGTACCTGCCTGGTTGAAAAACCAAAGGAATTTGACAGGAATTAAAATAAGTAAATTAATTAAGACCATTGTCATGAAAGCATACAATAGTGAGACAGAAAACATGGGACTGTGTGAAAGCTAGGAACACTGATATATCTGTTCCAGAAAAAAATAATTCTGCCCAAAACCTAGAGGATGGGTATGACTGCAGTGAATTCATTGCTTGAAACAGATTATCCAAAGATCATTATCTGAATCCTTTCCTTACCTTGGCAGCCCAGTTGACCAGCCAGGTTGGAATCATGCCACCAGGATTATCAAAATAGTACATATAGACTAGAGAGGAGAGAGAAGTTACCAGATACCAGTGACCTGAGCCTCAGCTCTAACACATTGTGGCAGAAGCTGTCAGTGCATCCTGAAGCACCAACTACAACAGTTCTACTCTCAATTCTGCACAAAAAATTCAACTTTTCCTGAAGTGAAATGTGAAGTAAATACAGGCATTCCCTGTTAACCTCTGGGAAGCTGACAGAGCCACAAAAGGCATTTGAATTACTGTAAACCATTTCTGGCACCCTGTCTTATAAAAGAAGACTGTCTTTAAAAGACTAATCTCAGACAGAAGTCAAGCTCTAGGCAAACCCTTTAATCTATACATCTGTCAAAACACAATACTAGAATCATTGCTGAGTTAAGGAAACTGCAGCAGTCTCCCCAGCTGAACTGTCTGGCAGGAAAAGCAGCGCAGACTGGGGCTGGCATGGGAGGGCAGGAGGAAGTGGTCAGTGGACTATTCTTAATCACCCAGCCCAACTGCTACATAAAAAGATTCTTCACACCAGTGCACTGCACTGGACATTTCCAAAGGTTTCATCCATCTTAAAGTAAACCTTGGCTTAAAATTTCCAGTCCCCCTCTTTGTGTGTTTTGCTAATATATACACTCCCTGCCTACACGACTTGCCACACATTTTCTTGACGTCTTACCTTTACTTCCAGCCTTGCCATCACTTTCAATTACCAGGCTTTGTTTATAGCTCTTAACTCTGATAATGCCAGGCTTCTCAGGGCACTGAGGAACAGCCACACTTTTTGCCAACACAACCCAGATCTTCCTCCCCTGCACATCCATCTCCCGGCTCTCCCGGATATAGACATACTGCACTGCAAGTTGAGGAGCCACGTCAAAACAATGTCACTTGGAGGGATGAGGAGCTGACAAGTGAGTTCCATCACAAACAGCCCCTCCTTCGAGCTCTTTCTCGAGTCCCTGCAGGATTCAATCCTGCAGAGCAGTAATTCAGCTATGGGAGCTCCAGCTCTGTGTGGGAAGAGGCACCCACGCTCCTCCTCATGCCACATACATTCATCTAACACAAGGACTGCAAGATCTTAGATCAGTGCAGCAGAGTGATGGAATCAGTTCATTGCTGGGATTTCTGGATGACCAAGTGGCAGAAACTGCAAGGGGAACAAAAACTTGAAAGGATACATCTCTGTTTGAGAGAGGAAAAGGGTACTTCACTTCCCAGTAGATTACTTTTTCACCATCATATGTTTCCTCATACAGTTCTACGGTTGAAAGAAGAAGACTGTTAGATATTTTTAATTTCTACTGCAACAGAAATATAGATGGCATCAAGAACTGCTCAGATTTCTGACATGTACACATTTTACATGCAACCCTGATGTCAAAATTTATATGTATGTAGAATTTTAGCAATAAGAGACATTAAGAAGTTCTGTACCAGGATTGTTCAGGAGTCAAATACACAAAAATAGGTGGCCTGTTTTTCTTTGGCTATTGGATTAATTGGTGGAAAAAAAGAAACCCCCCCCAAAAAATCCAGAAACCCCAGACCATAAAATGAGAACAATTCTGAGGACAACAGAGTCAAATTGCTTTTCCAACAGTTTGCTCATTCAAAGCTTTTCCATCTCAAAGCTTTTTCCTCACCTGTGCATGTTCTGCACAAGTTTAAGTCACAGTCTAAGAGTACAATGTGCTTTTTCACAGGCATGTCATCACCCTTGTAAATTATACTGAATTAACATGGAACTAGGATGAGTGCAGCTTTCTAACACCTGAAGACATCTTACACGGGGATTAATGAATTTTGGAAAAGCTGTCAGGAATTTCACAGCAGTACATACGTGCAACAGCAAACTAGAATCTTGAGCAGTTTATGAGCCTTCATTACACCACCTTCAGTCTGCCTGGAAACTCAAATCAGAAGGCAGCAGAATATGAAAAAAAAAGTAACCTAAGAATAGTGCCTAAAACATGGCAGTGACTCAGTTGGAGAGTAGTCTGAAGGAGAAAAATTAGTTCTAATCAAACCACACAATCGAGTTTGAAAACCTGTCTACAGCACAGCTTCCTTCCCTGAGGCAGCAGTGGAACCTGCTGAGCCCTGGGGCTGAGCCAGGGCTGGCCCAGGGTCTGCAGTAAAGGACAGTGGGATCCAGAAAGGTGCTCCACCTTCACAGCCACAGTGGCCTCTTCTTCCTTTACAGCAGACTTGTGCCTGAGGTGCTCTATATCCTCCAGAGCCAGGTTTTTGGAAGTGAGGCCAGAATAAAGCAATAATCTCACTGACAAGGCAAGAACAGTGCCCCAGATGGGAGATTCTTTCCCTATATAATATATTCCAAACCAGGATTCTGTTGGCATGCCCTGCAGACCAGCTGTCACCCACAGAAACAGCTTCTCCTCTTCTCCAGCTGCAGCAGCACTGGATGCACCTGGTGTTGTAATAACCCACAACATTTATGTTTTCCACCAGAGGTCACTGGAGCATTGGATTATTCACTTAGCTTTCACTCCTAACCACAGAGATTTCCTTTTACAAAGGCACCATGACAGTGTTTTAAAGATCCCAATACAACTCTTATTAGCTACCTCATTTACCTGTGTATTTTTGCAAACACAGGACAAAAACCACAATAAATAAACCACATCCCACCTGCATTCACTTCAAACCAGAATATAGTGCATTTTAATAATAACCTGATTTCATTTAGCACCACCACAAGAGATCACAAGTCTGTTCCATCCATAATAGGGACAGCAGCACTTACTGCTTCAGCAGTCAGTTATCACTGTGAAATTGTTGGGAAGTCTGATCTCAGTCAGGAAGGTGCTGCAATCAGGAGTAGCCAGTTTCAGTATTGCTCAGGCCCAACCATTTTGCACCACGCCACAGAAGCACGTGGTACCTCAGTCACAACTTCCCTGCTGAGCTGGCAGCTGCAGCACAAACCAGGCCTCAGGGTGTCCACATGTTGTGGATATTCAGAAGCACGCAGAAGCAGTTGCCTTTTCAGCTAAAAAGCCAGTTACTTCTGCTCTGATCACGTTTTTATTTCAATGTTCAGCAGAGATTTCTCCTTTGGACTGCCACTTGCATGGCTGTAAGAGCACCAAGGAATAAAAAGAGTAACACCAAGAGCAAGAAGGCTCTCAGTGGAAGTTTTTGGGGTTTCTTCCCAAATGTGAAAGAAAAAACCCAGGTTGAACTGGGGTTACATTTAAAACATTGGCTAGCACTTTCATCATATGTATCATCCCAAAAAACAGGTGGGCTTGTGTCAATTTTTAAGTAGGAAAGAAAGCATTATGTTATATTTAAGCCCTCTAAGAGTTAATTTCTACGAAATGCTGGACTTAAAGCACCAGCACAAGTAGAAATTAAGAGATGAACAAACCATGGTCAGCAAGGATACAAATGTCAGCTCTGCAACATTATCTAGCTTTTAGTTTAAGGGTGTAGCTTCCCCCAGCAGCTTCCTTTCTTTTCTCTATGAAGGAATTAAAAAAAAGGTGTTTATTTAAGAAGCATTCATTTCTCCTAAATGCACTTAAAGACTACTGAAGTAACTCAAGAGAGTGTTTTTACATCCAATACAATAATGCTGAGTCCCACTCTGACTCTTTGCTTCATTAATGGCAAAATGGCTTTTGCTACAAGAAAGCTACTGAGCATTTTGACAATTAACACTTCTTCACGAAGACACTACTCCTTAAATCTGCCCAAGACTGACATGAGTTTAATTTATGGGTCTCTGTATCAATGCAGCCATTGGCATTATCAGCAATCATTCACCCTGGAGCTGTCCTAAACCTTACAAGCACAACATTTAACAAGTCTTTGGTTCTTAACATTGCTCTTTGCTCAGCAAAACACTCAGACCACTTTTCAGTTTTACTGGCCTGTTCTGACTTCAAGCACAGGCTTAAAAAGAAAATGCTCCCCATCTTTAAAATAAATGGATTACTAGATACCTACATCAGCTGCACCCTTACCTTGTTACTGCTGACTTAGGATGTTTTAGCACCATATGGATATCCAGGTTTAATGCCCCTTTTCAAAGACAACATTAAATAAACGTAACTAAATTAGTTATTCCTTTCTCTGTAAAAGCCATACGCTCTCGATACACCCATTCCTGACTGTAAAAGGTGCCAAGAACAACCCATGCTTTCAGGAAAAGATATTCCACCATTCATCAAACTGGTGGAAGCCTGAGGAAAAATTTTCATAAGGACATTAGCCTTTGAAATAATCTCCCCAAGGACAAATTTTAAGACTCAGCTGAACAGGGTGCGGGGTCACCTTGTCTCGACTGTGCTCTCACCAAGGAAGTTTGGACCAGATGATCCCAGAAGTCCCTTCCAACCTGCAATTCCATGATGCTCCACCGCCCTGTGCAAAGATGCACAGAAGGCACCACCCCATTTCTCCCCAAGACATCTACTAAAATTTAACCTAAGTATTACAACTAGAAGTTACAAGTGCTCCAGCATAACCAGTGATGCCAATCATATGCTTTAACCAACATGGAAAGAATTCATTCCAGAGGAAAGGGAAATACTGTTGAGACATTAGAGATTGCATATCAGTGTTTACTTGTGCATTTGCAGAGTGCAACCTTATCCCAAAAGATATTTAAGTCTGACCCAAAGTCTTTGGAGGCAGTAACTTCGAAATACCTTTGAAGAAAGTTTTAGTGGGAACAATTAATGTGGATTCCAATTTGCTTTTACACTGCCGAGATGAGCTTACCTTTAACATACTGATCCCACTTTTTTCTGAAATCCAAGTCCATGTAGACATCTGCACACAATTTTGGGGGAATGTCAGCAAGACCACCAAAGATTTTATATTCATAAAGTCCTGATTGCTGTGGAAACAGAATGAAGAGAGGAAAAGTCACACAGGAAAGGGAAGCACTCTGCATCAGGGAGAACAGCTGAGGGAAGTTAGGTGGGGCACAAATTACAAATATGCTCAAGAGCTGTGCTCAGAAAACAATATAAGATTTAGTCTTTAACCTCTCGACTTTTTGATCTATACATGAAAGTGTAAATGCAGCCAGGCTGACCTGCCCTGCACAATGGCTGTTCCTTCCCTTACACCAGTACCCTTTTACTTCACCAGGAGTTCCAGAGGGAGCATGTTTCTTCACACAGTCCCCTCTTCAGCTCCAGTGGTCAGTGTGGACTGAATCCTGCCCACACTGAGGTTTGCCAGAAGCATTAAATTCTTGTGGCAAGTTAGTTCTGCTTACACATCAGGCTGGGATGCAAGAATGCTTTACAATGTCCATGCTTACATACAATGCACTCATATCTGCCTTGAATATTTATCAGCTATTTTCTTTCAGAAAGCTGTATGCACTAAAGGGGTGGGGTGCAGGATATCTCCTGTTTAATGTCACTTTCAACATATGGTAATTCCATCTGTGCCTATGGAGCAATGTTTGTACCACTGTTAGTACGAGTTCAGGACTATTTTAAAGCAATGACAGTTCAGGACTAAATTAAAACAATGAGAGTATTTCAAATATATAGTGTAGAAATCAAATCAAAGCATTCCTAAGGAAAGGAAAAGAAGGCTTATACAACCTTCTTTTCTTCTTTACCTCGCCTTCACAAATCAACTCCAGAAGATGAGGATTTGAAGTACCAGAAAACAGTAATGTGAGCAAGAAACTTAAGCTACTCATCTTCACTGTGGCTTCTCTGGAGCACCAATCACCAGCTTCAAACCTGAACTATTCAGCATCTGTGTAACCCCACGCACTCATCATCTTTCTAAGAGGCATCAACATTTTTATTCTCACAAGAAAACCAGCAATTTACAGTAAGAAGGTTAAAACAAGACTGAAACGATTCCATTTTTCTGAGGCATGTCATCAGGACAGTCAATCAGCTTGGCTGGAATGCAGCACTGAGCAGGAAGGCCCAGATCTATTTCTGCAGCCTGCAGAGAAGGTGGAAAGACAAGGCAAAAAGAGAAGGCAACAGGAAGAATAATTGCTGCTTTCAGCTTCCTGGAGTACTGTTGCTGCAGGGGAATTGCAGTTCAGTACGTGCTAAAAGCTAATTTTTCCAGTAACAACTTTAAACAAAGACCCTACTTCTAGACTTCATCTTCTCTTGCAGCAATCTGAAGCAACTGAAAGACAAAACAGTAGATTTATTTCCTAGAAGAGTCCCAAGATTGGACTTGAAAAGGTCCCTCACATCCTATGTAGTCTGTCCATCCAGCCCAAACTGGGGGCATCGTACACCACATTAAAAATGACAGACACCTGTAAATAGGTTTTTTTAGTTTCAAATAGTCCTTTTAGCTCTACAGTCCCTGTGCATAAAAGCACAAAAGGATGAGGAGGAGAAGCCTGAGTTGCTTTCCATCTCACCAGCTGCATTCATGCAATAGCAGCACAGCCACTGCAGTGAGCCAGGGCTTCTCTGCTCCCATGAGCCTGGCCAAACCCAGCTTCCCAAAATTCCTTTGCCTTCATCCACTGCACAATGCACAATGCATTCACAGCTCCGGGTTGAGCTCTAATCCTAGAGCCTCTACTTCATCCACTCCAGCAGGAACACCCCCAGCAACTCACTGATCCTTGCATGGATACCTGGCAGGCACCCCAGTCTCACCCAGCTGTGTGCACTGACTGATAAGCTCCTCTGGCCATTGCCAGTCACCACATCCACGCTGTCAACACAGACTATTTATCACTGAAGAAAATTCCAAGGTCTATGAAGTGATGTTTTTTTTAAAGAGGCTCTCCCCACCCCATTGTGACTTTAGCACAGCCCTGTATGCTTTCTGGTTTTTTCTAACATTACCATGTCAGAAATAATTTCTCAGAATACAAATACAAAATTGTCGTGCAAAGAACAGCATGAAGTCCAGAAGGAGCTGAGAGGAAACTATGATCACTCAGTTAAAAACCAGGATATTTATATATATATTTAAATATGGATTTAGAAGTCAGTATTGAATAGTAAATCCCTGTCAGAATGAAGACACTGTCAATCACAAGTCAGTTCCTAAACCACGGAAGTTCATTAAAGAAGTTAGTCACCCCAAAAGGGAAGAATTTCATTCCAACCCTTTCTGAACTACCTGATTTTAGAGGGCAAAGGGTGGGAAATCAGTGTGGTGTGGAGAGAGGCAGGAAGGGGGGCGGGCTCCTGGAGAGAGGATGCTGCGACACGGGCGGGGCTCGGGATGTTCGGGGACACGCTGCCCTGAGCACAAACCCCGGTCCGAGGGGTTCGAGAGGGGGGCACACGGAACCCCCGGGATTCCCCAGCTCGCTTCCGCGGGGTCACTGCGGCCCAGCAGCTTTCTCATCAGCACTTAATGGCATTACCCGGAAAGCGGCTTTCTGCGAGCCTGGAGAAACCGAGCCCAGGCCTGTGCGGGGAACCGCATCCCCGTCAGCACCGCACCCCTGCCATCCACCGCCCCGGCACCCCTGCCACCCACCGCCCCCCGGCCGCCCCGGGCCGGCAGCCGGAGCCCGCCCACCTGGTGGTACAGCCGGTAGATCCGCACGCCCATGGTCTCCACCAGGAGCTGCCAGGGCCCCGCCGCGGCCGGCGCCGGCTGGTCCAGCTCCCGGCAGGCGGCCCCAAACTGCTCCTCCGAGAAGCCCCGCGACAGCGCCTCCTGCCCCTCCGGCGGCGCCGCCGTCCCCGCCGCTGCCTCCAGCTCCGGCGGCGCCGCCATCCCCGGCCGGGCGGGCTCAAGCCCCGGCCGGGCACTGCCCCCGTCCGGCCCGCCCCGCTCCGCCCCGGGGCCGGGCCCGCCGAGCCTGCGGGGCCGCGGGAGCGGGCTCGGGGCTCCCGGCCGGTTCTCGGGACGTCCCTGCCCTGCAGGTGCGCTCCGTGCGCACCCGGGTTCGGCGCGGTCTCCGTGGTGGTGCCTCTGAATGTGTGAGACATCAGCGTGGTGCCAGAACCGGGACGGGTCCGTGGGTGCGCTGGTCAGGGCCTTCCCTTTGCGGTGTCCCCCAAGGACACAGACTGAACACTATGGGCACATGTATTTTTGTATGTCTTCACGTTTTGACAGGCAGTTTTCCTTATGGACTGTACATATGAGAGTATGATATAAAGAACCCAAAACTGCTGTACAGCTGCTTGGCAGGTGAGGGTGGCCCTGGCCCACCCCAGCGAGGCCCTGCTAGCCTGGCAGGGAGGAAAGGCAGCAGGCTCTGCCCATGGCAAACTGGGCTGCACTGGGGTAGGCAGGATGGAAAGAGGCAAAAAACTTGCACTGGGATGAGCTCCCGGGCAGGAGGAATCCACTGCCAGGGACACATTTTGCATCTTGCTCAGGCTCTGCAGTGACACCACCTATCACACTCAGCCAAGCATTAATGCCTTCAAAATGTGACTATGGCAGGTTTTCTCCTAGGAGTTGTAAATCTGTTTTCATTACAGCTCTATTCTTCTAATTCCTGTGAGATTTTCCTGCTGAACACTGTGTCTTCAGAATAAAACAAGCAGCTCTGAGCAGTGGGACATCATCAAACCTACTGACTGGCAGCACCAGCCAATGTATTTGGTGGTAACCTCTGTGCAAGGCTGGAATAATGCAGTGTTTCTAGCTTCCCTGCCAAGTGGCTGAGGTCTTTGACAAAGAGTTCACTTATGTTAGCTGTCTTTCCAGTTCCAGTCAATTGGTTTGCAAGCAGAGCATGAGGATTTCTGGCTGACTGGTTTGGACATACAGGCTGACCCTCATCCTTGCACAGTCCAGAAAACTTTTGCAGAGAGCATTTTGTGAAGGCAAGATTGCATCTCACAAACTTCCTCCCAGTATGTAAATTTGATGCCAGAAATTGACCTGTACCATCTTCATAAAATAATGTCAGTAATGATAATAAAAATCTGCTCATATCTTACCTGCTCTCACCTCCCCACTGAGACTGCTTGGCAAACATTTCAGTTCTTTTATTTTTTGTAGTAAACTTATGTGTATTATTATTACTCATATTTACATAATAGGTATAAATATTTTGGCTTACTTTTGTTTTGTTTTGCTTTTTTTTTTCTTTAAACATTACTTAAAATGGCATGCTCTCAGTGAGCCCAGTTGGTTCTCCAGATATCAAGGGAATTCATTTCTTATGGCTCATCCCTTATGAGTAATTTCTTGGCTAAGTTGACTTGAGTGAAGCTGTGCTGCCCACCCAGCTGAGGAGCTGGTCTTTAAAATGGAATTTGAGGCAATGGCCTGGAGGTGAGAATAATTTAGTTTTTCTTTTTTCTTGCAGAAATATTTCTTTACTTTTGCAAAGCTTTTATCAGATTGCTGACTCACTTCTAAGTCCTATTCTTTCTCTGAAACAGGGCTCAGTGAAACTGAAAGAGCTTGTGGCTCTTGTTTGCACAGAGGTGACTTTGGCCCACTATGAAAAAGGAGTTGTGAGTCAAGAACTGATCATTAACATGCAGCAAGGGCACATGCCTGTGAGATTACCTGATCTCCTTGTTTGTGCAAAAGGACTGAAGTGATCACAGCTCCATGTTGCCTATTATTTTAGGGTCAATGTTTTGCATTATATGGTTGTCTACATGGCATCAGTAAGTTGGCTTCATCTGCCTGACCACTCCCTGTTTCCCCAGCACTTTCATGGAAAAATAGATTTATCTCACAAGGTCACTCTAGGGACAAAAGCTTTCAAAAAAGGCATTACTATGTGACCTTTTTTTCTTGGTAAATAAGGAGTGGTGATTACTAAGAAAGCACAAGCTGTTCTGAGAGTTTATTTTCTGTTTTCATGTATGTTTACGTAAGTGTTATTATTTATCCCTTGTATTTCCATGTATTGCCCTTAGCTTAGGGATAGAAGCTGAAGTTTGGGCCCGAGTCCTTTAGAATCTTCCCTGCTGGGTAGTGGCTGTGGGCTGGATGAGTTCAGGACTGATTTTCTGCTGCTCTGCCCCAGCACTGTGGGCAGCAGCTGTGCTGGGAACATGAACCCAAAGGCAGCCTGGACACAGCAAAGTCCAGTCCCACACATGGACCAGGGACCCAAATACCACTGAAGGGAAAATAGAGGGTTACTGTTCTGGGGCAATGAGGGGGACTTTCAGAAGTGCCCATAACTTGTTCTACATACTTGGTGGATCTCAGGCTTCAGGTTAGTTACCCTGTGGTGTTGTAGTTAGCAGACCTGGTTTCAGCCAGGCTTTCTGGAATGGGAAGGTTTAGCTTTTGTCCCTGGTGGTGTTTAAGGACAGGTTGGACTGGGCTTTTAGCACCTGGTCTAGTAGAAGGCGTCCCTGCCCATGGCAAAGGGTTGGAATGAGATGAGATGATCATTAAGGATCCTTCCAACCCAAACCATTCTGTGATTTTGTTATTCTATTTAGCTGCTGCTGCTCTGAGTGGGAAATGTACCTCAAGGCAACTTGCCAATTTCGGCTATCAGTGGCATTAATATACCTAAATCTTCCACCTGTTTTTTAGAATGGAAATAAATCTGTATGAATTCCCTGCTAACACCTAACCTTTCTGTTACTGAAATCAGTGCTGGGTAATCCAATGAATTCTGTGGCATGGAACAAAACCAGGAAACTGGACAACTCCTACATCAGAAAATCATATTGGCCAGAATTGAAACCAGCAATCAACATAGATTGATGTTTTCAGGCCCCAGGTGATTTTCAGTGTTTGTTTTAGATATGGACATCCATATGAGGGAGAATGTTCCCAGCTATATTGTGTTTTCCTCTATCTGTCTCTGTGTGGCACTGGTGCACTTTGAAAAATTCTTGGAGATGAACTAAAGATGTGGGATTTTGATGAATTCAACTGCTGTGCAGACATTTATATACTACTGTAATTCCAAAAACTTTGCAAAGCTGCTGAGTAGTCCTGCCCTACCATTTATACAATTTGTACATTTGCATTTCTAGTATACACAGCCAAGGCAATTATAAGCTTCTCCTGCTGTTCTTTATTGACTGCATCATGTAAAAGCCTTTCTCACAAATTGTTTCATGACTTTTACAGATTCAAGAAGATGATTCTTCATCCAAAAAGCTGAGAAGTAACAACAGCATCTCCCATCTCAGCCACGCATGTGTAAGGCAGTCTATATTCTCCTCTCTTGTATGAGTCAAAGGGAAATCTGGTTTTTCAACATTTTTAGAGTACACAGAAAATATAGTCTGTCTGCTACATCAAAACCTTTATATATTTTATGTGTTCTGTATATGTTTATATATGTTTATTTATTTTTATATTTATGTTTTTATTCCTAAGTACTTAGGCAGGGAGGGTCAGCTAGGGTGATTTTTTTCAGAGAAATAGCACAAAACATGCACTGCTTGAGCTGACATAAGTGGCTATTAAATACTGGTTTATAATGGCCTTCTTCATAGTCTTGAATTTAACCCCAAACTATGACTGTTTCTGTATGGAGTATCTAGTTTCAACAGTTCCACCCAAATAGAAGAGGATTTAGAGGGTAACTGGCGTTCTGCAGTTGTTCTGCCTTCTGATATGATGTATTTTTTACCTTTGGTAGATGGTTTATTGTGCTGGACTTCTGGTGTCAGAACCCATCTCCTTCATTTGGCCATATTTGCCTTTGATTTCCATCTTGTAGCCACAGTTTCTCTGGAAAGTAATGCACTCCCAGTGCAAATAAACTGGAGATAAAGAGGTTCAATGTATTTACCTGGTCCTGAGCAAAGAGGGGTAATTTTAAAATTCACTGTAGGAAGGAAGGGATTTCACCATTACCTGCATGACCTAAAATGACTCATTCAAAAGATAAGACAGCCTGTTTAGATCTTCACTTGGTTTGGTAAATAGTTATCACTACCACACCCTCTACTTTCTTAACTTGTTTACATGGATGTAGAAATACTTCTAAACTTCCCTAAGCAGGTGATGCTGAAGCAGATGACATATATGAGAAGCTCTCTTTTGTGGGAACAGTAAGAACTTAATTTGGTCTTACTGCAATTATTCTTTTTTTTCTTTTCTTTTCTTTTTCTTTTTTTAACTGCCCTTTAGGTCAGACACTTGACTTACTGTAAATTTCACAGCAGTCATCTGTTATGTAAGAGAAAAGCTGTGTATTTTAACTTTGTGCAGTATTTTAGATAGATCTTGTGTATAAATGTAGTCCTAAGGATTGTAGTGAAGTAGGACACACAAAGACTCATCAGCCAGGAAGCAATGCAGCCATCGGCCTGTATAGCTTACTTTAGAACTCATAACTTTCTTTCTTTTGTTGGAGAGTCAATAAAATCTGGCTGAAATGCTCCATGTTCATTAGACAGACCATTTGCAGAGGGAACAGTGTATGCTCTTTATACCCTACCTACTGAGAAGGGAAACAAATGAAATAAAGTGTCTCTTGACTCTATCCACTAACTTTTTAGTCACTTTTTAGTCACTTTTTCAGCTTTTTGTCTGCATTTCCCTTCATGTCTTAGAGCCCTGTAAATTCTTTGGGTGACTCAGTGCAGGTGGAAAACCAAGAAAAGAAATAATTCCTATTTTGAACTTGACTCTCAGCTGAATCTGCTGCGTGCTACTGCAATAGTCTCTAATAAAAATCCTGGTTATGGTGGAATTACAGTGCCTGGAGTTTGATCCCACGCTTCCCCCAGCCTGGCCAGAAAGCTGCCACAGATCCAGAGGTCTGGCCAAGGATCCAGAGGTTCTGTAACCAACTTATGCAAGGTTGAGGAATTGGCTTCTGGTGGTGTGATGCATCCCTCTGCTAATTAAAAGCACATGTCCACACAAGGAATGCAGCTCTTCAAATGGGAACTTGGTGTAATTATGAAAGCAGTAGGAGATAAGAATAATTGTTTTCAGTTCCAGATATCCTGTCTTCTTCTGCGCTGCAGGAAGATTAAGTGAAAGTCAAGCAAGGCAATAACAAAGTTCACATGCACAGCAGGATAACTGATGTTGACCAAAGCACAAGTAGGATCTAATGGAGTTCAAAGAAAATTCCTTTCCATATTCCCAGCCACCAGAGAGGTTTCTCACAGTCGTTATAAGCACATCCATTTCATGAGCCTGATTACCCACAGAGTGGCTGGTTTGCACAGCTATCAACCAACTGGGGGGTAAACTGTGTTCAGGAGAGGGGAGCTACAGCATTTTATGAGAAATTATTTGCTTCTCTGGCTTTGGGCTGTTTTTGGACTCCATTCCTCATTACAAAACTCATACACTGCATGGCATGGTAAGGACAATTTATAATATATATTGAACACATTGAAAGGGCACTTTCTGAAAGTTTCACAAAATGCAGTAAACTGATGTGTTGTGTCCCTGTGTGGGCTTAGGGATAAAATAAAAGGAAAATTCAGTGGCGGGTTAGGGAAAAGGTAAGAAAAACTAAGGGAATAGGGAGCCCACAATGGTTGTACTTTGGCAGATCAGTGAGTCACTGTTTGCTGTGCTGTTAAGGCCCAGGAGACTTAGTTAGAAACTCAAAGGAAGCCATGAAGTACTGCAAGTGTGTTTCAGTCAGCAGAGCAACAGCGTTGCTCAATTTAGGAGCCAAACTGCTCTCTCAGAGCTCCAGAATCACACACGCCTCTTGCTTATCAGCCCAGCTTTGGGGCTGCGCTTCCCTCTAAGCAGCTGTGTTTGGGCCCCTGGAGGAGATTTTGTCATTTAGGGCAGGTCCTGAAGGGGAGCTATGTATCACTGAAGCGTGGCAGTCCAAAACTGTGAACCTGTAACCCCTCTGTGCAGCTGCTGCTCAGCCCTGAAGTCTCCTCAGCCGTTTGCACTGAATTTCTCCAGGTGCCGAACGTGCTGCCCCGGGTGTGTCTGGTCCTTCTTTCCTTACATCCTTGGAGAGCCGTGCTCAGAACACAGCAGGACCTTAAAAGACAGAGGTTGTCAGTGATCCCTCTTTATGAAAAGGCCAGAGGGCTGGTGCTCAAGTTGTTTTGAACCCTTCAGTGCCTGAGTGCTACAAAGCCATCCTTCTAGGGGAGAGCACACTGCTCTCTCAGCCATTCCCTCATTCCCATCGCTTTCTATTGCAGCTTTTATGCTTCACAGCAAGAAATAAGAATTGCATGAGGTCTAGCAGAGTGTGTGACTTTTTTTGCCTGTTGTTAGGGCATTTATTTGAACAGAAACATGAATTCTAAGCCCAGCTTCGGTGCTTGTTTATGTGTACTAGAATAGCTCCTTAAAAAATCAGTTTCATGAGATATCTTATGTAAAACTTTCAGTATTTTATGTAAGACTTTCAGTAATGGAGTTGGCATGAAAAAATAAGAATGTACTAGTGGAGCTGTGGATGGTGTAAGCCTGAGAGGGAGGCTCTCTGTCAACAGAGGACAACCAAATACGAGACTGGAAGGACTAGAGAGGAACTGATGTAACAAAAGAATGGGGTGAAATTTAGGTCATGCACACATGTGCAAACAGCAAGAATTTCTGATATAAAGTGAAAAATGAAACTGATACTGGAGAAAACAAACCAGACATCCTGAACAATCAGAAGAAAATTATGAAATGTTAGTATTTCTAGTAGACCAGGAAAAAAAAATACTTGCACTTCTGTGGAAGAAGCTGGTAAAACATCTAAAAAAATGATTGAAAACAAGCCTGAGAGAGTTTAATTTCTCCCTCTTAGGGCATTAGAGGATTAATTGCCAAAAGAGGGAGTAGCTGCTTCAGCCAAACATTTACTTGCCCGTGTATAATTGTCTATGAACCCACTCAGCTAAAAACAAGGTTCCTAGATACCAAAATAATAAGGCTGGTAGTCTCCAACAGGAGGAGTGGGAAACCTGGTTCTTTTTGAGGTGGAACTTGTGAAATCTAATAAAGATATTACAGACATGGCTGCCTGCACTGGGAAGGAGCAGACAATGGTCAGGAGATCCTGCCTAATGGAGTTCCCCTCAGATCCAGTTTCTTTGTCATTGCTGCTCAAATGCTGATGTGTTTGACAGGAGCAGCAGCAAGTCGGGGAGGGGGGAATGACAGTTTCTTGCAGAAAGTTGTGGAGCTTTTCCAGAACCTGGTTGATTTGTCTGGAGGAGATGAACCCTTGGCAGGGTCTCCATCACTGGGCAGTTCTTAACAACACACAGGACGGAATCCTGGCCCCTGTGAAGTTGGTGGAAGTTTTGCCATTAATTTCTGTGAGGTCAGGATTTCACCCTGGGAGTCAAAAGTACATGCATGCTTTCAGAGACAGAGTGGCTGATTAAATACATCTGGTGCACTGTTCTTTTATCAATCATTGATAAAATAGTGCCTTTTAAATATGAACTTTGGTTGAGCTTAACCACAAAATTCAAATATGTCCGTTTACAAGACTTAAAAGCATAATTCGTCTGCTTTTTGTCTGAAGTAACAGAAATCATGGTAAAAAATTAACACACACCCACACCTACCCTCTCCAAACCCCTGTAGTATTTCATGCGCTGCAAAAATGAGTAATCAAAGCTTAGAAAAGCCAGTTAAAATATTTCTAAATGATACATAAAACTTTATCCTTTAAGAATGCCACCCGGAGCTATATTCCTCCTCCTTTACTTCCTGAGCTAGGGGTTCATCTGGATTTTGGCAGGGACTGTGCTTCCAAGTGACCCAGCACGGGCACCAGCGAGCGCAGGACAGGACAGGACAGGTACGGAGCCTGACCCGCGCTGCTGCAGCCGGGATGTGCCTGACACCCGGCACGGGGCTGGGAGTGCGGGAGGGCACGGGGGGCTGGAGAGAACAACGGGCTGCGGGATGGCACGGGGGGCTGCGGGAGGGCAGAGCGGGCTGCGGGAGGGCAGAGGGGCTGGAGGATGGCATAGGGGGCTGCGGGAGGGCAGAGCGGGCTGCGGGAGGGAAGAAGGGGCTGCGGGAGGACACAGGGGACTGGAGGATGGCAGAGGGGGCTGGAGGGTGGCAGAGGGGGCTGCGGGAGGGCAGAGGGGGCTGCGGGAGGGCAGAGGGGCTGGAGGATGGCATAGGGGGCTGTGGGAGGGCGGAGGGGGCTGCGGGAGGGCAGAGGGGTCTGCGGGAGGGCGGAGGGGGCTGCGGGAGGGCAGAGGGGCTGGAGGATGGCATAGGGGGCTGTGGGAGGGCGGAGGGGGCTGCGGGAGGGCAGAGGGGTCTGCGGGAGGGCGGAGGGGGCTGCGGGAGGGCAGAGGGGCTGGAGGATGGCATAGGGGGCTGCGGGAGGGCAGAGGGGCTGGAGGATGGCATAGGGGGGTGTGGGAGGGCGGAGGGGGCTGCGGGAGGGCAGAGGGGGCTGCGGGAGGACACAGGGGGCTGGAGGATGGCATAGGGGGCTGTGGGAGGGCAGAGCGGGCTGCGGGAGGGCGGAGGGGCTGCAGGACGCGCCCCCGGCCCGTATGTGTGACTGCGGCGGGCAGGGCGCGGTGCGGAGCCTCCCCCGGCGCTGTCCCCGCCGTGCGCATCCCTGAGGCGGGCAGCGAGCGGCGCGGGGCGGAGGGAGAGGCCCGGCCCCTGCCCGGCCCAGCCCGGACACCCTCACGGCCCCCCCGCCCCCGGCACCGTCCCGCTGCCGCCCCGCCCGCCGCAGCTCCCGCCGCTGAATTTGCTCCGGTCCCTTAATTGTTTCGCTCTCACCGAGAACTTTGTTTACAGTCCCTTGTGCGGCGAGCTGCATCCCCTCTTATGCTGCCTGCGGGCTGGTGGCCGCCGCAGTCCCGCCCGGCGGCCAGGAGGTAAGGCACGGCTCGGCTTCGCTAGGCACGGCTCGCTATGGCACACTGGCCCGTGCTATGGCACACTGGCTCATGCTATGGCACACTGGCCCGTGCTATGGCACACTGGCTCATGCTATGGCATACTGGCCCGTGCTATGGCACACTGGCTCAGGCTATGGCACACTGGCCCATGCTATGGCACACTGGCTCATGCTATGGCACACTGGCTTATGCTATGGCACACTGGCCCATGCTATGGCACACTGGCCCGTGCTATGGCACACTGGCTCAGGCTATGGCACAGTGGCCCGTGCTATGGCACACTGGCCCGTGCTAGGGCACAGTGGCCCATGCTATGGCACAGTGGCCCAGTCTGTGGCATGGACTGGCACGGCTCACCTCGCTGGCAGCCCCGGAGACGCACGCCCCGCGGCCGCGCCCCCGCCGGCTCCGGTGCCCGCGGAGCTCCGGCTCCTGTGCCCGTGGAGCTCGGGGTCCCGCCGTCTGCGGGGCTCCGGCTCCCGTGCCTGTGGAGCTCCGGCTCCCAGTGCCCGTGGAGCTCCGGCTCCTGTGCCTGTGGAGCTCCGGGTCCCATGCCCGTGGAGCTCCGGTGCCCGTGGAGCTCCGGCTCCTGTGCCCGTGGAGCTCCGGCTGCCGTGCCCGGCTCCCCGGGGCTGCTCGGGCTCCGCTCCGGCACAGGGCTGTCCCCGCCTCCAGCATCGGGGGGCTCGGCAGCCGGAGCCGCTCCCGGTGCGGGTCGGTGTCCCGCGGTTCCGCAGGGCTGTACGGGCACAGGGCTTTCCCCGCCTGCTCGCCCCTCTGCCCTCTCGCAGAGGTGCTCGGGGACATGAGGATTTTAGCCCAGGTGTGTGTGTGGCGTGCAGCAGGCGCGTTCGAAAGTTTTGCAACTGGGGCATAACGGAGTTGGTTTGTGTAGGGGTTGGGTTGGCTCCCATCCTACACCCCGGCTGTGCCGGGAAAACGAAAAAGGTGCGAGAGTTTAAATCTGTTCATGATTTTACTTAAAAACTTGGTGGGAGAAACTTGCTGCATCCTGAGGCAGCTGATATGGAGGCAATGCGTTCTTCTGCTGCCTCTGTAGCTCAGGGCATGGTCCCGAAGTCCTGTAAGAACAAATTCTGGTTGTGTATTTCCAGGAGCGTTCACCTGGGCAGAGCTGCGGGGTTGTGTTGAGGATTACTGTAGTCTGTTGAATTCTGAATGAACTCAGGCTCTCCTCTCGGGACAGAGGGACTCCTTACGCTATTTTCCGTAGTCGCTTTAATGCACAGCCATGGTGTGAAGTGTGAGCATTATGATTTTTTGGGATTTTACATAAGCAAAAAAGGGTGCCTGAAGTGTTGTATGATAGAGAGAACCCGGTCCAGAGCTTGAAGGCGGAAAACTCAAAACGTGTCCCACTGGTTATAAGTAAAATATGAAAAGGAGAAAAGGGTTGTAGTGGCTCTTTGCCCTTGCACAGAGATACTCCATATGTAGGAGCCTCCTGAGAGAGCACCACATTGAAATGATTCCGAGTTAAAACGCTGGAAGCTTCATGTAGAGATTTCATGTGTTTCTGCTTCTCAGTTTTGTGGTGAGAGGGGGAAGGAGAAGGAAAGAAGTTTCAACTCTAAGAAGTTGCTCTGTGAGAATTTTTTATAAAGACATTAATTTGAAATAAAAATATTTAAACTGGGTGCAGTCTGGGATAAATACAAATAAATAACTGACAAGGAAATTAGTTTTTCAAGCAAGATGCTGTCAGAGTGGCTTAGGGGGCACAATCGTGCTGGGAAGAGCTTTCAAACAAATGTAACCTTGCTGTAATCCAAGTAGAAGTTGACTGCAAGCACATTTCAGAGGTCTGCATTTCTTTTAATGAAATCTAGATTATATATCTAGTCAGGATTTTTTTTCCTGCATTCCCTCCAAACTTTTCAGAAAGCTAAACTAATTTCTAGGTCCTGTGGAAAAGAATATAATCAATGAGAGAAGCAAGTAGACTTCCTTATTATTAGCTAACTTCAATAATCAGCTAAATATACTTTGGCAATGTCACAGGCTTATTCCAAGGATCATCTGGAGAACAGCAGCAGTTTGTGCCTGTAAAAGTTTGTGTTTGTGAAATGTTAGCAGGGTCTAAAAACAGAAAAACCCTCAAAGTTTAATGTTATACAAACTTATTCTCGTGAATTTACTCTCATCCCCACTTAGGACTCCTGCTTCCATGTTGAAATCATCTCCCGTGATCATACACTTCTAGAAAGAGTGTCAAATAAGATTAGCAACATAGATCTGCTGCTTTGTGTGTTTTACCCAGCTGCCTGGTGACTTCACAGCTGTTTCTGCAGTTGATAACAATTTCCATTGCTCTGCTCTCTGCAGAGTTGTCACTGCCCTGCTGCAGAGTCCCCCTTGTCCCTCGTGAAGTTATGAATCTTGTTTTTAAAAATCCAGGAACAGAAATGAACAATAGTAAATACAGTGGACTTGTGTTTATTACAGAGAGTTCTTGGACTGTGTAAATCTCTGCCTTTTTTTATTCTGAGTTTTTGGGATTATGTTACTTAGGTTTTCTTATAGTGGAAGAGATCTAACAGGTTTTTTTAGTGGTGTGTTGTCGCAGTCAGTTCACAGCTAGGAAGTCTGAGGAGCAGGGAGATGGAGTGATTTGCTCAAAGAAATTGGACTCATAGAAGAGACAAACTCCCATGTATTCTGAGTCATTATTCACACAGGTGAAGTGAGCAATAGAAATTAAGTTAAATAAGATTTTTATCTACAATATTTCTTGTGCATTGCCTTTTCCTGCCTGGCTCTTTCTGTGGAGCCATAATCCATGCCTGGGTGATGATACTCACCACTGGGACGTCACAGCATCAAAGGAAAACGTTCCATTGGGCCAGAAATGGGTGGCTGCTTCCAAGAAAAGAGGCAGAGGCCACCAGGAGAGCCAGAGGGAGAACATCTCCTGCTTTGGTTAGGTCAGGAGCAGGAGTCAGCCCACAGCAGAAGCTTTACACTCAAGGCTTTTATTCTTAAGAAGCTGATAAATATCCAACAACTTTTCTTGTAGGAAACTTCCATGCTAAATATTAGCACCTCCAGCTCATCACTCAGCAATATCTGACGCTTCAAAGACTCGAGCAGCTCTGTCTGCCTTGAATTGGCACACAAGACATCTTCAGCACTCTTTGACAATGGATTTCTCCTGGATCTGGTAGGTGTGCATGCTGATGGATTTAATGTCGTTTTGATACATCTAAATTTACCCTTTTTAGCGGCTAAAATTTTTCTCTCCCCTTTACCCAGGGTTAGCCAGAGATTGCCACAGAAGCACATTCTTCCTCCAACTCAAAGCAGCTCCTTAAGATAGTACTTGTGGTGTGATTAGTGAGAGGATGCTGGTGTTGCTGGGTGTCTTTGCCTAAATTTCTTACCCTGAAACTTGAACCAAATCACCTGTTGGCTTAAGTCAGAAGTGACTTTGCTGGCAATGAGGATCCAGTGCCCTTTTTTCTAGGGCTAGATACCTTTGCTCACACTTCAAATAGGTTCTGTTTTTTATTTAATTTAATAGTATTTGAGTAGGGGGTTGTTTATTTGTTTTGTATGAATGCCTGCCTTCTTGCATCCTACTCCAGAAAAAAACTGTGCTCCTCAGAAATCAACAGATATTTTGCCATTGACTTAATTATTATAGGTTAAAATATTTTTTTTATTCCTGATAAATTTGACTGTATAAATATATCTCCTTTCTTCACAAATCTCTGTACAGGAGGTCTAGGAGAATTTAATGCTCATTGAAGATGCAGCTGAAGCAGAGGGACAAGGACTTTAGAGACAGGAGTAAATACATTTTGATTAGAGGTTAAAATTTTTCAGAATAATAATGCATATTGTGGGCTTTTTCAAGTTATTTGGCAGTTCCCTAATTCAGTGACTGTTAGAGTTCTTGGACTTTTGAATAGTTATTACAGTGTATTTGAGCCAATAGACCTTTTATATGCAAAATATTTAAATTTTTTCTCTCTCAAATTTGGTAATAAAATGTTATATTAATTGAATGATAATATTAAAAAAAGGTGACATTTAGGGACCACATTCTTATGTTATGCTGAACTTCTGTAATGTTTTATGGATAAGCAGTGCAGCAACATAATGGCACCAGTGTACGTCTCTCTGCTGTGTCAATCATTATTGGAAATGCGGAACTTGGGGTCAGATCCACATGGGAACAGATTAATGACACTCAAGAGCAAACCCATGGCTTTCCTGGGCTCTTTCTGTTTGATTTAAAAGGCATTTAACCATGAATTGTGACTCAAAGAACACAGCTACCGAACCTAGGAGAATTTAGGATATCTGAGGTGTCAGCACAGATATAACACTGGAGATACAGATATAACCTTGGAGATACCGAGTGCTCTCACAGAAACAGGCAGAATCATTGAATGGTCGTGGTTAGAAGAGACTTCTGGGGGTCATATGGTCTGACCCCCTATTGCTCCTAGGCAATGCTGACTGTGCAGATGGCTTTGGATTACCTCGAGGGTAGGCTCCAAAACTTCACTAGGTTCCAGTGCTCAGTTGCCCTCACAGTATAAAAGTCTTTCCTGGTGATCAGAGTGTTTCAGTGTGTGCTGATGCCTCTTGGGCTGTCGCTGTGTGTGCTTGGGTGTGTTGCGTGTGCCCAGCAAGGACAGGCTCCTCTGGCAGGGCTGAGCCCACAGGCAGCTCTGCACAGCAGATACAACAGGGAGCTGAGCACTCTTCCCAGAGCAGTACAACAAAAGCTTTAGCAAACCAGATCTGGGCTTTTCTTCTCTCTTTAGGGTTCAAGGGGACTTTCTATGCAAACACTCAATATCCAGCATTTAGCCTGTTTGTGCTTGTGTTCTTTTTTAAAAGAGTGAAATCCTCTTTCTAGTAAAACCCACAGTCAGTTATAGGAGGTACTGAGACCTAAAACCAAGGGCTCTCCACAATGAGCAAATATATCTTAGCAACAAGGGTGGAGTGGTGGGAAAGGAAAAGGAGAATACTAGTATCTGGCAATTAACTTCCTAGTCACAGATGTGAAGGTGATAAAAGTGATAAAAGCATTACTGCACTGCCAACGCTCTTCCTTGTTCTCTGAGCTGCATATCGTGCTGCTCATGAGAGCAACAGAGGCACAGCCCACGCCAGGGTGGTGGAGGAGTGCTGGGAGCTGCTACAGCAGGACAGCCAGGGGGTACCCAGTGGCTCCCCAGTGTCCCAGTCTCTGGAGTGTGTGTTGGGGTGCACTGAGCTGGGGCCAGGACAGCACATCTGTGCAGCCTCGGTGTTGGCAGAGCTCACTGCAGGCCCCAGAGTCACCCCACATCCCCAGAGCCCCGGAGACAAGGCCGAGCTCTGGCGTGGTGGAGGGCTATGAGCTCCTCTTGCTCTGAGCAGGTGGGCTCTGATTATTCCCTGGGCCCAGAGCCAGAAGGTGTTTGTGTCCTGTGCAGATGCAGTCAAACTGAGCATGCCTTCAGGACTGAGAGTGTGTTGACAGTCTGGAAACAGGAGGAAAACAACCTGCTCTATCTGAGATGAGTGAATATGATGGTAAATCTACCTCCCACAGTAACAGGGATGTGGTTTCAGGGATTTACAAGAGACCTGTTGCTTTTGCATGAAGCCAGTGTAAATGGCGAGCTGTCAGTCTGGCATTGATATTGGAGGTTCACTAGCCTTGAGCTGAGCTGAGTGCAGGAATCTGTTTGCATCCCCACTCCCCCCACATCTACACCTTGTCGTGACCATTCGAATTTTTTCCCTAAGTCGCACTTGCACTGAGAAAGAGCTCACTGTTCATCCTGGTTTTTGCTGGGCTAATACTTGACCGTGTTATTGTGATGTGCAGTGGAGCAAATCTGTGTAATATATTGTGTGTAGGTGTATAAAGAAACTGTGAAAAGTGTGTGAGCCAAAATCAAAACAGTGTGTGAACTTCACCTGTTTGTGAGAAAATGTAATGCCATTGAAATCTAAATTATGTCCAGAACTGCTGACTTCAGGATGTAACTTAATGTAGGGTTTAGCCCACAACACTTTAATGCTGGTGCCTGTCTTGGTCTGTGACTTTGTTATTTCCAGAACTTACATACATATTGTTGACTACTACAAGAAGTGATTCAGATCCTTCACAATCAGTCGTGTCACTGTTGATCTTGTGCATAAATCCTTGTGGGGTCTGAATGTCTGGTTGCTTGTGATCCCAAGGGGATACTTCTGTGTCCCCATTTGTCTTACACGTAATTGGTAATTATTGGTTGAACTCATGCTGTTCTCTCCACAGCGCAGCACGAGCTCAGCAGAGCCTGCTCTAGCCTAAGAACGGGCCGAGTCAAGACAGTCAAGATGACAAACGAGCCTATCAAAGAGATCCTGGGCACCCCAAAGCTCCCTGACTCCGTACCCCCAGAGAAGAGCAACAACAATGACTGTGTGATAACCACCATTCCTCTGGTCAGCGAGTGCCAGCTGACGGCAGCCACGGGGGGAGCCGAGCTCTCCTGCTACCGCTGCACCATTCCCTTCGGCGTGGTCATCCTCATCGCCGGCACCGTGGTCACCGCCGTGGCCTACATCTTCAACTCCCATGGCTCCATCATCTCCGTCTTTGGCCTGGTCCTCTTGTCCTCGGGACTCGTTCTGCTGGCTTCCAGCGCCGTATGCTGGAAGATCAGGCAGCACAAGAAGAAGGCAAAGAGGCGGGAGAGCCAGACGGCGCTCGTGGCGAACCAGCGAACCTTGTTTGGCTAAAGGCAGCCAGGAGAAGGCTGGGCAGAAGGCAGAACCTTTGTAAGTCAACTTGGCTATTTATCAGTAGGAGAGATTGCAGGTTTTAATTTAACTGTGGAAACGAACTGAAATGAAAATGGAACGGATTGAGAAATACTTGTAACAACTCTGCAAATGCTCTCAATATATTTCTTACTGCAGACTTGGTAGTGATTCTTTTCAAGACAGAGGAAAACCCATTTTTCCTTCACAGAAAACTGTGTCACATAACTGCAGCCATCCTAACTGCATTCTCCAGCATGCTGATCGTGTTGGAAAGGGAACGTGTGGGAACTGAGAAAATAATTTGACTTGAAATGCCAGAGGTCTCCTTAAAACACTGACATTTGACCAAGGGAGAAGTCATAGCATTTGAAGTGACTACAAGCTTATGGCCAGAGTATCTGGGACTTAAACTGTAGCTGAAAAAAAAAACCAAAAGCAATAAGAACACATTGCAATTTTCTCAATAAGCTGATTCTTATATTTTATGTAACTTCCCCCTCCCAATACCTGTGGTACTTTCCCCCTTTTTTAAACCAACTAATATTGATTTTGTTTCAGTATTGAATAGAAATCAGTAGAAATGTGTAATTATGTTGTTTAACCTAAATAACAAGGTATGATCATAGCTTAAAACATGAGAATTTTTGTAAATTAAGTGGTCAGGTTTAGCACTTTTGATTATTTTGCTATAAAAATTAAAAAATAAATTTCATTAAAATAATATCCAGCACTGCTGGACCTTTAGAAAATATTTCTTTATTGCTATCAAGATAGCTTGTATCTTCAATTCTGACAGCTTTATATTTCTATTTTTGTAGAACAACCCCTGTGACAATAACTGTGAACACATGTACTGCTGATCTCTTACAGAAACCTCTGCAGCCTCTGGACTTTGGTTTGATAGTCCAACCCTCTGCAGCTTGATTAACAGCTCTGTTATTGAAAAATCATAGCAGACAGTTCTGCAGACACTCACTGTCACAGTCAGTTTGAGACATAACTATTAATAATAACTTGTGGAAGCAAAGCTATGTGTAGTGTTTGCTGACTGAGCTTTGGGATTACAAATCTTCATGAAAAGCAGGTGCCAGGTGTCCCCCGCTTGTGGCTGAGGTGTTGATTCTGTAACTCTTGTGTTGTAGAGGTCTTCCAACTTTTCTCAGCTAATGGATTGTTGACAGGCTTGTCCCAAATTGAAGCAAAACAGAACATGATTTCTCCTTCTTGAAGGACAAGTGGTGCTGAGCTGAGTCACAGGTTTCCACCCTGGTGTGTATGAGAAGGCAAAGGGGCTGCATGGAGCCATATTTCTATTTTTCCTCTCTTTTAATTTCCTCCTTACTTTCTCCAGACTCAGAAGGGCTGGATGTGATTTTTGCTTTCCACTACCAAGGTGAGACAGGCCTGTGCCCTCTCTGTGCCCTCAGAGCCTCTGGCAGCCAGGACAGTTTTGGTGATGCTGCTGCAGAGCCCACCTGCCAAAGGGGTGCTGCAGGGGGTTCCTTCTGCACCTCATCCTGGATCCCTAAACTCCTCCTGCTGAAACCACCAGGAATTCTGGCTTAGGTGCCACCATTTCCTCTGCCCTCCATGCTTTAAGCTTGTTACATCCATAACTTATCCCTGGATTTGCAAGCTGCACCTTGTGTTTTAAATAGAGTGAGCTATATGTGCAGGAGGGGATGTTTGGGGTCAGTATTTGCGTTGCCACACTCCATGGTTACCAGACGCTATAATAAAATCACTTGCATCAGAGGAAAGCTGACAACACATTTTAGCACTTCCATAGCCCTCAGTTAATCACGGCAGGAAGCTTTCCTGCTGCTAGGAGAACATGTTGCGTCACCAGAACATCTGACACCGGTGTCTAGTGTCAATCACTTTGCTTAAGGTCATTAAAAATATTAGGGTGTCCCCTTACGATGTACAGGTTTTGCATGAGTGACAATTCATGGGAAACGCATAGCATGATAAATAATGGAACAGGTGGACTAAAGTGGTGTCTTTCCTGTTTAAAATGAGAGAAGTGATTGACATCAGCAAAGCTGGAGAAGCTAAATAGAGCTGTTCATCTTTTTCCCTCCCTGGGAACACAATAGTTTTTCTGACTCCTTCTCTCCCCTCCCCATTTCTTTTTTCGTCAGTGGAATTTCGGGGGCTGCTGAGGAGAGAACTGCAGGGGCTGCAGAGATGCAGTGATTTCCATTAAGTGTGTGGCAGCTTGGCTCCCTAGGCTGAGCCCAGAGCAGGAGCTGCCCACTGCCCTCTCCAGAAGCCTTTCCCACCCATGGGTCCTCCTTTGGCCATCACTGTGATACAGCTGAGCTTGCTGTGAAAGGAAGGTACAGGTACAAGGTGAGGCTCAGCTCCAAGTCAAAAAAGAAAAGCCAAACTCAGTGGAAAGGAGATGATGGGGGATTTGGAGCAGTTTTTTTTCAGGAAGGGTAAATAGGAGTGAGTAAGAATTGCTCTGCTGCTGCTAGAGATGATTTCCCTTTCCTTATCTCTGCTCTCTTTGACTTTTGCAGTGCATAGGCAAGGACACAGCAGAATTCCTGGATCACCCTCTGCCTTCCTAATTGTGGGCACCTGGGCATTACCCAGCCTATGTGCAGGGACAGACACACTGCAGTGACCCTGGATGTGACCCTGGCACAGGAAAGCTTCAGGCACACCGTGCTCCCCTGAGCACCACCCAACTGGACAGGCTGGGAGGCCCCTGGGTGAGAGGGGCTGCTGAGCTCAGCAGCATCGTCTGTGTCCTTTAGAGATCAGGTACATGCACAAGCATCTTCATCCCAAGAAGCAAATGAAAGGCTGTGCACAGTCAGGCTTGTTTGTCCTTCGTTCAGAGGAGCAAAACAGTAATTTTATGTGGGAGAATCCCAGCACCCGATCCTGGTGTCCTGCAGGAGCAAAGCAGAGGTTGTGAGCAGTTCAGGCAGAGAGTTTTAGGCTGTTAAAGGTGTTTTCAAAGCTTTCATCACTAGGTGTTCACATGGCCTTAGGAACTGACTTTTCCCCCATGATTTATTTGCATTGATTTTGGGCCAGTCCGAAGCAGTAGCATCATCTCTTCTGACTGACCAGCAATGACATCCTACCCATGTCTCACAGTCTATGCTTTTTTCTTCTTGCAAATCTATTTATTTTAGATATTTTCATTATTATCCTCTCTCTCTCTCTCTCTCTCTACACACCCAGGAACAACACATCCTTTTCAGCCCTTAAAGCCCAACCAAAATTTCTGCTTCAAATTTTGAGCCCCATGACCTAATCTGGATTGATTTGGAGTTTCCTGCCTGGGTGCTGGGTGCTGCAGTGCACCAAGTCTTTGATGCAGAGCCAACTGGAACTCCACGATTGCTGCTTGGTGTTTCTCATGGGAATCTGAGAAGCAGAAGGATGCAACCCTGTGGAGATCAAAGTGACTTTCCAGCTCAGAAACACCTTCCCTTCTGGTGTGAAAAGGCTTTGAATGCCACAAATGGTGTTTCAGTTCTGGGAGAGGCTGGGTGGGAGCTGGTGCAAATTTTATTGTCACAATTGCTTGTCTATCCCTTCCTGAAAGCCCTGGCAGCACTGCACAAGCAAAACTGGCCTCACAAGGATAGAAAATTATCTAATAGAGGAATTGCGCTGTGCTCCGGGCAAATGTTACAGTGATCTTAAATAATAATTGCAAACCCTAAGCACAGGAAATTGTGTCTGTAACTACACCCTGTATTGCTATTGTACACAAAGACAGTTATAGCCTGGGACAGTATTTTAAAATAATAATCAGATTGGTATGACAATGCTTAGATTTTGTTCAAGTCAAAACGCCCAATTTGCGATTCCCCAGTCATTTCACGTGTTGTGTTTTGTACATGACTCTGGCTCTAATACCATAATTTTCCAGGTTAAAAAAAAAAAAAAAAAAAAAGAGAGAGAGAGAGAAAGAGAGAAAGAAAGGTTAGTTTCATGGACTTGTGTCAAGAATTAAGTTTCTCTGCCATGGACACTTGGGAGAGCTCCTGTTACCAAACACCAAATGTGCAGTGTTACTGCAGAGAACAGGAACCAGCTCGGAGTGAGGGACGGAGAGAGGCCTGAGAGGCTCATCAGCATCCGGAAGAGTCAGGCCAGGAACAAACCCTCTGGAATATCCCGTGTTCCTGCCCCAGCTTTGCTTATCCAGACTCAAATTCAGGGTTACTGCTCCTTTGGTATCTGAGGTGGAAGTTGGTGCATATTATCAGCAGGTTTCACCTAATTTGTTTTTACAATGGGCTGCAAAATAAGAAGAGCAGAACAATATTGGTAGCCATCATTTTGCATAGATATTACCAGTACCTTTAAGCATTGACAGATATAATTTTGCTTTTATATTTCCAATACCTTTGTTGCCTCTAGCTTGTATGACATTTTAGCTATATCAATGTAAATTTCAATGTAAATTTCAATGTACATTTCAATGTAAATATTATCCAGTCATGAAGAGCTTTTATATATTGAAGTACATTACATATCAAGAACTGCACTGTATGGTGTGAAAACTATAAATTCTGGCAGAAATCTGTGTGTAGACTAAATCTTACAGGCTAAACCATGTGGGAGAACAATGGTCTTAAACTGCAAAATCAACTTGAATTTTTGGCTTTTATTCAGGTTGTTGATGTCACTATTAACATGACACAGGACCTAATCCTTCCTCTTGTGAGCAGCCAGTTGGAGCCCTATTGTCCTGACTCTGTGCATCCTAAAATTTGCATTTGTAGCAAACATGGCAATTTTGAAAAATACTTCTTTTGCATTGACTGCCTTTCCTCTTAACTATTCTTCTGTGCTTTCTATACTAATATCAAAATTACTACATTTTAAAAACAGAAAAAGAGGAAAGAAGGAGAAGAACATACAACTGCAGTCGTTGGACACTGCATGGAGTAATGGAAAGATAGTAAGTGTGCCTTGTTGATTGAGACCTTTAAAAATATGTAAGTCTTGTTTCTGATACATCCTGAACTTTATCCTCAGTTTCATCCTTATAAAATATTTTAAGTCCCCAGGTTAACATCAGTCTTAGATCCTCACCTCATATTTATTTTCTGTTTCCCAGGAAGCATTTAGCTCAGCAAAAAGCAGATTCTTTTACCATCTTTTGCAGCCTGACTGATGTCGAATGCCCATATGGGATTTGCAGAGGCAGTGTCCCCATGGTTTTTTAAGTTAAAAGGCATTCAGCCACAGTCTCCTCTTGAAGGTGTAGGCACTGTGCAGAGGTAAAGATTTCTGTGCTGCAGCAAGAGATGTCAGTGAATAATCTGTGACAAAACCATCAATAACAGCAGAGCAGCCCTTCACCGCCTCTTCTCAGCCACGTTCCCTTTCCATCTGAAGGCCTGGGCTTGTGAATAGAGTTAACAGCTTTCCTGGAAAACTGGCCCATGACATGATTTCCTTGTGAACTCCATCCACCTGTCATGTTAGGGCTTGGTGCAACGCCAGGGCTGGCAGGAAATAATAGGCAGCAGGATGCTGGTGTGTGTCGATGGCCCTGACCCTCCCATTCCTGAACATGAATAAGCCTCGGGCTCACCGGGCGTCAGAGCTGCTGCTCCCGGGCCCTGGGACAGCATGGGAGGGAGGCACAGCCACTAAAATAACATCCAGCCAGCAGAGCTGCAGCCCAGAGCGCTGTGGGAAGGGATGGTGTCACATTCTCACTGCCTGCTGCTCTTTGTTCTCTCCCCTGTGCCCTCGCTGCACTGCAGGGAGGAATCTGCTGCTTCACGCAGTAAAAAAAGGACAAAGTAGACATCCATGTGAATTAGCTGAGATTCCCCTGAACAGACTTATTTCCCTGGAATCCGTGGGGTATGTTATGGATGACCATCTCTGTTGCCGCTTCTGCTTTGTTTCTATCTAGGTAATTTCATTCTTTGCCTACCAAATGATGGTGCTTCAAAGAATGACCTCTGCTAGCATACCAGGAAAGGACTTTTCACTCTGGATTGCAAAATGAACTTGTAAAGAAATATCCTGATCTCTTAAACTGTTTCTCTATAAACAGTTTTCTCAAGAAAGTCTAATGAAGTCTGGAAGTAAATTGTTTCCTAATCTGGAGCAAAAAGCAGTACAGCAGAAGTTTAATGAAATGCAGGCTTGAAGCAAAGCATCCTGTTGCCCCTTTCCCTTTTTATCCCCAAAGGCAGAACTGCTGAAGTGAGTAACTCATGTGAAAGATCATAAAGGTGGTCAAGTTATTGCTGATATTTAAGCTCTTGCAAAATGAGCAGCTAAATGCATATAGGACCAACACCTCATTAGTCTTTTATAAGAAAAACCCCCAAAAACTTAGAGAACAAGCTATTCTTCCCCTGGCAAAACCCTCAAGTTCCACCATTGCAGCAGCTGGGCCATGATAGGTGTGGTAGCCTCAACTACCACCAGCTCCAAGTGTTGTGAAAGACACAAACCATCGGTGTTGAGCTCAGCATTCACATCACAGTCACTGCTTTGCTCATCTCCTGCCCCTCTGGGAGCTGCCGTCAGTGGGCCTGAGGTGGCTTTTCTGACATCAGTGGGGCTGAGGTGGCTTTTCTGAGCTGCCACCTCTTCCTCGCTGCAGCCTGGGCTGCCCCATGCCAAGCAGGACTAGAGGGACACAGACACAGACACAGAAAAGTGCAGTTGGTCTGTAAAGTGACCAGAAGTGAAAGCATGAAGCCTGGAGCTCAGGATGAGACAGAAAAACCATGGAGGATCCACAGGCCCACGTGTGTTTTGCTCGCACTAATGCTGAAGCAGAGATAAGTACTGCAGAGGAGGACTGAAGCATGTTGGCAACCAGCCTGGGGAGGCTTCTCTTCCCCGGCTGTGTGAAGGGCTTTGTTTTCCTCTGCACAAAGAGGGGACAGCCAGGTGCCCCACACTGAGCATTGCCACCCAGAGCTGTGTCCCTGGAGTGGCTGAGGCCCTTCTGGCAGTGGCTTTGTGGCACTGCAGGGGAATTAACTGGCCATGAGCTCATTTCCCATGGGCCACCAACCAGGGACTCAATCAGATGGGATCAACTTTCGCTCTGGTCTTTGGTCAGAATGGTCAATAAAAACCATTCCCCTGGTGGTGGTAAAACCAATTGTGCTTCTGTGGAAGAATTACTACTCAACAGCCTTTGAAATACAACAGGCTCCTTCCAGAGCTACAGAATTTAAAAGTGACCCCAGAACTGGCCATTACTGAACAACAGGACTGCACAGGAACTGGCAGCCAGACAATCCCCTGCCTGGAAAGTCATGTTCTACAACTGCCCTGGTTCCCAACATTTCTCCAAAACTTTGCTGTGTTTTTACAGGACCCAGATCTCTTAATGCACTTGCTCTTGGTGCATTTTCTGTGTTCCAGCCCCTGCTGAGCCCACCTTTGTTACAGCTCTGAGCATCCCCTGGCTCTGAGTGATGGTGAGGGGGCTGCCCAGGGCTGCTGGCAGAGCTGCCTCCTCCAGCCTTCGCACGGCACCAGCCGAGCAGGGACACAAATTTGGGATATTTTTGAGCGCCATCTACTGGAGTTTTTTCTGTTTTCTAATTGCACAGTTTGAGTGTTTATATTCACACACCGATTCAATAATTTAACACTCTGCGTTCAGATTTAGGAGACATTTAAAATTGCAAAGAACGAGAAAGGAACCTGGTGCACCCACCACTGAGAGCATCCCTCAGCCTCACCACAACAAACACTTAGTTGTGCTCCTGTGGTTCTGATAATCCTTCATTTCCTAGGATGACAGATGTATTCCAAATGCTGCAGTTACAGCTGGTCAGAAACTCCCAAGGGAATAGTCTTCCACTGGAAAACTATGATCTTGTTAAGTCAAAACATTTCACAGAAATGTAAACTTTATTGCTTATTCATTTTTACAGGAAGTTGTAATCATTGGATTACCACATTTAATTTTCAACTGCATTGTATTTAAAAAATCAGAAAGAGCAGGATAACACGAAAGATTTTCACTTTGCTGAAATGAAATATGCACAAGTATGAAAGCTCTGTACCTAAATCCATGCACAGATAAACTCCTGAGGCTGAGATTTGCATCCTTATTTAGGAAAGTAAGAAAATAAGAATAACCTAGGAGTTTTTCATGCGATGAAATTCCAGACTGTGAAGAGCTCTGATCACTGAATTTTATTTCTCTATTCTACTTGGTTTTGAGAGAAAATAGCCTGACTTGGGAAATTTTTTCCCTCCATTTCTGTCCCACTGCTGATACCTTGCTAAACCCTAATTCTGCCGACGCACTCAGTTCAGCAAGACTGTTGGCAGTTCCAGCTTCCTGTAGCACAGGCAAACCTTTTGTACTTTCTCCCTTTGGGCAGTTTTCTTTTTTCCCAGTAATAGGAGTGTGTGAGGCCTTTCCAGCTGGGAAATGCACGTTGCAGGCGGCAGGGCCAAGTGCACAAAGAGAAAGGAGGCTCGGTACAAGTTACGCCACCGACATCTGGCAGATCGATTTGACGTCTCTGTCACCTCCTCTGCTGGACAATGCTCTTATCCCCAGAGTGAAGCCTTTGTTAAACACTGGAGCTCTGAAAATGTGACTGGCATCAGCTTTGCAGAGCACTTGGAGAGCTCTCATCTGTGCAGATCTGTATTTGAAAGAAATAAATGCCCTGCCAGTCTCCCCAGCTTCGTGTCCTCAATGAGTATCAGGTTTTGGGGAGCCAGCCTCTGTTGCAGGAGGCTGCAGTGTGGTCACAGGGCAGCAGACCTTCAGCTGGGCTGGGGAATGATTTGGAGAGACTGAAGCACAGACGTGCTTGGGGGAGGAGCTGCAGTCACAGCTTGCTCTTCAAATAACTTTGCAAAAGTGGCCAGTTCTGCCCAGGAGTTAGAGTGCTGCTCTTCAGACCCCAGCCCTGCTAGCCCCTGATGTTGGCACACCACCTGTGGGGGATGTTTGCTATTTCCATCTCACTCAGCCACTCTTTTTAGCTGCTTTTGGATGGGCTTTTTGCAGAGGGGTCATTTCATCACAGGACAAGACTGAGCAGAAGCTGTGTGAAGGACATCCTGCAAAGCGACTCTTCACTTTCTCCCCAGCTCAAAGGGGGCAGTGGGAGGGCTGTTCTGTGGGTATGACAGTGCTTGGGGATTTGGATTTAGTTTCTAGATCTCCCAGTCTTTGTGGGGTGTGTGGACACAACCCAGGTGGTGATTTTTGATCTGCCTTGCTGGTGAGTGGCTCACTGAGGTCAGCAGAGCCCTTCTGCATCCCCTGCACATCACAGACAGAATGAACGACAGTGTAAATTACATTAAGTAGTCTAATTAGATTTTCCTTTTTTTCCAGCAAAGTTTAAATCCACCTTGAAACAAAGTTTTCCTTTTGGGCTATTGGAGCACTTCAGCTGAACATAAGAGATGTTATTAAGCAATTTTTGGCAGGGAAGAGATTAAGTACCACGAAGCCTGAACCAAAAGCTTGCAGTTCAGCAGCACACATAGCATGAAATCACATTCCTGAACATGTGAACTGTGTCATGGTCAGGACCCAGGGCCATCTGACAACTGCCTTGGGAAGTTTTATATTAAAGCCCCATCATTACAAGTGTCCTCAAGTGATGATGGAATGAGAGATTAGAGAGGGGCCTGTGGCAGAGCTGGCAGCTCTAATGGAAAGACTTGAAGTGTAGAGAAACACCCCAGGCTCCCCTCAGAGGAAGGACACGTGCTAGAACATCAGCTCATTTATAGGGTTTATAAGTTTGTAAATGAACATGTACAGCCACAGAGTGGCCTCCTCCCCTGTGATACTGAACAACCCTGATGCCAGAAAGGGGAAAAACAAAAAGGAAAAAGCTGTGTTGGTTGTTTGAAGGGAAATGGTGATTGTGCGCCCAAGAAGAGAACTCAGCTCCCATCTCTGAGTTTGCTCTTTCTTGTGGAAAATGGTTAAAGGAGTCTCTATGTTTTAATAGCAGCTCTTAAATACTGGTTTATTTCCATCATCTTTTTTGATTTATGAAGCATGAATAGGCAACTTTCTCATGCATGGTCTGTGTTTATATATGATATTTATATGAACCATATGTATTTTACCATATGATGTTGGAACATTTTGGCAGTGTTTGTCAAATACAAGTTTGTGTCTCAGGTTTCTGGATAATTTAAAAATTTCCAAGATGATCTTATTAGCTATACTTTCCATGAGACACTTTTTCTCTGTTGATTAAGTTAATTTAGTTTGATTTCGTTTTGTCAGAGTTATTTTTACAGACAATATTTGTTTTTATTGTTTGTTTTTCGCATCTGTTCAATTAAATTTATTATCCTTCTACATATAAGCAGTCATCCTGTTATGCCTTACTCTTCACTAAAGTAGGTGATCTGTAAATATTAATTCTCAAAATTTAGAAATGTGCTCTGAGCAACACAGCTATAAAATGATATAATATAAATAAACTACCTTTTAGGAAAAGCACTTACTTTTTCCTTAATGCACCAGATGATGTCTTTGTCTCACTGGTGATAGTAACCCAACCTTCAGATTTCCATAAGCCCCAGATTGTACCCACAGTTGCTTAAGTGTTGACAACTGCTTTTTAATTCTAAAAGGAGTTTCATCTTCATAACAACTTTGTGGAACTGAGAAAAGAAATTTATACCTATTCTCTAAATTAAAATATAAAACAGAATCTGTCACTGGATCTTTCCATGCTTTCTATAGGTTGTACCCACTGTACATAAGGTTCATTTGCCACAAGCATGACATGGCACTAGAGGCTGTTAAACCTACTCAGTGTCAAGGAATTCGAGTTTCAGGTTTTTTTCTTTCTGGCGAAAGACATTTGGTTTGGGGCCATCAATTAAGACATCAAGAAATCCAGCAGAGCCACAGTTTGATTACAATCTAATCACATTGCAGGGGAGCTGCACAGCAATCACACTTGTCATTGCACAGCACAAAAGGTTGCTGTGAGCTGTCAATCTTCCTATCACCAACAGGAAACTCAACCTCCATGCTGTTTACAAGCCTCTCTTAGGAGCTCTTGGGCCTAAATCCTAAACAAACTTCCTCAATAATTGCCAGCAGAATAGCACAGCATGGAGACTTTACCACTGGAGGTCCATTATTCTTTAAATTGCCCTCTCACAGAGCCAGCCCTGGCATCTTCAACACTTCTTTTGTTTGTTCCCATGCCAGAGGTTCTTGGTTGTATCACAATGAGCTGCAGACACAGCCTTCCCAAAAACTGGTATTTGAGTGCATCCAAAGAGCAGCAGTTAGCTCAGTATCCAATCCCCTTATTCCCTGGCCTACGTATTTGATTTGGAAATCACTGAATACATTTCTTGGGATAAAAGCCACAGAAGGGGCTGGACTTTGGGACTTTCTGCTGTTGTTGTGGATTAAGCAAAGAATCCAGAGATGGGTAAGGCTGAGCTGGGTTCTGATGCTCTGCTGGACCAAACCTGAGCTAATACACATCATTCCTGAGCCAATCCCTGAGTATATCCTTGTACCCCTGCCCTTCAGTGACAGGGCAGAAGGATGCAATGAGGTGTCTTTCCAACCACTGTGCTTTGTCCAGTGAAGGCTTCACAGCTCTTGGTCTCTCTGATTAATTTCTGCTGCAGGCCAGGGAAGGGATTTGCACGCAATGAGAATATTTTTTCTAAGTTAAACCAAAATACACTCTTATTTCAAGGAAGGTTTGGAGGACAGCCATATACATTTTGAAATCCCTGGCCCAGAATTGAGTCATTAAAGCAGATATTGCAAGATGCAGGGCTTTTTACAAGAAAGGGAGGGAATGGATCTCTTGTTCATTTTGGGCCCTAAGAGTAATGTTTCATTACTCTCTTTCCAAAACAAAAGTGGAACTAATTGATTGCCCAAAGTTGCTTATTCAGGAACATTCCAATAACATCCCACCTTATGCTTTGGCTTCTGTAATAGCTTTTCCCTGAGCTCCTTACAGCAGGGTTCTGCCTTTTGCTGAGTTAACAAGAAGCTCTCCAGAGTATTGATCCTGGAGGCTACAAGGAAACTTAAAAGGGGACCTGGACACAAGACACAGCACGCTTGAGACCTCAGCCAGACTGCTGGGTATTTGCCAGTCCTGGATTTCACGTTTGAAGGCTACAGAAGCAGCACTCAGAATCCCACTGTGCCCATTGGAAAGGTCCTTCTAAAACTTCCCATGAGACAAATTCTCCTGGGCTTTTATTCACATGTCTGTGTGTTAATGTGTACCTGTGTTTGTGTATAGATACACACAAATCTCAACCTTTAATGTTCTTTCCTTTAAGAAATAAAATAGTCTTTAAAAGTAATTTGTAATAAGAAGCATAACTTTCTTTGCACTTTAGAACTAGGAATTGATTAACTGCCTGTGGTGGGTTCAGTTTCAGAAGCCAGTTCAGTCCCTAATTGGTTTCTAATGAGCCCAAGTGCTTTATTAATGTAATTTCAAGTCAGCCTGAACTCCCAGTAAGCTGAAGGCTCCTACTGATCCCAGTGGGATATGCAGGTATGTGAGACTGTGGTACCTTTTATTTCTTGTTGACTGAAAGAGCTGTTTTTATAATTGTTTAGTGAACTGAAAAAAATAAATATGGGTTGAGAAGGACTGAGAAGGAAAGTCAGGAAAATGAAGGTGAGTTCTGTGGCTGGGCTGGTGTCTGTATCAGGTTTGCGTGTTAATAGATCTGGAAAAATGTCACTGAGTATCTTGTCGCCTGGCCAAAGCAATTATTGGGGGTTTTTGTGTTTATTAAAACTCTTGGTGCACTTGGAGCTTGATTTCTAATTCAATTATCTACTGAAGAAAAGAGGATTAGAAAATATTCTTTACCTACAGTGTGATGTTTTCTTTTATAAAGATAAGCATACAGGGCACTTAGCTTTTATGCTAAGTAATTTTTCCTACAGGATCCCTTATTTGTATAACAGGATTTAGTTTTACTGTTTAGTATCAGAAAGCCCAATAAATTCTGGTTTTCCCAGGGAATTGGTACCTGTAATGCACTGTGCTCTGGGCTGAGGAAGCCAATGTATTGCTTATAAAATCTCCAAATTATTCTGTATCTTTGAAGTGTTCTGGGAGGATTACATCCTCCTCAGCCATACCTATACGTGGGAAAGAGAAATGTAACCAATTCCCCTGCTGACCTTTATCTTATTGTGTCTGTTTAAAACAGGAAAAGCGTGCCCATTGGCTCAGCTAATACCTTAAATAACTAAAAGACACCCTGCTATTCCCCATTCCTGACTACTTCCTTGCTTGTTTCCCTCCTGGCTAGCAGCAGCCTGTATATATATATTGATATATGCATGCAAATTTTCAATGCCACCCAGGGCTTACCCAAGAGAACAAAACAGTCTGTAGCTCTTCCAAATCCCTGTCTGACTCCTCACCTGGGCTCTGTTGGGTACTTTTATTTATCTATTTGAGTTGTTATCTTTTGATAAGACACTCTCTTGCTGCCTTTGATTTTAAGCTAGATAAAAATATGTTTTATGTGTTTGGTTTTGTTTTGTTTTTTTTTTTTTAATGTACATATATATAATCACTTCTGGACTTTTCCAGCATTATATGCAGAACTTCAATGTAAACCTGATTGTGTAAACCAAGTTGTGACCTTGAGCAGTGCTCTCAGTTGAAGGAAACTGGAAAGCAAAGGCAGCTAGTGGAGATCTTGAGGGAAAATATTGATGTTTTAGGTCTGTCCTTTTGAAGTAAAGGCCTATAGTGCCTTAATTGCTTACACCAACATACCTCCCCCTTTCAAAGGTACTTTAATGTACATATAAGGCCTTTAAGGATTTAAAACTTAAAAAGAAAATATTTTTTTCTAAAGCCCTTTAGGAACCTGGTGCTGTTTTGAGCATCTGGATCCTCAAACCCTTCTGTGAAATCTGCAGTTTGCCTGAGGGATCTGAGTGAAGAGGTAAAATGAGCTGAGCCTGGAACAGCTGAACATCCTGATGGATGTCTGGAGTTTATTCCAAAATGCTTAAGTCAGATGCTCTTTGGTCAATTCCTGGCACACCAGGGAGTAAATGTGGTCACCTACAGGAACTGAATTGATAAGAGCCACATGCCAGTGGATCTGGGAGTCCCTGGCACAGCTTCTCAAAGAAGAGCTGGGGCAGATGCTGAGTGCAGGGGCAGGGAGCAGCCCTCCCTGTGCTTCATTAGCTGCCTTTGGTGCTCGTCCATTTGGCTCCTGTGGAGATCCAGCTGCTTTCCAGGGGTGAGCAGCTGCCTGGAGAGACGGAATGGCAGCTCCACTGCAGGAGCCCGTGCAGCTGGCTGTCACTGCAAATGGAAATGTTTGGGGTTTATTTATCAAGTGTGTTCGTGAGCAGACGAAAGGACAATTCCAGTTGTTTGTAGTGAGTCTTGAGCCCTGTTTACTGAGGAAGGGAGGGCTGAGGAGGGGCTTGGTTATCACACAAAGCAGGCCAGGAGGGATGGCTGGAGCATTTGGTTTTGCCTTGGCTGATGGTTGTGGGGCTGCTCAGTGACTCCACAGGTGCTGTTGTACCTGTGCTTGTCTGCCCCAGGGCGTGGGGACAAATGCTGCCTCCAGGATGCTTTGCCTCCTCCTCCTCCAAGGACAGCACCTGCTGGGAGTAGCTGGGGAAGGGCAGATGCCAAGCAAAAACAAAACCAAAGCTTTTCCTATTTTCCACCCATAAAGAAGGTGAACCCAGCCCTTCATCCCTTCTTTTGCTGCATCTCCTCTCTCACTGTCCTTTTACAGGACTTGTCAACCACCCCTTAACTACCAGAGGCTGCAGAAGTGCTGGCCAACAGCAGCCCCTGAGCCTCCTGAGCTCCTGGTTCGCATGGCACGGCCCAGGGTGGGTTTTGGCCTGTCCCACAGAGCCTGGACCGCTCCTGAAGATGGTAGCAAACAATGTGTGTGGCTTGCCAGGCAAACATGTGGTGGAACGGCCATTATGAAACACAGGGTTTTGGGAAAGGAACTTACTTTCCAGAGTGACTGTTTGGGAGTGAGTCAGTAGATCAGCCCAGATGTGAGGCCAGTGGAAAGGAGAATCCTTCCATTCTTGGGTAAAATCTCAGTGCAATTCCTGTTAGAAATACCCGAAACTTGCAAAGGCACTTACAGAGCTACAGTCCCTGTGCTCTAAGGAAAGGCTGGGGAAAAAGTGATTGTGGAGTTAAAAAATCATCTGCCACCTTTACTACATGAAGGAAACATGGCAGGGGATGAAAGGAAGAGCTTTATTTGCTGTTGAAGATGTTAGATTCCATGTGGCAGACAACATCCAAAAATATGAAGTCACTTCCAAAAAACACAGCTGTTCTGTGGGAGCTATGATTTCCATATGCCTGGGCTGTCTGAGAACATCTTGGTGGCAGTCTCGGGACAGGAATGTCGTCATGAGCACTGCTGAACTTTAGAGAGGACTGGATTGTTTTCCTGGTAGTGCCTGGTGACACTATTTTGTAACGCTAGCCTTTCGGAAAAAAGATATTCCCCGAATTAGCACATTACGAGCTCATTTAATGAATGTTCTGCCTCTCCGAGAGATTAAACCCACTGGGGCACTGCTCTAAAGCTCTTGTAGGTTTGATTATCTGTAAAGTTACATTCTATCTTAGGCCTTTGGAAAACTGAGGAAATTACTGGATGAAACCCTGGGAATGGGGCTGCGCTCAGGCTCATCTTAGAGGGGCGTGTTCCCCTCCCGAGGGATCATTGCTGTGGGAGGAACAATCTGCCTCTGCTGCAGAGCTACTGCAAGTCATTAGGGCTTGGCATTGCCTTCACCTTCTCCTGTGTGTTTTTGTAGCTGCACACTGGAATCTCACTCTGAGGTGGAAGGCAGTGTCCTCTTCCACTTGCGAGCTAAATTCTGTAATCACAACTTTCATGTTTTCTATAATTTGAAACAGGCCTGGTATTCAGGTTTCGTTGTAGGTGGGAAAAAAATCCCCTTTAACTTTTGCAGTAGAAGAGCAGTAGGATTTTTTGGTTGGAGACTTGGGTTAAAACAAATTTGTCAAAAGATTGATTGATGTCTCACAGATCCAGCTGCCTGTGAGGTGTAAGCAAACCCCAAAAGAGCCTGAGCACACTCTGTGTGTGGGAGAGGAGCTCTGCTGCTGTGCAATCACTTACGGCAGCTGACACGGGATATTCAGCCTTGGGCAAATAAATACACCCAAAATGAGTGACCCAGTGAGGTGAAGTGGCAGCTCTGGGGTGAAGGTGGTGAGCCTGTTGGGATGGAGCACACACTGCAGGGCTGGGGAGGAGCAGGGTTTGGGCTCTCTGGTGTCAGCAACGTGCGGGTCGAGAGGGCTTGGAAGGGGGAAGAATGGCCACAGTGTTCTTGTGGGGACGGAGCCAGCTCAATTTAATATGGTTTGCTAAACTGCTGACAAGCCTGGATAAACAAAGTTTGTGTGGACAGGTCTGAAGCTTAGAAGAGGTCATTGACTTCAATTATGGTTCAGCAGAAGAAAAATCTGAGCTGAAGAAAAATCTGAGCTGGGGGTACTGGAAAGGTTGAAGCTGGATGCTCCCAGCCCGGGGGGATATTTGGACTCTCTGGATGCTCAAAGCAGCTGTCCCTGCCTGCAGTGTCCATCAGGTCACAGCCCACACTGGGTTGTCTGGGCTCTGTGCACTTTCCCTGGAGTTATGTGGGCAGGCAGGTAACACAGAAAATAACACTGCCCAGTAAACTTACAGTCACATCACCCAGCCACTCCTGAGTGATTTTGATATAGTCCCTGCTGAGGGCAGGGCTTCAGAGGAAGCTTTTTGGAAGCACTGTGGGATGCTCTTTGATTTGCATCTACATACCAAATATAAATGGTTTAAGCGTTCCAGAGCCATTAACAGCCATTTCAAACATTCCTTTGGTGGACCAGGTCAGTTTTCTGACTGTGTTTAACTTGTCTCCATCCTCCCTTGTTCAGATCCTGTTTGTTAGCAAGGCCTCCAAGCTGCTGGGCTTGTATCAATATTCATATTTTTCCCTTCATGCAAACAATGGAGAACTTGAGCAAAAGCCCATCCAAGATCCTGGGAATTTCCTACATAGTTCAAAGGACTTTGGAACTAGCTTATAAATTATCAAACTGTTTCAATTAGAAAAGTTATTTTATTAATGTAATCTGTGCAGGGCTAGGAACAACTTGCTTCACACAAATCCCTGAGCTGCTTCTGTTTTCTTGACTCCTCCTCAAGCTGCTAGAGAACTTTCCAGCATGGGATTAGCTTCTCAGAGAACAGCCTGTATCTAAATATTTTTATTTTTTAATTGTGGATTTGCCCCATCATATCTAGAAACTGAAATGATTCCGAGAGGCGTGGACAGGGGTGTGCTGTGCTCTGCAGCCCCCGAGTGCTGCGCGTTCAGTAGCAAGCCTTGGCTCACAAACTCCCCCAGCAGGAAGCTCATAATGAAAGAGTTATTGAGCAAGAAACAGAGAGATTTAAACTAAAGTCACTCCTGACTGAACAGCTGTCTTTGTTTTTAATTTGTGCTATCATGAAGGGATGGGGCAGTGGGGAGGAAGCTTTCCCTCCTCCTCGCCGAGGCCATCCCTGACCTTCAGGGGCTTAATCACAGCCTTTTACTGCTCCCTTCTAACACTCCCCCATCTGCAGAATCTCTCTTCTGAAAAGTAGAGAAGTGCTTTAAAATTGTGATTAATTGTGAATTTAATTGCCATCCCCTCCCCAAAGAAAGCTAACCACAGCCAAAGCAGACAGAAGAAATGACTGGCCCTGGGAAGGCTGGAGATTGGAGCTCAGTGCTGGGAGGCAGAGCTGGAACCCAGAACAGAGAACTCCTCCTCACTTTCTTTCCTGATGAGAGTATATTTCTTGGAGGCAGAATGTGTGTGTCAGGATGGACAGGAAGGGTGGAAATGTGGTCCTGGAATTGTACTTTGCCAGCTCTTACCATGAATTAATTGCATTTGGCTTGCCCAGCAAGTACTCATTGCCTTGAGAAAATACAAATAAAATTTTGCAAGACTGGACTATCCCAGCCCCAGCTGTGACACTTCCTACCCAGCACTCCAGCAGAAATCTGTGCTCTACTCCCTTTTTTTTTCTTTTTTTTTTTTTTTCAAAGCACTAATGATTTTGCACTTGATGCATGCCTGGTGCCACTGCGCCCATCCCTGACTTCTCTCATCTGCAGCATGCCTGATGCTGGCTGATTAACTCCTTCCCCTCCAGATCTGCCCATGGTGTAAAGTTCATTAAAAGAAGCGTTGGAGCTCTTTAACATGAAAGCCCCTCTGTTGGTGTTATGTGGATCATTAATGTGGCAGCTCATACCAAGTGCTGCTGCACTTCTCATATTCTCAGCATTGCCTTGAATTGCTGCCCTGCAGAAAGGTCAGCATTTCCCCACTGCTGCAGGCAGTGTGGGAGCTCCTGCCCAAAGCAGCTGCCTGCCCTCCCCAGGCTCTGCTGCCCCTTGCAGATGATGGCAGTCCAAAGAAGAAAAGAAATTATTTCTATCTTGCGTCAAAGTTACTGTTCCTGGGTGATAGCTGTGTCTCCTCCCCACTGTACTCTGTACTACAAGCAGCTTGAGACAGAAAAGCTAAAAATCCCACCAAAAATCCAACAGAGGATTTTCAGAGGGGTTTTCATGTTAGAAAAAGGAGAGGGAACTCTTCAGGCTTCGGGCTGGTATTAATCCTTGGTTTATCAAAAGAATAAGAAAAGTTGTTGTTTCCCTTTGAGAGTCCTCTGTGGCTGGGAGTTGCTGCAGGCTCAAAGCTTCCCCTGCTCCTGCACTGGCATCTCTGCCCCATAACAGCTCACCTGGGGCAGGGCTTTGGTCTCAGCAGCTCTCACTGAGATTTCCTCAGTCCTCCTCATATCTGTGTGGCTTTCAGAAAATCTCATTTGAATGGGCATCTTCTCCCAAAAATCAAGCATTACCACCTTCCTTCTCTTTGCCCCTATTTTTGGAGGAATGGTGTTAAAAATGTACCTTTTCTGTTCAGGAAGATTCTTCCTTTGTCTCTCAGGCTCCCTTTTGATGCCCTGAATGCAGCAGTGCATGCTTGGCATGTAGTGCCTGCTCTTCAAATCCTTCATGCACATAGGCATTCCTATGGGATGCAGCATTCCCTCTGAGTTTTACACCTGGAAGATGTGGAAGACCCTTGAAAGTTGAACCCAGTAAGGGGGAAGTGCCTGTGCTCCCTCCTGTGCCACCCGTATCTGATAAGAGATGATTTCTTGGCAGCCCCTGTGTTCCTGGGATTGCCTTCCAGAGCTTCCTCGGGAGCAAAACCAAAATCCAGGGACCAAAAGCAGAAATAAGGGCAGAGCTGTGTCTGGCTAAGCGAACTTGGGCCATGGGGTCCCCAGGAGCTCAGACTTTCCTGCTGGGCAGGCTCCTGTAGAAGAGAGGGGCTGAGGCCATGCTCTGTGTGACTCCTGACCCTGCTGTGTGACACCTGTGCTGCTGCCACACTCCAGCACTGTGGCTTTAACCCCTGATCTGGGTGACCTTTACTGTCCAGACTATCTGTTCTTGTCTCTAGAGGTCCTACAGTCTCCTGGGGCAGGTCTGTCCCCTCTTCATGTCTGTGCTCACACCCAGAGCCTTGAGCCTTCTTGCCTGACTCCCCCAGCCCCTCCAGAGTCCAGGCTGCTTCTATATAATAAATAAATCTCTTTTCTTTTGCCTCAAAAGGAAAAGGGCTGAGGGCTTCCTAAACCCAATTGGGCAAATTGTTTATTGTGCAGATTTCAATAAGGGTTTTGAAAAGGAAGTGGTCTGTAAGCCCTGATAAACATTGTGCAGCAGATAGCAGTGGGGAAGGGTTGTGGTTCCATCTGGATGTACACACAGCCCTGGGCCTCTCCTGGGTCTGTGAGAACAATGAATTATATATATAATGAGCTACAGGGCTGGCTCCTGGGCTGCTGACATCAAACCCCACAGCCACTGGTACCAGGGATGGGTTCTGGGCTGGCAGGACCTGTGTCTGACCTGGCACAGCAAGGATGGCAGCTCTGGTGGGCAGGGACACACTCAGTGATGGTGTCTGGCTCACCCCAGACTCCTGAACTGTGTGAAAAAAGGTGAGCATTGCATGGGGAATAATAAATACAGCCAAATGTTGGCCCCCCCAACCTAAGGTGGGTGTGTGTCTCTTGCCCTGTTGCCTGTGCAGGCTCCCTCCTAGCAAAGCCACAGCAGATTTGGGATTTTTGCTCACAGCTGACAAATCCTGAAGACAAGATTTTCTCTTTTTTGCCTGGCCAAGAACTGTTTACATAATTATGTGCTTGAAGAGTGGGGTTCCAAATAAAGACATGATTTTGGATATAAACACGCATTATCGTCAGAGCATTAAAAACTCCCACAAAGTAACTTTCTAACTGTAATAGCTTGAGTTACTGTGTGTTTAGAGAATTAATAACCAGTGGAGGCAAGATGGCACAAGTGAAGTTACAGCAGGAAAAGTTCAATTTTAAAATTACATGTAATGTTTTCAACAAAAGATTGCCCTTTTTTCTCTTGTTAAGAAGGATCATCAGACTTAGCTTAGTGGTTATACTCTAGGATTAGTAGCTGCTTCTTTCAGCAACTGTTTTTCTACCAAAATTGTAGGTAATTCCTTGCTTTAACTAGCATCTTAAAAGGAAAAAAAATCCCAACATTAAAAAAAAACAACTAGAACTGATGTGGCCAGAGCAGAAACTCATCTGGAAAATATATGAGAACCTTATAGGATGTTGACTTGTATTGGCTCTGAAGTCCTTTATGTAATAGTTTCACTCTTGTATTGAAAATTATACATCATCTGTATTCCAGGGGTTTTTTCCAAGTCTTTCTGGGGAAATCCCTGGATATTGGTCAAGTTCTCTTGACAGATGAAGAGAAAATATTTAGTGTGCTAAGGTTTTGCTGGGATAGCTTAAACCATGAAGTGCCTGTTCCTGTAAACCCATATTAAAGTACTGCCCTTCACTGTGTGCAGCCCCACTAATTCTGGTGAAACAGAATGAGCAGAAATTACTCCTGTGAGTAAAGCTGGAGTTGGGCACAAGAGTTGCTTTTGGAGGAGGCTGAAGGTGTGTCTGGTGCAGCTGCAGAGGGTCAGGGTGCAGGTCACAATGAGCTCATAGGAAGCTCTGTCGTTTCTCTTGGTGCACATGAGAAGTGTTTGTTTAGGAGTGTCCTCTCCGAGCTGGGGAGCCACAGAGGCAGAATGCTTAACTTGCATTTTGGAGGTAGAGCTGCAGCTCTCCTGGGGTAGGGCTGGGAGCTCTGCAATCAGCACTCCTGCCCTCAGCGTGATAGGAGAGGCGGAGGGGAAATGATTTTCCAAGTCACTCCGAGGAGCTCCCATTTCCATGTGAGACAGGCGGGCTTGGCAGGTCCTGCTGCCAGAGCGTGGGCTGGAGCACAAACCCCTCCTTGGCCTGTTCTGCACACAGGGGGTACTGGGGGGCTGCAGGAGCTGCTTTGAGGTACTGGGGGCCTGCAGGAGCTGCTTCGGGGTATGGCTTTTTCTGCTTCACAAACCCAGTGTTCCGAGGATGCATTTGTGCACAGGACACTTCAGTGGAGCCCCACAAAAGCCGTCGCAGTCCAGAGATGGGGCAGCACAAGGGCCCAGCCAGCACAGTGAGCAACGCTCTGTTAAATGTGGGCATGGATGAGCGTCCTCTTGTTCAAGGAGCTCACAGGAAAGGCTGGAAGGGTTGGGGAGGACATTTTTACTGTCACAAATGTACTCATGGAAAAACAGGTCTGAGAGACTAAACACCTTACTAGGGGGCAAAGGAAATGGTGGCCAAGTGGTTTCCATGTCCCTGAGTGCCAGCCCAGCAGTGTGGGCCCAGGGCAGCAGCAGAAGGGAGCAGAGCTGTGCCAGGACCATGTCCCAAACGCCAGGGGTGGCTGCAGCCCTGCACAGTGTTTGTTGTGGGGTTGCTACTGGAGTCTGTGGTCCAAGGGAGTTTCTCAGGCATGTTGGTGAGTCATCTGATACAGGAGGAGCCTGAGACAGGAGCTCCACGTTGCCCTCACCCAGCAGTGGATCCTGGCCGGTGGCTGCTATTTAAATCAGCAGCAGAAGTGTCAATGTATCTGTGACATTTTTTTCAAGATGGCTTGAGGAGACCAGGAGCTGACAAATGATTCTTCCACTTCTCCTGGCCAATTTTGGATTAGCTGCATTTACAAACAGGTGCAGAAACATCCACAGGTCCCAAAATTCCTCAGTGTGTATCTCTGGGGTTTGCAGCACCCAAAGCTGTGGAAGGCAGAGCAGTGAGCTCAGGAGTGTGGGTGTTCCATCCTGTGCAGGTGTGTCACACATCATTGGGTGGGGTTTCAAATGCCACCTTGGCCGATCTTTAGAAGGAAGCAAAGCACCTTCTGCTCTTTCTTGCTGTGAGCTGTGGATTTTGCTCAGTTTTGGCCTGGTGCTTCTCCTGTGACCTGCTGGACGGAAACCGGGAGCCTTCGGACAGCTCTGACGACAGATTCGGTGAGAAGGTCAAATCACTGAGAAGAAACATCATTTCCTCAGGGATAAGCAGTCTGATAATTTTTCATCTTTTATCATTATTTCCATGGACCCTATTTTTTGGTAGTTTTTTAATATTTTAATTTTAAATTCCTATAAATCCACAGCACCTGCAGCTTCTTCAGGTTTGTGAGCCCTTTCTCACCAGGGTAGGAGCCCTGAATAGCATCTCTTCCCCAGCATCCTCCCTGGGCTCCTGGTGCTCTTCTGTCCCTCAGCACATAGCACGAATTCAGTCCCTGAGTGAATGTCACCAGTGTAAATGGCAGGGAAAAGATTCATCAGTGGCTCTTCTAAAGAAATGTAATCTGTGAAATGAGGGACTGTGAGGACACTAATAGAGGGTTTATGAATGTGGTACTGAGGAAGGGCTGTTGGTGAGTCTGACCTGCTGCACCTCAGCTGTACATGTGTTTGGGGCAAGGTGAAAAGCACAAAATACTCTGCAGTCAGGTCTAGCCTGAAGCCTCAAGATTTAATGTCAAAGGTGAGGATGTTGACAATAATTCTGAATTTTGGGGTGAATACAATGCCTTTGACTAGCTTGTTTTCCATACTCCTTTACTGGGTATTGATTGAAGCAGTCTGAAGGAAGCCAGTGCCCTAAAATCAACATGCTGTCAAGTAACGACACCATGAGAACAGAGCTCCTCAGAGCTGCTGCAGGCCTGGGCTGCCCTGGGAACTGTACAAGCCTAAGAAGTCAAAAGTATTGACCTGAATAAGAATGAGACCATTTTTGGCAGCTGAAATTTAATGTGGAGCCTGGATAAAAGACTTTCCAGTTCACTGGGCGTAAATGTGAATAACTTACTGTTTCTTGGCTGAAATCGTGGCGTTAAGAGCAGGGAGCAGCATTACACAGCACACTTTTCAGTGCTGATTTCAATTTTGATACAGTCCCAGTGGGACTATAGAAAACTCTGCCCCATTATGTTTCAGAACAATGGGATCACTGCAAAAGAAAGACATCAAGTGTGAACGTGCCAAGCTGATTCCTTTCCAACCTCAGCTTGAGCAAAAACATTCAGGAGCAAACACCCACAGATCTTGAGGTGGGCAGAACCAATATTCAGATCTGCGTGGTGTGACTTTTTTTTGCCTTTCTTTACGTTTGTAACCTATTTTTTGCAAGGATGACAAATGACTTTCTTGGCTTCTGAAATGCCATGAATGCCATGACACATCTGCCAGAGCCCTGAGCTGCTGTGTGAGCACTGAGTACCTGCAGCACCTTGGGGAGGGGTTGTGGGCTGGAATACTGACCCGTCAGGTCCTGTCTCCAGTTGTGGCCAGTGTTGTGAAGGTATAAATTAACTTTTAAAAGTTATAAATTAACTTTTAATGCAGATGTGCATTTATACCTCCATAGGTTCTTTATGTGCTGGTGTCTCACTGTCCTGGCTTCCAATAGCTGAGGTGTCACTCAATGGTAGCCTTGTGACTAAAAGTCAGATTCCTCTTCCTGTATCCATTTTCAGAGAAGTTAACAGGGAACAAACAGGACATCATAGGAAGATGTTCAATAACACTTTTTAACTCACAGTTACTCACAACTCACAGATTAAAAACTTTTAACTCACAGTTAAATTAAAAATTTTTAACTCACAGTTACTCGCAACTCACATTAAAAAGTGTTCAATAACTCTGGGACAGGTACTGACAATCTCTGACAGCAAGAGAGAAACCAATGGGAAAGATGTAAAAGCTTTCTGAGTACAAGCCATCCTCACTGGATTATATCAGGAAGGTAATAAATGCTTTGGAGGGGTAAAGCACCAGGGAGAAAGAGCTGTTTCAACAGGGCAACACTGGCACAAGAACAAATAAGTGTAGGCTGGCCATAAATATTCTTGGTGGAATATTCTTGGAAGAAGGTCTCTCTAGCCATCAGAGAGTATTTCTTTCATTCAAGAAGTGTGGGAAAGGAACTGTTGGTTGGGGTTTTTGCCCCCCTAAGATGAAGTTTACTAGGTGGATATGAACAGTTTAGTGTCTGCAGTGCTGAGGATCCCTTCCTGAGCTGTGCCCCTATTTCAAAGGATAAAGGCAGATTTTTGTCAGTTAATTTTTATAAACAACTCCTTGTGCAGTTCCTTGAAAACCCAAATGATAGTAATTCCAGCTTTGAACAAAAGTCTTTAGATTTCCAATGACTTTTTGAATCTATTCAGAAGAACTGAGAGCAGCAGCCAGAGAGTCATGTACAGCACATCTAGCAGAGCTCACTGGCATCATTCTGCACTTTGCTTTTCCAGTGTTAATACTAGCAAGTCATTGGAAACTAAAATTTGCAAAGAAAACCATGTCAATAGACAATAAACTGGGGGGAGAGAAGGCAGTAAATCTATCATGTCTGATCTCTATAAACCAAATGATGAAATCCTCATCAGAGGGCAGCATGGGTGGTTAACACTCAGAGCTGCTATGGCTCTTGCTTTTCTGAAATGTGAAATTTCATGCCACAATGGAACACAATTCACAGATGTGTCCATGTGCCCCAGTGGTACTGGAATGACTCAACAGGAGGCACACAAGAGACAGCTGTCCCTGCTTGCTGTTCTCTTCTCCTCAGTGTTTGCAGAAGCTTCTTCCCTCAGCCTCCTCCAGGAGCTCCTTTCCTCACAGGAACAGCACCAAGCTCAGCAGACACATCTCAGAGTTCATGACTCTGTCTCTAGGTCACCTTGATCCTCCTAGATCAGGCCCAGGGACACGTCCACATCTCCCTCTGATGGACCAGCCTCTCTCTTTCTTGGCTTTTGTAACCCATAATTGGCTTCCAGGCTTTTGGCAGAGCAGTTGCTGAAGGGGTGTCCCAATGTTCCCTCTGTGCCTTGCCCTGCCTGCCCAGATAACAGCCCAGACATGGCTTGCACTTGTTTTTTCCTCAAAAGATGCCTTTGGACTTAGGCTAGAACAGGCCAGGATTTTGACAAAACTAGTCTTTCATGAGGAGGGGAAAAGTTTTCCACTAGCTGAAGCTGAACTTGTGTGCAGGAAAATGCTGTTTCCAACTAAACTTTCACTGTAGCTCTTTGATCCAGAGTGGAATTTCTGGACAAAATTAAAGTTCACGTGAGGCCAGTTCTTTTGTTTTCTTTCCTCAAGATGTTTGGCTCCTTTGAGTCCTTTGTTGCATCGTGGAGGCACCACTGTGCCTGGGGATCTCTCCTTCAATCTGCTCTCAGCTGCTTTTTCTCTTTCTTTGGCTGGCAGTTCTCATTCCTCTCATTGGGATGAGCTTACCTTTGTCTGAAATTTTCTTCATACTCTAATTCTTCTAATCTCAGCTTTAGGAAGTACCTGCTTTAAGACAGGGTGAACAAATGGTGTGGAACAGAGGGTGTGGAATCTAAAATGTCTTGAGGTAAAATCAAAGATTGCAGACTTCCACCCCAAATACGTCTCTGCTCCATCCTAAACAACTGAGGCTCAGTAGGTTTTCTTCCTCTTTATCTCAGTAACATATTTGAAATTCCCATTAAAGTTGATAATTTCTCTGAATGTACTCCAGCAGCATAATTATATCAACACCACACAACTATCTAAACTAAAATATCAGAAGTACAAAAAGAATTATAAACAGGCAGGCTTAAATTAATTTAAGCAGTCTCTACTCCAGATAACTGAATGTACAAGCCACTGTAAGCTTTCAGGAAGGCTGATACATTGGAAGATATTTTAGTGTGCCTTTACAATCAGATTTCTTCCCACAATGAGACCGATTTTACTTCAACTCCTGCCTCTTTGTATACTTTCTTGTAATGATAAATGACCCAGCCTTGGAGATGTTTACAGTTCTCAGTTCACAGAGGGTGGAACAGATGGCAGCACTCACATCTTCCAGTTGTTCTGAAAATGGTCTTACTGGCTGTGGGAAAACATTATCAGGAGGGGATCTGTGCTAATAAATATTTTTAGGATGGAGATGGATTTTAATGATTTTTTTGTAGCCATGTTCCCTCTTCCTCTCTCCTTTTATTTTCTTGCTTCTTTTTAAAAATTCTTTTTCCAAATGTGCTGAAAGAATAAACCAAAAGGCACTATACAAGCTCTAAGCACATAAAGAAATGAGCCAGAAAGTGATAGGATAAGTCTGAGTTACTAAAATCAGGTCATACCCTGAAGGAGATTACAGCAAGAGGAGCCAACATAAATATACACTATATTTCTGCATATGTCTTTGTTACCCTGGGTGGCCTGCAGTCAATTAACAGGACAAGGAGAGAGAAGTAGAATACATGAGTGTTACAGGACCCTAATCCAGCTGGTTGGAATCCAGTTTTTATTAACCAACTAATTTATATTCCTTCTCTGAAGCAGAGGTTGGTGTTAGTCTGCTGTGACTCTGGAGGAACAACTATAATTCTGTGTTTTACTGACTTCAAGTCCCACAGCCATCAGCCCCTTCTCCTCCTCTCTTGTTGAACGCTCCTAATCCCCTAAATAACAAAGGGAGGTTTTCAGTGAAACAAGATAAGAAAAGCCATGTTAAATTAAATGCAAATCTTGCACAGCCCATGTATTTTATGGATTTTCAGACCTTGATCCCTGGATAACCTATAAAGGAAGGCTTGCAAGGGTTTTGGAGAGAGATGCACAATGCTGGAAGACATTCATATATTGGCCACAAGTACAGAGAGTGTTATCTCTTAAGATGTAGAGCCAAATTCTGGTTTTCATTAAACTGGTGAAAATATGGAAAACACTTTTTGCAGTGCCATCACTCAAGATTTGCTCTTCATTTAATAAGAAACAGAATTGGTTCCAAAATTGAGCCATCAGCCCACACAGAGTTAAGCTCTGTTGTTTGTCTGTGTTAATGAAGGTGTAAGCCTGAATTTTGCTTGGGGCAAAAATAAGGGCTGAACGTGATCTCCTCTCTGTTTATCTTCTGATAAACTTTCCTCACAGGAAAACATTCTGAAAACTCCACAGATGTTGCCCCTAATGTGGCACCTTTTAGCATCCTGTGGGAAGGCCCCAGCAAGGCTGTTCAGCAGAGGAATAAAGCAGGGATGCATCACCCTCTGCAAGGCTGTGTTCCACAGCAGCTCAGGGCTCTGGGAACAGCACCACCCACCTGGGCATGGCTGCCAGACCTTCTCCAGGAGGGACACTTTGCTTGTCCCAGGGCAGCTCCAGCTCAGGAGGGACTTCTCAGTTCAGGGATTTCAGAGTTTACACCTGAGAGCAGCCTGAGGTGAGCGTGTCCTGCAGAGGGGGTTGGATGCTGACACAAACCGGGACTGAAAGGGAGCAAAGTCTGCCCTCCCAGAGGGGGGAAAATGCCCTGCAAACATGGGTGTTTTATCTCAGCTTGTAAGTGCTGTGTGGGATGGGGCTGGGAGCTGCAGCCTGCAGGGTTCCCCTTGAAAGAGCAGGAATTACAGCTGTGATGAGAGGTGAAGGCTTCTTTCATCCTCCATTGCAAATGCCAGCATGTTGGCAGCACAGTTTCCTGTTTGAATCCTGGCAGATCTGGGAAAAGCTGTTTTAATGAGCCCAGTGAAGGCACAGTAGGAGTTTGGGGCCACAACAAGCCTCATGCACAAGGTGCAGCTCTGTTCTCCCAGGGAATTTGCCCTGCTGCTGCCAGCACTGAGGGCTGGCTCTGGACAGGAGCAGGACAGTGGGCAAGGGGAGGCTCTGCACTCATCCTGCTCCATTCTGTGGCTGTGAAAATAAACAAACACGTGGGGTTGGGGGAGAACCCTCCAAAAACATCACTCCCTTGTTTTGCTTTGCCTATCGCCAATCTAAACACAATATTTTCTCATTCTTGGGCCTGTATGAATTTTTGACAGTACAATTGGGGGCTGGAGCACATTGTCTGGAGGAGCTTTCCAAGGAAATCGAGAGTTTGGTCAGCAATTGTAAATATCCTCCCCTAATTGAGTTTGTTTGTTCTGCAGCGTGCACCGGCGTCACGGGCTGTGGGACACCCTGGCACCAGGTTACTGGTGGGAAAGATCCACTGCTCAGATAAGGATGGGAATAAACTCCACCCACAGAAATGCCACAGAAAAATCCGTGATTTATCCATTAATTGCTTTAAGGGGTGGTGAGAGTGAGCACAACAATGGGGTATTGACAATAAAGTGCCTCGTTGGCAGGAAAAGGGCTTTCCCCTTGCTCTGAGGCTTTAATGTGCTTGTTCTTGGAATTACAAAATGTTTGCAAGTCCTGCACTAGCTCAGGGATGCAGAATGAAAGACAAGCACCCAGCAAAGAAAGCAAATCTTGGAATGGGTGTTTCCTGCTTGGAATGCTCAAAATGCTCTTCTTGCTGGGAAATGCATCCAGCACCACAGGCTGGGAGCCTTGTTTGTCATGGAGTGACACCAGGGATTATTTAGGGGATTTTAAGGTTCTTTTTGTGTCCTGCTTCTTATTTGTGATGCCCTAGGTACTCAGCACATGGAAAGAAATCAGTTCGTGAGAGAAGAATAATTTTCAAAAGGACATTTTCTAAAAAATTGCCCATAAAGAGTAGTAGCAGCTGAGTTTCAGACAGCAGGGGCTGTGGGGAGAGTGGGTCTGGCTGCTCCCCCTTGGGATGCCAAGGGAATGGGGAAACAGCTGGGAACACCTGAGACACAGTGACTGCTGGGGCTCAGACAAGAACAAGTGCTAAAAAAATTGCTTGAGCCTCTTTTAAGTCTTTTGGGAGATGTTCCTCAGTCACAGGGCTTTCACTCCCTTCTGTTCTCACACCCTTCCATGATGCTCTACACTGTCTGCTGCAGAGGCTGGGAAATTGAGGGATGGTTCAAGATGACAAAGATCCCACAGGATCAAAATCCTCAGCAACGGCCAAGTCTTGGGATTAAAGTGATCATGGGCCAGTTAGTGCTGCACTGCAGAAATCCAGGCGGAGCCCCCCTGCTTGGGCATTCCCAACAGCATCTCCTGCTTGTGCTGGCAGCACAGGATTGCTTTGCCTGTGTGAGAAATGGAGCTTCTTTCTGTGCTCTGTGTCTTCAGGTGCTTGCAGAAGATGTGGGTGCTGCAGGGCAGGACATGCCTGGGGACACTGGCAGCCAGCAAGGAGCCACCTGCCCCACACATGGCCAACCCATGGCAGCAAACCCCTCTCTGAAGGGTTTTCTTCCCACAATCCTGTATAAACAGTTCCCATGCTGATGAATACATTAGCAATTCAAACCCAGCTTCAGCAGAGTCACTAGGGAGAGCCAGGTGGGATGCACAACAAGAAATATCCCTGGGGCTCTTGGAGCAAGTGCTGTGCCATCCCTTTGGGCCCATCAGGGTGCTCCTGCTCCCAGGGGCAGGATGTCAGGGCTTTGCATTAAGTCTGAAATGGCTTTTAAAGAGACTTTTCCATTTCACTGTCAAGCAGAAGATAGACTTTTCAGTGCTACAGAAGTTGCCCTTTGCATGCAGTGGGTGTCAGGCTGCAGTTCAGTGCTAAGTCACACTGTTTCCACAACCAGGGCAAGAATAAATTGTGCTCAAGAGACGTTTACCTATTGGGAGCTAAATTTCAATGTATGCTCCCTTGCTGATGAGTCAGAGGTCCAAGTCTGTTCCCCATTACACAGCATGAACCTCGAATGCACAGCAGATGCTGCTCTCCAGTAAACCAGGTTATGCTGTGAAAGTGAAGTTGTTCCAAATTCGCCAAATTTATATAATTGAGAGCAGAATAGGGCCAGGCAGCTGAGCTGGCAGCAGTTGACTGAGTGCATCTTAACCAAGGAGACTGTGAGCAACTGGCTGGGTGTTTGACAACCACTGGAAATGTTCTCCACAAGGTGACTGGAAGATGCTTCAGTCCTGTGGTTTCTTCAAAGCCCTCATGAGAGACTTTGCTATGATGTTATGTACATGTGCTTGATCCCAAAACAGGGATGGGAACCTATGGAAGGGGAGCTGCAGAAAGCCCTGTTGCCATTGCCATGGGCAGGACTGGCTGGTGGGTTCCTGTGCTCAGAGAGCAAACGTGGAGACACCTGAGCTCCCAAAAGCTGCAGCATCCACAGGGTGGGCAGAGGCGCAGGACAAAGCCTGCTCTGCTCCCTGCAGCACTGGTGGGGCTCTCACAAACAGGAAATAGATGCTGATGCAGATGTGATCCCATGGTGCTGTGCTGGGAGCAGATAGCTGAGGGCTGGGGGAGAAGAGGCTGGGCACGTTGTGTATGCACAGCTCCAGAGGCAGGGCTCTATTGTTCTGTGCTCTGCAGAGGCTGTTCCCTGGAGGATATCCTGTCTGGACAGCTCTGTGCCAGTCTGCTCCATGGTGGTGGAGGGGCTGGATGGCCAGCCTGGAAAGAATTCAATAATGCCTTGTAAAAGCAGTGATTTATCTGCAGCAGTGGTGAGCGAGCAGAGTCTGAGATTTTGCCCCTCTTGCTGGTTTCTATCAGTGTTCCCATTATCCCTCTCCTTGGGCATCCCTACAGGCTCCAGGCACTCACAGTGCCAGGTCTGTGTGCAAGGATGTTCCATTGTGTCCATCCCTCTCCTGTGGGAGCACAGCCACAGAGGGAAGCACCCAACTGCAGCAGAGTGAGGAACCCCAGCCCAGGCTCTCCCTGAGTTCTGCTGCAGTTTGGAAAATGCTCTGGGAAGAGCTGTTTATTCCAATGGAACTGACTTGCGAATTCCCTAGCTCTGACTCACCTGCTCTGCCTTGCTGGATATGAAAAAAGCCCAGAATATTTAGTGTATCATTTAAGCTAAATAACACACCCAGTTGTTCTGGACATGGAATTCACAGAATACAGGGTGGTTTTGCTCCTGCTGGCTGCTTCCAACAGTGGTTTCAAGGATGTGCTGTGAGCCAGTGTGGGCCTCAGAGAGAGCAGCTGGTGGGACTCTGGGCAATCTGAGCTCCTTGCTGATCCTCTGACTCATCCCTTTGACTCTGGTGCTGCCCTTTGTACCATGAGGAGCTCTGGGGGTTCCCAGTTTGGAAGTGATGGTTGAGATGGGATGGGTTGGGATGGGATGGGATGGGACAGGAACAGGCCCTTGTGGGGTAGCAGCGACCAGACTCTTCCCATCAGCTCTCTGTAAACACAGGCAATAGTTTCTCATGCATCTTTTTCCAGTGAAAAGTACAGATTTGTAGATATTAGGATGTTTCTGAGCCTATGTTGTATTTTGCTGAAGATTTTGTTTACATTTTCAGATTTTCCTCTAAGAATAACTTCAATGACCTCTTCTGACATTCTCAAAACTAAGGTGATGCCCCATTTTAGAACAGAGGTGGAAATAGTTCCAGCATTTCCTCCAAATGAGAAATAAACTAAAAAAAAAATATATTAAAAATTGAAACCTCAAAAATGTGGGAAAAAAAGAATTTTTGAGCTATGTTTTCAGTCAATCAAAAATAAAATTTCAATCTTGCCTCCTCTTTTCAAGTGGAGGTGCTGAAACTGCCAGGATGGAGCTGCTGTGGCTGTTGGTGCCAGCAATGCCCCTGGGATGGGAAGAAGAGGATGAGCCCTGCCATCTGCAGTTTGAGCCTTGTTTTGTCACTCAGGTCACCAGGACAGGGCAGTGCCCACCACACCATCCCATCTGTCAGCTGTAGAGCTGCAGTCAGCTGCAGGGATTTTGGACCAAGGGCAGCAATTTATCTGCCTTCCCAAGTCAGTGCTCATTAAACTCGAGTGACCTGAGCCTGCTCTTGAGCTGGACTCTGGTTCCTGAGCAACACCAGGGCATTTGGAGAGGATTGTTGTATTTGCAGTTATAAATCACAGCCCAGAGCTGAGCTGCCCCACCAGAACTTTCCTTGTGGCTCCTTCCCTCTCCCATCCAGAAAAACAGATGGCCACAGCTCTCCCCTGCACTGCAGAGCAGCACCACAAAATTACACAGGGTGTGAGTGGGGAAGCCAGGCTTGTTCAGCTTCCAGATTTTACAGGAATCGTCAAGAATTTAGCTTAGACTTTCCACAGAAGTCTAAAAATCCATTATTTGCTGCAGTTTGGCAAAAGGAGAGGGGAAGGGGCACATGGGCCAGGGCTGTGATCTTCCCCTGGGGCTGCAGCAACAAGGATGTTGCTCCCACAGAAGTTATAAAAGAAACTGCTGGTTTCAGCACTTCATTTGGCTTCAAGTTCCTTTGGAATTGGCTTCTCTGTTTTTTAATGAGCTGAGAAGACTTGAGGTCTTCTGCACCCAGGCTTGACACTCACCAGAAATGCAGCTCTTATTTGTTGTGGGCATCATGAACAAACGAAAGATTTTAAGTTCCCAGTTGGGGAGTTTGATGGTGCAGAGCTGCAGGACCACGGGGACAGTGCTGGGGATGGGGCACTGCTGTGGTCTGAGGAGCAAGGGGACATCTCCTCCCAGCTGGCATGGCCAGGGCACCCCAGGGCTCAGGGCTGTGAGGAGGATGTGCAGGGCTGACTCATTTGGCCCCTGAGTCACATCCGCTGCTTCTCGGGGTGCATCACTGCCCCTGCAGCCTTTGATGGGAGCCATGGGTAGCATTCCTTGGAAACTGCTTCTTCCTAATTAATTCAAAGGAAAAGCATCACTGCATTCAGAACCTCAATTAGCAGGAGAAGCAGACTCTGAGCACAAGAATATCAGCTCCTTTCTGGAGGGGGACAGTGAGCTCTGCTCCATGCAACCAGAAGTTTCCAAAAGGCACTGAGTGTGGCAAGTGGCAGGAGGAAACTGATCCCTAAAATTACATCAGTATAGCTTAGAGATGACCAGAGAGGAGCATCAACTTCAGCTTCTCACACAGCAGCTTCTCAGGACAGGGCTGCCACAGAAGTGTGGTCAGGGAGGGTAACTTGGGACCTGTGCTCTGTCCCAGGGGCCATCCAAGACATTCATCAAAGTCCCAGGGCTTCCAATTGGCTTTTGAAGAGATTGCAGACAAGTAAATATGCTAATTCACTAATTCAGCACTTAAGCACATACTTGAAGCTAGACAGCTTTTTAAGTGCCTTTATGAGTGGGAGCCAAGACCACGAGGGAACGCAGCAGGTCCGATCATTCTTCCCTGGCCTGAAATCAACAACGACTTCAGCACGTCCAAGGCAACAGCCATCTTCAGATTCCTGCTCTTCCTTCCCCTCCCACGTGAGCCAGAGCCACCAAATTCACTGCACTTGTCACTTCCATGCTGGTGCTGGTGGCACCTCCCTGCAGCCTGGCCCTGTCACCCTGCTTTTATCCATGCCATTGAGTGAATGCATTCATGGATACAGAAAGGAGGGAGTGACACATTTCAGTGAGAAGATGAAAAGAACATTTTCCGTTTGGATAATTAATTATCAATTATTGGTTTCATTGAGAAGAACCTGAACTTTTTCCTTCTCAGTCTCTTGACTCAGTGATTTTTTAAGTGATGATTTATTTTGCACAGCAGCTGCTGGGAGGCAGCAGAGCTGTGAACTCTGCCATAAATCCAGACTCTCCATCTATGGTCCCCAGTTATGAAAACAGAAAAAAATAATTCATATGCTGGCTGCTTCATTGGCTCCACTTTCCATCATTTGAGGCAGTTTCCTTGTGCAGTTGAGTGAAGCCTCCCAGGGAGATGGCTGCAGCAAGAGGAGCTGTGCATTATCTGAGATCAGCTCAGATCCTGACACTGTGTTTGGTGAGCAGGAGAAGTGGAATAATTCATCGCCAGCAAGTAGAAAAACAACCCTCTCCATGCTTCTTCCAGAGAGACAGACACATTGTAGGACACTGTGGCATGTGAGCCCTGCCAGAGCTGGTGTGGGTTGTGTGGCTGTCTCCTGGCTGGCTGGAAAAGTCACTTGCAATATGTCTGTCTGTGAGGATGTGTAAATTTTGGCAGGGAAGACAGCCTGGTCTCATTCTCAGCCCTGATTCAAATGAAAATGATGTTATTTCCTACTCTGCTGGAATCCCTCTCATTACCACTGGTAAAATACTCTTAACTGTTGGTGCTCAGGCTGTATTTTCTGTGTGAATTTGGGAACTCAGAGCAGCCCCTCCACCCACCTTGGGGCTGAGAGAGGCCCTACCTGCTGTTTTTATCAGATTGCAATTACATGAACATCTTGATGACTGGATTTAGGATTTCCTGCTAATAAAAGTGTGGCGATGTTAATGGGTTTGTGATCAGGAGATGGGATCTGATTTCCTGTATATTTCCCACTTGTTTCTGCATGTCCTGGGAACAAAACCCCAGGCTGGTGGTGCTGTGGGACAGTCCCTGCTGACATGGGCAGTGCTGCAGGGACATCAGGTTTTGTCCTGTGCTCCTTGACAGGGCAGGGCTTGTCCTTCATGATCCTGTCTTCATCCTGTGCCTACACCAGGCAGGAGGAAGATTTCCTCTGCAATAGAATGGGCTGAGAAGCAGATGTGACTTTCAAAAACATAATCAGCACTTTAGACTCAACCTGCACATGAGTATTGTTTGGGGTTACAGTGAGGGGTGTGCTTGAGGCAGGGCAGCTGTACTGGATTTTATCCTGGGCTCAGGAGGACCCCAGACACACTTTGGTGAAATCCATGAACCTTGTTGCAGGATCAATGCCAAAGCAAAACACCAGAAACACCAGCAGGTCTGAGGCTGCCATGCTAACAGCCACTGTCATCTGCTCAGGAACAAATGTTTGGCCACAGAATACATAGTTTTTATGTGTGTGCATGGAATTACCAAAAACAAAACCATCCATTTTTCCTTTTTTGACATTTCCAAATGTTTTTGCTGCCTGATTTACTGCAAAGTGCTGGTGCTGCAAGTTCAGTCTCTCTGGGGTTAAAAGGAATGAGTGCCTTGCACAGGCTGTTGTACTCCCAGTTTGTGGTTGTTGAGTTCAGCATTTTTGGTGTATGTGTTTGAAAGAGTGATTCACTCATTTTTGCTCAAGGCAAGCTCAATTTCAGCCAGGAGCAGGCCAAGGAGGATATGGGTTTGGTTTTGCAAAACCTCATCTGTGACTTTCAATTTGCTAATCCAAACCCAGAACTAAAGGGTGGCTGGGGTCCAGCTTGCAATTTATCTAAAATGATTGAAAACCAAAGCTGAGGTTTGGGAATGTGGATATTCTTTTAACCCTCTCTTGCTCCATCATTTTGTCTTCTCTTTGAAAAAAGAATAAGCAGGAGACGATCTAAATGACCATCAAACACTGGAAAACTTTTGATGGCATCTTTTTTGATGGCATGCCCTTTTCCTGGTGATTTATTTCCGGCTGGCTTCAGTCTTGCAGAGCTCAGGGAGATATAACTTGTGAGGGTCTCAGCCTGGAGCAGGTTTGCATCCAGAGCAACACAGGGGTGCTGGGTCTGTGGTGCTGGTACTGTTTTCTTCTTGGCTCTTCTCAAGGAAGAGCCTGGGCTGTCCCAGGGGACAGGAGGGAGCACTCCTAATCCAAGCCTGCAGCCTCTCCCCAGCCCTGCCCCTGATAAACACAGGATGTAATTGGGCAAAGGGACATTGTCCTGTTTTGTGCCTGGGAAAACAAGGCTGAGAGGCAGGAACAGAGTGCCCAAGGGGACGTGGCAGAGCCAAATCCCCAGTTCAGGCTTTCTGGCTCTTTCTTTTGGTCTCAGGGCCACAGTTTGGAGGGGCTGGAAGGGAAGGCTGTGATTTCATCCCTGGCAGTGGCAGGGGAGCAGCAGTGTGTCCTTTACCCTCCCACACAGGCAGGCAAAGCACAGTGTGATCCTGCTGGCTGTGCTCCCTCCTCTCCTGGGCACACTCCTGCTGAGCAGAGCCCTCTGTGCAGCCATCCCCATGGCAGGGAGCAGCTCAAACAAAAGGGTTCCTGTCACAGGATTTGATTCCAGCTTTCCAAGAGCCTCCCAAACACAGAGCTGCAGTGTCTGCGAGGGAGCAGGGATTGAACATCTGGTAAAGGTTAGGGTCAAACATATAAATGGGGGAAGCACAGCACATTTCATTAAAATACCCAATCTGTGACGTCAATTAAACTGATCAAGCCCTTCTGCCTTGCAGTTAGGGAACCATTAACTTTATCCAGTGAAGAGTGTTTATATGGAAAATATGAGGCCAGGAAGTCTCTCCTGATTGTGATATTGAGGCTATCAAAGGAGCTCGCTCTCCCTTTTTTATTTTTAATCTCTACATGTTGCTTTTCCACCCTGTTACAGTAAGAGCAGCCTCTTGCCTGGCCCCTGTGGGGTGACATTCACCATCCCCTCTCCAGCCAAGCTGCTGCTGCTGCCTTCTGCCTCTCCTGGGCTCAGATGCCACAGGAGCCTGTGCAGCCACTCTCCCTGGTCCCTTTTGCCAGGCAGCTTCCTACCACACGTGCACAGCTTGGCCACTGTCCAAAGTACACTTGGAAGTATTAAGACGAGGTTTAGAAGAGTAATAAAAAAATTAGCTTCCATGGGAACAAAATTTCTGTTCTCGCAGTTGTTCAAAATGCAGGATACTCTGTCTGCATGGGCATAAAATGTCAGTGATAGATGTATGACACCCCAATGAGCTCACAGACAATTGGAGTTGTGGGGTTTGCATATATAAAATGAAGGACTTAATGTTTTTCTCTAGAAATTCTGGTTCATTCAAAGCCTGTTCAGTTCCTGCCAGGCAAGTAGAAATCTTGATCTGTGTGTTCCAGGAACATAAAGAAGCTGCCATTGAATTACTTGATGACAGGGTCTGGTTCTTGGAAATCTGACCAAGGGTAAAACTGGCAGCATTTGTTGTGTGCCCAGGGAAACCTGCCCCTCTCAGCTCCCCAGCATTGCCCTGCAGCCCTGCTGTGCTGTGCTTGGGCTGCCCTGGGACCCTCAGTCAGGCTGGGATTTCACCCTCACAGGGGCTGTGTTCAAACCCAGTCCATGGCTGTGCTGGGAGCTTCTCTGCTCTGCATCCATCCATGGCTGTGCTGGAGCTGAGCTTCTCTGCTCTGCATCCATCCATCCATGGCTGTGCTGGGAGCTTCTCTGCTCTGCATCCATCCATCCATCCATGGCTGTGCTGGGAGCTTCTCTGCTCTGCATCCATCCATGGCTGTGCTGGGAGCTTCTCTGCTATGCATCCACCCATCCATCCATGGCTGTGCTGGGAGCTTCTCTGTCCTGCATCCATCCATCCATGGCTGTGCTGGGAGCTTCTCTGCTATGCATCCATCCATGGCTGTGCTGGAGCTGAGCTTCTCTGCTCTGCATCCACCCATCCATCCATGGCTGTGCTGGGAGATTTCCTCCTCTGCATGCATCCATCCATGGCTGTGCTGGGAGCTTCTCTGCTCTGCATCCATCCATCCATGGCTGTGCTGGGGCCTGAGCTTCTCTGCATCCATCCATCCATCCATGGCTGTGCTGGGAGCTTCTCTGCTCTGCATCCATCCATCTGTGGCTGTGCTGGGAGCTTCTCTGTCCTGCATCCATCCATCCATCCATGGCTGTGCTGGGAGCTTCTCTGCTCTGCATCCATCCATCCATGGCTGTGCTTGGAGCTTCTCTGCTCTGCATCCATCCATCCAATCATGGCTGTGCTGGGAGCTTCTCTGCTCTGCATCCATCCATCCATCCATCCATGGCTGTGCTGGGAGCTTCTCTGTCCTGCATCCATCCATCCATCTCAGGTTTTGATCTTCTACCCTTCTATCCTTCCTGGTTTTTCTGATGGCTGCCTATCAGGAAGGAGTTTTTATCCCTTATCTTAAATCCTGGGTATGTATTTTTGTTGCTGAAGTCTTTTCACAGAATCTCAGAACTAACTAGGTTGGAAAAGACCTTTAAGATCATCTAGTCCAACCTATGACCTAAAATATTCTGATTTCCTGAAATTCCCTTTCTTTACAGAGATAATCAAATCTCAGCCACCTTACATACCTTGGCAGTGCTAGTCATGGGTCAATTCAGCCTTGGTTTTCCTGCAGAAAAGCCTTCAAATCAAACTCCCTCATTGGAGAAGGGGTCTCTCTCCGAGTGGGTTTTTTTCTTTCTTTCTTCTTTTTAAATTTGAAAGAGCTTTTGTTTAAATTCTGACCAAGCCCTTTGCTTTCTGTGACCTGATCTCAGGCAAACCAGCTGGGAAAACAAAAGAGCTGTAAAAGCTGCAAAACACATAAAGTATGGACAAAACCATGAGGAAAAAAATGGTTTTCTTGCCATGCAGCTGGGTGGTCCACATGGACCCCGGGGATTGACTGAGTCTTGTGAAACTTAACACACCTCTGAGCACAAATACCTTCTGTACAGGATCAGGCACCTCATTCACCTCCTGTTACACCCCTAGATTTCCCTAAAGGCATGTGGTGCTGCTTTAAAACTCTGCCCTTTGTGAAGCTGAAGGACAAGTACTGGAGGACAGGTACCAATGTCCACCTGAGCTGTGAGAATTGGTGTCTTCTTAGGAAATTTCAGCACTGGATCTGAAGAAAACACTTTGGTGTGAATCCAGCCCAAAAGAATGGCTTTGTTCTGTCAATCCCTGAAGGCAGCACCCTCAGGATTGAGTGAGTACTGCCATGGAAGACTCAGGGGTGTAACACCCCTTAAATCCTTGCACTGCCAAACACACTTATAGAGGTGAGCTGTTCCCTTCCTTGCTGAGGAGCTGCCTGTGCCTGCTGGGTGTTTCCTGCACCTTTGTGGGCCAGGATCAGGGAGTCAGGACTGGTGTTAGGCCTGGGATAACACACGTGGGTCACTCTAGACCTCTGTGTGTCTCCCTTGAAACATCACCAAGGGCAGATGGGCAGCTCCTCTCCCCTCACTGCAGCTTGAACATCCATTTAACGGGACAAGGCACGAACCTCATTTTCAAAAACAAGTTTGTGAAGTTCTTGAGGTCGTGATCCAGGATGGGTCAGCCAATGTGCTGTGTTTAAAAAGCATTATGGTATTCAAAATGAAATAATTTTTCTCCTTTGAATCATGGCAGTTAACTGAAGTGCTTCCAGACCAGAGCCAACTGTTTGTAATTGGATATTAAATTTGTTTTGTGTAGTTTAGCACCGAGTCTCCATGTTGTCTGAGCAAGAAAAACCAAAATAAATTTTAAAATCTTTCAAAGTCAAAAGGATTTGCCAAGCCTGAGAATATTATTTTGTACTCTAATTAGCTGATTTGTCAGAATAAGAATGAAAACAACTCCTGGCTGCACTCAGTTTATTGAGGTGTTGCCCAAACCAGGGCAGTGCTGATGGGGGGTTCCCACTGGTGACTGTCAGGAGGCTCAGCCTGCCCTGCCCAGGTGTGAACTGAAGTGTGGGCAGGGAAGGGGAGGTTGGCATGGCCCAGCCTCATATGACACAAAGCTTTCATTTTGTGGTGGCTGCAGCTGCTGGGCTGCTGGAAAATGTCATTGACTCATGGCCAGAGATGGCACATTGCTGACAGTCTGACTAGAACACCTCTGTCCCCAGGGATTATTGATCATTTGAGCATAGCTGTGACAAGAACTGCTGAACATTAGCCAAAAGACAGGTTTGTTAAATTAAACTGAAAATAGATGTCCCTGTACAGTGAGGCACTCAGCCCAAGAGCATAAATTGTTGTATCACCCTCCCTTTTCACAGGGTGACACAAATGGTGGTTTAAAGCTTAAACTTTTAACACTTCCTCTTTGGCCACTTTTGCTGCATGAGCTTCTAAAAGTGTTGGAACTGTTCTCAGAATATCATGTATTTATGTCAATTTTGCTTCTTATTTGTCCCCAGTGAATGACCCAAGGTGTAGTTAAATGCTTACCAGCTAGGTAGTTACTTACCTGGGAGCATGAAGTAATTTCATTCCCATGTGCATCAAGTTGCCCATTTGTGTGGAGATTGGCAAACCAGGTCCTCAGCAGTCACATGGAGACAGGAAACTCGTGATTCTCCAGCAAATCATGTAAAACCCTAAGCAGTGCCTGCTTTCAGAACAGAACTGTATTTTAGCAGAGTTCACACAGGTCTGTAGAGCATTTCAGGGGTTTTGGCCAGCTGGGCTCAGCTCAGTTCACCTTGTGCTTGTGAACATTTTCATGGGCACCTTCACAGCATCCTGCCTTCCCCTTCAGCTCAGGCCTTTTTGGATAGCCTGGATTTGAGTTCAGTTTGGATACTCTGGACCAAGATTTCACTCAGAGAGGCTGAAATACATGGAATGCATTCACAAGAGCAGAGAAAAACCAGAATGCTGAGACAAGTAATAACAAGATGTCCAATGAATGACATCAAAACTTGACTGAAGCAGACAGATGGGAACCACAGAGGAAGCCAGGAGGGAACAGTGAAGAGATGATAGGACAGTGGCCAGGAAAGAACAATGCAAAATTATTTAGATTAAACTTGTAGCAGAAAACCAAGTCTGGCGCCAGGAAAGAAACCTGAGGAATATGGCAGGACTGACTGCAGTGCAACTGCTGGGTCTGGACAAGAGGGAGAGCCCAAGTGTCAGAAGGAGAAGATCAGAGGCCTAAATGTCTCCACAGCAGGGGGACAGAGTTCCTGCCTGGTCAGAGGGAAAATCTCCCAGGAAAGGCCCTTGCTGCAGGCTGGACTCCTTTGCTGTCCAAAGGAACACAGAGTAACCGGCGGGTGTGGAGGGAGCAGAGACAAAACAACAATTCCTGCTGGTAAACAGAGTGGAAGTGGGTGAGGCAGGGGACAGGAGTGACATCAGTTACTTATCGCTGTTTGTGTCCCCATATCTTTTATCTCCCAAGGAAGGCAGAGGCTCTGTCGTCATTGGCCGGCTGTCCCCGCCCGAGGGCAGCAGGGACAGAGACCACGTCCCTGGGATGGAGCTGCAGCACAATGACCCTGTGCAGGGATGGGATGGCAGCTTGGGGTGTTGGAATGGGGACAGTCTGCTGTCACATCCAGCCTTTCCCTGGGGGCAAATGAACCAACTCACAGAAATGTGTCTTGCTATGAAGAAGGAAAACCAGAGGTGACAGTGAGAATGAGGTGTGAGCACAGTGCGGATGGAGCAGTTCAAGGAGTCCAACTCTACTCAACAAAACACTTTGGGATGTGCCCACTTGGGCATCAAACAAGTCCTGCTGCCTTGACTGAGGTTTAGGTATAAGCTATTTCTGTTTTTCTGAATCAAGCCAATGCTGTAAAAACTTTGTGAACTTGAAATGAGGGAGAGCAAAGCCAGTCTTGCTCTATTTTTCATATTTGTTCCCAGAGGCTTGTTGACAAAATTGTGATGTGTACTGTTACAAAAGAACTCTGGGACAGAATTATTTGAATAGAGAGCTATAAGTGATAAAAATCTGTTTATACCACAACATCTCCAGCCAAATGATTGACGTATACATTTCTGTCCTTCCATTGATGTAACTTTTCAATTTCCTGTTGGTGTCTAAGCTTGATTTATTTTTCCATTTATTTGGGTTTTACAAAGAGCACTAAAGAGCTTGGCACTTGGGGCTCTTTTTTTTTTTTCAGTTCAACCCTCTTAGTCCTCGATCACTTCATTGTTTCTGCAAACAATGAAAAAGAGAGATGGAAAGAACAGCTGAGAACAGCTGGGTTGCTCACCAGGTGTCTGACCGGTATTCAAGTATCCTCTTTTGAGAGAGGCCTGTATTCCCTGAAAAAAACAAAATACAACAAAACCAAAATTAATTCAGAATTCACTTTATTTGCTGCCGTCACACATGATGTGACATTGCCAATCTGAAAGAAGTCTGAAAAAGCAAAACAAACAAGAAAAGCTGCTCCAGAAAGCTCAGGGTTTTTTCCCTCCAGTTCCCCCAGCTGAATTGAGCAAAGAACTCTGCAGGGCCTCTTGACAGATCTTGCCAAGTTAATTTGGAGACTCCTTTCTCATCATCTAACTCCCCTCTGCCTCCCTCGCCCAACATCTTACTCAGAGCAGCAGTCAGGAGCCTGGCCTGGAGACCTCTGGCTTGGAGGAAATGACTCCTATGATTTATTCTGCCAGCAAATCTGCTCACTAGGGCAAAGACCCTCTACCCATCCCCAGCTCACAGAAGTCCCCTGGTTCCTAAAAAAGCAGCTGCATGTTGCCAGTCATCCCAAGGGTGCAGGGTCTTGAATGCAAATCAGACTGAATTCAGGAGCAAAACTGATTTATTGCCCACAGATTGGTACCACAGTCACAGCAGCACCCCAGTGTGCCCAGGAATAGTGATGTACTCCTGACACCCTGCCCCACAGAGGTTTATTCAAGGCAAACAGAGAGAGGCAAACACATCTCTATCACCCTGAGGGAGGACACACAGATTTAGTGGCAAACAGAACCAGGAACTGCTCAGCAGCTCTGTCTGCAATGGCAGAAATTGGTGGGCAACACTGCCCAAAGCTGGAGCCTTCATTTCCCCTCGTGCCCCTGGGTACAGCAGCTTCTCCTGGATGTCTGTAGCCCCTGGCTTTTCTGGGAGGGTGCCAGCACCTATTTTCCTCTTCCAGGCCACAGTTGTGTTGGTGGGGAGGTCACCAAACCCAGCACACCCCCAGATCTGGGCACAGCAAGTGCCTCTTGCTACCACTCCACCAGAAAAATCCTCATTTACTAGGAATAAGGAGAGAAATAATATAACCCTTACTCTTCATAGGCAATAAAACAAGAAGCTGAAGCTCTCACTTTGTGATTTCTCAGATTAAATGCTTTACTACCTACAATAATAATTTGATTTCTGACAGTCACAATTAGTTCATAGCTCCTGTTCAGCTCAACACACACACCTGGGCAGAGCACTGTGTGCACCTAAACCATTCCCAAGGCATCTCAGCATGGATTTCAGGGCCAGGGAAAGAAGGGAAGTTTATCCTTAAAGTTATTTGTGCAGCTCCAAGTCAGAGCAATGGAAAGGACAGGATAGTTTATATGGAGCAATTTTGAGTTTGATAGAAAACTCAGATGGGGTAAGCAAAAGGGTTTCATTGAATTTGGTGCAAGTATGTCTACATCATTAATTTTATATCTGCATCCTCTTGATGAGCTCTTGAGTTATGGGACAGAAGACAAATCAAGCAAACAGCCCAGCTACAGAAAAACTGAAACCCAGTTTGAATCAGCTTTACCCATTCCAGGACACCTGCATCCAATATCAAGCATTTCAGACAGAGAAATATTCCCTGTGCCCTGGGTTTCACATTTCCACTGCTCTTTGCTGCTGCTGCAGAGATGGAACACAGAACAAATGAAGCTGTAAATAGGAAGGAGTTTAAACCACTGTGGCAACACTTCCCGGAGCGGGCACGGCGGGGCCTGCGCTCCCCCTGCAGGCGCCGGCACAGCGCAGGCCCCAGCGAGCAGAGGGGGTTAAAGGCAGAGCGGAAAGGTAAAAGCAGAAGATGTTAAAGAGCAGAAAAGGTTAAAAGCAGAGGTTTCCCTTCTGGCAGGCGCTGCCGGCTCTCTCGGGACGTTCGGACCACTGTTGGTAGTCCGGTGCCACCTGCCGGGCCCGGCCGGCTCCGCGGGGCTCCATCAGGAGAGCAACAGCTCCTACGTGTGGCCGGCCGCGATCGGGGCTGGGAGCTCCGGGAGCTTAAAAACCGAGCTGGAAAAGCCTGCAGGGAAAAGCAGCGAACCCGGCCGGAAAGCCGCGCTGTCCCCTTGTTCATTTTGGTTCTGTGAGTTCAGGTCTCTGGTGCTGCCGGCTGCTGTCTGTGCCTCACCTTCTGTTATTTTTTTTTTTTTTTGCTGCTGGTGAATTTCAGGTTCCTTTCCCCAAAGTTCTCAGATCTATTGCATTATTCTTGCACTAGGGAAATAGATAGGCCATAGGAGACAGGGGAGAGTAGGGGAAGGGGTCAGGTGCTTCTCGACCCTGGCAGGGTTTGTGCGTGACCTCAGAAGGCTGGGCTACGCACACACACACAAACCCTCATGTATGGCCCCTCTCAAACAGCCTGCCCTGCTCAAACTGGCATTTGGGCACCCAGAGGGGCTCAGTGGCTCTGCCCTTGGTGGCTGCACATGGGTGGGTAACAGACCTGCTTTCCCTGGATTTGCTCTGGGCACTCGGTCTGGACTGTAGGTACTGGGGTAACTGTGGCTCCTGATCACATCAGGTTTCTCCCTGTGGTCCTGGAATCTCTGCAATTTCCCTCTTAAATTATGACTTGCATGAGGAAGGCAATGGGCTGGGCAGCTGCCTGTAACCTCTAAGTGTCCACCTTTCCTGTCCTGAGCATCAGGGACTTGGCAGGACAAGGTGTTATGCTGGTGTTGTCCTGTCTGACACCCCATCTCAGCCCGTTCACTCTTCTGTCAGCCTGTGCTGCTATTGCTGCCATCCCTATTCCCATCCTTCCCACTGCTGCTAGATTGAAGTGATTTCTTTTTGAAGGGCTGTTTTTAGTGATGACACCATGGTTAAGTCAATCAGGGCAGGCAGTGGTGACTCTCCCCTGGCTGGAATGGGCTCTGCTGTGCCAGCGCTTCCCACGGCACACGAGGCTCTGCTGCCACCTCAGCCTTCAGCTGGGGAGCACAAGGAGGGGAAATGATCTTAGCTTCCACACGTCTGAGTCTAGCAGAGCCTGAATATTCTGCTCTGGGCATCCCTCTGATGCCTTGTGAGCTGGTCACCCTCCTGAGCTTCAGTCCTCCAGCCAAAAGTGCGTGTGGAGCGGCCCTGAGCTGCTCTGCAGAGATGGCACAGCAGGGACCTAGTGCTGAACTCCCCTCTGGGGTCAGACCATGGAGTTTCCTGCAGACTGATTTATCCTCTTCAGCCATTGCCTGCAGCTCCTTTGCAATTTGTGCTGTTGTTGCTCTCCAAACAGAGCTTTTATAGCTCCCTTCTAACAGAACCTTTTTTTAAAATCTTTTTTTCTTTCTGATTGTAGGGAGGTTCTTTGCTGTTTCCCTAACATCCGAGACAGAGCCTTTGTTATGATTTCTTTCCTATTCTATTCTTAGCTAGCCTTCTGAGGAAATCCTTTCTTCTATTCTTTTAGTATAGTTTTAATGTAATATATATCATAATATAATAAATCAAACCTTCTGAAACGTAGAGTCAAATCCTTGTCTCTTCTCTCAACCTGAGACCCCCGTGAACACTGTCACAACATCTGACAGCCAAATACTGAGCCTCAGACCCAGCATGTGGTGTGTGACAGGCACAGAAGAGCAGGGACGCACAAATGTGCATCCCGGGTGCCATGGGGCTCCCTCCCTCTGCCAAAGGTGCCGCTGGCAGTGCCAGCCTCTGGTACAAACTTCTCCTCAGCTAAAGAGCCGTCAGAGAGGGCAGATGGTGGGTGGGGGATGCAGCCCTGTTGACCTCACGGCGGGTGCCATGTGTGAGGCCCGGGCGGCAGGATGGCCCCGTGACATATTTCTTACGGCTTAGACGCGCCAGATCGGATCCTGCTGACACGTAAAGCCCTTTTCCACAGCTCTGCCGCTGCTCAGAGCTGGGACAGCCTAATCTCTTCCTAAAGGCTCCTGTGCTGTAACCAAAACCTTGGGGTTTTGCATGGAGAGGTGGATGTGCTGATGTCTGTGGTGCTCCTGGCACCATCCCTTTGTGCTGCCTCCCTGGTGTCCTGGACATCTCTGGCTTCCAGCAGCTGGGGTGGTCTCTCTCCAAGCACTGTGTGGGTGACAAGTGGCAGCTCTCTATGTCCCTACTCCCTTGTCAGCTTCAGAGACATAAATCTGGAAGGTGCAAAAGGCACTTGAAGGGTTTGTGGTCAGGAGCCTGGCGCTGCTGCCAGGCACTCGCAGACTTCACCCTCTTCTCAGCCGAGGATCCACACAGGAGAAAGAAATTGGCAGCCCCCTGGCTGCAGAAATGCTGCAGTTTTGTTGTACCTTCTCACACGTGGGAGACTCAAATGAGACAGAGCAACCTGTGGGAAGCAGGATCCTACAGAGGGATTTGTGCAAGGACTGGCTGGGCAGTGTGTGACAGCAGTGTGACGTGTCCTTGTAATACTGACAGTGACCTGGGCAATAAACATCTTTAATTCACTTTAAAACACTGCTGTAGCACTAGCCCAGGGCAGAAAGAATTTAGTCAGAATCAGTGATCAGGCATGTGAGATTTTGAGAAAAGTTACCTTGCAAATAACTTCCTAATTATTTCTGTATTCATTTACTAATTACACAGCTCAGGTTTTTCAGCCCATGAGTCCAAACCCACCTGAGGAAGGGAGGCTCTGCAAAATGCCCTTAGAGAAAACCCAGTTTGGTACCTGCCCACCAAGGAAAAAGGTGGTCCCTGGGCAAGGGGCATGTTTTCCTATCAATATAGCAATCAAATTTAGCTTCTGCCACTGTAGGCAACGTGGCATTAAAAGAAGGAGCTTAAGTTATTAAACTGAGCTGCTTTAATCGTCCCGTTCGGGGAAATCCATTGCTACAGGAGACCTGAGGATTAGTGTATTTTTACCACAAAGCCAATACATCTATTCTGATCAGTTAGCACTTGCTCATTCGTGCATATGAAACTTCTTTCTCCAGGTTTGCCCTCTCTAGTATGGGTCCAAATGGATTTTTATTTGGAGATTGACCCCGTTACCTTGAATCTCATCATTCTGGTATCTAGCTATGTCATTCTGCTTCTGGTTTTCCTGATCTCCTGCGTGCTCTATGACTGCAGAGGGAAGGATCCCAGCAAGGAATATGCTCCCGAGGTCCCTGCAGACAGCCAGCCCCCGATCCGGCTGGTGGTGATGCAGCAGGGCTCCCCTGGCACTCGCTGGGCAAAGGGGCTCGTCTCTGCCTACGAGAACCCTGCTGATCTGCCTGGGAAAAGGACTACAGTGGTGTGAGGGACCCTGCCTGCAGCTCCAGCCCCTGCCTCTCTGCTATGTTTACTCCCCGTGTGCAGAAGGATCGCGGGATCCCCAGGTACGTTCAGATTTATTTGATGTGGCGCCATTGCTCAGGGGACCATTTGGTGTTGAGCTGTGCTCTGCATCGATATGAGCTCACAGTTCTGCCCGCCAGCCATAAAGAGACGAATTTCCATTTCTGCTGCTGCCTTGCAGCCCACTGGCAGCCGGCAGCAGTGACGCTGTTATCCTCTCAGGCTCTGATGAGGCACCTTGGTTTGATCTTGGGTTGTGCCCAGCGCAGTTATTTTGGCAGGGACGCAGGGTTGTTCAGGGCATCCCACCCCAATGGGCTGAGCTCTGCTGCCCCACAGCCTCGGCACATCTTCCTCAGTCATGCAAATGACCTTGGAAGGCTGTTCCCTCCGCCCCAAGGAGAGCAGAAACACCGAGGATTTTCAGAGGATGGGGATAGTGCCTTTCCTGTGGAAGCCAGCTGCTGCTCCCATCAGAATTCAATACTTTCCATGTTGGCTGTGAGCTCCCCTGAGGGCAGTGCCAAGCCTGTCTTGGCACTTATTTTCTGTGGGTAGAACACAAGCTCTGCTCTTAGGGAGCCGAGCAGCCCTTGCCCTGCACAGATCCCCTGGCAGGGTACAGTGCTGTGCTTCCTGGAAAAGCTGGCTACAATGCCTCCTGCCCAAGGGGAAGTGGGAATTGAGGTGAATTCACCAGTAATGTGAAACATGTGTCACCACTGTGCACTGGAACAGGAATTTCTGACCCCACATTTCTGATTTTAGTGTCCATCTCCACGTGTCTGAGCCTGCCTCCTGCCCTGAGCCTTTCTTCAGCTCTATCAGGTTCCTGCTGGGCCACGTCAAGGCTGTTATTGTATCTCCAGCAAATCTAATGCTATCTGCATCAGGACCTGCTATTCCCATGATTCCAGAGCTATAAGCTAAAGGCCTTTTTGGTTAACAAGTTTCTTCTGCATCTTGCTGGTTTTCTCCCTCTCAGTGTTCCATGGGATATTTAACACTAGGTTATTGTGTCCCCCTAAATAGTGCTCAAGTTCCTATGTGTGATATTATTTAAGTGGTGGATTTTAGCTGGATATTAAGGGAAAATTAGCACTGGACCCAGACTGTTGCAGGTGCCTGTCCCAGAGGCTGTTTTGCATCATGTTAATGTGAAGTTCCCACAGAATCCTACAGAAAGCTTTTGTAAACACAGTGAGATTTATTCCCTGTGTCAGGTGTCATGGATGACTCACTGGATGCAGTGGTCCCAATGTCTTCAGGACAGGCCTTTTAAATACTTCCAGAAATAAACTGCAGTGAATTTGAACCACAATTGAACAAAGCTGTTGCCTGGATTGCATGGTTTGTACTCCAGCTGGGTAGGAACAGTCTGCGTGTGCCACATCCCCAGACATGCTGGGGGTTTCTGAATCAGCCACAGAGCATCCTGGCTCTGGCAATGAAAATCTCAAGAGTACCTTTTATTTAACTGTATTTTAAGAAAAGGAGCCAGAATGGTTAGTGGTTTTTCTTTTGGTTTCTTGTGGGTGAACCCAGGCTTTGTTTTCAAGGCTTTGTCATGGATATGCCTGGTTTGGGAAGGAAGCCTGAATTGGAAGGGAGGTTCCTGATGGGTGGGTTTAAACTGGAGGAAAACCCTTGATGATGAAACTGCTAAATCAGAAGTTGGTGCCATGATCCTCTTCCATGTATCATGCTGAAATAACGATGTTGAATGTTTTCTTTTGGTTATTTAGCACTGGAAAAGTGCAATTCATTGCAGCTGCTTTGGCAAAATATGGCAGTGACTGAACTGCTCATATGCCATGGCTGCTGTCACCCACCCAGGGTGGGTTATCTCTCCTTGGGCTCTCCCATCTGCCTTCCCTTCAGCCTCTAAGCTCTTTAAAGCTTTTTGTGTGTCCATGTATCATTTAACATTCTAGGAGCCTTCTTGGTGATAAGGGATCCCTGGCATTCGAGAACAGAAATAATAACCTTTGTTAATAAGACCTTGGGAGAGGTCTTGAGGGACTAAAAAGAGCTCAAAAATATCACAAAGAGCATGGCACAGCTCGTGTGACACCAAATGTCACAGTGCCAGCAAAGAAGCTGTGGTTCTTTGCTGAAGGTCATGCAAATAATGTAATGACACCATGTCACCATTTCATTGCCATGTGTTTGTTTCTGTAGGTAAAACAGACTTGCAAGGCTATGTTAATAAATACTTTTAGATAGCTGAAATGCTCCAGATATGGAGTTTTGTGTGCATTAACCACAGATCCCTGGCTCCTTGAAGCTCAGTGGCAAAGCTGCTGATTTTGGCAGGGTAATTTTTCTGGCTTAAGCTTTAGGAAGTTGTGCCTGGGGAGGCTGCAGGCACAAGAGCAGTTTCCATTGTTCTCTCATGAGGACATTTGTCAGTTGTGATTGTTGCTGGACTCTGATCCAAAACGTGGAGGTAAAAGCAGCAAATGATATTTTCCTTCTGATAGCAGAAAGGTAAACACAGGGCAAATCCCTTTCTGGAAATGAAAAGCTAAAGTGCATCAGGGCTTTGTCTTCCCAACAGGAATAAAATGGCTTTCTTATATACTAAACAAATATTGGAGTAATTTGTCTTACTAGGCCAATATTGGAATATTGTTTATACTAGACCAGGATTAGAGTATTATTAGTGGGAGAGAGTCCTTGAGTGTGTAACGAGAATTCTAAGTAATCAAGGCCCTGTGAGTGAAATTACTGCTTTGGGGAGGTCTCTGCTGCCCTGCTTTACTTAATGACTGTGTCAAGATTAATGCATGCAAATGGGCTTTTATCAGGCCAAGCTTGCCAGAAATCAGCCTTGAAGCTTTGTTCCTGGGAGTGCTTGCAGTCCTCTGCCATGCCATTGGCATCACTGTGAGGAAACAGGGATGAGTACTCCCACAGCAGGGCTGCTGTTTGCATCAATTGTGTGTAAGATGTGAATCCCTTGCTGGAATTCACACAGTACAAACCATCCTGGACCAGGCTTTGTTGCTTTCTATCCCAAACTGAGCCTTGCAGAGGAGCTCTGCAGAGACTGAGCTATCCCTCTGGGACGCCTGCAGCATCTTCCAAGCCCTGTCCACGTGGGGAAGCACCGGGATGTGGCTGTGGGGATCCATGGGTTCAGGGAAAGAGCCCCTGAACCTGACTCTTCCATCCCTGCCCAGTTGAGGATGGGTTTGTGCCTTGCTTAATCCTGCCCGTGCCTATGGAGACGTGCTTTGCCCAGAGGATTAGACAGGATTTTAAGGCCAGGATATCCAGCACAGAAATCCTGTCCTGCAGCAGGTGCCCTTTGCAAATGAGTGAGATGTGGGTAAAATTGTATTAACATTTATTCATAAGCAATATGAGCGACAAGGATTTAAGGAAATATGCTCTATTCCTAATTCTGCCCTTGGATTATGGGGCACCCCTGGGCAGCTCTTGTCCCCTCTGTGCTTTGCTCCATGTGTCTCTGGTTAGTTTTCTCTGCTCTTCTGCCCTCTGCACTGAGGTTTGTCTCTTCTGAGTCATTTATGCTGTTCATAAGGGGGTTACACTACAAAACTTGAATTTCAGCCCATGGGCCAGGAGAACAAAATAAAATATTGTCCCACAACAATGCAGGTGGGTCAGAGAAGTCTCTGAACAAGCCACATTAAATCTGGGCAAACCCTGGGCACAGCGTTACAACACCTGCTTTGGGTGAGCTGTGGTCACCTTGGCACCCTGATATCTGTAGCTCTGTGATTTGAAGTGAACTCAGGGGTGGTGGGAGGAATTATTGCTGTTGTGCAGGAAGCAGGAATTCAGTCTGCACTGGCTCGCTTACAGTTGGCTTAGTGTGCTCTAAGACTCACAAATTACTGCTTCTGTAAGGCCTTTATTAAAGGGTTTTACAGAAACAACAGCAAAAAAGATTTCCAGAGTTCTCCAATATTAATTCAAGTCAAACATGTCATTAAATTCACTGAAAATTCATCTTTCATGTGAGGCTGTTCCACTGTAAACATACTGTCTAAGCCTTCAGATTTCTTTCTAAAATCCCTAATAAGCCACTACATATGAGTAGAGGATTAGTCCAGACAGACTAACCCGTATTTGCCAGGGAGAATTCCTTCCCATGCAGTGATTGTTTTGAATTTGAAAAGGGGTTAATCTTGTCTCATTTTTTTTTATCAGCACATTTTTTTATCCTCCGATAGTGCTGAGTGTAGAAGCACAGTGACATGTCCCAGTCAAACCCCTTGGCTGTAAGAACTTAAGAATAATTTTTGCTGCCTAGAACTGCATCACCTTGAGTCACCAGTCGTTCAGCTTGTGTGATGCTGGTGCTTTGGTGGGAATGCCAGGAGGTAAGAATTGGTGTTGGGAGTTTAATTGGAAATACTGTTCTTCCAGCCACGAGCCAGTGGGCACAAATGGGGAGCCCATTTGTCATCTTTTAGAGGTTTCAAACCCCACAGCCCCACATCTCTTGATCTCCCTGTGTACCTTTGCTGTGGCAAAGCACTGCCCTCGTGTCCTGGCCCTGCTCCAACCCAAGTGACTTTGTGGCTCTGACTCCCTGTGCAGGGTCTGTTCTGCCAGGTGGGCCCTGGGGGTTGAGCTGGATCCCCGTGTCCTGCTGGGGTCCCTGAGGGGCTCCTGCATGAGGTGACAGCTGGAGCCTCAGCACGGGTGGGCTGTGAGCAGCGTGGCAGGCACGTACGTGTGCTGGAGCCTGCTGGTGGCTGCTGCCCCCAAAGAAGGCAGGTGGGCTCCCGGGGCAGCTCCCAGGGCTCTGAGGTGAAGGTCTGGCTCTTCGTGCTACAGTGGGTGGTGGAAAGCTAAATTAATTGTTTATAAATAAATTGCTCTGACATCCACAGCAAAAAGCTATCTGAATTAACCAGAGAAAATCATAGCAGAATGATAAAAACCAGAAAAATCTGAACAGATGCCTCCTCAAGCTTCTGTTCTGCTCCTGCTTTAGTTTCTTTACTTCTTCCTCCTCACATATGCTGGTTTCCTTGGAGACACTGCTCCTTGGTTTCCCTGTCTAACACTGACACTGTTTGACATTCGTGTTTCAAAGAGGCATTTCCGCCCCAATGTGACAAATCAGGGGCAGTTTTTGGAGGCAGATCCTTGTCACAAGGCATCTGAATCCAGAACCTGATGGTTCAGCCCTGGCTGGGGATGGGTCAGTCTCATCTCAGATCTGCAGCAGATGCTCTGTGTGGGCAATGAAGCTGTGCCCTAGTTTCTCCATCTGTTAATGTCAGTAATAATTGTTACACAAGTGGGGTGTAGGGTTGATTTAATTAATATTTATGAAGGAACATGAGATCCTTTCACGGGTGGTGCTATGGAGAAATTGTTAATTATGAATGATTATATATTTGTGTCTCTTCCTGAATGCCTAGAAGACTTGGACATATTGTTTAAACACTCTCATTTTGCACTCCTTCAGTATTTGAAGCTGATTGGGCCCACGGTATAGCTCTTTATTACTCTAAAAATACACTGAATTTAACTGCTATTGACTTCTTCATGAGCAAGGAATATAGGCTTAGCATCCACCTTTATTTGTAATAATTATATTGCCTAAGTAATCAATATCCTTTTATCACTTCATTATGTAATATTCTGCACATTCTATTTTTATCTTTGCCACTTCTTTCATGTAAAATAAATATACAAATTCAGGTAAATTCTAGGGCTAAACCTTTCAAGAAAGAGGAGGGCAGGCAGGGATTGGGCATATCCACCTTTGCCTTCTTCAAATGACAAACCCCCTGAATTTCTGAGAGATTAATGGGAGTTGTCTTAAGTTTATTGCTGGAAACTGGGCACACATAAAGGGAATATAGTGAGCATAAAAGGTGGATTGAAAAAATCAGTGAGTAGCAGCAGTATGATTTAATGTCTGTAGGTGTTCTGTCCATTGGGTTCAGACACTGCACCTCATACCCTCCCCAAGAACAACCAAAAAAAGACAATACTTGATGGAGGGATATTAATAGTGCTTATTACAGGTGATTTCTTTCCCATTCTCTGCATTCCTCCTGTTTCAGGAGCGTTTTAAGCACAGATTTGACGTAAGTCACACACTTGTTTCCTCAAAAAGAGGAAACCCACCCTTTTTCCTTCCAAAAGAAGAGCAGACAGCAGCAGCCTGGGCTTGCTGAAGGACAAACACTGCACCTGCCCTGAGCCTGAAGGACATGTCCCTTAGTGAGAGAATCTTCCCCAGTTGCTGCTGAGCCCCGCGGGGAGCAGTGCAGGGCTGTGCTTTGCTCTCTGCAGGGTTCACAGCAACGCTTCCTTTCAATCATTTCTCATCAGCCACCAGCAGCTCTGCAATTTCCAGCCCTCCAGGCAAAGCAGGCAGGTCACCAGGGCAGGGGAGGTGTTGTGAGCTGCAGGGAAAGAAAAGCTTTTTTACTGAGATGGGAATGGTATTTTTATCACTTTCAGGGCTTTAGTTTTAGACCAGGTTTACACTGAAACCAGGGTGGTTTAATAATGGGTGGGTGTTTTTATTACTAGCAAAAACTCTGATGCTGACATGATTACACCAGCAAAAAGTAATTTGACAATAAGCCTTATTTTCCTTGCTGAAGCAATGTGTACTAACTTGGCAGATAATCTCATTAATTAATTGAAGCTCTATTTACAGTTGATGGAGAGAGACAGCTTGTTAGGGGCATGCCATCCAGTCTTTTCTAGTGCAGACAAGGCTCTGGAAAGCTGCATTATTATTTATGTACACATGCTGAATTGAAAATCGGGGCATCGCTTGTAAAGCCAAGTGTTCAATCCCTGGAGAAATGAATAGAAGGCAAATCTTTGGCATCAGGAGGCTCCCTGTTTGTTTTGGGAAGGAAAACTGGCAGGGATCCCAATGCTAACTCTGAACATCTGAGGAAAAGGCTGCTGGAAAGAATTATGTCGTGACGCAGACAGGGGAAAGCCAGGAAATTTGAAGCCAGGACAGAGACTCCTACCTTAACTCATTCTGGCATGGAAAGAAATCACTGTGAAGTATTAACACCACAGCTCTGGGATGTGTATCTACAAAGGGTGCTGGTGTTTGAGTTCCCTGGGAGGAGGGAGGTTTTCAGCAATTCTTGGTGGTAGGGATTAGAGAACTGCTGGGACAGGTGGGAGTGTTAAGCCATGACTGGAGGAGGAGATAGGGATCATCATTGTCACATCCGTGTCTTTTTGTAGCTGCCTTGGCAGGGTGTTTTGGCCTGGGAGGGGACATGCTGCTCCCTCAGCAGCCTCTGGAGAGCTGAAGGGACAAAGGACCCTTTTTGTTTCCCCTCCAGCCAACTCTGGAGGCCATGAGATGCCGAGGCTTCCCTCCTCTTGAGAATTTGTGCTCTCAGTATTGCAAAAGTCCATCTGTTTGTTGGGGTGACAGTTAACCTGCCATTGGGAGAGTGTGAGATATTGTCATGGGCTGGTTAATGGGAAACTGTTTTGCAGATGGACTCACTGCTCTTCCCCTTTTGCAAACAGAAAATGCTTTGCCTTCTTCAGCTGCTGAAGGTGAACGTGCGCTTTTCTTTTGTTGCCTGTTTGCTCTTCATGTACAGTGAGAGAGGATGCCCCAACCTGGGATAGAGCTCCCTGAGGGGAGGCAGTCATGTTTGAGGCAAGAAGGCAAAGAGAGGTCCCACATCAGCAGGGAGGTGGGTGATGGTGCTGTTTAAACTTCCCCCAAGGTGGCCAAAGCCTGGCCCACAGGGCACAGCTTCAAAGCACAGTCATGCTGTAGGGCTGCCTTTTCCTGTTTTGTTTAACAGCTGCTAGGGAGGAGATGACCATGTTTTTTCTGTGCCCTCTCTGCTGGGAAGCATTCAGGGTAATCTGGAGTCATAGATGTTACAGAGGCCAGATCATTTCCATTTTTTTGAGCAGAAGAAGCCAAGGCATTCTTATTGGATGAAATGGATAAAGGCAAAAGGCTCAAGCCCAGGCTGTGCTCTCATCACAGGAGGGTGAAGCACCTCTCTTTGTTTCTATACACAGCAAAATCTTGCCCTTACCTGGACTGGAGCAGGGCCAGCCTTTTGCTATGAGTTCTTTCCAGGCATGTGTGCAGCAGCACTCACCTGCCTGCAATGAGCAGGGTACCCTTGGATCTCCAGGTACTTCCCGTCCTGTGCAGATGGCTGGAAGTGGAAGCTGGGTCTCAGCAGCTCCCTGCCCATCCTCAGAGGCCAGTTCCCCCAGGATGGGCACCAGGACCTGGCTGGATGGCAGGAATGCCTGTCCTGAGCAGGGCCAGGTGTGCCACCAGTGTGTAACAGTGCTGTGGGCGTGGGCAGCTCCTGTCACTGCCTCCTGGCAGTGCAGAGCTCAAGAGCATCCTCTCGGGTCAGAAGCATTTTGCCACTCTTTGACTGAAGTGCCAGCCAGTCAGATTAGCCGTGCTCCTACAGGGCACAGCTTTTCTGTCTTAGCAGATAAACCTCTGCTGGCCAGATCACAGCGTCTCAAACCCCCAGCACAACCTGCCAGAGGGCACTGAGGGCTCAGAGCAGCCCTGAGTTCAAAGGGGCACTTTGGGCTAAGAACTCCCAGTGAGCCTGATCATGACTTCAACCTGGGAGATGGGGACAGCAAGTGCCCCAGATGACCAGAGCAGGGCAAGGCTGCAGAGAGATAATTGGGTTTGTAGGTGCAGCCCTGGCTGCTGGCACAGCACAGGCTGCTCCTGTGTGTGGTGCAGTCAGAAAACACTTCAATGTTTGGATTTTAAAAATGGAACCATCATAATGCGTGTCTCCTAATAAAAGATAATAAAATATGCAATACTGTAGCAACCCTATTGGCTTCTCTGGTTGCTAGCCCCATATTAATGTATAATGCATGCACACAGCTCCACATGCTGGGACCTGTCTTTGTGCACATAATTACAGGTTCTTGCAAAAAGAACCTGTAATTGCTGCAGGTGCTTCTATTTTAACCCTGTACTACAATGTCTTAAATTCAATACAGAAGTCACCCCAGCTCGATTCTCATTCTTCACCTCATCTTGGGTCACCCCTTTTCTCCAGAAGCTCAAGAGACAGGGCAGGTTGTTTGACATTGACATGCACCTGCTGTCCTAAGCATCAACTTTCAAAAAGCACATTCTGGGATGCAGGTACAGCACACAACATGCACTTGGTGTCTCCCCACAAACCAGTGGTCTTTCCATGCTCCAGTTTTTGGATTTGCAGGGGCCACATTCCGTTGCTCAGGAGTGGGATGTGACCCTGGACAGGTCTGAAGCCCAAGTGCTGTGCTCTGTTCTCCCTGTCCCTGCTGCAGGCAGGAGCTCACTCCAGGCAATTCAACAGGATTTCAGTGGAAATACCTGGGGGTGACACGAGTGCAACTGCAATGCAGGAGAGGGGCCCAAATCTGCACAGGTACAACCATGATTTCTATTTGGCTGTCACACCAGATGTGCTGCCCCCAGCTTTCTGCCATTCCACCCTGCTTTCAGATCCAGCTGCTCTCTTACTGTTGGTTTTCACACTCATTTTGTCACACTTTGTAAAATGTGACCACTAATTGTGCAGCTAATTAACTGTTAAAAGACAGTATCTTGGTGTTCAGATCCAACCCATGGATCTGAGCAAAGCTTTCCTGAGGGACAAAGGCAGCCACAGGTCTGACCACCCCAAACTTGTTCATTAGAGCTGCACCTGGGAGATTCAGCTCCTCCCTTTGAGGGCCTCAAGCAATGTTTTTTGCTGAGTTGGACGTCAGGATGTCTTTTAGTGGACAGATGGCATTTTTCAAGTGAAGATGGGATTAATAAAATCAAATATTTGTTTCAATTTGAACAAAAGTAATTTGTCTGATCAGACTGTCTTCCTCTGGCATCTATCCATGGAAATACAAACCACAAAGCAACAAGCAACAGCTCTGGATTTTACACTGGAGTGCCTCCCTAAGAGACTGAGTGTCCTGTTCAGCACAGATTTCACTGGGTTCCCAGGCCTTGCTTTCTTTATTTGAGGTTTGGTGCAACAGCAAAAAATTTCTGCTTCGTTTCTTTTGAAGACTGTAGAACATTCTTTGAGTAACTCTGAATCTTCAGAACTGGGGTTCTGTGAATGTGTCCCCAGAAAACCTCCTGTGCAGGGGGGATGTGTGACACCACTGATCCAGCCAGGACCAGCTGCTCCTAACCAGACCCTTGTTTTTGTCAGCCCAAGACCCCATTTCAGACAGACCTCTGTACAAGCTATAAATCATCAGGTCTCTTCTTTCACTCCCTTTTGTATAATGGCAGTCCTACTTTCCTTTGACAGTGCAGTAATTTAGAATTTGATGGTGGTTTAATGAAAATCCTGCTGTTCTTCTCCCTGGAATTTGAGAGTCGACATTACAAAGAAGTCCTTCCTTGACCTTTCCCTCTTGGCCACTCCTGGAAATTAAAGTGTCTTCATTTTAATGAGCTCAGAGGATTGGGGAGTTGCAAGAAAAGAAAAATCAACTTCAAAAATACCTAACCTCCTCTTGTGAATATGTCAGGACATGTTTTTAGATGCAGAGCTCTTACCTGAACAGGCTTGTTCTCTCCTCATTCTGTGGCTTCTCCAGCTGAGCTGTTTCCTGGCTCCAGCCTGTGCTTGATGATGCAAGGCCATGTTGACTTTGCATGAGGTTTGCTGCAATGTATAGAGCAGATTTGTAAATCTCCCCAGCCTTTGCTCCCCTGTCTGTCCCTCCTGCAGTCCAGTCCAGCTGGCAAACCAGGGCTGACCTGCCTCTGTGTGTGTGTATAAATACATATAAGACTGTATATAATGCATAAGAATATATCATGATATAAGATGCAATATAAAAACATCTCTGCAAGGCTTCAGGAGCTGTGTCTAACCTGGCAGGGCCATCCTAGAAGTGGAAGAAAATGAACTAAATAGAAACGACTGAGAATGGGAAGAGTTCAGGAAATGTTGGGTTTGGGGCTCTCCTCTACTTAACCCTGTGGGTCCCCTTCTTGGCCATGTGGGTCTGAACTGAGCTCAGGGCAGGTTTGAAATCTGGGAGATGTGGAGGCAGAGCCCAGCAGCTGCAGCCCTTACCCTGGATGGGAATGGGACAGGACTTCTGCCTTGGAGCCAGAGTGATGCTGCTCTGGGAGTGGTTTGGGGACTATGTACCCACAGGAGTTTGTTAATGAAAATAAAATATTTGTCAGCAGTTGATGAAACTCAGCTGTATTTTTTTTTTTTAGCAAAAAGCTTTAAAACCGGCCAGGCATCTTGCTGCCTTTCAGGGAATTGAAAAAATTTCTTAATGTTACCCTTTTTGTTGGGTGAGATGATTTCTTCCAGAACCAGTGTTATGAGGTCAATCAGATTTCAAGCCCAAGCTCATGGCTATGGAATTGCTCCTCTTTTACCTACCTGAGTGCCAGATTAAAAATTCAGTTTGCTTTCACAGCCAAAGGAGAGGGTAGGGTACCTCCAGGGGAAATTCAGCTCCCAGGTGTGTTTTGTTTCCCCTCAAGTAAGGAGACATTTCATTTGGGTTCAGTGAAAAAACCACAGGTTTGGTATCTACTGTGCATTTTGGGTTTGTGGTCCTGTAGGTGGTGTAAGCACAGCTGTGGAAGATCCTCTGCAGCTCCATGCCTTAGAACAAGTTTGCAGTGTGAAAAATTAGAATTTGTATAGGTTTGAAAGCTGTATAAATAATAGTGGTTTCCTAGTACTACACCAGGGCTATCTTGCATACATATTTATTTAGTAGTAAGACCAAAAGCTTGGAAGAGAACTGTGTTTGCAAAGGGCTGTGATGGCAAAGGTTTCCTTCCCATGCCCATGTGCAGCACAAAATGGAAGCAGACATATAATGGAAAGTATGTGGGAAAGGTAATTTATTCTGTCAATGTCAAATACCCACACAAACCAGTCTGGCTTGATATTTATATTTGCAGAGTTTATTAGCATAAAATAAAAAAATAAACCATAGTGAACATAAAACATACCACACTGCCATATGGGAAGAGTGTCACCAAAGCTGTTCTTGCTGCTGCTTCAGTGCATTTATCCAACACTGGATAAATGTGTTTTTATCACTCCCAGACCTGCACTGAACAGTTTGGCTTTGAGGTGAGTCAAGGAGGAAATGACAGGGATTGTTGGTTGGGAAATCAGGTTAAAATCTGGATCAGCCATATGTAAACATGGACATGGTTATGTGAAGAATGAATGTGCAAATTCAAAATACCCTCAGGCCTTAAATCATGAGAGCCTTGCAGTGATGCTGCCCCAGGCCAGCACTGCTCTGCAGGGCAGGACCTGCCATCAGCCAAGGGCCTCTTTGATTGAGGATGGCTTTTTCCTACACTGGTTTTAGCCCATTTTTTAATAAAAAAAAGAGATGAGCTTCACTGCCTCACCTGCAGGACAGCAGAAGACAGGGCTCACTCCTTCAATGCTGCCTCAAGTCCCAGTGTAGGGAAAGTGACTGCAATTTCCTTGATTCCATAAGAAAAATTTGCTATAGCTGATGGTTTCTCCCTGTGGCCTCTCTAGGGAGCTGGGAGGTATTTTTCAAGTGGAATGGTTAGTGGATACCAGCTTTGGCACTATAAATGAGGAAAGCAGCTGCAGTTTTTGCAGTCAGGTAAGCCCTGAGCCTGAGCACGGTCATGCCCGAGTAGGGGCCTGGTGCTGTGCTCACCTGGCTGTGGCACAGAACAAATCAGACATGCCCCATCTCCCCAGGGATTTTACAGCTGTGGAGCTGAGGCTCACTAATCATCCTGCCATCAAAACAAACCTTCCTCCTGCGCTGAGGACAGGGCTCTGCTCAGAGCTGGACTCAGAGCTGCAGTAGCAGGGGCTGTGTGAGGTCAGGGTGGAGGTGAGCTGGCACAGCGCCCTGGGCAGGCATGCAGAGTGGCTGCCCACATTCCCACAGGCTTAGCTCAGGCTGTGGCCCCTGCTAGCATGTCCATTTTTGACAACAAATACGAGCAGCTTTGCCACCTCCTCTGTGAGACTGCCAGCAGAAGGATGGGCTTTGTCCCATTGCTCTCCAAGCTGGGAACTCTGCAGAAATTCCCAGCTGGAGCAGACACATCTTCATGATGCTGTTCTGCAGCCCTCCTCCAGCAACCCCTTGCTGCAGTGGGTAAATTGTGACCAAAGCAGAGACTCTGAGCTGCTTGGCTTGGCTTTTCACATTGAGGGATAAAAAGCAGGATTTGGGATGTAAAGCTGTGCAGCTAATCAGCTGGAATAAAGGTCCAGAGAGCATCCCTGGCTGCACTGGAGGCAGAGCTCCCAAGAAAGGCTGAGGATGTGCCCTCCAAGCCAGACAGAACAGCTGGATCACTCCTGCCAGGCTGTGTTCAGTCTTGAGGGCAGGACTGCTTTTGGAGGCAGCCACATTCATCACCCACAGCAAAATTTAATGAACAGCCAATCTTTTTTGGCAGCTTTTTATTGCAGGGAGGGCAGAGGGTTTATGTGAACTGGATTTGTGAAGGCAGTTGTACAAATATTTGTTCTCTGCTCCTTAGCAGCAAAGAGATGAGTACAAACAACATACCCATTTAAGGTCCCACTCACTTGTTACAAAAGAATTAATCCAATTTTGGTTGTGTTATGGGCCTCCAGCTTGGTCTGCGGGTTGTGTAAGGTGTAGCTCAGCCCCATTCCATAGCCTGGAACAGAGGCAAAGTCATGACAGAGCAATGCTGCAAGGATGGAAATCCTCCTGCACAGGGATGGAAATCCTCCTGCACAGGGAAGAGCTTTGGCCTGGGAAGTGGCTGTAAAAAGAGCACCTTTGGGATCTCCAGTCAGTGGAGACAATACCATCTACAGCTCAGGTTATCTCAAGCATCCATCTGCTCCCTGGGAAGGCAGGATCAAGCCATGGTTGTTTTCTCAGTGAGGCAGCTCCCTCCTGCAGGCACTGCAGCAGGGGATTTGTTCTTACTGTAGGGACAGAAAATTCTAAAGACAAAAAAAAATCACAGGAAAATTTTAGCATTCAGTGCCCAGGTTAGATTAGGGCTGGTCTGTAAATGACTAAGGATCAGATCAGATTATCAAGACTTGTGTAAGACCTCTCCCTCCCAGCTTGGATTAAACCCTATGCCACACATTGGAAAATGAAATATTGCACAGCTACTCCCAAAGTGAACATAGTCCATTCAGTTGTGTGATTCTTCCCATAGGAAAAAAGCTGTTTGATTATGGCATTAAATAGTGTGCAATATTAGACAGAGGCAGCTAAGACAGACTTGACTTGAATTCTGGTGCTCCCTAATATTAAGATCTTTGATTTTGCAAGTTCAGTGCTGCTCTTTTATAAGTGGAGAGATTTTGTGCTTAAAAGTGTTTAATTTTAAACCCCTCCTTATGCTGAAGAGAATAGGTCTCTGCTGTGACTATAGAAAAACGGTGAGAAAAAGAGCAGTTTGAACAAACTACCTTGGATTATTCCAAAACCATTTAGCCTTGATTCCCTTCACTGATCTCATGCTGGACTTTTATCATCACTGTAATTTGATATTAATATTTTTAAATTAAAGTGCAGGAACATTTCTGGTAGTTGTTTTTGGTAGGTTTCCATTAATATCTACTTAACTGGAGACAGAAAGAGTTGAGCACACATTTAATTATGGAGATGTCTGCATGACAGCATAAAATCTCAAATGAAAAAGAAACTCTTTTAAGATGAATAATCATCAGACTTTAAAATCTCAGTCATCTTTAAATAGCAATATATCGATGGCTAAAAGCAGCACTAATGTGTCATGCACTATACAGCCTGGAGTTGAACAACCATTTATTTTAACCTTCCATGTTGCAGGAGCTGCAAGTGGGGGCACAGCCCATTGCTCAGTTTGTGTGGGATTAATGTCACCATCCAAAAGTTGAGCCTTTGCTCCCCTCAGAACTCAAGAACAAAAGGGAAGAGATTAACTCCTCTGGAGTGTTTCCTCTCCTCTGCTAAGGGGCATCTTTCCTCAAAGGAAGCATTCTCCTTTTTGTCTCTAATAGCACTAAGGAGCTTTTAAATGGCTAATGTTAGTGCAAATGTACCCAGTACAGGTCTACTGCCAAAATCTGGGAATTTGGACTTCCACTGAAAAATTGAAAATTTATAAATTTTGGATAGAGACTTTTGTCATTTTGACTAAACCTCCACAGAGGTTTTTCCAGTGCCAGGTTGCTAATAGCTTTGCGGTTGTATTCTAGAATTAAGTAAAATGCTATTAAAAGACTCCTGCAAAGTTCCAAAGAATTGGAGACAGTTCAGAAGCCACCATTCCTACTTCAGTCAGATGTGAGGCTGTTTGCAATGAGCCTTGGGCAGTTGGTAGCAGCAGGACAGGGCACAGATGCCACCACGCTGGTTTGTCCGGGGACACTGTAGCCCTGTGCCCCACTCTCACACCAGGGCTGCATCTTGCCCTGTAATTTATAAAACTGATCCTGCTGAAACCATACAGAAAGGAGGAGAGTGCTGTGACCCCAGGCAGGAGAAAGAGCAGGAGCGCAGTGCAGGAATTCCTTCCTCCAAGGCTCTGGGTTCTGCTCCCAAAAATGTGGCCTTGCAATTTAGCACCCACAAGGAACAGATAAGAGGTTGTAACACCCAGTGCAGCAGAACAAGGTTAGGCCCTGGTGAGGATCCCCACTCCCCTCTGTGGGCAACCAGAAGCAGCTCAGAAGTTACAGCCCCAGGGAAGGAACAGTTTCTGGAAAGACATGATCTGTGCCCACAAAAATCTCTATTTCAGCTCTTCATCAGGGGCATCCTCTGTTTATTTCTTGATTTTGTTCAACCGGCCTCTCCTTACAAATATTGCACTGAGCCTCAAGACGCAGGAATCTGGAGGACAGGAATTTGCTGTCTGAGGGATTTTAAAACCAAGTTGAGGGACTCCTGTGCACCCTCTGGATTGTTGTTCACTCAATCGCTTTCCAAATGGCTCCTAAAAACTCCCCAAGTATTAGAGAATTTTTTTTCCCCTTTAGTCCTTCCAGCAATTATGTGAGGGGTCAGAGTCTCATTTGTGTGAGTCCAATTCCTCAGTAATATCACTGGAATGCTGTAGACTTTCATCCCCCCCACCAGAAAGAGAAGTCAGGTCAGAGTCTGTCTGAAAACTCATCTCTTCCATCGAAGATAACACAATTTATAACTCATTTATAACTCAAGGACAGACAGAACTAAGTGGATGGTGGATGTGAGGCCCCACAAAGCTTGCTAGCAGCAGTAACACTTGTTTTGCAATCACTGTTTGGAGCAGAGTAGATAAATTTGCACTGAAATCAAACTTCTTGATGTCTCCGTTTCTTGCAAGTCTTCTGACCTCTCAGCAACTTGGCCTGGCCATCAGCAACTAAATGATATATCCCAAGAGTTCCCTGCTGTTCAGAAGGGACATGGTGAAACAGAACTCCCTTTACTCTTTGTAACACACCATAACCAAGAAACAGAACATTTTGACTTTTGTCCTTAAATAACAGTCTGCAGAAACACTGCAGAAACAGTCTCTAAACTTATCAGGGGAATTGGAAGTTAGACAATCACTCAGATCCTCTTGTCCCTGCCAGGCACTCTGCTCCCTCTTCCCAAGGCTAACAAGCATAATTCAGACTGGGAGATAGTAGGGACAGTGTGTCTGATGTTTGCTGGGCTATATTAAAGAACATGTTCATTTTGCTTCTGAATGATATTTCTAAACATTTGCAAGCAATAGAGAAAAATGGATTCATATTTTATTAAGTCTGTTTACAAAACCTAGAAGACCTGATGGCAGCGCTATGTGTTGGAGTACAGATGTTTTGTCCCTCTCCAAATGCATTTAGGAAAGCTAAAATAAACAACACTGAGAGGCTGTCAGCTGGCTGGCAGGAAGGGCAGGGTGAGTGCACAGCCCCTGCCAGCAGGGCTGAGCTCCTGTGCCCACGATGCTTCATGGCCTGCACAGGGCACTCAGGCACCTCTTCAGTTTCACTGACTTACACTCACCTTGATCTTTCTCTCCTATATTTGGGGGGGTTTTTTAAATATTGAGAGAACTAAGTATCATTTTAAATGGAGAGACTATCCAACCAGCGTAAAATTTCAACCATTTAGCAACTGACAAGAAATCAATGCTTTCTTTTGCTAAATATGTTTAAAATCTCTAAGCAGTCCAAATGGGATGTAGGAATCATTTCCTCTCAGATGACAAATGACAGGCTAAATTCCACCCACTCTGTTCACTCTGGCCTGACCTAGGGCTGATAGGAAACAATGAGCGTCTTTCCGTTAACTTAAATGGATTTTGTGTCAGCCCCATTAGGTAACAGCTTATTTCCCTTCATTGATTGTGAAGTCAAAGATGAGGAATTAAGAGTGATTGGCACATTAAGAGTGGATGGCAGACATTCACAGAGCAAAATTCCAGTGATGGGGAGAAGAAAGGAGGGGAAAAGATTTTGTGTATGGATGTTATAAACATCAGTTAAAGATGCTCCACTCTGTACCAGGATTCAAACACAAAACTGCTTTATTTTGGCTTTGGTACAAGGGTGAACATTTTTCATTTACTTCTGTTAAAGGGAAGAATTTGAGGATATATTAAAATATTGGGTCCAAAGAGAAATAATTTAGTTCTGCACGGGTTACACATGCTAAAAAAATCTTCAAAAGCCTCCACTTCTGGGTGCTAAAATCCTATTTCCGAGGGAGGGCAAAAATGGTCTTTTTTCCCCCCAAGGATGGGGTACAGCTGGGGCTTTTTTTTGCAGGCCACAATAATGAGACAACTGGAGGATGGGGTGAGAGACCTCATGTCCTAGGATCTAATGACACTGAGAGGATATACTGTTACAATAGAGTAATTCTTTATTCTCTCTTGTAGACTTCCTAAAGGCAGGCTACAACACAGATCCTCATGACTCTTATCCCTTTGGTTTAAGAAACTGAATTGTGATTTTTCAGGTGTTCTCCAGTCTGAAGCTGAAGGCAATGGCAGCTGCTTAGCTCCTGAGTCAGGTTGTCCTGATTTGGCCTTTCATATAAAATTCTCTTTATGAGTGAATTTTACCTTTAATAACTTGCTCTTTGCCTATCAGCCAAAATTCCATACAGATTTCTGCTAGAGAAACTGATAGATGTTCCAAGGGCTGTGGGCCACCATCTTTTTTATGGTACAATTATTAAAAGCCAAACCCTTCTCACATTTTTTATTTCTAAAAAAGCCTTGAAATCTGGCACCTTTATGACTAAAGCCTCCCAAAGGAAGCACTACAGAATCAATATCTGAAAGCAGGATGCTTCTGCATTTTTTGAAGCAAAAGTTCTCTGCAGTCATTAACAGACTTGATTCATCTGATGACTCAGAATTTGTGCAGCTGGTCCAAGGCCATTTCAGAGACTGAAAAGTGCTGCTTTTCTCTCCTTCTCTAAAAAAGTGATCTTTTCTCAGTTACATGAAGAAGCACCTCCTGCCCTCGTGTCAACTTCATTTAAGGAGAAGGTTATATTCAGAGCATGTAGCAGCAAAGAATTTGATTGAAAAGATGAATTAATATAAAATTTGACCTTCATCGGTTTTCCCAATAAGCATTTTGAAATCTTTGAAATGTCCTTTTGTTTACTGGAAATGCAATACATGGTAGGATTATTGCAATACATAGGCCAAATAGAAGAACAGACTGTGAAGACAGAACAAATAGAACAAACTGCAAAATAATGTTTCTCCATTATTTAACTATAATTAAATTTCATTAGTCACATAGATCATCATATTATTATTTCATGTTTGTCTCATGTTTTTGGGAGCTTCATGCTTATTGAAGTTCCTGAATCAGATACACTTTATTTACATTTTGGTTCAAGTTTTTTAAACAATCAGAGCTTACATTTTCTGTGACGCATTTGGGTTTTATTTTCATTATAAAATTCCAGTCTCACGCCAGATTTTAAATGTTAATAATTCAGCCATTGCTTTTGAAGGGGTTCTATGGCTCCATTCACTGATGATTTAAATAGTCAATTTTCAATCATCACTCTCTTTTGAGAGTTTATAGCTGTGCTATTCCCTTCCCATTAAATGCTGTCACAGTAAAGATTCCTATCGACTGGAAGTACTTCGATTTTATTCCCCATGGTAAGTGTTTATTATCCTCACAAAATCTTGTGGGTTTGTGGGACATGAAAAATACACTTTCCTCAGAAATAGTGACGAAAGAGAAACCTTCAGCAGAATTTGACATTTCATTATCCAGACTAATGTAATCTAATACAAGGCCCATTCCTCTAAAGTCCCTTGTTTCACTTGCAAGTCTTTCTCCAATGTGAGTAGCAATGCTGTAATCCCATTTCAGGTTTAGTGCTGGCAGCAAGAGCTGGGACATCAGGTAAATGTTTGCATTTCAACATTTCCTGCTGTAAGTGGCTGTTTATGTCAAGGAGCAAGCTTTTCTTCGATACCTGTGTCACCCTGGAAAAGTTGTCCAGGCCAGAACTAATTCCATTAGTGCTTGGAAAGCTATTTATAAGCCTGCCTTCAGTGGGATGACCTTATTAATTAGATTGGGGGAAGGCTGAGGGAGGGAGAGACGCTCATTTCACAAGACCATTGACATGCATTTCCAGAAGCAATGCCTCTCCTTCACACTATGCTCAAAAAGACTGTCAAATAAAGCAGAAATCTGGGTCAGTTTGCAGCAAGGAAAAAAAAAAAAAAAGCTATATCCATGCTGTCTGCAGGACACAAAGCATAAACTTTTGACAGGGTAGTTCTGCTGCCATATGTCCTTGAACATGCTAACAAAGTCCAAACCCTGTATTCTCTAAATCCAAAAACAGGAAAGAGCTTTACCCCTAAAGCTTCTAAATCAAACCTTACTGAACCCACCACCTTCCTCCATTATCATGCACACCCCTAAGACAAGAAGGCTAAATCCTCATATTGTGCTTGTCACGAAGTCGAAAGAAAGCAGAAGGCTACTTTCCTCCCCCTTATTTACCCCACATGCTTGATTTACTCTGCAGTGTAGACGGTGAGTGGGGAAGAGTTTCACCTGCCAAACCCATTTCCTGTGCCTCACTAAGGCTCTGCTGCTCTGCTCCCTCCCGGCTGCATTTAACTGCATTTAGCCACGGTGCCCTGCTCTCTGCCCCTGAAGCCAGCCCATCACCCCTGCCAGCTCCAAAAAGTGAGCAGCTGGCAGCATGAGCCGTGTCTTGTCACTAATACATGCGTGCTGGCAACTGAGGAACTGCTGCTCTGTTATCTGTTTAACCAATCGGGGGACTGGTTATTGCGCAGGCTTGCAATAAGAACTCATCTGTGCAAAGCAGCCAAAAGAAACTCAGCTTTTGTGCAGGATGTTTACTTTTATCCATATAACCTCCTGACAGAATCTCATTCACCTCTGGCATCCCAGTGGCAATTCCATTTTTCATCTTGGGTGGGGAAAAGGAAGTTTTCAGAGCCTGCCTATTCATTTGATGGATTTGTACAACCCAGGACAATTTTGCAATGCAGGGAAAACTACAGACCCTGTTTCTGTGTCCCTCTTTGCATAATCCTATACAGATATTCAATGTCTCTTTCAGAATTCAGTATGGCTTTATGTGACAGTTTAATGCTCATCAAACTCCTCCACCTCTAGACAAGCAGACAGTGCTTGTGAAGGGTGGGCAGGAGATTGTACATGGGCACAATTTGACCTAAAAATAATAAGGGCAAACCACACAGCTCATGTACTCCTGAGCATCAAAAATTGTAATTAGTAACAGATTTGCTATGCAAACGCCTATGTGGTACCAAATGGGTGTCTGCTGGGTATCAGACTGGGATTGCCTGGTTCATTTTGAAAACCCATTTTACAAATGCCTTACAGAACTAAAGTCTCTTTGTCCCATGAAAAAATAATAGGTTAAATGTCTTATTAACCAACCCTTGGCAGTTCACGTTCAGCATGTTGCTCCTTCCAAGCACACTACATGACTGGGCCCCACAACAGGGATGCATTCAGTAAGAAAAGTTCTTTCATCCTTCTTGTAACCCTGACTCATTTATTAAAATGCATTTCTGGCTGAGTGCACGATGACATATTTCTAGTCTTAAGCACGTTTTAAATCAAAACTACTTAAGGTATTTGAAGGATCTGGTTTTCCTTACTTTGTAAATATTTGTAACCAAACTAACATGGTTTTTGCTTCCTTAATCTTGTATACTGAATGCCAATTTTTAGGATTTAGACTTAATGGTTCCTTGGTCCATAATTAGGGCTTTATTTTATTGCCATGTTTTTAAGGCACTCTGATTCATTCTATCATCAAAAACAATTACAGAGATGAGTTCAACAAGAGTCACTGGTACTAAAAATATGTTATTGGTCAGGACTGCTCTAACAATACCTGTGCTGAGTAATTTAGTGCTCTCCTTAATAAACACTGACTTCCAGTAAAAAATCTTCCAGTTTCATCACCACTGTCATGATGGTTAGGGCATTCTTACCCTGGTTCCACTCAGTCAAGCTTCATGATATGAATGTTCTTATTTTCATTCAAAGTAAACAAGAAACAAGTCTGAACAGTATTTTTTTTTACTGTATCTTGAATTTGTATACCTTTGATGCTCCAGCAACAGGAAGTTACACTGGTTTCAGATTTGTGTCTACAGAACAAAGGTGGAAAAACAGGCTTTGAAAAGTGTAAGGAGAAGAACTCTGACACATTTGTGAGTCTAGATCAAATGTCCAAGGCAGCAGGGAAGGAAATGAAAATGACAGTGGCTTGGGAGTAGGCAGAAGAAAGAGTCAAAGAGGAGCAGAGAAAATGAGAGGAGATGGAGACAAGATGCAACACCTCTATGTGTACCCTTGAAGGTGTCAGTGCACTGTTTTTACAGCAGTCAGCCCAGTTTTTTGCCAGAACCACAAAGCAGCCAGCCTTCCAGTCATGGTGTACACATCACGTGTTCCAGAACATTTCTACAACCTGAAATACAAATTACTGGGGAGTTACAGAGGAATGCAAGGATGGGTGTGTGGTACTGAGCAGGAAGGCAGCTGCATCACCACAAGCCCTACCTCAATATAAAGCCAGGATAGTGCTGGCACTTCAGCTGCTGAAATGCAGCTGTGTGCAGGTCTGGGCTCTTCAGCAGCGTCCTCAAACTTTGCTCCTTTTGGATTAACAGATAACATAGGCAATATGAAACTTTATTACCAGTGACACTGCAAAATCAGATGACTGATTATACCAATATAGTAACAGTGATACCTCACTGAAATTAATGGGAGTATTTCTCAGGGAACTAGCTTGGTTCTGCATTTCAGGAGCTCTCCTTTCCAGCATCAAGCTCTGCCCTTCTTTTTCAGAAAAGCTGAGCAGCTGTCTGCATAAGTCTTCTGGCCCAGCCTCGCCTGTCCTAGCACAACCAAGCCCCTGTTGGAGAAAAAAATCTGCAATTTGTATCAGAAGAGCTTATTCTTTACTGGAACTACAGAAGCTGAGGGGCAAGTCTTGCCATGGCAGTTTACAAAACTGTTACCACCTAATCCTTTGCTCACTGCTGATACCAGGGAACAGCTGGTAAAGGGGGAGAGCCATGAACAGTCAGATTGAGCCTGACAAGCAGCCAAGCCATGACGCTCACACTTCCCTGTGCTGGAGGTGGTTACCTGGCAGAGGTGACACGTTTAGCCTGGGAGATGACTTACAAACCATGGCACAGCTGCCAGCAGATCCTGTCTGCATCAGTCCTACCACAAAAGATGTTGACACTGAGTATGGTTTATTTGTCTAAACCTGTGCATGGCATTGGTGTGCCTCTACCAATCGCTTTTGTTGAGGGCTGGAACTGTTCAAAATCCCACTGTAAACAAGATATTAGATTAGAAAAATAGCATAAATAGAATTCTAATAATAATATTAATATTCTCCTAAATCACGCCCTGTTTGTATTGTACAAGGCAACGCCAAGTTCACCTTACAGAAATAAGCTTGACATGGTCGCTTCACTTAGTGAAATAACCCTTGCTTGGCAAAGTTAGTTTTGAGTAAGTAAGATTAGTTTCTCTCTGCCAAGCAGTCTGGCCACTGTAACCTCGATCTGGAGCGGAGTTAATGATCTCATGTGCCGGTTTATGTGACAGCAAAGCCACGGCGTTTTTCTGTGCTCTCCTGTGCCACGCCGGGATGGACCCCACGGGCGGGCGGGTGAAGTCACCCGGGTCAGTCCGTGCCGAATCCGTCGCAGACAGGCTCCCACAGCTCTCACACTGGGAAGAGGAAGCGTGCTGCCACCGCCAAGCCCTCCTGTCTGCTGAACGAGCTGAGACAATGGCGATTAAACCGCTGTCCCCAGCAGCGCCCCGGGGCTGCTCCATCCCCTGCGGGGCCGCGGGACGAGCTGCAGCCGGGCCCCGGGAACCGTCAGCCCCGGCCCCGGGCACCGCCAGCCCCGGCCCCGCCGCGGCCGCTGCCTCCCACTGCTGCCCGGAGCCCGGCCCGGCCGGGCCACCCTCGGGAGCCAGGCCGCGGCTCCCGCTCCCACCGGGCCGCTCCTCCAGCCCCATTCCCCGCTCCCACCCCGGCGCTCCCCCGGCCCCGTTCCCCGGTGCCCCGGCCCCACCTCGCAGCGGCGATGCCGCGGGTGCCCGCGCCGGGCCGGGCCGGCTCCTCCCGCGCTCGGCGGCGGGGCCGGGCCGCGGTGGGCGGGCCGGGGCGGGGGCTGCGCGGAGCCAGGGCCGGTTAAAGCGGCCGCCGCCCGCCCGGCCCCGCGCTCAGCCCGCCCGGCGCCCGCCGTCCTGCGCGCCGCGGCCGCGCGCTCGCCAATGCGGGCCCGGAGCCCGGCCCGAGCCGCCCGCAGCCCCCCGGCCCGACCCCCAGCCCCGGACCCATGCGGCGGCTCCGGGAGCGGTTCCGGAGGTGAGCTCGCCGCGACCCCCGGCGGGGATGGCATCCTCCTTCCTGCCCGAGGCGCTCCCCGCGGGATGGAACCCCCGGGCGGGGTGAGGGGTGGGTGGGCGAGCCGAGGTTTTCTCGCCGGTGCCGGGCGGGGTGGGCAGCGAGGTCCTGGGGGCGCGAGTGGGCGGGGGTGAGGAGGGTCTTTTGTTTGTGTGTGTGTTTGTTCATCGCCGCCGTTCAGTGGGTGAGGGTTCGCGCATCCGGCCCTGTGTCACAGCCGCGCATCGCGGCGCTCCGCGGGGCCCGACCTGTGGCTCCTGGGCCGGGCTGGGTCAGCGCCCGCCGGCCCCGTGTGGCCCCGCGGGGCCGTGGAGCTCCTTGTTCTGCTGCCTCCCAGGGCGCATTGAGTATCATGGAATCGCAGAATGCTCCGGGTTGGAAGCGCCTTAAAGCTCGTCTCGTTCCAGCCCTCTGCCATGGGCAGGGATGCCTTACACTAGATCAGTTTCCTCCAAGCCCTGTCCAACTTGGGCTTTTGTGCTTCCAGGGACGGGACAGCCGCAGCTTCTCTGTGACCGGGCCTCAGCACCCTCACAGGGAAGAATTACTTCGTAGTATCCAATCTAAATCAATGCTTTTTTAGCTTAAAAATCAGCCTTCATTCAGCTTTAAGATGCTGCTCGGGTAACTGCAGTCGTGGTTCTTGGATAAGCATCTGTGGGCTTTGGTTCTCCACTGTGCACATGCCAGGCCAGTAACTGTTGATGGACAGCCCGTCTCCTGGGTGAGGCCGGTTGCACAGGGCTTACCTGACCGGGTACCTGCCGTAGGCCTGCCTTGCTCTCCTTTCACCAACTTGCTCAAAAAACTGAGACCTAAGTATTAAAAGGGAAATAAAACTGAAAGAGAAAAATATTAATGCGGTCGGACGCTGTTTCTGTGCTAGCCCACACTTTGGCTGGCTGGTCCTTTGCCCCTGAGCTCAGATGTGCTGCAGCACCTGGGGTGACTTGTGAGTGCTGCCCACTCTTTGCTTGAATTGCTGCCTTTCATACTTGCCAGAAGGCTGGGGAGGCTTTGGGGCGGTCAGTGGGATGCACAGACACTTTTTTCCATGACACAGTCTGTGTATGATAGCAGAGTTGTTTGTGGGTTCTCAGAGTATTGCAGGTCTCCTTTTATCTTTAGTATCGTGCTGTAAGTACGTGAACCTTCACACAGCGTGGGATTTCACTGATATTTCCAAATAAGGGAACTGCTTCTGCACTGATCTGAATTATTTCTGTGCCTCAGATGTTGAGAGATAGTAAAGATTATGTGAGCAGTTACAAACCACAGCTAGATACTGTCAAATCCAGGAAGGAAGGTGCCTACTGTGGAGGAAGATGGATCTACTTTTAACTGAATGAATTTGGTCAAAGCCAAATTTGGTCCAAGCAAGCTTTTAATAAATCCTTTTGTTTCTCTTCAAAATCTAATCTGAATGGTCATCAGATCTGTTCTGACCTGCTTGTATTTTTTTTTTGTTTTCCTCTTGAAAACAAAGAGCTTAGGAAACATCCTCGGTACTGAAGCATATAGTTAGATAATGAAGCAATTTTTAACCCCATTTGATTTATGCTACTGCCGGTTTTGTGGAGTTACGCCCACGTTGTTGCAGTTTCTCATATGCTGTTATTTGTGGTTTATTAGGTCTAAATGGCTTCTCTTGCTGCTGGAAAGCACAAAGAAAGAAAGGCACAAGAAGAGGGAATGTGCTTTTAAGCTGGTGAAAGGAAGTATGAGGTCTTTTGAGCTGAATAAAGGAAAAAATACTTCCTGAAAAGACTAAAAAATCCAGATATTTGAGGCCATTATCCGTGCTTGCTGTTTTTAATGACAATTTGCTTTATGCTTAAAACAATAATTCATTCAGCAGATGGGAATCATCAATAGGGCAAGATTTTATTTACCCTTCTGCAGTCTGGGGTCTAAGCTTGTTGTAATGCCAGACAAATGTCATACAGATATGTGCAATGGATTTGGGGTTTTATAATTTATTTTTCTAAGCTGGCTTTGCATGCAAAGACAAAGCATTAAGAGCCCTCGGACTTTCCTTCTGCTTTGTCTCTGAGACACTATCTTCTCTTAATTCTGGAATCTCTGGGAAACATACAGCATCTGTTCCTTGGAAATGAATAGGGGCTTGAGATTAGGGTCTGTCACACAGGATGGATCAGTCTGTATGTTTAGAATTTAAAATATTTAAAGTATTTCAAGATCAAAGATCAAGTAGCGTGAAGGGAGGGGTATGAGTTTCTTCCCTCTTGTTTTAAATTGCTGTATCTCTCTCTCAGTACTTTTTGTCTGCTTATATTGGGAGTATGTCCATCAAAAGTTGTTTGTTTGCTATGAAATTCTGAGTCTTGAACTTCCTTGGCCTTGAGCAGGTTCTGAGCATTGAGAATTTAAATTGTGAAAAGGAACTCACAGCTCAATTCAGTGTGAAAGCATTCTCTCCTGGCTGGCTACAAGCCGTTCTCAGTCTCTTAATTTCAGAAATTTCTTCTTCTGATATTGAAGGCATTAATATTTTATCTTGGATATCTTGGATTGTCAATACCTTAAATGGACAAGTATTTGTACATCCTTGTGAGATGTGCTGCATATCTTCTGATTAAATTATTCTGGTTTCACTAGATCTGCTAGTAAAAAATACATTAGAGATTTGCTAGAGAATCAAAAAGGCTTCAATTAAAGACATTTCCTGTAAACTGTAGCCCAGTTCAGTGGGGCATTGTCAGTCTGTCCTGCATTTGATAATAACCTTAATGGCTGTGTTACAGAGAGCCTTTGTATAGGAGTGAACAGCATCTGAATGCTCTTTACTGAGCTTCCACTTTTAGGGAGGTGAGATTATAATTCCCACAATTATCTTTTGCAGAAGAGGCAAATGTGACCTGTAGATAAGAGGAGGAACAATGTCCCTGTGCTGCTGTATTCACAAGGCAGGAAACAAGCATCCATTGTTGGTGGTGGCATGGGGTTTGTTAGCTTATTTATTTATCTTTAAGGAAGAGCAGAGCTGTTTTGCCTCTAGAATGTGAATAAACAACCACATTCTTCTGCCTTTGTGTTGCAATATCATATGTGTCTATAACTGCAGGAGTATGTGACTGGCTTTAACTGTGTGTGTCAGAATAATTTTCCTGGGTTTGAGGAGCACATCAGTAATATCACAGAGCAGCTCTTTTCAAAATCCATGTCTGTTTCTTAAGACATTAAGCCTAAACTGTCAAACTGGAAATGAAAGGAACTCATGAGAAGCTCTGGCTGGCATTTTTGCCCTTCCAGCCACCTCGTTAATGATCCTTCCTCTGAAGCTGTTCCTGATAATGTTTATAAATAGTTAATGATCAAAAGGCAAGGAGGAATAACTCAAAGTTTGCTTTACTAAGACTGCTGCCTGTGAGCAGTGACCTGAGCAGATGTTTCCAGGGTCTGCAGCCTGTTGGATGGAGGCAATCCCTCTGGGAAGGGAGAGGTGCAGGTCTGTCAGATGTTGGGGCATTGTGAGACCCATTTCTGTGGGGGACAGGTAAAACTGAGCACTTCCCCTTCTGCCAAAACACACTGGAGGTGTTGTGTTATTGGTGTAAACACTGAGGTGAAGGGGATGGGTGAGGTGTTGCTAATGCTGGAGCTCTGGCACAGAATATTTGCATCATTCCTGTGCTGCCACAAACAAAAACAGGGAAAAAACCCAGCTCTGTGTGTAGGTAACAGAGCAAGGATAGGTTTGTTGCTGTCTTTGTGTTCTGTCCTACAGCTAATAAATGTCTTTAAATTAGTGACAGTAAGAGGTCCTCATTTCTAAAGTGTTAGTGCATAATTCTAAAATCTAACATTACCCCTAGATCCAATATGATTGCTTTAGAAAGATGCAGTGTATTTCCTACTGAAAAAAAAGGGGGGAAAAATTAAAAGTAGGCTAATGTTGGATAATAGAAGATCCCATTAGGAGGCATCAATTATTTATAGATTTGTATATGATAATAGTATCTAACATAGAAATTTGGAACACCAGAAATTATAAAGCTACTGCAGAGTATAAAATTATTCCTTTTGGTTCTTCAGGTTTGAGTTTGACTTTTTAAAAATTTTTTTACTTCTTGTGAGACTTCCAAGGTACCACCACAGAGAAAAGCAATAATATTCTAGATGTGATAAGTGAAAAGTTTCCCATGACTTTGAATTTATGGAGTTGGACAAGGGCAGTCCAAGCCTGGCCACTCACTGAGCCAACAGATGCTTTTATTTTTAAACATTTTCCTGACTTGGAAGCAGAACTGAGCAAACTGAATGTTCCATCTTTAGAGGATGCAGAGATGGTGTTCAGCAGCTGTTGAAGACATACAAGCACTGGGAATAAAGTAATTTTCCAAATATTCTGCAAGCCTTTGTGATGACAGTGTCATTGTCTTCTTGGAGAGGAGAACAAGGTGCCATTTCTCACTGACAAAAGAATTGCCATTTTTAACCATACATTAACTCCTGCAGGGTTATTAATGTGCTAACAACCATTTATGTTCTGTGTCTGTGAATTGAATCCACATTTTTCTTAGCTTTTGTATTAGTACCAATGGACTGTTTCTTGAAATTGCCATGGTTTAGTGAGGGATCATGACACTGTTATTTTCCCAATGCTGCTACATTTTCATCTATCAGTTTAGAAAAAATGGTTCACAAGTCACTTAATAAATCAGTCAAGAAAACCAAGTGAAATATTCCAGAAATCTGGAACTGCTTATGCCAACTGTAAGATTTGGGTTGGATTTTTTTTTAGTTGTTTGTTTGTTTTCCCCTGTTTTGAGGTTGGGCAGTATTTTATAGATGTCATAAAAATAGGACTCATTTTGATTTAAACCAGGGGGACATGGGGAAGGACCAAAGTTTGTCTAACAAGCTTTTTGTATAAATCTAGGTAACAAAGCTGCTCTTGGTTCTGAGTATACAAACATGTTCTGTATTTCTTGTGAAGCTGTTCCTGGCTGCTTGGATACCTGACTGATTGTCAGTGCATAGTTTTAGAAAAATCTGGAGTAAACTGGAATTATTGGTGAGAGATAATCACTTTTGCAGGACACTCAGCAGTGCTGGGATAACAGACTGGAGCTGGAGAAATTCACAGCTTTCATTTGACTGTTGCATATAGGTGTGTGCTGTCTTTTACAGGTGTTCCTGCAGAGATTTAAATTGTTGAGTTTCACAGGAAACAGCTCAAGTGTTTGGTTTTTTTAATACATGTAAATGAAACGTTTGCATTGGCAAATTCTTCCAAAACTTTCTAGGGTTTCATCATATTCTGTTCAGCTTGCATGGACTGCATTTGATGTGCTTGTTTGTTTGTTAGAATGTTTGGAAATTCTTAGATAAAAAGATGGAATGTCTATGGCAAACCTCTTGAAATATTTCCTCTTCAGAACTGACCATTAGAGTCTCCTTTCATCATGCCCATGTAGGAGATATTTGGATCTCAGTTACAGACATAGGATTAAAAAAATGAGCCACCTCATGCTCCAGAGATGCAAATACTGCTTCTTATAGGAGTCAAAAATCAGTGTTCAAGTGCTCCAAAATGGAATATTGCTGCAGTTTCAAGAACTTCTTTAAAGAAGAAGCTATGATGAACTCCATATTTTAAGAATAATTTGAGTTCTTGCCATGTAATTTAAATAGGAAATGTTTCATTCTTCCTCTGACCAAACTGTCAGAAAAGAGGGACTCTGCTTTATGTGAACTCCTGATTAAAGAGTTCACCATCCTGCATCAGGCAGTCACAGGAATTTATTTAACATGTGTGTCTGGTAAGAGACTTTACTTGGGAGAACTTGCAATTCAAATCACAGTTACTTTGAACATGTCTGTACTTACAATTTTTAACACTACCAAGTCGGAAGTATTCCTTCATTTCCTTCATGACACTCAGAGAGATGTTTTAGCAAATTTCCTGAAAGTATTCTTCATTATTCCACAGGTTCATGAACCACCCAGCCCCAGCCAACAGCCGCTACAAACCCACCTGCTATGAACATGCTGCTAACTGTTACACACATGCAGTAAGTACACTTCTGCCTTCTTTAACCAGATGTTTCAATAAATTTTTGTCTGTTTGGATTGCTAAATGCTTACCTTTGCCTTGGCTGTGTTCCTGTCTACAGCCTCTCTCTGGTTTTGTGCATATAAGCGTTAACTGTAACAGTACAGAAAATTAGATGTTTGGTAATATTCTGAATCTCTTAGAGCTCCAGACACTTCACAAGATTGATTTTCACCAATGTTACAGGTCTTTAACTTGATATTTTCCCTGTGTTCCAGTCAAAGGATGCCTGCAGTAAAGGGGGTATAGGCCACTACTAGTTAGCCTGCAAGGTGGATTTCCCAGGTCTGCCCTGACATAATATTGTGCAAATTGTAAACTGGAAGTAAAAGAAAGATTTATCCATGTGAGAAATGGGAAGGCCTCATCAGACTGTCTGTGGATATGGGCAACAATCACAGAATCACAGAAATTCAAGGTTGGAAGAGACCTGTAAGATCATCAAGTCCAACCCATGTTGTAACAATTCAACTAGATCGTGGCAGCAAGTGCCACATCCAGTCTTTTTCTGAACTCTTCGAGGGATGAGCTGGAATGTTTTAATCCTGATACCTACTGACTCTTCAAGAAATCTGCTGTTTTGCAAGAGACCCTGATAATGCTGACTGCCCTGCTGAAATTTCAAGCTTTCCTTATTTTTGTAATGTACGGACTTTTTGTAGATTTGAGTATGTGGTATTCACATAAAGAAGAACAAAAGCAGTCCCCTTTGATTTTTTTTTTTTCTTTTAGTAATTAGGAAGTTTAATTTGCTGTCTGGCACTTTGAAAAGGACTTAAAAATGTGTTTGTTTGCTTTCTAAGATAGCATTTGCCCTTTTACAAAAGCAGCTTGTGCGTCTCCTCAACCCCTCAACTCCAAACATCTGAAGTATGTTTGACTTTGTCCTCAGTCTCTTATCTCCAGTGTGTCTGAGTGAGCTGCAGATAGGAAAGCTCAAAGTAGTGCCCAGAACTCTTCAGTTCTTAAGGAGCTCTGGTTTTAAGGATCCCTTGTGTGTGTTTCATAAATAACCAACATACAGCTCCGTGGTGCTGGAAAAAACAGAATCACCTTGGTTTTGCATGTAGACATAAAGTTGACTGAAGCTTCTGTGTTCTTAAGCCAAAGGTCTCATGTACAGCATTATGTAAATATATGCTTATTTGCCTAGGGAATGAAGCAACATTCTGTTAGTTAATACAAATGCGTAGTTTATCTCATAATCCTTGTGCAAATCTTGTTTGCTCTGGCCAAAAAGTTAGATTTCAAAATATCTGGCAGATGTTGCCGTGCTCCTAAGCAATTTCAGCTTTCACCTAGTTGAAAAACAGGCATGTTTTACTCCTGATAGCTAAGGTGGATCAGTGTTTTCTGGTGGGCTGCAGTTTGTGGTGGAGCTCTCTGATTACTTTCTGAGCAAACTATCTGCTAAAACTTACAATAAACTGTTAAAATAAATATGCCATATTTTTTCATCAACATTTAAAGTCTTGAAATGGGAGTCTAAGCTGAGGTAGCACAGAAAAGCTAGAGGGGATGTTTTCATCTCCTTTGTGTTGCAGAATTACTAAATGTTAGATGGTCAAGTGGCTGTGTCTTTGCCGCTAGATTGCAATGCAAGCTTTCAATTAGACATTGATAATTCTATAGAACAGAATTCAACAATGGTTCTCCAATATATTTTTATTCCAAACTTTTATTCATAATTCAGGAAGCAGTCAACTTCTACTTTATGAATGTACTTCTCAATAGGTACCCCATCTGGTTTTGAACTTAAAAATACACAGGAATCAGTTTATGGCAGCTGCTTACTAAAAAACAAACAAGCAACAAAAAAATAAGGATAAAGGAGGGTATGGAATCCCAGGTACAACCTTTTGGTACAATACTTAAAAGGTAGTAAGGTATCTTCACATTTCTTACTTGTAAGGCTATTTTAAATGCCTTGCTCTTTTTTTTTAGCTTTAAATGAAGCATTGACTTGCCTTCGGACACTGGGAGAGGAATGGCAGCAAAGTAGTTGAAAACAGAAAAAGCTGTTCTCTGTGTTCAAAGGAACAGGAAGGAAGCAGTGTATGAGAAAAGCAGGGGTTGTGAGAATTGGAGGGGAGAGATGACTTTCATAACAAAGCTTTCTGGTGTATGTAAGGTTTATCAGACCTTGTTGTGTTAAAACCTCAGGATTTAGACATGCCTTGCTTTATACTACTTTAAATGTTTCTTCTAACTGCCTTAAAAGGAGTAACTATTCTTAAAATTAGTTATAATCTGTATTCCAGGTTGGGTTAGTGAAGTGCATGGAAGAACAGAAGTAGTATAAATATTTAAAAAGTGAGACTTGGAGCATTTAGGTGGCCATTTGAGCAGGGAAGAAGGGGTGATCAGAATTTCAGAAGGAGACTTCTGATGAAAATGTCTCCATTCCCTCTGACTGGTATAAGCAGTTTCTCTGCTCTCTGTGTGTTGCACAACCCAAGCTGCTTGTGGGCCTCTCACTCTGTCTTACTGGTCTCCTAAAACTAGGGGAAAATTGAAAAGTTGGGAGAGATGGTAACAGGGGTGTGCTCATGGAGCAGGCAGCTGGGGATGGGCACAGCCCTCCATGGGTCCCTCTAAGTGTCACATTTTGGGGGACAGGGCTGGCAGCTTTATTGCTGTTTCTGCTGCCTTCCTTTCCAAAGAAAAGGAACTGCATGGACCATTTTTGTGCCCTCAATGTTTCCCTCCCAGTGAGAGGCTCGTGAGATTGCAGCAGTGACACCAACACTGCTGCAGTGGCTCGTGCATCAGAGGGCAGTGCTGCTGCCTGCATGATGTGCAAGGAGAATAACTTCATTCTCCAGGGATGTTAGATACAAAAGCAAAACTTCCAACAGGTTTTTGAAGCTGTCTGTGACAGAGATTGTCTGGAGAAATATGGAAAGAATGCAGGTAAAATGCTGAGCAGTGGAGCAGTATCCTCAGCAGCCCCAGACAGGTGGAAGGTACTGGGTATTTTGCTGTAAGTTGGTAACCAGAGAGTGTCATTTCACTCAGGTGACCCTGATCAGGCTCACAGCTTATTGTCTCAGCCTCTTCCCTTGTGCCTTAAGGGTTTTTACTTGCTGTGACAGCAGGGTTTGTGGTAGTTGGTTTCCCAAAATGCACCACACAAAGGTTGTGCTGAAGACTATTCTGACAGATTGCCACCTGTAGATGTAAATGAACATATTTTAATCCTTTATCTTCCTCCTTATTGCAAAGAGCTTTTAACTTCATTCTCTTATTTTGTTCTGACATTTTTCTAGAAAGCTTAGGAAACTGTTGCCTTCTCTCCTGTTCTGCAGATCTTCCTTCCAGCCCCACTTCTGATGCAGCCAGGATTAATCACGGTGCTAAAATTAGTAAATTTGCACATCACAGCTCTGGGTTTGCTCACAGTACATTAAGTTACTGGGTTTGATGATATTCACTTGGAAGACTTGCACTCCATGATGAAATAAGCAAAGATTTTGTGACTTGTAGCTGGAGTTTTTTTCAAGGAATATTGGCAACTAAGAAATGCTTTGTCATGCTGTAAAATGACACAGCACAATCCCACTCATTCTGTTAGTTCTGATTCTCTGACTGCTTTTTTGGTGAACTCCCCTTCTTTTAAAGGACTCATTAATGGCTTTTCCATTCTGAAAACTGGAGATTAAAATGCAGTTCGTGTGCTTGTGATTTTTTTTCAAATGAATGTGGGAAAATTTGCCTTTTTTTGTGAGCTGAAGTTTCATATTTCTTTTGTAAGATGGATAAAGCCCATTGTACCACATGTTACCTGTTATGACATTGCCATCTGAAGAACTTTAATCGAGTTGGCTGGAGCAGCAGGGTATCATTTCTGGAATTTGTATTTAATCTAGCTATTTTTGGCCAAGAAAAAAAAAGTAATAAAACATCTCTTGTTTTGTCTGGCTGTTCCCATGGTGCCTACCAAGCACGGAGAGGAAAATGGTTCCAAAAAGAACACTTAGAAAAAACAATCAGTCCTTTTCATGGAATACAGTGCTCTTCCCTGTGACAGGTAGAATTGTTCTTTAAAGCAGGACAAGGCAAAAAAGGGACTGTACTCTTGATTCTGAAGGTGCAAATAAAGAGGTGATAATAATAGAATTGCTTCTTTGTTTTAACTCTATCACTTTATACACAATAATTACTGGAAAGAGTGATTGACTCTGAACTTTGTTTTGGCCCATTTGAGCATCCCATATCACAGCTTAGCTTGTGAAATATTTATTTGAGGAGATTATTGAAAAGCTGGGGTCTCTGTAAGAAAGGTGGGTTATTCTGTGTAATATCTAAATCTAAAGCCCAAAGAGGGCTCTCTTCCTGTGGTCTCTGTCAGAGTCCCTGAGCAGCTCATGCCTAGGCTGTTACAGGGAATTAGTAGGAATTTGCTGTTTTACCTGGTATTTATAGGTATTTAATCTCTGAAACCTTTCAGTTCTTTGTCAAGCATAGTCAAAACTGGAATTTGCACCAAAAATTGGGAAGGAATCTGAGGGTGCATTGGGACTGTACAGCTTAGGGCCGTGGCTACACCTCCATTTCTGGGGCTGTGTGTCCTCCTGTCCCCTGCAAAACCTAAATGAAACAATTGTCACATCTCGTCAGTTCCTGGCTGTGCCAGGGGCTCCAGCCACACTTCACTCGCACTGTGTCTCACGTGTGGAGAGCAGGAGTGGCTGATCTCCTGAGGAGTGGCACATCTCAACCTTCCCTGAGTTTGGGGGCTCCCCAGGATGTGTGCAGGAAATTTAGGGTTGATGATAAATGGGAAGCCAGGCTGGCAGACTATTGCTGGCCTTAAAGTGCACCAAGTCAACTTCCATAGCTCCATTACAAAGCTCAGGAAGTGTTTTCACCTGCAGTCCCAATGCTGTCAGTGTATCAGTGCCATGCTTTTAATTTCCATGGCTCTACAGCTTTTGGCACAAATACACTGAATTTTGCAAAACATAAGGAAATTGAATAGTAATGAAGCTACAGCTGATACACTTCAAAGTCAGAAGGAAATTGTTATTCTCAGATCCATTCATGTTATTGTTGTTCTCACATCCATTCAGTTTGCTCTGCATCCTCTGCACTGAGCAGAACCTCGATTTCCTCTGGTCTGTAATTAGATAAAGGACAGATAGGTCAGGCTAGACTAGAACTCTGCAGTCTGAGCTATCAGAACTCTAATGCAAAGTGCCAGGTTTGTTTAAACATTGCTTGTTCCTGGCTTTATTGTTTAACATATGAGACTTGGGTTAAATTACCAAGAGTTTAACCCTAAGGAGCTTATTTGCAATTCAAGGGAACAAATTAGCATTTTAGACATGCTGTAGGGCCTGGAAGAGAATTTGTGCAGTGTTTGTAACTTAGAAGGCTGACTTGATAGTGGATGGAGATGGGTAGAAATAGCTGAGTCAGTGAGCTCTCTTCTTCAAATACTTGTTGGATTTAGGGTGTTTTTTAGGGTTTTTGGTTTTTTTTCTCTTTCTCTCTCTCTTCTTTTTGCCTTTTCCTGAAGGAGATAGAGGTATATCAGGTATTTTATTCTGGAAGGGAGTGTGGTTTTAAATGTATGCATTTAAAGCCTGCATCACTTCTTGGATGCTTCATGCAAACATAATTTTATAATGATGTTTGAACAGGGCCTGTTTTGGAGGAAGTGAATTAGAAATGCTTTGAGAGGGAGGTGGGAAGGAAAACAGAGTTGGATATGCTGCATTAGAAGAACATCTTTGTGCATTAAAAATCTATTCATGAGAGAAGTTTGCAGCTAATTTATTTATGGTAGCTTAACCCAAGTTCTGCAAAATTATTGCTTAATTCTTGCAGCTGCACTTTGCTAAATGCTTTGTTTTTTCATTTGGGATTTGGGTTTATTTTGGTCTATCTTGTGCTCTGTGTCTGTGCACAAGATGTGGCTTAAATTGAAGCCTAGAGTAAGATCAATTTGGTTTTAAAACATGAAGCTGAATGTGAAAATAAGACCTGCTAATATTTAGAAAATTAGACAAAAGAATTTGCTGTCATGGCTAGAGGAGTTGGTAACCTTCCCTGGTAACCATGGGGGGGAGAAATTTAGCAAAACCAGATCTAACCCATGCCTGAGACATCGATGAATTTCTGGTGCTGATGTGTCAACTTCAAACTAAATGACAGAACTCTGTGGCTGTGGCTGGGCTCTCTGCCTGCTGGTGCTGCTCTGTGGGTGGCACCAGAGCACAAAGCCGACAGTGTGCTTTTGTTGTGGCAGCTCCTGATTGTCCCTGCCATCGTGGGCAGCGCCCTCCTGCACCGGCTCTCGGACGACCGCTGGGAGAAGATCACGGCATGGATGTACGGCGTGGGGCTCTGCGCCCTCTTCATCGTCTCCACCGTCTTCCACATCGTCTCCTGGAAGAAGAGTCACCTCAGGTAGCAGGAGAGAGTGCTGCACCTCCTTGGCATGTTTGCCCTTTGTGCTTGTCAGTCAAACCAATTTTACCGGAGGTTGGAGTGGTACTTCCTACTGGACCGCGATAAAAACACCTGTGGGATTCACGTTCTCTGAACCTGAGAGAAGCAGAGAAAAGAATGATCAAAACAAATCTTATCACTGTGTTGTGCCAAAGTAGAATGCAATATGGAGGTTCTTTGTTTACCCATCACTTTGGGTAAACAATCTCCATATTGCATTCTATCACACAAAGTGATGGTGTTTTGTTTCCTTGGCCTGTCAGGGCCAGGTGTGTGTGTGTGTGTCAGGACTGTCAGCTGACAGCCATGGGATTCTGGGTGCTTGTGCAGATTCAATTTAATACAATGCAATAGAATATAGAATAATATAGTATAATAAAGTAATTAATTAACCTTCTGATATCAGTGGGGTCAGATGCACCATTTCTCCCTGCCACAGGGGTTGCCTTGGTTCCTATAAACATCCTTGATTTTTTTGGAAGGAATAGTGAGCCAAGCTCATGTACCAGTGAACTTGAATGTCTGCTGCCTTGTCACAAAGAAAACGTGTTTTGGTAGCCCTAGTGGCTCTTAATCCAGAAGCAGAATGAGAAAAACATAATGTAGGTGGTTGATGGATAATATCTGATTGCAGATGTGAAGACACTGTCTGGGACTGTGGCATGCTCAGGTGCTTTGAGGAACACAGCTTTTGCCAATGCCCAGCTAACCAGCAGGAAACCTCCTTGGGACCAAGGCAGCAATAGCAGAACTGACATGGGATTTATTCTTTTAATTTTATTTTATTTATCCATCCCTTCTAAAACTCCCTAAATAATTCTGGGCCATAAATTGGATGTAGCCAGTAGTCACTAAATAGTAACAGTGTCTGGATTAGGCAGAGTTGATGTGACAGGGGTGCAAGGTGGAGAAGTGCCCAGCTCTTATGTGTCTCAGTTCCTCCACATGGTTGTAAGAGGGATGGAGGTGATGGTATTTTCTCCAGAGTAATTCCAAAGCATGTCAGGAAAGTGAGGTGATGCAAAAATCTTCCCAAAATGTGTCATGGTGACCTGTTCTGTCTCTCTGTCCCTAGGACAATGGAGCATTGCTTTCACATGTGTGACAGAATGATGATCTATGTCTTCATTGCAGCATCCTACGCACCATGGTAAGAAATGGGGACCAGAGCTGCAGAATCAAAGCTTTTCCAAAGTAAGGAGTTCATCATGGCAGCTTTCCAGAATCTACAGATGCCTTCTTGGATGCAACTGGCCACATTATGTGTTGTGACAGACATTGCAATGTCATCTCCTGGGCCTTGCTGAGCAGAAAGTGATGCTAGAAAACATCAGAAAGTAGTTTATTTATACTCCTCATACCTCAGTTCATGCTTTCCACCCATCAATGCAAGCACCTTCTGCCTCCCTGTGGGTAGAATGTCCTTGTTTGTTCCCCCATCGTTCTGTAGTTATAGCTCTGAGTATTTATTTGTTTTTATTAACCCCCACTGCTATTGTGTTAGTTTACTCACCACTTTTGTCCCTTGGAACCTTTATGCCTCCAGGTTAAATCTCCGTGAGCTGGGACCTCTGGCATCTCACATGAGATGGTTTATCTGGCTGATGGCTGCTGGAGGAACCCTTTATGTATTTCTCTACCATGAAAAGTAAGAATTATTCTTTGCATTTAACTTTAAACTGAAAATTATCATCAGAGTACAAGACCAAACTTTTTTTTGTTTTGGAGATGAGCTACCAAGGTTCTCATCAAACAAGAAAATTTAAGTTGCCTCAGTGTTTTATTCTCACTGGTACTTACTGCAAGTGAAAGTGTCTGGGCAGTATTTAGGGAAGGTATTGCCTGCAACTCTACAATGCAGAGATAAATGCTAGTTTTAATTTTGTCATAAAACACTACAACCTCCCTATCTGCATGAAAACTTTTTGTATAATGACCCAATACCAACAGATAATTTAAAATACTCATTTTTGCTGTTGAAGGAAATGTTCACCCTTTTGTACACCACCTTAAATTGCTCAAATCATTCCTTTTTAGGTATAAGATCGTTGAACTCTTTTTCTATTTAGCGATGGGATTTTCTCCTGCTCTGGTAGTGACATCCATGGTAAGGAATGTGACTTTGAACAGTGCAAACAAACAAGACTTGCCTTTTATAACCAGCTTGAATTCCAGTGCAGCTCTTTCCTCTGCAGAGATGTTCATTTTAGTACACTGTACTTGTAAATGCTCTTGGCAGAGCAACCAAATACAACCTGTCATAGTTTGGATTTATAGTTCACATTTCAGTGAAGTGCTGCCTTGTTTTGTTCAGTCTGGGCTGCACTGGGTAGATAAAGAGAGCCTGGGTTTCTTGGTGCATTTGAAAAGCATCCTACTCCAAACTGTTTTATAGTTACACATTTTAAATAATGTTGATTAACCATCTCTGCTGCTAATATAAATGTGACACATTTTCAGGTTAATGCCTTAACTGGCTGTATCAAAGTCTTGCTGGGAGGAGCTGCATTAAACTCACACTTCACAGAGTAATGTGGTTTTCTTTGTCTCCATGATTGTCTGCTCTGCTGATGAAGCAAACCATCAATCTTGTTTTAGTTCTTGAGTTGTCCCAGTATAAGTTAAGTTCTCTAGTGCTATGGGGACATGGTATATGAGCACATTATTGTGCATTTCACAAAGTGTAATATAAATACATGCATTTCTCACTTGTCCATCTGTCCCACCCAACATTTCCAGAGTTGTCACAGCCAGCTCCCTTTGCCTGGGGGAGAAAAGCACTGTGCATTCTGTCCATAAATACTCTTTGCCCCCTTTACACCCTGACCTGTGCTTGTTCCCTGGCAGAGCAACACGGAGGGGCTGCAGGAGGTGGCCTGGGGAGGTTTGATCTATTGCCTGGGCGTGGTGTTCTTCAAGAGTGATGGAGTGATCCCCTTTGCCCACGCCATCTGGCACCTCTTCGTGGCCACAGCAGCTGCTGTCCATTACTATGCCATCTGGAAGTACCTTTACAGAAGTCCTGCAGACATCATCCGTCACTTGTGAGATCTTAAAAAAAAAAAAAAAATTAATCTGCACTTGGCCTCTGTAGCAGTATTATTTGACTTAAAGAATTGGGGGGAATTGGAAAAATTGCACAGCAAAACTGCACTGACTTTGGTAGTTCTGTGAACACAATTACTGTGAACTGATGTTTGTGTCCTGCCATTTCCCATCACATGGCAAGTGCTGTAAATAACCAAGATACTGTACTGCAGTAACCAAGAGTCCATTCCACGTTAGCAGAACTGGCTGCCTGATGTTTACAAACAAATTTTGTATGCTAGTTTAATTTTACAGTTTTTAACTACGTGAATTTTTCTAAATTAGTGATTCTAATGGTGAAGTCAGTGCAATAGTGAAAATGTAATGCTTGTGACATGAAATTGGTTTCTATCACCTTTCCACGAGTCATTTCTTAAACATGAATCAGAGACAACTAATCTACTTTTACCACCCATTATCTTGGTATAATGTGACTTTTATAGAAACTTTTCTGTGTTTTTTGTAAACTTTAAAAGTACATTTATTGAACTGAAGACACACAACTGTCATCTATGCAGTTATTCATGTTGCAAACTCTTGCAAGAAACGGTTACATTCCACACCCTGTTCTGAGGAGCAAACATTGTACCTCTCCTGAAGTTTGTGTTGCAGCTGTAATTGTAATAACCACTTTTACAAACTAAAACCTGAATGCGATTCTGCTGACTTCTAACATGGCAGCATTCTGCTCATTTACAATACCACTGAACCAGACCTTAAGCTGGCTTTATTTGTGATGAAGAGCTGAGGGTGATTTTCTCCTCCAAGGTCCCAGCTGTCCCCAGGGTGGGGGCTGTGTGGAATATCCCCCATCCAGGCCAGGGCCCCTCATTTCCCCAGCCCCTGTACACACACACACACATGTGGCACTGGGACCTGGGTTTCCAAAGGGGCTTGAACTGACTGGGCCCACTGGGTTTGCTGGGGTGGTTGTGGTGGGAAACCCGGGTGGGAGCAGCAGGCAGAGCATTGCTGAGCACCTGGAGCTCAGGGTCCTTCAGAGGCACGGCTTGGAGGATGTGGTAAGTGTCACTCGTCATCTGGGGCTTCTCACAGAGCCTGGCTGGTCTCTGTCACTGTCTGTCTGTCTGTCTGTCCAGGAAATCCAGCTGTGGTAGCAAGGCGTGGTTGTAGGGCGTGCTCAGATGACCGGTGTAGAGGAGTCCCTGTGATCCTGTTAGTCCAATAATTCTATCCTGTCCCACTATGTAATGAATGTCTTATATTAAGATTGACTTTATCCTTTTTCTAATTTAGTCAGTTTTACATGTCAGTATTGAAAAACAAAACCAAAATGTGTTGCCTTTTTCAGATTTTGTTCTGGATATTGCCTGTCTGCAAACAATAGGGATGTTTCAAAGGTCCTGTTTCACTCAGATTTGCCAGAGGGCCACAAGTTTTACAATATTTACATTTGTATAGGGAATTTACCAGAGGGACAAACTTTAAATTCAAGACATTGAAGAATTGCTCTGTGGTGGTAGCAGGTGATCAGAGAAGTGGCAGCACCACAGCAAACTCAAACTGCCCCAAAGGAGAGCAAAGGGAGCAGCTGGGCAGGTGATTCTACCACAACAGTCTTGCAGATCTGGATGCCTCAGTTTTTTAACATTGTGTCTATTTTAATATTTTCCACTTTTTGTGAGTCCATATATTTTGTTGAAATGCAGTACTGCTAAAACCACTAAAATACATGTAAAGGTTTTCTGTAGTCGAAAGTTAAACTATTGCTTGAATGTGTTTGTTTTAATTTTAAGTTAATTTTTCATGGCATTTGCTTTTTGGAGTGTTTGAAATGGTTTTTAAAAAGTTTCAATTCGCCAAAAATATTTTGAATTACTGTATTCTAGTCAATATGATATTGAATGTACTAGACTAACAATAAACATTTGGTGCAATTTGGAAACTCTTGTTTTCTTGGTGGTTGTTGTTTCCCCTCTCCATCATCTGGGCAGGGCAGTCACAGACTGACACTGTGGCCACTCCTGACAAAAGGGATCCTGTTTAAAAACAGTAAGACTATAATCCAAAATACTCAATTTTTACTATGGAAAAGATATATTTCTGTCTAAATTTTGGTAAATAGTTGGAACTTGCTTTTCCCTTTTGCTGTTCTGGGATATAAGAATATATTGGGATTTTTTTTCAGCTTAGAACATTGAAATACATAATTTTGCTCTTATCCCTGGAGGAGTATCATTGCATAAAATACAGACAAGCTGAACTAAAAATGTGTTTCTGTCTGGAAAGCAAGCATATCAATTAGTCTTTTCTTTTTTCCCCTCCATCTAATTGGAGCTCTCGAGGCTGATTCCTCTCAGGAGTAAGGATAGTGCTTTTTCCAGTAATGCATGCTGCAGTGCAGAGATGGGATTTCTTTGTCTTCCCAAGGCAAATGTTTTTAAAAGCACTTGCTTCTGTATTTTCCATGCCTCTAGGTTTTAGAAGTGCAACAAGTAGGCTGAATTTAAATAAAGCAGAGATAGCAAACATTTCAGATGGACCTTTCCAGAAAATGTCTGAGATGCAGCAGGTACTCTGAATACTGCATATATTCTTAGATCATGTTTTTATAACACAATATCCTCTGCCTCAAAAAATAATTCTACTAAATGAAGGGCTACCTTTAAGTATTTATATTAGAGTGGTTGTTTGAATCATATTGGTTTAAAATAAACAGGAATGCCCAAAGACAATATTAATTTTTCTTCCTGTTAACAAAAAGAGATCTAAAGGTAGGTGGGCTCCTGTTCCAATCCTGTCTGCTCCACATTGCTCTGAATTATTTGTGATTATGGTAAGAATCTCCCAGTTCTGGGTGAGGAAGTCCTTTCCAAGGAGGCTTGAGTGCCCTTGTGGGTCCCTTCCAACTCAGGATATTCTATAAAATGCACATTCTTGGGGCTGGAATGAGCAAGTTAAAGAGAAGATATTACAGTTTTTCATAGCTTTTTTTCCTTGCTCAAATGCCCTTCCTGCTCAGAACCTCTACACAATTCTTTACTTGGGTCTGGTGTGTTCAGCCACAAGATGTCCCTGAAGGCCGAGGCTGTCATGGTCACATCATGTGCTTGACTAAACCTTTTCTCCATGCTTTGCTATTTTTGAAGAGCACAGGATGTTGGGCCGTGCTGCTGATTGCTTTCACCCATCAATAGGTGCCATGAGGTTAAAGCTAAAAATGGTTGACAAAAGAGTGATCAGGATGGCGCAGCAGAGCTGCCTCCAGGCTGTGGGTGCTCTCTGCCTTCCCTTCCTCAGCCTTGCCATTGGCCACTGTGCTCCTCCATCCTGCTGCTTGGGGGTGTTTCTGTCATCATTTGTCTGAATAAATTCACCAGCCACTCTCAGAGGGAAGGGAATGGACATGAGACACCTGAGATTTCTCAGCAGAACAGATCCCTCTGAGAGCACATGAGCTTCATTAGCCAATGATGCGACTTAGGTTATGAAACCAGCCTCTCTGCCAGCCTTTTGCAACAGGATTTTGGTTCCCCAGCTTGTCCTGGCTCTTGGAAGTGTTGGGATGCCTTTACCTTGGCATTGCCAGCACTGCCCAAGTGGCACAAGCAGCAGTGGCATGGTGACACTGTCCTGGGGCTAAACACCCGATTCAGCACAGAGCTGGACACACAGAGTTCCACTCACAGGTCAAAGCCCCAGGGAAAGCAGGGCTCTCTTGGTAAAAGCTTTCAGATTCCCCTTTGGGTGGTGTTTTGGTTCTGAGCTGGGTGTCCATCCCTGGGCTGTTTCCAGCCCAGGCATCCTCCTGCTGTCTATGCTGGGCAGGAAGGGTGGCAGTGCTTGTTTCCCTTGCAGAAGCAGGGTGCTGGCTCCTGAGGATAAGCTGGGAACCAAAATCCTGTTGCAAAAGGCTGGCAGAGAGGCCAGTTTCATAACATAAGTCACATCCCTGGCTAATGAAGCCCATGTGCTCTCAGAGGGATCTGTTCAGCTGTCTCTGCTGCTCAGCATGCTCTGCTGGCATGGATTTGAGTGCCCAAATCCTCTAGGTGCCTCTGCAAATCTCCCTTAAATTTTCAGAGGTGCAAAGCTGTTGGTAGAGACTGACTGAATGAGTGGCTTTAGCTGCAGCAGGCACCTCCTCACTGTCGGGTGGGTGGCCCAGAGGTGTGACCAGATGTGGCTGCTGTGACACAGCCAGCAGGACATTCAGAGCAGCCCACAGGATGTTTGGATGGAGAGCAGTAGTTATTCTGGATGTTGAAACACTGAAACCCAACCCACAACACCCACTGAACATGGGGAACCTGTGGCACTGTTGGATTCAACCAGCAAGGATTTTGTAGCATCTTAAATGCTGGAGGATTGAACGTTGTTGCTGTGGGAACTCTTCTCTAATCAAAACCCATGAACATGGGAAGCTCAGGATTGGTCCAGGAGGGGAATATTAATTTTTTTTTTTTAATATGTGTCTTAATAGATGAATTTGTTTGAATGGAAACGGCTTTTGTCTTGAAGCTGATGGTGGTGCTGAGCAGCTTAATCTGCCTTCTGCTCAAACGCTGAAAATAAAGATTGAAGGGACGGTGAGATATTTTTAGCCCCTCCTCTGCCTGCAGGCAGGATGGAGTCTGCCTGTCAGTCCTGACAGGCTAGTTCTAAAAAGCCTCTAATAATGGGGATTTCACAATCCTCCCAGGCAGTTTATTTCAATGTTTCACCCGCTGCCCTTTTGATTTTTGGGTTTTTTCTGGCTGCCCAAGCACTGTTTTCTTTGCTGTACTTTAAGCTTGTTACTCCTTGTCCTGTGTGCAGCAGCTCAGAGAAGAGCCCTTCAGGCAGGTTTTCTGTGGCTGGAGTCTCACTTCTTCCCGTGCTTCCTTCTGCCCCGGACTTCAACAAACTCAGTCCCTTCAGTCTTGCCCCGGTGTCCGACAGGGGCTCGGGCAGAGTGGTGGCACTGCTGAGGTGACACGGACACTGTGTGACACTGGCACTGTGTGACACCGACACTGTGTGACACTGTGTGACACGGACACTGTGTGTGTCACTGACACTGTGTGACACTGGCACTGTGTGACACGGACACTGTGTGACACCGACACTGTGTGACACCGGCACTGTGTGACACCAACACTGTGTGTGACACGGACACTGTGTGACACTGACACTGTGTGTGACACTGGCACTGTGTGTGTCACTGGCACTGTGTGACACCGGCACTGTGTGACACTGGCACTGTGTGACACTGGCACTGTGTGTCACCGACACTGTGTGACACTGACACTGTGTGACACTGGCACTGTGTGACACGGGCACTGTGTGACACCGACACCGTGTGTCACCGACACTGTGTGACACGGACACTGTGTGACACGGACACTGTGTGTCATTGACACTGTGTGACACTGGCACTGTGTGACACTGGCACTGTGTGTCATGGACACTGTGTGACACGGACACTGTGTGTGACACGGACACTGTGTGACACTGGCACTGTGTGACACCGACACTGTGTGACACTGACACTGTGTGACACTGTGTGACACTGGCACTGTGTGACACCGACACTGTGTGACACTGACACTGTGTGACACTGTGTGACACGGACACTGTGTGACACCGACACTGTGTGAAACCGACACTGTGTGACACGGACACTGTGTGACACTAGCACTGTGTGACACCGACACCGTGCGTCACTGACACCGTGTGTGTCCCACCGGGGCTCGGATCTCCCCGGGTCCCACCTGCAGCGGCTGCCCCGGGGCGGGAGGCTCAGAGACACCGAGGGAGGATGCGGGGATGCTCGGAGGAAAGGCTGGAGCTGCTTTGGAGCGATCCCCGCGCTCGGAGCCGCGCACGGCTCTCGTGTGACCTCTGCTGTCGGCTCCGAGGGGCTCCCGGCGTTCCCACAGGGATCTCTGCCATTTCCCACATTTGCATTTAGGAGCGATTACATATTTTAAAAAAATCCCAATACGCCGCGGAAACGCACCGGTCGCAGTCACAGTGACAAATCCTATTTATTCCTCTTAAATGCAGTATCAAGGATTCGGTTTTTGCCATCCAGACTTGCCATGGGGTATGGCTGTGTCTTTATTAGGCTCTGGATTAATTTCTTTTAAGCAGTTGGGCAAGGGTGATAGAGGATTTAAAGCATCTCGAAGATTCTGGAGTTCTCACAGGTTCCATGAAAATTGGGACTGGAGTAAAAGGAGTTAAAAAGGAACAGCAAAGCCAGCCCTAAGGCTGGGGCTGTGCCCGGCCAAGGGAACACCTCAGGACTTTTCCAGTCTTTTTTAAGAATTTTGAAATCATGAATTTTCTGGGATAATTTCATCCATGAATGACCCCAGAAATGTTAAATCCACTAAATTTACCCAGAAGTCAAAGCAGGTGGGTTGAAACAAAAGCACTAAGACCTCAAAGTGGCAAAAACTCTGCAAAACTACTCCAAACAAACCCTTGGCTCCTCATAAAGATGTGTTTGGGATGTGCCTCCTGGGCTTGGGGTGGAGAGGAGATCGTTTATGTTAAATATTTACATATTAAAGTATATTTATGCTACTAACTATGCTGCATTAATAAGACCTCTTAAATTTTCTCTGAATATGTAAACGTGTACTAATAAATACCTCATAATATGTGAAAATCTGGTCATATAAAGTAAATAAGAAATAAAACATCTCCAAAAAACATGTTTTATGTATCATCTGTTCCATATGTTATATAAAAATATAATTCTAATAAGGCTACTAAAAGCACACACAGGCAGTCAAGGAGGTCTTGTGTGTTTCTGCATTATAACAACTATATTTTGTACATAATAAATAACATATATGGCAAATATAATCTTTGTAGCAATAGGATACAAAAAGCTCTAAATCCATATTAATGAAGAAAATGCTGTTGAGTTGGCAGTGTGAAATATAATTATTAAATGTCTCTAGTTGGGTGCATGTAAAGATAAATGTGCACAAACACCTAGACAGGGTGAGTGTGTGTATTAGAAGAAACACATGCCGTGTCCCATATCACATCTATTAATTTTCATAATAAATAAAATCTACTTCATATATTTAAAAAAAAATATAAATCTAGCCTTTAACACAATATGAAAATATGAATTTTAACCTTTAAATCACATCATTTTATACACGTGTCTCTGGGTAAAAATAAATCCCTTTTGTTTAAACCTGTGCTGAGTGTGTACATGGAAACCTCAGTGACAGAGACACGTGTGTGTACACTGAAGCCACAGGAAGCGTTTCAGGGTTATTAAAACACATCTTTGTGCACAACATATACTCAATATTTATACTCAGATCTTTACCTGTTAATGATGACAATTTTTAGATGAATCTTCTTGCAAAAATATCAGAAACCTTGTTAATTCTTTTCCATATGCTATGTGGAAATAAAAATTAAATTTCTGACTAGACAGAAATTCTGAGAGGAAGGGGAGCGCACACGTGTGTATATATATGTGTGTGTGCATAATATAGAACGTGCAGTAAAACCAGACTTTTACAGCAATAAAATACACAATTTGAAATACAAAAAATATTAACCTAGATTATTAAATTCTGCCAAGTATGCTGTATGAAAATATAACAGTTTATATCAGTGTATACAACAGTATATGGACACACTGCATATATATATTTGCACACATATATGTAGAGTGTATATACATATAGATCTATATAAAAATATTAACCTAGATTATTAAATTCTGCTAAGTGTGCTGTATGAAAATATAACAGAGTTTATATCAGTGTATACGACATACTACATATATATATTTACATATATATATGTAGTGTATATATACATATAGATATATATTTTATGTATATAAACTCTATATATATATATACATACACACAGTTTACAGACACCCAGAGCTACATGGGCACACTGCTGAGTGTGTACATACATTAGGACATCTCTTATGCATAATTCAGACCTAACAATAAAATATTTTTTGCGTGTATTAAAAAGTTTTATTCAAGTAGTAAATTGTGGCAGACTAAATGAGATAGTTATTAAACTTGTAAATATATAAAACATAGAGAGAAAGAGCTACAAGGGTGTGTGTGCTCACGCTGAGTTTGTGTATTGTAGCAATTATAGTTTGTGCATAACATATATGGCAAAACCATACTTTATAGCAATAAAATGAATATGTATTTTTTTCAAAAGTTATAAAGGTTTATTAATAAAATAAGTGCTGTTAAATGTTCTCTATGAAAGTATAATTAGCCAGTGCATACTCTATGGATGCACGGAGATGAATGTGCTTGTGCAGGTGCACGTATGTGTGTGGCTATTGGATCAAATACAATCTCTGTCTCATTAAAAACTTTTGTATTAATGAAGCTATTGATATATTTATAAAGGTGTAAAAAAGTAGGAAGCTGAAAGCAATTATTATAAACATGGCATACGAAAATGAAATTTTAATTTATATATTTATAAATTTAGGGACACACACATATCTTTAATGTGTGTATTAAAATATATTCATTTATATTACAGCTATATATTTAAAACTAATGAAAGCATGCACACAGAGGGGAGACTGAGTCAGTGTATTATTAAAACATACATTTTGTGCACAATAGGTACTGTGTATTTAAAATGCAGACTTTTATAGTTAGGTGTGCCTATATAACATGCTCTATACCCTGCTATAAATATACAGATACATATGCACACATGTTTAATAACCTGTATACAGGAAGCATTAGTCCTGAATTATAGTTTTTCTCTCTCAGGCTGTATCTTTATATAAACTACATATCTAAAAGCCTGTCGTATATCATGTGGTCCATATAAAATATTACCTATAATGGAGAGTAAAATTAATAGGTTAAGTTGCATGCTACAATAAAAAGTTCTCCTTGATATGCAGCATTTTTATGAATTTACTGTATGAATTTACAGTGAATTAAAACATGATCACATCTCATAATATATAAAGTGTATAATGTATATATGGAAATGGTGCTTCCACTGTACCACTTTATTACTTTTATATATAAATATAAAATATGTTTGTTAAAATAGTAAACAGTACTCATTATGGTATAATTTGAATTATTTGATCTCCTGTAAATGCACATTTGCTGTGGTTATACCCAACCCTGGTGGGACAGACCAGAGGATGGGGGAGATAAAATTCCCTCCCAAAAGCCCTGATACACCAAAACAAGCACACAGCTGAGAGAAGAAAAATTTAAAAGTTTATTAAACATTAAGAATAACAGACAAAAAAAAAAAAAAGATTTGGGCTGAACAGCATACAGGATGCAAACCATTTCTTGTCATACAGATAATTTGATCTATTTGTTAAACTTGTATTTAATTCTGTCTTGTGGTGTTGCCAGAAATACGATGGTTGATCGCATATAAGTTTTAATATAATTTTTAATATAATTTTCTTTTCTTCACATAAAAAAGTCAACAAAATAAAAATAAACTGCACATCTCTATTGTAAAATTACCTGCAAAAATAATTTTAAAGCAATAATTGGGGGTATTGCAAACCCACAGAGGCAAGATATTCAAATGAGAGGGGTCTGAACTGATCCCATCCCTGGTGCTTGCTCCGGCTCCTCCCCTGCACTCTGAATTTCTTGCTTTTGTGGATTCAAGTCAGAAATTATTTCCATGGTGCTTGGTTTAGTGACTTCACCCCCCCTCCTGTGCCACGGGCTTTCCACAGAGAGCCCCAAGGTGCTCGGATGCACAAATCCATCTCCAGTCCCACTGATTTCTAGAGGGCATTCTTTTGTAAAAAGAAAAAAATCCACTTCTAAGGTTCAGCAAAAAATGAAAGAGAAGACAAGCATTTTACCAATGCTTATAGTGTAATAGAGGTCAGTGAATTATTTAGATAAGCTATTAATTATTCTGCAAATATATATATATTTCTATTTTTATAAAATTACAATTTCTTATACCTAAAAGCTCCTTCATGAGCAACGAAGCCATCAGAGGTGTGATGAGCCCAGCTGAGCCGTCCTCGGGAACTGAAAAATGAGCTGAACTTCCATTTATTTATTTTCATTGTTTTTTCAGGGAGACAACCTGGATAGTGAACTTGGGGATTTTCCAAATTTTAAGCCCACACATTCTGCCTTTTTTTAAAATTTTTTTTTTTTTCCCAGGTGAGCTTTCCAGAGCAGCCAGAGTGCCCGAGGCCCACGGGGAATGGGGAGAGCCGCACGGGCTCCTCTCTCCCCGTCCCAGAGGAGAGGCTGTGGCAGCCGTGACACTCCCAGGGCTGGGATGGGACCATGGGGAGGCACCAAAGTGGCTCTGGGACTGCTGGGCAAGGCAGAGCCAGAACCCTGTGCTCCTCCGTGGCCCTGCCTCAATAAACCTGATACCCACCCTTCAACCGCTTCCCACACCCCTTCCCTGCCCTAAGAAACAGAAGAATTCTCTTTTTCCTTTCCCAAGCTGCCTTTTGCACGTTACACAAAGTTTTGTGGTCACTGGCAGTGGCACCAGTGACCTCACCCTGCTCTTGGGGCAAAATCCCCCTTTGTGGGGGTGGCTGGAGCCTGCTGCAGTTTGCTGTGCTGCTGCTGAAGGTGCGTTCATCACCTTCCCTTTCCAGAGGGAACACCAGGGGCATTCCCAAGGGGCTGCAGCAGAGACCCCACCTGTGCCAGGCCCTCCTGACCCTGCAGGGCCTCCTGCCCACCTTCAGGGGATAACTCACTGCCTTTCAGACCTTCTGCAGCACCTGGAAACTCGATTTGCTGCACAAATGGGCAAGCACTGCACCTTACAGGACACCGACGAGCCAGGTATGTCTGTGGAAAAATACTGGAGAAATGCCATCCATGCAAGGGTGCTTTAATGCTGACCCAAAATGCTGAGTTCTCTGCAGCCATCTCCTGAAGCATGAATAATGATTTAATGGAATGAACAACGTTTTTATTCGAAAATAAAGTCAGAACGCTTAGAAAACTGAGAGCAAGACGTAGCACCGTATTTTCCTCACGTTACTAACTGTGTGCAGTACACAGAGCTGTGTACAGGATCTCAGCTGTTTGTAACGAAAAAATTCAGCTGGAAACAGATTCTAGCAGCAGCAGCAGATTGGAAATTACGATGAGTGGTTTTGTGTTATATATTATTTTTCTGCCATTACAAAATGTTGTAATGTCCAATCAATAGTTGACTAAAATCCATGTTGTGCTTTGTCCCTGTTAAACAGTTTCTTTATGTGTTTCTGATGAAAAATAAAAAAAGTCTCTCTTTTTCAGTAATATGGAAAATCCTGGAAAGCCATATTACTTCCATAAAAATTTAATTTAAAGCACAGAACATGCCAGTGTGCCAGGCTTAAAATTATGGATTAAGAAAAAAAAGAAGAAAACAACAACCAACAAACCCCTAAGCATTTCCTTTCTATACAATAATGGAGAATATATATCTTTGCTATATATTTTAAACATGGAATAGCTTTTTCTTTTTGCTATATATATGTCTTTCAAAATACATTGTCAGTATTTGTACTTGAAAAATACTGTACAAAACGAACATACTATAATTATTCTGTATAAACTTTATACATTTTATAATATCTATCCTTTTGGTCTAGAGTAAACACTTAGATTGATCGGATTAACCACAGTATATGACAACACCATCCCCCTCTGAAATACACCAGTGTCTCTTACATTCATTTTTCAGAAGTCCACTTTATATTAGAACATACATGTTCAAAAGCAGTTTAAAACAATGAAGTTCAGAACCATCAGTTCATGTCACACTCAAAACAACAATCACTAAGGAAAAATGGGCTTTGCAAACCAGTGACTTCTTCTAACTGAATAAAAGTGATTTTTTTTTTAAAACAGCAAGATATAATCCACAGAAAATATATTACAAAACGTGGGAAAAAAACCAACTGAATTTAGGTATTTATTCAACTTTTAATCACAAAATGGAGTAACTAACTGAAAACAGAAAAGCCCCTCTGATTTCAACATCAGATCTGATTTGACGCTATTGAATTTTGTTCTCATTTTCAACCAGCGATCCTGCCCCTCACACATGCGCTGCCCCACGGCAGGGACACAGCCAGCACAGCACGGGGACGTGTCCCAGCTCATGGGAACGCGTCTGGGACTTTTTGGAACTCCTTGTTGAAGACATGGAGGCTGCTGTTGGGTAGGGAACCACCCCACGCCCACGGGGAACATCCGGGCAGCATGCACGCAGGATTATTGCTTCAGGTACAGGCAGTGCAGGGAACACGCTCTGCGCCCTACCAACAACTCCTACCTACCTACCTGGGGTCCGTGGAGAGAAAAGGAACCTTAGTAGCTACAGAGAAGCCATTATGGGATCTATCATGAGTATAGCTAAACTCAGGCTAACAGCACTTTTTAAATCTGAAGACAATTATTACCAAAACTTAAAAATACAACGAAAGCGATCTATAAATTAATAGTTCTGCAGTGTAGTACTAAATTATTATTTGTGCACTTTATTAGCATGTTAACTTTTCTGATTAGACAGACTTAAAACGATAGCTTGTTACTCTCGAAAAAAACTGAGATCTACCTTTTTTTTCTTTTTTCTTTTTTTTTTTCTTTTTTTTTTTTGTAATTTATGCCGGGATCTTTCCAAGTAAATCAGGAGGATGGAACTGATTACGAGAACATAAAACCCCTACTCTGAAGCAGCACTGAAGGAAAAAAAAAAAATATATATATATAATAAAAAGCTTACTATGGCGGTTCTCAACAGTCCAGGTAAAAATGTGGCACCCTTTGAAGAGGGCTGATAAAAATGGGAAGTGCTGAGATGCGCACGCACACGCACAGCCACGCACATGCACACCCACAGACACAGACCTGGGCACACACGTGTGCACACACACACACGCAGGGACACGTACACGCAAACAAAAAGAAAAAAAAAAAAAACAACAACAAAAAAACCAACGTTAAGTCAGTTTTGTTTCTGCTTCTGGTAAAGTGCTGAAGACAGAAAGGTTGGTTTGGGTGCGGTGCTATCAAACAGGAAACACACTGTCCATCTAGTCAAATGCCAACCCGCAACAAAGAAAAAAAAAAAGAAAAAAAGAAAAGAAAAAAGAAAAAAAAAAACAAAACCCAAAACACCCCACCTCCCCCAGCTGGGATTTACAGGGGGCCGTGCCGAGCTTCGTACTTGGCCAGGACGTTCTTGCACTTGCCCAGCTCTTTCCGCAGGTCGGCCACCTCCTGGCGCAGGGCCGAGTTCTCCTTCTCCAGGAAGGAGGCGCGGATGGCGATCTGGTTCTCCTTCAGCCGCCGCGCGTCCCGCGAGCGCTTCGCCGCCATGTTGTTCTTTCTGCGCCGGGCCCAGTATTTGTCATCCTGCTCGTGAGACACACAGAGAGGCAAACAAAGGCGTTACACTGGGCTAGAGGCAGAGCTGCCCGCCGGGAGCCGCTCCGGACCGCGCAGGCCGCGGCGTCGCCCGGGGCACGGCGGGGCCGCAGTTGCAGCTTTGTGTGGCACAATCCGCCCTGGCAGCGCAGGTGCCCTCACATGCTTCTGTCAAAATGTTTACACTAACCCCCTCATCCTCCTGACAGGGAATTCCTCCCAGGAAAAGTGAAGCAATGTTCCGGAGGTACAATCCATCTCCCATCTAGGCTGACCCAGTTAGCACATCCACCTCCGTGTGCCGTGACTCACCCTGAACAGTGGCTGCAGCAGCACTAAGTTACCTCTGGCCCTGCTCAGCGCTGCCAGCCAACACCTGGTCCACTCTCTGTGTTGCTATCACCCATTTCATCCACTGTTCTGCTCTTTTTTAATGTTCAAAGCACTCTACAGAGCCCCAAAATGTTCCTGTCTGCACCACTGTCACCACAAGAGGATTCCTTGGCACAATGATCATGGCTGCTCTGGGACCAACCACAGAGATTAGTGCAATAGGCTTTGGCTGTGGAAAAAAAAAACATTGGACAGAAATAGGTCCACTACTCCGTGAGGTTTCATAAGCTAACACATTCCCAAAGTGTTATCCCTGAAGATTTGCCTCTAGATTACCTTACCGCATTGGTGTATCAAAGACTTGAAGTAAGGACTGAATTTCACCTGATTTTTCCACTCTTCCAACGAAGTGGCCTTCAGCAAAATGGCAGTTTTCACGTTGCTTCATAACTGAATTAAGTTCTAGAACTTTGGAACAACTCAGGAAATAGAAATGCAGGTAGAATCTCTTGTGAAAAGTGAAATTCTGTCCCCTGCAGAGTATGAGTGATGCAGCACTCAACTCTCAAACTCTGCCTGGCCATGTCACAGAGTTCAAACTCCCTCTTTCTCCATCCTAACATGCTTCCATTTCCCTGTGCAGCTCCCAAGGACCAGCACAGGGCAGGAGACCCAGTTGCTCCTCTGCTGCACTGAGCAAACATCCACCACTCCTGAGTCCTTGTGGCCATCCCAATCCTGCTGCTCTGCACCTTCTGCTGCTGCACAAGGCACAGCAGGAGCAAAACAACTGCTGGCAGGAGGGCTCTTGAACTGCTTTCTACCAGTTTGGCTCAACACAGAGTGCAGGAATGCTGATCTGGAGCCAGCATTATCTCTAAATGGCTCTTCACCTGTACGTAGATGTGCCCCAGTAAAATCCTCCGAAAAAACAAGCATGGAGCAAAAAGCTGTGACCCAAATCTTGTTTATAATTTCCCATCTCAATTCACTCCATAAAAATCAGCTTTAAGCAATTTATTAGTGTGCCACCTAGGCTTCATCCCTCTTTATTTTAACAAATTGCTATGGCAAATCCCTTAATCCAGGCCTGAAAGAGGTAAGGCTGGCATTTCCAAATCACATGCAGCCCAGAGACGATTGACTGCTCTAATCTGCTTACCCTCCCCCAAAACCCAGAGGCTCCACATGCCAGGGCAGGAGCAGCACTTGGGTCAAGCACTCTGAAACGAGTCAAGGGCAAGTGATGGGATGATCCTGAGGGAATGAGAGACCCTGAGCTCCTGCTTCCCTCCTGTGCTGCGCTGCTGGGCTCCACCTCTGGCCAACAGCTTGCCAAAAGCTTGCTTTGATGGAAAAGGGCACCTGGGAGACGTGACAAAGGGAGAAACTCCAGCCATTCCTGCAGCAAATACCTCTCCCTTGGGCACTGCACCCCAGCAGGGCATCACAGGCAGCAGAACTTGCCCAGGTAAGCAACAAGGTGCAGGCAAAGCTTTGCAAAGGAAAGCTGAGTGACAGCAACCTGAACACGACTGCAATTGTGATTTCTGTGCTTTTAACTCGCACCACAGCATGCTTAGGGATAAAAATAGCTTCTTTCCCTAATGCTATCAATCTGGTGCAAACACATGGCATCCCAGGCGCCCTGCACATGCAGCCAGGGATTCCCACTGACTCCAACAGGCTCCCAGGCTGTGTCTCTTGGGGGCAGTAGCAACAGCAGAATGAAATTCTGCCCTGACTGCCTCTGATAAAAGAGATCCTCGTGGAAAGCACATACCAGGAAAACAACTTTGCAAATAATATTCAGAGTGTTTGATAACCTGGATCAGTTGATTAATTTTCTTGCTATCTTCATGCACTTTGCTCTTCACATCTCAGAAGCAGTGAGTGGCACAGACTCTTCTAAAATATTGATGTCATGTTGTATTTTACATATTGTATTAAAACACACCTCTCAGCAGAAAAATTCTGTTTTCTTCTGTTTTCCTACCACTTGTCTAGATTCTTTCACCTGGATTAGTGAATATATATTAATGAAATAGCTTTTACTATAGTGCTCTCATTCATTATTAAACACAGAACTACAGAAACTTCCCAATAAGACACAATATACTTCAGTATGTCATCAGGGTCCTCCATTCTCCTTGAAGGATTCACAGCCTGTGCTGAGTAGACAGAGGATGAAGAAAAAGGAAATATGAATAGAGACAGGATGAAGAAAAAGGAAACACGATCAGGCTGTTTCATAAGTGGGAAACATGGGACAAAGCAAGCTTGTCCAAGGTCAAGCAGGAAGTTTCTGGCATACAAAGGAAATGAATACTGAGCTCATGAATTTCAACTGTTGCATAACTAATAAGGGACATCCTCCCTTCAGTCTCATCCAGAACCCTGAACACTTTTATTCTACAGCAAAGCCAGATTTACATGGAAAGATCTCCCTTACATGACAAAACAGATTCATGCTCCAAATCTGTACCTCAGTGAGCAATGTCAGAGACCCTGCAGGAATCACCTCGTCACCAGCTCCAAATTACCTTCAGGTCATCTGGGATGAAGACTTTGCGAGCTTTCTTAATCATGGGCTGGGGTTTCAGCTCCTCCTCGGAGAACTTGCGCTTGCGAGGATCGAACATCTCCTGGCCAGGAATGCTGGACAGAGCAAGATCTGCAGGGTCAGGCTCGTAGCCCACAGGAACTTGGATAGTCTCAGGATCAATGGGGCTTGGTGTGTTCCGGTTTGCTGGCAAGATCTGACCTGCAGAAATACAGGACAAATACAGCTGGGTTAGGAAAATACGTTAATTGTAGCTAAGGTTTTTAGAAGATCTTTACGTATTTTACAAGCGGTAACTCTTCCAGCTTTCCCTTCAGATTTGGTATCTATGCTTACTGAATATTAGGTTGTCCATTCTGCAAGGTGCATATTCTGAGCCAGACGTGCTCATGGCCTTTATTTTCAGAATCTGTTCCTAACTCTGGTTTCTAATCTTGGATTCCAACTGAATCCAACACTGAGCTGCACTGGACTCCAAGCAGAAGATATACTGCTCCAACCTGAACCACTTCATCAGGATCCCATCCTCAGGAACAGATCAGAAGTACTGTCATTTAGTTCAGATCTATCAGCACGCTGTAACCCCTCACAGTTATATCTCTGAGGGTATGTTTATTTTACAATCAAACAATGTACTGTACATGCCACGAATAGGATCTTATAAAAATGTACTTTTAGCTGTGCTGAAGCACTCCAAGGAGACAGCTATTTATACTTTATTAAATCCTACCAGGGACATTCTAAAAGACAGTGAAGGAAACCAGTGATATGGAAGGCTACAATGATTCCTTAAAGATGCTCTGCAAAAATTAAAAAGACACTTATCGATGTTGCATTTCTCTTTTATGGTATACAAAATCTAATACAAAGGAGCATATCCCCAGAAAATGAGTGATATACCTCCCATTTTTCTCTTTTTGATTTTAGATAAAGCCTTCAAGATCCTACAGCACCAATTTGGGCACCATTCCCACTAAAAATCCAATTTAAAATCTCAACCAAAGGCTCCAAAAATAGGATCCTGAAGTCAGCTGCCTAAACATGGACTATCCCCGGGGGCAGAATTTTCAGAAGTTTTCACATGCCTCAGAAGTAGAAGCCTCACAGACTTCAGAGGGAGGCCTTCTGATTGAAGCAGATATTCTTTTATCATTTTGGCTATTTGCTAATTCACTTTGACTTTAGCAGTATGACGGCTTTCATGATAACTACAAAAACATCCTGTGGCTGTGTAATGTTTCCTTACTTGTGCCCACTTCTGCAATATTTAGGGTGTAAAACAGTAAACATTACATGTCATTTCTAATTCCAAGGCCAGCATTAACAATGCAGTTTTTATTTTAATAATATGGGAACCGCACGGAAAACGCACCGGGGGAATTGCACTGCGCAGGGCTTGCTAAGGGAGAGCTTTTGTAACTCCTATTTTAGAGTTGATAAAATCAGCTTCCAGGAAAGGCTGGCGAGGGCCGGGCAGAGGAGAAAAGGAGGATCAAAGTTATCAAAATACAGATAGGGAGAGGAGAGGGAGCGCGAGGAAAGGATGCTGCTGCTCGCACGGTGCCGCTGCGGAGCGGCTGGGCTGGGACGCGGTGCTGGGGACGGCGCTGCGCTGTGCCCCGTTAATGCAGCCAGGAACCGGGGTGCCAGGGCTGCTCCCCACTCTTGGGGCTGGGAACGTGCCGTTTCCAGCTGTCACCCCGTTAGAACAGCCGGGAACCGGGGTGCCAGGGCCGCTCCCGGGGCCAGGAACGTGCCGTTTCCAGCTGTCACCCCGTTAATGCAGCCGGGAACCGGGGTGCCAGGGCTGCTCCCCGCTCTCAGGGCTGGGAACGTGGCGTTTCCAGCTATCATCCCGTTAGTACAGCCGGGAACCGGGGTGCCAGGGCTGCTCCCGGGGCTGGGAACGTGCCGTTTCCAGCTGTCACCCCGTTAGAACAGCCGGGAACCGGGGTGCCAGGGCTGCTCCCGGGGACAGGAATGTGCCGTTTCCAGGTGTCACCCCGTTAATGCAGCCGGGAACCGGGGTGCCAGGGCTGCTCCCGGGGCCGGGAACGTGCCGTTTCCAGGTGTCACCCCGTTAATGCAGCCAGGAACCGGGGTGCCAGGGCTGCTCCCGGGGACAGGAACGTGCCGTTTCCAGCTGTCACCCCGTTAATGCAGCCGGGAACCGGCAGTGCCAGGGCTGCTCCCGGGGCCAGGAACGTGCCGTTTCCAGGTGTCACCCCGTTAGTACAGTCGGGAAGCGGGGTGCCAGGGCCGCTCTCAGGGCCAGGAACGCGGCGTTTCCAGCTGTCACCCCGTTAGTACAGCCGGGAAGCGGCGGCCTTTCCCCGGCCAGCCGGGCGCATTCCCGGCGCAGCGCTCCGGGATTACCGGGACAGCCGCGGGGAGGGAGGCTCGGCCCGCACGGCTCTGGCCCCGAGCGGCTTCCCCCACGCTCTATCCCTCCTGGAGACGGCGGAGCGCCGGTGTGAGTCACCTCCCGGCCCGGTGTCACCTCCCCGCCGGTGTCACCTCCCGTCAAGGGACGCGCACCCGGCCGTGGGGCCGATCCATCGCTGATGGATGGATGGGCTGCCACGGGCCCCTTTCAAGGACGAAACACAGGAAAATTTGCTGCTCCGCAGCAGCCAGGTATTCCTTACTGCAGACAAATACATAGATGGATGCATCTACAAACGTGCGCTTTCTGTAATACTGATAAAAATGAAGCAAAACACGAGCTCTGAGTACTTTTATAATATTTCTGGTGAGCCTGCAGGGTGTTTCTAAAAGTAAAATGGATTGTGAAATCTGACCCAGCTTTCTAGTTGTCCCACGTATTTAAATATTGCTGAAGTTCTTGATATACAGGATCAGTTTGCATATTATCATTTATCCATAACGTGCCATATTACACAATTACGTGAGCTCTGTTGACACTGGCTGCAAAAAATTTTACAGTATCACCCTAAAAACAGGGCAAAAATGCTCCTTTTAGACATGGGAAATCGAGGCATTGCATCTTGGCAACACAAGAGCAGAACAAAGAGCGATGCACCTCCACAGCGGTCCGGGAGAGGACACGGCAGGCAAGGTCCTGCCTTGCTCCCTCCACGCACACATTTCCTCTCCCCTGCTTTAGGAAGCTCTCACAACTACAGACCTGGCCCTTCAGCGAACACAAGATGTTCCAGTGCCAGTGAGAGGCTCGTTCAAAGGGAATGCTGTCCACCAAAGCCTGAACAAACCATGTGTCTGGCCACCGTCATGAGGAGCCCCAAGAGTGCTGCCCTGTGAGATCTCCTACACCCACATGGCACACACACCTCTGCCAGTCTCTGTTCTGTCACGCTCCTGCGAACGACCAGCAATTCTGTCAAGAACAACAGACTTAACAAGGGTACCTCAAGCCCCAGGCAGAAAAACCAGAAACGCTTTGTCCAGCATTTCACGTTGGGCAACTCCTGGCACCCGGGACCTTTTTATTTATTCTATCAAGTTTCGCCAATAGCGCAAGCCAGGAACCTGTCTTCGTTAGTTTGCTGGCCAGGGGCCATGACATCTCTGCGGTGCTGGAACTTGTCACAATCCAAGGGGACAGCGTGGGCCGCGCTGGCCCTGGCTCCGCTGTCGCTGCGGGAGCGCAGAGCGCGGCCTCGCCTCACATCGCTCCCCGGGCTCCTCTCCCCGCCTGTGCTCGGCACTTTCGCTCCGCATCCTCCTGCCAAATTTGTTCGGGGTGTTATTTTTATGCGCCGAATTCCTCGCAATCAGAGGTAGGTCAAATAAGCACAGCAATCTGAATGTCATGTGCCCAGCAGCCGACTAATCCTTGCATCAGCAAGTTTCCCAGCTGTCACAACAGCCACAAAAGGGCTGCTCGGAGGCTCGGATGCACAAGGAATCGGCCAAGGAGGAAACCCACTCTGCAAGGTAAGGCCCCTCAGTGCCCAGCACGGGAGCCAGATGCCTCTGCCAGGCTCTGCATTATTTAAACACTCTGTGCTCACAAACAGCGGCCAAATTTTCACAACAGTGAAGTGGCTGGACTGTTTAATGTGCTTAAGCTTTGTTCTCAATGGGGGATGATGACTGCCAAGTGTTTTGGAAAGAACTTAGCCCCTCTATTTAAGTTGCTGAAATGAGAACTCTTGAGCATTAAGCTCTTTTGGAAATCCAGCTGCAGAGCTCCACGGTGGTGGTGGTGGTGGTGGAAGCGCGCCGGGAACAATTGTTAATGGAAACTTCCCCTCATACCACCCTAGTGATGTGTCTCAACCATGGCCTGGAGAGACCACAACTGTGTCAACACTGGCCTTTTGTCTGGAGCCTTTCCCACTTACAGAACTCCACTCAAGCAAGGAGGAGTATGCCAGGACAGACAGAGCTCCAGGTGTCTCCTGGCAAAGGCACCAGCAGGTTTTGACAACCCCAGCAATTCTGCTGCCCTAACATCTTGCCCTTGCTAACGCTTTTGGTGTTTCTCTGGCACATATTAGCATAGTGGAAAATTTTCCATAAAAGAGGACTTGAAAAAAAGTTTGCTCTTCTAATCCTTTCAGTCATCGTCCTCCTCCTCCCAGCAGAGACTGCCAGTGAGAAGTCCAATGTAATGGCAGTATTTTCAGTGTGATTCCTTTTTCAGAGTGAAGTGGACTGAGGCCATTCCCTTGTGTCATCTAGGTGACCAGACTGCTGGTAAAAAAAAAAACGGAAGCTTTAAATTCCTTGCAATAATTAAAATTCCCCGTTCAAAAGTACAGCAGCATTTTTGTATGCCTACAAAACCTCAAATGCTGATCTGGTATCATAGGGAGTTCAATCACCACATCCTGACTCTTAATTTCCCCTTTTTGAAACATCCCACCTACCAGCTGTGCCCAGGAGAGTGAGGACGGAAATAACCTCTTCAGCTGCACTACTGCCTGGCAGACTTCTTATCTGTACTGCGAGAGATCCCTGGTAAATTATGTGGAACACAATTCTGAATCATTCAACTCCCATAGAAATGTGTCTGATTTTAGAAAATCTCCCTTCTCACAGCCCTTCTACACTCCTCATCAGCTCAACAGCTGGCTGGAGAACAGCACCGAGAGGAAGAAAAGGGAGTGAAAATGTTCTAATCAAAATATTTTTCCCTATTTTTTACACACATTGGAGGGAAATAAAAGAGGAGTTTCCTACTCAATTTATTAGCAGCCCAGAGATAAAACATGTGTTTGCTAATCATTTTTCTTTATATAAACGGAAGGCACTTTGTGTGTGTCAGTCAGGCTCTGCAGCACAGTGGTTAAACTGACAGATAATCCTCACCCAGAGCTACTCCAGAGCCCTCCCTGTATGTTTTCCAAGCCATCTATCCCCTTGGCAGCTGGCCAGCTATTTGGGATAGTTCCCTTACTCCAAATCACAGCCTGTCCTGGACTGATCTGTCATCCAACTCTGCATTAACTCCTTCAGCCTCCTCAAGTTTTCTCACTGCATAACCCACAGCAAGAGCACAGGGATCAAGACAGGCAAAAATCCCCACAGGAGGCAAAGTAAAAGGGGCATTCTGGAGGTCAGGATTTATCTAAGGGCAGCACCATGTCATGCAATCATTCCTCACCTACAATATTACAAGCAACCTTTTATCTATCCTATCTTATTCTATGTAATTTCCCTGCTATTAGGATTGTAGCTGTTTTCCAGAAGCCAAATCATTTAGGTGGACAGGACTAAAGCCACACGCTGGAATCCTCCTGCCCTCAAATGGAAGGACAAACCAAACCACTCTCTGTCTTGGGGTGAAGAAGACACTTCACCTCCGGGTGTGTTTATGCAAGCAATTATAGGAGCTTTATTTTCTTCCCAAGCAACAGGAAATCTGTGTATTTTGACCAGGGCTCCAAGCTGGCATGGACATTCCCCTATTCCTTATCTTACACAAACTCAATTCTGCTGAGCATGGGGTGACTGCAAACACTTCCTGCAGAAAGAAGGATCTCAACCCAGTGCAACCACAACATAATTCACTGGTTTTAACACACACTATATATAGGACTGGTACACAAAAGGGTTTATAAAATGTGCACTTTTTGAAGATATCAGCATTGTTTACAAACCTTGTGCATTTAATTATGAAAGAATTGCCATCTCCCCTCTCAGCATTGTGTGCCTCCTGCTCCAGGCCTATACAGCATTATTCCAGGCAGGACTGGGAGTCTTATTAAGACTGTCTAACACTTCCCATTAGAGGATGCTGTCTTTGGTTCCTTCAGCCTTCGCCAGATTTCAACCATTCTGTTTGGATTTCTTGTGCGCCAACTGCTTCTGCCAAAATGGTTCTACAGTTTCCCGAAAGGGGTTCCACAAAAAATACTTTGTTTTGAACCTGTTAAAAATTTCTGGCAGACTTCTCACTGCAGTGTGCTAGTGGCCTGTGCACTGGAAGAGAGGGCAGCCCCTGGGTCAGTGTTACTTCAGAGAACCACACAACAGTTTAGATTGGAAAAGCCCTCCAAGATCATCGAGTCCAAGCACAAACCCAGCACTGCCAGCTCCACCACGAAACTACGACTTCAGTGCCACATCTCCATGTTTTTTAAAAACCTCCAGAGCTGTGATGCAACCACTTCTCTGGGCAACGTGCTCCAGCTGCGGGCATGCTGAGGCTCGAGGAGAAGGGGAGGATTTCATTGAGTGATTGGGACTCAAAGCTGAGAAGGGGGTAAGGAGGTGAGGAAGGCGAGGATGGCAGATGAGAGGGAGAGAGCCTGGAAGGGGAAGGCTGCTCCAGCAAAGGCTGTGATGAATGCATTCACTAGAAGAGCACTGTTGAAGGGAGCAGGGCAGGATGAGCCTGTGCTGATGGTACAAACACAGCCCCAGATTCCCTTCAGTGCCAGATTCTCTTCAACAAACAAAACACTGGCAAACCTCCCTGTCCTCCTTCAGCTCCTTACAGCAAGGGTCAGCTGTCATCCTCTACTCAGTCCCACCAGCAGGACACTGTGGGGTGCTGTCAGATCCATTTCTACTCATTTCCAATGTGCCTGTTGTAAGAGTGGGATATGAGAAAGTCTAGGTTGTCTTTTCAATCTGTTTTTAAAATTAAGTGCAAGAGCTGTGTCAGAAGTACAGTCATGGCTGCAACAATCTTCCAAGTTTCACATACTACCTTCACCTGGATTCTCTCCTCCTTAAGGAGACAATTGTTTCACCCATTTTGATTTACCCAAATAAATCCATACAATATTTGCCATAAATTATTCCAACTTCCTGTAGAGAAACAATTTCAGGAGTTCCCTCCAGCACTGACAACCACTGCATCTGTGTGCTTCAGAAACAGCTTCTTCCCCACAAGACTCCCATGAAAGAAGGGGCAACACTTACCCTTGCAGATGAAGCAGTACAGATATTTTAAATCAAATCATCACTCTCTCAGGTTAGCAAAAATTGGTAGGCATTGGCTGCATTTCAAATAGGACTCTCATGGGCTTCTGCAGCTGTGGGGCACAGGTGAGAGCCACCCAAGGTGTCACACTGGGCTCCTCACAGAAAGGGAAGCAAACACATGGTGGGACACATCCACAAAATCAAATTAATTGCTCATAATTCTGATGAAACTTTAAGCAAAGACAAAATACTTTGGTCGTTCCTGCCAGATTTTCCCTTCTTCTCCTGCTGTTCCCTGCATCCTCTCACATCTGCAGTAAATGAGGTCAAGATCCAAGATCCTACAGACAACCACTTCCTTCCTGAAATGGCCCAGATTCAGCCCAGAGCTGCTCTGAGAGCTGCAGGCAAAATGGGAAAAGGGGGGGAAGAAGAGGATATAATGTAATTAAAGCCTGCATTTCCAAGGGACAGGCTCTGCTATCCAAGGCTGCACACGTGGCCTTCAGCCTGGCAAGCCTGTGCTCACCATGGAGTGCCTGGAATACACTTTGCCTGCTGGCCCAGCAATGTTCTGCCCTTCAAAACAATAAACAAACAAACAGGAGGCACCAGCAGGTAAAATCAGCCACTAACATCTCCTGGAGTTCAGACTCATCTCTTCTGTAAGACCCAAACTCTGAAGGCCTCCTCGGATTTAGCCAGCGTGAAGGCAGCAGCACTTATGAGCTCGATGAGGCCTCATCTCTGAAAACAACCAGGAAATCCAATTTTTATTCCTTTCCAAACTACCCCTGCAAGATGCCTGACAGGAGCTGCTCCTGCTCTGAACAATTCCCTCGCAGAATGGCTACGTGGAGGAACAGAGGGTTTGATTCTGCTCCCAAGACACCAAACAGGGATTTTAAAATTCCTGAAATCATGAATTGATAAAATCTTGAAAGCATGAAATCCGCAGTGTTCCTAAATACCTTTCTGATTTTTTGCAGGATGCAGCCTTCCTTACAAAGATCAGCCAAAACAGAATTCAGTGGGGACAGGGCCTGAAGAAGAGCTGCAGGGAAGAACGTTCACACTGGTATTTAATTTTAATTTACACTGGGCTTAGAAGCATGTCTCAGTTCAAGATGCTTATGTTCTCTGGTATCTTGGAGCTTCTTGACATCCTTTGGCATATTTTTGTTACCTGGTAATTCACATATAGCAAGATTCCTCAAGAAGTACAGTAATTCTTTTCTTAAAGGGAAGATTCCAGAGAAGCATCAGAATTGTCAACCTGCTCTGAAGGAGACAAAACCACCTATTTTCCTTTCCTTGGACAATTATGTACCCAACTTTAATAAACCAGTAGGTTTTAGAGAGAGACCCTGGTTTAGGTAACAGCCTCATATAGCACAGAGTCACAGAGGTTGGAAAAGATCTCCAAGATCACTGAGTCAAACCTGTGCCCAATCCCCACCTTGCCAGCAGTGCAGAGCACGGAGTGCCACATCCAGGCCTTCCTTGGACACCCCTCCAGGGCCTGGGACTCCAAACCCCCCTGGGCAGCCCCCTCCAATGCTAAACCACCCTCTCAAAGCAGAAACTCTCCTGGAATCCAGCAAGAACCTCCCCTGGTGCAGCTTGAGGCTGTTTGTTTGCTCTTGCCTTGCCCCTCGTTCCCTGGGAGACCCTCACCATCCACAAATGTGCCCTCATGAGGAATCCTGCTCAAAACAAAGACAACACTTGTCCCCAGGATGTGTCTGTGCCGCTGCCAATGCGCTTTTCAACGCTGCAGACCAAGTCAGTCCCTCTCCCTTTGTTCTGTTTATTTGTCTATCTAGGACAGCACGCTCTCAGTAAACAGGTCTTGCAAAGGGCCCTCCTGTAGCTCTGACAGCACATGCCACCCATGACTCATGGATCTATTACCCAGTTCTGGTACCCAAGCCCTGCTTGCCTGGGTGTGTTATCAAAACACAGCCAAGGGAGATTTCGGCTGGCATGGAAAGGCCACGTGAAACAGGTACATTTCCTCTGCCTCCCAATCAGCAGCTAATGGGGAGCCTGAGAGACAGACAACAGATGCTATCAGCAGCACTGGAATACATCCCTGAAGGAAAAGAGGTCACTGGGCAGAGTTACAGAACTTGAAAATCTCCTCTTCTCTTTTGATCTGCTCCGTGCACACAAATCTGAACGATCTGTTGCAGTCACTTCTTACTTTTTTTACATTTTACATTTCACTAAAACAAAGCATACTTTTTATGTGACAATTTATTGAGGGTGATTTGTATAAAATAATCACGTTTTAAGGATTAGAGCTGCCAGAATGGGAACACACTGTTCCCATAATCTAAGGAAGGCTGAGTACATTTTATTTTCTCTCTGCCTTAAATTAGGATCCCCTAATATGTTTTGGGAGTAAAAAATTCCAAACAAACAGCAAAACCCGAAAAATTATATTTGGGTTGTTACAGCCCAATAACTGCAGAGGTCTAACTTGCTTTTATATACTAGCTTTATTGCCAAGGAGCACACATAATGTCTGTGTGGTTGTAGATTTTTCTCTATTGTTGCATTCATCTCCATTTATAAGCCATACAGATGCATCAGCCTGGGTAGCCTGAAAAAGGGGGCAGAGGAAGGAAGGCAACACGAAGCCACTGAGGGAAAATTCCAGGAAAACAGGCTGTTGAATATTGACACTACCCCTGTGTCTGCAACTACTTTACTGCAGCTGCATAAAACAGGTTTTGGTGCACTTCAGACACAGGAAAATCAGGTAACTTCAAAAAGCAGGCCTAATGAAAAGATATTACAGCACTGAACACCGGGCACTGATAAATTCACTTCTAAATGTGAGGGAGTCACTGAGCACCAGAAAATGGCAAGAAATGCTTTGCTGAGGAGCCTCCAATCCCAAAGTAATGCCTGCAGAGACTTCTGTGCCTCATAACAGCTCTCACATGGACCAGTCAGCTCAACATGCACCAAAACCTTCCCAGAGGCAGTGAAAAAGGCTGGTGATGGAATATCCCTTGAGGAAATCCTGGAATTCTGGTACTTACATTCCTTCTTGAGACCTCCTCTGCAAAATGCCCACAGCCCTGAACTAAGCCTCTGAACACACCACTATGCATGTCCTCAATGCAACAGGCATGCTGAACCTATGAAGATTGTGATCTGTGTCAAAACTTAAATCAAAATGCCCCAAGACACAAAAATCAAAGCTCCCTTCATTTATTGTGCAGTGCATTTACTGTGATGCCTTCAGGAGCCATGTCAGCAAAAGGGATCCATATGAGATTGCCCTTTCTTCTAAACCCTCTTCCCCAGTCCACAAGTAATACAGATTTTACTCCTGCTTTCACACACAGCATAGCTCTCCACTGCCAATTAATGACAAAAAAAACCCCCATTAATATGTTAAGTCAATATATTTTTAAAATTTCAATATGTTAAAAATAATATATTTTAATGTAACCTTAAGGCCAGCATGCAGTGACAAATCATTGATCAGTTCTCTGCATACAGGAGCATTTAAACATGGGAGTTAGCATTTTATAAATACAGACGAATGGAGAACCACTATTTTAATCTTATTTGGGAGGGGGGAAGTGCCCTTATCCCTGAGACTTTCTATGTCTAAAACACTTAAAAAATGCACATTAAACACAGGTGCACAGAAGCAAATTGACTGCTTGGCTTCCTTTTTATACTGGTGGCTGTCCCATTCTCTGCAGAGACAGCACAGGCCTCACAGCATTCTGTGATCTGGGGCTTTTGGCAGGATTTGGGGGGACGACAGGACAGGACAGGACAGGATAAAATCCTTCATGGTCTTTCCCCCCTATTTCCAGGTCGTCTGCAGAGTTCCCATGGCGTGCCCCTGCCCAGCACAGGATGGGGTCTGCAGGAGTTGGCCATGTGGAAAAAGGTGATTATTCTGTGTCCACATGGAAGGAGAAGCACTGGACAGCTGGAAAGCACTGCAGGCTGAGGGCAGCAGCAGTTCATAGGCTTGGAAAATTATGTGGGCTTTACCTTTTACACTCCTGTTAACTCTGATTTTCATGAAGTAGGTGGTGTTGCTACAGCAACTGTCGTATCACATCATTTCTGCTTTCTCTGTCACAAGGATCATCTTATTTTATCTTAAACTCAGATATGCAGCTTTTCTTCAGCTATTCTAAAGCCCTCTGTATTCTGGATATGAAAAAATTATACAAAATAGAGCTGTGTCATATAAATGTGGTTCTTTTGGGTTTTTTAATGTAGCAAAGGTTATGGAACATTTTTATTTGTTCTCCTTTTACAAATGCATAAGGAATAAAGAAAATGGCCCTGGCAGATTTATGGTGCTCCAGATTTTCAGAAATAAATTAAGATAAGGTCTCACAACGAAGATGTTTCATGCCACCTTTAATGTTCTCTCTACAGAAGCTAACCCCGTGCTCCTGTGCACCTCAGCAGAAGTAACTCATCTATTCACAGGTGAAAACATTTTGCTTCCTCATGCCCAGGCTATTTATGCACCTGCATTCCACAGAACTCACACCCAGCTCAGATGCTGCTGCCCACCCACAACACAACCCCAGCCCTCACCTGCCTGACCTGGAAAGGCACCTCCTGAAGCAGAAATCCCAACCCACCCTTACCTGGTCCAGAGGGTTTGTCCAAGCTGCTGGGACGAGGTGGTCACCCAGCTTTGCCTTGCTCAGTAACCCCAGAATTTGGCTCTACCTCTTTGGCCTCCATTTTGCTGCCTGGAAAATGTCTTTGAGGTTCAATGCACAAGCAAAATTCAATAAAATTCTGATTATGGAAATGGTCTTTTCCATTTTTGTTATTAACATGCATTCCAATGCGTGCAGTCACAGATCTTCCTTTTAAAAATACAAAAAGCAATGTGGAACAGTAGTAAATATTCAGTTACACCCTTGGGCTACTCAGGAAACAAAAGAAAAGCCCTACCTATAGTCAAAGTTATTTCACAGACCTCTCAGCCAGCACAGCTCAGACATCCACATCAATCTCTGCCACAGCCTAAGCTAAGGAGTATTTAGATGTGCTTCTTGCAAAGGAGTATTTAGATGTGCTTCTTGCTAAGGAGTATTTAGATCTGCTTCTTCCTGAGCATTTCCAGCCACCTCCAAAACAATCAGTGCAGTCACCAAATTACACTTCATTGCTCCAGACAGGTCCTGGGCAGATAGAAATCTGCCAGTGTGGATCCTACCTGTGGGCAAGGACTGTATCTAGTGCACCTGGTTAATGGCCACGTACAGAATTAAGATATCAAACAGCCTTCAGCTCCTTCAATTGCTTTGCAAACTTCATTTCAGTGCCCCTGGTACTTGACAACTGTTCTTGAGCTGATTTCAGAGAAATTAGTTTGCTGCAGTCCTGCTGTCCAGCCCCCTCCCAAAAGCTTGGGAAATTGTTGGCCAATTCCCTGCAAATTTGGCAGCAAGGCATCCCCAAGTGCTACCAACAAGCTTTGTGAAAACAATGTCAACGAAAGCAGCTCTTCCCTCCCTGGCTGCAGGAGCCTCCTTACACACCAGAGGACCCACGGAGGTTGTGCTGCTCATGGAGCCAATTCCTTGGGCAGGAGGTAGGAAGGAAAAAACAAAAAATATTCACCAAGTCGCTGTTTGTTAATGGCAGTCATGAAAGCCATTTCATCCTCTTGTTCGCTACTGGAATTGAGAATATCTCTTCACTTTATCCTAGCCACTCATTTACTATTTTCAGTAATCAAGAGCAAAATTATTTGTTTCACAACTGCACTGTCACTTGACAATCCCTCTGAATTCCAAGCAGACACATCTGGTATTGATAGCCAGCAAGCAGCCATGCACATGGTCTGTCTTAAAAATCAATGCAGAAGACAGTCAGATGTGGACAGCCCAGCTGTCTGCTATCATCTGAGCATTTATTTATTCTTATAATATGCACTGAAAACCAGAACTCTGCTAGAAAGAGCTTTTTTATATTATCCCTAGCACTTATTATGCAAGCAATTTAAGCCTTCCAACCAAGACACAGTAGGAGTGTTTGGGAATCAACAAATTTGCTCTGGCAGCAATGTAACATTCATTACTGGCTTTGAAGTAAGGAGGGGTTTGGTTGGAGAGGGGAATTTCTTTATTTTCCTAAGAGTATGTTAAAATGTGGACAAAATGCTGGTTGAGGCTGGCTGGGTAGGACTCAGCTGAGAATCAGAATGCTGCAGATTTATGCTGGAAGCTGCCTGTCTGTCCCAGCTGAGGGATGCAATCCTGGTGTGTTTTTAGTGTGTAAGAGATCCCCTCTGCCCCTCTCCCCTGGGCTCTCCCTGCTGCTATTGCCACGTTACACACCCACAACCACTCAGGCCTGGGGAAGAACGGGTTAAACTCAGTGAAGAAGAAAAAACACAAGCAAGAGAAACACCTTTCCTCTTTCTGCTTAACTGGGTAATTGCTGAGCAGGAACCTGCTTGATGAGTTTCAGCAGCTCCTCCAGATCAGCCAGGGCTGCTTCTGAGAGGGGCTCAAGCTGCCAACTGGATAAACACCAACAGGGCACCCCTTGCTAAGGCTTCTGATAAATAAAAATTTCCAGAAGGCAATGAAGCAGTTTGTATTCCAAAGATCCATCCAAACCCAGTAAGAGCAGAGAGCTGAAAAGGCAGAGTATTTTACAGATGTTATATACATCAAGCTGTCTAACAGTCAGAATAAATAGATGAGTTTAAAAGCAAAAAGAGGGGATTAAATAGTTTTTACTGCAGTGGAGAGAGTGCAGCAGTAAAATTCAAATTATTAAATTAACAGGTTCTGTCCTAAGAATTTAAGGGGCCAAGAAAATTCTAGTCCTGCTCTGTACAATCCTCTGGGCTTATTACTTGATACCATTTATCTATGATGCAAAGATTTTATTTAAGTACTTAGTGATTTTGAGTCCACCTGGCTGAAATAAAAGCACGCAAGGATTGATTTTCAAATAAGGATTATCTTGTTCTACCTGTATCAGATGTGTGTGCAAGCACGTGAGTTAAAAAAACTAAAAACAAACAGAACCAAACCCTGGCAAAATCCTGCTGTAATTTCAAACCAGTCCCAGCTGTACAATCACCAAAGCAGCCCCTGTGGCAATCACTGTCCATATTATCACCTTCATTTCTATTTATTCACATCAGAGTTTCAGTTAACTCAACACTACAACTGGCAAGCAGGCATTTAGACATGCTGGGTTTTAAGATCAAGACTCGCAGCTCTCCCTCGCTGAAGCTCTGCCAGCTGAATCCAGATGAGAGCCTCACCACTGGCTGTCTCCCAGGTTCCCTCCCCTCTGAGGATGCAGAAGAGACTAAGAGGAAGCAAAAATGCATTTAAATTCTAAACAACAACATACAGATTTGGGGAAAAGTATTTCAGCTTTGCCAGTGTTGATCTGTTCAGACACAGCTCAAAGTTTTTGATAAAGGAACCAAAAGCCACAATTCAAGGCTCAATACCACCCATCTAAACCAAACCAACCAAAGCCCTCCACAAACACTGGAGGAGAGGTGTCCCTGTGGAAGATGACAGGAACTGCCCCTCAAACACTGCCCCTTGCCCTCATGTTTTTACCCCTTCCCCAAGCATTTTGTCTTTTTGTACTGCCTTTTCATACAAGGGTGCCCTTGCAGATGTTGGGGTTTCAAACCCAGAGCCAACTTTCCAAAACACGCTGCATTTTGAAGAGCCCATTTTTGTTTCACAGAGAAATAAAGGAGCTTGCATCATAAAGCCTTTATCCCCCCCACCAAACTCAAAGCTCCCCATACAGTTAAAAATCAAATCCAGCTTTATTTTCCTACATGAGTCAGGCTGCATGCAAACAGCTTCTGAGGAAGGCAGCTTGGGGGGGAGAACTGAAGGAAGAAATCCAGAGAAAAGGAATTCTTCTAACAGCACACTCCTATTTTCCCAGGACATTTGTGAATATTTTCATTTTAAAGCTAGAGGAAAGCCACCCCCTTCCACCCCAAAAGAAGTTTTAAATATTATAAAGACACACAAGGACATACTTTATTATTTTAACAATTACTGCTATTTTCAGGGCTCCAGCACAGTTACTTCCTTCCATAATTGGACTTCAATCAAACCCTAGTGAAGCTTTTGATCTTGGAAAGAGTAACAACACAGCTCTGTTATCAGCACAGAGGGGGAAAAGAGTAGGACATCCAGCATTTTTCAATAAAAGAAAGTTAATTGCTTTGACTTATATTTATCAAAGGTCACAGCTACAAGTTCTGAGTGCACACACATAACAGTGCACACTGACAAATCTCATACAGACTGGGCAAAGTGTTGGGATTATACTATCTGTGTGCATTAAAAAAAAAAAAAAAAAAAAGAAAAAGAAAAGAAAGAAGAAAAAAGCAGCAAAACAATGCTAGATTACTATCCAAATATACCCCAGTGGATGTCCTGCCAAAGAGCAAATATGTGGCTGTAAGCTCCAAACTGAAATAAAAGCTTGGCCAGCAGCCCAGAGCTTCACTGTATTTTGCTCAGCCAGCCATAATCTGGCAGAACAGAGTGAACACATTTGCAGCCACGTGATGGAGAAGCCCGTCGGGCCAAGCTGATTTCCTTGTGTTGGTTAAATGTGATCTTCAGACTGTACACACCAGCAGCTTGGGGAAACGTGAGAAAGTGGAAAACAACCAGCCACGGGCTGCAAACTGAAGGGCAGCAGGAAAATTCACTTGAGTTTGCTTAAAGGTTTGGGCTGCCAGTGGTGGATTTTAATGAGGTGCTAACTGGGCTCCCAGGGCTGAGCATCCAGTTCAGCTGGATCTCCCCTGGAGTTACACACCACCAGCTCCTGCAAGGATGACAGAAGCCGGCTTGGAAAAGGCACTGGAAATTCATTGTTGGGACAGGATTGAGAGCTACCCATCAGTGTTTCAAAAATGCAAAATGCTGGGTGGCTCTGAAGCTCACACTGAGGAGACTCAGAGGTGCTCAGGCCTGACAGGATGTGGTCCAGGATGGTGCACAGCCCCCAGAGCTCAGACTGTGCAGACACCCCTCGATCAGCCACTCCTGAACACAGAGAAACAGCCATCAAGTGAGACACAACCTGGCCAAAGGATTCAACCTGAAAAACATACAGCATAACAGCTGCCCCCACGATCAGGTACTGTATTTTGATACTAGTGATAATAATGTTTTTAAATAAATGAGTTAGGGACAGAAAAACAGCATCCCTGGCCAGTGTCAGAGCTGCACGTGATCCTTGAGAGCAGATTATGTGTGGATGCAGAAAGAAAAGCCCCCAGATACAAGACCTCAGAAGTACATCCCTGCTGCAGATAAGAGCAACTTGGCTGAAGCAGCCACCAGAGTATGTAAGAAAAGTGAGATTTGTTTACTTTCTAACAGAAATAAATTGATAAACCAGACACGTGCAGCACCTGCTGAAATCAGAGACGCACACGAGTTGACAATTACACTTCCAGCTCTTTCCTTCTCCTTGCCTAATGACTCCTTTTCACGTGTCCAGAGCTGCTTCCAGACAGAGACTACCACAATTTTCAACAATGACATCAACCGTATCGCACTGAGAAAATTGAGCAGATAAGAGACTCTGGAAAAGTGCTTCTTAAACCTGGTGATGAGCATGGTCCAACTGAAAAATCAGCCTTTCTGAGAGCAGCCACGTGATTATGGATGGATCAACATCAGGCCTTGCAGCCCGGACAATCCATGCCCTGATTTTTTTAAGTACCAAGGCACCCACAGGCAAGGTGTTTCAAGCAGACACCCAAACCACAGCTGTCCCACATGTCTTACTGAAGGCTAGTGGTTTAACCTCCTCAGAAGGCAGATATGCAGGTTAACTTTAAATATGCTGCACTCTTCCGTAATTCTCTCATGTAAGTATAGAGTTGAGTGATGCAGATGCTCACAAGGTCAGCTTCCTGCTCCCTTTTAATCAATTGGTGTCAAAAAATGCTCTATCACTCCAGAAACAATTCAAAGAATGTTCTATCACTCCAGAAACACCTTCACCTGGTGAGCAAGCCCTGTGGCTTTTTGCCTTTATGAGTTAGCAGAGTAACACACATTAACAACACATGGCTGAGGATCATGACACAATCTAGATACGTGATTTATTAACCTGATCTGTTATTTATGCTCTTCTCTTCCAAGAGAATCAATCTTCACCACGGGCTGAGATATAACTCCTCAGTTTTCAGTGTACAGAGGGCATAAAGGCCATGCTGTGGTCAGTCCCTCATGACTGACCTGCTTGGGTGCCTCAAGTTCCTGGAAAAGTCTGGAAAACCAGAGCAGGAATTAAACAACAGTGCCCCAAGGCATGTGTAGTTTCACTTGCCAAAGTCTTCACATTCTTTATTAATCAGAGCAGTGATCACCCAGCTGGACAGGGCTGTGATTCTGTCCACCCTTTTTTAGTACTCCACCCTCACCCAGCAATAAGCTGAGAGAATTGGGCTGTCTCACAGGACAAGCCCAGTGTATAAAAAGGACACACCAGATCAAATTACCTCAGGATGAATGCAGCACCAAAAATTAAACAAAAACAGAAAGACAAAACCATTGAGCAAACATACTAGTGTGAAAATTTTACTTTGACATTGATATGCTGCTGTACTATACTTCAAACAACAGTGAGCTCAGCACCTGCAGTTATTTCAGATCTGCATCTGCTTTTTCACTCTTTGAAAAAAAAGGCAGAGGCAGACAAAAAAAATTGCAGCATTTCCCAATAAACTTTCTCCAACTTAATCTTGAGGAAGCAGGAAGAAACTCTTTAGTGTATTTTTAAACAGATTTTTTCTTTTTTAGAGACATTTAATATTGTATATGCCACAGCCAGACCAAACAGATTCTTAGAACTCAGGTAAATGCTACCTTACCAGAAATGGTACTAAAATATCTTCATGCTGTGCTGGAAACAGATTGAAGGGACACAGAGAGGTTCTCTCAGGTTTGTAAATGCCCTACCAAGGATGTATTGGGGCAGAAAGAGCAGGGAAGTCCAGCGAGCAGCGCTGCATTACACCGAGAGCAGCTTGTGTCACTACAGCTCTATCCTGACACACCCATATTTTACAGCACAAAATGTACTGTACAATTCACAATGCCAAGAAACTCAACATATCTAATCTGGCAGAAAAACAAAGTCATATCAGGTTAATCCAATTCTTAACTTGCACAACTTTGAAAAGCCAATAGCAAAACAAATCTTCCTCCTCGCTTGCGCTCCCCCAGCCCTCCTCCCAGCGCACATACCCTGCCACGACCTACTTTTCCTCTTTGATCCCTCAACATTTTTAGCCCACTCTCACTCTCCTCTGCTCCTCTCTGGCTCCTGACCTCGCTGCAGCCCAGACCCCGGTGGCAGGGTGGAAAATGTCCCAGATCAGAGGCGGCTCCCTGTGCCACAGCTCGGCGTGCAGGGCGGGATGAGCGGCGCGATGCGCGCACAAGGTCGCTCGGACACCCGCCCGCGTGTGACACTGCAATAATTGTGATAAGAGCCACCAAATCTGAACCTGGATCACTGCAAGGGAGTTTCAAACGAGGCAGCAGAGCTGGGGTGACTCTGGGAAAGGATACAGCAAGGATGCATAAAGTTAAGACATTTTTTCAGTAAAATAACTGTGCTTGGCTTTGGAGAGGATCAAGACCATTCCATTGCACGGCATCAGAACTTTCAAGATCTTGCTTAAAAACGTGACAGCTCCTTTTCTAAACTCTCTTTATAAATGAAATACCAGAGTCCCATCTAATCACAAAACTTGAGAAGCTGAGGAGTTCCAAGGAAGAAGAATGGCAGAAAAAGTTTGACTGCCCTCCCTCCAACACACACTAAACCAATTAAATTTGGTTTCTTGCAGATTCTTTTCTCAAAGTGAATTGACATTTCATGGTGTCTGAAAGGGTGTCAGCTTTTCTAAAAGCATTTCACACAGATCAGGCATTTTAAAGGTCTTATTTACCTTTTCTGATGTAGAAAATGCACATTTGCATTATTCTTCATGCTCAGCAACACAGTCCCATCCTATATGGCATCATACATCCACTCATTTATTTTCATGAAATTTTAGGACTGTAACCATTTCTTCAAAATCCCAACTTTTTTAATACATTTGGTTAAAATCCGACAATATAACCAAAAACCACCAAGCAGGAACAGGCAAGAGGCCATACACGCCTAGCATGTTTGGTTTGTTTTCATAGAAAAATGGTAACAAAACAATATCCCAATGCTCATCTCTCACAGCAAGCAAATGCTGCAGGAGTTTCGTGCCTAGAAGGGCCAGTGCCCCAATCAAGGGCCACAGCTGCAGGGACTGCAGATGTCACCAACATCCGTATTTCCACTATGCAGCACCAAGAGAGGCAGCAGTTGAGGGCTGATTGCTGCAGGGCCCTTCAAATTCAGTTTAACCCTCTCTGTTGTGATGAGGAGGAGGATTTGCGTTTCAGTGCTCAGTTCCTACTTAATAACTTAACAACACAGCTGTTTTTTTTTTTAACAGATTTACTGGTGGAATAAGACAAATTTCCAAAAGCTGCAATGGTGAGTTGGTAAAAATGACTGAGTTGTTTTAAGCCATTTTTGCTTCAGCGCAAGCCTTGAGCCTGTGCTTTACGTTCTGCAGCCTTGGTCTTCTACAAGAAGGTTTGGTGCTGGTATTTCAACAAGCTTGCTGTCCTAAAAATATTGATTGCTCCATTAGACACATTTCTGCAGTACTGTGTGTTTTGAAGTTCCACATTACTGTTCCTCCATTTTTTCCACATGCAATTTACAGTTTACTTCCTCTCCACATTTAATTTCTGTTGGAGTGCTCTCACCTGTGCCATGAGTGCTGCATGACCAGCTCACCTCAAAGGCAGCAGCAGTCACATAGACATTATGTTAGCAGGAAGGCCTTGCAAGTGCTTTAAATAAAACTTAAGATCCAGTCATTGCCACACAAATTAATTGATCTTGCTGTGGACAGAGAACCCTGCTCATTCATTTGTTTATTAAATTCAGGAGAACCAACCAGTTCTGTAATGAATTACTTAATCTTTGACCTATTGTCCATAGCCATGTTCCAGAACAAAGAATTTACAGCAAGCTGAGCTCCCTAAGGCTAATTGGAAAAGAATGCTTTTTTTAAACCATTCTTTCTCCATCTTCAACAAATCTTCGCCAAACTCTGTATTTTTGCCTCTCTGCTTTATAACTACATATTTAAGGATAACAATTGGTTACAGGTGAGTTATTGCACCAGTTCACTGTTGCTTTTGCTTGTAGGAAACACATATTAATGAACCCATCTGTGGGTTCCTGTTTTGAGTAGTAATCTACATTTGTGTTCCAGTTAACAAGGAGCTGAGTTTTCTAGAACCCTAATGCAATTTGATTTTTTTTATTTCCTCCTACAACAGCCATACACCAAAACAAAGAGCTCCAAGATGCTCAGTGCCTGTTTTCATTAAATTGCAAGTAATATGAACGAGAGAATAATGCCAGTGGGACGAAGAGCTAGAGCTGCTTCTCTCCATGTTGAGCAGAGAACCCTGAAGCAAGAGCTTGCCACATCAGAGGAGCTAAGCAATGGTGTTGGAGGGTGCACAACAAAAATCTGGCCCAAATTTAGCCCTGCCAAAACTTAGTTGAGAGGATGGGACAGGGAAACAGGACTGTGCCACAGCTTGAGGCGTGTTAGAAATGTGAGAGGCTGAACAATATTTTGCATTTGTTTAAAACTTGATGGATAGCAACTCAGTCATGCAAAGCTGAAGTGCTATGAAGAGCACCAGAATAAAAGAAAAAAAGAAAAGAAATGTTGCAACACATGCTGCCTTACACACCTGTGTTAGCTCTCCACACTGCAACTCTCAAGCTCTCAGGACCAAATTCAGCTTTGTGATAAACACAGAGCTTCTTTGTCACCATTTGTTCGCTTTTAAAAAAAGATTATACAAGCTGCAAAAACCCATTTGCCATAAATTCATTTTGACAGAGTTGTGCATTTTACACTCATTTTCTATACCAAGTGATTATGTATAACTTAGTCCATTAAGTGGAATAGATTTGAGGTTTAAGTAAATGGTTTTTTACAGAGCTTTCATTATCTACTTAAGATCAACCCACAGTTTTTCTTGAAAATAACTTAGCTGAAATATTCTTTTTTGATCACCAGTCTTCTGTGAAATTCAGACAAAATATTGAAAATTTATTTTATTTGTTATGAAAGAAAGACTAAACAAAAGGGAAAAAAAAGAAACCTATGCTCAAGTTTTGCATGATATAAATACTGAACACCTCCATAGTGTACTGCCAGGCAACCAAATGATTTCATAATGCATAAAGTCCTTTTCACTGATGGTGACTAAGTCCTTTCATCCTGTGAAAACTCCACTGGCCACTGAGAGCTGTTACCCCCCTTAAAAAAATTCCAGAAAGATGAATGACAAGAGAGTGAATGGTGACATTTTGCTGCTCCACCTGGGAGGTGACGGAGAGCAGTCAACAAGCTGCCTACCTGCTGAGCAACAGAGAAATCAGGGAGACCACATGAGGAGCAAAGTACTTATTGCTGAGATTAATTGGCAGAATCTGGCCACGGCAGCTTCCACAATTGCCAATTTGCTGTCATAAAAATATGTAGAGCTTGAACAATTTAATGTGTTTCCTAGTAGCTTCATCTAATCAGATAATAGTGGTGTCTTTGTGTATGTCTCCTGATGAGGTCTTCTCTCCTGACTATAATATATTGTTTTATGAAAGACTTCAGGGTGTACTCGCCCCTTAAAACAATCAAATCACTGCACTGAGAACCAATCGCTCTGCAATGCACTTTGAGACGGGAAGCAAAGCTCTGAAAAATATATTGTACTTTTCTAATTAATTGTAACAAGCCTGACACTCAAGACATCCTTGAAATATCTTTAGAGGAGCAAAAAAACCCCCAATCCTAGGTCTTCCCTGTGCTTTCTTCCTAAGTCTGGATAGCCCTTCCTTGCACAAGGACCTCTCCCTGTACACCCAAGATTATTTCACGCTGTTTACTGTTGGAACTCCGAACTAACTTCAAGTTCTTTCACGCAGTCAAGCAATTATTTAACCAATAATCAACATTTAACTGCGAATATTAAAATTAGCTCTCTTGAAGGAGACACAGTGTTCTTGCTTCCAGCATTAACAAGCCTGTGCGTTCAGCACTTTTCCCCCCCCCCCCTCCGTTATCATGTGACAGGCTATTTTTAATATTTGCCCGAATATATTTCGCATCCTCCTTTGATCCGGAGAGCAGTTTAGCGAGGTTTGCCCGCGGATGGCACTGCCGCGGCAGCGGAGCGGCGGCGCAGCGCTCCCACCGGGGCGGCGGCAGGAGCGGAGCCGGGCTGGGCTGGGCTGAGCTGGGCTGGGCTGAGCCGGGCGGCACAGGGCAGGCACACGTGCCTGGAGCACATGGTCCTGCAGGCAGCCCGGCCTCACGTGAGGCTCAATGTGAAGCGCAGCTCCGGTACCAGCCCGGCCACGCTGGAGCTGCTCATCGCCACCCTCACGTGGGAGGCCAAAGGTCGGGAAGTTCCCGCCGAGAGCCCTCGGCCTCAGGAGAGAAGGGGTTCCTGCAACGCGCGGGGACGGCTTGTAAACAATGATTAAAGCTCAGGGGAGGATTCCACGCACAGGCTGGCAGCTGGGAATGCTGCCCTTGGCTCTGCCAAGCTGTGCTGGAGGAGGAGAGCGCGTTAAGGAAGGCAGGGGAAGGAAGGCTGCAATCCAGGGAGTGCTGCACACACACCCTTTGGGGTGCCCTGCAGTGAGTGCATGGAGCAAGAACGGCCTCTCCCAGCTGGCTGCAGTGCCCGGCACAAACACCAGTCCCAAAAACACTGAAACCCACCCAGGTGGGTGCGGTGCCCGGCACAAACAAACACCAGCTCCAAAAACACTGAAACCCACCCAGCTGGCTGCGGTGCCCACCACAAACACCAGCTCCAAAAGCACTGAAACCCACCCAGCTGGCTGCGGTGCCCACCACAAACACCAGCTCCAAAAGCACTGAAACCCACCCAGGTGGGTGCAGTGCCCTGGCTGCGGTGCCCGGCACAAACACTAGCCCCAAAAACACTGAAACCCACCCAGGTGGGTGCAGTGCCTGGCACAAACACCAGCTCCAAAAGCACTGAAACCCATCCAGCGGTGCCTGCTGTCAGTCACTGCAGCTCCGTGCCTGCCCCAGAAGCCAGAGGTAATGGATACTGTGCTCTAGACAGAGTTTCTGGACTGAGCAAATACACCACAGCACTTCATAAAAATCTTTGGGGGGGTGGGAGGTGTAAGTGCACTTCACATGGACACAATTCTCAGCTTTTTGGTTAACGTGCCCCTAATTTTACTTTTTTGCAGATACTGCACATAGGTATATTTCTGCAGTGGATTACAAAGCTTGTTTTTGTTTTTTTTTTTTCTTTCCTTAAATAATCTTTGGCAAGTAATCTAAGGCACCCAGCCATGCAGGCAACACAGACAGAAGACCATCATCAGAGAACACAAAGAGGGAGCTCTCTCAGAGCCCCCAACAGCCCTGTTCTCCTTTGGAGCAAGGCAGAAACAACACCTGGTTATCACTGTGACACAGCCCCACATCCAAGGCTTTTTGGTGGCAAACAGAAAATTCAGATCTAAACCACAAAATCCCAAAAACCTTCTAGTTAGTATTCTCTGCCAGATCTAGCTGATGCTTCTCTAATTCACACCTTTCAAACCCTTTACAGTACCTGCCCCAACCAGCTCCATCAGGGCTACACGGGGGAAAGAACCAGGTGAAAACAACCAACTAGTTACTTGCAAAATATACATCCTCCCTTTGCATACAAACAGCTAAAAATTACTCCAAATTTCCTTAAGGACTCTGCATTTAAAAATGGAGATTGACGTTCCACTGCAAGACTACATAAGGTGTACAACATGAAGAACCACAAAAGTGTGTTTGCAGTAATGGGTTACTCTGAAAGCTTCATAAAAATCTGAAAACCTTTTTCTGAGGAGACCATAGATTTCAACTAACCTACCAGCATCCAATACCAACACAAAACAGGAGTTTTAAATGCATCTACCCATGACAATGAATGTTGGTCTGCAATGCTAAAAATAAATTAAAATACTATTTTTTATTAACAAAATCAGCACTGTGAAAGATAAATACATGGTTTCACTCTTGCAAGTCATTATCCTGTGTCCCTCATCAAAACAAAGCCAGAAATTTCTGTAACTATATTCCCTGAGCAGAAATGTATGGGGAGTAGGCGGTGGTTCTGTTCTTTGCGGATGATAAACTGATGAGCCTAAACATCTTTCCATCGACCAGACAATCTGGGCTGAAAATACAGAATCCTTTTTGTTGCCATTACGTTTTTTTAGAAGGGAGAAAGCAAATCCGTGAGGATTTGGGTAATGTCACGTCCACAGTCAGGGTCAGCAGAGCTTTGCTGAGCCTGATGACACTCGGGGAATGCCAGCGCAGATCTCCTGATCTCTTCCAGACACGGCAGCAAACACGTTTGGGCAGCACCACTCACTCCTACAGACAGATGAGGCTTGTGCTGGAACACATGCACGCAATTAAATCTCCTCATGCTGCTCTGCCATGGACCATCCCCTGAGTCCCAGAGGCTCCACGTGCAGGGGGATGTGTCCCCCCAGGGATGTCCCCCCCGGCAGGGCACAGCCAGGCTGGCAGCTGTCACCACCGGCACGTGAGCCCGGTGCCAGCCCAGAGGGACAGCAGCAGCACAGGGCCGGACCCTCCCTCTGGCCCCACACGCTCAAACAGGCGCCCACTGCAAGGCAGAATTCAGAAAACACACCAGTGAATATTCCAGAGTTACTATCACCTAAAACAGTCACTTTTCCTGGAGGTAGTAGGATCACATGGAATTCATCTGTATTGAAATTGGAAGTATATTATTGATATTGGAAGTATACTACGACTTGTTCTTTGCTTTATTACCGTAACACAAATCACAACACTATACTGGAATGCTAGCTCACACCAACTAAAAACCTTTCTTTATGTGAAAATTCTAAAAATCTATTTTAAATGCTCTAAGATATATTAAGCAACAGGCTCCATTACAATGATTTTAACATTTACCTCCCTATTTCAAAGCAGCACATTTGCCTTGGCCCTTTTATGATAACTCTTAAATGTTTTTACTTTTACTAAATTGTAAAAAAAAAATTTATGCTCCTATATTCTCAAACTTGCTCGAATGCTAAACTGTGAGATGGTCTCTTCAGTACTGATTGTCAAAGAAAGGTTTTCACATGACAGCACATAAAAATTTCAACAACCTGATGATAAACTAGACTTCAGTTAATGAAGCCACACTTCCTATCTGCAATGGGGGACAAGAAAATATTATTTAAGAACTGAAATGAGCTCCCTTAAAAAAAACAAACAAAAAAAAAAAACAACAAACCAAAACATTTAATGAAAAAATCTATTCTTGTTAAGGCAAGATGGTGTTGGGAAAAATACCTGCAAATTTAGATGTTTTATCCTACCCCAAGAGACATAATGTCCTTTACAACAGTAAAAAAGTGCACTGTGAGATAAGTTTGTAACCCTGAGCTGCAAAGGGCTCAGGATAAACTGAAAAAAAATCAATGAGTTGAAAAGTCACACAGATAGCTGATTACAAATAAATTCTGACAGGTGATCATTAAAAGCCTGGCTCACCACTAGGCTCCTCTGAAAAACAGAGAGAATGGGGACAGATTATGCTTTTAATTTTGTGCATGCACAAGTGACAAAAAACGATGTAGCACATATGCACTATTTTTAAAGCTGGCTCAGAAAAAGCAATGGGTTTCATGTTCTGCTCTTGCCTACTCCAAATATATTTTAACTTTGGACACCCTTATAAGTTATTAGTTAACCATGAAAAGCCTTGAAACTGAAACACAAAGCAAAGTCAAATCCACACAAAGTAAAAGTAAGTAAATGAAATCCATGACTAAACACACAGTTCTGATGGGGGGGGCCAAGGAGTATGCTGACAGGTTTGGGGAGCTTTTGGGAATATTTTATTTCTTTTTAACAAGATAGGAACGTTGCAGACTTACAAGACATTTCTATTTCATCCTGCTCCACAACTTTTGCCTCTCTATTTATTTATTTAGCCTCCTTATCAGATGATTCTGACAATGACTTCGCACACTGAGCATGGCAAACGATCAAGCAGAAGGGAGAGGAGTGGTTTCCTGCTGCCAAGAGCACACTTTGCTCCAGCACACCTCATGTGAGCAGAAGAGCACAATAAATAACTCACTCTCTGTATTTTTTTTTTTTTAAGGAAAAAGGCAAAGCTCCATGTTTCCCAAACTTCAACGTTGACACTCTTCCACTGCCCATGATCTCAGCCATGCTGGTGTCAAGCCAGAGGAGTTACTCTGGATTCGAACTGGTGTCTCTAAAGGGATGATCTCAAGTGCTAATAAAATAATAAAAGACTTCCACTGACATCAGACAGGCTGGAATTGTGCATTACAACCAGGCCTTGGACTCCATGGTGTTTTCTTAAGCGTAAGGTGACTACAGATGCAAGTTATGAACTCAGGTCAGAGTTACACTCAGTTTATGCCAATTTAAGCAAGATTATAATGTTGTTCCAAAACTCAGTTCCTGTGGCAAATTTTACTTTGCTCAGTAGAGAGTAAGATTACGGCCAAAATTTCAAGTAAGAAGCATTAACCTTTAACTCCAGAGTAACTGCCCACTCCTGCGTCTCACATCAAATATTGGCTGAAGGAATATTCTCTTTCACAGTCCTTTTCCCTGCTCTTTTAACACTGTGGCATCTATGCCATTCTGTCTGTGGTCTTTTTACTTGCTAACAGCTAAGATACCAACTAAGATAGCCAAGTTTCCATGGAATTCCCAGAGCTTTCCTTCAATAATTTAAACAAAAATCCTGGTGGAGCAGCTTAGTGATAACTGGAGCTCTTGCTTTTATTTGCTGGGGTGTGAGTGACAGGAATCCTCAGGGCTCTAAGCTGCCTGTCAGCTGCACAGGGAGAAGCAGTGATTTACAGTGGGGAGGAGGGGTTCATGCCAGATTCCACAGGGGAGTTCTGAGGGCTGATTTACCTGGTCTGACCGGGCTCTGCATGCAGTTCTGCGACACCATGCCTGGATGGACTGAAGTAGAAGCCCTGCTGCTGAGGTCCATGACAGAAGGTGATGCTGAGGTAGCTTGCTGGAGACCTGACTGGTGTGGGCTAGGCTCGTGCTGGTTTGGGCTGGGTGGAATGCCATTTTCTGAGAGGAATTCTTCCAGGTCCATGTATTCCAACTGGAAAGTGTCTCCATCATATGGCAGTGTCTTGTCCCATAATGTTGGACCCAAGAAAGCCGACTGAGGGACTGTGGTACCAGTGCTATCATCATCTAACTTCTTCTCTTTGTCTTTTTCTTTACCGAATGCTTAAACAAAAACACATAAACATGTAAGAATTCAGTAATTAAAACATTAACTACTACTACTTCCATTATTTCTACTCTACTCTCAGATGTAAGAAAGCAATATTCTCTTCAAAAAGTAACTCCTTTGACTCACTCTGCTTGGAAGAGAATTGAGGGGTCATGTCACTGAGCACTTTTGTGGGAGCCAGCCACATTTTTGAAATTGCCCTTTGTTTTTAGTTAACAGTTCCACTCCATGCACAGCTTTGAATGTTAGCATCAAAAAGTACTCAACAGACTTAAAAGTGAACATTTAAGTATTCCAGCAAACTGGAAGCTATTGATATATTCTGTTGAAAAGGAACAGTCTTAGCCTGAAATCCCTGGGATCCTATCATTCTTCTAAACTAAGATCCCAATCTTGTTAGCCCTGGCACAAGCAAAATAGTCCTCAAATTCTGCACTTCTAAATGCTACTACCATGCAGTGGCAAAGGCTGACAGAACACAGTTTTGATGTGCAGAAGACACAACAAAATATTCAAAGGTAGAAGTAAAAAAAAAAAGCTTAACTGAGGCTTCCTCATTTCTACAGCCCCCAGTGATTTCAATGCACGTTTTGGAAGGGAAACGCCTGATTTCTCTGCAAGATCTGCAAGAATCTGAACTCCTAAAGCTTCCTGTCAGCTACCAAGCCTTCGCAGCATTTTATTTTTAACCTCATACAACAGCCCCGGTGAAATCCTGCGAGTCGCTTGGCAGTGGAACTCGGAAAGACGAGGAGGCAGAACTGCGAGACCTTCCCTGGGTTTCTGCTTTTCGTGCGCGCTCGGTCCGCTCGCCATACGCGGTACGGGTATTCCCGAGCTGCCTCCCTTCCCGGGGAAACCACAACTTTCTCCCGGTGAACCGGGGGACGCGGGGCCGGGAGCGGTTTGTTGCGGGGCCTGGGATGGGGATGCCGGCCCCCTTTCCCCGAGGCACCGAGCGCCCTTGGCGTCCATCCACCGGGGCCGGCGATGGGAGCACCGAGCGCGTCCCGTTAGATGGAGCCGAGGCGGCCGCCACTCCCGCAGAGCGCCCCGAGCGAGGCGTCCCGGGGCTCCATCGCCGGGGAAGCACCCGGGGCGGGGGGGCCGCAGAGGGACGGGAGAAAGGGAAAGCCGTGGGGCGGCCCCGAGTGACAGCGGGACCGGGACGCACTGCGAGGGGTCCCAGGGAAGCCTCACCGTCTTCGTGAGCGAGCGGCAGCTTGAGCGGGTTTTCCAGCAGGGACTTCAGCACGCCGTAGGTGGGCGGCAGGAACGGGGGGTTCAGCGGGAGCGGCCGCGACATGGTCGGTGGGGGCTGCCCGCGGCGGCGGGGAGGGGGCAGCTGCGCGGCGAGCGGTTCCTTCCCCCTTACTGTAGCCGCTGTCGCGGCGCGGGTGAGCCGGGCGTGGGGCCGGGCCGAGCGCCGGTGGCGAGGGGCGCTGGGGCCGCGGGACAGGGCGCGGACCGGGCGCGGGTCAGGCCCCTCCGCCGCGCAGCTGCTCCGCCGCCGCCGCCGCTCCCGCCGCCCGCTCTGCGCCGCTCTGCGCCCGCCCGCCCCGCGCCCACGTGCAGCCGCCGCCGCCGCTGACGTCACGGCCGAGAGCGGCCCCGCCATTGGCGCGCCGGCCACGCCCCTCCCCGGTAGCGGCCCCGCCCCCCGTGCGCCCCGCCCCGGCACGCGTGCGGCCGGTACCGGGGGGGCACCCCGGGACACCCGCCCCGAACCCCCGCGGGCCGCAGCGCCTCCCCGGTAACCGGGACGAATGTGTTAATGACATGTTAATGAGCCTGAACGTTTGACCCCGCCCGGGGCATCCGAGCGCGGCGGCTCCCCCGGGGCAGCGGGACCCGGCGCTGCCGCGGTGTGAGGGGTCCGGGCTGCGGGGCACGGCGGGTCCCGGCCGTGTCTAAGGGAACCGACCGTGGGCTCTGCGCGCGTCTCCCACCGAGCTCCCCCTGCCCCTCTGCCAGGTGTCACCCTGGGGTGACAGCGCTGTCACCAGCACGAGCAGGGCTCTCACCGCCTCACAGAATCCTCCGGGCTGGAAGGCACCCCTGGAGATCAGCCAGTCCCACCCGGGGCAGGTGGCACAGGAACGTGTCCAGGTGGGTTTGGAACATCTCCAGAGAGGGAGACTCCACAGCCTCCCTGAGCAGCTGTTCCAGGGCTCTGCCACCCTCCATGGAAAGAAGCTTTCCTCACACTGAGGTGAAACATTTTGTGTTTTAGTTTATGGCCATTTTTCCTCATCCTGTCACTGGGCACCACCAAGGCAGGTGCCAGGAGGATGTGTCTGGACCCATCCTCCTGGCACCTGCCTTGGAGATACTTATAGGCATTGATGAGATCCCCTCTCAGTCTTCTCCAGACCAAAGAGGCCCAGCTTGCTTCAGACTCTTCTTGTAAGAGATGCTCCTGACCCAAATCATCTTTGGGCCTGTGCTGGACCTTCTCCAGCAGCTCCTTGTCTCTCTTGTCCTGAGCAAGCCAGGATGAGAACCAACATTGCAGATGTGCCTATCAGGGTCGAGTAGAGGGAGAGGTCACACTCTTCCTAAAGCACCCCAGGATCCCACTGCCCCCCAGGGCACATTGCCAGCTCATGGTCAACTTGTCATCCACTAAGACTCCCAGGCCCCGTTTTTGCTCAAGTGGGACTTTCCTCCCCACTCACCACGATCCTCATTCAAGCACGGATGACTTTCCATCTGCTCTGGCCTTCAGCCCATGCAGGCTGTGCAAGAACTGCATTAGACCCAGAGTAACTTCACCCTTCAGGTGCCTGTGGGCATCTGTATCTCCCTTATCCTCATTTGGGTTTTCTTTTGAATCACATTTTGCAAAGTTTTACCATCTGTGTTTATTTGTGACTCTTCCTTCAAAAGTCAGCTTTTAACCATCAACAAATATAAATAATCATAAATATTCTCTAGAAGCAAATAAAGATAAGTTATGTGCATAAACTGCCCAGTATTTAGAAATATAAGCTGCCTGAGGAACAGTTATGTTCTCCCCTTGTGTATCTACTGTATCTTTTACATGTGTGCCCAGGAACAGGAACAGCTGGAGCTGTGTCAGGGAGGGTTAGTTAGGCTGGATATCAGGAAAAGGTTCTTCCCCCAGAAGGTGCTGGGCACTGCCCAGGCTCCCCAGGGAACTGGCCCAGCCCCAAGGCTGCCCGAGCTCCAGGAGCCTTTGGACAATTCTCTCAGGATGCACGGGGTGGGATTGTTGGGGTGTCTGTGCAGAGGGGTTGGACTCAATGATCCTTGTCAGTCCCTTCCAAATCAGGAGATTCTATAATTCTATCATCTATTATTAGGTGTCTTGTTAAATGAACTGCCTAAAACAAGCTGATGGAAGTCCAAAGTACACTCAAATCAATGAAACTGCACTGGCACAACCAAAAACATGAAGTCTGGGGATTGTGACCATCAGGCCCTGCAGAACCAGAGACAAGTGACAGAACAGACTCAGGGCACGGCTGAGCAGGGCTTGGGAGAATCTTGGGATGCCACAGATGCCACATGGTTCACAACTGGAGCAGGGGTGTGATAGCAGCAGCACAGGAGTTTTAGGTGTCACCTAAGCAAGGAAAAAAGCTGTGGATTATTAAATGACTGTACACGTACCAACGTTGCCTCAGACGGCCAAATTGCTGGGTAGTGGAAACCTTTAATTACAGAGGTACAGATGAGTGACACAAAGATTAGGGAGATTGCCAATCCATATGCAGATGTGGTACAGAATGTTTCTTCTCTGCTGCCTAAAGAAAAATAGAGATATGATTTACATTTAGGAGATACGATAAGCAGCAAAGAAGAGTAAATAGAACAGAAGATGGAAAAGTAATGGGGATACTGGGAAACACCAGTAACAAGATTAGTTTCTGGTGGAAGCTAAACTACTTGTGCTTTTATGATTATTGACCCAACTCAACAGAAAGAAACAGCATTTTCAACACCACAGAAGGACAGGAAACCTTCACTGCTTCACCGAATGGGGTAAATCATAGGTAGATCAGTGCAAATGTGGAACAAAAGGAAGCCTCTCTGAGCACTGTGTGTAGTTACAGACCCTGCATTCCCAACACACAGGAGCTGGGAATTTCCTGGATGCAAAAGCCAAAATAACTCTTCCTGATTTACAGACCAGCCAGCAAAGCTGAGCAGAGTACCTGAGCAGGGTATTGGAGCTGTAATTTTCAGTCTCACACAACAGGAATGGTAATTTAACTCCAGCCATGCTACACAGGCAGATTTCATCCCAATTAACCTAAATTCCAGGCTGTCAGGACACCACGTTGTTGTCTGTACACACAAATTACTGATTTTTACTTGCTACACTTTTCCAAAGGTGGCCGCTAATTCCTTTGTGCTGTTTTGACCACTGGCTGACCCCACATGGTGCACACCAGGTAAAGTCAACCAAGACAAAACAGAGCTAATGATACAGTACCTGAATTTCTCCATTTTCCAATTGCAATACAATTTCTGGCATGTATTCTTAGCTTAGCATTCACCCATAAAATGTCTGTTTTATGGCTTATGAAAGACTATGCAGCTGCTTAGTTTTTGTATTGAAAATATCTTGATGGGTGCCCTATTAAAAAAAAATTATCTCAACCAGTATTTATATTTCCCATGGTTGTTTCCATCACTGGGATCAGTTGTATGAAAAATCCAATTCTTTTCAAACCAAGTACCCAGTGGTTAATGTGCCATAAGATTTTTTTTTTTTTTAAGTGTGATTATTTTCTTTAGCAAAGACAATCTACAAGGCCATTTTAAAGTCGAAAAATCTTTATACTCAAGGGTCCTTATCACGGCCCTGGACCGTCCCAGCCGGGGTCCCCGAGCACCCAGGGACACAGATGGCTGCTGCGGGGCGGGCTCGGGGCTTGCTCAGCCGGAGCCCCACGGGCAGAGGCCGGTTTGGACCGCGTCCCGAGCACCGCGGGGCGGGGGCCCGGGCACCCCGGCACCTGCAGAGCGCTGGCCGCGGTGCCGGAGGAGGCACCGCTGGGTCCGTGAGGGAAGGACAGGGACAGGGACAGGGACAAGGACAAGGACACGACCCCGCTCCCCTCACGGTGCCCCCGGCCCCGCCCGCCGGTCACGCGGCGCGGGGGGCAGCGCGCGCGGGGCCGTCACGTGAGCGCGCGCGCGCGGGCCGTGACCTACTTTGGGCTAATGGCGGGGCCGCGGGCGGGCGCGCGCACAGCTCCCTCAGCGCCCCCCGCGCCACCCCCAGCGCGGCCGAGCTGGGGTGTCCGTGTGGGAAAAGGGGGAGTCCGTGTGGGAAAAGGAGTGTCCGTGTGGGAAAAGAGGTGTCCATATAGGAAAAGGGGTGTCCGTGTGGGAAAAGGGGGGTCCGTGTGGGAAAAGAGGTGTCCGTGTGGGAAAAGGGGTGTCCATATAGGAAAAGGGGTGTCCGTGTGGGAAAAGGGGTGTCCATATAGGAAAAGGGATGTTCCAGTGGGAAAAGGGGGGTCCGCGTGGGAAAAGGGGGGGTTCCGTATAGGAAAAGGGGGTGTCCGTATAGGAGAAGGGGTGTCCCGGTGGCACGGCTCCTGCTGAGGGAAGTTGTCCTGCCGAGGGATAGGGATCCGGCCGGGGAGGGGGTGTGAGCGGCGTCCTGCAGGAGGAAGGGAGTGTCCAGCGGGAGGCTGCCCTGCCCGGCGCTGTTATTGCTGCCCTGCCGGGGGCTGTTGCCCTGCCCGGGGCTGTTGCTGTTGCCCTGCCGTGCCGTGTGTTCCTGCCGCCGAGACCCCGTCATCGTCCCCGTGTCCCCCCAGCTCCCGCCCGCCGCCTTGTCCCGTGTCCCCGTGTCCGGCCCCGGGGCACCGTGCGGGATGAGCCCTCCCTAGGGCAGAAGCGCCCCCGGGAGCTCCGGCAGCCGCTGCCGCTCGGAGCTGTTCCCGCTGGAGCCGCGCACGGAGCGCTGCGGGTCACACCTGGCTCGGGTCGTGACTGCGGGGACAGCGGGGAGCGCGGATGTCGCTTTTGGGTAACCCTTGGCCTGGCCTGCACTCAGTCCTGCCCTTACGTCAGAATCTGTTCGTGCCCCTTTGCTAAAGGTTCAATAACCACCCCTGCCCCACTCCAAGTTATTTTAAACTCGTTTTAGAAAGGAGGGACTGCAGGCTTTAGGTAAAAATCTCCAGCACGGTTCATGAGATTCATTTTCTCCTCTGTTTTGCAGCAGTTCCCATTCTCTTACACATTGCCTTGGCATAGCCTGTAATGGAAATTGGGAATTCTGTTCTGAAATATGTCCTGGAAACATGACTGCAGTTTTTTTTTCTGCATAGAGAAAGCTGGAGTGAAAGTGGGTTTTTTAGGGATCCATCTGGCCAGTATGTTCCAAGGCACCTACCTGTATTTTCTCCATAAGCATGGATAAAAGTGGGGCAGGAAGATGATGCATTAATCATGGCTCAGCAGAATTATGGTCACTGATAGATGGAGAGACACCCACTGCCATGCTTGGAGACAGGGACTGTACAGTCAAGCTTATGATCTAGAACTCTGTGTGTATTTAAATACATACTGGTCTGAAGAATTCAGGCTTTTCTCTTTCTCTCTCAGGGTTAAATGGGAGCCAGTACTGCATGTGCAGTGAGAGATCTCTCAAACCTGAGATCAAAGCTTCTAGTCAGGTATCTGCATGGTCAGAGCTGAACTGCTCCTGTCACTTCATTCCTCTGTTAAATATGTTCTGTCTGGAGAAAAGAGTTACAACAGTAGGCGGGCAGAGAACAAGCTGCAAGATGGAGAGGATAAATAATGCAGAACAAGTGTTCGGGTCAAGGCACAGGACAGACTGAAAAAGCAAATGGTTTACAGTACCTTAAATACCCACTGGTTCATCCACTGAGTGGATCTGCACTTCAGCCCTTTGGGAGCCAAAATAATGGATTAGAGGATTGAGTTGAGATGCTCAAAAAACCCCCAAACCAACAGAAAACCAACCAAACAAAAACCCCAAACCAAACAAAACAATTTAAAAAAACCCAAAACCAAAAACACCCCAAAAAACAACCCCCCCAGAAAAGTAAACAGGAGAGAATTGGAAAAGGCTCATGATTCAGCCTTGTTTTAGTTCTGATTTGTCCCAAACAGTGCAAGTTCCCAGGCTGGCCTCTCAGGGCAGTCCATTTCCAGCTGTGTGACGCAGAACGTGGAGGGCCATGAAAAGCCACATGAGAACGCTCAGATATCCACACCCAGCTGAGCTGGAGAGCAGCAGCTTTTGAAGAGAAGGTCGAGAGACACAGAGGAGCAATGCCTGCCCCCAGCTCCCTCCCCTCCACAGAGGTGCTGCTCAAAGCCTCACTTGGCTTTCCAAGTGAAAGCCACTACCCACAGCACTGAATTACTGAAAAATGGATATTTATTGTCCCCTTAGCGAGCTGCTGGGGCTCCTCACAAGACAAAAAATGCCTGTTGAATGAACCACGCTCCTGCCTTTTTTTAAAATTATTTTCTAATTTTTTTTTAAAGTTTAATTGAATGTGGGAGAGACAGGTTTGGAACTGCTCTTGGGTGATGGCAGAGGAACTTCTCTTAAGTAATCTGGGGTGGTTCCAAAAGGCATTCCAGTTCTCAGAAAAATAGGCATTACTAGTCATTGCTTATATGCTGTGAGTTGAAAGATTAATAATTTTCTCTGCCAAAGTTTGCAGGCAGCCTTTACCATGACAGGGTAGATCAAATACGTGTTCTTGCCTGGGCAGCTGACCTGGTTTGAACTCAGTAAGTGTGGCTCTCAGTGATGACTGCAGTTTTGGAACAAAACTCTGCTCTGCTTTTTAAAGCAACCTTCCTCCTGTAAAGCATTAACCAGACTCTCAAGGCCGTTCCAGGCACCTCGTGCCTTTGGTGCCTTGGCAAATTATTCAGACCCAGTAGGTGTAAGCAGCCAGATGACAGAACTGGATTGAGACAACAGATAAGGGAGTAGCTGGCCCGTTTTTCAGTCAGACCTTCCCCTCAATAAGGACAACTCCCAGCTGGTGCCAATGGGAAAAACAACTTGATCCTTCCGTTTATTCCTCTGCACTCCATTCCCCTTCCTTTTTCACTCTTGGCTTGCGTGCTGCAAAAAGACAGTTTAGAAATAGCTGTTCTTACATGCTCAGGCTGTTTGATTTTGGAATCTGGCACTGGTTTTACTGGAGACAGAAGAGCACCCACGAACACAGAATAAAACAGCCCATCCCCAGGCAGAGCTGCAGCAGAAGGGAGGAGTGAAAGGTACAGGAGCTGAGCATCATCCCCTCCTTAATCAGAGTTTCTATTGAAGTCAATGACCCAGATTTCTCTGACTTCAAATGGCTGCTTTCAGAGAGCTTGCCGGAGGCATGGTGCTGGGGAAGGTCAGGCAGAATTTCGCCTGAAGAATTCCACATGCATAGGCTTATCAGCTCGGGATCTGTACAGCTTGATACTGCAAACCCGTGCTCTCCAACGAGCTGTCTCAAAGTCACTGAAGTGATTGCTGCCCTGGGCTTCAGGCTTGCTAGGCTGCCCTAAGCTTAGGATTTCTTTCTGTGATTAATTCTGTGACATCCACCTTGCTCCCAGGTTTCCCTCTCGAAAAAACAAAATGCAGAAAGCAAAGACCAGTTCTTAATCGTATGGGTTTAAATTATTAAGAACTCAGAAATGTGATAAACCTTTCTTATCTTTGGCAGGAAAGCCTGACCTTCTGTGGAAGACTCGGAAAATTCCTACTGACAAAAATCAGGCTTCTAAATATAAAGGCATGAAAGTCATGCTATGTCTTTTAATGAAAGAATTACTGTAACAGCAGCAAGTAGTGCAGAAATGCACGTTATTAACTGCATGCAGTTTGTCCTGCAGGTTTAGATTAATTAAATATTGTTTCTGAGACTGGGGGTGCTCCTTTCCCCCCCTTCTTAATGCACTGCCCCTCTCAGTTCCATGCAGTACCTGACCAGATTCCTGACACAGCTGCCAGCCCACAGTGCCCTGTGGGTACCCCAGGTACACCCAGCCAGGGCATTCTGCTAAATTACCACCTCTCTCACGGCCCATTTTGTTCTATTTAAATCTCTCATCAGGAATTTCAGCTGGTGACTAGTTGCCATATCATATCAGAATATGTTAAATATCAGCCTACCAGGCTTCCCAGGTTTTTGAAAACCTGCTTATGCAAATATCAGAGCAACACAGAGACTGAACACTGTCTTAAGAGGCAAATGCACCCTGGATTCTGTGTGTGTTTATCTCCCTACTTTATTTGAAAAATAGAGTAAGTTGGACCTTTTAAAAAATGTATATTCCAACTCAGAAGCAGCTTTACTGATAGAAATACTAAGGCTGGATTTCAGTGGCATGGCTGGGTGTTTATCAGAAGGAAAGTTAATTGAGATGAATGCAGTGATAGCTGGGAGCTGTATCTTAACAACCCCTCAACATCCACAGGCACAAGGAAGCAGAGCAGCTCTGCTATTGTTTGTTGCTTTGTTCTGCCTTTGACTTTTTTTTTTATGCCATGATTTCTTTTAAAGTTTTCTGCTCTGATCTGCAGCAATGTGGGTGCATAATTGACTGTATTTGGACTAAAGATATTCCTGTCTGTATGTTTTCTTGGCCAGGCATTTAGACTACAAGCTGTATGGAAAGCATCAGGCAGTAAGTTATGCAGAAAACATCAGACAAAACTGTTTTAATATTAAACCAGCTTTGTAATATTTTTATTTCCATTAATTTTTAAACCTTTAAAAAAAACCCCTTACTTAATTGGCTTCAGAGTAAGTTAGTTTTGAAGGCTTTAAACTTTTTCATAACAAGTTTCTTAGGTTTGGGGTTTTTTGTTTGTTTGGGTTTTTTAACTGCCAAAGGGCATAAACATTTATTTTTCTACAGCCACCTGACAGCATCCATGGAGGGAGATAGATGTCCTCCTCCTGTATTTTCCCTTAAATGATTTTGACCTGGAGAATACATTATGTTGATTGGCATGAGAAAGAAGGCTGTGATCTTATTTTTACTGTTTGTTAGAGCAGCTTCAAACTTATCAAAGAAAGAAATAGAGGCTTTTTAGATGGCTGCTTGCCAACAGCACTAATCAGAATTTTAATGAGATTTTTTGAGGCCTAAATTAGGTCTAATTAACAATGTATAAAGCTAATGTATAATGCCATAGAAGCATGTAGCCTACTGCATATAGAATGGGTTCTGATCTCTTTACAAATACAAATGCTGAACAAAGTGCACATTTTTATGCAGGTTTACATGTCTGCAGCTCCCTAGTATTTCTACTGCTATGCCTTATTAATAAATTGCCTTTGGAAAATGTAGCCCTCAACTTCATAACAACTTTGTCATCCCTTCAAGGGAACAATGCAGGTTCTTATGGCTGAACTCCCTGTGTGGTTCCCACTGACTGACACGGACTCCTGGGTCCTGCAGTGCTCCCTCTGCTATCCTGTCTCTCTGTGGGCCAGTGTTCCCATTGTTTGTGGGAGAGAACTGGCCTGGGACTCCCATTTCCCAACCAGCACTAAAGGCAGGGTTATATTTAGTCCACACACACTGTTTTTCTCCAAGCATTTAAGACAGAAAATGATTAACAACTCCAAAACGTCATCCTCAAAGCATGGCCTTGTTTCTGCCCCCAAATAGTATTTTGTGCAAGGAGGGACGAACTAAAAGGATTTTTCTCTATACAGGAGCTTGCAGTTATTTATGGTACCACGATTCAGTTTTCTCTTTGTCTGGCTGAGCTGTTACATATAAACTATTAAAAAAAATAAGTCTTGTATCCCAGTTGCTCATATGAAGCTTAATGCAATTAAACACCTCAAAGTATGGAATTGCTGCTTCTGCCTAAGTAAACATTTTTATTCACATACTCAGACCATTAACTGGGAACCCTCTTGTAAAGCCTCTTTCCAAATTTCATGTTTAATAAACAAATCTCATTTCTTTATGCCAGAAAAATCAATACCTCTTCTGATTCATTTAGCTCATGACAGATGACCAGCAGCAGTAACAATGGGGGCAAAGAGCCCAATGGAACAGGCCAGGACAGAATGAATATAAACCCCGAAATAAACTCTGCCCCTCTCACAAACTCAGGCTCATCAGTACTGGAAGTGTTCAGAACACCTGAATGGGACTTCAAGTGCTGCTTCAGAACAGGTTTATCTGCAAAGTTGTAACCAGAGCTTCCACTAATTAATAGAATCTGTCGTTAATGAGGCAGTCTGTCAACTGACCATAAACCTTGAACCAACATCAGACACACTCCGAGGAAGCTTAAATAGCCATTTCAGATGTGTTTTTCTTGAAGTGTTTAAATAAATATATTCACATCAAGTTTAAGGAAAGAGCCAAACCACAGGGCAGAGGGAGCCAGAATCATTTTGCATCTGTTACAACACTCAGAATAATGTTTGGGTTGATTTATGGGGGAAATATTTGTTTTTGAGCTGGAATTTTGGTAACTCGGAACAGATGTTCACGGTGTTGAAATACTGTCTGCCCATGCAGCTCTGTTAAATCAAGTGCTGCTACGCATTTAAACTAATCTAGGAAAAAATTAATATACTGTGAAATTGCTAACCTTACAAAAGGTACATACTGATAGGATTCCAATTTGATTATCTTTCCATTTTATTGGAATCTCAAGCCATACAATAACACCTGCAAAAAATTACCAGAGCAGTGAGATTTCATCTGGTTTGTGACCCTGAATGGAGAGGAAGTGCTTGTCTATCACTATTTCTTTCAAAGCATTTTTCTAAAAGTGTTAAACCAAATCAGCTTTCTGACTGCCGAGCCAGGGGATATTTAAACAGCGCGGAGAGAAGAAGGTTCTTGTAATGAGAGCGTTATTTGTGCCTCCTAAAAATCATTAAGAATTCGGTACAATATTTTCAAAAAGTCCTATTTCTATCTCTTAAAGAGCTCTGAGTGCAGAGCAGCCTGAACGCGGCTCTCTCCCCACTCACACCCATCACCGCTCAGCCGGAGCAAAGAGCCCAATGGAACAGGCCAGAACAGAAGGAATAAATAAATAAATAAATAAACCCCAAAATAAACTCTGCCCCTCTCACAGACTCAGGCTCATCAGTGCTGTGCTGTTGGGCTGAAGTGTTCAGAACGCTAGAATGGGACGGGGCGTCCCCAGCCCCGTTCCCTCGGCCGGGGGAGCAGCGTGGTCTGAGACCCACAGAGGGCTTTGCCCCCGCCCCAGGGGCACGGAGCCCCCCGCTCCGAGGCAGTGGCACTTCTGTCACTCTGGGGACGCTGCCGCTTTGCCTTTCCCCTTTCCTCCTAGGCAGGCAAGCTGCAGTCTCCTCTGCGAGCGCCAGCATCCCGAACGATTTGCTGATGCGAATTCCAGGCTGCCAGCAGAGCTCTGCCTGACGGCTTTACGAGGGCTGCGGTTCCTTCTAGGAACTTTCAGACATTCTAGTGCTGTGTTCTGCCCTCCCAGGAGAGACCCAGGTGAGGTGGTGTGCAGCTGTTTAATGGCTGTCCCGTGTGCCCATTTACCTCTTCCTCCTGTGCCATCACTCTTAGTGCCATCACTCTCACTGCCCTTGCCAGGGGCTTGCTCCTGAGTGAAGCAAACATTTTGAATTACTGAAAGCTGAGCTCTTGCAGTTGTACCCAGGTGCCCTCCTGGCTGGCATGGCACGATGCCCCTCTCAGCCCGGGATGTGCTGAGTGTCACCAGCTGGGACAAGGGGAGGCAGAGCAGGGGGACTGTGGGGTCTCTCCTGTTCCACACCAGAATCTCATCCTGAGGGATGCCCTGGGAACGCCGGGTGTATCAAGCTTGTTGTGCAAACACAGTACAAATGCAGATTTTACTCGTGTGCTCTTTGCAGGCAAGTTTGTATTTATAGTGGTGCCGTGAGTCACCTCCTCAGCTGCCATGGATACAGAGTCCCATCCGCTGGCTCCATTCGGCACAACCAGCCCCTCACAGAGCTCTGCATTTGTGCTTGTACAACTCGGGGATTGTTCTTTTCCTTGGGGAAATCCTTCCTCTTTGTCCTGGAGCCATCGGGCAGGGCAATGCCTCCATGGCCAAGAAGCTTCCATGCAACAGAAACAAAACGTCTGCTGCTGCAGACTTTTAGACAAGATTTTGGGAATATTTCTCTGATGCTTTACTCAGATATCCAGCATCATTATTTTATCTTGGTCATTATCTAACTGACTTGTCAACTAGTTGTGTAAATTCTTTCCTGGAAAACCTGTCCTTTCTGCAAGAAGTTCATATTGTCTAATTATTTTTATTTTCTTGAACAGGAGATTAAAAAGTTAAAAACTTTTTTGAACTACTGTTTTTGAAGAATAAAAATTTCTTTGTAATTTAAGCCTTTACACTTGATCTGGAGCCTTCACTTACTGAGACAGTTTAGTGCAGGGGTGGAAGCACCAGGTTGGTGACCTTGGCTCTCCAACCCCTGCCACCACTTGCTGCATGACCTTGGAAAAGTCACTGAGTTTTCATCAGTGTCGTGTCCCTCTCTTTGTCCCTGTTCCTTGTAGGATCAGGTAGGGGGGATCTTAAGAGGGTAATGCCTGTATGCCAGGTGAGTATTTGCCAGAGTTAACTGTGGGATTTCTTAGGTTTGTAAAGTAACAAGGTCTGTTCTGACACTGACAGGTTGCAATCCTCTTGTACACAGCAGCCAGGTACTTGTTTCCAGTAGGAAGTCTTACAGCAGTACAGACTTCTCTGAACCTCACAGGAACATCCTTTTGGATGAAGATGCTCCATCTCTCAAGCCCCTTCACTGAGCTGCTCAGAGGCTGCTCGGCAGTGTCTGCTCAGTAACAGCACCAGAGCCAGCCTCAGTCACTGCAGATTTCTGCACAAACCCTCTTACAATGCTCCTCATAGGAAAACTGAACTGCTGAGAGCCCAGCTGGATTTGGGTTTTTGATCCTGACAGGTGCTGGGGGTTGTTGAGAGCTGAGCCAACCTCAGCCCCTTGGAGCAGGTGATGGACGTGGCTGGCGGGGGTCCAGCCTGGGACAGGGACACTGAGATGCTGTCCTGCAAGAAAACACCTTGACTGGTCTGTGTTGTGAGTAGGTGAGACTGATTTACTTAAGAGTCGCACTGAGGTCCTTTGGAAGTCAATCAAAGGCTTTGTTACACTAAGATTAGTTGCTCCTGAGTAATCTCTACTACAACAGTTCACTCTCACTGTTGAAACGCAGCTGCTACAGCTCCCTGCCACAGCGACTGCGTTTGAAATTCAAAGAAACCTGTGGAAATGTCTTATTGGTGGCATAAGGATCAGAAAAGGGTCTATGGTGATCCATACCACTGAAAAGGCTTTTCTGAAAAGGGAACACTGCCTTTATTACAAACATAGGATTTGCTGTCGTCTGAGTGTACTTGTAAATTTGAATAAAAAGTAAAACATGCAAAGTTCATGGGAGAGGACCCTGTAACTAACACACACTGTGGTTGCAGACATAAAATGCTGTGGTTTTGCTTTGTTTAGAGAACAAACTTGTCAGCAGCGACCCCTTTGTGATACAGCAGCAGCACCAACAACACTGATGGGAGTTTGAAATCAACTGAAAAACCCATTAGGCTTTCCAGTTTTATATTAGTTAACAGGAGATGTGATTTCTTTTTAATATTTTTAACACTTCCCCTCAAAATTACAAAAATCAGACCGATTTTTATTGCAGTTTGCAGGTTCTCCAGGCAGAGGACTTTGTCTACAAGAATTGAGAACCCTGGCAGCCTCTCCCTGGCTCACGGAGTGAGGCTGTTACAGAGCATGGCAGGAGCTATTCTGAGCTCAGAAATCCTTCCTAGTGTCACTTCCATTCAGGTATGGATTTCTCTTTTCTGTTCCACTAGCTGCTATTCCCTTTCACAAAGAAAGATGTCAGCTGGGTTTTCTGTAGCAGAGCTTGCTCTGCTCGAGCCCTGTGTGCCAGCAGCCCCCTGGTTTTTAGGTGCTGTTTTCAGCCGTTCAAGTGGCTGCTGTAAAGATCAGAGGGACAGCCTGGCACTGGCCTAATCCATCAAAATACTGAGTTTTTCAAGAGCAGTAAAGTCTCACTCCAGCTCTGGATCTCCCCAAAGCAGATGAGGTTTACTGGATGATAATGTTACTGTGGATGACAATGTTTGCCTGATTGAGAGCTGCAGAGGAACGACAGCATTCCCACGAGGATCAACCTTGCTGGGAGCACAAGTGAGGCTTCCCTGGAAATGTGGTACCATTCCAAGTGGAGACTCCGGGGAGAAGTCTGCCAGCAGCCTTTTCATCTTCCTGCACCCTGACTCATGAATAAACATAGGCAGAGAGGGAGGAGATGAAGAGCAGCCAGGAGCGTGTTGCTGCAGAGCTGTGCATCCTCCCGGGCAGGCAGTGCCTATAAATGGCTCCTCTCTTTCGGGGTGCCCAGGGCTTCAGCAGGTGCTCCGGTGTCTCCCTGGAGGGAAGCAGAGCAGCCCATGGCACCCTCGTGCTAAAGCAGCTCCCGCTGATTTTAGGTCACGTTAACAGCAAATCTGGGATTTGCTCTGCTCCCTCTGCTGCCGCGGCTCCAGGCACCAGCCGCGTCTGATCTGCCTTCAGGGGAGGCTGGAATCTCTTTGAACCCTGCTGTTACCTAGAATTTAACACGAACTCCACCTCCCAGAGCTGTGTGAACCGGCACAGGACTATCGTGTGCAATAGTCTTAAAAATCTTGGCAAGTTAATTTTGAAGAAAATCCCTGGTTAGGCAGTAGCTCCTGCTAGCAATTACCAGGCTTTTATCTGTAGCTGTCAGTGCAGTGTAAAAAGTGGCAGTTACTCCCATTTTACAGAAGAAGCAGATGTTCCAGGGACATCTGAATAGATTTAATGCAGAAATTGCATGCCTAAAAGGTGTTCTAGAAAATCCCATCATTATCACATGACTGATTTTATTCAGTGCACCCAGGAATTCAGATCTGCTGGCTGTGTTTTGCTTCTCTTATTTGTTTTGAAGCAATAGTTCCAAAGTTTTCATTTTGTTTCCCTGCTGAGGCAGAGGAAGAGCTGGAATGAGACTTTTTAATTTTTGAGGCAAACTTTCAGGTATGGATTCATTCAGAAGTTCTTGGGGTTTAATTTGGTTTTGTGATCAAGAGGCACAGAAGTCACATTTGTGAAATCCAATTAGGCTCCAGCCCTGGCAGGGACACGACATGAGGCACGTACATCCATCTGAGTCCCTGTGCCTCCCTGCTTCTAAAGCCCTCAGCCTCCATGGCAGAGCCGTGCTTCTTATCTCAGGTATTTGGGATTACTGCAAACTCAATTTACCCACTTGGGAGCTATTAGAGCTGCAGTCCTTCCCTTGGAAACGTGGCAGTGACAGGGAGAGTGAGCTGAGCACTGCTCTGCTCCGGGGGAAGATCAGAACTGGCCAGGGCAGGAGAGCTGTGGATGGATGGGTCCAAGAACAATTTCTGGGTGCAGTGGGCACAGAGGGAGGAGGCTGAGCCGTGGCCTTGGCTTTGGCCAGGAATGACAGCCTGCTCTGCACATCTCTGCTTGCTCACCTCCCTGCCTGCAGCCACAGCTTGTTGGTGCCTTTGCAGAGCACACGTTTTTGGTTTTTGGATTCAGCATTTTCCACTATAATGAGCTAAAAGTTGTCAGAGCAAGGAAGAGCTCCCCTGGTAACACTTCCTAGGATCCAGCTCTTATGGAGGTGGTGATGCCCCTGGCAGGGTGCCCCTGTCCTCACTCCAACCCCAGAGCCCTTTCCCTTCTGGCTATAGCAAAAAAAGGAACTCAGCCCTTCTCCTGACCTGGAGAGCTGTAATTTCCCTCAGCCACATCAGAAGCTGAATTGCTGATTCCCCCTGTGCACCAGGCAAGCATCCCTGGCCCAGAACAGCTCCCTGGGAGCAGCCACAGGTGCTGTTCAAAACATCAGTCAGGATGACTACTGACTTTTCTTATAAATGAGAACCTGCATTTTTATGAATGTGGTGAAATTACCAAAGCCTTTTCCTCCAGTTTCCTATAAGTGGGTTAAATTGTGTATCCCAAACATTGGGACAAGCAACAATAACAAACCTGGCCTGAAACAGACTTCAGGGTTTTGTACCGAACAGCCTCTGAGCACAGCAGTAAAACATTTTTCTGTTACCCTCAGCCAGCCACAGGAGTTTTCCTGTTAGTGAACATTTACTATTGATTTCATTCTTGGCTTTTGTATCATTCTCTGCAGGACTCTAAGTGGTTATTGGCAACAGCAGAGCCTGCAGGACTGTGCTGCTTCAGCATCTGCAGCCAGAATGGGTTAAGCACAGGAGAGTTTAGGCTCAAGGGACCGGACTGCACGCCCAAAGCTGAGCAGAGAAAGGAGTAACAGATAATTGCATTTACACATTTTCAGTTAGTACCAAAATTCCTTTTGGTTGCATCTTTCAATTAGCGAAGTAACAAGACAGGCATTCTTCAACACTTAGGGACCTATTTCCTGATCCTGTGTGTTTTTATTTTTTACAAGAGCTCTGCATTGCACTGATGGTGTGATATGGCCTGGGAGTGCCAGGCAGGTCCTTCCTGGGCCCCCCTGCTCGTGCCATGGCATCAGTGATGAGCAGCTGTCTGTGGCTGGCAACGGGGGAGCCCCACAGTGACCAATTGCACCCCCAAGGATGGGTCCCCAGGGCTCAGCCTGGAGATTAAAATGTGCAGCTCAGCCAGGGCCTGACATCTCCCTGTCCCTGGAGAACTCCCTGCTCCTGCTGTTCTCAGGAACAGTGGGCTTGGAAAGGAACAGGGATGCATTACCAGCCTTTGGAGTGAAAATGAAAACATCAGCAGGAACCCCAATACTTTGCTTGGATCCTTTCTCTTTCCCATAGAAGTGCTGTTATTGTTACATTTCTATTTCGGGCAGGAAGCATAATTTTATTTCTTTTTCCATTTCAATCATTTTTAATGAATTCTCTTCACATACAAGAGCAAGGATAGTTCTTGATGATAATAATAATTGGACCACAGGGAAATACTGCCTTGTGAGTAGCTGACAGGCAGGGTACTTGAGAGGAGATGAAGACAGCTCTGATCAGAGTGCAGCTTCTGGGGGTCAGGGTGAAATAGTGACTTATGTGACTTATGTGAAACTGCATCAAAACTACTGATTTTTCATGGTTTGCTTTTAGCCAAGAAGCCTAACAATGAAACCAAAATTCCCCATAGTGACTGGCTGGAGAAATTGCATTCCTCCTCATCAGGATGAGGGGTCATTGCAGCAACCTGCCTCGCTGGAGCCCTCAGTGAATAATAAGGATTGTGGGATTGTGTAGGTGCAGTTCAACGTCTCTAGCAAACATCCTTCTTCAGGTGAAGGAAGAACACAGCTTATCTGTGCTTTGGAAAAATGCTGGACTCAATTCTCTAGAGTCTCGAGCATTGCTGTTAACAGCATATTATCTTGTAATAAAATAACTAAAACAACACCTGTATTATCTTGTAATAAAATATCCTATCTTAGATGAGTGTTGTGAAAATACCAACCTATTAAATCCATGCCAACATCAGCCATTGTTGGTGGAAAAAAATCTAGAATGAGCAATAATCAAGCCACTAGAAAACACGAGCAGAGCCTGGATGGTACAACCTGTGAGCTGGCTGGTATTTTTAGTGTTACATGAAAAGAATCCTCAGGGAAAGGCAAAGCTGGTTACAGAGGACAAAGGTGAGGCTTTAGTCACTGGTATTTGATTTTTGGTGCACTATCACTGCAAGCAGCCAGGGGAAAGATTTACTAAGGTATTTAGGTACCTAAACATGCCTAGCAGCATTTATAGCAGCATCTAAGTAGGTTAGGTGCCTAATTCCCATTAACTCCACGAACATGTTTAAGCTGCTAAACATCTCTGCAAAGCTGGCCCCAGTGCCTGGCCTGACAGGTGCCAGTCTGAACTGGTGTCACTGGTGAGACTCCTTTGGAGTGGGGAGTGTTGGGAACACACAAGGACCAGGAGGACACAACTCAACAAAGGCTCCTGGGCTGGCTGAAAATAGAGCCACACCAAATTCACTCAGAGCAGCACTTGCAAAAAGGCCACTGAATTCTGGAGTTGGGTTTGGAGTCCTGTGTGTCTTGAGCTGAGGGTTCAGAATCCCATCAGTTCCCAGAAAATGAAACATTTCACAAGCCAAGCCAGAGCAGCATTTCCTGAGCTCCTGGAGAGTCTTGCCCACAGTCAGCCCTGCACAGCCCAGCCTGTTCCACAACCACAAATATTTTTCTTAAAGGATTTTCCTTTCCTTACCCCAGTGGCACCAGGCACCTCCTGAGTGTCAGGAATTAACCAAACCATTCCTAAAGCAGTCTGTTACAAGAGGCTTTTCAACAGATGGAGAATGTGGGACAGATTCATTACAATATAATGGTGTAGTTTTATTAATTTAAAGGTGTAGTTTTATTAATTTAAAGGCTATCACATGCACTTTAGTATCTTTTCCACTTAAGTTTTTAAATTGAGGAATAAAAATTAAAATTTGCCGTTTACAGTGCTGCATATGTTGACAACTGCTCTTTACAAATTCTGTTCCAAGTTATGCTAGAATCGTTTTCTCAATATACACAGTTCAGCTTAAGCAAAATAATTTTCACAAAACTATTTCACATAAAGGAAGAGATAAGGGGAGATCAAGAGAAATAACCTAGGAAACAAGTATACCAGAGTACAAAAATAGATTGGAACATTTGGAGATGGTAGGTAAGAAAATGTATTCTCAACCCCGGAGAATGTGAACTGGTGGATTATCTGAGGAGGGAAACGCTCACTGGAGCAGCTGAAGAGATGCAGAGATCTATTTCTAACATCTTTAATTTCTAGGCAAGTTTATAAGAGAGAGAGAGAGAGAGGACGAGGCTGCAGGTTTGTGCCACGCTGGGTGTGTGGGAGGCGGCAGCGAGAGGAGCAGGCAGATTGTGCCCGTGCCCAGCAGGGCAGCACGTGCAGAGCCGTGCCCTGCGGCTGATGCACAGGACAGCTCTGAGCTGCTCTCCCTGCCCTGCAGAGCCCCTGAGCCACCCTGCCCAGCCCTGAGGATGCAAGAGGCACTGGTGGCTCAAACCTCTCCTGGGCAGCACTGGGGAGTGCAAGCTCTGTGCAGGCTGGGCATCACTCAAGGAGGAACAGAAAGTGCTGCCATAAAGCATCCAAACGACTACTACAGCAAACACCACAAGGAATTCAGGTGACATATCTTCTGTAGGTCATGAGTCTGTGCCATTCTGAGAAAAGGGGTTTAAATAAAAATGCTTCTGGATTGTCCAAGCCTGAGACTGAAGCACATGCTCTGTCCCTTTGGCCTGAGCTCTCTGGGAGCACAAAGGAGGCTGTGGAGCATGCAGGAGCCACTGGAGCAAATATGGCTAAACCATTCATGTGTTATTGCTAGGAGAAGTTTTCTTAGAAATGTAAGTTACTGTAGGTCTGCTGAGCAAGCTTTTTTTCCCTAATCCACACCACCTGTGTAGATTCACAGATACTTTGGGTCTGACCCAGTTGAAAGTACAAAACAAATTTTTCCTATTTGCTTATTCAATATACCCTGACATCTACTTCCTGCAAAGCCTGTAAAGGCCTCTTTTGTGAGCTTCAGGAAGAACATTTGGTGATGTGCTCTCCAGCTCTCTGGCCAAGTGCAGGAGATTACTGGGCTGCTATTCAGAGGCCTGACTTGGATTTCAAAAAAAGGTGAATTATTTTGGTTCAAAAGGATCAACTGTTCCAGGGAGCCTGACCTGGCACAGCTCCGCACTGCTGAGGACAGAGAGCATGGTCAAGGCACCAGAACTGAGAGAGAGTCTGGTTTTCATATTCATTCCTCAGAGGACAAGGATTCTTGACTCCAATGCCACACCTGCTGAAGACAGACCTGACAAAATGCGACTGCAGCCTGTGCCCTCCTCACACTGCGACAATCCCCTTCTCCCTCCTGGACTGAAGCAGAGATGGAGATTTCCTTTGGCATATCCATCGGTGCTCCTGCAGGTTCAGGTCTGTCTCATTCATTAGAAACACCCACCATTATATACACAACACACATAGAAAAATGCAGCACAGAATCATACGTTTGACAAAGCTGACATCAGACATTGTGCTGTGAATAATGAGATTTAAAATATCCTGTGCTATTGAGGTACACAGAAACCTGTTCATTAACTTGCACCCCCCATCATTTTCTTTATCCTCTTTAAAACATCACTGATGTGTACAAAATGATTTTGTTCTACTTAAAAGACCAGTTCTGAGGAGGTGACTGATTTCTGCTGATCCTGGAGGTGGTTTCACAGGTTTCATTGTACTTGAAACTTCACAGCTTCCACTGAAGTATTTGATGTGTGTCTGTATCGGTTTAGCAGAGCACAAAAGTAGAATAATTTTCATATTGCCTCATATTGTTGTCAGAGTATGATGTCCTCTATGAAAACTTTCTTTTTACTTGACAACTTATCAAAGTCACATTTGCTAAATCTCAACAACCAATCTTAGTAAGTATTTGTTTAAAAAGTCATCAGGGCGCCAATATTCATAATAAATCACTAAATTTCTAGTAGCAAAACTTATTTGAAGATTTTTCCCATAGAAATATGAGTTTGCAGTTAAATTATCCCCATTATTCTCACTAACTTTGGTTCAAAACCCCACCTCACTTTGCATCTCTCAGTCAACCATCAGTGGAATGGAATCTGGAATCTACCACCAGTGGTACCACCACCTTAAATCACAAGTTGCTCAGAGCTGAGAAAATTTCAGCTGACCTGGAAAATTCTGCTCCAGGTCAGGGAAATGATGGGTCAGTGGGGAAATCATGAAAAGATGGGACTGTGCCCTAAGGTGAGACTGATCCTGTGGCACCAGCATCCTTTGTAGCACACACCAACAAACCCACCTCAAAACCAGCAGAACTTCCTCCAGCGTGATGAGGAGAAATGTCACCAGCTACCACTACATCACACTAGAAAGCAGGTAGATTAAAACCCGTGCATCTGCTCACTAAGGGACTGAAACCAGACCAACTCCTGTGTGTGCACAGCTGTCCTCAGCTCTTGGGGTCTCTGATGCCATCCTCCTCCTCCTCGGAGCACAGCAAGCTCAGGGCGCTCGTCACGGGGTGGATCCAGGACGTGGTCTGTGTCACGTGGCTAAAAAACAACCAGAAATGCTATCAGCAGCCCCAAAGAGGCTTCCCCACCCCAAAACAAGGAATTCCAGCTGGAGTCTGGAGTTGTAACAATCATCAAGACACCTTCAAACACAGAATTGTCTTTTTCTGGCTAAAAACAAAACGCGGAGTGTGCAGAGAGCCAGAACCTGGAGTGGAGGTTCCAATTCCCACTGCAATAAAGAGAATGCTTTTGTATGAGACTCCTGACACAGACTGGTGACATTTCTTGTTAATTATTGCCGCTGCAGACAATTAACACAGCGGGATATTACCAAGGCCATCTCACTGGTTACAGCCTGAGGGAGGCAGGGTGGTCAAGGGGAAGCTGAGCAAATGTGGAATCCCGTTGTAGAAACACACTCAGCTCTTTAAACAGGAACCCTGGAAGAGTCCAGGGCCAGGCTGGATGGGGCTGGGAGCAGTCTGGGATAGTGGAAGGTGGCCCTGCCCATGGCAGGGGGTTGGAATGAGGGGGTATTTAAGATCATTTCTACTCAAACAACTCCATGATTACTATTCTAGCATCCTTAACTAATTCCCCTTGCAGAAAGAGTAAAAACTAAAAAAAAAAAAATTACGTTTTTTACATGTCCTCTAGCCCAAATTCTGGACGTGCTCCCACAGCCTTTACACACACAATAAAAGGGCATCAGTGCTGATTTTTAAGGTTTAAACCCTACCCTTGACATGCAGGCTAAGCTGCTTTATAGTCTCTGGAAAGGTTCTGTGTGAATGGAAAGAGCCCAAGCAGGGCTCAGTGAGGACAGACAGACACATGGACAGGTTTGGAGTCTGTGGTGAGAACACTGCACACCTTGTGAGTGGTGTGTGCATGTGAGCCATACTGTGTGTGGGCAACACACTGCCTCTTCTCCCTTCTGGAATAATGTGTTCTTGGGAAAGGAAATAGCTTCTTTTCACTTGGAAAAAAAAAATCTTGCTAATAAATTCACAGCTTTTATAGTAAAGTCAGCGCAAAGATTAATTTTGTAATATAAGTTCACTACAAGAACAAGCTGAAAAATATTGTAGGTATAATAAATGCCACGAAGGACAAATGGCTCTTCTCACATGTCCTAACAGTGTCCCTAAACCCCAGGTCTGCACTCACTTTCCAGGTGCATTGGTTTAATCAAATTTGAAGAACTGCTCTGGATTTACCTTTTCAAGTGAGAACAGGTTTTGTCTTTCTCTCTGTGAGAACACTGCCATGAATAACTGAGTACAGGAACAGGGATAGTGAAGCAGGAATTGGAGTCAGTGTTCCACTACACTGGGTGATGGGTTTGAGGTCACTGTTCCCATCACCATGATCAGACTGTTCACACCTTTCAGCTGAGTGCACTGAGCTTGGAATCAGCTGGGTGTGACGAGGATGACAGTGTTCACCAAAAGGTAAATATAATCCTCATGTAAATCCCTGCTCTGAACAGGTGATGTGTGAATTCAGGCACTACCTCAACTGAGGCAATGCCTGAGCAAGGACCACACAAGGAAGACAAAGTGGAATACAAAGGCCATACCCTCTATTCTCATACATTAAGGAAAAAAAAAAACCCAAAAATCAAACCCCAAAGCTCAAGTTACGTGTAAAACCACTTCAGAAGTGCTCTTTTGGTGGGAGCAGGACTGGATGGACTCCATTCCTTCTTTTGTTACAAAAATATGCATTACTGGGGCTGTAGGATCAGTTTCACAGGCATTAAAACAAAAGGAAAAATTAAAAACATGTTCCTACAGAAAATACACTGCAGCAGACAATGATCACTCTTAAGGACAGTAGTTCTTTCATTCTAAGAAAGCAAATGTACTTTTTTTACTAGGAATAAGAGCAACTTGCCAAACATTTCCAATGTTTACCTTTAGAAAGTCAGGTGACAGCCAACATGAACATGAAAAGAATTGTTTTACAATGTTTTATGAGAGACTTGGTAATAAAGTCTGTGCAACCAAGAACACTGTTCCCATTATTCCACAACACAGGGAAATGTATGCATTCATATTTATATTATGAATATATTTACATTTGTAAATATACTCAGAAAAATATCTTTGCTGCATATTTCTGCAATGTTTTCTATAATGTCAGGAAATGCCTTGTTTCCCAATTAAAATATTCAGTCAATAAGGCTCAGTATTGGAGATGTGCTCCAAATTGAAGTCCCAGGATGTGATTTACTGGTATAACACACAGAACTTCTTCCAATACTGCAGAATTACAGGTGCTGAATGAACTGGATTCCATCCATTCCACCTCTGCCAATGCAAGACTTATTGCCTCCAGCACTATTTTAAGTGTTTATATTGCCTGCTTTTATCAAACCATTTCTGAGCAATCCATTGCTGAATTTAAATAAGAACAAAATGATTTTAGAATATTTTTCTTTTTCCCATTTTACTTCCTCGTGTAGCATGCCCTGACCTGCTGTGCACCTGAAGCCCTGGCTCCATTTTCTCCTGAGCATGCAGCATCAACCCTGTGAAATGGGAGGGACTGCACAGGAGTCAAGAGTTACATGGAAAAGCAGCCACAGATCTCTTGACATATCCAACTAAAAATTCCTTGTCAAGTGTTTCTTCTTCAGAAGATTTTTCTCCTACACTCTCCAGGGCCAGGAGGCAAAGGACAGCATGCCCAACTTCCTGCTGCTGCTTTGAGAACTTCAGTTTGCTCTCACACAAATTAAATGCACAAAATTCTCCAGATCTTTAACAGCGCAGAACTGTGGCACTGAAATCTGGGTTACCTTTCTCTGTGTTTGATGGCAGAAGATTGTTTCATCACTGGTAAGAAAGAAAAGAAGCAGTTTTCATTCATTTTCAAGGCACAGGGCCCAAGTTTTGCTCTGTTGTCAAGCTGCTGCTGGTTTGAACCCAGCCCCTTTCAACTTGCTCTAGACTTTATCCCACAGGCAATTCTCTTAAGACAGTTTGGTTTAAACCCTTTGCCAAAATCCTTCCTAGGAAAAGAGCCCTTATAAATAAACATTAAGTCCAGATACCATGTCTCACATTGTAGACAGACACACACAATACGTGCAGATTATTTAGGTAGAGAATAAATGTATAAACCCTGCTGCTGTTTATTTTTAGCTCTCCAAAAGTGCTGTGACTAAAGAGCTTTGACATAATCAGTCCCAAGAGATAATCCCAGATTTACTGGTTTGGAGAACATTCTTGTATTAGAAATACATCCTCTCTGATTTGTGTGTTAGGGCCAGCAATAAAAAGTGAGAGGGAGTCCCAGTCTACCTCTAGGTTTTGTTTAACTGATGCAACTGATTTGAATATTAAAGGAGTATTTGGAAAGCCAGCATTACAAAGTTTAAATGTACAACATTTTCCATTTGCACATGTTCCTGTTCAAAAGTCTAATTTAACATTTTCCGAGCAATTAGCAACATTTAAAGATTTTTAGGTTTTCAAACAAATCACTGCTATCGGAGGGCAGCCAAATTTATTGCTAGAAAACAGAAACATTTGATCTGGAAATATGTCAGTAGATTAGGCTGTCTTTTTAACATTAGCAAACTGCAGGACAAATTTCAGAGCTTGGGAAAACAAAACATGAGCACAGAGGGATGTTTTGGCAAAGAAATAGTAGCGGATTATTTCAAATGCCATTATAATTACTCTCCTTATGGCTCTTCCTCCTTCACATGGAAAATTATTTCTTTTAAAACTACTACCTCAGACAATCTTTTAAGAAAAGAATAACTCGAAAATTCAGAGAAAAGCTATTGGAAAAAATATCTGCAGATTTTAAAAAAGATTTTAAGCATTATCAAGACATCTTTTTCACCTTAAATTGTGCTCTCCAGCCAGGGCCAAAATCTGGAGCCTAACAGGGAACTGTGAAGTCCTGCAGACAGCACCAGTGCTGTGGGTCTCAGTGCAGGATGTTGCCCTACAAACCTAACATGCATTATTGGAAGTTGTTTTTCCCCCATTTTGATATGAGATGACATTCACAACACCTGGCTCAATGTTTCAACTGCACCAGGGTTCCTGAGATTTAAAAGGAGCCACCTTGTGCAAGAACCATTTGTCTGGGATCAGTTCAGGAGAGGAGATGCCACCTTAAGCAATTAGTCAAACTCTCCTAATGAATAGGGACCATTAATCATTAGGGACCAAAAAGGATTTAGCTGTATCTGAACTTAAAATGCCAAATTCTGGCCTCAGATGAGCCCTGTTCTTCTCTACCAAACTGAGCACTATGGAAGATGAAAGCGAAACTCTGCTCATGTAAAACAACACAAACCCCACGTTTTCCTCCTTAATGAGCATACCCCATAAACTAAATCCATGCAATCCATAGCAGTAATTTCACTAAACTTTTAATCTGCCTTTGCTTTTTGATTTCCCGATCTTCACTAGCCCTTTAACACACCAGAGTGCTCAGCTGAGGAATACTGATGCTTGATGAAGCTGCTCCTGATCTCTGCAAAGCCTGGTGGCCCCAGTGCTGCTGAGCCAGGGACACTGCACACCCTGGGAGCTTCACCCTTTGGTGCTTCACTGCTACTGCAATGTTCATTAAAGACTGCAGCAAACAGCACTGTGAGGTGCAGATGCAGTGGGTTTGAAGGGGATGTGCTCTGCACTAGCAGGAATCTGTTCCACGAGGTGCTTTGGCAGTTTCCACACTTGAACACATCTCCCCGTGGGAAGGGCTGCAGTTGCTGTGGAAGGAGGGTGTGCCATCTGCCAGAGGGCAGGAACACCAACCCCTCACTCCCTTTACCCACGGGCATGCAGGCCTGGGCACTGCTGGCTTGGAGGCCAATGAGGGCCAGAACTGCAGGAAAATAAAGAACAGTGCCTCTGAATGAAGGTCCTGAAACTTAACCCTCCCTGCAGAGGCTCTTCCCTCCTCCCTGCCTGCTCCAGCACAGCCTCTGTGTCACTCTGTGCTGGACTCCACACAAGATTTGCTGGAATTACTGCCTTTGGCTTCTGTTTTCAGGCCCTTCTGATCCTGCTCCCCTGTGCTTGGGACAGCCCTTTGCAAGGATCCTTTATCCCTTTCAAACCCACTGCCCCAAATTTCACACCTCAGAGAGGGCTCTCAGCTCTTATTCACATGCTTCTCTAAAGCAACTCTCTTAAGCCATGATCAGAATTCCTTGGGCACATTTGGAAATGTTGTATAATTAGAAAATACATAATCAAACACAGATCCTGCACTATAGTGGAGCTGTCTCAGCTTGCAGCAGCATCTTAAGGACCTTCACATCCTGGCAGGGAAGGAGAATCACCCTTCCCCATCAGAGCAGGTCACAGTGCAGCAGAGTTCCAGGAGTTGCTGCTCCTGAAGGCAGTCCATGGGGTCAAGGCAATAGCTGGCTCCCTCACATGGCTGTGGAGTTCAGATGAATACAGCAATATTTGCTAGACGGGATGGCCAAAATGCTGCAAGTGGGTCAATTCTGTTGCCCTCAAATCTCTACCTGCTTCTAAATCACTCCATTACTCTATTAAATATCATATGGAGCTGCTGGTGCTGCACCTCATTTTAGGAATGCACTTAAACTATTTCTCGGCTTTCCAGAGCCAGCGCTTTTAACACTTTGCTGTTGTCCCTTATGAATTTAAACTTGGCATATTCATATTTTGTTTCTGCAGCTCTTGGAGGCAGCACACACCAGCCAAGGTGTCTGTCATGGCTGGAATCCCCTTTGGAAAGGCCAGGGGCTGGAAAGCAGACACTAAATGCTGTCAAGCACTGGAAAACTCTTGCTATTTTGAAGAGCAAATGCTGGGAGGATCTGCCAGGAATAACTTATTCTGAGCTGTAAGTAAAGCATTTTAATTTAGCAGGTAAGCAATTAGAGCAAAATAAAACAACTGAGTGACATTGATGCAAGTATTATCTATCAATCAATCAATCAATCAATCAATCAATCCTGAGAGCATCTAAGGATGACAGATACCAGACATGAATCCTAAAGGCAGCTTGAGAAGGGTTTTTGCATTGCATTTATCAAGATAGGATTATTTGAATGGAAACATTCATTTTTTTCTTTTTCCTTTTTTTGTTAAAATTCATTTAAGCCTGTACCCTCTTACAAAAGGAACATGCAACCTCTAATAGTACCCCAGGAGATGCTGGGCAGGTCCTGGAAAATGTCAGTGACCTTAATTTTACTGGTGTAATAAGATCAAGAGCACTTGTCACCTCATGGAGCTGCGTCCTGAGGCAACATAAATGTTTCTTGTGTTTCCCTCCGAGACTGCAGATTTTGCTTGAGTATTAATTAAAGATTGAGGGATATAAAGTGAAACCCCAGAAGACAGTCTTGCTATTTATTCCTTGATTAAACCAATTAAACCCTTGTCTACTCAGAAAAATCTATGAGCCATTTCAGAGGGCAGTAATCACTAGGAAGAAGATTTATCCAGCCAAACAGTGTGTGCTGCATCATTAAAAACTGTCAACCATAAACAAATTGCCTGAACTAAAATAAAATCACTAACAACAGCAGGATCTGAGCCAAGGCTGAATCAGAACTAAGGTTTGAGAGACATCCCAGGCACTTCTGAGCTTGAAAGTACCACCTGAAATCTGTCTCCCCCAGAGAATCTCTCTGAATCTCCCTGAATCTCCCTGAATCTCTGAATCTCCGTGAATCTCTGAATCTCCCTGAATCTACCTGAATCTACCTGAATCTCTGAATCTACCTGAATCTACGAATCTACCTGAATCCACCTGAATCTCTGAATCTACCTGAATCTCTGAATCTACCTGAATCCACCTGAATCTCTGAATCTAACCTAAATCTACCTGAATCTACCTGAATCCACCTGAATCTCTGAATCTACCTGAATCTACCTGAATCCACCTGAATCTCTGAATCTCCCTGAATCTACCTGAATCTCTGAATCTCTAAATCTCCCTGAATCTACCTGAATCTCTAAATCTACCTGAATCTACCTGAATCTCTGAATCTACCTGAATCTACCTGAATCTCTGAATCTCTGAATCTACCTGAATCTCTGAATCTCCCTGAATCTCCCTGAATCTCTGAATCTCCCTGAATCTCTGAATCTACCTGAATCCACCTGAATCTCTAAATCTACCTGAATCTACCTGCATCTACCTGAATCTCTGAATCTCCCTGAATCTCCCTGAATCTCTGAATCTACCTGAATCTACCTGAATCTACCTGAATCTCTCCCCTCAGCCACTGCTGCTCCTCTGGCAGTGCTGGCTCAATGTGTGCAGTTACTCACAGTCCTGTCTCTAAGGGAGCTGCACTAGAATCCCAGGGCTGTGTATTTGCAAATGCATCAGGGCACGTTCAAGGCTTTTGTTTAAACTCCTGTGCACTAAACTGACATGGACCTGGAGCAGTGACTTTGCTCCAGATCAAGCACATCCTAAAAAACCTTGCTGCGTGCTTTGATCTGCTTCTGACGGCCCTCCCAAAACCCAGGGAGCAAAAGAATTTCACTTTCTTGTGTTTTCTCACAAAAGAAATTTTAACAGATGCCTTCTGTGACAGGCCAGAAGCTGAAAGAATGTTTCTCCATTTTGGTTCTTGATATTAAAAAACAAACAACCTCCCAGGAAAAAAAAAGATTGCCCAACCAAAAGCAGCTTAAGGTCTTAACATTCTTGTATTACAAGCTCATGTTATCATAAAATCCAATGCCAAGTTTCCTAGTTCTACATCTGAGATTATTTTACTTACAGTCATGCAAAATGATTTCAGTGAGAATCAGAGAAACTGAATTCCAAAAATCTAAGAGAAACATGTCAGGACTAGCCAGATTCACACAGCTTCTGCAGAAGGAGTGTGAGCCGATGCTGAGCTGATGGATGGACACAGCTCTGGGTTCTATTTAAATATTTGCCACTTCTTGTGACTATATAACTATTCTTTATTTTCATTCAGGAGAATTTGAGGATGACAGGTAAAAGGAATTGTTTTCAAAAACAACCTCTTTTTTAATGAAATGTAAAATTGGGAAAGTCCAAATTTTAAGAGATGCAAAGTACCTGCAGCTTTCTTTGAACTTGGTGGAACCAGCACTGCATGCCTCAAATCACCCATCCCTACCCACAAAACAGCAGAGTTAAGATGGGGACACCTACAATGATGACTTGATAACTGCTAATTTTGGTGCAAGTAACTTGCCTACTGCTTTACAAGGAGCTGGGAACAGAGCTGGCACTGGATTCGGTCCAGGGGAATTTCAATTCCATGCTGAAATCAGTATGGCAGATCATGAGTTTTCTTAGTTTGCTACTCTGAACTGACTGAAAACTAAGTGGAACACAGAGAAATTTACTTCTACATAAGGTCTGCTATGATTTGAACTTGAATGATTTCTTCTAGCAAGAGCCACAACCCTTGCTAGAGATAACCTGCAGATAACCAGGATATTGTAATACACCAGAGTATTCAGGAATGAATTCAGAAATGAACACACCTCAGTGTGTTGGGATTTGCATCCTTCATTTATAAAACAGTAGAAATGTGCAGAGATCATTTAGAAAAAGAACAAATTTATATTTTCAAGTTACCATGCAATAAGTAAAATCAATTGTGATTTATTTCCTTTTATGATGACACCTTTAATGCTGCAAACCATCAATGTTTATACTACAGAAGTTCTTCATCTATCACACATGCTCTGCTATTCTTAGCTCAGCTAAAATGATAAACAGTTTCTATGAATGCCCAGTTTTCAGTAAAGTGAATGGTGTCTCTTTCCCAAGCAAGACCAAACAAAATAAAATTTTATAGTATCTAAATACAATGTGCCTGCTTTCCAAGTAGAAACCTGATTTGTTAGGCATGATTTTAAAATCCACTGAACACATAATGTGTGTTTTTTCTTAATCTGTATTTTCTAACTATTGACTTTAGGCTTCTACTTAACCTGGAGCAAATTCTCCACCTTCCAGTGGAGCACCTGAAGTACACAATGCCTCCATGGGAAACTTCTGATTTTTAGATAAATTGCTGAAGGATAACCCTAAACAAAGCATTACTGTTTCCCCTTTGTTGTAAGACAGAAAACATCACAGGCCCTAATACATCTAAGGGGAAAGATCCTAAAAGTTTTAAAATACTTGAACTTCTACTTGTCTTTTGTGAAAATTTAAGATGAGCATTCTTGAGGAAAATAGCTGCTAATGTAGAATATCTGAAATCTAGTCCTATTAAAATGCTAGAGAAACAGTGTTTACAGGGGCAAAATTCACAGCTGGTCCTTACAAACCACATACATATGCAAGGAGTGGGTGGGAGTAGGAGGGAGCATAGCAAGGGCCTGCCTAATTTTAGGTGCCAGCCTTATGATACAGAGCTGCCATATGTTAAAGGTGAACACAGTGGGAGGATGGAAGAGATTAACTAGAATGGGTTTTCTGGGGAAAAATGAGTGTGTCCCAGCTATGGGGTTTTATGCTGTTCTTGTGTGATTTTAGACTATCAGGATGAAACCATTAATTAGCATTATGGTGCCTCCCTGGGAGGGCAGTTTTGCACAGACTCCTTCTCCTGCTTGAAAATCAAACCCAGAAATTCCTAATTCACAAAATCAGTTCAGCGGCGGAATGAATAGACACTGTTTGCACCGCAGGATTTTAGTGCTGGAGCATACAGCAAAAGTGAGATTTTGTTACAACACTTTGTAAACTCATTTAGCACCTGAACTAAGTCTGGGCAAAACCAGCCACACGAAAACTTCAAAAGTGAATAAGATGGTGTTTCCCCTCTTTACAAAACTTTTCCCATCCTAACGCCTCCCAGCTGACTCTAAGTGCTCTCACACTCATCTGGGTGTAGGTGATACTTTATGAGGGCTCATTGGCCCCTTTGTGTTTCTGGGACTTACAGATGAAATGTCTGTTTGGGACAGAAATGTCTATTGGAAAATCAGTAACTTAAAAAATGCCTTCATCAATCACCTCATAGTAAAATTAATTAATGAACCTTTTAACCTTATTTTGTGGGGTCTTTTCAATGCACTGATCCTCCAAGTTCAACAGAGAATGGAAAAATGGGGGAGGATCCAGAGGAGAGTGACCAAGGCAATGAGAGGGTCAGAGAACTTGGCACATGAAGAAATGCTGAAGGAACTGGGTGTGTTCAGCCCACTCTTCTCACAAGGATGTTGGGCACAGACAAGAAGCAAGGAGCACAAGTTGCTTCAAGGGAAATTTTGTCCAGGTTAACAAAATATTCTTCACTGTGAGGACAACTAAACATTGGAAAGGGATACCCAGCCAGTATAAAAAGGATTGAGATTCCAAGTGTAAATTGGTGAGGAAACAGGCGCCAGTGCCTTGTTTCTCTTGATGGGGCACGAATCTGGTGCCATGTGTGAATGACTGGTGGTATTGCTACTTAAAAACACAACAGTGCTTCTCCTCTCTGTTACTTTAAAGTAAAACAAGTTGTCTTAAAACATATCTGGGCCCAAATTCCACCTTTACTGCCTGGAAGGAGGGAAGTTACATTTGCAGTGAAGCTGATCCCTATCTACTGTTGGAATTTTTGTCCTTTGGTAACTGTTAATTTATTTCATTTTAGTAAGACACTTGAACTAGCATTTTTTCCTAGTGCACACTGAGCTTTAACTCAGAGAGGCTTCAATTCCAGTTTGCTATTCCATGGTAAAGCTGTAAAAATGAGCTTAATGCCCAGCCCAGGCTCAGGTCAGTTTTAGAAGTTTAAAGGGTGGTTTCTCACACTTGCAGCACTGCCTAGTCCTGACAATCTGCTGATTGAAAATAATTTACTGAAGCTGAAATGATTTGCTGGATAAAAGTGGTGATTTCAAAAGTTTTCCTGAAGTCAGGACTCATGGACAAGATTCAGCTTTCCCTGGTAGGTACAGGGAGCTGCTCAGCCCGATGTAAATGTTTTATTCATGTCAATTATTCACATAAGTGGGTTTCACTTTAGTGTGTAACACAAGCCAGCTGGTTTGCTTCTTTTAAACTCTGATTTCTCATGCACCTCATATTGCTACACCCCTTCAGAGATATTTATGGAAATTTTACAGCAAGCTGTCTCAAGCTTATGTGCTATTAAGATTCCTTTCTGGGGTGTTTACTGCATTAGATTTATAATGTATAGATTTATGGACTCAGCTACTTGATGGCCCAATAAAGCATGTTGGAACTGAAGGCAACTGCTAATTAAAATAATATTTGATTGTATATTTGTATACAGGAAGTGGGCTAGTGTTGAAATACTCTTAAGCCCCTCATAGCCTTGACTGGGCTAAAAATGAATGAAAGGATTCTAAAGTAGAATAAAAGGATTGACATTCACAGCCAAAGAGAACAAGAAGGTTACAGCATTAGTACCAGGGCTGTGAAGTATCAACTATTCTGATAATCCCCATTTAAACAATTAAGATTAAATCCTACTGGAAAGGATCAGCTGATAAAATGTCCCCTCAAGCTAAGTTCCTTCTAGAAAAAGGATCTTTTCAGTGTTGGTTTTCACCCTGAAACCTCCACCATTTGGTGTTAGAAACAAGGGACTGTGCAAGCCGTGCTCCTTGCTCCAAACAGTTGACAGCTGATTTCATATACATTACACAGTGTAGTAAGAGGTATGGATTGCCAGGCATGCAAACAGCCTGGCTTACACTCTGCAAAGGCATTTGGAAACAGTGATGAAAGCAAAACAAGGAAACAGTTAAAAATAATATTAATTACCATGATGTGTTATTGAAATGCTCAGTCAATTCCATTCTAATGAGCTGCTTTGAGAACTCTAACACTACTTCAGTGGTGACTCCACTCAGGAGAAGTTTTTAGCCAGTGGTCATGAAGGGTGATTTCACACCCTTCTCTGCCATTAAATGGATAAATTTTCCTTGCCTTTCTTCCTCACAGAGACTGACAGGCAGAATCTTTTAGGACAGATTACAGAAGGTAACGGCAATGGAAAACCTGGGCACTGTCACCAGAAGCAAATGAAGAGAGTCACTAACAGTGAGATCTACAAAAATTCCTGAAAAAGCTTTTTCATGTGAACTCCCAACTTCCAATCTGTAGCTGCAGCAAGGATAAAATAAGATGCAAACATCTGATGCTTTCTGCAAATTAGGCCTGCACCACCTAGAGTAGCTGAGATTCTGCTGTTGCTAATAAGCATCTGCTTGTCACATCTGTAATGGTTCAGCATCCAAGTGAGCTCAGAAAGACCTGTCTGCACATATCCAGCAAATCCAGCTTTCTGCTGGGCCACTGAGATACATAACCATGACAAACACAGGAAAAAACAAACAAACAAACAAAAAATCCCAGGGGGAATGCTTCAAGAATGTGTCATTTCTTCTGTTCTGATTCTAAATTTTATCTGCTTTTATTGATAATACCATCTTCAAGCTCAGTTTCCAGTCACACAGACACAAACCCATAGCATTACCCAGAAAAGAGTCCAGCATCCACCTCAACTTCCCAGCTGTCCTCTCATGGCTCTCTGCATGAACAGAGAGCCCAAGGGAACAGTGCTCTATTTTAATAGTTGCTCCTGCATTTATTTCCATTGCTATGAAATTGGCTTTTAATTCACTTTCATTTCCTAAGCTATTTTTCTACTTTTTGGGTTTTTTATTTTTTGTATAAATCTCATGTAGTAACCTACATCTGTCTGAAAATAAAAGGCAGCCTTTGATTAGAGCTGGAATGCAGGATCATATACAGTGTGTTTGGAAACCTCTGCAGAAAAAAACATGTCTGCTTTAATACATCTCGCTCGAGGCAGCACGGGGTGAGGCAAGGACAACTGAGCACTGTGCTTGAAATAAAAGGGAAAAAACCCTGCTTTTCTTTGCCAGTTAATGCATCAAGTTCAGTGTTATTTACGTGAATTTTGAAAGAGTTTGGGATAAAATAATTTATTTGCTGCCCTTCCTCTCTCTTAGGAGACTGCAGAACTGTCTTTCCACCTGCAAAACTGTGTTTCTGGCACCTATAAGAATTAAATACCGAGGAAATTTCAGCAGCTAGAATAACTTATTATTTCCTAGATCATTATATATATGGAATGGAGGTGAATTATATTTTTCACCATTTCCTTCAGTCTTTAAGAGGAATAATTATTAAAAAAACCCTGTCATATAAATTAATCTTCACTATATTCTAGAAAAAACAGCATACAGTGCAATAAATGTTTCCATTAATTCCAGGACTGAAAATATGTTTAGTTTGATGTGCTTCTATTTCAACTCTGACCCGTTTTCCCCAGAACTACTCACTTGATAAAATATTTGATTCCATCAGCTGTATAAGCTTCTTCCCATCCATAAGGCAGACCTAAGAGGAGATAAAGAAATAAGAAGTCTCTCAAAACTCAAGTGAAACAGAGAACATAGTTTTGAGATACTGTAAGTTATATTTGTCATTTTAAATATAAAAAGTTTATAAATAAATTCCTATTTTTGTAACAGATAATAATATAAACAATACCGTTTAACAAATACTTGCTGTGCCACAAAGCTACTAGCTTTGATGATTTGATGATTTATTAACAGATGATATTTTTGATAAGTGTCATTTGATGATACTTCTATTACTAGAATGATGAGTAATACTTCTAGTAGGGTACTATTCTATATTCCTTTAAAAATTAAATTGTCCTAGCAAATCTTTATGTTTTTAATAACTATTTGTTCAGAACTAACTCTTTGTAAGGTCTGAAAAGTGCTGGAGGAAGACACATCAGTCCCTGTGTCAAAATGCTCCTGCTTTTGTGATACTGTAGTGTAAAGTACATAATGGCAAGTGCAAGGTCCTGAAAAACTGGGTTTTTTGAGACTAGAAATATACATAAAATTTAAATGTGCAAGATAAATTGTTGTTGAATTGTTTTGCCTGAAACTCATCTCGAAATGTTAGTGTTTTAGGAGTTAAACTATTTTTGTTCAAGTCCCAGTGTATCTCAAAGACCAGCTCATTAGAACCATCTGTGAGCCTGCTTTTGGTTTAAAACTTTTATTTGGAAAATGTGCTGGACTGCACGCACCATCTGAGCTTTGAATGCTGCCTCCTCCCAAGGACTGCCCTAAGTGCACATGTTTATTTTTTTAAATTTCTTTTTTAAAAGGCTGACTTTCTTCTGTTGTCACACCTTTCTCCCTAGTGTGGTTCTTCTTACAAGTCTGGAGAGGGCTAACTTGAGTTCTCCAGTATGAACAGAGCTCATTACAGCCACAGAATGAGGATTGGGCACACTGGGGCTGCTGCAAACCTCCTGGGAAGGAATTACACCTGTAGGCACCCAGTGAGGAGCAACAAGGAACCAGAACTCCAGAACTCGGGAAGGGAACTTGACAACTGGGAACTAGAACAGCACTGTGATCAGCCAGTACAGCTTGGAAAAGAAAAAAACCCATTGGATTAATTTTTTTTTTTTTCTATCAGTTTTACCCCCATTAGTCACTTATATCAAGCTTTTTCCCATTTTCAGTTGAGAGCAGATCTATACAATCTGTTCCTCAGAACACACTACCCACTGCCTTTCACAGAGAACAATCCACAGCCACTTCCCTTTAAACACAAAGCAGCTGCTGTGTAGCAGCTCTCGGGCTCTGACTCCATTATGAAGGGAGGAAGAAAAGGATTTTAAACTATAAATATGCCAGACATGCTCACTGGTTCTTCCTTCCTCTCCCATGAAAGATGGGATCTTTATCCAGCATGAGTATTTTCTGATTATTTAAATGGCTATGGGATTCATCCCTCAATTGCTTCCATCTGCCCTGGCCTTTCCTTTTTCCTGCATGAAGCATGCATGTCCAAATAAATGACAAGAGATTTGCTCAATTATGAGTGAAAGCCCAGGATCTGCTCTGTGCTCACACAGATCCCCTACATCACCTGTTTCATTTATCAGTGATAATTGCACCTTTTTCCACTGGTGATTTGATTAAAATTATGGCCTTTTTTCCTCTTCTAACTGAAGAACTGTACATAGGTAGCAATAAATGTTCTGTACTCTTCCCTTACACACTGAACACTTTGCTTTTCAAATTCACTGAATACATTTGTCACCTAGAAATGGAACTCTGGAAATATCTCCAATGCTTTATTTGCCTTTTTGACTTTGTATGCATTAGATTGTGTATCCTATCCATTCTTTGTATGCTTCCACACTCCACCTACATCTATAGGTTTTTTAATGCTTTTATTTTCCGAATTTTTTACTTGCTCTCCACTAGGTTTTTAGTGCTGATCTCTTTATTACTTTCCTTCCCTTTCAGATTTGTACTTCTACTTCTTGTATTTCCCCTGGTAGCTAGGAAGCTCTCATGTTTTGCATCGAATTTCCCCAGACATCATCTCCACTTCCTCCAAGCTCACTGTCTCCATGAATCATTCATAAGTTGTTCTACTTCCTCCTGCTTTATTTTTTCACACCCTCCAGGGTCAAATTTGTTGTTTGTCCCAGGACTTGCTTTGAAAGGCTGCTAAGCTCTCACCTGGAGTAAATGGGAGGTAAAGGAGCAGAAAAAGTCAGAAAAACAGTCTGAAATATACAGGATTTAGCCTACATAAACTCCAGCAATCTCAGATTTCCCGCATATTTATAATCTCTAGTGTGAACTGCTACAGTCTCCTTGATGAATCTTCATAAATAATATATTTGGCTTCAGTTGTCTGCATAGATCATCTTAAGAAATCGCAGATTTACAGTATTTAAAAACTAGTTCATTTCAGCAGAAAACAGAGGGCTTCTTGCTATTCAAATACTTGTGACTATTTACCTTCTGCAAGGTAAAGAAAAGGTAAAACTGCAAAAGCAATTGTGCATGCAGAAGGAAGAGCAGTCTCCTGAGAGAGAGCGCTTTAGCCAAAACACACAATAACCTACCAGCACTTTGTTCTGAGTTATGTGCATTTAATTCGGGTTAATGCCAAAGAAATGTCTGTAATTCTCTGTGACAAACACAACCAAAGAACCAGCTGCTGCTGTTTGTGCCCCAGCAGTCCCCAGCACAGACCCCAGGGTCCCTGGGGACTGCTCCTCCTTCCCTGAGCTGCCAGCTGGGATGACCACAGAGTGGATAACCACTGCCCTGCAGCTGGATAAAGCTGAGGGGAAATGAAGCCCTCGGGCAAACAGAACCTTCCTGATCCCTGACAAGCGTGGAGCTCATCCCTCTTCATCACCTCCTTGGCCTAACAGGACAAAACCTGCACCAGCACTGACACTGTGGGGCCCAGAAAAAACAGAGATGAGCATCAGCCCCAGTTATAAACCTGTAGGAAGTGACAGACATGGAAGACTTTGCCTGCAGCTCCCAAGAGAGAATGTGTGTGCTCTCCCTCAATAACACCACACATGGCATGACCCCTCATGTCTCTAAAGGAAAAAGGGGGAAATACAGGTATTGGGGGAAAAGCCTCATTTTCCTGGGAAGTTATCAAACCTAGAAACTGCAATAATGTGGTTGGGTGATTTTTCCCCCCCACCATCAAATAATCTAGTTAAAAATTATTAAAGCAAAAGATATGTGGAGATCAGCAGATAAAAGTACTAAAGCAGATACAACAGCAGAACATTCAGTTGACTCAACCACTGCAATCCTGACATCAAAATTCTGCAGTCCATAAATGCTCTATTTTGCTTAATTTTTGACAAAATTACTCAAAGGAAATTAGATATTTAGAGCCTATAGTAAGAATCTCTAAAATGAATGCACTGTGCGCTAGGATTCTATCTAGATTTGCCCTATTTAGATGCTTCTAGATAAGCATGTCTT